>NC_139479.1:10601936-12028700 GCF_008360975.1 Lichenostomus cassidix | reverse complement strand
CCATCCTTTGCTTTTCCAAAGGGTTAAGTTTTGTAATTTATAATATTTAAATTATGTCCATTTCCCATTGTGAAATTGATCTGACAAATGTTCTTTATTTCAGCAGACTTTAATGCCTGACCCCACGTGCCCTGAAGCACAGAGTGTGTGCTGCTCTTGGCACTCCCTGACATGGAATGGTCCACAGGCAGAAATTCCCTGGTGGAAGTTCAGGAATCAGCTGTGTCCACACCACACATCGTGTTCATGCTGAGGTCTCATGGAGAGGCTGGGAATTGTGCAGCTTTGTAAGGTGATGCTGCAGGGGAAGGCAGATCTTCCTTCCCTGCATCAGATACTTCACCTTTTCTCTCCCACTGAACCCTCCCATCTATGTCAATGAAATGATAACTGGTGGTGCTGTGGGATTAAGACTATTAAACTGCAAAAATAAAATAATTAAAAAGTCCCCCACATTTAATACCACTTGACAATGGGAAAAGAATGTTTTTTTAACATGCCTAAAGGAAGCAAAATGTGGAAGAGAAAAACGGTATATTCCAACTTGTCTGGCAGTGCATGTTTGACATTGCTTTCAGTCTCATATTATAAGGACCAAAATTCAATTCAAATAGCTTTCACTGGTTTTATTTCAATGAGAGAGACCTGTAGTGAGCTTAGTGCTGTAGAATCAAGAGTATGAGCAAACAGCCAAACAATGAAATTATTGGAGGGCAAAGGGATCCCTCCTAGGCTCTTGTCCATAAGATGTAAGATCCACAAATTAATACAGGTAACAATACTTCTGATTCACAATTTGGAACTGATTACAGAAGGATTTGTATTTATTATTTGAAACTTCCTTGTTCAATTACTCTTCCATTGCCAACTGATAGTAGCTGTTACAACTCTTATCAAGTTACTGCGATATCAATGCCAAACATTTGCAATACCTTGCTGTTTGTTTCATAGCTTTATTAATATTTACATACTGATATACTTAAACTTGTCAACCATATATTAACACCAGACAAGTGTAATCATATACCAAAGATTCAATTAATCCTGGGAAAAAAAACTAGCCAACCAACCAAAGTGCAAACAGCAAAAGACCCATGTGTCTACTGAAATATTGGCAGGAATTAGAAATAACAAGAAAAGATAAACCAGGAAGTCTTCCTTTGAAATGAAAGACTTCAGAAAAGCTATGATAAGACCTTCCATTAAAAATCTGCATTAACTGGCCAGTGTAATTTTTGTAGGGTGGGGCCCAAAACTGGACTAAGAATTTGAGTTATGGCATCATCAGTGCAAAGTACAGGGGCACAGTCACTGCTCTGGTCCTGCTGGCCACACTGCTGGTGATAGAGTTGATCATGTACATGCCTGATGGTTCTTGTTTCTTCCATCATCAATCCCTGCAACTGGAAGGATAGAGGAGGACACTACTTGTACTCCTAATGTCTTAACTAGTAGACTGAAGACCCTGAAGTTTCTCTTGATTGACCTTGCACTTGCAACTTCCTCTCTGCTTCCTGAAAAAGCAACACCATGATTTCAAATAATTTTATATTTACTATGGACATTTGTACCACAGGTTTGGAGACTCCCATGTGTATTTCAGCACAGCAGAAAATAGAGAAGCAGCTTCAGAAACTTGTATAGTATGGTCTGAGGCTTTCCTGTCAGACCAAAATTAATCTACAGCATCAAATATTTTTTCTACTTTCTGCGGTAAAGCTTTATATACATGACAGAAAAGTCATTAAAATCCACTATTTCCCCTCTCCCCAAAAAGAAAAAAAAAGTCAAAAGTCTGTATCTGTCTAAATCCTTTGAGAAAGAGGTATGTTAAATAAAAAAAACTGGGAAGTTTTTATGCAGGCTGTGCTACTCTCCTGACTAAAGCCAGGCTGGGATCCACTTGGATTAGTCCCCATAAGAGTTAGTTATTTACAGACAGACGTTTCTTGAGAAAAGGAAGTTAGAGAGCTGTTCAGACACTTTAATTAATTGATGTAGCATTTAAAACTTAAATTTCTAATAGCACCTTCTGTCATGTATCCCAGTCTCCTTCCAATCAAGAGAAGAAACAAGGAAAAACAGGAAAAAAAGTACTTGTTTTTTAGTTATTTTTAAGTAGGTATTTTTCATTGATTCATTCAAGTGCTACTTACTTATTGCAAATAAGCCTCCCAAGAAAAGCAGAGTAACTTTATTAGATGATCTTTCCTTATCAAGATGAGACAACCAAAATTGATTAAATTTCAGAATTAATATCAATCCCATCCCTTGTTGTCACACACACACTGACTCTGGGAAAACATGTTCCACACTAGACCAGAAAAGTAATTAGGGAAATACAGAATATTCTGCTTTTCTCTCATATCTGATTTCTGCCATTCTTAGAATATTCAGTGAAGCATGTCAAATACTCTGTGAAACAAACAGCTAATTTTAAAACTTGCATCATTTATATTGTATGCCTATTCCCTGTAAAATTATGCTTGAACAACATTTTAAAAACTAATTTCATTTGGTAGGAAGTAGATGACTCATAATTTGTAGAGTGTATTGTAATGAACCACAAAATACTGTATTATTGTATGACATAATAGACACCTCTCAACCTACATTGCCACCTACCCTAAATATGCAAATATTTGTTTTAAAATTATTGTTATTCTAATGAAAGTAAAACTTCTCTATGACATTAACAACAAATATTAAAGCACATGCAGAAGCACAACAAATCTGATATGCTGAGTTACAAAAACATCATGCAACCTGCAGTGAAAATAAGCTTCATTGCACTAGCCTATTTACAACCATGGATCAATACCATAATTGAATTTGGAGAAAAAAAATTGTTATTAGACTAGGTAATATTAGATTAAAAATATATAGATGCTTGAAAAAGGAGGAAGTCTTTGAAGGGAGTTAAAAAGTGTGCAGGCTTCATGAAGCATTTTTCTTGTGGCTTGTGATTACAACATTGGTTCTGATGTAGTAATCTCATGAGATTGCTCATTCCTGCTCTTCACATGAGACTACCATTACCCTTCTACTTCCATCAAAAAATACTAAGAAGCAAAGAACACAAAGCTTCAACAATTTGGGTAGTGCATGTGAATGTGACTTCCCACTAACTTTTCTTCTTTCCCTGGGGTCTTATAGGCTCATTGAAATTCACATCTGAGACAAGGTCCTAACCAAACTTGTCCTCTGTCATCCATCAAGATTTCAGGGGCATATATCTGTCTGTATGATTCTGATAAAATACTTCAGAAGTGGGCTTGTGCAAAAAGGAGTAGAACAATTGTCACATCTTGACCAGAGGAGCTTTCTTTTGTTTTGCTAAATAAACCTGAAATTAAGTTCTTCTGCTGCCATTGATCAAATATTCTACATATTTTTTTCTTTTTTCTTTTTTTTTCTCACTGCATGTTCTAACTCATCCCTGAAGCTGTCTGTCCCACCATATCTTCAGGAGGACTCATTTCCTTTAATCTTTCATTTGTCCCAGGCTGCATCAAAAGCAGAGTGGCCAGCAGATTGAGGGAGGTGATTCTGCATGGCCAGGCTTTGGTAGTGGTGGGGCTACAGGGGTGGGTTCTGTGAAAAGCTACCAGAAGCTTCCTCTGTGTCTGGCAGAGCCAATGCCAGACGGCTCTAGGATGGACCAACCTGCTGCTAACTAAGGCTGAGCCCTTAAGGAATGGTGGGAACACCTCTGTGATTATATATTTGAGAAGGGGAAAACAAAGTTTTGTGCATGTGTAATTAGGGGCAGAGAAGGGCAGGGTGAGAACATGTGAGAGGAACAACTCTGCAGACACCAAGCTCAGTGAAGAAGGAGGGGCAGGAGGTGCTCCAGGCACCAGAGCTGAGATTCCCCTGCAGCCCATGGTGAAGCAGCTGTGAAGCAAGGGGATGCAGAGATCCACCTGCCACCCATGGAGGAGACCCACGCTGGAGCAGGTGGATGTCTGAGAGGAGGCTGTGAGTCCATGGGAGGCCCATGCTGGAACGAGCTCCTGGCAGGGACTGCAGACCCATGGTGGGAGGAGCCCAGAGTGTAACAGGTTTGATGGCAAGAATTGTGGCCCTGTGGGGCACCCACACTGGAGCAAGCTGTGCCTGGAGGATTGCACCCCATGGAACAGTGATCCACACTGGAACAGTTTGTGGAGAGCTGTTGCTTCTGGGGTGAATTCATGTTAACCATAACCCCCATTCCTGTCTCCCCGCACTTCTGGGGTGGGATGGAGGTGGGAAGGAGGGAGGGGTGGTGGGGGGAGGAAGGTGTTTTTAAGGGCTTATTCTGCTTCTCATTATCCTGCTCTGATTTTGTTAGTAATAAATTCAATTAGTATCTCTAACTAGAACCTGTTTTACCTATGATGGTGTTTGCTGAGTGATCTCTCCCAGTCCCTATCTCAGCTCAGGAACCTTTCTTATATTTTTTCTCCCATATCCAGCTGTGGAGGGAAATGACAGAGTGGTTTTGGTGGATGCCTGGAATCCAGCCAGGGTCAACCTGTGGCAGGACAGACACCCCCCTTCCCCCTTCTCTCTCTCCCTGATTGCTAGCCGAGATCGATGGCTCAGATTAAGTCAATGGCTTAATCCTGACTATCAGTGCTGGCGTCTGGAACTCAGAGCGAGACACTGAGAGAATGTGAGTAATTTTCAGGTGACCGCAAATACACACTCTTTTCCCTATAAAACAACACGAAAAACTCAGTAAAATCAGAAGTTTTCTACATAGAACGTGAAGTAAAAGCTTTCTCCCCTGAGTTTGGACGCAAACTTTGCGGTTACTTCCCTGGGATTGAGTGAGGAAATCTTAATGTATTCCAGCTCCAAATATGGATTTGGTAAGATCATTTGAGTTTCCTAAATTGTATTATTCCGGCTAACTTATAGGTACCTTTCTTAACTTGCATTTCAGCTAGCTCAAGCAAGCATTTCTTAACTTGCATTATCGTTCAAGCAAGCATTTCTTGCGTTTTTAACTATTTTTATAGTTCAAGCAAGGTTTTACCCCATAATTGCATTTTTAGCTACCATAGTGTTGCAATTATGTATTCATTGTGTGTCTATGTGTGTCAATCTGTTCTATGTTTGTATGTTTGTTATGTTCTGTGTCAAATAAATGGTATTTTTAGACAAATCGGCCAGATATCAAAGAATCTTGCGAACGGGACTAAGTCTTGGGAAACTAGCTGTCTTAAAGCCTGTCAAACTGCAAAAGCACATAAATCTCCTCTCTCCCATGCAAGACACAACCCACTACAGCTTCTCTCAGGGGAGACCCCACTTAGATCACTGCATCCAGCTCTGAGATCCTCAGCACAAGAAAGATATCAACATGTTGGAGCAAGTCCAGAGGAGGGCCACCAAGATGTTTAGATGGATGGAAAACCTCTTGTATGACAATAGGCTGAGAGAATGAAGAGAGAACTTCGAGGTGACCTAATTGCAGCCATACAGGACCTGAAGGGAGACTACAAAAAAGATGAAGGGGGACTTTTTACAAGAACAAGTAGTCACAGGCCAAGGGGAGTGGATTAAAACTAAAAGAGTGTAGGTTTAGAGTAGATATTTGGAGGAAGTAAGTTCTTTGCAGTGTAGGTGGTGAGACACTGGCACAGGTTGCCCAGAGAAGATGTGGATTCCCCATACCTGGAGGTGTTCAAGGACACACTGGATGGAGCTCTGAGCAACCTGGTCTGAGCAACCTGGTCTCCCCATGGCAGGCGAGTTGGTGTGAGATGATCTTTAAGGTACCTTCCAAACCAAATTGTTCTATGATTCTCTGATTCTATAATTCTATGGTCTTCCATTCAAAAAAAAAAAAAAAAATACAGCTGCTCTTGGGACACTGAGGAAAGATAGAGTTTCTGGGAATGAGTTTTAAAAATCTAAGAAAGAGATGTAATCTACTAATTCCGCTGTAACATCTACTTTAATATAAAAACTTTTCAAGAGCCTCTACAACTTGAATAAATCATACTCCAATGATAATCTTATGCACAAATCATGATCTAAAAAATTTAATCAATTTTTTTGCCTGTATGTGAAATATATAAATATTCCTCCCCTTCTGTTAAGATGGCTGCTACTATTTTTGTTGGCATGAATGCTGCTGAGTTAACGATAGTAAGATGCATTTTTCCTGAATATTTACTCACTTTAGCAGTATTCAGAGAATAATTACTTGTGAGATCCCTCAAGTGCCAATTTCAAGGCTAATCATGAGCTCCACAATAGTATAAATATCAAGAATACAAATTTATTGCTGAAGCAATATGTCTGAAGTGTTCCTTCTTTTTCTATTTTCATTTCTCGCACTGTTTTTCATTTTCAAGGGGTTCTTTAAAAATCTGTCTGAGTTGAAAGATGCAGCAATATCTCTGATTAAGGAATGTGCTATTGGGGGCTACTTAACAAGCAAAGACTGAGTAAGAGCTACAGTGTTCTTCTATTTAGAGTTGCCTGCAAGCAGTGCCACTTCCGATTGCCATCCCCCAAAACCTTTTGAATTCCTAATTTCTTACATATAAAGGAGAATCTATATGCTCCTCACAAGATTAGTCTTAGATAAACAAACTCATTAAAACCTAAACAATAATTTGTTTTGTTCCTTTATTTTTAGCCTTTGTGTAATCAAGCAGTTTTTAATAAAAAGCTCCCTCCAATCTTTTTGTCTAATTTTTTCATTAATTCCCTATGCTACCACAGTCTTTTTGATCACAGGTGTCTGAGGCATATGTTACCATCTTACAAGAAGAAAAACAATTTATACGAAGAGGTTAAGATGGTTAATGCCTGTATTCTGTAGGAATTTCTTTTCCTGTCAAACATCTGTTGTGTTAGCAATTTCTCTGCTATTTTGAGTTCTATTTTTTTCTGTCTTGTTAGACCCTACTTGATTTTCCCTGTAATTGTCTTGTATAGTCTATGTTACAGAAAAATGCCCTGAATTAGAGTTTTACAGACATCATAAATTACACTACCTCTATTCAGTTTCATTACATCAATATATTTTACTTCAACCTTGTGGCAGGGTCTTGTTTATCTTTGTTCTGATTTTTTCAGAAATAATCAAAGACCAGACTGTCTGGGGAGAAAGAAATATTTACTGAATGCAGAGTGAAAACAAAAGTCAACCTTCTTGCCTTAGGAAGATGGGGAAAAAAGTTCTGAAAGTCTTTTCCCTTCTGGCTCCTAGTTTTGGGCTCTGTTGGCCTGGACTATGCCTCCTCCTTTCCTGTTTCCCCTGTGGGGCCTGAATTACCTTCCTGTTCAAAGAACTCTCTTCCCTCATTCCACCCCAGACCTACTTGTACAGTAGGCATGAGTAAAAGAGGAAAGCCCAAGCTTCAATGAAGGTGCTTAAAGACATTTACTCAGGTTGCAAGCCAAATGTTAAATGCTGTATTGGTTTGAAAACAAACCAGTGGGAGATCACAAGTCAAGATCAAAAGTAAAAATAAGTGAAATAATACAAGGAAAAGCACTGACAAAGTCAGATACAACCTGACACCCTGTTAGGGTGGTGGTAGCAGTCCAACTGAAGTAGTCCAGTTGAAGCGGTGATCCTGTGAAGATCTGGTCTCTACCTGAAGGTCCAGTGGTAACTCTTGTCCTCTGGGAACCCAGGAGACAGGGCTAGCTCAGGCAGTTCCAAGGCCAGGTTATATCCAGGTGGGAACACCTGGCTCCTCCCTGCTGGGCAGAGCATCCTACAATGGGATAAGTCCATGAGTCACATGGTGGGTCCCTGATGACCCATTGCCTGTCATGCGGGGTGGGTCATTAGCAGCTGGTAACAGCTAATGGATGGCCCATTGCCTGTCATCCAGAGTGGGTCATTAGCAGCTGATAGCAGCTAACGGCCCACAGCTGGTGGTAATACAATACTTGAATACATCTGTATTGCAACCTAGGACAAATGCATTAGGTCAAGAGGTAAAAGACCTAGAGGTGTCAATCCTGCTTACTTTTGTGAGCAAAGCTGAGTGTGTGTGTGTCAGAGAGTGAACAGCAAAGCCAGACAGAACACAGAGCAGCATGAAAAACAATTTTATTTTACTGTGTATGCCAACAGTGTGCCATGGGATAGGGAAATGGAGACTGGTGAGTATATTACTTTGCTGAGAAATTGAGAGGAATTTTGGACAGGAAATTTACTCCTTAAAAATATGTATTCCAGAACCCAATGGAAATGGAATAGCCATGCTCTGCAGATGTACACATTTCCTGTCACAGACCACAGCTGGTTCCTGATGGAAATTCATTCCCAGTGGGAAAAATAGTCAGAGTGTGGAGAGGAGTGCCAGGAAGCTAGTCAGCAAAAAAATAGTCAGCAATATTTTATGACAAAGCATGTAAGATAACCAGCTTCCAGTTTAGAAAAACTCAGTAAATAAAAGAAAAATATTACCAAAGCTACTTTAATTAGTGAAGAAACTTCTCACAATGGGGAGCAGCTGAGGAAGCTGGGAGTGTTTGGCCTGGAGTAAGGAGGCTCAAGGAAGACTTCATTGTTCTCTACAACTACCTGAGAGGGAGTTGAAGTGATGCCTAAAGGTGGTTTTTTTTTGCCTTTTATATATTTTTCATAGATTTGCAGCCTTGTGGATTTTAAAAATATAGTATTTTTCCTGCCCTTTCTCACAATAAGCTCACCCTTAGTAACACATTCTTGAAATTCTGTTTAGTCTTCTTCAGAAGTGAATTCTTGACAAGGACATCTTGTTTTCCACCAGAACTTAAGAGACATAAGAAGAAATAGTGCAAAGAAGCCCCTGGATCAGCTCCAAGAGACTGACCCAAGGGTGAGTTACTGGGGCAACTGATCTTCTATTGGATGAACCTGCTAGACATACTAATTAATTAACCTTATAAAAATTTAAAAATCCTTTATCACACATGTGCAGAGACATAGTTGTGCACATGAAACTGTCACTAAAAATTTACTTTTTTATCTTACCACTTTAACATGTTGCAAATGTTGTCTTTTGAATCCAGGAGACAATAGCAAGGCAGAGATTGGCCTCTTCCAGGAAACTGATAGGACAAGAGGAAATAGCCTCAAGATACATCAGGGGAGCTCAGATTGGATATCAGAAAATTTTTCTTCACTGAAAGGGTGGTTAAGCATTGGAATGTGCTGCCCTGGGAAGTGGCAGAGCTGCTGTTCCTGGATGTGTTCAAGACATGACTGGATGTGGCATTTGGTGCTATGGTTTGGATAAAATGAAGGTGTTTGGCCAAAGGTTGGACTCAATAATTTTTGAGATCTTTTCCAACCTTAATGATTATATGATGTCTCCATCTCTTCTCTTTTTTTAAAGGCTTATTTCAATGGGGCTATGATGAGTGCCCCACCCCTCCTTTGTTTTCATTTAAGAGTTGCTCCTAAAACGAAGTATTTTGATAAATGTTATGAAGACTTAAATCATATTTCTATTTACATTGAGACCTTGTGACAAAAAAATACATTTTATGAAATACTTTAAAGTGATTAAAAAAACTATTTAGTACTCAAATGATAAAAAATACAAAATATATAAAAGGAGAGATCTAGTTATTTCTGCACAGACAGGTCTGAACACAGGTAACTACGGTCTTGAAAAAGACACCAGAGGGGTTAAAGTACTGGCTGTCTCTTCTTGCTGTCTCTCAAGAATTAATGTGCAAAAGAAATCTCTAAGTTTATTTTAATGGTGTGTTTTGGATAGCTTCCTATAAAATATATATGGTCTGCATGGTGCACTATATCATTAAGCTGTAGTATTTTACAGCAAAGATATTTTTGCAAGAACCAACCTGCAATTTAATCATAACTACAGTACTTCATTCTTAGTATATAAATACATTTTTTATGAAACATGCAATTCTAATTTAGAATTTTAAAAGACTGATTAAGTGCACACTGAAGTCAACAAATAAAAATCTTTGTCTGCAAGCACTGGGCTTGACTGCCAGTTTAGGTAAATGTGTTTAAATCAGATAACATTTTTTTATGTGTTACGTTATTTAGAACCACTCCATGTCTTTTGAAACAATACTATGGAAGAGACAACACATTTTTTGAAATAGTGAGTATGCACCTGGGAGGGTCATATATGACACACCTTTAGATGAACTGCTAGGAAAATAAAATGACAGTCCATAAATAGAAGCTGGCATGCTGCAGCAGAATAATGATTCTTCCCTTTGGTATTCTGGAAAAGAAGACAAAGCCAATTCAATCTGCACTACACTGCATTATGGCACATTACATCCATTATTACAAACAAGCTTGATTGAAATATAATTAATGTGATGTTAGCTTGCTAGTAATGTCTCATGAATAAGATATTTTATATTGTTTACTGGTATATTGTTTTTGTTTGTAATCTGTATCACAAATATGTTTGATCAGTTTTATTCTATTTATTTATTTTTGTTCTTCCTACTTTTAGTGGTAAGGATATTTTATGTTCTCATCTTAATTATTTGAGATCCAACCTTCCTGGCCAGTCTCATTGAAAAGATGAGTCCAGGAAGGCTGCATATTCTCCAAGAAGGAAATCTTAAAGGCCCAGGAACAGGCCATCCTCACAGGTGGAAGATAAGAAAAGACTGGCCTGGCTGGTCAGAGAATTTTGACTGGAGCTCAGGAATAAAAGGAGAGTATATGACCTTTTGAAAAAGGGGCATGCAACTCAGGAGGACTAAAGCGATGACATGAGGTTAGGTAGGAAGAAAATCAGAGGGGCCAAAGTCCAAATAGAAATTAATCTGACTAGTAAAGACTGTAAAAATATTTCTATAAATGTTATAGAAACAAAAGGATGTCTAAGAAGAAGTTTCATCCTTCACTGGATGTAACAGCAAAGTGACAAAGGAGGTAGAGGAAAAAGCTAGGTGCTTAATGAAAGTCCTGCTTGACTAACCCAATCTGCTTCTATGAGATGACCCACTGAGTGGATGAGGGTGTGGTCTACCTGGATTTTAGTAAAGCTTTGACAATGTTTCCTACAGCATCCCCCTGGAGAATCTGGCTGCCCATGGCTTGGACAGTGCACTCTTCACATAAAAACCTGGCTGGACTGTTGGGTTTGGAGAGTGGTGGGGAATGGAGTTAATCCTGCTGCTGGCTGTTCACCAGCCTGTCCTGTTTCACATCTTTATCAACAATCTGGTTGAGGGGATCAAGGGGAGTGGGACAGAATTAGACAAGAAGAGCAGGGCACATATCAAGGGCTTGACAGAATCATGGAATTATAGAATGCTTTGGGTGGAAGTGACCTTTGAAGGTCCTAGGGTCCAAACCTGTGCCATAGGCAGGGACATTTTTCACCTGGATCAGAAGTCCAGGTAGATGATGTGATTGATAAAATTCTGCATCTACTGATTGAGTGTTACAAAGGTGGCAGAGAACTCTGAAAACACAGAGTATCACATGCTCAGCTCAAGGTATTTGAGAAGTGCACAGGTACGGTTTATTTTGTAATCCCTATGCATTTTTCTTTGTTTAAATACTTCAATGACCTCTAGTACTATAATGTTGAAATATCTGAACTTCAGAAAAGAAAAATATAAAAAAAAAGTTTATACAAGAAATCCATACATTATAGAAAATCTAGAATTCAGATAAAACACTTAATCCTCAGCATACTCAGATGCATAAATAGGAGAGGATTTTGAATGTTGATTGGACTATTTCTTTTTGTATACTACTTACAATGAGGACTTCATGTAACTGAGATAAGATCTTAAAAGATAATTTTGGGAGGACCAAAAATAGATTTTACAATCATTATCAGTTCCAATACTTTGAATAATTTAGTGCCACAAATCATTCTCACATACAATTTATAACTCTGAACTTGAAGTTGTTTTATATTCCTTTTTATCCAATTTATCTGAGGTCATACGATATAAGAAAATGATGGCTAAGAAATTGTTAACACTAGCAAAACAATTCCCCTAATTTGTTGTGGAAACACGCCTCAGGATTTGTCCATGGTCCCTGTACAACCTCTCATGAAGATCAGAAAACTGAATTCTATTCTGTTCTTGGTATAACCCAAAAGGAAAGAAATACACATTCATTTTTAAAGACATTTAGTCCATTTGGAAATATTCTTTACAAATGCTCTTCCTAAGTGAATTTTAGTGATCCTGAAATAATAGTTATCTGGTAATAATACCTCCCCATCTCAAATATGTATTAATTACCACACACAGCAATTTCAAAGGTTCTTCTGTATCCTTTGATAAATGCTGACTCTTGACAGCTGAATTAGGAAGTGCTTTGCTAAAAGTTAGCTGGTTTTGAAAAGTGGGTTTTTCTGATAAGCTGCTCCATTATTATACTCTTCCTCTGCCTCCTACTTAAATCTCTTGTGACCACTGATTTACATCAAAAATTTGCTGATGGTTCAGCATTCTTATCTTATGACTGGTAGAAAAATGCCATACAAGCTAGATCAGATTATTCATGAGAGGGAGAGATGAAATTCCTTTAGATGAGAAACAGAGCTGGAGAGTATTACTGTGCTGCAGTTCTTATAGTGCTACATCATTATGACACCCAGACCAAAGGGCATGACAGATGATGAAGGCAGCTGTGTTAAGGCACTGGGTGTGGGTGCCTGTGTAAGGCAAATTTCAATTCTAATATTAAATATGTTAATTGCTCAGTGCAGACCTTTTAAAATGCTTTACACAAAAGAAACAGGTATTTTTATATGATCAGTTGTTGAAGACAAATGAATTGTTCATAGCTGATATGATTTATGGTGTCGGGCAAATCAAAACTTACATTTGATGTTAAAGACATTTTTGTCCTTGCCCTTTCAGCAGCATAATTGGAGAATACTTAAATGTCAACTTACACTTATATTTAAGTCTGAACACTTACAGTCATCTCATTTCATGCTTATTTTGCTTGGGAAAAAAATGCTATTTTCTATGAAGCTTGAGAAATGATCCAACAATACATAGAAACTTTATATAAACTGGATATAAAAAAACTAACCTTGGAATAGAAATGAAATTTGGGGCTTTTGAATAAAGTTGTGCCTAAAGAAGTAGTTGTCAGTGGGGACCTCAAGTCAGTCATCATTGTGTCTCCTTGTAGGAGAATGCTGTTTGTTTAAGTGTTTGTGATTCCAAACAGATCTCATTAAGTAAACTTGATTGATAATGTTACTGTTGACCTTCTATAACAAAGTATTCTTTAGAGAAAGACAATGTAAATAAAAAAAGATATATGGAGCCTCTTAAAAGGCTGGACAAAACGGAAATGGTGTGTCCCAGAGTTTGCTGTTAAAGAAACAAAATGGGAGGAACAAAATGCCTTTTTGTTTTCTTGACTGATGAGAGCAATATTTATTTCCTATGGTGGTGGAGAAGGGATCTACATCAGAGGGGTACAGAGTGGTGAACAGAGTGCTGAGACTGCAAGTGGAGATCTCTCTCTCACTATCTTAAGTTGTGCAAACTTCCCACTCTAAGGAATTACTCTAAAACACGTGATTTTCCTGAAACACCGCCAGGAGAACTGAACTTGTTTTGCCCACTCCACAGCTGGCTGATAGACTTGATGCCAGATAAAATGAGAGAGATGAGGAAGGCTGATTAAATTTGAGTGTTCAAATGGCAGCAGCAGCTAAAGCTACCTGGAGACTCTGGCTGCCCATGGTCACCACCACAGGTCCGTATAAATACAGTTTGTGGGTGGGTAGCATTAACTACTTCTATAATACGCTCCAAATCAGAAGACTGAAGTAAGAACTAACAGCTATAGATGGTGCTTCTAATGTTGGTTGGAGGTTTTTTTGGTTGTTTTGTTGGGGTTTTAAAAATTTTTTTTGTTTATTTATCTGAAGTGTAAAAAAGGCCTCCCCTGTTTTTTTGTTAAGCATCTTATTCATGCATCCTTTAATAAGAATTTTCCCTGGAGAAGATCTAATTTTGGTCTTTGAAAAGTGGCATATCATGTTCCCTGATGCTTCTGAAATACCTAGAACAAATACCTTCTCTAATGAATATACTGAGTAAAAAATACAGGGAAAATAGCAAAGGATGAAGAGGGGCACTAACATTAAATAAAGATTATCAGATTTAGGTTAAGGTCAAGAATAATCCTTTCAAGGGTTTCTGTCATATTTGTCTGCTTTTAAAATTTTAGTCATCTGAGGCAGGGATCTGATGGAGAAGAGTGGACAATTTGGGCTAATGTTGAAAAGGTCACCTTTCAGAAGCAGATTGTGGGCTTATCTTTCTAAATAACTATTTTAGTATTTGTGAATGTGCTTCAGAAATTGAAAGTTTAGATTTTAAAACAGTCAGTAGATAACAAAATTAAATGGACACTGATTCTACATAGATGAACTCAGCTCTGCAGATTTTCTGCAAATAAATCCCAGATGAAGAGCCTTGGATGGACTGAGGAGATTATACCTTTGCTAGAAATTCAAGGCAACAATAAAAAGGTGCTCTCAGGCTTAATAAGCCAGAACTTCTGAAACAGTACTTTCAAATGTACCAGAGTATATATTGCAGTGCTTAATATTTTCAAGTTCATGATTTATTGGTTGAACCATAGTTGATGACATTTGTGCAGCTCAATAGCTGTTCAAATAATAGAAAGAATAGCAGCAGTTTTATCTAGTAACATAAGGATAAATTCATTCTGGTGTTGAAGCAGCTTTAAGGCTGAGCAATAATGGAAGGGGCACAGGAG
This sequence comes from Lichenostomus cassidix, assembly GCF_008360975.1. Taxonomy (NCBI): domain Eukaryota; kingdom Metazoa; phylum Chordata; class Aves; order Passeriformes; family Meliphagidae; genus Lichenostomus; species Lichenostomus cassidix. The sequence continues at coordinate 12,013,969 of NC_139479.1, read as the reverse complement.
AACCTAGAATGTCTGTGAAAGAGGCAGTGATATTACAGGTACAACATTGGATTTGACTGCAATATCATGTAGAAGGATAGCCCTGGAGGACTGGTAATTTATAAAAAAGGCAACTGCAGACATAAAAATTATGTGTAGGTTGTATTACTGCAAACATATTTTAAAGCTTCCTTTCACAAAAAGAAAGCATTTCCAGAGAGATGGATGGGTAAAGAGCAGAGTGTTCAGCCCTGATAGGAATACCACTGGTGCTTTCTCACTGCAGAGGCAAACTTGGAAATGTTGCCCCCAAAGAGTATTAAATGTAAATGTAGCATGTTCTCTGCTAATTTTAGTTTGACAAATCAGAACTGAGTCTTTGTGCTAGGTTTCACACTTTGAAGTTTCTTTCTCTCAAACCCACTTTTCTAATTTTTAACTATGAGAAACATCTCTCTCTCCCCTCCCCTCAAAGGGACAAAGACATTGAAGCACCTGAGACTGCTCTAATTAAAATTTTAATTATTCAAAAATTTTAATTAGTTGCAGGGAAGAATTGTGGCAAATTTTCCCTCGGTTATCAGCTGACTGTTTCACGAAGGAAAGAATGTCAATTTTAGAAGTGGAACTTTGAGTAACTAGACTGCAATGACAATGTAAAATCAGCCATTTTAACCAGCATGAACCCAACAGCAACACAGGTAATGCACAGCTTGTACACAGGTTTGATGGATTTTCTTGTAGAGTCTACACAGAGTTCACACTGATTTTCTCTATAGTACACTGCTTTTAAGGTTTTCAAAAACCTCTAGAGTTTTTGAAGTTGGGATGTTTGCTCCATATGCACTTCTGAACCAACTGTTTGGGAAGTATAATGGTTCCCTAATGCATGCACCAGGAGAAAAGAAAGGATATTGGAAGCTCATTAGGTACAAACACATGACATTGCATATTCTATTGATCCCTGGCAGTAAAACTTAAAGCTTGGGTTTCAAGAAAGTACCATGCCACTGCAATTCATGACAGATTTGTAACACCAGTGACAGCATCCTTAAGGGCAAAAAGTTCTTCTGAATTGCATGCAGCCATGAGACAGAAAGATGACACAGGATCTGAGCAAAAATCAATAAGAACCCTTTTTTTGGGCACAAACCAGATTTGAACTTACCTAGCTGTGTGTTTATGCTGTGTTTGTTGTTCTGTTCCTGAATACTCTCTGGTTGCTCTGACTCAAAACCTCTTGTATCTGCTCAAATGTTTGGGCTGTCTGAGTTGCCATCTCAGGACTTGCTTTATAGTCATCCCAAAGCCCACGATTACTAAGTGGAAAACTTACTGCCTCTGAAGCAGACCTGGCCTTTTGCTTGAGAGTCAAACAGACAGTCACCTGGGACATGGGGAGCATTTCACTTTTATCAGTAGAGCAGCTGTCCTTTGGCAAACTCGCGGTGATAATGTAAGGGACTTCCTGCAATTCCTTCAAAACATGGAAGGATACAAGGAGAGAATCTTAAGGTACTCTAAAAGCATACAGAAATTATATGTAATTTTATCAGAATATATAGTAATTAAAAATGCTTGTATTTCATAATTACTGACAGTCACATAAAAAGGAAGGGTTGTGTTCCTTTCCAAAGAGATATACAGGGCAAGAAAGGTTGAACTGATCATTATAGTTAGGGGAAAAAAAAAGAAAAAAAAAAAGAAAACGTCTCCTGAGAGTGAGAAGAACAGTATTCAGGCAAGAAGAGTATACTTCCAAATTTTGAAGCCCTAGAAAAGGATTTTTTTGTAAAAGTTTCATTCCACTGTTGTTTCTTCTTCTCCTCCTCCTTCTTTCCTATAACCTCAGCTACATTAAAACATGCATGCAAGAAAGAAAAGCAGAGAGAAATGTTATGTGAACCTTCTTACAGCTTATCATCTTGTAGCTTTTAGAAACAGGAACTGAATAAAAACAAAGCTAAAAAGATCTGATGAGAACTGCCCTTACTACTCTGTGAAGTTACATTGAGTAATTTCAGATAACCTCCAAGAGATGAATTGACTTCCTCCCTTCCCCTCCTAATTTTTGTTAAACTAATATATCAAAGAAGTTGGCAATGTCTTAATGGCTCTTTTGGATTTTCCTTTTGTATTAGTTTGAAAACAGACCAGTGGGAGATCACAAGTCAAGATTAAAATTTATTAGCAAAATTAAAAATAAGAGCAATAATACAAGGGAAAAAAAGCACTGACAAAGTCAGATACAACCTGACACCCTGTTAGTCAGGGTGATGGTAGCAGGAGGTAGTTCAGTTGAAGCAGTGATCCTGTGAAGGTCTGGTCTCCCTCTGAAGGTCCAGTGGTAGCTCTTGTCCTCTGGGAACCCAGGAGACAGGGCAGACTTGTGCAGCTCAAAGCCAGGTTATATCCAGGCGGGAACACCTGGCTCCTCCCTCCTGGGCAGAGCATCCCACAGTGGGATGAGATAAGTCCATGAGTCATGTGGTGGATCCTTGATGACCCGTTGTCTGTTATCCGGAGTGGGTCATTAGCAAGTGATAACAACCAGTGTCCCACAGCTGGTGGTAATAGAACAATAAAGACATCTATATTGCAACCTAGGACACCTTTGTTAAGCACTTTCAGTCGGTTTCTAGAGATTCATGATTCATGGTGGAGAAAACCAGGCTGCAAGCTTAATTCACTCCTATGAGACATTGAGATCAGGAGGGTCTTTCTGTCCCTAAAAATCTGATTCCCAAGATCATAAAAGTCAAACAAAGTTTCAAATTTTTGTGGACTCCTTGCCCTGATTTTCAAGAGAGGTCCTGCTTTGTATTAAACGATCAAATTCAACCCTAAAAGAGATACTGTTGTTAGCTAATGCGTAGTCACAATATCTTAAAATGAAATGGCTGTACCAAGATTTTTCATTCCATGTTATGGTTATTCATAAATAAAATACTATATGTTTGGATCATCAAACCAAGCTTTTCAATAAAAATCTCATAAACTAAAAGAATGTAAGGATAAAAATTAATAGTAAGAGACTGGAACACTTGCTCCAAGGAAATATATTATTGAAAAAAATTATTTGGATCGGATTTTAAAGTGAGCTGTAAATGTCCTCCACAAAGCATTTTATTTCTTATTGATGTTTTAAATCTCCATGTAGCATTTTAGCACTTGCTAAAAATATAAATCCATAGCAGTCACATTAACGTGTACTTACAATGTGGTGTACTATATACCGTAAAAGCTCTCCTAAAGGTAGCATTTTCTTCATTTTCTTTTCTGTTTTTTTTTTTCCCACCAGGATTTTGTCCTGTGGTGCCAGTTTTTATCATTCATAGTTAAATTTGTTATTTCACTGACTACTCTATAGTATATTGTATAATATTTTATTGTAGAATTAGTTCTTGAAGACTATTAAATGCTTCCCATCAGAGAAAGATTTTTAAAATTTGTATGAATAGATAATAGTAATGGAATTATTTGGATTGGAAGGAACCTTAAAGACCATTTAGTTCCAATCCCCCTGCCATGGACAGGAACACTTTTCACTAAACCAGGTTGTTCAGAACTTCATCCAGCCTGGTCTTGAACACTTCCAGTGATGGGGCATCCACAGCTTCTCTGGGCAACCTGCTCCTGTGCCTCACACCTTCATGGTAAAGAGTTTCTTCCCAAAATCTAATCCAAACCTGCCCTTTTTCAGTTTTAAGCCATTCCCCTTTATCACTATCTGCTGTTGCAAAAAGTTGCTCTTTAATTTTATTTAATGTTTTCTGGACTCCAGTCATTTTTCTGTAAAATTTTTCAGGTGCCATTCTGTTTTCTTTCTCCCTCTCCTCTTGCTTCATGTAGCATAATTATTAGGTATCTCCATGTTTACAGAATATTTCAGTGAATACTGATCCTATGAGTTGCAAGGCTATTTTATACTTGAATAGGACAGAATTGATGTTATAAGCCTACAAAAGCAGATTTTCTACACAGAGGTTACTTTAGTAATGATGAACTTGAGGCAAAAGGAATGGAAAATGTACAGAAAATCAAAATAGCACATACATGCCAGACTGAAAAAATCGAAGTGCTGTGAAGTGGGAGTAGATGAAAGATAGCTTTTAAAGAAAATTGGTTAAATAGGTTTCCTTCAACAGTGCTGTTTGCCTGCTGCATGTTCACTTCATTTGTTATCTTGTGTGAAAGAATGATCTTTTCATGCTACTTGTTACAGCTATAAAATGACACTGTTACTTTGTTAGTTTTAGCTTTATCTGAAACGAATAATTAACACTCTGGAATCACCTGCCCATATTTCATAAAAGCTGCTCAATGCCATATTAGAAGTTAATATTCTGTGCAACTGCTGATATTCCTTCTACTGCATGGCTTTACACTTAATGTCATGAGACATAGTCCTCAATAAAAGCAGTCAGCAGAAGAAATAAGCTGAGATAACCTTTGACACAGAAGAACAACCTCAAAAAAGTCAGGTAAATAGCAGAAGGATGGTAATTATCCTTGGCTACTTAAACCAGGCAGAAAAATAATGTTTGACTAGATAGGTCTCCAAACCCAATTCAGGATGACTTCAGGAAAGCAAAGGTCTCTTACCCAAATAGACAATTTGTGGTTAGAAATTTCCCAGGAATAGACTGCACTGCCTATAAAGCATCTTTTTCTTCCTCTCTGGCTTGGAGGGTTTCTACAAAAAACAAGACAATATTTAGAGCGTGTTTTTTTTTTTTTTTTTAGCCTTGCTATTTATTATTCCTCCACCAGCCTGGTTCAACAAGAGGCCAGCAGGCTGGCCCAAGCCCAGGGGATGCTCTTTCCTTCAGCCTACTGCTGGATCCTTGGGATGGAGCCAGGAGGCTGTGAGTGCTTCTGGGGATGGCAGGAAGACCCTGTGGTGCTGCAGTGCCAGGAGGTGCAGTGGGGCAGCAAAGAGAGCTTGGTGACTTGCCTGCAGCCCTGCAGCTCCTGGGGCTGGGCCATTCTCCCTGCACTGAAACTCCTCAGCTGTAAAGACACCACTCCTATGGCTTTGAAGAAAACAGTTTTCTCCTCAGGCAATGTCAGCTCTTTACTGGTTTTGCCTGTGCTCTGCAGAGAAGCTGCATCATCACCTCTTTTATACTGATATGATACCTGTCCTGTAGACAAGGAAGGGCTCTGCTCACCTGTACAGAAACCTGAGCACGAGTGGAGAGACTCTTGATTATTTCCAAGGACTGCAAAACTTTTGGATTTTACAGTTGCAAATAGTTCTAAACTTATGTTGCACGCGTTGTAAAATTAAACAGCTACTCATAATGATGAAGCAGGAAAAGGTCAAGAAAGCAAAAATTCCCTTTCACTTCAACAAAGGTCCTCATTCCAGGAATATCACTCACCATGAATAATGGGAGAAAGAGAGAACTTGAGGAGGTGCTGAATATCTTAGCATCAGTGTAACCACTGCCAATGTAAATTTGAACACAAGCTTCATCTCTTTGCTATAGAGGGAGATGGAGCCAAAGGGTAACATTTCCTGATAAAATTTTGCCTCAAAACTCACAGAAACAGGAATTTTTAAATGAAACAAATTTATTAATGTATTTACAAAGGGTAGATCCTTCCTGTGCCTTCTGGAAGGAGGAACACCACATCTGGGAGCAGTTGCAGAGACTGTGCCGGAAGCAGGGATCTGACTTCTGTTTGTCACATGAGAGAGGAGGAATCACAGGGCATTCTCTGGCATGGACATAGGAGCATCTTTTCAGCAGATCCATTTCACTGTCCTGCTGACAGTGCCCTGCTGCTCATTTTCTTCCTCCTCCCTCTCCTCAGCACTGATGGAAGTTTCCCCCTGGCTGTGGCTGCCAGAGCCAGTGCTGCTCTGCCTGGGCAGCCAGCAGAGCCCAAAGAGCATGAGGAGGATTTTGGCAGAGGCCCAGAGCCACCAGTGCTGGCAGACAGAGAGGAGTCCCTCCTCTGGCTGAGTCCAGGTGGCTCCTGGCTCCTCTGCTGCATCTCCTCCAGAAGCCAAGCCTTCTCCTGGGTTGCTGCTCCCCATGCTACCACAGGAACTCTTTCTGGTCACTCACCCCCAGTACTACTGCAGGATGCTCAGCACCATCAGGATTTGGGCGATGCTCCCTGCCATGGCCTGGAGGATGAGCAGAGAAGGGGCTCAGCAGGGCTGGGTGGCAGGGAGAAGGCAGATGGGACAGTAGGGACAGGAGACACAGGGGCCTGAGAATGTGTGGGAGAGGGCATGAGGGAGCTCAGAGGTATCAAGGACAAGGTTGGTGAGCCCTGTGGGGAGACAGGACCACATCTCACCACATCTCGATGACAGCTCCAGGCACATTTCCACCCAGCCCTGAGGGCAACACGTGCCCTGCCCAGGTTACCCCCAGAGCCTCTACACCCTCCCCTCAACCTTGGAAACACCCCCAGCATTCTGGCCTGGCCCTTGCTCAGCCCAGCCTTCCCCTCCCTGTCCCACTCACTGCTGGCCCAGGCTGGCACTGCTGCATGGGACATGTGGTGACACTGCCCAGTGACCTGTCCTTTGTGATGTCTCTGGCATCAGAGCCACATGCTGACACCCCACCTGGCCAGCCATGACCAGAACTGAAAAACTGAAAACTTTGAACTAGGCATTCTCTTTAGAAATCCTAAAACAATCCTGATCCTCTCAGTAGATTGGTTCCGTTTTAACTTTTGTTGAATTAGTATTCCATAACAGACTAAATTTTAGAGTTGCTGCCATTATTTTTACTCTGCATTCTTTCTTTGTTTGGGCAATGTGATGTTGCAAATATTTCATACAAATATTCATGAAAAACAATGCTCTTTTTTTTTCCTGTATAGCTATTGTCCTTTCTCCAGTGAACCCCCCCTCATGTATATGTACATCTAGCTGTAGTTTCCTGCCTATTTGTGGTAAAGGGAAGGTCAAAAAAGCCGTCAGTCTTATGTCTGTTCACAACCACCAGGCTGAAAATCCAAATAACAGAGTCATTTAGAGAGACAATTTCATCTCTGTTGTTTCTGGCATGAAATATTTACATAAGTGGCCCCAAAGTGGCTTGCCTGGCAGCCACAGTGCATTGCAAACTAATGCCTAATTTTTTGTCCAATGTCATTCCTAGTTCAATTTCAATCCAACAGCTTTCAAAATTTCTACATCCTAAGTATTTAGGATTATTTTGTGTAGCATGCATAGATCAGCAATTTCTGTGCTGTGGTACAATATCAGGTACAACATTTATCTGTGATAAAATACAACAATATAGTAAAATCAGTGGAAAATATTCATGTCACACTGATGTAGATCACATTTAGCCAAAGCAAACATAATTCAAAAAAGAATAATGTACTTAGTTTCAGTAATACCTACCTTGATATTTGTCAGTTTTCATTGCTTTTTGCAACTCCTACTAATTTAGTGCCATTGAAATTTCACTAAGGTGAAGTTAAATCCTTCTAGTGCTTTACTTTTACTTTCTAGTTTTCCCCTGGGATAACAATCAAACTGTAAAACAAAATGGGTAACTACATTTTAAACTAAGATTCCTCCTGAGGAATTCTGATATTTGACCAAAGGAAGGACGCTTTGGTAAAGTGTTCTTTCACCCTTTGTAATCAGTTTCAGATACAAAACACTTGCAGAAAAAAAGGGGATTTAGGATTGTTATTAGTGTTACACTGAGGAGAAATTTGATTCCCTAAAATTAGTATCTATGATGTATAATGACTGGCTTGAAAAAGAGAAATGACAGTGACCTAATTCAAACTCAGAGCACTTGGATGGCACAGCACAGGGCTATTTGGGGGGGTAAGCAGGTTCTCACAGAGCAGCAAAATTGATTATGTGAATTTCCATCTCTACTAAACACAGGGACCAAAGATAAATTCCTAACTTCCTGGTGAATACATGGTGTAGTAGCACCATGGGACATAAACACAAGTATTCCTACTTTGACAGTACAAAATGTACTAATTTTCAGCCTATTCCTAACTGCATCTTTCTTGAAGTGCTGACTAGAGCTGGTCTGGTGTCAGTCACATGCTTGGGTGGCTAGCTGTAAGCATGCATGCATATTCACACCTTCCAGCAAAACTACTGTTAGGAAGTGATTAAGAAACTAATTGGGTCTTCACCCAGGAGGAAAAGCCGATGATGCTTATCACCAGATATTAATTTTCTTCACAAACTCTTAGCTTAGTCTGTAGTTCCCAGTTCGAGTTGATATAGCAAATAAAACTCAACTCTAGGACGTGACTGATAAAATTGTACTCCCCACTCCAAATTCCTGATGGAACTCTTGTAGACTGAAAGAAGTAGTTAATCACAAGTTTTAGAGTTTTAGATAAAAATCACATATTTTAATATACCACTGTACAAGTTCTTTTGATGACTATCTTTTGGATATCATCTTCATGCTTCCTTAGAGCTGAGACATATTATTTTGGACATCCTGTAGGAGAATCACACCTTGCATCCACAGCAGAAGTCACAACTGCAGGTGTTCTAGATATTACTGAGTCTATTTTTCAGATGATGAAATTTGGTCATTTGCACAGATACCTTCCTAATTATTTACCATTCATATCTCTAAACATGCAGACCTCTTCAAGCAAAAGAATTTCTGGTACTGGAGAGGCTTGCTCTCTTATTCATAAGGCATCTGAGAAATCTCTGCTTTCAGGAAAAGACTTATTTTATGTCCATATGCTAGATTGATCTGTTTTAATAGAAATCCTAGGACAGTCAATTTTTCTTCCATTTATTTTTCTTGCTAGGTATTTGATTACTTTTATGGTAGTTTAAGAAGGTTTTGTCAGCTCTGACTCAATGTTTTTCAAACAAGAATTTTTCTGTGGGGGCTGTTATATTCTACATTATTCCCTCTTAGCTTCTTAGGTCCATAAAGCTTCTTATATAAGCTGCATGGCTTTTGAGATTTACTACACAAATGCTGCCTTGGCCACTTCACTTCCTGCTGCACGAGGAGCATGGCAGGTTGTACAGATATTGACCATGTTAGCATGAGCTTTTTGAGTGTCTCCTGGATTTGCCCCTTAATGTGCAGACAACTGGGTAGCTTAAATGTATATTTTTAACAGAAAAGTGGGGCCTGGTTTTTCAAGCAGCTGATGTTAAGCATTACCAAACAGCATTGTACAGAAGGAATGTAATCCATTTCCTATGCAGTGTAGTAGTGCAGCAGCCTGAGGCTGCTGATCCCGAGTCCCAAAATATAGAGGTACATCCCGTACAAGCGGATGCCTCTCCTGACAACATCTCATGGGACTCGGAGGAGGCCGGGCTGTAGGCTGCACTTTCCCTCCCTCCAAAAGTTTGTATTAAGTTTATTGGTTATAAGTTTGCTGTCCCCTCCCCAACTCCTCCCCTGTTGCCGCCTACCCCCAGAAAGTTCTGTTGCTGCCCCGCACTCATTGGTTCTCTTACTCCCCGCCCAGTTATACCTGATTTGGTCCCTATGATGTATTCCCTTCCCCGGTTGGTCCCGCCCCTGATCTCCGCCCCAAGAAACCCCGTAGCCCCCCTTAAAAGGTTGTGTTCTGCCCGTGCTCGGGGCTGCTCAGCTCAGCAACCCTGTTGCTAGGGAACCCCTTCTCGTGCCTCGCACCGGGATTCCCTGCTGTGCCGCCTCGAGGGCTCGAGTGACGCACCTCCCCCGCCTGCTCTCCTCAATAAACTTGGTGCCTTGCTCGCCTTCGCCTGCCTGGGACTGCTTTACTCTGAGGGCATCCGGCCCAATTCGTCTTGCTCGCGCGGCTGGCACTGGCCATTGCGCCGGGGTCTCCTCGACCAATTGGGCGACCCTGAGGCTTTCCCCACTGCCGCCCGGCTGCGGCTCGAAGGATCCGGACCGCCTGCCCGGAGAGCCTGCGGGGTCCCTCCTTGACCGTGCAGGAGCTCCGAAAAGCCCGTAGCGGACAAGGCACGGACAGCGGACACTCCACAATATATTCATGCAGTAAGGTGAATGTCAAGAAAAAGGAAGTCACTTGTATCAACAGGGCAAAGAATGCTTGGTACTTGCTGCAACATCCTGCTGATCTGAAAGTGGATGCTTTTTTTATATCCATGTCTTTGAGCATTGCTTCAAAAGGATTAATTTTCTGGGGAATAATTAACTGCTTTGCCTGCATACAAGATTTTTCTTTTTTTAATTAGACTGTGCCAAATAATACTATAATAACTGGAGAGGTGACAATGACATCTGTTGCAATGAATGTAGATAGCGAGTATTCAATCTAATTTAATATTGGGCATCAGATCAAGAAAATTTCTCCAGTATCCCACTGATTTGCACTAAGTGAAATCTGAAAATATAAATATATTACAACAGACTAGCAATATGTGAATGTAGATTTACATATATGTTTATTTTATTTTGATGACATGGCATCTCAATCAAGTTGGACATAATAATTAGGGACTTGTGCATTAGCAAAATTAATTTGGATGTTACACCTATTCTGATTCTCCTAGTTTGAGTTCATCTGAAAAACTGCTGTGTCTACTGTTGAGGTACTCTGATGGAATTGTAATTCCTGCTTGGTTGCTAAGAATTTAAGTATTTCTTCTGACACTTTAATTGTGGGGGAAAGAGGAGAGAAACTGTTCCAAAGTGGCAACTTGGTTTCTGTTTTTTCTAGAAAAAGGTTTTTAATCAAAGCTATAGAGTAACTTTTCAGGATATATGATACCACATCTTTCAATAATTGTGATTAATTTGTAATTAATTAATTGTGATTAATTTCATTATTGAATAATTTCAATATTCCTCAGTTATAGAGGAATTATATAGAGGAATTACACCATTCTTGTGTAATTCAGAATGTATAAATCCATATGTCACAAACTGACATTTGTGTATATGTATGAGGCAATCATGTCTGATCAGAGTCACACCATAAAGCTCACTTTTCAGTGGAGGTGTTACATTTATGCCCATGACATATAGCTTATTAGACATTTAACTGCTTTGTATGACAAGAGATTTTCCGAGAATTTCCATCCTTTTTTGAGTTAGTTGATATTTGCTGTGGTATAATAAATCAAAGTAACTCATCCTTACTTTTAAATAAGAAATCAATTTTGTGGATCCCACTGGTCTTCCCATTCATGTCATGCAATGGTTTTCTAGAGAAAGTAAAATATGTTTACATATTACATAATCTTCTGTTCTTTTCCTTGTTTGGCCCCTAGCACTACTTATTTTTATTCTGGTTAAGCATAATCTGAACCCATAAACCAAAGGATTCCCACATGGTATTCATGGTTCATTTTACTCTTTCATTAAGGGTCAAGCAGAGAGGCTTCTCGCCCAGGGAGCAATTGCTGCATCTCCTTCTGTGCTAGCTGGGGTGCACAGTGCCAAAAACTGACACAGACAGGTAACAGGAATGTCTGGCCTGCCCTTGGAGCTGGTAAAGACATGCTGAGGGGGCAAAACCTCAGCTCCTTTGCTGATGGTAAAATATTTCATTATTGTAAATACTATTCTTGATAGAAACGAGTGTGGGATGCTCAGACATGGAATCTCTTGCTGTGTAGGTCTTTCTAAGAAGCTCTCTTCCCTGTAATCTGTGGATTTTCTTCTTTCCATGCATTTACAATTACTGCAGACTAGTTATTCTGTGGGAAGAGAGGTGATAGAATGCATGAATATGCAGCTGTAAGGATCTGTGCAGTGGTCCAAGAATGCCTCCTCATCTGCCAAAGGTCATTGACCAAAAGAGGATTTGAAAAAACCCTGAATTTGTTCTATGCATTCTGTTCTCAGTATTCTGGTGCTATTGATTCTGGCCAGTAGGCTTCAAATTGAATGTTTTCCACACAGCACATAGCTTTTTGTCAGGTTGGATTACAGTGAGAAGTATATAGTTAAAATCTTTCATGTCCTGGCGGAAAGAATCATTGAACCATAGGATGGCCTGAGCTGGAAGGAACCCACAAGTGTCATTGAAGTTCAAACCCTGACCCTACACAAGAACACCCCAAGAGTCACACCCTGTACCTGAGAAAGTTGTCCAAACACTTCTTGCTAATATTCTTGTGTATAACACCCTTATCCTACCTTTTCCTTGAAAAATTGCTACTGACACCATTTCTGAAGAGTTGGATTAGGATTTTTTTATAGACTTCATCATAACTATCTATATAGGGGAAAAAGTAATATTTTTTCTTTTAAAATGTATCTTAATATGTTAATATTTAAAATGCTTTAAAACATTTGCATAAATCTACTATGTTTTAGGCACTTTAATAGCTTGTCTTGTAGCTATACTAATTCTGTTAACATTATTTTAGACCCCTTCTCATTAAAACAGACTGCTTGAATTATCTGAAAAGTACCCTAATGAAGAGGTTCACACACAATCTGGAGAGAAAAGTTCCTTATTTCCTGTATAGGACTGAGCTGTTATAAAGTTAAACCCTTTACACTTTTGCATATAACTGAAGAAAATTATGAAGCTGTTTGTTTGTTTCATGATCACATAGCTAAGAGTGGCTAGCTGCCTTCTGAACTACATCCCCCCAACAGTAAGAGAGATAAGACTTTTAACTGGAATAATGGACACACAATCTTGTCTTGAGGGCTTTAACAGAACCTGCAAACTTCAGTGTAAGTACAGTTTGATATTTTCCTTTTGCCTTATGAAGGAAGAAATATAATAACACGTTTTCCTTTCAGTCTTACTGCTAGCAATTTCTATCTGAAGTAACCCCATTAAAGAGTCTGGAGTTACTTTAGGTTGTATAAGAAATAAGATCAGAAGCTGTGCTGCTCTTTACAAACTGTATGAATCAGAAATGAAGTTCCTGGACTTGAGGGAAGAAAGATTCCTAGGGCCTGTGTTTGTACTTCTTGAAAACCTTTCCAAAAGCAATTAATCTACTTAAAGGCTGGACAATAAGCCCTCCAACTAAGAATCACAGGATTTGATTGCCTGGAGTCCACAATAAAGCTTCTTGAAGAAGCTCCATATAAAAAAAATCAACCTATAGATGTTGCTGACACAAGAGTGATTTAAGACCTTATAGAACTTATAGACCCATTATTACTATTTTTATAGTTTAAGTGTTTGGCTGTTTTTCCCCTACTGCCATTGCTCAAGGCTCTGCATCATCCACAGACAACTTCTTTCACTTGAAGATGAGATTTTTATTGGTGGGAAAGAAACAGCTCCAGGCCTGTCTGTGTGCAAACACACTCCTTGCATTCCACTGCATGACCTGGTACTTCACTGAAGCTGAAGAGTCACATTTCTTCCTGTTATTCCTCCTCCTGAGCCAGTTTCCCCACTATGACATGAGAAAGCAGAGTAAAAACCCATGTGCTTCTATTGCCTTTGTTTCTTACTCTACTACTCTCACTATTTTACTTCAAATATTTCCTGTAGACCATTTTAGTTACCCCTCAAACCTCATTCCATTCTTTGCCTTTGCCAAACTAATCTAACCTACTGATGAACTCTTCTAGTTTAGAAAATGCCAAACAATGTCTTCTAAGAATCTATTCGTCTCCCATCTCCTTTCTATTTCATAAGCCAAATCAGAAAAATTTCCCTCTAAGTGGGAAGGTGCCAGGGGTTTTCATCAAATACTTATGAATGTCCTGTTTTAGTGAACTGATATGAAAATGTATGTATGAAAACTAGTAGTGCATAGAGATGTTTAAGAATTTGTTGCATTTCTTCTTCACTTCATTATTTCAGTAGACCAAAACCCAGCATCTTCTGAAGTTCATGCTCTGTTGTGTGCAAGCATGAGGAACTGGAAAGCTGAAAGTAATGAGAATTCACTCTCTGAGTTTCTGGCTTTTGCAACTGTGCAGAGCAGAGAGAGATGTCAGGGCCCTGAGCACCTGCCCCCTCCAGGAGTTTCAGGGCTGACCTAAGTGATGGTGTGGGAGGCCCATTTTGTGAAAAGTGCTCTTCAAGAAAATTCTGCTGCTCAGGTCTCAGCAGGAGCTGTCCATCTTCACTTAGAAAGCGCTTTTAAGCAGCTGCTCTTCCCCCAGATTCTACCAGAGCTATATTCCAGCTGTGATGCAGTTATGCCATTCTTAGCCAGGTATATTGTTGATTTGGAGGTGACCTGGAGGTGCCATCCTGGCCTGACCTGGGATGTGCCTCCTCACTGTGGACTTGCTCTGGGCTCTGGGCTGGCCCCAGCAGCCCCAGTTTCTGCTGGATTTACTGAGTGCTGGTGGTGGAAAGTGAGGCCAGAGCACCTACTCTTACTCATTCATAAAAAGAGAATTATACACCAGTGTGGAGTCTGGAACAGGGCTGGGAAAAGCCAGGAGTGGGATACCGAAATAATGGCAGAAAATTAATTAACTGAATTCTATTTTGCAAAATGTGATCATTATTTTGATAAATTCATAAATAAGATGACCTGATTTAAAATTTGCTATAGCTAAAAGATAAATAGAACTATATCCTGTGCAATAATTGTGCATGCTAGATGTATAATTCAGATGCCCATAAGTGGCATTTGAAATGAAATGTATGTGTCTTTGAAATATGTGGAAAAGTTTGTTTTGGATTTAAAATTCCTCTTGGACCTGTCATCCTCCAAGGAGCAAATACTCTCTGCTGTTGCCTTTCTCATGTAAGTCTGATATGAAGATCTGTGATCTGTGTGCAGTACTCACATTAATGTGCACATCATTGACTGCCTCTGTGTTGTCACAGGGTGGAGACAGTTTTAATAGCCATGTAACTGCCAACAGGGAAAAAGTTTTGATAACATCCTAATAATTAGATTAACCACCAAGTGTTGTCGGGCAGAATGCAAAGAAAATCCCCTAGTTTTGGCACAAGCCTTGTCTCATTTTTGACTGGCACATTGTCATTAGTCATGGGTGACAGCACAACAAGGAAATAGAAAGAGGGGAAGAGGGTGAGCAAAGTTTTATTCTGAATAAGCTCAAGGGAGCAGGGTTAAACAGTTCCAATCTGGGAACTCACAGATATATATTTTTCAACAGGTGTGCTTCAATATTTGCATAGCATCTCCATCCAGATGCATTCAGTTTTGCACTGCTTGATTAAAATAAGATCCAAGCATAGCAAACAAGGGAGTGTCTTATCTGCATGTGTTTTGCTGTGAGTATTGCTAAATGCTATGCCACTGTAGGGAGCATTTAAATTCTGAAGGGTATGCATGTGTCCAAAGTATTCAAAAGGAGAGAGAGATATGGAGATCACCAAATTTTAACGTGCCAGCAGTTAGAAATACATCACTGTGTGAGTTCATGCATCCTTTGACGATGCCAGAAACATAAATACTGTTTTCTAGTACTCTCTGCTGGTGAAAAGATCAACATTCCTGTTTGTACTGCTTACTTAGTGGCTTACATGTGTGTTTTTTTATAAATGATGGATCACATGGTAATTCTGTAGTTCTAAACTGTTTCTCACAATTGATTAGAACTTGGTTTTGTCTCTAGCCATAATTTATTAGATTGGTGAACTTAGTATTCTACAAAGAAAAAAGGCTTGTTATTAAATCAGTAATTAAGGACTCGTTCAAATAAATGTAAAAAAATGATCCTTTTCTTACCACTCTTATAAACCAATAAAGAAAAAATGTTATTTTTTTGTGAATAGTGTTGTGGTATGGGAGAAATTGTCTAAGTATCTGGGTTTTGACTAAAATTTGTATTCGAATAGTTGTTATACACCCCCCAAAATCCCCCAAACCAACAAATTTTAATTTTCACTTATAATAAGACTGTGTTTGTGAGCTAAGGCACTAAGAAGTAAAGATAGAAAATGAATTTTTTCTTTGTTCAGCAGTATAAATCCTAACTATGATCTATATTTTTCCAGGTGGCAGTATCCACTGAAAATTAATACATTTTGAGTATATTTTCTTCTCTTCCACTTAACAGGTTCTACAATTTGTCAGAGTGTTTATGTCTAGACTTATTAATCCTCATGGGTAATATCAATTCATTTTCATACACTGCTATAAAAAATTTGTAGGAGTAATATTAAGATGTTAGAAGTTTTAGGGGCTGACAACTACAGTCAAAAGTTTCCTGGAAGCTACAGGCCTATCAGTGTCACTTTGATACCTGGTAAAATCATGGAAAAGATTATTCTGGGGGGTATAGAAAAACATCTGGAGGAAAATGCAATATCAGTCACAGCCAGCAGAACTTCAAAATTCTGCTTGTCCAACTTGATTTCTTTCTATGACAGGGTAAACCATCTAGTTGATCTAGGAAAGCCAGTAGGTGTAATGTTCTTGGACTTGAGCAAAGCTTTTATTACTGTCTCTCACAGGATCCTTCTGGACAAAATGCCCAGCACACAGCTGGATAACCATGTTCTGTGATGGGAGAGCAACTGGCTGATGGATCAGGAACAAAGAGTGACATGGAATTGGGTGACATCAGGCTGGTGTCCTGTCACTTATGGGGTTCTGCAGAGCTCCATCCTTGGCCTTGTGCTCTTCAACACGTTCATAAATGACTTGGATGCAGGACTCAAAGCAATCCAAAGTTTGCCAGCAACACTAAATTGCGAGGAGCTGTTGATTCCCTCAAGAGCAGAGAGGCCCTGCAGAGAAAGCTCGACAATTTTGAGAAATTGGCAATCACCAACTATGTGAAGTCTAGCCAAGGCAAGCCACATGGGAACAGGTATATTTAGTGCTGTAATGATGAACTTTGGTTCTTAAAGGTCTATTTTTTAACTACTTTTCAAAATATGTCCTGACCTGTATTTTGGTGGCTATAAGGATCGTAAATTTTCTGAAATTTTTAGCTCATGTCCTTGAACATTCAGATTTTAAATTTTTTCAGAACATAACTCATCCTTCTGTGCTTATATTGCAACCTTTGTAGATCTTCTCCTGCAGCTCTCAAATGCTTGAGGCTCTCCCTGGACAAATTCAAGGTTCTGAGGAAGCACAGGTTTCCAGATAAATAATGTCTTTCATTCTTCTGAACCCAGGAAGTGTAATAAAGCTCTGGGGATGCCGTCCTACCTGGATCACAACTACATACCATATTGGACTAGGCCAATGAAGGGAAGTCAGGCTTTGTACTGCTCTACATGTAGCAGTGTTTAATAAGAGCTAATATGACCTTTGTGTGTAGTCTATAAAACATAAGCACAAATGTTTATCATGACATTTTCTTTGACAAAAACACTTAGATGGTTCAATGAAGACTGAATTCCTGCATTAGAGAAAGAATTTCTAAGTGAAGACTGGGAAACCTGGTGTTAGGCAGAAACTCAGTCAATGAATCTGAATAAATTAAAAGAAGTAATTGTAATAAAAATATTTATGCAAAGTGCCATACTTCTATGTCAGTCTCCATCCACTTTTGATTTGGACAAAATTCTATTCTGAGTACACAGAAGGAAAACAGAGGTGGTGTTTCCTCAGCTGGATGAAGGATTTTGAAAATGGAATATGAAAAGAAACTTAATGAACTAATAAAAAGTAATTGTTTCTGAAACTGGAATCTTGACAATAATTGGTTGCTTGGACTGTTAAAAAAAAACCCAACTAAACAGTAAGCAAGAAAATATTTACAGAGATTATAAACCAGCATGAGGAAATGGATGTCTTATGTGATGTAACTTGCAATTGAAACCAAAAGGTTTTACTTTGATTGACTTTATTGTATTTATATACAGTATGAGATTTGCCCTTTTTTTAGTCTTTTGTGCCATTCACTCTTTGCTGTATATCTTAATTTCATTTTATAGTGGTACTGAAGGGTCTGGAGAGGAAACCATGTGAGGATCTGTTGAGGTCACCTGGTCTGTACAGCCTGGAGAAAAGGAGACTGAGGGGAGATCTCATTGCAGCTACAACTTCCTGCTGAGGGGAAGAGGAGGGGCAGACACTGATCTCTGCTCTGTGGCGACAGTGACAGGACTGAGGGAATGGCCTGGAGTTGTGTCAGGGGAGGTTTAGGTTGGATATTATGAAAAAGATTCTTCACCCAGAGGGTGTTTGGGCACTGGAACAGCTCCCCAGGCAAGTGGTCACAGCACCAAACCTGTCTGAGTCCAAAAAGTGTTTGGACAATGCTTTCAGGCACATGGTGACTCTTGGGGATCATCTTGTTCAGGGCCAGGAGTTGGACTCAATGATCCTTGAGAATCTCTTCCAACTCAGAATATTCCACTATTCTGTCATTCCAGATGGTGTGATTATTAAATTCAATGGCTACTTGTCTTTCCTCCAATAAACCACTGGCATGCTGGACTCACTGCTGTAAAATCTAATGTGCATTGTCATGATTTTCCAGTCCAACAAAATTTTCTAGTTTGAAAGGGAGATTTTATTTTGACCACAATATTAGGCTACCATTCTATGTGGAGGAGATTAGGCTGAAGGCATCATAGTTAACTTATCAGTAAACTCGCCTCATTTCTTCAGAAGAGGGAGATACCTTTTCATTGGCATATTAATAAAATTCAGTGCATGTCACTGACTATCAGAGAAGCAGCTGATTATCTTCACTATCGCTAGCAGATTGTTCAGCTTTACAGCATGAAAATATAAGTCCTTCACCTCCAGGAGTAGATAGGAGGGCATTTGATAAAAGTGGATGCATGTAAAACAGTTATACCTAAAATTATCCAAAGCTGCACTTTTTAAAAAGGGAATCTGCAAAAATTAGCAGTTCTCAAAAAGAATTTTACACCTACAAAGGTATAAATGTTTTTCTGCGTCCATTAATAACATTGATATAATACATTTGACTGATCTGCATTCATTCCTTATTCATTCCCTACTTTAAGATGGCTATGGACTCAACACACTTTAAATAAATAAGTTAACCAACAGAATATTGAAACAAAGTTTCAGCTTCATATAGAAATGAAATCCTGAAAGATAATAAAAATCAAAGAAATGTAATTAACTTGTTTAAACATCTTTGCTCCATTTTGGAGCAGAGTGGGGGCATTTATGCAAAATTTATGCATCAAAAACTTTGTAATGCTTGGGAGTTAGAAGTCAGGATCTGGTTCTTAAAACTTTGGATTAATTTTATGGATATCTAGCTATAAAGATGTTTCACTCTCTGAAAGCCAAGACTGATGTCTTGAACCTTAGACCAGTGATGACAGCTGGTTATCCTGCTCCTACCTGCACTCTTTTGAAGCAATGCAGATATTTGCAAAGGTTTATAACTTCACATATACACTTACTGTGAAAATGTAGTCTGGATGGCAAAGGTCTAGATGAATAAGCAAAGGAGCTAACTGGACTTTTGCCAGTTCTGTCTCTGTGAGATTATGTTGTCTGCATATATTGCTGTAACAACTGATTGCCATGGGGATTAAAGTAACGTCAAGTATTAGTATCAATAATATCTGTACAGGAAATAACCAGTGATTTTAAATCCACAATTTTAGTAATATTAATAGTTCTTGTATTGTAAAACATATGAAAAGCAAACACTAATTATCTTATTTACAAGAGTAAGGCTATTCAAACACAGGAGATTAGGAATATCTCCTTAGCTTTTTCTTTTTTTTTATTGAATACAAGATGTTGGAAGAAAGGAAGTAAATGAGGTACAGCAGCTAAGAGCAATAAGGACACATGGTATTTGACCACTCTAAATATTCCCACTTAATAACCCATGCAAGTACATTCACTCAGGCTTCTACTGGTGAATACTGAGAAGAAAGAAAACAGAATATCTGAAAAATTGCTTTGGTTATGAGCGCTGTTTTTCTCACTTTTGAGATTTGTTTCTCATCTATCATATAAAAAATTAATATGAAGGTTATCCTGATATTAATGTTGTTGCTCCTTGCTTGCACTGGAGCTGCTGCTTAGGGAATGGCTTCCTTTGGTTTCCTTTGATTTGTAGATGGAACACTGTAAGTGCAGCTGGTTTAAAACACCTGCCTTTGGCAGGGGCATGACATTGTCCATCAACTCATTATAGAGGCTTTAAGAATCCCTTCTTTCCCTCTTTCCTTTCTTTACTTATATTCTGTGCTGTAGATGATTGTGGATGACTTACGTTTCCCAGATACTAGACTGAAGTTGAAAAATTTATTTTATCAGCTGAGAAAAATCTTGTAAAAAGAAATAAAAATATGCAAAATTATATTTTAGTTTTCAGGATCCCTTCAATGTCTCATCATGTTCCACGTACTCTGGATATAAGATTGATACTATAAAAAAAATGGAATTAGAATATGGAGGGAATTAAAATAAAATTTGAAACAAAATAATATCCACATTGTCTTTGCTATTTTTTAAGAGTGTTGTCATTGAGTGACTTTGTGCAGCAATCTAAGAAGTTTCTGAATTGTACTGGTGACAATTCCTAATGAAAAGGGGCTAGAGGGGCTGAAAAGGAGTAACACTGTTTGACTGGTGCTCACAGCCAAGGAAGAATGACAAATGTGGTCACTGATGGGGTCAATGGCATCAGCCAGAAAATGCTGGGGTTCAGGACCCAGAGGAAAAATGGGCAGGTAAATAGGAGAGATAGGGCTCCAAGATGTGGGATATCAGACTCTGTGCTATTCTGGGGGCTGCTAGGCAGAAAATCTGTGGAGAAACCAACCAACCAAGGGGAGAAGTACACAGGAAAGCTGTTGGTTTTTTAAGAAAAACTAGTTTGAAGGTTAGGAAAAATTTATCCTGCTGTGGAGGAACATTTGGGAATGTTGTCAGAGGCTTCTGAATTCAAGGGGAAAGTGGGAGCACATATTAGGTGGGAACAAGAACCAGCAAAGATTGTATGCATACATTGCTCTGATACTTTGGGTGAAGTCAGAAAGGACAGACAGCCTCACCCAAGTTTCTGGAAAGATCATAAAGCATATTTTCACGGAATTAATTTCCAAATATATGTGGGGCAGAGAGATAACCAGTAACAGTCAGCTTATATTTACCAATGGAAATTCCTTTTCATCCAACCTGGTGAGTGTCTACAATGAAAACAATGGTATGGAAGTGATGGTAGAGGTGGGTGTGAGATTTCTGCTCATAACCAATGATGTGTTCCTGTTCAAATGAATACCATCTGATACAATAGTAGTTTTTAATCTTTTTTAGTAAATTATCATGGAATATTTAAAAAAACTCTTACAATTTCAAATGACAGCCAAACTCTCTGTTTCAACTTCTATAATTTTCCATTAACGGGAAGTTTAAAAAAGAAACTCCCAGAGCTCAGTACTATCAAAACCCATTTTATTTTGTCCCAGTCCTTTAAAAAATATAGGATATCTTTACTCAAATGTTACTCATTATTGGCATATTCTTACCAAATGTGAAAGTGACATGAATAAATAGGGAAATAAATACATAAAATCATAAATAATCTTTTTCCCCAATCATACTTAACTTTCCTCTTTTTCAGTGATGCCAGCAACTTCTTAGCTCTGATTCTGAGGTATTTTCCTTCCTGCTATATCCGAGAAAATTAGATCAGTTTGAGCATGGAGTTCCATCATGGAGAGTCAGATAAAATATGAACTTCCTTATCCTCTGTAGGACTAAAAGCTTTTCCTCCAGCTTTGATCATTTGGGTAGTGATATAAAAACTAGTAAGCTTTAACTGGAGAGACACAAAATGGACTCCACAAGTGCCAGAGGGAGATTCAGAAAATTGAATTATTATCTAAACTGCCAGATATGGGATATTTTTCAGCATTTACCTTTTGAATAGGCTTTAAACCTGACAAATATGTTTATTGACAGATGCTTCAGCAGAGGCATCACAGAGGCATCAACAGAGGCATCACAGTTATTGTGTTTACAGACTTGAGTTACACACATGATTATATTTATGATTCCTATTATTTATAGTGGCTTTGAAGAACAATGAAGAATGAGCTCTTGTTGTGCTTGGCACAAGAAACTTCTGCAAAACGAGTCCAGAAAGAATAAAAAGGAAAGCTTTATGGGCAGTTCTCAGAAACAGCTGGCTTTCAAGTAAATTTTGCAATATTAACCAGAAACTGAAGCACAGAAAATGGAAATCTGTGACAAAATGTTTCCTCAGATCTGTACTGCAGATTTTATAATGTAGAGTGGCTTTTATGGGGAAAACATTTCATATTGAGCAAAGACAGTTATGACATAAGGAAGTTCTCAACTGTTTCAATCTTTCCCCCTTTTCTTTCCTTAAACCAGCAATGCTCTAATATTTTAAATGTGAAGAACTGTAACTTTTTATCTGAATCAAACTTATTAGTAGGCAAATGCAGACAGCCCATTTTCACAGATGAGAAATTCCATTTAAAAATATGCTATTTTTCCTGCATTTGTATATCTACATGTGCATGGGTGTGCATGCTAAGTCTGAACCTGCACTGACATAAATGCTATTTCCAGGAATTCCACTGCAATCTAATTAGTTCATGTATTTGTGCATCTGTCTTGTTTCATTTTGCTCATGCATATATACCAGAAGTTGGAGAAAACAGTTTTATTTCCTGGGTTAGGTTTATTTTTTGTAATAAAAGAGAAAGAAAAGTTAAACCCCCCCCCAAACTATTGACTTGCTTCATAATCTGATGCTTTATTCTGTATGGTTTTTTTTTGCACAGTGTCTTGCACTGTAGCATTTTGATGCACTTTCTCTTTTCAAGATGTGGTTTTATTCCTTTATCTGTTTTGCAGTTTTCTCCTGACTTTATGCAGGCTTGCATGGGTTACAAATAGTTGGCTGAAGATGCTTGGGCAGACTGATAACTTCTTTGGTTTTGCAACTTTATGGACAGCAAACAAGAACAAACCCACAAATACTCTAAGATGGTGATAACGAGCAAAATTTGGCAGGTGATACTCTAATTTCTCATGATCTCTTGGCCCACCTAATGCATCCAACCTATGGTTCAACCTCAGGGTCCCTGAGGATAAATTGGAAGATTTTTCTCTAGATTTAGACTTTAGCATTTGCTTTAGCCTCGCTCTACAGTGCTCCAAGATTTCCTGCAGTTATCCAGACTAGGGAGCTGGCTAGCCTGTATGACACATCTACCTTAAATCAGGCTTTGGATGAGGAGAATTGCCCATGTGTGCCCAGGACTCATCCTTTCAAGAGGCAGGGCATAGGTAAGTCATGTAATCAGACCTCTTGTTTGGATGTAGCCTTTATGGTACCCCCAGTGATGCTACTTCCCATTTTTTTGTGAAGCTTGAAACATTGTCCCTGTTATATAGAATTGAAATTTTGCAAAGAATTCAATTTTTTCTAATTAGAAAAGTTGTCCTTTTTTTTTTTTTCGACTTGAGCTCTTTATAAAAATAAGTTGTAAAGCCATACTCTATGATGGGATAAAAAGATATCAGTAATAAAAGAGGAACTTATATTAAGAAAACACTTGTTTTCTTAATATCCAACAGAATCTTGAACTATACTCAGAAGAGAAAATTAATTAAATGGACAAGGATTGTCCAAAGCCAAAGGCTCTACACTGCTTTTCATTCTTCTGACTCCTTTGTTTAATAACTGCTGTGCTCTGAATACAGAGATTAATAAAAAGCTCAAGCTAGAGATTAACATTTTGTTCACTATTCATTGTTTTACCTGATATAAAATGGAAACCGGAATCACTTTGTTAAATGGACTAAAAATTTGAAAGGCTGTGTAATTTCACTGTACCTTCTACAAGTGGCTCTTAGACATTAATCTAAAAAGTTGTTTTCATTCTGCCAAAAGCACTTTGTCCTCAGGGACACCTGTAGACCTTCCAGTCCAACAATATGATATGGTGACTGTATCTCCCCTCCCCTCCCCTCCCCTCCCCTCCCTCCTCCTCCTCCCCTCCTCCCTCCCTCCCTCCTCCCTCCCCCTCCCCCTCCCTCCCTCCCTCCCTCTTAAATTCATAATTTAATTTAATTTAATTTAATTTAATTTCAGTATTTCCAATGATTTATAGTTTTAGAGGCACAATCCTGTCACGTTGGCTGGAGCAAGCAGCATGTGCTGCATGGAGAGAAGTGAGGAAGAACCACATGGGAGTGCAGAACAGGCATAAAGAGAATTCCGGGTTTACAGTGACCATGTAGAGAAATGCCTGGAGTGAAAAAGGAATGAAAAGGATGAAAAGGAATGGAAAAATATGCAAAGACAAGAAAAGGTATGGATGCTGAAACAGAATGGTTTCAAATATTTTCCACTGACAGTAATACTGTTGGATTTTTGGGCTTCATTCTTGTAACATCTAAATTCAGTGACTCAAATATTATTAGGATGGTCAATACACTCTTTTGACTCACGTTGTTAAAGTGTCTTTCTGTGATACAGTGAAAAGTGAAACTTCCTATCTGCTATTTACAGTTGAAAATATGCCATGTAGAAGGACTTTGTCTAAAAGGGCACTGCGTTTTGAATTATCTTCTTCCTTTCAAACAATTTTATTCCAAGTCTTACTGGGACATTGATGTCTTGCCGTAAGTTCTCCAAATTGTATTTGCTTTTCTGTATGTAGTGGGCAGGTAGTAGCTGATGTAACTAAGATTAGAAATGCCAAAATGTGTCCACTATGTCAAAAACAAAATTAATTTTTCATGAAGGTTGGTTTTTTTTTTAAAAACTTTTAGTCAGCTTTACCTTAGTTTCCGCTGGTGGGTTGAAAAACTCACAATTATAGTCAGTTTTGCAAAAATATTTTTTGATCTTGTAAAGCACAGATAACATTTCAGAAATCTTTTCTCCTAGGAAAAAGATATAATTTCTTCTGGTTCATATGATGGTTAAAAATGTTAAAATTCTTGTAGAATGGCAATTCCATGTTAGAGCCCATTAAAGCTTTGGGCTGGCAGAGCACTTTGAGCTCAGATGACTGAACACCTTTTTCCTGAAAGCAGAGTTCAGGTATTTGGTATTTGTGTTTCACAAAGAGACAAGCAAAGTACTCTAGGTTAAGTTTGTTTTCTTTAGTAACATTTTATGGACCTAGTAAGCTGTAATTTCTCTTTCTGACTCCCTCATTGCACTAGTTCTTATGACTTGGATAACAGTAGGAAATCTTCCTTTCATTTCATGTATGAAAATTCTCAATTGAACTGCCTTGAGGGTTTCTTCTCTCTGTGTTTTCCTTTTTTTTTTTCTCTCTGAGGCTATGGTGTAGGTGGCATCAAAAAAGCAGCATTTGCTGTTACTATGGTAAAATACTGAACTTCACTGCAGTGCTCAGTGAATTGGAGATGTTTAGAGGAAGTGGAAATAAAAAAGTATTCATTTAATTCACCAACTTCATAATATATTAGTACATAAAAATATTTTAATCTCAAAATAGTCGAAATCTACATTAATAATGTAAACACCTGCTGGCCAGTTACTGATTTTTATTTCTGGATTTTTCTTCATTTAATCCTTGGGGTGAAGGGAGTGACAATCAGACTCTGCTCTCCCACTAATATTGAGGGTCCTGAATTACCAAATTCTCTGTTAAAATGTTATTTTCTGAATGCATTCATTGAAGGAATTGCAGATTTTATCATCCTTTTTCTATTCCCGTTATGACTCACAGCTGGTGTCTGAAAACAGGAGACAATATAAGGTGCCAGGCAACAGGGATGTTGTGGGAATTTCCAGGATAACTATGACTGGTTCAATATGTCTGTATGTGTGTAGATGCATTTTTTGCTGCTAAATAATGCCAGCTTGGGACTGAGAAGCCCCACCTATCTTGGCTTCTCAACAAAGTCACATTGGCTTGGACACACCTGGCAGCACAAGGCTGAGGCAGGTGTGTTGTCTCTAACACTGGAATTAGCACATCCAAAGGGGCCTTGGTAGCTCCCTCTTTTGCTTCTTACATCAATAAAATACAAAACTGACAGTTATTGATTTGCTCTTATAGCCAAATTAAATAGGTCAGTTAAATTATCTGTTTATTTCTGGTTCTGAGAGAGTTATAAACAGGACTGGTAGATTTAAAAAGACACCCAAACTGGTAAGATAGCCAAGGCCAAGGTTTGCATTTTCTTAGTTCTAGTCACACTATTAACAGAGGTGAGGAACAAGCTCGACCAGAGCAAAGTCTTGCACTTAAGATGGCCATTGAAGAACTTGTTTTCATGGTGCTTTTTCATGGGAAGAGGATGGCAATGGAGAGCAAGGAGTGTGAGCCCTTAGGTAAGGGGTATAGCATGAGACACCCAGCCCAACTCTGCCTACTTTTTGTCTTTCTGTAACTGAAGAATAAAGAAAGTAGCTGTGTTTTCCTCCTAAGGTGTGTTCTATGTAGGCATAAAACAGGATTTACTTCATGCTTTCTTTTATTGGGTAAGTATCACCAAGAAACTGCAGAGGCACAGGCTGGTATTCCTATCACAGCTGGCTGCTTTAAAAAGGAAAAATCTGGTCCCATAAACTCACATTTTAAAACCAGTCTGTAAAAGGAATGGCCATGAAACAATGATAGAATAGATGTCAGAAGTATTCTACATTTTTGTGAAACTGGTTAGGAGAGTGCAATCCTTTAAACGTTTCCAGTTAGTGAAAAAGTGACAAATTTTCTTATTTTTTTAATGAAATGTTAAACTCCTGTATACTCAAGGATTTAGTGCTACAGAACATAAGTAAACAGAGATCTTAGAAGCATTGTGTATTATCACATTGATCACTTCAATAAGATTTTACTTACAGTGATAATTTGTGTTTGTCATGGAGGGAAATGGAAGGAAATATAAACATCTAGGCTATTTAACTATCTAACTGGGGAAAAGTTGTCAATTTAACAACAAATTGAACAGGGACACACATGTTGGTAAATGCTAGTTTCCAAATCACCAGGTAGAAAATGGATATTTCATTCGTCAAGAAAAGTCATATTACATAAAAATTCCGCACCAGGTGAAGAAACCAACAAAATCCATTCAAATGGAAACATTGTAAAATACTTAGAAAGACACAGGAGATATATTTTATGTTTGATATTGCCCATAATTTAATATAAAATAATTGAGTTAATCAGTGTGTAGAAAAATGTATGTGTAGGATTTTTCAAATGAGCAGAGCTACTATTTCTATCGTTTTACTGTCATGTGTGATAGCTTTCAAAAAACCATCTAACTGTAAACATTTCAGAAAGCTTTTTTTTCTTTTCTGTTTCACCAATCCCATGTTCTATGGGTGTGACACCCAAAGTCAGAAGCTTCTGTCACAGGGATCAGTCTCTCTACCAAGAGCATTAATTCACCAGTTAAGCAGGACCATTTTTGGAAGAAACACTAATTTCACAGAAATTACATAACAGCTTGTGCAATTAAAGGGATAATGCAACTGACATAATTTCTCAAGCTTAAATACTTGCTAGTTCTTTATAATTACAAATAGTTCCATAAGTAATGAAATGGATAAAATGCCTCTGAATTAACAAAGGCAACTTATTATTTGTCAAGTTTAATTAATTTTTCTTCTAGGTTCCTGTGGTGCCTGACAGAGTGCTGCATTGACTGTGACCACGCAAGTATTTTTCCATACTTACAATAACAATAATTGTCAAATAAATTATTACATTTTCTATTTAAAAATAAGTGGTAGGGGAAATATTTTTTCCCATGAATCTCAGTTTTCATAAAAGAAAGTCACTCTAAAATGGATTAAAATTAAGCATAACACCTGGAATTGCTTTAGATCAGTGTTATTCCACCTGCAGCTCATCTCATGAGACACTATTCAGCTGACTATTTTGCAACGATGCCATAGTTCTGGTTCAAATTATTGGTAGGAGAAGAAAGCAAATGCTGAAATTTTAGGGAAAAGAGTAGTTTCAAAGAACACTGAGAGATTGCATCAGTCTGGATCAACAAGTAACAGCTTCTCAGCTGAGAATAAATAAGGGTCAGATAAGGTATTTAGGAATTGATTTGGTT
Source organism: Lichenostomus cassidix (assembly GCF_008360975.1). Classification (NCBI taxonomy): domain Eukaryota; kingdom Metazoa; phylum Chordata; class Aves; order Passeriformes; family Meliphagidae; genus Lichenostomus; species Lichenostomus cassidix. Next base: position 11,986,122 of record NC_139479.1, on the reverse strand, counting down.
CCAGGAGGAGCAGAATCCCAAAGGCAGATGCAGCACAGGAGGAAACACCTGAGGCTGAATTATGAAGATATGGTGACAGGTTTGAGCTTTTGGTGTGAGGCCTTTGATTTATCCTCAGACATCTAACAAATAGAATTTCATAGTATGTGTAAAATACTGAAAAGCTCTTCTGATCTTGGTTATGAAACTTGCCACTTGAGGTGTAATTCTCCATGGTAGTCAAAAACTTATGCATACTTCTTTTTGACAAGACTGACTGAATAGGAAAGAGGAAAATATTTTTTAGTAAATACTGTGTAACAAAAATTATTTTCTATGAGATAAATATATTTTTCTATAGTGAAAATTAAATCAATTACATAGCAATATTAAAAAAATTGTCATTTTGACTTACTCAGAATTATAATAATCTGCTTTATTTTTCAGTAATCATGAACTATAAATCTTGAATCTGAATATTCATGGAATGATACCTCCAGTTCTGACACAGCCACAGCTAGCTAACAAAAGTTTCTGCTTAATATATTTTTGACTTCTTAAAAACTCTGGTAGAACTTCTCGTTTACAGAAGGTACCAGGAATGAGGAATTTGTGAACACAAATAATGTTTGAGTTATAGAGAATTGCAGAGGAATACTACACAAATTGAAGGTTATGACTTCACTTTTCTTGAAAAACTGGTAATCCACCACTGAACTGATAGGGTAGTAGTAGTGTAAGTATGGCAACTTAAATTAAGAGTGCAAATGCGTATTTGTGTGGTACTTCACAGTTCAAAACCTGTAACTTCTGTCTCAATCTCAGATTCCCATAACTGTCTGGAACAGACCAATCATAATGTATATGCAGAATTTTCCCTGAGACAGTTTGCTTTTCAAATCATGTGTCTGAATATTTTTGTAACTTGGACCAAAATGTCATCCTCTGCCCAAAACAATGACTGACTGTGCAGTCTATGGTTGTGTCCTCATGACAAGAGGATTTAAAAGGTCAGGAGGGTTGGAAGTTACTCCAGCACTGTCTCCACATCTGACCTGAGACAGAGGTTTTGGTGATAATGTCTTTTAGAGATGCTGTTGGCATTGCTTCAGATTCTCAGAACAGGGCTCTAGTACATTATGCTAGAATTTTTTTTTTTAAAGTTGAACATAGACCCTGTTGAAAGAATGATGTTGTACAATGATTATGAGCATGGCATCTCACACCAATTTCAGGCAACCACTTTAGGAATTTCTTTCCCTGAACAGCCCCATAGCTGTCTATCACACTCATCCTGTAGCTAGTAGTGGAGCTCACTACTGGGAGCAGTTCCTCCAGTTTTGCATATTGTTCTTGTCAGGATCTGAAGCTTTGCTCTGCTGAGATGAACTTCTCATGCCCTTCTGAGCAAGCCAGTCTAGACATTCCGACTGCCCTGTTGAGGTCTTTGTTGTTGAAATGATTTTAAGTGGCTGGAGAATAGCAACCAGATACAGGCAACTATGTTTTGTATTCTCTTTGATAATCAAGAAATGTTAAATTATAGCTCTGTTCATTCTCAGAATTCCCTGTGGAAGAGGAGAGTGAAAGTACATCATTGCACAGCTGTAGCAGCTGCTGTCTTTCCTGCATGATTTGCATCTGGAAAGAGAAAGTGAGTTCAAGAGATGTGTGTTAAATACATCCTTCAGGTATGGAATGCTAAGGATTGGGGCTAAGACTGACAAGGGAGCTAATAAACAGATTATCCTATGTTGGCCCCTGAGAACATCACCTCAGATTTGAAAAAAAAATGGGTTGTGAGAATATTTTTATGGTGGAACTTTTTTGCACTAGTGACATTTTTTTTTTAATATAGATGATCCTCTGTAACCACTACCCCCTTGTTCTGCAGAGTTCTGTTCTTCAAAGAACAACAGCAAGTGGACTATTTTATCTCAGCAGCAGCATGCTCTCAGCCCAGCAGCTGCATCTGAATCCTTTAATGTGCAGCACTGGGGAAGTTGCAGGTTATATCAGTGCAGTTAGCTTTCAGAGGAGGAACTCTGCTGCTCTCCTGCTACCACCTCCAACACTGACAGTGCTCATTTCCTGAGTGACACTTCTGCTCTTTTAAGGGTCACTGTTGCACTCCAAACTGGAAACAGCAGCTTCTCTCCTTTCTGTTCTCTCCACCTGTCTGTTCTACTGCCAGGTTTTCTGCAACAGTCCCTTTGCAATGACCAAGGCTGCACAGGCTGTAGAGGGACAGAAGAACTGATGCTTTTCACTTGCCCCTTTTGGAAGCACCCTTTGTTCTTGTTGACATCTCTGCTCTGGGCCTTTTTATCATGCTCAGTATGGTATTGCTGAGCTCCTCCAAGTGCCATTCCTTTTCCTTGCCAGATAGGTATCAGCTCATTTTTCATGTTTTAGGTAGCTTTTTCTCCCTAGGTATGTTTCTGTAACTTCCTTTGACAGGATTTTGCTGATTCCATATTTGCCTTGTGTAGGAGATCTTTCCCTCCCTTCTCTCCACTCCCCTATTCCTTCCTGCAGCAGAGTTTCCAAGGTCTGTCCTGCACTGGCTACTGCTTTCCACTTTGCCAAGAGGGTGAACAATCTCTTCTTTTGCCACATTCTCTCTAGCTGTTAACTTCCCATTCCTCTCATCATGCCTTAGGTCTCACAAAATGCTGTTCCAAACTGCTTTTTGTCACTGAATAGGTCTTGACAATCTGTGCCCAAACTTATTCCTGCGCCTGTGAATTAGAAACTCCACACTTTATTCATAGAAAAACATTTAAAGTCTGCAGAAAATCATGGGAACTTATGGTTGAAACTTAGAAATTTGGTGTTGATGTGAAGTTCTTCACAGATCCAGTGCAAAATTTAATTGGGTTTGAATCCAGCTTAGTGGGGAAAGAGACAAGAGTTTTTGGCTAAACTTTTCCAAGCTCTTCTACTTTCATCCCTCAGGACACAGGAAAAGGTCCACTGCGTTGCACATTATTTCTTGAGGCCCTTTTTCAATACATCACAGAAAATTCTGTGTATGTGGAGTACTATTATTGCTAGCTATCTCTCATTGTAAATATTAAGGGAATATTTGAAGACATTTAGACATGATTCATAAAACTTTCTGGTCACTCAGACAGAAAACCTGATATTTTATAGACATGGCACTCTTTAAAATGTCCATATTGTCCTGTGGTTGTAGTATCCAATAAAACTTGTGTGTGGAACAGAAGAAAGATCAGCTGTGGATGCTTATTAAAAAAATTATGGTGATGAATCAAATAAATTAAAGCTGTGCTTTTTCCAGTAAAATAATCAGTGAACATTAACAGTATAAGCAAGCTGTAAATTATGAGGCATCATTAAATCTCCTAACAATTGAGAGTTTTTACATTGGAAAGAGTCACAGAAGTGAGCATTAATTATAAAACTATAAATAAATAAGCTTCTGTGTTGATTTCACACCATCATTAGATTTATAATTTATATTTTTTTTTAGTTTGAATTTAACTTTCTGTGAATAAGTCGTACTGTACAGACATTACATCTAAAGGATATGAAAGCTTCTCAGCTTTCTGACAAATATATGGTTATTATAAATTAGAGATATTTCATTGAATGGAAGAAATTAAAAGCCTGGATGACAAGATTGTGTAATAGATGTGAATGGGCTTGCATGGCTCCTCCACATTTTTTCATGTAAAACAACACAAATTTTTGAATAAAAGTAGCTATATGTGAGTGTATGTGTCATGAGGAAAACTCAGATATAACAAGGGAACTGTCAAGACAGCAAGTATACATTCCAGATTTTAAATATCACTGTGCAAAGGACAACATAGAATTTCTAAATCTTCTTACATTTTAAAGAAGTGTAGAGACCTGAAAGCTGAGATGTTTTCTCTTGTCATCATGTGACTGCATAATTCTGCTGGAAGATGAAAATGCAGAAGCTCATATCCACCATGTACCTGCCCAGTTCCTCTTGGTTGCACTGGTCAAGCTCTGGGGCTATTACCACCCTCAGTTTAGTTGCAGAGTGTGTTTTAGGGACACCAAATTTCCCTTTAGTGTTAACCTTGGTGTGGGTGGGTATGGTACTGAAATCCTGAGTCTATTCCTGCTGAAGCACACAGCAAGGCTCAGGATCTCCCAGATGTTTTAACAGGTTGCTTCACACAAATGGTCTGCAATCCAGTTAGAAGAGCCTTGTTATATTTCCAAATACAAGTAACTCATCTCATCTTGTCTCTTCTCTCCAGGAGATGATCAGCAATGTGAAGAACATTTTGGATCAACAGCAAGAGTTCAAATATGTGCATGGAAATAATACTTTTCTCTGGTCTGACCATTTCCAGAAAGCTAATGAGTATCTGTGTTCTTTGGCTTTATCTTCCTTTCTTATTGTCTCCCATTTGCATTTAATCACCCATAAAAGCTGACCATGTTTGATCATAATGCCAATGGTCAAAATAAAACACCAATGCAAGTGTGGACTAGTCCTGGGTATTTATTTCAGAAATGAGATGTCATCTTTGAAGTATAGTTACTGCTCTGAAAATGTTCCTTATGGAAATGGGAATCCTCCTCATTCTGTTCCCTCTCAGTGCTGAGCCAGAATACAGAAACTACATGAGGACACTGCCCAAAAAGACTTTTCCTCTTGTTCTAGTAACAGAAGACATAGATGTTCAGTAATACACATTGATCTATATTGAGCAAGCAGGAAGTCCAAAAACTGCAACTAAATTTAAAAATCAGCCTGAAGAATCCTTTGTCAGCTGCTGCACAGAGGCTGGTCTGTAAGGGAAGATTAATTATTATTGACCACTAGGTAATGTCTTCTGTTTTGAGTCTAAAATGTCTCCCAAGAGATCATTTGTGTGTGCCAGACTATATATACTTCCAAGAACAAGGCAGAATAGAATAAAAAATTGAGTGATAAAGCTTTCTCAAGACTCAGCAGCTTTGACATGAATGGCAGCCACCATTCATGGCTTTCCTACAGACTGGAAAGCACAATTATGCTGTAAAAGGCCAGAAGATGGAGGAGATGGCTGCAATTTGTAGTCAGACTGGGAGAAAGGAAAGTGCAGCAGGGAAGAGAGAACTAAGATATACATTTTGAATGCTCATCTTCGTAAACAAAGTAATGAGTCTTGAAACATTGCACCTGAATATGAGGAGGAACCTCTTTACTGTGTGAGTGACTAGGCACTGGAACAGATTGCCCAGAGAGGCTGTGAAGTCTCCCTCTCTGAGATTTTCAAGAATGCTGTGGACACAATCCTGTGCCATGTGCTCTGGGATGGTCCTGTTTGAGCAGGGAGGTTGTGCCAGAAGCCTCACTATGATCCCCTCCAACCTGACCCTGTGATTATGTGATAGTATTTTATTTAAACAATCTTTGAAGACATGTCTCCTGTAATAATCTTGCATCTGTGTGACACTGATGGTGTTGCTACAGGTAGACAAAGCTGAATCAAACAGTAAGCAATTTTATTTTAGCTACAAGGAAGTGACAGGGAAGAAAGGCATCCTCTGAGAAAGTAATGCATGACAACTGTTACATCTCTTCAGACTAGTTTAAGAAAGGGAAATAAAATGAATGACAGCATGTTTCCAAATCCTGAATTTTCTTTCCTTCTCCACACGTCAACTAAAGTTATGTTCACCTTAACCACAGGGGTCCAAATATTTTCTCTTGCATACTTTTGCTGTGCTGTCAACATGACCTCTATGTCAAGGCCAATTTGTTGAGCCCAGAAAAGAATCACACAAAAAATCACACACCCCAATAAACCTGGGGTGACTGGTAAGTTAATGTTGTGAGATACTCTTCTTCTAGCAGAGAAAATAAGAAAGTGTGATGACTGAGGAAATAGCAGTGCCAAGCTTTAAGTGACTGGTGTCCTTGCTGGCCCAGAAAAACTTAAGTTCATAACTCACATGGAAACAGAAGAATAATGAAAAAAAAGCTCTCTAGACCTTTAGTCCTTTTTGATGATGTCTGCATTTTATCCCACTGTGTAATAGCAAGCCTGTCAGGAATGACCTCTCTTTAAATTCTTCTCTTAAACAGTATCTTTGTTCCTCAAATGTTAAAACACTGCAGAAGTTACAGTATGGTATTTCCATCTATGAAAAGCCAATTGTTTTTTTCAGTCAGGGCCCTGGAAAATCCTCTATATCCATTGGATTCAGTCTCAAAATATGTCTGTGTGGGCAATATTTTTGTTAAGGGCCATTGGTATGTGTTCTGGTGTAAGCCTAGTAGGCAGGGAAGCCTCACATAACCACTCATGCATCTCACTGTGAAAGGGGAAATTATTTGTATGTGTAAAACTGTCAAAACTCATGGGTTGAGATAGAGATAGTTTAGTAATAAACAGCACCAACGACAACAACATAAAAAGAAAACAATGAAGGAAAAAAGACCCCACCAACAAATAAAAAGAAAGAAAAACAAGGGATGAAGAGAAAAATCAACCCAAACCCAACTGCTCATCACTAACAAATGCCCAGCAAAACCCAGTACAAGAAGACACTAAAAGCATTGCCTTCAGGTATTTAAAAATGCAATGGAAAATTTTAGAAAAAATTAAACTCTACCACATTACAGCCTGCCTTTGGGAACTGAAACTCTCAGAGAAGCTCCATCTCAACACACTCAAGAAAAAAAAAAGAAAGTACAGTCTTTCTCCATCAGCTGAGCCATTGGCAACATCTCTTGAGATCCAGATGCTCTAAGGGTTTTTTACTTTGTAGAACTCTCAAGTGCTGCTGCTAGACATTTATCCCAGATAAAGGAGTGCAGAAATTGTGTGTAATTTGGCATTTATAGGAGTTAAAAATACTAATCCTGCTGGATCAAAGATACTTGTTCAAACAAACACACAAGCAGAGAAGTAAATTCTTCAAGCTTCCCAGAATATTTACAGAGTAGGGAGGATATTAGTTTTCAGAACAGAGGTCAAATTTATATTCTCTCTAAACTGAAAATTGTACTTCATAATAGTAGAGTATCCATAACACTTACTCTAACCAGAAGAAATTATCTGAAAAAATGTGTATTTAACTGTTAGTTTGCTATGCTTATTTCCAGAAGTAAACATAACAAAAGCACCTCTGTCTTTAAATAATAGAAGGGAACAGGAAATTATTTTGTTCAAACACTTTTTTTCATAATCATCAGAATATCAAAATACTTTTTATCTACTTGGTGAAAATTTGCTAAGATTTAGATAATACAGAAATAACTTAAATTTTAATATCTATCAGGAAATTTACAGTGTTACGGGACATTTCTTATAGAAAAAAATACCTGTAAACTCTGTTGAACTTGTGAGATCATGGAAATACTTTAAAAATTACTTTTAAGAGAAGGCTAAAAATAGAAGTTTTAGTAGGCTTGCTTACTTTGAAAAATAGAAAGGTAGTATGTGTTCCTAACAAATAAGACTGACTCTGAAAATTCAAAATCTTAAAAAAGTGTGGTGTGCATAACAGGCATACTTGCAAGACAACTTGTAGACATAAAATAGATGCTTTTAAGAATCTTATTTCTTTCAGAAAGAAGCTTACACTTCTTATTTTTAATATGCAAATTTTATTTTTTAAATGCAAATATTTGCATTTTATGAAATAGCCATCAAAAATAGTGATAAATGCAAAATAATAAAGTTTACACTCAGAGCAGCCAGTTGACTCTTGTCCCTCAAAACCAATGAAACTGCCCAAAAAAACCTGAACAAAAACAACAACTAAACAACAACAAAACAACAAAAACCCCTATTAAAAAAAAATTCAAGCTGTATTTCTTACAAGCCAAATACAGAGATTAAAATTAAACTACAGTTTTACAAAATTTATGGCTCCTTATGTCTATTCAGGTGAACTCAGAGGAAATTTGCAGAAGACAAAATTGATATATCAGCTAATTCAGCTGTCTCTAGAGTATATAAATTAGAGGGAATTTTTGTCTGAATTCATACCTTGTTTCTGGAATGACTAGAAATCACACTGAGACCTTACATGAGGACTTGGCATAAACCTCTCAGGGGAACAGGACATGATATATCTGAGTGGAGACCCTTTCTGTGAGGTTATCCTGATGGGAGCATGGTCAAAGACACAAAACTCCTGGGCATACATAACCTCTTCCCATGCCTGTTACTGCTTTTTCAGCCTACACTGGGACAAGTTCTACTTTGTGGAGTGGATATTTCCTGAAACTTCAATACCTCCCCATCCAGCCTCCTGCTTCAGAGCTCACCTTTAACTTCAGCCCCACATCACCATAGCCTTCTTCCCAGCCCTGTGTAGCTCTCCATGCTGCCTCTTTACAAGCTCAGTTTCCCATCCTTTACAATCCTGCAGCATCCCCTCAGCTGCAGTTCAGGTAGATCAAATCCATCCTGAGTGGCTCCACTTGCAAGGATCTCCACCACTCCTGGCTAACACAGAGCTGGTGTAACAAGGGTCACAGGGGCACCTGCTCCCCATCGGGGGAATTTGGGATAACAGCTGCCTGGAGGAGTTGGTTGTATCTTGGCCAGACCCTTGGGAAGGACTTGGGACTCTTTGGGAGGAAGAGGTCTGGGCAAAGGGGTGATGCTTTCTGTGAAGGAGGGGTGCAGTGGTTCTGGGTGTGGAGGATAACACAGCCTGAGATATTTGTGCACAATTTTAAGTGTATGGAGAGAGCTATAACCCTGCAGTACTTAAGCTCCCAATTTAAAACATAATTATTTTGATGGACATAAACTGCACAATTTTGCTGTGTTTTCCAGCTCATTCATTTGAGGTCAGTATCATTACATCTGCATGTCAAAACAGAGTCACATTTTTGACCTCGGCAGCAACTTGTCAGTAATGATTTATCACTCTTACATTTACACAAATGAATAATCTCTACCTTCCTCACACAAATTTGTAGGAATTATTTTAATAAAATATTCTGCTGTGAATGATAATTTCACCTAGTAAAATTAATTACATGATTTAACAAAAAGGGCGCTACTACTGTACTTTTAAAGAATCAGTCAGGACATTGTTCTGTTGCCTGTATTGTTGCTTCTAATGATTACTCCTTTAAATTTGGTGGTCAATATATTTCAGGGTTTTCTAGGTCTTTCCAAATGGTGCACAGAAGATATTATGTTTAAGTAATATGAGGAAGAGGAACAGGTATTTTCAGTAATACTCTAATGTTTTCATGTAGGTCTATTGATTGTGAACTCATCCTTTTAATTTACAACATCTCCTATGGTTTTGATAGAATGTGATTGAAAAAAAAGTAAAATATGTTTACCAATTTTATGTAATTAAATATGTTATAAAGGGTTTTTTGTATGTTTGTCCATTTCAAAAGCAGGGTAGTTTTCACTTTTATATACTCCTGGTTTTGTCATAATGGCACTCAAAAAAATATTTTAAAACAAACCAGAACCAAACAACTCATACTGAAAGTGAAAAGCTATGTCAGGGATCTGATTTATTGCTATGACAATAAATGCTGCCAACAAGGAGCCCATGGAGCATCAATGCATAAACTTTTACACTGAAAGTTTTACAACTCTGAGATTATTGTTAAATAAATTATAAAATATAATGTGTGGTCAGTCATGAATTCCTGCGGATACCTGGAGACTCTGTCCAGGGTAATATATCTGAAATTAAAGTTTTGGTCCATGGCGTTTCTGGGGTTAAAATGACTCAATGGAATTGGGAATTTCCAAAGATAAGAGAGTACCTTGCACAGATGTTTGGACAAAAGAGCTATTACAAACAAACTAACAATGGTTTATGTTTAATTAATGCTTCCCTGTATCTTTCAATCAACAGTAATTCTCCAAGCAAAAGACTAATGACAGAAATTGGCATTTATTAGCTTTTTTCCTCTAAACAGAACGTGAGGGCTGTGATAGGGTCAGAGATACCTATGGTGTGTTTCTTTACCACAGGAAAGACTGAAACATTGTGGACTTATTTTCAACTCTGAAGTTTTTCTTTCATCTCTGAATTACACATCATTATTTCCTCAGTGTAATACCCAGATCTTACCCTGTCATCACCTCCCATTAGTCTCCAACAACACTTCATATTAGAAGTGTCCACAAAACAGCTTCAGTCCTACAAAACACACAGAGGTCAATAGAAGACAAACACCCCCAGATAATGAATGTGCTTTGTCTAAATTTCACTGTCTTGATTTTGATTGTGTACTCTGTGAGCACAGAAAGCTTTTTAATTAGACAAAAAAGAGATTAAACTGTGGAGACAAGAGAAGGGTAAAAGGAGGGATGTGTTTTGCTTTAGCCTCTTTACCTGCTCGTTAGAAAGAACTGAGATGAGCTGGGATTGTTGCTAGGGAAAGGAAGTGGGACCTACACTGATGTCCCATTTATGTCTGTCATAATTTCCTTCCCACTCTATTTTGGACCTGCAACAGCAATATTATGTAGCTAATGTCTCTGGTCTGAATTGTCTCTCTTGAAAAAACCTTTCCCAGAAGGCAATTTGGAGCAGGAGCTTAAACAATCTGAAATTGTTCATCTGAGAAGACTGTTTCTGCATAGAGACCTAGTGAGACCAGCTGGGAAGTTTGGGAGGCTCTTTTAATACTTGTGTTATGTCAATTCCCCGTGACTACTTCACCCAGATCCAACACTTAGATAAAATATCTTACCTTGCCCACACTAGCAAGACCAGATATTTTTTCTGATACTGTTTTGGGACTCCAGAAATTACCAGACTTACCTCCATTCAAGCATCTGCATCCTGATGGACAGTCTAAGGGAAACAGTGATAAAGAGATTATAAAACAAATAAAAGTAATATCACTGAAAATAATTTACTCTACTGTAGAAGCAATATATTCATGACAGAATATTTGAGTTGGTCCTTGCACCTGAGAGTTGGCTCTGTGGTGGGTAGGTAATGGAAAGGAGCAGGAGGGATGCTCTCCAAGAATGAAGGAGATTTCTGGTCAAGTAGGGCCACAATAAGCACTGTGGTTTTGTTTCCTTTCCTTCTGGATAAAAAATTGAAAGGTATATTAATGACATGGTACTGGAATGGGAAGCACAAAGGTTTGTCCACAGGTGGGTGTGTGGGCTGAGACATTCAGTGTTTCCTCTGTGCAATGATAGTGCAATTTCTGATTATCAAAATATGACCATATCTGCACCCATTTATTTATCTATCAGAAAACAATGTAGAGGGTTAGTTTTGAGTCTTCTCAGTTCAGTGAGTTTAATTTCAGTATATCTGATGAAGAACCTGCGGGTTGTTTAACTATATTTAAGTACTGCAGCTAACACAAAATATTGAATATATGGTAAATATTGTCTTTATAGAGCAAATGACAGATCTAATACTGCAAAAACAGTACATTGTACTGTGCCTGTTACACTGTCTAGCAGCTGAAACATGATTTTATGGCTTGAAGCTTTACAGGATAGAAAGTTCTCTGATCTCTTGTTGAAATGGTAAATCAGCTTGAGACTGGAAAGAGAAGGAGATTTCTTGTGTATATTAATGATCAGTGAGAACTGGAATGGCAAAATACGCTTTATCTGCAGAAACTTTCAACCTGGAATTCTTCTGATGACCTTCTCAGAAGTACTGTAACTTTTAAAGGAAACAGAATTTGCCGATAATAAGAAAATCAGATTTAAAATCTTATGTGCTGCTGGTTTTTACTACATAAAAGGATTCCTTGAAATTGAAACAACTTGTATTTGAGATTTCTATAAAGGCAATTTACTGACAATAACTGGTGAAGAAACCACTTAAAGAAGAATGAAATTTTGTAAACCTTCCTCTATAATTATTCCAAAAAAGTCTTAAATTCAAGCAGATTAATCCGGCATATTATTCAGCATTTCTGATGACAGGGACATTAGAAATTAATCTCAGGACTATGTACAGGTAGTGTTGTAGTTAGTGCAAGTGTTGGATGGGTTGATGGTGATGCTGTGCTGATTTTTTGCCTTTTTCTTTTATATACCTTTTAAATATTCTCTGTATTTTTAGCACACATATTCTTAGCATACACATTATTTTAGCACACATCTACTTAGTTACACATATTGTAACTCGGTTCCAGTATTTTTCCTAGGCAGAAATACTAAACATCCTAAAAACCTCCCAGCTGAGGGTCTGAAGCCCTTCTGCTATCTTGGGTCTCCATAGAAACTAGGTCAAAACCAACTCTCTGAGGCATATTTTTGTAAACAGGGTTCAAACCTCATCCTAGGGAGGCAGAATCTAGAAGGTACCAGAACTGGGAGGACATGACTCCATTTGTTAAGGTTCTTATTGGGGAATCTTTGTCAGATATGCTAATTTTCAGAGTCTATAGAAGTTGTATACACATCATGCATGGTGTGCATCTTTGGTGGTTTTGGCCTGACGAGTTGTGCACCTAAGGTTCCTTATTATAGTGTAAACTCCTTTTTATCCCCTTTACTGTGTCTGGCTCATAATTCTAGGGCCAGAGAAAAAGACATCAGTTGTGTCAAGAACAACTTGTTCTGCATATTCAGCTAGGTGTAAATAGAAAATTACTGTTGTAATTAAAATTGCAATATATTTTATTACTATAACAGTTTTGGTTGCTGACAGTAAAATTTACACATTCTGATGTGTAATTACAGTTCCAAATACTAATTTACTTCAATGTGATCTTGTTTTTTGCAGCTCAGTAAATCATTCAAATCAATGTTTCTCTGAGACACCTTCATTAGGTTTTAGAACTGTTGTTTCTATATTTCCAGATCCAGCAATTCATTAAATAATTTGATGTGAACTGAAAGGAATGGCTTTTGTTTCCTTCTTTTCAATGGAATGTCTTAGTGAAGACCACACATGCTTCCTTCACTGTGAATTCATTTTGGAGCATTTCATCTAAATTATTTTGAAAAAATGGCAGTTAGACAGATTTTGTATGTGGAGTAGAGATTGGTAGGTATCAAAAAAAAAGCCACTTGAATCAGGTTATTGTTGCACTAGCAGACTTGTTGAGAATATATTTAAACTGTGTCACAAAAAAAATTCCCCAATAGTTTTCTTCAAATTTGTACTACCCACTTTTTCCATGAACCCCATTTTCAAAATTCTGTTTTTCCTCATTTCCTGCCCAAAAATATTAAAAATAAGTGTGTCTCTTCCCTGCTAGCCCAGTCTTGCAGGAAAACAACAACAAATAGCAGGCAAGCCAAAGAGATACTTCTGCTTTGCTTTACTTTACTGATTTATATGAAGTGTGAATTTCAAACTCCACTCAAAGCAGTCCTTAGGAAACTATTATACTTTCTTTACTTTGCCTCAAAGCCAAAAATGCTAAGGCAATCCAGAAGTAATGCATCAGCAAGACACACTGAGCAAAAGGCTTCACCACTAGTGAACAATGGAATGGATGCATCCATGGTGTTGGGTCCTGGAGGGCTGTTTAGAGTCTCTGGTTTCTAACAAAGATGCACTTTCACAATGAGGGGTTTTCTGAAGAGTGGGACTAATAGGAACTCCCTCTTCTGTCTTGCTATGTGTAATGCCTGATATCCTTTTAGCCTTTATCTCTTTAAAGTCTGGCTGACATTGCCCTGGGTGTTGAAACAGTGTTAGGGAAGAAAGAATATACACATTCACATGTATGCACAGAGTGCAATCTCACAACCTCATTTCCCAAGACCTAAAGTGGAAAAATAATTTCTTCATTTTGTTATTTACCTTGTGTTTATGGTCCTTAAATAAAATATTTGAATAAAAAGCATTAAAGTGAAAGCAGAGGTAGGAAAGCTAAATGCAAATTTCTACAGGAGTTTCAGGTGTACTTTACTCTAATTATGCTTTCAAAAATCTGGACCAGTCTTGAGCAATATGTGGCCTCCACCCCCACATGTTCTTTCATTGATGGACCACATTCTCCAGTAAAACCTTGGGTAGTTCTTATCAGCCAGTCTCTTTCTCAAGCCACTCTGCAGATCCATTCCACAAAGCCAGCCACCAAAGTGGCATATGCAGAAAAATTGAATAGTTTTTTATAAGACTCTGTAGGGAAAGGTGGAAGAGAGAGCTCTGCCTTGGTAGGAGATAGAGGGTGTAAATGCATTTATTTGAAACTCACTGCTGATAACCTGAAGTGCCTGACAGTCTATCCAGAAATTTGATTGGGCATCTGTGACCTAGAATATTTCAATAACCTCTGTGAGCTATGCAGGAGCACAGAGAAGTTCCCGTATGCTCTCACAAACATACATTTGAAGTACTGCATAGTAAATGTTAGCACTTGAGGATTTCATTTTCTCATTTCCATCTATAGAGCTACTGTTCACATAATTTTTCTCTGCTTTTAATATCCTATGTGTATACAAAGACCAGGCTGAGCCCTGCTTATATTCTATTGAAGTCAGTGGAGTTATAGCAGATAGTAATTTTATTAAACATTTTCTGTAATTCAATCCAAGTCCCATGTAAGGAATAATTAATGTAGTGTGCAGTTGAAATAACTATATGTATGTGATTAAATCTTAAAATATTTTTTGTTTTTCTCTCTTGCGTATGATAAAATATAATTAAAAAAACCCTAATACACTAGCATATTTCTACTTATTTTTTCAGAAAACAGAGAACATGATGAAAAAGTGCTTTAATATAGCACACTAAATGCTCTGAAAAGGAGATGTATTCAATATAAATTATGGTAGCAGTATTTGTCCTGATCAGATCAGTGTAAATCAAACTTTTTAAAGAAAACTTTATCTTACACCTCCTCTTCCTATTGTAAGTGTGAAGGAATTATGCAAAAGAAAAATATAGCAGTTAGTACAAATAAAGGCTCCTATAAGCAATGAAGAACTTCACAGTGACCACATATTAGTCTGGAAGTAAATAATGTATAAAGATATATGAATTTACTAGTGTGTGTAATGACAACAGTTAAAAAGTGAAAATGGATCCATCTGAATCTGGGTTCTGTGACTGATTTGCATAGGACTTGATTTTATTGACTGCTTACTGTGTCTAATAATACAGCAGAAGTTTATAGTGTCTTAATTGGTTTAGGTTATTGGTTTTTAAGTATACACTGTGTAATTTTTCCTTGATATCAAAAGGCATGGTTGACTGGAACATAATTTGCACTTCTTCCATTTCAGCGACTCTGTTAATTCCATTCTATCATTCCTATCAATGGCTAAGTGACATTAAATGAGCATTCAAAGTAATTTGCCTTGAATTCTTTGCTTTGTGACTTGTATCCTATTTTTGTGTTGATTGGCAGCATGGGAGAAACAACTGTTGTTGGAAGCTGTTCTCTTTACTTCTGAATTGTCTCAATGAAGAACAGATATGTTAATTAATTTTCTTGTTTCCTCCTCTCGTGTGGTATTTTTAGCCCATTTTTGCTTTATCACTTAGAAGTTCTGGCTTCCTCAACTTTCCAGAAAAAACCTGCAGTTTTACAGGATGGAAAGATACAGAATTCATTACTGTCCTATCAGAAAATGGACAACCACTGGCCAACATCATGTGACTTCCCTTGGTGGTTTGAAATAACCTTTTCCTCAAACTGTGTGTTTGGCCTCTAATGGAAATTTTATATCAGGAAATCCAGTAAATGGGTGCATGAAAATATGAGAGACACATAGGCTTCCTCATGCAAGTACATTCAGCTCACAACTAACTCACTGAATGATCAGGATTTACATATTAAGAGAGAAGAGTGAGATTTAAGGAAAAGTTACTGGATATGGTTTTTTGCAGCAATTTAATAGCTGGGAATTCATATTTCATGGGATCATATACTGGAATCAATATGAGTACTCCCTGTTTTTTCTGTTAAAAAAAAAGAGAGGAGGGAAAACAAAAGATCTGCAGGCAGAATCAATGTGAAGACATGAAGGAAACTTAAATGTGAAAACCAAGCTAAGCACTCTGAGATTGTTTGTGTTTAACCTGTTCCAGATTTGGAGACTTCCCTAGTTTATTTGAAGCCAATGTAAATTTTTCCATCTAATGGTGATAAGTGCTCGAAAGGACAGCTGATATCCCTGTTTCAGTGTATCATTTGTACTGTAAAAATGCAGTAAAAGCTTTTTAAATTAAAACATACATGAAAAAAAGAAATATCAGAACTATGGTATGCTGAAGGGTATTCAGTTATAATTCAGGCAGATTAAAATATTTGAGATCAGAATATATGGAAAAGAAATCCTTTTAGTGCTTAATTACACTGTGCAGTGATAAGTCTTGAGGGTTGAACAATGGTGATTTGGTCTCAAAACACACAAAAAGGGGTGGCCTCATCTGAGTTTATTAAAATAATCTCAGATAATTTTGAAATTAATAGGTTGACCTGAAAGTTATAGAAATATGAATAAATGATATTTTAAGGAGCTCATTAAAATTTATCTAGATTCATGACTGGCGATGCTAATAAGGCAATGGAGATGTGACAGTGTGGATGTTTATTCTGATCTCAGCTGATTGGGGCAGAATTCAGATGTAGGTCTTGTCACCAATTAGGCCTCCAGTGGGAGAATAAATGAAAGACTACACTTCTAGCACATTACAGTCCTGCAATACAATCAAAGAGTGTTGAAACGTTATAACACTCTCATAACAATGGGCAGAAGCCCCTGAAATTGCTCCAGTGCAATAACATGCTGTAAGGTGTACAGCTAATGAGAGCTAGTTATGGAAAATAATTCAAGATGAAAGTTCTGCCCCTGTAGCCCAGACATGACAGATTTTTTCTGCACACAGATTGTGTATTTGTAATATACTGCCTTGGTTAATGTTGGTTTTGAAGCTTCTGTGACTATGGAAAACATTTGTGGGTGGGTTTCACATTGTACAAACCAGGTACAGCTTGAACAAACACATCTGTGCTAACAGATGTTGAAGGGAGAGTAAGACAAACACAGTCCTCAGGGATTTTAATAAGCTGAATTGGATGGGAATTGAAAGTTTTTAGTATCAATTTAGGACTTTGAGTAAATCAGTTTTGCACCAAAATGATTGTTGGGTTAAATGAATTCTATTTTGATTTCAGTGGTGTTCCCCAGCATACTGAAAACCTTCACCAGTTTTGCTCAAGGACAAGGAAGAAAAATACAGCACCTGATTAAAAATTTTACTGTTTGATGTAGGTAGATGGGTTATGATATTGTCTCCTTTTACTTGAGAATCTGAGAATCTTAACTGGTGAGAAGATCAAAAAGTTACCTGTTAAATAGGGACCTGTAAAGGAGATACATAAGGACTATTTTTTGAATTTGGTGCTGCAAATGCAAATGAGTGATTTTGCAGTCAGGGAGAATTAGATACCTGAATCCATCAATTCATTAGCTTTTAGAAAATGTTCAGAAAGAAAAAAAAGGTAATATATAAATAATACCTTTAAAGCTGTTTTCTTGGAACAAGATTTGCTGCTCATCATAATTTTTTGTTTGTTACTCTCCTCAAATATGTGTATATATTAAAATTCATCAATTTATTTTTATGTACTGATGAGACTCTAATTTCAAAGTTGAACACTAACATTTGTTTTATATTTTGTCTTGTGAGTGTGTGACTTTTAATAGTCCAGTGTGACTGAGAAGATACTAATGCTGCAGAGTAATAAAAGATTAATTAGACCATGTAGTCTGATAATCAACAAGAATAAAAGTTTGACTTAAACCATTGGATTGCAGAATACAGAATGCTTGTTTCAGACATAAGCACTCCTAAATCTCCTCTCTTATCACCTTATAAATTACATGCAGTTTTCAATAATTGCTGTGCTCTGTGTTATTTGACTAGAACTTATGTTAAAAACAAAGCAATCTGTTTAATTAAGTACCACAGCTTTAAGTGTTATGAGACAGTGAATTTATCTATTGCTCCAGTACTTGATACAGTGGTGAGTGGAAACTGTATTTTCATTTACAGATATAAAATTTACAAATAAATTACATGTTAGCATGGTAGATACTATTGTACTAACATTTTCTCTTTCTGGGGTGGAAGGTAAGCAATGATTCACACATGAATATCCATAGGACCTTCCCACTTCTCTGGATGACAGAATTGTTTTCCAGTGCAGAAGCAGATCAGTATAGAATATGCTACCTAAGGCTTAGCTTCCTTAAATTTTCACTGAAGTATAGATGGTGCCATAATATTAAAGAGTAATGCTTTGATGAAGGAGAAAAAAAAAAGAAATTTTATTTTTGAAATGTAATGACAGTGTCATAGAATGTATACAGATATTAATTCTAACGTGGTCTAATAATTGTTAGCTTTCCATTTTAGAGCTCAGTGGAGAACTGCTATCCTCCTACATTTAGGGCCCTGACAGCCTGTCAGAGTGAGAGGAGCATAGAAATATGCAACATCTTCTGTCCAGTTGCAGAACTCAGGCAGCTGGGAGCATTCAGATACAGCCCTACAGGATCTGCAGTCAATCCCAATATAAATTCACTGAACTTCACCTGTGGAAGGAACAGAAGATCAAAAGCACAGTACTAATAAATATGTAAGACAATATACTCTGGCTGAGGTTGAAGTTTGCTTTTTACTGTAAGGCTAAATAGTTCTTATCAGAGGCTTTTAAAAAACATAGCAACATCTGGTGCAAACTGAGATACACTTACAGGTTGTCACCACAGCTATATATAATTTTCCCATATCTCTTCAATTCTTTCCTCTGTGGCTCATTAGTTTACTTGTGGTTACATTATTCAAGGCCAGGTTGGATGGGACTCTGAGTGAGCTGGTCTAGGGAAAGGTGTTTCTGCTAAAGGTGGGGGTGGTTGGATGATCTTTAATGTTTCTTCCATCCCAAGCCATTCTATGATTCTATGAATCTAATGAAGATGAATTCTAGCTCCCTACTTGCAGCTCTGATTTGCTATGCCTAGATTAGAAAATACACTGAGGACAAAACTCTGACATGGAAGTCACCTGCTATGCAAAAGAGTATAACTGTAAACTGTTAACTTCCGAAATATGAGAGTCATTTCCATTCCATGTATTGGGAGTGTTCCCTGACACAATTCCCAAAACACAGGTAAGGGTTTTTGGAAGGGGCAAGACAATGTCAGGGAGCATTTTCTCAAGTCAAGAGCAGAGAAAACTGAGGTTCCAGTGCCCAGGAACATTTGAACCCCAGAGGGAAGAGGAGTCCAAGAAAACTAGTTGCTGTTCAAGGACAGCTTACTACAGCCACAGGGACAATTCATTCTGACAAGCAGGATGTCAGGCAAAATGGGATGGACAAGAAGATCCTGGCAAATCTGAAACCACCGAAAAAGGAAGTATAGAAAAGGAGGCAGGGATGGATAGATATCCTGGGAAGGATGTAGTTACACTGTCTGAGCATGCAAATGTGTGTTTAGGAAAGTCAGAGCCTGCCTGGAATGGAAGCTGGAGATGCATATCAATGCATCAGGAAAGGTTTCCTCAAGTCCACAAGCAGAAAAAGGAATACTGAGGAAATATGTCCCCACTGGTTAATTAGGAAGGGGCCCAAGTGGCACAGGACACACACAAAAAAAAAGTCCTGAGTGCCTTCTTCACTTTAATCTTCAATAGTAAAACCAACCTTCAGGAATCCAGGAGCCTGGAGACAGGGTGGAATGTCTGGAGCAAGTTAAAACTATCCTTGATGGAAGAGGATCAGATCAGGTGATACTTAAGCAAACTGGTCATACAGAAGTCCATGGGCCCTGGTGGGACAAACCCACAAGTGCTGGGGAAGCTGGCAGATGCCATGGTGAGGCTATTCTTAAATATCTTCCAATGATCTGGTGGCTGGGAGACAATTCTAAGGACTGGAAGGGGAAAAAATCACTTTTGTCTTCAAGAAATGCAACAGAAAGGAGGCAGGATAATCAGCTAATCCTGGAGACCATTTCCACAGATGCTTTGCAGAAAAGGAGCCTTAGGGGTCCTGGTGAACACCAAGGTGAACATGAGCCAGCAATATATTCTTATAAGATATGAGAAATAAGAGCTGTTAAGGTGTCTTTCTATTTACAAATTCTTACTCTGAAATACGAAAAGATGTTTTCCAAAATCTTGAATTTCAAAGAAATAGAGGTTTTGTTTCCTGTTTCGAGACCATCTCTTTTCCCTTTACTCTATTTCTCTTAGTTTTCAAGCTGTTTCTATTTTTGTCTCTTTAGTGTTGTTATAAATGAGGTATTTCAGCTACTTTATATTCTCAATAAAGTATTCATCAGTCTAAATATTACTAATATGCACAAAACCTGTTAGTCTTACAACCATTTAATAAAAATCATTACAGATCTTGATTTTTGTGGCATTTTTAGTTTTTATTTTTATAAAGAAAAACCATCTACAATACTCTTCATGACTCTCAAAGGTTTTCCAGTCATATAACTAAAGCTCCAAGGTCTGCCATGATAAATTAGTGAGCTATGGGTCATTAGCAAAATGTGAATTAATGCAAAATGCACAATAGGCTGCACATTTTATCCTTTCTCCATATGGTTAATTAAATATTTGAAAGCACAATATGACAAAAGTATGACAATATTATTACTTAATGGCACTGAGTATGAAAGGGGTTTAATTGTTCTATTTCTCTCTTTCATCATTGATTAAAATAATGTATTTCAATGACATTTGGCATTGGTCAGCATCTCAGTATTTTCTCTTAGTTGAAAATTAGAACATCTTTCCTTAAAAGGAGTGAAAATTATAATTTGCTGAACAAATTGGAATGTCATATTAAAAATACAGCCTTACAATATGGAACTTCTTTAAGGTTGAAATTACACATTCCATGTATATGTAACACTTTTAATTCCTAGGTATGCTGGTCTAAAAATCCACATTAGAACACCTTCACTATTGTCTAATAAAAAACCTTATAAATGAACAATATTATTTTGCAGTCTTTTCCAGAACATTTCCCAAAATTTGAGATTATAGCTGTTTATTTCATGTGATGTTTAAAGAACTGCTATTTTAAGAATTCCTTAAAACATTATAACTGCAGATTATTTATTTATATTTGATTTATAGTAGTCTTAAAATTTAGACCTGCTATTAAATGTATTTGAATATAAATTTATTAAAGTATTAAAATCTGGTTATTTGATTAGAGTAAGAACCAGCACACCCTGGTGACCTCTTTCTCCTTAGGCCTCAGTTTTAGATGCAGACCCTGTGGCTTCACAGCAAGACTCCTTCCAGGCTCTTCCTGCATGTGATAGAATACCTTGTAGAACTATATTTTTTAGACTGGAGCATTACCTTATAAATGAGACAAGTTTTAGGTCTGCGGAATTACCCCAAATACAAGGGAAAAAATCACCTGTGAATTGTGGTGAATGACATGTCATTGATTATTTATGTTCACTAAACGGACAGGACCAGGGAGACACAGCTTGTGCAGTCTCTGTGGAGTCTGGATGGAAAAAAAAAAATAAAGTGATCAAGTTTGGAGAGGGAGATGAAATTTATAAATCAGAGCTTGCTGAAGAATATCAGTAATCTGTGTGTGTTTCATCCTTTAGCAGTATTTCATCCAGGAGCTCAGAAACTGCTTTAGTGATTAACACCTTGCATGTGTGTACTGCAGAACCATGGCCATATTCTGAAGACTTGTTATGCGACTTACCAGCACTATAAATTCAGCAGCCATCTGAAGCTTATAAAAGTTTTTAAAATATTGGTTGAAAGAGCCATCCAGAATCAAATAACTCACTTAAAACTTAATGTTCCTTAGAGAAAGCACAGTTTGCTATTGAAATCTTTTGAGTTACATAATTCTGAAAATCTCCCACAGTGTCTTTTTGACACATTCATTGTTTAAAGAGAGTGTAAAAGTTTATAGAGATAAGAGGAACGGGATTTAATATCCTGAAGAATAAAATAAATGTTTTGAAGAAAGAAATAAAACCTAAACAAAATCTAAAAGTGATATATCTATTAATTTGGTAAAACATTATGAATTACAGTCTACATTTTCCTCTATCAATATCCATAAATAAGGGGAAAACAGCAGCAAAATTCAGGAGACTGGAACCTATAAAACTTTAAGTGCAGGAACAACAACCAGAGATTTAACTTGTGAAGAAATATTCACAGCCTTAAGCTGGAGTAGTGAGTGTACTAATGACTACGATAATAGACCTTAAGAAACTGCATTCAAAATAGACATATTCTTTAACTCTTAGGGAAGATTTGACAGTAATTGAGCTCTATGTTGGTTATACATAACCAACATACATAACCAACATAGACTGTTCAGGATAGGACAAACATTTCCTTATCTGTAGAATTTGTTTCTTGTTTCTCCCAGAGAATGAGAACATTGTTCAGAACTCATCCAGGTTCTTCACAGGTGCATCTGAGACAGGAAATCCTGGGGCTGGTTTGTGCTTGTGAACCTTGAGACACTAAACTGTATTGGAAAAAATTTATAAACCCTTCTGTCTCCTCAGCCCCATCCCATCATGGGAAACAACCTCTCTGCCTTGCCAGTGGGTCTGGAATCACTTGCAGTATGCAGTGTACAACATCAACCAGTGATTTCCTTAAAAACAGCCTGCCCACCTGCAACACTTGAGCAGCACTGAGGCTTTATGATAAAATCCCAAGTACAAAAGTGCAGATGTCAAGCTGCACAGAGCAGGATCTGTTTCAAGAGGGAATAACCATGATTTACCTGTGGTCAGCTCTGGAAGAGCATTGGCACTCTGCACCTCTATTCTGAAGTGTGCATAGCTGCTGGAAGGAGATGAAGTCTTAGAAGTAAAAATAATTCCAAATTGGGTAACAGTAATTTGAAAGGATGCTTTGAGTCTACTAAATTTTATTCTATTCTTTATTTCTCTTGTGGGATAAGTGACCCACTTGTACTCCCTGCAGCTGAATTTAAAAATGTGTGTAATAAAATCTATTGAAAAATTTTATCTTATTTTCCTTTTCTTGTTTAAGGGTTTTTCTTTAACATAATTGAATGTCAAGTACTGCAGTTCATAATAATCTACTGAATGGGGTTCAGATTTACAGCTGAGTCTTAGTTATTAATAGAATTTTTGCCTTTAGTAGTTGTAATTTAATTACTAGAAATGCACACAAGCATATATATATAAATATATGTATAAGTATGTAATTTATACACATACGTACACACACATTTTATCTATGCAACCCCATCTTAGCAATACAGTAGATTTTTTAGAATTTACCTATACTACAGGCCCACAGAGTGGCTGTGGCCCCTGTGGAGATCACCCAGTCCAGCCCCTGGCTCAGAGCAGCACCAGCTGCAGCAGGTTATTCAGAGCTGTGGCCACTCAAATATTAATAAGTGCAAAAATGGAGATTCCAAAGTTCTCCATTTTTTTTCTTTCAAATACTTTTGAGATTGAGAAATACGTGATTTCTGAAAATGGGATTACAGGCCTGAGATCAAGTTTACCTGCTCACTCAGCTGGGAAAAAACTGATATAAAGAGCAAACTGAAATGAAGAGTACTGTAAAGACTCAATATTCTCTTCGGTTAAGATAACATGATAATGACTTGTTGGCATTAAATTTTAATTTGTGCTGATCTAACTTGAATAATTAATGTTATTCTCATATTAAAATGCAGAAGGCATATACTTCCTATTTTCTAGCCTGAATATATTAGGAGCTTAGCTGTCAAATGAGTTGACAGAGAGCCAAAAATTTGCAGAGATACTGCTACCTGAGATCACATTTGAAAGGGGAAAATGCTGTTATTAGAGCAAAGCTCCAAATAATTATGGCATATGAAACAAAAGGTCAAGCCAAGGTGCTCCCTCACTGAAGAAGCCCTTGGTAATACAAGAAAGAAAATCATGTTTGGTGAACCCTTTTGACTACTGATTGTTAAATCTAAAGCTCATCAGAGACCAACTGGCCCATTTCAAGAGAAAATATGTAGTGAGATACATTTAGATATTTCTATAAAAGTACTTCTCTCATTTGTCCTTTTGCATTTCCTCAGAACAGATGAAGTACTTGCAGAAGATGAAGAGAGGAAAAAAGCTGGTGACGATGGTCTATAAAGGGATCACTTCCTCAGGGGAATCAAAGTCTATATGGAATCATTACTTTCTGGGAAAATTGAACTTAAAATGGACTACATTAACCCCAAAATCTTTGCATTGATCAGAGGAAAGAATTTGCTCCCTACATCCTAAGGGCATGCCTAAATGACTGTGGCATCTCTTTTATCTCCCCTAGGCCTATGGCCAAAATCAGCATTTTGGCAAGAACACATTATGTCCCAGGAAGACCAGAGAGAATCACTTCATTTGCTAAATCTGACTGACAGTGAGTCCTGTAGCAAAGAGCTTACATAGTAATATTTTCCTTCATAATTTGAAGAATTTCTGACAGTTATTATTATTTCTATGTTATATTTTTTTATTAACCAACTTTTTTTTTTATGTGAACAAGAAGAAATAGATGAAGAAATCATGGTTGATAGCACAATTAAGACATTTTAGTTACACATTAGAAAATACAAAAACATACCTTTTTTTTCTAGTCCATATTGGAAAATAGAATAGAAAAATAGTGTACCAGAAGACACTGGTGGTGCTCTAGACAGAAGATATTTTAATGAAATGCCAAAAATTATGTACTTTCACGTGGAATCTTTGGAGTTGGAAAAGACCTCCAAGTTAATCAAGTCCAACCTTTGACCAAGCCAACTAAATCATGGCACTGAGTTCCACATCTACTTGTTTCTTAAATGCAACTAGGGATGGTGACTCCACCACCTCCCTGGGAAGCCTGTTCCAATGTTTAACCACCTTTTCAGTGAAAAAATTACTCCTGATGTCCAACCTGAATCCCCCTGATGCAACTTGGGGTCATTTCCTCTTGTTCTGTCACTGTCTGCCTGGGAGAAGAAATCGAGCTCCACCTGGCTACAGCCTCCTGTCGGGGAGTTGAGAGTGCTAAGGTCTCCTCTCAGCTTCTTTTTCTCCAGGCTAAACTCTGCCAGCTCCCTCAGCTGCTCCTCACAGGACTCTCCAGACCCTTCCCAAGCTGCTTGCCCTTCTCTGGACTCACTCCAGGACCTCAATTTCTTTCTTCTAATGAGGCACAGGATTTGAGGTGTGCCTCACGAGTGCCAAGTACAGAGCACATAGACACATCTATATACATCCATGCACAAACAGAGAAAATGAAAATCAGTAATCTGTTCCTCTGTTCTTTTTGGAAAACGGTTTTTCAAACCTCGAGAGAAAATTCCTCACAGTAGTTTGTTGTGAATACAAGAGTGAATGCAAATTACTGCAGAAAGCAATCTTAAAATACAGATTTTGCAAACTAAACAGTCAGAGGTATCACATCTACCATAGATACTGACAGCTGAACAGCTGAAATAATAGATACATTTATGTGGAACTTCTCAGAAAAAAACCAAACAAAACTCACCCAAAACCAAGAGATGAAACTATTAGTGATCAAAACATATATTGTGTTGGCACTGTTTAAATAGTTTACTTCAAGAGGCCAAACCTACATAATCCAGCTTTTAAATAGGAAGTACTTAGGCTGCTTTCCAGAGCTGGATTTTACAGGTCAGGCAATCAGACATTTTCAATTATTCAGAACTCTGATAAACATCTTTTCAGAAACAAGGCATGGATGCAGAAGCTTTGGACAGATAAGCTAGCATTGTCAGAAATAAGGTTTGTGGATAATTAACCTCTGCAATCCACAATGTGGAGAATATTACTGTAATCGAAGATGATGCCTTATTGTTTTCTCAACAAATGATTATAAACTTCTTTTAGGTCACCCAATTATACATTTGTGCCTAAACTGACTTAGCTGGTTTAGTTAATTGCAATATTTACTGCTAAGCAGGACAAAAGAACTGTTTGAGTGTTCAAAAAGCCTCAAAAACTACAAAAAACCAGCCCACTTATAAATTCAGAAGCATCAATAATTTTGAAAGACCGTATCACAGATCTGTTTTCAAAATCTGACCTACTAGATCTACCTGGGCCCTTTGTAATGAACAAATTTTACTTTTATGCAAATTCTTTTCCTCCCCCCCCAAACAGGTCTTTTCCTTACTTTTATCTTGTGTCTAGATATAGAGACTTGTTTAAAGATGATAGCAAGACTTAATCAGTTAAAAAAAGCACTGAGGAATTTCTACATGCCTTTTTAAAAGGAATGTTTTACCCAAAAAAAGGACTGTGATGCACTAAGAAATGAGTCTATATCTGATTGTTGACAACGAGGTCCCCATAAACTGGCTTTCTTATTGTAATTAATAAAGAGTAATTCAAAGTTTTCTTTAACCTGCATTAATTTGTAGCTCTGGAGCCTAACAGTAAGAGAATGTGGCATATCATGCTGGGAGTGCAGCCAATAATCTGTAAAATTTCATTTATATCTGCACAAGCCAATCAATCTCCACAGTGTTAAGGAATTATAAAATGAATTTTCAGAAAAGTGTTGAGGTTTATATGCAGTTCTGGGTATATTTTCCCCCACTTCCTTTTATCCTTCATACAGGAGCATAAGAGGAGACATACACCTATTTTGTTATTATAATTATAGAACAGAAATTAAAAAAGCTTTTCTAAGAATGACCTGTGACTGGATTTGCTATGTTTCAAGGACATCTGTCATTTGACACTTTAACTAAAATTACTGCTACTCCTCCATAAGCAGAGAGTGAGAATCCAGGCACATAACTTCCACTCTTCATTCTCATTTCAGTTAATATTTTGTATAAATTTTCATAATTCATTCAATATTATTAAATGTAAAATTGCAAAGACAACTCTAGTATTATTTTGTGCTTTTCCATCATAGAAAAAAATCCACAGAGCCAGTTGAAAAGCAGACGTTATCTTTTGCTTGAAATTAATTTTGATACATTTTCTATTAAATAAGCTATCTTACGAAGTTCAGCTTCCTTTACACTTCATAATGACAAAAATCCAACCTAATGATCATATGTTTACTTATGGGCAAAAATGTCTAGAATAAACCTGCAAACAACACAGAGAAGTTACAATAATGACATCTTTTTTACCATTTTATTAAAAAAAACCCCAAAAAATCTGATTAGTACTTCTTGGTGTTAATAAATCTTTAAACAATCTTCATTGTTGCTGCAGTCCAAAAATACTATTTAAACATGAATATAATGTGAACATAAGTACTTTTAAGGAAGTCAGTGAGGCTGTTCTCACAGTGTTCTAACTTAGGCACGAGTATTACTGAATTCGACTGTAATAGACAGAGTTTCTTGAGGAATATTAATTATTTAAATATCAGGCTATAAATAATATTACTCTCTGGGCACACCACCTATTATAAAGGCTAGAGAAGAGGTGAAATGCAGCCAGCATGAAAAAAAAAAAGAGTAAAAATGTTAGAAACAAGGAGAGATTATCTAGAAAAAATAAAACTCTGTCTAAATATAGGCAAGAGAGACAATCATAAATTCCTGAATAGGGACAGCAAAAGCAATGAGACAATCTAAAAGAGAGTCTGAGAATTAAATAGCAAAATGAGTAAAAACTAACAATAAATCTGTTTTCAAACACACTCAGAGTAAAAAACCTGCCAGAGAATCTTTCATCAGTGCATAAAAGCAGTGTTAATCAATCCTTTTGAGCACTGTTCATTTCAGGAGATACCCATGCCAGCAGAAGATCTGTCTGAAGCTGAAATATCTGCAGAAGATGTTAAACAAAGCTGACACTAAAAAATTGCATAGGCCAAATGTCATTAATCCAAGAGGTCTGCAGGAGCTGAGGGGTGGATAGCTGAAGCAATAAAGCACACAACTTCTCTTTTAAGCTGCCTTCATATTCTGACTCAATGCTGGAAATACTATTCTCTTGTCTAAAGAAATACTTATGGATTTCTTCTGGAACTGCAGCCCTCTAGTCCTGTTGTTCTAAGTGGAAATTAGTAGAAACTCTAAGGAAAGAAAAGAATAGATAGTAGATAATGGCTTAAATAATAGTAGATAATGGCTTAAAAGTAATCACTATGAAAGATTCAAAATGACTTTTAAAAATGTAAGTCTTGTTTTATGAGACCAGTGATATTTATAGTTCTCCAGCAGTTGAACAGAGGTGATTTGGTTTCTGCAGTCTTCTTGAATTCCTGGAAGGCTTTAGACATTGCAAGACCAAAGGCTTTTAAGGAAATGAAATGATCATGGCTCAGGTAGTAAAGGATGGGTTTTCACAATATTGGGCAGAACCATACAGGCATCTTTGTTGGGACTTATGCTGTATTCATGAACTATTTTAGAAAATAATATATAAGAGGGTGAAAATATTTTGCTGATGATATTAATCTCTTGTTTTAAGGACAAGGACAATTCCAGAGAGCTGGAGAAGCATCTTATCGTACTCCCTGACTAATTAAAATGTCAGAAGGAATTCAGCATTGAGCAATGCATTTGGAGATGACAAACAAAACTCATTCTACACATAAATAATGTGCTCAGAGAATGCCTTTGAGCTGATATCATCAGTCAAGTATGACCTGGGGTTTATGTTGGATGATTCCTATGACATGCTTTCTTTTACTTACTCTGCTCAGGATTAGGTTGATGTCCTGAAACTGGTAGGTAGGGAGTACAAAAGTAAATGGAGAACCTTATTGTCATGTGAGTGTTTGAGACAGGCAACTGTGATCTTAAAGTCCTTACGTCATGACACTGTGCAATGCCATGATTAATTAGCATTTGCTGTGTGGAGTGGTGTTCTGGTACATTCATCTCAAGAAAGATATTTTTGATCTTATTAAGCTTCAAAGAGAAAGTTGATCAAATACATGGAAGAGCCTATGTATGGGGAATAAGCAGCTGAACTACAAATAGTCAGCATGGAAAAGATATGCTTTCAGTGGGGTCTACAAAATAATTAGTAGCATGGTGAAAAAAATTATTGTTCACATTCTCTTCCAGCACAAGAAATAATAATGAACCTGAAGATGCCTCTAGGAGCCAGTTTTAAAGCTAAAGGATCTGATTTTGCTGATAGAAGAACTGTGTCATTTCTTCTGTCAGTGTCGAGGCTGCCAAATTTGGGGCTTGAAGGAAAACTGGACAAATGCTTTGAAATGATTTAGTGATGATTACCTAATGTACAAACTTGCACTCAGAATATTACTATAGTAAGAGACAATATGTCATTACATGTGAAGCCAAGAACCTATTGATAGCCTAATTAAAACTTAATATCTTAAAAAATGCAACAAAAAGTTAGTTGCTCAGTTAAAATCTGATACTGAGAGAGCAAATAGAGAAGAGTGGAACTTCAGGCTGACAAGACAGTTTTCCTGAGGCATAGTAGCAGTGAAAATGGTGTCAGTGACATCCCCAGCTCTTTGGTGCAAGGAGCAGTATGCTGGTGGCAAGAGTCATTTTCTCCTCACTTTTACACCTGGTTTTATGTTTAGCAAGGTCTGCTTCCATTTCACAGGTTCCCAGGTAAAGTTTGGAAGTTGTGCAGGTGCATTTTACACTTATTAACAGAAAGTGCTCTTGTTTGTTGTGCCAGTGATAAGCCAGAGTTTTCAGACCTCATACAGATATGGAGCATAATGTAACACACTGTGAAAACAAATTATAATTAGCTCAGGTGTAGGCAAGCTCAGAGTAGTGCTGAGATCCTGCATTGTCAGGTCAATACAAGGCTTATGGCCTTCTTCTAGTAATAGAGAAAGTCATATTTACTGGGCTGCAAAAGATATCCATCTCAGCTCTTGGAATTAAAATAGCCAAAAAAAAAAAGGCAGAAAAAATGTGTACACTTGTGGTGTTTTTTTAATTCCTGGGCTTGCTGGTGTTTTGATCTGACACAGCATGGTTATTATTATCTCTAAATAGATTTATACATTGTTCCTTAGCTCCAGTAAACCCACACAGTTTTTCTGTGACTTAACCAAGAAGGTCAAATGGAAGGCTTCACTTCTAGCTGCAAATATGTGATATTTGCATTTGGGTTTTCTTCCATAATTTCTCCATCCTGTGCTTTATTCTTAGGTTGAAAGCTATCAAGAGTCTCCTCTCAGGAATGGCTGGACAGAGTTCTGAGCATGCTTTTGGAGGAGTTAGGATTTGCCCCTTAGACAAAATTGAAATGCTTCATGAAGACAAGTTAATTTTTGTAATTACCTTAAAGAGCCTTACCTGATTTCCTGACAGGCCAGTGAGCCTTCTGTCTTGGTAGAAACATTTTAGGTTTGCTTTTCTCATCTGCTCACAGAAATGGCAAATATAGAACAATGATCCTGAGTCTCTCTCTTTTTTGCCTGGTCCTTGCATAATATCAGAATCTTAGAACACATGGGCAAACACTGTCAATCAGTATATTTGTCAGTTTTCACCATACCCTTCTAAAAGATAACATCAAGGCTTTATCATCTTAGTGCTAAATCTCATCAGGCCCTTGTTAGTGATTAAAGAGCGGCATCCAGCAGAGGACAACAGCAAACACCTGTAGGACTTATGTTGATCTCAGTCAGCAGTGGGAGGATTTTTCAGACTTCATAGCAATCTGTGGCAGTGTAAACTGGAGCTCCTGGGAATAAACTTTTAAATTTGGAAGTCAGATGTAATATGGTGTTTTTTCCAGAAAGCATACAGAAGACTTTAAACTCAGTAGAACAAAAGAAAATAAACGAGCCCCCCAAAAAAACAAGTAAACAAACACAAATGACAAACACAAACAACCACACCCTCAAAGAAACAACCCAAAAAAACCCAAAAAACATTCCCAGAAAACCCCTGCAACGTCTCCATGCCAAGATTAGATTTCTTCTATAATAAAAAGAATCCAAACCCCACCAACTAACCAATGAACAAACCAACCAACTAAAAACCCAACCAGAAACCATTCCAAAAATTAAAATGTATTAAAATGTACTTTTTAGTGAGAAATGAAACACATGGATTATTGCAGTAGTTGCTGTGCTATCTAAGCTGCTCACCTTACACCATGAAAAAATCCCCAAACTTTCTTAACCCTCCTTTCAACCAGGAGGAGTTCTGGCACTTTCCTATCACTGTCAAAACAATAAATAACAATTTATGCTGTAGACATTTGGAGTTATCTATTCCGGTCCTTCTTGAGTAAAAGTACATTTCATGCTGAATATTAAGAAGGCAGTTTGAACAACTAACCCAACATGGTTTGCTAACTTCTTGAGAAAAGTAGCATTTCTCCTTTTAAATAAGACTCTCCCCTTCAAAAAAACCCTATCACAAAGTATGATCTTTCAGTATGTGAAAGATTTATGTCACATATTATGAAATGCTATTAAAAGTATTTTTTTTAGAAAAAGTATTGAAAGCAATGGTATCTTTGTAAACAGAACAAAAACTAAATTCAAAATTATAGAATGATGAAAAACAAGACGTCTGTTCGGTCACCTTATTCATTTCTTGCTAGTGAAAGACTGCTCCCTAAGGTGCACACCTAGTGCTTATTAGCCCTTTTCAAAGCATCAAGCAGTGTAGCTCCATTCTATTCCCATGGGAGATTATTCAGTGATTTCAGAGATCTCACTGTCAGGAAGATTATCAGTATGCTATTTAACCTCAATTTTCCTCATCCTAATTTAGTGTCATTACTCTCAGTTACCCTATCATAACATGTTTTGAGATGTAATAGGAGCAAATAGATACTTAACAACAAGATAAACATCCCATCAGCCTTGCAAAGGGAGGATTATTTTTAGATTCTCTTTAAACTTGGAGAGTCTTGTCTGATGTCTCTGCTGAGGCAATAAAAATAGCTACAAGAAAAAATGTTAATGTCAAACCATGCACTTTCATAAGTAGCTACTCTATAACAATTACTGCAGGAGGTCCAGTTTTGTACTTTCTTTTTAGCAATTGGTTATCCCTGGATGACAATGTTTATAATCATTTTGCTAACTCAGATTTTGAGAAGAAAATAAACTCTGTGCTGCAATGATAGATGTACTAAAAAGAACTAGCCTCAGGATGAACAAAAGAATGTGCAGAAAAAAATGTCAGGATGCTCTCTTAGCAAAGAGAACAGTAGATTCTTGTTTTCTTTATTGGTGTTTCAGATTTATTTGTTTTAGATTCTTGAGTTTAGAATGCTGAAAAGCCAAATTTGATGGTTGTCATAGCTTGTGGGTTTTTTCCCAACCAAAAAAATTAAATCCACAGTGTTGCAGTATTACAAGGACTCAACTAATGCTGTTGATAAGTTTCCCTACTAAAATAGCTCATATCTTTGTAGTTTGGAGGGATACTAATTAATTGACAAAGCTCAGTGATGCATGCCACAAAGAGGGATGTGAACTGACTATGGCATAGATGTCATCATTAGGAATGCTAAATAAACACTGGTCAGCTTCTTATTGATCTAAAAATGTGGGTAAGGTTCAAGAGTTTTCCAGGCAAACTCACACAGCACGAGTTATTGCACTTCACCCCCAGCCTCTCCCAAAAATGTTAATTAGAGTATATTTTACCAATTAAATCTACAAAAACTTTTAAGTTAGGGCTTCACATATTCTATTACAAATGGCACGTTCAGCCACCTTCTTATCTTGGCTTTCCTAAGGCATTCCTTATCCATGCCCAAGGCACAAGCTCCTCCATCTGAATGGCTGTGCTAAACATATACTCATGTTCTAGTTTCTCAAATGCCAGTTTGGTCAGTTTTCCTAGCCACATCCTAGACATCAGAGTGTATATAAGAACAACAGGAGGAAAGAAACAATAGTCATTCCTGCCTCACAAGACCAGGTTTCTTTCCCATCACAAGAATCCCTCAGTTATTCAGCTATATGAATTCAATGAAAGCCATGAAATTGAGTAAATCCAAGCAGGCGGTTTAAGGATAGCAATCCAATGCAAAGTCCTAACAGATTTCCCTAGATATGTTTATATATAGATGAAAATTTCATTTAGTCTTTATGTTGTTAACATAAAGACATTCTTAGAAGAAATGTTAAAATTCCATTTTGCAGGATTCAAAGATCTGCATTTTGGAGTCACTCTGTTTTTATTGCTTAGCTTACAGCTTTTTAAAAAATACATACACAGAGATATGCAATTTTCTTACACTAGGAGAACTCCACAATTACTAAAGGCACTTAACTTCAGCTCCTTTGAAGAAATCATCTTTGGCCAGGAATCAATATGGAAATTTTCAGTCCAGAAGGGAAACTATTAAGAAGGTATCACTGTCAGATAACTGGGTGTGATTATAAAATATATTTTACAAACCTAATGATAGCATTTCCTTCTAAGTGACAGCTATTACAATGATTTGCTGCAAGATCACATCACAGTTTTCAATAACCTTTCCACTCTCAGCATTTGGACACTGGCAGAAAAGATAGTGTAATTAAAGGGAAGAGAAAGAGAGGGTGCCATCCATTTATGTCTACACCTTTTACAATCCAATTTATCCAACAGATTTTAAAACCAATAGATGAAAAATCTTTTACAATTCACAGAGTGAACAGATGGCACAGCAGCATTGAAAATGACAGTATGTACACACCAAATGAACTGGTGTTCTGCTCTAGTTAAGAAGCTGTCAACATTTGTATTACAAACCTCAGATTTCAAGGGTTTGTAAGTTGTCTCTTTTAGATAACATCTGGAAAAATTGGCTTACAAGCTGCATGCCTATGTACCATATTAAAAAAAAAAAGAAAAAAGGAACAAGGTTATTGCTTTCACATCCTTTACACTCATCTAATAATATTGTAAATATTACCTGGGACCTAAATTGCTGCAGCAGTGCCTTTATTTCCCAGAGAGTTTAGATTGGGCTGGTGAGTGTGTGAGCAGCTGTGCTGGCTGGGCACAAGACAGTGTGGCACAGGACAGTCCCTAATCTCCTCCTTGCCACAGGAGGCTCCAGGCATGACTGCTGAGATCTGCCTGAGCACCCAAACACTCCATGCCTGGGGTGTTACTGTTTTTTGGGGCATTTCCAGACCCTGTGTGAAGGTATTCCAAGGAACAAAGTGATCAAGATGCCAAACACAAAAGATAAACCATTTTAGGTAGCACTGCACTCAAACTAGCATAATATTTGTGTTAAATACCACATTTGAGCTTAGAAAGATTGGAAGCTGTGCTGAACCAACTCATTTTTTACACTGAGAGTCTCCAACAGTGGTTTGTATAGGATCAGGGTAGCTATGCACTGCATGAAAATCCCACTTATAAAAGGTATCAGTTTTGGACACAACGACAAAACAGAAGATTGCAACATTTTTGCCTTGAAAAAAAGTAATGGCAGGAAGGATTTCAGGATTTGGCTCACCAACCAAACAATTTAAAATTATATGCTACTAAGCACTAAACTGCTTACAGGATTAGTATCAACATATTGTGCCCACTAGCTGTAGGTTTTAATCTGTGCTGTGATCTCTGTGGCTGGCAATAATCTTGGATTGAACATAAAGCCAAACTTCGGTCTTAATTGACAAATGGGTCTACAGTGTTTAGTTTTGAAGTAAAAGTGAGAAATCAGTAAATACTTCAGATACTTCAGATTCACTGAAGCTCTTCTAGGAAGGGGTGTTTTGGACTGTGAAAGAATATATAGAAAAAGCAAAGAGTTAAATGTATGTACTAGAGGTAATAATGTGATTTTCAACTTGGATAACTGTGACCTCATTCTTTCAGGAGAAAACATCAGGAAATGAACAAGCTAACCAACCAGTCAAATTGGAAATTACGTTTTTAGTGCCGTTTAGAGGAAAAGAAATGCAGTGCAATCAATCTGAGTTGCACCCACTGAGACATCCATATGTCAAAGAGATTCTTTCAATGGAATTGCAAGCCATTCCCCTAAAGTCCTAAATTAGGATTTTCCCAGGTGTTTGTATCCAAAACTCCTAGAATTCCATGACTATTACATGCTTCAGCACATTTGAAATTCCTCTCTTGGATGGAATATGTGTTAAAAAAAGTATTCAGTTTAAGGAAACTGTCAACAAAAACTTGAGGCTTTTAAGAAAAACAAACTATGGATAAAAGGCTAGAAAGAAGGAGTGAGAGATTAATGTAAAAAATAATGAATATTAATAGCTTCTATTAATACTGAGAGAGTAAGTAGTGAGTGAATACATTTGCTGGTATGTTGTATTATATTCCACTGTGTGGCCAGCATCCAAGTAAGAATGGGATAAACAGCTAAAATTTTCTGATTTGCATGATATGACTTTAGGAAATAACTAGATTCTGAAAGAGAAAGGTTGAGAGTAACAACTTCAAATATGGAAAAGTGATGATAAATACCTAGGGAGGAGGGAATAGAACCACCAGGACCCTAAATGAAGGTCTCGTCATCTTTTGTCAGCACCTCAACTTCTGTTCCTCACAGAACTGGATGGGAGCTGAAAACTGAAAGCTGTATCTTGCAATGGATGCAGCAGCAATGTCCTTGTTTTCATTTCCCTTTGGTTTTCTGAAACAGCAACGCTTGCTATTCCCTGTCTCAGAGGGTTGGATGCACCTGTCACCCTGTTCCCAGTAAGAACCTCTTTCCTAAGGTCAGCTCTCACTAAACTGGGTCAAATATTACATTCTTAACACATAATTTCATCTGTTTTACCACAGCAGTGCTGTACTCACTGTGCCCAGGCCATTCCCCTCACCATGACCTCGAGCATGCCTGGGGCTGTGTGTGCTCCTGTGATCCACGAGTTTGGAGTCTGTGGTGTACTGGCTCACATTCCCTGCTGGCTCTTGGATAGTACCTTGAACTTGTATTCTTAAATTAATGCATTTTGGTTTCTAGTGTTGATCCTTTTCATCATTGTTGAAGAAACCTTAGATTCAAATATCTCAGTACAATGTTAAGATGAACCCCATGTTTCCTAAGGTTTCTCTAGAGATTGTAGGGACTAAATTACATGGTTTCCATGGATCAGAAAATACCTTTCAAAATATTCTTTGGAATTTGAAATCTTAATAATTGACATATTTCACTGGAGTCACAAATTAAAGATGACTGTCATCTAAAGCAAAGTGTTATGAAGTTTACTTCCTCCAAGCAGATAATAAATTCTACAATTTAGATTGAGCCTTCCACGTAATAAGATTATCAGGAAAATAAAACCTAAAAATCTGTGATTACTGACTGTGACATAGTCCAGGAATGTTCTCAAAGGCCAATATTAAAATACTCTGGAAAAAACAGAATATGATGACCTTTATTGACAAGATATTATTATACACAAAATGCTGTTTGTTTCCTAGAGATTTTTTAAAATTATATCCTTCTTCAAACATTGACTCCAACAGACACAATCCAACCTTTCTCTGTCCTTGCTTAAAAAGTGAAACAAATACACACGACAGACAGACTGAAAGTTTCAGGTACTGTACAAATAGCAATGTCTGAGAGCAAAAGAGATCTTATTTGGAGAGACTGCAAGGTTATCTGAGGTGTCCTTTTGTGCAAACATGACCTGAACTCTAGACTGAAATTCTCTGTGCCACCATCTTCCCCACTTTTCCAACATGTTTGTATGTCTGCAGCACAGATCACTGTTTACTTCTTTTTCTCTGCTAATAATGGGGTCAGGTTCAGCTGTTAATGTGTTTCCCTCCAGGTATCTGAAAGCAGGGCTATATCTAAATGAGACCAATAAGTGCATATCTGCACCGCAGCAAACAGTGCCATCTAGCATCTCTAGGACTTCGCTGATTCCTGTGCCAAGATAATCAATAAAAATATCTGCAAATATGTGCTGAACTTGTAAGCAGTGCTTGACAAACATTATTAATAACTTCATTTCAGCCTAATATTTTTTCTTCTAGTACTCTTGAGAACTGACCTTTTATCAGGCCTTTTCCTGTGTCATAATACTTCTAGAGATTCTCATCTTTTTCATCTTAATTAACAAGTTTCCTAATGTGAGATTTTATAGAATTCTACTGTTGTTTAAAGGATGATATTCAGCACATTAAAAAACCCCAAAAACCAACCCAAAAGCAACAGATATAAAAATAAAGATATTAAATCTACGTGCTATTATCTCTTTTTATTTCTTTTTTTTTTTCTTTCATTTCCTCACTCCATTAGCACTGGCTGGCATGGAAAATGCTTCAGAACATCACATGCCTTGTGGTTGCACAGATGCTCAGTCCTTCATTCAGGTCAGAGTTGCATTTGCCCCTGCACAGAGCTGTATATTACAGATGTCAGAATAATGAGCCTGAAAGAACCAAGATCACTTCACTGTCTTTTTAAAGCATAAATGTTCCTGAGACTGCAATTTCATGCACCAGTTGGTTCAGATTTCTGAAATGAAGATTACCTGGTCCCTTCCCTCACTCAAAAGGACTATAATCTTTGAGTTTCCTACTACCTCTTTTGTGATAATTTCTGTTTCCATATTATTATTCTTTCTTTCGAATCCTAGATTCAATTATCATTTTTTCTTTTGTGTGATTTTCTTCAATAACAATGGAGAGGCTATTGAATCTGAGCCATGGTCTCCTTTTTAGTAACCTTTTAGCTCTACTTTAAACCTTACACTGTTGAGAACATAATTTTATTATTTTCTTAAATTTTTGGCCAGTGACATCTTTGACATTTTTTATTTCACTGTCCTTCCTGATTTCTAACTACTATATGAACACTAAATACACACTTGGTCCACACAGTTACATGGTTAGACACAGTCCAGACATAGTTGCACTGTCCACACATTCTTTCTCATCAAATCCTGTATTGTTTAAACATAATTTTATGTACTTAGTGTCTAAAAAGTAAACTTTTAATTATGTAATTCAATGAACTCCTACTAATATGGGCTAACTCACTGGTTCCTCAATGTAATATCCAGGAAATGTTCTTATTTCTTTCACTTCCCTGGCCATCACTGTCTTCTGCTGTCCAAATTCCTGAAGCAGTTATGACACTATGTCCATACCTCATTCCCTAGCTGGAGCAGATGGAGGGTTTTCATTGTGTTTAAGCATATAGCTATGCTGTCTGCTAAATGAGTATTCCCATCATCTTTGCAATCTCCTCATATTGATCTTTTTATTCATAATTACATCCACTGTTGAGTTTTAAGTAATCCAATCTCCCTCTTTTGCACCTAGAGTTAATTGATTTTCTACTAATAGTCTTGTTTAACTTTTTCGTTTTAATGGTAAAATCTTTATATTTTGGTTCATCTATAGGTCTGTCTTGGACTGTACAGCCACATGAAAACTCTTTACTCTAGTAAAGGCTGTGAACAACCACTGGTTACTGACAGGGTATTTTACCTCTACCCTAGGGAGGTATGCCCGTTGTAAAGTGTGGCAATGTGGCAGCACAGTCTCGCAATTCATGAGCAGCCACCCCACGCCGCACTGTGGGGGAGCTGCCCGGGGCCAAAACACGCCAGGCAGGCATGTGGCTACAGCGGGCAGTGGAGTCGCTGTGGAGGCGTGACGATAAAAGAAGTGCAGGATCACCATCTGAGATTTCCAGGGAATTTATTAGGGTCCATAGTTGAGGGTCCGGGAATGGCGAAGAGGGAAGGAGAGGCAAGGGAGGATGGAGGGTGCTGCAAACCCAAGGTGGCAAACCCCGAGTGAGGCTTTCACAGAGGGTTATCAGGAGAAGGAAGAGGGGCATAGTTAACTCAGAAGAGCCAGCCAGGGAAAGCCAAAGGGGAGGAGCTAAGGAGGGGAATACAGTACACCATAAACTTACAGCATGGGATGGCATAGACTCCAGCCAGAGAGAAATCTCTGGAACAACAACAATGTACAAAAAATCCTATTAGCAAAATGCAACATGGCAAGACTCTGGGGACTGGTTATGATGAAAAACAAATAATACAGCTATCCCAGGCATTATCTTAAAGATGCATTGAAATATAAATGCTAAGTTTCACCATGATTATTTTTTTACCTGTGTATTGGTTTGAAAACAAACCAGTGGGAGATCACAAGTCAAGTTTGAAATCAAAAATCAGTGAAATAATACAAGGAAAAGCACTGACAAAGTCAGATACAATTTGACACCCCGCTAGGGTGGTGGTACCAGTCCAACTGAAGTAGTCCAGTCAAAGTAGTGATCCTCTGAAACTCTGGTCTCCAGCTGAAGATCCAGTGGTAGCTCTCGTCCTCTGGGAGCACAGAAGACAGGGCTAGCTCAGGCAATTCCAAGGCCAGGTTATACCCAGGTGAGAATGCTTGGCTTCTCCCTCCTGGGCAGAGCATCCCACAATGGGATGAGATAAGTCCATGAGTCACACGGTGGGTCCCTGATGGCCCATTGCCTGTCATGCGGGGTGGGTCGTTAGCAAGTGATAATAGCTAACGGATGGCCCATTGCCTGTCACCCGGAGTGGGTCATTAGCAGGTGATAACAGCTAACGGCCCACAGCTGGTGGTAATAGAATACTTAACTACATCTATATTGTAACCTAGGAGAGATGTCTAAGAAAACACTAATAATGTCAAATGTTTCGGGTTTTCAGAATGCTTTGTTTTTCAAAAGTTCCCATGGAATCCTCAGTATAACACTGCATTTTAGCTAGTTAACCTTAAACCACTAAACTACTCCTGTTTTAAAGAAGAATTTTAATTCTCATTCTTACTGAGAATTATATAAAAGCATTTCACAGC
The DNA here is from genome assembly GCF_008360975.1 of Lichenostomus cassidix. NCBI lineage: Eukaryota > Metazoa > Chordata > Aves > Passeriformes > Meliphagidae > Lichenostomus > Lichenostomus cassidix. The sequence goes on along the minus strand of NC_139479.1, from coordinate 11,946,503 downwards.
TGCTTCAAAACTTAAGGATCAAGTAAAAAAGACACAGCATTGCACCTGGCACATGGAGTGGTACACAGTCTGCATTTTAATGTTAATAGCGCTTCTATTAATTGTGCTATCAAGACATTTCTATTCCTACACTTGGCCAAGAAAGACTTGAAGAGCTATCTAGTTTTAAATCCATTTCCAGCTGGATCTATAATTGAGACAAGATTACCTTGTGGTGGATGTGAGATGATTAAGACTGCAGCAGTAATTCAGTGCTGGATCTTGTAATTATTTTTCTCTAATACACTAGAGGAAATTAATTATTTTGTATAGCTTCAATATACTCAAATGGTGAACCCACACTGCATTATTTTATAGATTGTTGCCATGGGATGGCATGTCTATGGATTCTCAGCAAACAAGTGTATTTTATATTATACTCAATTCTTTAAGTCTTCTGGTTGAAATACAAAGTAAAAAATCCATCTTGGGAAGGGAAGACAACAAAAGGAAACAATATAAGGAAGAACAAAGTATCCAAAGGGTATCTATATTTTTTTTTCAGAACAGGGAAAGCAATTCTAGAGACATATGAAGAATGAGGTTCATTCTGTAGCATACAGTCCAGCCTCTATAAAAATAATTAAAGTACAAATGCCTAACAATTGCCTAACTCAATCAAAATTTTTGGAAGACATTGCATTCGGTAATGCAGATGAACTATGATACTGATGTCATCAGCAAATGTATCAGTGCTACTTCTGCAATTCTATTATCTCAGATTTGCCTGTATAATAATATTGCATTGGATACTTAATTTCTTAAATTATTTTAACAATGATGTCTTTATAACATGCCCAAATTACTATCGAGCTAAAAAAAATATTAATGTCATTAGTTTTTTATGGATTTGTTTTAGGCTTATTTGGTTCCTACCATGCCAAAAAAAAAAAACATTGACTGGTAAGACTTACGTAAAGAGATACACTGCTTCTGAAATCTGGGAGGCACAACAGTTGCATACAACCTTGGGTGACTTGTTATTTCAATGTCAAATATATAAGGGTAAATGAGGATGACCACAAAAAAAATGTAGAGAATTGACAGAATAAGTGTGATTGGCCGAACTATATTTTGTAAATTAAGTATTACCAGATCATTTAGACTTTTTTCAGATCAATTCTTCCATGTGTGTAACATGTACATATACACTGACGAGAAGGTTCAAGCAAGATTTGGAATATATATTTTGTTTACCTTTGAAAATTTAATAACTAAAAGACATTATAAGGAATGAATAAAGGCATTACTAAATTGCTTTGTAAAGTATAGGGCATCTCAGCTCACTGTGGTACATGCAATTCACCCTATTTTCCTTTCAGATTTCTCTTCTTTTTTTTATTCCTCCATTCTAAGTGTAATAAAGGTTTGAGCTACCAGCCTGAATCAAAGCAAAACCTATGTATGAAATATAAGGAATAGATCTGAACATCTGTGCTACCAAGGCTTCTGCTGCTCGAAGATTAAACTGGTATTTTTTTTACCTGTTTAAACCTAGTAGTAAAACATTATTATGCTTTTCTATACTGTTGCCCTAGAACTGAACTCAAGTGATTTAGTCTCTCTGGAAAAATTCCACAAATCCACAGGAAGGTGTTTTGTCATTGGTAATCACTGTAATCCACTGGAAATACCATGGCACAGCTTTGCTGGAGAGCTGCTGCTGCCAGAATGCAATTATTCCATCCCAGCGAGTCTTGCCATATCAAATTCCCAGCCTTGTAACATCTGTTTGTGTGCAGTTTAGCCCTTCTGTGCCTCATAGCATGCATGTAAGACCAGACTCAGAGTTCAACCAAGATTACTTTGGTTTAAGGGGTGCTGTAAGAAAATAAGACAGATATAAACCAAGACAGTTGAGACAAATAGAACCACAAAAGAGAAACTACAGTGTATAACCTGATCAATATTCAGTTTAGGAACTCAGATCTTACTAATCCATAATATAGATGTAGCACCAATTATTTATAAAGTGGTTTATGAAATAGCCCTCCATGGTTAGCTCAAATGCACTGTCCATTTTCTGTTGTAAAGCAAGATAATGCAAGAATACAGTAAACTTTATGTATGCCCTGGTAGTTTTTACTTATAGAAATACATCAGCCTGGATCTGCTGGTTCTGACTATTTATTCCTCAGAAACTTTCTGCAAATGAAATGTGGTTGGAGTTTTGAATAGTTAGCTGAAATAATATTGTGCTTCATTCACATTAAGGTAATGGCATGGGAAGTTATCTGAGCTCTTTATCTCTCAATTCTGCACTTGAAAATTGATATTTGCTTAGGATGGAAAAGGAGAGAGAAGGATACATTCCTACCTCACAGAGATACTGTGTCAGACAACCAATTCATATATTTAATGGAATAATCCATTAGAAAGACTGATAAAATATGTACAGAAGCTATTGCTTGTCACTGCCCTTTGTTTTAATTTATAACCAGTTGATAAACATGCATTAGCTAACAGCTGAGGGGGCATTGTGGGACAAATATTTAATTGCCTCTATTTTTATATAAAGTGGTTACAGTAAGCAAATTGCAGTACTACTGTGCAGGGTAATCCTCTGCACTGATAATGTACTTGTGTTAACTCAAAGAGTTCTACTTATTTGCATAGGTTGCTATACATATCCTTAAAAGACACACTGCATGTTTGATTAAGTGAATTCTTTGGTAATTTCCACAGAAAAAGAGGCTAAAAAGTCACCTTGTCCTCAAACTTCTGGCACTATCTCCAGGTCAGGATTCATAATAATTATGTTTTTGTCTTTAATCCAGGTAGTAAATATACTTCTGGAATTACCTTCAGTCTGTGTGTAAAGTCTGCTGCACTTCTGGTAGAAGGAAAAAGACATTGAGAGGGAGACAGGAGTTTAGAAACAACCAAGGCCTTAAGCTTTAGCTATGTGTGAGGAGAAATTTCACAACCAGCACTGCCAAAATGCTTGCTTCCCAGTCATTGTTTTATAACAGCTTAGTGTAATGTCTGATTATTCTCAAGTATTTCTCACTTCTGTTACTGCCTGCTTAAAAATTAGTGCATGGCTTTTTTGAGGTCCAAGTGCCAGCAGGCTCCATCCCTCCTGCTCTCTCCCCAGCAGTGCTTTGGAACCCCTTGCTTTCTTGTCCTTCCCTATCACAGGCAAGCTACATTCCAGCTTGCCAACCACATCCACTGATTTGACTCAAAAACACCCTTCATTTTCCTTTCTTCAGGGCATGAGCCAAGAAAGAAGCTCAGCTTCTGAGGGAGACCTAAAGCACCCCCTGACCATGTCTGTCTACAGAGCAGGACCTCAGCTCTCTGCTCCACAGTGCTTGCCCAGCCCTGGCTTCCCTGTTTTTTCCTCCCTCCTTCCCTCCCTCTTTAAGCTCTGCTGCTGCTGGTTTGTCCCCACTACTGCTGCAGGAGGTCGTAGTCCCCACTGCCTGGCACATGTGGCAATTCTGTTTTAACTCACGTTCTTCTCTGCCTCTGCTGACTTCATGTTTGTCTACCCACAGTGATACCCGCAGCCCCCTCCTGCTTTGGCAGATCAGAGGGCTTAGAAGGGCCACCACCTTTTTTTTAACTTAATGTCTAAATTCTTCCTCCTGATGATGAGGAGATCTGGACACTATTTCTGCCATGAGGAAGCAGAAAAGCCACAGGCTGTGGAGCATTATAAGCAGCAGCAATCACAATGAGGAGTTTGTGCATGTGGGAACATTCATGTCACCAGGCCATCAGCACTCACATACACCAAATAGCAAGAGAAGCAGTGTGGAGATCCTCCACAGACAATGGCTTTTATTTCCCTTCATTCCTGCAGCAGAGTGGTTATCCTCAGCTTTCTGAATTGTAAGAATCATTTATAAAGTCTTATGAAGTAAACAGAAACAGACTGGGAAAGATGACAGAAATAAGCATGCAATCACTTTAAAAAAAATGTCTCTAAGATACATCTTTATAGCCAAAGCTGTTAACTCAGCCCTTTAAAGTAATTTTACTCGAGCAGTCTTAAATAACCCTTAGCGTTTAAATGACACTCTTTACGCTTAATGTTGTTTTCTTGCCTGCAGACTATAACCATGAATCCTCCTCTAAGTACCTCTCTTCATTAGCAGCAGAATATCTTTTGCTACTCTGCATAACACTATGGAGAATGATGCAGAGTAAGGTGCAGAGTTTGCTTAGACTGGGTATTCTCATACACATGGTGCAGAGGTGAAATTAGATTTGGGCACAGTTATTGTATTAATCAAAAGAAATGCATCTTGCATTATCAGCAAAACTCCTTATCTTGAGTGCCAGGTCAGATAAGAGCGCTCTTTTCATAGTGTAACAGAGATAGCACTAGGTAGTGCTGTGTTGATCTTCCATTCTGACCCAGCTTTCAAATTGCTTTCCTCAGGTGTTTTGCTGGGAAAGAGCAAAGCCTCAGGATGCAGCTTCAATTTCACTTTATACATGTACACTCCAATCTGACAGCCAAAGTTAAATAGCTGGGACTATCAGAGCATGTGTGCAGATTCTCAACTTCTGTTGACACATGACCACTCTTTTAACTCCAGAAACTAACTGACAACCACATTTGACTGAAATCTGGAGGTTGAAAGTTGCAGAAGCATTTTTCAAGAATCTATGCCTGTAGGTAGAGATGCATTCACAGAAAGAAAAGCTGCAGGGTGGTCCTGCTGTTTGCTTCAGTGAGACCACCTACAAACAAAGAGGAGGAGATCATTTCCAAGCAAGAAGAAAATGTCAATCAATCTTAAGAAACAAACCAAGCTGAGAGGTTGAATGGGACTTGTTATCTCATTTTAAACAGAAACATTAACTGTCCTGCATTTTGCACAACATACAAGAGTACTCCTGTATTACTGTATGTATTACTATGTATTTATTGGATGCAATAATTTTATCTAGGGAACAAGACTCAGAGTTTATATTCTGTAAGAAAATCTGATGAAGGATGTTCCATTATAGTTTTAGAAAAAATTGGTACTTGAGATAAAATAATATTCTGAATAGAGCAAATTGAGAATAAATCAGGAACAATAGTGTTCCACTATTCTAACAGGGTTCGTAAATAAGATTTCATTCTCAAATATCTATGCCTAAACTTTGAAACTTAAATTAAATGTATCTTGCTTTATAGATGTCCTTCTAACCTGAATTAGCTCTTCTAACCTGAATTATTCAATAACTTTATGATTGTTTTTAATCCAAGTAAGAGACGATGCTTTAAAGACATTGCCATGTGTGAATGAGAACTTTTAAAATTTGCATAGTAGTTTAACTTGATCGATGCTTGGTATTGCCTGTATAATCTTACACATTTTGTTTATCCTACTACGGTCCCAAACACATGTTTATAGCAAGCATTTAAAAGAAAAGGTGTGAAAATATAACATATGAAATAGATACCACTGCTGTTCTTGATTTACTGTTGAAACCAGAAGATAAATATGTGCACAATAGATGCTGCATTTAAACCATGTAATATCTTCGTTAATAACTACATCAATTAAATACTAAAATGATCCCATTTCCATCTTCAATTGGCTTATAAAACTGGATATAAAAATGCATTAGTTGCCTTTTTCATGAGCCACCTTTGGGATCTACCTATATTGTCACCTCTTCAGATAATGTGTATATGAATATGCAGCATAAATAATGATGTAAACACTCAACAAAATTATGCAATATGTCTGAGTAGCAGTAAGGAATTTTTTTCCATTCTCCTTTGTTAAGATCTGCAGTTGGTTGTCTTAGATGGCAAGGTACCCTAGCAACACCAGGATTTTCTTTAATCTTTGCATGCCCTCCAATCCTCAAAATAATAGTGACTGGAGAGAAAAAGATGTTCATTCCAGGAGGAGCAGAATTGAGTTCTTTGACAATTTCATTTGAATGTCTGCAGCTACAAAATTGATAGCTGAGGCAACATGGTATTCCTGTAAAATGCCTCATTTGTTTGAAGAAATGTACACTTACAGTAACAATCAGTGGGCAGCTGAGTGGCAAAATGGTTCACAAAATATCAAACACCATTCCCTACAATGAGATACCAGATGAGGCTCATGTCATGAAACAGGTGATTAGGAACTAATAAAAGGGGGAGGGATGGAAAGGGCGATATGTTGTATTCCCCTCTTCTGTGCAATTCTAAGCACAGATTTATCCTTTTTTTGGGAAGGAAAGTTTTTTTCTTTCTCACCAAGGCATATGGAAAAACTCAAAACACACAATTGTCACTGGATTCCTGAGTCAGTGCTGGGGAGAGACAGGTGTCCTAGGTTACAATATAGATGTAGTTAAGTATTCTGTTACCACCAGCTGTGGACTGTTAGCTGTTATCACCTGCTAATGACCCACTCCGGATGACAGGCAATGGGCCATCAGGGACCCACCACATGACTCACAGACTTATCTCACCCTATTGTGAGATGCTCTGCCCAGGAGGGAGGAGCCAGGTGTTGCCGCCTGAATATAACCTGGCCTTGGAACTGCCTGAGCTAGCCCTGTCTCCTGGGTTCCCAGAGGACAAGAGCTACCACTGGGTCTTCAGCTGGAGACCAGACCTTCAGAGGATCACTGCTTTGACTGGACTACTTCAGTTGGACTGCTACCACCACCCTGACTAACAGGGTGTCAGGTTGTATCTGACTTTGACAGTGCTTTTCCAGGGGCAAAGCAGGGCCATGGCTCGGAATGCGGAGAAGGCCATGACGGCCTTGGCAAGATTTCGGCAAGCCCAGCTTGAGGAAGGAAAAGTTAAAGAGCGAAGGCCTTTCCTTGCATCAGAGTGTAATGAGCTGCCCAAAGCTGAGAAATGGAGGAGACAGATCACTGGGGAGATTTCCAAGAAAGTGGCACAGATTCAAAATGCTGGATTGGGCGAATTCAGAATTCGGGACCTGAATGATGAAATAAACAAACTTCTGAGGGAAAAAGGACACTGGGAATACAGATTAAAGGAGCTGGGAGGTCCTGATTATGCTCGGATTGGCCCAAAAATATTAGATCATGAAGGGAAAGAAGTTCCAGGAAACAGTGGCTACAAATACTTCGGGGCTGCAAAGGATTTACCAGGAGTTAGAGAGCTTTTTGAAAAGGAACCCCTGCCTCCCCCATGGAAGACCCGGGCTGAGCTTATGAAGGACATTGACGCAGAGTACTATGGCTACAGGGATGAAGATGATGGGATTCTGGAGCCCCTGGAACAGGAATATGAGAAGAAAATTATAGCAGAAGCAGTGGAGAAATGGAAAATAGAAAGAGAAGCACGACTCGCAAGAGGGGAGGAAGCTGAGGAGGAAGAAAACATCTATGCTGTCCATGAGGAAGAGTCTGATGAGGAAGGTGGCAAGGAGAGAGAAGGTGAAGATGGCCAACAGAAATTCATTGCACATGTTCCAGTGCCAACCCAACAGGAGATTGAGGAAGCTCTTGTTCAGAGAAAGAAGATGGAGCTGCTCCAGAAGCATGCCAGTGAAACCCTCCTGGCACAGAGTGAGGAAGCAAAGACACTTTTAGAATTGTAACACAGCACCAGTATGGCCTGGTTTGTGTGTAACCCCTCTGCAACAGGTTCCTACATTCTGGTAGCAATGGGTTTTAGCTCTGAAAGTCCCTTTGGATGTGGAGTAAACTAATGGAATTACAGTGTGGTGTGCAGAAAGAGAGCCATCATTCTGGTTTCTCCACTAGGATGACTTGTACTCCAGTGCTGGAAAAGGTCAAACCTCAGTGAACTTGTTTCTGCATCCAACAAGTGTCTTCAGTGCTTTCAGTTTGGGAAAAGGTCTGTGCAGTGGGGCCTCTTACAGATAGAGCAAGGTATCCAATGCCTGAGGGAATTGGCTGTGCTAGAAATAATTTTCTCAGAAAACGAGAGATTCCTTAAGAACCCAGATAATGTCCAGTGCACTTCAGAAATGTGGCTAAGATTCCCACAGCTTGGACCAGAGATATACTCGCATTATCTGGCAACACTGCAGGGGAGGAAAGGAGAGGACAAGGTGGGCGTGTTAGCCAACAAATTTATGAAGACACCGTCAGTGCCCCACTGTGCACCCAGGTCTCATCAGTGGAAACAAACCTGGCTGAGCAAGTCTGGAGCTTGATTGAAGAGGGCCACCAGAAACTAAGGAAAGAGCTCGAAGGAATTTTCCATGCCTCACCAAACCCAGCAAGAGTCTCTGCCATCAGGAGCAGACGTCCCCCAGCCAACGAAAGAAGACTAACTCTGTGATGTGACCTCTGGTTTTTCTTACAGGAGCATGGGAAAGACATGACAAAGTAGGATAAGAAACCCACCTCCTCCTTAGCAGCCTGGGTACGTGAATTGAAAAGAGAAGCATCCACTTCAGGAGGCTCATCTAGGTTCAACACTGCCCCAGTCTCTTGTGGACAGAACCCCAGACGGCATGGGAATGACAATATGACTGATCCTCTTGAAGGGACCTCAAGAACACATTTAAAGGAGGAGAGCATCGTGCAACAAAATGAGAATTAGAGGGGCCCTGCCTCCAGCCAGGTAGAGGAAAGGGATAACCGGATCTATTGGACTGTGTGCATCTGATGGCCTGGCACATCTGACCCACAAAGATATATGGCTTTTGTTGATACTGGTGCTCAATGCACCCTGATGCCAACCAGGTATGTGGGGACTGAATCCATTTCTATTTCTGAATAGAATGAATGGGGTAACAGGAGGATCCCAGCAGCTTACTGTACTGGAAGCTGAAGCAAGTTTAACTGGGAACGAGTGGCAGAAACACCCCATCGTGACTAGTCCAGAGGCTCCGTGCATCCTCGGCATAGACTGTCTCAGGAGTAGATATTTCAAAGACCCAAAGGGACATTGTTGGGCTTTTGAGATAGCAGCCGTAGAGACGGAAGACATAAGAAAACTGAATACCCTGCCTGGTCTCTCAGACAACCCATCTTCTGTAGGACTACTGAGAATTGAAGGACAGCGGGTACCAATTGCTACAGCAACAGTGCACCGCCAGCAATACCGCACTGACAGAGACTCTGTGGCCCCCATCCATAAGATGATTCGGGAACTGGAGAACCAAGGGGTGGTCAGCAAGGCTCACTCACCCTTTAACAGCCCTATATGGCCGGTGCGTAAGTCCAGTGAGGAATGGAGACTGACAGTGGATTACCGTGGCCTGAATGAAGTCACACCACCACTGAGTGCTGCTGTACTGGACATGTTGGAACTCCAGTACGGGCTAGAATCCAAGGCAGCAAAGTGGTATGCAACCATTGATATTACCAATGCCTTTTTCTCCATTCCTCTGGCAGCAGAGTCCAGGCCTCAGTTTGCTTTCATCTCACAGGTCATCCACAGTTGTGAGACTTGCGCTGCAATCAAACAGGGCAAGCGGTCGAAGCCTCTGTGGTATGGTGGACGATGGTCAAAGTACAGGTATGGGGAAGTATGGCAAGTTGACTACATCACCCTTCCCCAAACCCGCCAAGGAAAGTGCTATGGGCTGACTTTGGTGGAAGCAACCACAGGATGGTTGGAGACTTACCCTGTGCCTCATGCTACTGCCCAGAACACCATCTTGGGTCTGGAAAAGCAAGTCCTGTGGAGACATGGTACCCCTGAGAAAATCGAGTCTGACAATGGAACCCATTTCAAGCAACACCTCATAAGCACCTAGGCTAGAGAACACAGAATTGAATGAATATACCATATCCCCTATCATGCACCAGCTGCCGGGAAAGTTGAACGGTGCAACGGACTACTTAAGACAATTTTGAAGGCACTTGGTGGGGGAACATTCAAAAATTGGGACCTGAATTTAGCAAAGGCCACCTGGATGGTTAACACAAGAGGTTCTATCAATCGAGCTGGTCCTGCCCAGTCCAAACCTTTGCACACAGTGGATGGAGATAGAGTCCCTGTGGTACACATAAGAGGTATTTTAGGAAAGACTGTTTGGATTAGTCCCACCTCAGGCAAAGGTAAACCCATTTGTGGGGTTGTTTTTGCCCAAAGACCTGGTTACACTTGGTGGGTGATGCAGGCAGATAGGGAAACCCGTTGTGTACCACAAGGAGACCTTATCTTAAGTGAGAACTGTGTAAATGCTAATAGAATAAGCGGTGGATAATGTCCTAGGTTGCAATACAGATGTAGTTAAGTATTCTATTACCACCAGCTGTGGGACGTTAGCTGTTATCACCTGCTAATGACCCACTCCGGATAACAGACAATGGACTATCAAGGACCCACCACGTGACTCATGGACTTCTCTCACCCTATTGTGAGATGCTCTGCCCAGAAGGGAGGAGCCAAGCATTCTCACCTGGATATAATCTGGCCTTGGAACTGCCTGAGCTAGCCCTGTCTACTGGGTTCCCAGAGGATGAGAGCTACCACTGAACCTTCAGCTGGACACCAGACCTTCAGAGGATCACTGCTTTGACTGGACTACTTCAGTTGGACTGCTACCACCACCCTAACAGGGTGTCAGTTTGTATCTGACTTTGTCAGTGCTTTTCCTTGTATTATTTCACTTTTTGTTAATTTTTCCAATTAATTTTAATCTTGACTTGTGATCTCCCACTGGCTTGTTTTCAAACCAATACAACATCTTTTGTGAAATATAAAATATTACTGCATTACTTTTTTCAATAAAATTTCTGTTTATATATTTGAGCATTGTCAGAAAGTTCTCAGGATATCTTGCAGCTCTTTTTTTAAATGAAAGAAGGGCATGTTGTCTACCCATATTTTTCTTCAGTCTCACTTAAAAAGAAAATTTATTTCCCTCCGGTAATTCTATCAAACTTCTGCTCAAAGCCAACCTCTGTCTTCCATCATGTCTTGTGCCTATGCAGTAGCTGCACAAGATTTATTTTATAACCTTTCAAAAGTTTGTTTCTAGTCTTTGAGACCTTGCAGCACATCCTTGGTCATGGTGCCTTTCTTCTGTTGCATTTTTTCTTGCTGTTCTTCTGAGTCTTAGGACCTAATTTCTCTTTGTCTTCATTTCTCTTTCATGTTTTTTAAATAGGTTTAAAAGCCAGCTCAAATAAACTATACAAATGTTTTCATATTTAATTTGTCAATACTTAGTAGCCAAAGTAATTTCAAAGTCATGAAGTTTGACTATTCAGTCTTCAGTTCCACCAACATACGTCTACTACTTACTCTCTGTGGCACCTCTGTCATTTACTGGGCCGACTGTGTGGAACTCATATTTTGTAGCAATAATGGAACACCTTCATCTGCTTTTTAAGTTTGTTTTGCATGCCTGTATTTCAGTTACATAAGAAATTCTATCAACATCTGTTCTTTGTCCAGAATTGCACACAATGAAAAATTGAGCTAGCTTAGAAACAATTCCTTTATCTGTGCAGAATGTTTGTTATGTTGGGCAAAGCTCATTCTTACTGGAAAGAGTGCTGGGTGGAGGCAGCTCACTGCTCTTATGGATGAGTATACTTTAGGGGCTTAGGTTGGGGAAATTTCAAAGCCTGAACATCCAACCTGTTCTGTGTGTTAAAGCTTGGCTGTATCATGAGTGCTTGGCTTTAAGGGAATAGCTTTACAGGTCTCAAATTGGATCTTCAGACCACAAAGGTACAACACAGACTATCAGTGAGTGATTTCTGATCTGAGGTGACTGCAACATAGTGTGAATGTACATAAGTTATTTTTCAGTGAGCCAGCCCACCTCGGTGTATCCATCTATCACAGCAGCAGGAAGTGCAGTTTGGCATCATCATGTTAGGACTGGTTCCAAATATTTGACCTCTAAAAGCTGACAAAATACTAACAACCTGCATTGGAAAAGAGTGAGCCATATGTTTAATAAGCCTATTTTCATAGAATTCACTAACTAAAAAAAACCTCTCAAATGCTTGCATCTGAAAAACAGTGATTTATCAGGGATGACACTTGGAGTTAAGATTACCTGGGGTTAGGATTAGCCTGGATAATCATTTTGAACTAATTATCATCCTATTCCCACTCCTATTGGTCAATGGCAGGCTTTCCTTCTTCCCTCAGTCTTGATTTGTTCTAATTTACTTCTCATACTTCAGCTCCACAGCAAACAACATTGATTTTTACTGCAGAGTGGGAATTGACCATTTCTGGGTAGTTTTACCCTTTTCCTCCACAGCCTGGTCTTCTTTTCCAAATAAGGATCTCTGTGCAGGAGTTCTATTTTGTTTTGAGAAGACTTGAAATCATGCCTCTTAACCAATCTTGAACTTTTTCCAGCCAGTTCAAAAACTAATCCTTTTTCATGAAAGTCTTTTCACCTTTTCAATAAATCATAATCTACTTTTTCTTTAGGAGATTGCTGTGAAAATGCTGGCAAAATTAAACTGACTGAACTCAGAACCTCATAACATCAGGCGTAATGAAGCCAAAAGGGTGGCAGAGTGATCAGCCACACGTAGAGCTGCAGGATAAGCAGCATTATTGATTGGGAGGTGCTGAATGCAGCTCAGCTGTCAGCCAGCTGCCTCCCATACAGCAACAGCCCAACTGTGGGATCTGAGAGCTCAAATCAGGGTCACCACACCTGTATATGACAGCCTCAGCTGACTGGCTGCTGGGGAGCAGAATAAAGTCTGAGAGAGCTTCTAGTCTAAGCACAGCTACTTTCCTTGCCAGTTCAGTAAGTGATTTGTCACACAGAATGATTGCAGTTCTGCATGTCCATCTGGGCAACCTGGGGGATGTGGGCTTGATTTTGTGCTTAAGGAAATCAGTTTATCACTTGTTAAGCTAATCCTTTGTATGTGGAAATATAATAGAAATAATACCAAAACAATAGAAATTAGGCTGAAAAGATGATGGTTTGATGTACAAAATTTTCTCCATTTAAGGAGGGTTTTAAAATGCTTGCATATTAATCTGGTTCTGCTTGCAACTTTTAAAAATTGCTTAATCACAATTGCTTAAATGTAGAAGTCATTAATCTTAATACAGCTTACTATGACATTTCTTCCTCATTTGTGCAATTTAATTTAGAAAAATTGACCAATGTGATAAGGATTTTTACTGTGACCAGATGAAAATGTAAGCTGTAAAAATAGTGAGAAAACATTGAAAATGATTGTTATTCTGTGTGTCTATTTGTATTTTTAAATTATTGGAGAAGTATTTTAAGCAAAAAGAAAGAAATTCCTTGAGCTTTACCTACCCTCCAAAGAATTAAGGATTTGAGCTCCTCCCAGACTTTGAATTGTCACTCAAAATGACAACTAGGTTGTGGTTTTAGCACAGCTTTTCCATCTTTTTTTTCCTGCTATGTTCTGTTCCTCCTTATTGCATTTCTTCTTTCCCTTCACTTTCTTTTCTTCAGCTGTACTTCTCAGGTATTAGAGCCATTCACACGTCCCCAGATGAGCACAACCTGTGCAGGGGAGAGATTTGTCAGCAGGAGTTAAGAGGGGTTATTATCAATGGCATCTGTGTGTGCCTCTAGGTATGGACAGGATTTAGGCTACAGCTACAAGAAGAACCAGAGACTTTGAAGTGGTCATGTGTCCGCAGAGAATGTGGTCCAGTCCATGTGATACTTCAGGACATCTGAAATACATCTTTTATATTGATAACTGAAATCTGGCATCTGAAAAATCAAGTGTACTTCTCTTTTTAATCTTCACATGCTAGAAATGTTTGTCTCTGTAAATCTTGGAATGATTACTTTTCAAATTAAGTTGTCAGGGTCTGGGTTCATGTTCCTCTTGGTTGGAATTTAATTTAATTCTTTACCTACTGCGCAAAGAAATAATTTTTGTGGGTTTAAATAATTCCTTTCCCGTATAATTTGGTATAATATCATTCCAGGGTATCAGAATATTTATAAGTTTTAAGTTAGAGTTGTAATATTTTTTTTTCAAGATAAGAATTGCACACTATAGTAAACATTATCCTGTGTTTTAACAAATATAAGTTATAATGCTTTTGAGAAATTTAAGAGTCCAGAGACATAAAAGGAAGATGGGATGGAGAAAAAGTCTATTGACATAATAGTAAATTATGTAAGTCTATTGACAAAACAAGAACTATGCTATTCTTTTGACAGATCATCCAGCTTTTGATATATCAGCCTTCTCATTACCCAACAACACTCCCAGTGTTGTGGGGAGATTTTTAACTAGAAACAAAGGAATGAGAATCAGAAAGTGCAGATCATCACGATATGACAGTGTAGTTGTACTTATTTGCTACTCATAAGTGAAAGTTTTCTCAGAATTTTAAGGTACTTCTGAGTCTTCTTAAACTCAATATCTCTGGTAACATGAAGTCCCATAAATTCAGGCAAAGTAGCAAAAATATTCTCTTATTTCAAGCAGCATTTAATTTGCATGGAATATTTAAGAAAATCTTTGTCAGTAAGTTACTGGTAATAAAATCAGTTAATTATACTGGTGCTATCAAACAAATCAAATATTGCCCTTAGGCCACAGAACCAAATGTTTTTATCAGTGTAACTTTACTGCATTTAGCCACAAAGCTGTCTTTGTTAGAAAAGCTCATTTGTGTAAGCAAGTGTCTGTGCACTGCTCAAGACTGTATAGGAAGTTCTCTGGCAGTGTATGAGAAAAGGGAGAGATCTTTATCCCAGAATGTCTAACGTTGCCTCTCTGTGATGTGCCCACAGACATGGGGGCTGCCAAGCTGTGAATCTGGAGTCACACGGTTAAATCAATGGAATTACTCTGGATTTTCTCCAACTCAAGGGCATGCAGCTTTTGGCAGCGGGTACTCAGCAGCTCATAGAAACCTGACCCTCACTTTATGTACTGGCACAGACCTCTTAGCTCATTTCTGACAGTTTTATTAAGTAAAATCTGCTTAAATAAACTGGTGTGCGATTTAGATTCAGTGACTTCAGAAAACTCCGTTGCTGGAGTTATTGTTTATAAGGCTGATAAAAATTAAAACCTTACACATAATAATAGAAATATCTATAAACCTCTATCTCTCCCTATGCATAAACATCTACTTAATTAAAGCTTCAAAATACTCAAATGTACGGATGTAAGCAATGTTTTAAATTGCGATAACATCTAAAACACAGAATCAACGAATTGGAGAATTCAGTGCTTGAAAATAATCCAGTTACCAGTCAGGAATGCAGACCATGTCTACTGTACTAGAAATCTTTTTTTTGAAAACACTGATATGTTTTTCCACCTGTCTTCTCCTGTACATTGTCTGAGCACTTTCCAAGTGTGCTTTAAATTAGCTGCAAACATATTTCAACAGTATAATTTGCTACACATGCACTAGGCAGTAGAGAGATGACAATGACTGGTTTGCTTAATGACAATTTGTCTTAAAATTTGCTATTAATTCTTTCTTCTGCCTAGAGCCTCTTAATCTTTATTCAAAGTATCTTAGGAAAGCTTTATTTTCTAACAAGTGGTAAGATATTTCTTCTAAAATTTCTTAGGATTTATGGATGTAGAGAACCTGGAAATAAGGACTTGGGGCTGATTGGTGTCCTTTTGGGCTGTGAAGCAGGTAAAACTTAAATGCTTTGATTTTCTGTCATTGCTTTATTATATCCTTTTTGGCTGAAGAAAATTAAAGTGTGCTAATACTTTAAAAAGAAGAACATATTTTTTAAAAAGAAATATATATTGGCAATATATTGCATAGCAGTAGGAATTGTCTGGAATAATCAGTAATAAGCCAGCACTGATTTATCATCCTTTCTTTAGGAAAGTTCAGAAAAGGTCAGATATAAGCCTTTCCTTCTTGGACTAGTCTCAGATATCTAGCCAAATAAGTAACAATGTAACTAGAAATTAGCTGGCTTTAAGGTGTTTATAATGGGAAATCACCATTCACTCATTAATACCTAGCTAAAATTTGGCCTTTGAAATCAACTGTAAAATTCAGCTTCAAAGAAAGTGGAACATCAGCCTTACCATTAGTTTCAGCAGAGGATCAGTTCTGAAGAATAAAAAGTCTTTGATGTTCCTTCATGGCAAAAGCCTGTTGGTACTCTAAGCCTTTGGAAAATGGTAAAAATTCCTTTATATGGAAATGGTTGTGAATGTTTTGTAGATTTTATTTTATGGATATTTGCAGCAAGGACTAAACTAGTGCATTAAAGATGGTGTACAAAGCCTCACTCAAGAAATTGTTATCTCTAGGGATAGTTTTTTAGTTGATGGCATTTGTTAGATGCTTATTATATATAACTTTAATTACAAACTATTTATAATATCTGTGTCAATATCATTCTATTTATGTCTTTTCACAAGCCCATTACTTTAGACCTTAGGAACTGCACAGTGGTTTATATTACTTGGAATTGATATTCTACTTGATTGACTTTGATTTTATCTTTTAATCACTGGTTCTACACTCTTGTAATAATTTTAGCCATAGAATCTCCTGAGGTGCAAGGAACCCACAAGGATCATCAAGTCCAAGTCCTGACACTGCACAGAACCCCCAAAATCCCACCATGTTTTTCCCACAGTGCTAGTGATACTAACAATCAGTGTGCTCTGCCCAAAGTGGTGAGTATTCTGCAGCATAGGCAGTCCAGAACATTTAATGGTCTTCCTCAGCTGGGGAGTCTCATGTTGATTAATATTGTTCCAGTTTATATGCTGGAAAAATGTGTTCCTTTTCACTTTAAATTTATCTCATCAGAGCTTGAGAGTAATTTTGATTCAGTATCATTCTTACTCTTCAGTTTAGTTTATATATCTTAGGAAATTTTTTTAGCAATCTATCCATGTTCACTACCCTCTTGTTAGGAAAAACTTCGACATTGCCTATGAGAATCTACTATTATCTGATACTTTAGATTAACTTGTGGCCTTTTTCAATTTACTTTTCCAAATGGTGCATTTGTATATGAGATTTTTTGTTTTTCTTAACGAAGGTAACTCTTTCTTAAACTTGACAACTTGCTGATACATGAATATGCAAGAGAAGTCTTTCATACCTTTTCTCACCTACCTTGGAAAAAAGTACCCTAATGGAGCCAGTTTCTGTGATATTCCCAATTCTCTAATCACGTGTCAATCTTACACCTGTATTAAATATTTCACAAGACTTCTTCTAGTTATGGATTGTGCAGAGTCAGTGCTTTCAACTTCAGAAATGTTTCACTGTATAAAAAAAAAGAGATAGAGGATAAAACAAAATTAAAAAACTCAACCATAATATTTCAAGCTCAGAGCTGTGTATATCTCTTCCTTCCTGACTTGCCTTTCTACCTTGACTCTCCAGCTGGCCTTGAGGAATCTAAACAACCAACATATTTATAAATAGCCTCTGACTTCTTAAGCAAAAAAATATCAATTCCAGCTGATTTTCAAATGAAACCAAAGGAGTTTGAGGAAGAAAAAATTAAGGCCTTAGAGATACATATCTAATGTTCCCCAGTTCTCTCATGTCACATTAATTGGTATGTCCTGCTATGTCCTGACTTTCTTTTGGAAACCATTAGGTTACCCTATATGACATTTCTTCACTTTTGCCTTTAAGAAAGGAAAAACTTTTGCATTCAGTTTTGGTACATTCTTCATAATTATCTGAGGATGTTTTTCAACACCATTTCACCAGCATTTATGCTTTTTCCAATGTTACTCAATCTATTTATTTTTCAGTGTCTCTGCTGCTGGTCTCTATTCCTCTCCCTGCAATCTTACAGGCTCTGTGTGTGTGAAAATCTGGAACAAGTCAACAAAACTTGATTAATGAGGCACAGTTGTTAACTAACAGCAGTTGGGGAAAAAAAAAAAAAGAAATAACTGGATCTATGGAAGATATATCTTCCTGTCTGAGTCAGATGAGCATATTCAGTACAGAGACCACTCCTTGCTTATTTTTCAATAACTGAAAAAAGTAATCTATATTCAGAATCTCAGCACTGACTGCTGTTAACAATTTGTTCTTAATAGAAGTGATAATTGAACACCACTTCTTATAAATGAAATCGTAATTACATTCTCATTATTACACTGACATAATTTTCTTGGATAACAAGTTTCCTGAAGGTGTAATTTAAACTTCTAATTTTAATTTTAATAAAATACTTAATGCATTGAGACCAGCTGTTGTTTTGAAAGAAAAGAATAACAAGGAACATGCAGAATTCACATATTTTTGTCCCTTTTTGGAAATGATAATTGGAATTGTAAGGCTGCATAAAACTATGTTAGTGTAAGGTACCCAAAAAACGCAATCTTCACACCTAGCATGTGTTTACAGTCCCTCTCAGGAGAATGTGTGTGAGGCTTCATGCTGGCTCTGGAGTTTCTAGTAACTGGGACTATTGCAGATATTAATTTATGGGAAAGATCTGCTTTTCACAAATGCTCTAAGGCCATGTCAGGTAACTGGGGTGAAAGGAGTATCCAGTGAGATGGTGTCCAGTGATGTTAACAGGCTGGATAGTTGAGGGGAGAGCAGTGGATGCTGTCCACCTGGACTTCAGCAAGGCTTCTGACTCTGTCTCCTGTGATATCCTCATAACCAAACTCAGGAAGCGTGGACTGGATGAGTGGACAGTAAAGTGGATTGAGAGCTGGCTGAGTGACAGGTCCCAGAAGGTAGTGATCAGTGGCACAGGGTCTAGGTTGGAGGCTTGTCACTAGTGGTGCCCCCCAAGGTTAAATACTGGGCCCAGTATTGTTTAACTTATTCATCAATGGCTTGGAGGGAGGGGCAGATGCCTCCTCAGGGAGTTCACTGATGCACAAAGCTGGGAGGAGTGGCTGATACCCCACAGGGCTGTGCAGCCCTTCAGAAGGGCCTTGACAGGCTGGAGAGATGGGCAGAGGAACTGTGAAATTCAGCAAAGGCAAATGCAGGTCCTGCAGCTGGGCAAGAACAAGCCCAGGCACCAGCCAGGCTGGGGCTGAGCTGCTGGAGCAGCTCTGCAGAGAAGGGCCTGAGGGTCCTGCTGGACAATGAGCTGTCCAGGAGCCAGCAGTGCCCTGGGGCCAAGAAGGGCAGTGGGATCCTGGGGGCATTAGGGAGAGCAGTGCCAGCAGGTCAGGAGGTGATCCTGCCCCTCCACTCAGCCCAGTGAGGTGTGTCTGGAGTGCTGTGTCCAGTTCTGGGCTCCTCAGGGCAAGAGAGATATGGAGATCCTGGAGTGAGTCCAGTGGAGAGCAACAAAGACAGTTAAGGGACTTAAACATCTCTTACAAGGAAAGGCTGAGTGAGCTGGGCCTGTTCAGTCTCAAGCAGAGAAAACTGAGAAGGGGCCTAATCAGTGTCTGTGAGAGTCTGAAAGGAGGATGACAAGAGATGGAGGCATTGGCTTGATGGTGCTGAGCAATAGCATGAGAGGCAGAAAACAGAAAAGAGGAAGTACCACCTGAACATGAGGAACAACTTCTTTACTGTGCAGGTGACTGAGCACTGGAACAGGTTGCCCAGAGAGTTTGCAGAGTCTACCTCACTGCAGATATTCAGGAAACATGTGGACACAATCCTGTGCCATGTGCTCTAGGATGGCCTTATTAGAGCTCCTCTCCAACTTTAATCATTCTGTGATTCTGTGAATATAAAGTGCATGACTGAGGCCAGATTTTGCTCTTGATGATGTCATATTTCTTTGACACGTTTGCTAAAATCAGCCTTATTACACCCTGCTTTAAAGCATAGCTTTGACAAGCACATTCGATGTAGGAAGATCATAACTGGTCAGCATCCCCTTTGAACTCCCTGGTACAAGTATAAGCCCTGGAAATTATCTGTGTCTGCAAAAAACAGGAGATCCTTATATGAATCTGAAATATATTAACTCATATGTCTCACTTCCTTAGAAACAAAGTATTTTAAACCCCACATAATACTAACCCATATAATAATTTCTGATGCCACCAAAGAAGGATTTTATTGTCATGCAGAAAGCTAAGGCAGAGATAGACTGGGAAGCTTTCAGATCTCAAGCACCCACATATGGAGCTATACAATACACAGGACAGCATCCAGGGTCCACAGCCTTGTTCACAGTCTGTCAGTATGTGACTCCATAGTAGCAAACATCTCACAAAGGCTGTCAGTGTGTGACACACCAGAATGAGGTCTCTGGCTCTCTTTGGAAGCATTTTTCTGGCTTTTGTAAATCAGCTTCTCTCAGCCAGTTTTTTCTCATAAAAAAAGATCCCTTTCTCTCTGTTCCTCAGCCATGTTCAGGCTAGCCCTTGTTATTTTTTCCAGTTTGTCCTGGTACTGTCCCTGAGAGACTATTTGTTTTTTTCAAGTGGAGATGAAGGAATCTTTCTTTCATTTCCAAATCCTATGATCTTTGCTGCAACTCCAGGAAAGCTGCACTTGACAAATTCAGAGGCTTCTGAGGGGCAAGAGAAAGAATTCAACCTAAGTGGAGAAATGCAGAGGCACAAAATATATTTTACACTCTAAAAGAGACATCAGAGTGAGTAATTAAAAGAAATGTTTTCTTTAGCTTCTTTAATGCAAGACAATAAATAGTATTTTAATATTGTTTTACCTAAATGTTTTCCAAATGTTCTTTTATATGGTAAAATGCTTCGAATATACCATTTTTATAATATTTTTTTTCAAATCATACAGAGGAAAAAAAATCCTCTCCACTATATTCAGGGAAAAAAAAGAAGGATGAGAAAATAAATAACTTTGTGTACACGGCTACGTATGTGAATTTTTCAACATTTTCCCAGACTCTCATATCAGACTTAGTTAATTAGGAAAACACTGGCAGAAATAGATTATGTGAAGGTTTGCCATGACAAAACAGATTGTTTCCTGAAAGGCTGATTGCCTACATGAAAAGAAAGATGCTCCTTTCTCAGTGTGGATTTGGAAAATTCACTGCCTGAGATTTGAATCATGACAAAATCAAAAAGTGAGCACAAGGGTCCAGAAAATTTTTAGTTACATGTATGTTTGTTATGAGACTTCATTTCTGAAACCCAATAAGATTTCTTATATCTGTAATAGATCCAACCTGAATTTGCTGAGTCTCGGCTCATTTTTTTCAGCTGGAAAGCCAGTGTTTCCTTCAATCTCTGAATTAACTTCTGCTTTATTAAATGAGTGTGTAAGAAATCAAATGAGAGAAAGAAAGGAAAAGTGGAGACAAACACTCAGAAGTATTTCATGAAATACTGATTTGATCCTCTAAGAAAACAAATCCTAAGGTCTTGAGTTGTACTTTTAGGTGTGGAATGTGAAACTGTGAAATAACTAAGGGATTTTTGCTGCGTGTTTTTGTTTGAATCAAGTTGCTTTATGCTTCAAGGAAAAATTCAACCTTATGTTGAATTTTACTAGAATGCCATTAGGTTTATGACCTGCAGATATTTGCCCATCTGTTGGGTAAATTAGCTTCCAGTAAGTGAAACAATAGCAATGCAAGCATAAATGAGTGTATTTTAATTAACCTACTTTTTGTACCCTGAAATTATCTTACTCTTGTAGCACTTGCATAAGGTTATGCTTTTATACATGCTAATGAAAAAACAAAACTTTTCTAAACTAAAAGTCACTTGAGGAAGGAGGTGCTAATTTTTTACATTATAATTATTTTAACAGATCAAAAGTTAATAGTTGCCACGGAATGTGAATTTCAATACAAGTTTAACTACAAATTGTGGACATACAGGAAGTAAGGAGGATCATGATGCACAATGGAGAGGTCTTAATTTACCAACTTTGCCTTAAAGCAGATAATGCTCAGCAGTCATAGATTAAGAGCCAAGGACTGATACCTAAATCATGGTGAATATATTCTACTTGTATGAATACGGGTCCCTATAGAAGTAGAGTTGGAGCTATCTGAATTTCCTTATCTTCCTCAGAGTTGCAAAACTCAGTCTCTGAGATTAGTGCAATTTTCCATCCTGTTGCCAGAGACTTTCAATTCTTAATGCTTTTAAGATGAATGGGTGATAAGCTGCATGTGAATTACACTGAAATCATGAGCAAACTGCCTATTTCTTTATCCAGTGCAAACACTGGCATAGCCAAAGTGATATGGGTTTCTTCTTTCACCATTACTGTCAAGTTTTCTCATTTTCCTCTTTCATAATAGAAGTAATTCTTAATTCGAGATTGATCCCAGAATGGCTCTTCAGCAATCCACACAAAAGATAGGGTAGTTAATTTTAAATAACCAGATGTTACACTTATGATCCAAATAAAAAAAAAATACCCCTCTCCAACCAAATAATTTCACAGAATAGTGACCTTCACCCATTGACTTGTGTCTTGACTTTCAAGTATGCCTCATGCATAGGGATTCTAACCCAGGAGTTAAATTGTATGATGGCACAAACAAGGTGAAGCTCCCAGGCAAGCACCACTGAAATCAGCATGTTTTGTGTAATTGTGTCTCTTTTCTGGTTGAAAGGTTTCAAAAGTGACTTAAGAAGATTCAGCTTTTGCCAGATTGAGATACAATGCAGATGATTCTACATGAACTGTCTTCAAACACTGAATTTTCATACACTGGAGTAAAGAAAAGTCTTGGACTGGACATCAAAATAGCCACACTTAATAAAACTTGAAAAGTTCAGAGAGCTTCTATTTAATGATATTTTTAGAGTGCTGACCATCCACCATCCAACCAGGTTCTGAGGCTGCCACATAGTTTCCTTGAGCTTCTGTGTTTGATTTCTGTGTTAACCTATTATTTGCTAATGTGCTAAAAGTTGGGATTAACATTTTAAACTTTATTCTTAAACCAAATATTTTGATTATGTTTGATTCAAAATTTCACATTTAGAAGAAGAACGAGAATCTCATTTTAAAAGAAAAACTCTTGCAGAGCCAAGTTTCACTGTTTCAAATTACAATTTATTGAGGTTTAGCCTCAGTAGGTAGCTCAGTCTCACACAGCCACTTGCTCACTTCCCCCTGGTGGGATGGGGGCAGAACTAGAAGAACAAAAGTGAGAAATCCCAAGATAATGATAAAGAGATATAGATAATATAGATAATATTATCTGAGATAAAGATAATATAGATAAAGCAAAAACTGTCTATGCAAGGAAAGGAAAACAAGGAATTCATTCACTTCTCCCCATGGGCAGGCAAATGTTCTGCCATCTCCAGGAAAGCCAGACTCTGTCACGCATAACGGTGACTTGGGAAGACAAATGTCATCATTCCAAATGTGTGTCTCCTCTCCTTCCCCAGCTCTATATGCTGATCATGAGGCCATATGGTCTGAGATATCTCTGTGGTCAGTTGGGGTCAGCTGTGCCCTTTCTCAAATTCTCTGTCTGGGCAGCATGAAAAACAGAGAAGGCCTTGATTCTGTGTAAGCACTGCTCAGCAACAGCTAAAATTCCCCTCTATAATCAATTCTGTTTTCATCACAGGTCCAGAGCATGCCAATGTACAAGCTACTCTGAAGAAAATTAACTCTGTCACAGCCAAAACCAATATAATAGACTACAGTATTTTTGCATAAATATGTGTTAGTAACTACAGAAAATTAATTATAGTTTCGAGTGGAAAATATGCAGGGTATATTTATTCTCAGTGATCTCAACTAAGCAATTTTGCACAAATGTAACAGATCTTTTTCTGCTGTTTGAAGAAATAAATATTCTGTGTCTTCTCCACTAACAATGTACTATACAAATGAAAAAGATAATCCTGGAAGTACTACTGTGCACTGTCAAAAACACCATCAATGTGGTAGAGATGAGGCTGTTTTTTGATGACTCCTCCTATTTTTACTCAAAGCTCACTTTTTTTTGACATTACTTACTTGCAAACACTGTAAGGTGTCATTCAGTAGTTGCACCATTTTTATCTATGTCAGAGACAAAGAGAGAAATTGTTCTGCTGCAGAACTGGTAAGGAATAAGAACTAGAGTCATTGCCTTCAAATACTAAGAAGAAATGTTACAGTGTTTTTCATTGACAATTGATAATACACAATTAGAGCTGAAATAAATTCCTTAGAAGCTGAAAAAAAAAGATCAGTCATTTGGAATGACCTTTATTTTCTTTTATTCGTTGTGCTTGGGACATCACTCAAGACTTAGAAAACATTTTTTCACTTTCTCTCTTCATAGAGAAGAGAGTAAGAAAAATATTAATGCTCCAATATTAGTTTTATAATGCAACTCTCTCTCCTTAATCCACCCAAAATGTGTCCTTTTCTCCTCTCCTATTTATTTTACCCTTATAGTTAGTGGCTTGTGCAATTAGGATTAATGATCAAATTAAAAGGTATCCCAGTGGGTGACTTAAGTTAAATACTCGTACTACACCAGTAATGTCTTGTTATATCTAATAGATCTGGAAAGCTCAATTAAATCTTGAAGAAGGCTACTGAAGTTTTCCCCAGATTCTTTAGAAGACTGACTTAAATCAGAGGAATTCTATTTTAAGTGAACTATTTTTCTCACATGATTCCCACCAGCACTGATGAAACTTGTTAGGTGTTTGGACATTATTCTTTTTAGTGAAATTAATATTTCACTAACCTTAGTTAAAAATCTAGTATTACAAAATGTGGAAACAGAAGGGTTTTTAAAATACTGATGAAAAGCCTCTTGTTTATTACCTAGGAACTCATCAAAGGTGGGGAATATTATGTAAATATTTACATATTTCTTTTAGTTTGAATGGCAATCAACACCCTGAGGTCTGAACTAAGCCTTTAGGACAACTTTTGGTATTACCACATAGCATGATGCTTGCAGAAAGCTGAGCAAATCTAGCAAGTAGCATGTGTTCAATGAGTTTGGTAAACTTAAAGCATTTTTTGGTCCCCAAGAATAAATTGCTGGGGAGAAGAATTAGATTAATTAGATTAGTTCATTTTTACAAATGTGAGTGGGTACAATGCTCAGTTCTGCTGAAGGATTTAATCTAAAAGTAAATTTTAATTGTATATGGTTTTAAATGCTGCAGGGATATGAGGGACTCCATACATGTTCCTAAGGCTTACAGGTAGGACTGATTATTTCTTAGATATAGTTTTATTCTAATGATCAAGATTCATTGAAACAGGACTTTGTGAATTACCCATTCTGAAGATCACATCAGCCACAGATTCTTTCCAAAACATCAACTGCATATGACGAGTAGGATGAGAGATGCCCATGATTTTATGCACTTGTGTTAAACCAAATAGCTTGCATGTCTAGTAATGGTGATTTTTTTATACCATAGATGAAGGAGAGGGAGGGAACTTGATAAATGATTGAGTTCGTTCCAAAAAATTCAGTGGCACAAAGTAAGGGATATACATGAAAGATGGGAAAGAGAATGGATTTACCAGAGCTAAGGAGTGTAGGGGGAGATGAAAGTAGAGATGTGGCTTTGAAAGAAAGCTTTGAAAGAAATAAGAAACATGAATGTGGGAGACTTGAGGAGACACTCTGAGAGAGGAGCCATAGAGTGCTGAATTTCAAGTGTAGCTGTGCTGGAAGGGTTGAGAGTGAGAATGTGTTATGGAAAATAGGAAACTGAGTATTAGCAGTGAGGATAACAGGGAACAGAACTGGAGATGTAGACAGTAGTGGAGCTGCAGGGTCTGGACATTAAGGTTCTGCAAGCAAAAACAATGGGGATATCAGCAATAAAAAGGCTGATGTCCTCAAACAAGTAATAGGGAAAAGAAATGTGATATTATTCATATTGGGTCATATTCTCTGTGAGTTTAAGGGCTTTCACCAAACAGAGTTTACTTTACCTATCAGGTGTTCTACTAAGGTGTTGCGGTTTTGAGGATGTTACAGCAGACTTTACCCTAAGGCTTCTCTACCCAGCCCGGTTCAGCGCCTCAGTGCTCCAAACCCTCTGAGGTGGTATTATCCACCCCAACACTAAGGGATCTTGAGGAACAATGATATCAGAAAAATACAGACCTTTTAGGTGTTACAGGACCTACAGATGATGGGGAGACAAACTTTCAGGGTATGGCAGAGGAGGTCACATTAGAGACAGAGAGGTAATTACTGGGGGGGATATTATCTGAGAGAAAGTCAAATGAAAAGCTTCAGAAGGTAATCTGAGAAATGTCACTTTTTTAAGCAGTTCTGCCTTTCCTAAAGATTTATAAAACACATTTATTGCCCCAAGGAGTTGCTATTATGCTAGTGGACTACAGATACAGAAGCAGAAAGTTTGGTGCTTAGAGCAAATGAAAATACCTCTTGGGAAAAATGTATGATGGTCTGCATTTTTAATTTACTTTTTAAATATTGATTAAATCTTTTTGCATCTTCCATTAAAGCAGAAACAAGTTGAATCCTAATCTCATTTTTTTCAGTACTCTTGGTTTTTGGAAAAAAAAAATTGATTTTGCCTGAACTCTACTTTGGGGAATCAGCATGCATTTTGAGAAACCTCATATCTAGACATACAAGGCTGCTTTTTTTTAATTTTTTTTTTACAAAATGTGTTTGTTTGTGGTAAATGTGTTCAATTAGTCTTTTAAACCACCACATTTCAGGAAGTGACCTAGCATAAAGTCCATATTCATATTGTCCTCTGCATTTTATAAATAGGAAACTAACTTTGATTTCTTGTGAAAAGAATAGATTGATTTCCCAAATATGGCTAGAGAATAAAGATACTTAAAAGATGGGTTGGTGTTTGGTACCTTTTGACATTCATGGGGTGTCCTGTGCAGGACCAGGAGTTGGACTCAATGATCCTGATTGATCCCTTCCAACTCTGCATATTCTAAGATTCTATGATATTACCAAACTGGGCTGTTTGTTTGATTGTTTAAAGAGAGAATAAACATCTGGCTAGTTTTTCAGGACCACTTCTTGAAAATCAAGGTGCAGCTCTACCTGGTGATTCTTAAAATTTCTATGAGAGCTGTGAGGGCAAATGGATTAGCAGAGCTTCTCTCCACTCCTGGGAAGTAGAGTCATTGTGGCAGAGATGTTAGTGGTCAAGGGTGTAAGTGGATGTCACTGAGGCCAAATATATAGCTGAGTTCAGAGAAGGAAAAAATCAGACATAATATCTCTGAGTAGGGAACACTTATGAAAGGCAGAAGACCAAAAAGAAGAGCAAAAGTTTCAACAACAAAAGTGTGGGTGATCAATTAGAAAACGAAGGGCAGCTAATTAATATATTTGAAAATATGTATGTTAAAACCAATAAGTTTATCTAAACAGGATATTGGAATTTTGCCTTGAAAGAAAAGGAAAGTGCTTTTTCTGCAATGGTAAGATAGCCCCAAAATATGTGATACACTAATTTGATATATTAAGATGTGTTGAGAGAATAAGGAAGATACCTTAATTTTGGAGATTTCTGAGGGTGAGATTTTTTTTACACAAAAATGTTGGTTTGATGTTTGCAAGTGACTCTTACTTACTAAGAGAAAGAAGAAAAAAGGCCAAAAGTATTAGAGATTCTACATAAAGGGATAAATTAATAGCCTGAATTATAAGGAACATTCCTGAGGAATGATTCTTCATGGCTATTCTCCCTATTGTGCCTTTTACCATCCTTGTTACCATGTTTTGCTAAGATGAACATAGACAGAGATAATGACATAAATAACAATACCAAAGTGATAACAAATAGGTTTTGTTTCAGTGTTTTGTTTTTCCAGGCAATAGAAAATATCTCTCAATAGTTTTGTTGCTTAAATATTGTTGGCTGAAGTCAAGTATTACAGAAACAGAAAGTGTTAATTGGGCATTATACAGCCTCATTATAAACTGATGGACAACAAAATATATTCCTTTGGTTTGATGACCATGTTATATAAAATCCTAGGTATGTGTTTTGGGATAAATGGCAAAGCAAGACTTAAAGGCAGAATGGAAAATTCATTATATCTTTTTTTCTTTTGCTGTTTTTTCTTTATATATATTTGAAAAGGCACCAAGTATCATCATGTTAAGGATGCTTTGCAAGCAATTTCTAAGCTGTAACCAGATTTGAAAGTGAAATAACATATAGTTCATACAAAGATTGAATTTGTGAAACACTGAAGTACTTCCCCTTTAATAATACTATGTCTAACTTTGCCCTCTGCTGTCCTCAGGTCTGTCCTTGGCAAAATGCTATCCACATACAGAGGGCACATGCAGAAATTAACCCAGGAGGCATTCAAGATGCACCAAACCCCATGAGAATAAGTAGAATTCTTCTTTAAACACAAGAATTGCCAATATTTACAGTTTATGTGATCGCAGTTGGATTAGTCTACGTTGGAGATTGCATAATCTGCTCCTCACTTTAAAATACCTCCATGGACCTCAGCTGGATTTTTGGAGTGGAATGGGAGAAACAATACTAGATAAACAGGCGAAATTATAATAGTAAACTATTTAGCAAATCCCGCAGGATACAGAAAGGAGAATCATTCTGGAAAAGACAAAGCTACACTAGAACTTCTTTTGAAACATCCATAGATGCTTTTGATTGCATAGTATTACAAACCATTCCTTTTCCACCAAAATTCAGACAACTTATTATTCTCTTGCTTCTACAGTGACAAGATACTCTGCAGATAAATAAAGAACCAGCAAATCTCTTTGAACTGTGAGGAGAGAAAAAAGAAACTTTTCTTTGAAAATACCAGTAAGTACTACTAACAACACAATCACCAATCACTTCTGCTGATGTAATCACAGAGCTTTTATTTGAAAATTAGTATTCAAAAGGAGGAGTGTATTAAAAACTGAAGAAAGGGGCACTGATCCTAGGAGTACACTTGTTCAGAAATACATTCTTTCAAAAGTACCATCAGTTTATAAATAGACTGATAGAATAAGAATAGAACAAAAGCAGACTAGAACCTCAGTTTATAGAAATAAATTTACATTTACTACCCAGCTGAAATGTTGCTGTCTTGCTGTTAGTTTGTATTCTCACCTGTAGTGGAAAGCTTCTGCCACCAAAGATGGAGAAATCAATATGGACTCAACTCTGTTTTATGATTAGTTAACTCTTAAGCCTCTTGCAAATCTCTGCACCTAAGCTATCTTTTTAACTGTAAAGATATGACATTTATAATAAAAAACCTCAGTACTCAAGAATCAAAAATGTCTTTTCTATCCTTTCTTCATTCATGGTATTATAGTATTACTTTGGCAACCTATTTATAAGCATTGATTTCCTCTAAAGATCATGGAATGGCTTCTAGCAGCTCTGAAAAGCTTCTGTGCTTAGACAGAAACCTTATTAAATCTACATATGCTATATGGTGTCCATAACCTTCCTCTTCAATGTAGTCCTTATGACATATTCTATGAGATATGTTACTGTTTTCCATATTGTTTGGATAATCAAGTGACATGTGAAAAGACAGTGAAAAGCAGTTAATTATAGCCTAGTTCTAAATTTCACTTACGAAAAAAAATCACTCCCTGCAGGCTGACTGTAAACATTCAGTCAAGTATTTTTTCCCCTTCTGTTACATTTGGAGCAGTGCAAGCTGTACAGTTGCAATCCCTAGAATGGAGTGATAGTTTAGCTCAGGTGAAATCTGAACAGCAAGAGGATTTGATGTGCATTACATTTCTCTAGTGCTTTTGACAAGAGTAAAACCAGAAAGGTTATTTATTTAAGCAAATGTCAATAAAAGCTCATATAAATTTGAGTCAACACAAATGATGTATTCAAAGATGGGGGAATTACTACTCTCATAAAAATGATAAGATATTTATCCAACCACATATTTAACAGGAATTGCTCAAGAAGTGTTTTAAAAATACCTTCTGAATTTGGGAGTGCAACTATTAACTTTATCCTTAAAAGAGATTAACTCATTTTAACAAACTCAGCCACAAAATTTCTGCCAAGAGCCAAAGCACTCATTTTTTTCCACTTTACTTACTTCTGACCTCACTCAGAAAGCAGCATTCAGTGTTCAAAATGCTGGAGTCACCCCCTAACACAGTGGAGACCCCAGGATAATGCTGGGAACACCACAGTTTAAGGAACCAGCAGTTCAACTACCTTAGTAAAGCTGCCACTGTTAGATAACAGACAAAGCAATTTCCTCATAGGTATTAATAATTTTTTACACGCAGACAGCTGGTGGAAAAGGAAAAGCAGATTATTTCAACATGAAGGAATTTGAAAGAAATGTGAAAACAATGTTTGGGTCTTTGTGAAAAAGCATTTTTTTAGCTCAGGCCTGTTTAGGGAGTGCTACCATGATACTCTGAGCATTACAAACTGGGCACCCAAGAGTGTGATTATGAATGGGAGTTTGCATCATACCTCCTGTGAACAGGGGAAATAATGTCAAATCCATGCCAAATCTGTATTAGTGTTTCTGTTTTCTTTACCAAGCTGAAATAATTAAGATAGAAAGTATTTTGCACCTCATTAATTCCTAATCATTCCCTAGACTTGCTGTTTTGCTTTGGGTTATGACTTTTAAAATTATTATTTCATTGAGTTTTCATTTCATTACCCTAGATGTCATATTTTGACAGGCTAGATCAAAGTTAAGGTCTAATTTAAATTAAATTGGTTTTCCTTCATTGCATTGTTCAAAATACTCACATAAATAGCAGAAATTGCTCTGAAATATTTTCAGTCTTGAAACAGTAGCATACATCCTGTCCACTGTATATGTGTCTGTGATTGTTTATTAAGAACATTGAATCAGTGGCTGCTTCCACAAAATAAAACACCAAACAATTTTAGTCTGAACTGATTCAATAAATTATTTATGAAAATGTTATACTGGTGCTTACTGGAATAAGATTCATATATAAAGTGTGGCCCATAAATCCACCTTGATGATCCTTATACCAACTTGTGTGCAGACTCATAGTAGTTTCTTTACCTAAAGTATCAAAAGTAATTTTTTGATACACAGGAGACAGTGTCTTTCAAAATATAGTTTTAACAATAATTTATTTACAGTGTGTTGTCCTTGATCCATCCTGAATCTATAAACAAAATGTTTAATGGAGCAGAAAACAAAATATTTGGAAAACCCAACTTATTTGAAATTGTTTTAGAACAGGGAATATGTTATTTTTGAGTTTTCTTAATCTCAGAAGGTCAGAGATGATTGCTATAGTTTAGTTTTTTCCGTGTAGAAAGGACAGGGCAAAATCTGAAAATTCCAAAAATCCCATGCCCAGAATTCCTAACCTGCAGAAATTACTTATTTGTAGAATTGCACATATGTTGGAAAGATGAGCCTTCACATCTGTTTGCCAATTGACTGCCTTTTTTTGGCAGATGCATACTCAAACCCATGTCAGAGTTTTCCTGAATTTGCCCAGGGTATTTGTATGAAATCATCACATCACTGCCTTCCCTCGCAGGTCTTGGAATGAGCTCAAGTTTGTGATAGGTTATGTGCAACAGCCTGAGCAGGCTCTGCTACCAAGAACAAAGAAATATGCAATCATTGCTGCATGAGGAAATCATTGCACATAAAAAAGCAGAAATTAACGGAAAGCTGAGGTGAACAAATCTGAATAAACTAATAGGAAATCACGCATTTTGCTCTCTTACGTTTATTTTTGTTCTTTGTGAAATATTTAGGAAAAGAGTTAAAAAGCCAGATAAACATATATGTCGTTCAGATAACCCTCATTTCAGCTTGGAACTGTGTAATGTTGTCACTTTGCCTACCAAGGTCACACTCAGGGGAGCTGAGTGAGGATTGTGACATTCCAGCTGTGCCTCTGTTCCTGTGAAACTTCCAAACCATGGGACACAGTGTGTGACCATAGCTCTAATTCAATAAACATTTGCCTGTTTCCATGTGGTTATGATCTTTGTCTGAAGCACCTAGATATAAAACAACTCCTAATTCTCTTAATTGTCCTTTATAAAGTTCTAGGGGTGGAATGAAAACCTTGAAATATCTCACATCTTCTATGTTTGGTAGGAAGTTTGTGGCAGATAACATCGAGGCAATGATAAAGTTGAAGAATGGTACAATTTAATCATAATAATATCAAGTACATTAATGAAGGAAGATAAAATTGTGTGGGAATTGCAAGTTCCCCTCTCTACTATGACATCTAAATGATTATTGTCTAAGCCATTCTAGATCAAGGCATGTTCAAGTCTGGAAAATAAATTCAGAATAACTGAACTTGAAGTTCATTCACCATTTTTTTTTATAAAATATTTTTATGGCAGCTTTGCAAATCTCAGAATGATTTCTTCATAGAAAAAAAAAAATTGAAGAATCCTTGACCCCAGAAGGTTATTTCCAATTATATTTAAATTGCTGTATTTCCCCTTGCTGATAGATGTGGTGAGGAGGGGAGGGGAGGGAAGGAGGGAGGGGAAGGGAAGGGAAGGGAAGGAAGGGAAGGAAGGGAAGGGAAGGGAAGGGAAGGAAGGAAGGGAAGGGAAGGGAAGGGAAGGGAAGGGAAGGGAAGGGAAGGGAAGGGAAGGGAAGGGAAGGGAAGGGAAGGGAAGGGAAGGGAAGGGAAGGGAAGGGAAGGGAAGGGAAGGGAAGGGAAGGGAAGGGAAGGGAAGGGTGCAAGTATGAAAAGGTAGGTTTTCTCAATTGTTATGAAAAAGAGTAATACTTCTGGATTCACTGTCATCCTTGGGTACTCATAGACTATCAAGTAGTGTGAATCTTTGTCTTCTGGAAGCAGAATTCAAAATTTCCCCTGGGGAAAAGGGAACAAATATTCTGAATTTCTTGTTAGATTGTGCATTTTACCTGTCATTTCAATGGTAAACACCACTAGGTTCTGATGCAGCAGTTTTTCTAACTGATTTAAACCCACTAATAGATTTTCTTCCCAGCTGACATCTGATAAAACCCAGCTATTAGTCTCATCAAGAGAATTAATTGGGGGTGTATATTTTGATAAATTAAGTTGAAGCAGTAAAATGAATAAAAACTTAACTTGGCCATGAAGTGGAAGCCCCAGTTCCATTTCCACAAAGAGCCTTTTTTTTTTTTTTTTTTTTTTTTTTTTTAATGGCATAGCTAGATAAATTATGTGGGAGTGAGAGAATCAAAGAAACAGAGGGAAGTTATGAAAGAGGAGTGAGCGGGGTAAGGAAAAGTACATGCATCAAACAGAGGCCAGGCTAAGAAATCAAGTAGTACTTTCTTTTGCAGATGGGAGAAGTACATCAGCTATGCACTTTCATAAAACAGATGAAACTGGCATTTGTTCCAGAGTGTTCCTCCTCAAAGCAGTTACCTTAGATCTGGTAACCAAACACTGCTGGCTCACAGAAGAAAAACCCAAAACTCAAATTACCAAGGACTGCTGTCTTAAAGCACATATTGCTACCACAGAGATATAATTTAGAGACACAAAAAACACTGGGGAGGGAATCACATTTATCTTTGGGATTTTTAGCACTAAAGATCCCTGTATACTTCAAATACGATTAAACAGGGCTTCCTTGTGCCCTTTAACACATGCTTCCTTAGACAAATAGTAGAGATGTCCTCTCAGGTGAAAAAGCTTTATTTTTGGACTGCATGATCAGATTTTTTTGCTATTGTTTAATTAAAAAACAGTGGCTTGTAATGCTATAGTGTCAGCTACAAAACTAGAATGCAGCTATGATCAGCAATCTTTACAGTCCTTTGCGTGAAGGTAAAATGGAAATGGTTACCAAGGATAATTAATGAATCCGTGAGACCTCAACTTTATTTCCTTTTGCCATTTCTTGTCTTTAAGAGTTACCAGTACTTTTGTAAGGGAGTATATTTTAAAAGATGTAAAATAATTTTACCTAAACAAGCAAAAAATTGAATTATTTCTTAAATCTTTTCCTTGACAGACTATTCAGATCTCAGCCACCCAATTTGGCAGTGTCCAGAATGACCTAGTTAGTGTAACAGCAGCAGGCAGTGCATTTCAGCTTTGTTTGCAAACCTGCACGCTGTAACTCAGTGCTTAACAAGTGTGTGGCATTATGTACTCATGAACTTCTCATTTTGTAGACACCAACACTTTTATTGCTTTATTCTATACAGTAGAGCTTACTGTTTTTTTATGTGCACTTCCAAATGTGTGAGATTTGCACTTGAAATATGTTGTTATGGTCCCAGTTTATTTTCCTTGATTCTGCAAAAGAATTTTCCTTCCTTTTTGCTCTGGAACTGGAAAAGAAATACTCTTGGGGGTTTTTTTCTGTTTGCTTGTTGGTTTGGGTTTTTTGTTTTGTTTTTTTCATAATGAACCTACACAGTGCCAATTAAATTATATTACCCATTGTTTGAGTATAATTTGTGATGGTTCTTTTTCCTATCCCTTTGCAGAAGGTTTTAGAGAAAAGTTAAGAAAAATTAAAGATCAATGTAACAAGTTTATGTTTTTCCAATAAAAATTGTAATTTTCTGCACTATAAAAAGATGGATTTTGAAATGGAATTATTATCACACCCATATCTGTGTGTTTGTGCATATGTATGGCTATATTCATGTGTATGACTGCTGTCAAATAAGGTAAACTGAATTAACACACAATTTAATGGCAGTGGATGTTAATACATCTTTGTAATTCATGTTGTTGAAGGCAGCAGATGAAACTTGACTCTGTTCCCTCATGTATTGTTAACCACTCCATCAAAACAGAGTTAACAGCCAGCAGTCTCCTCCTCTTATTCCCAGCCAAAGACAGCAAAACCCTACCTAGCAACAGAGCTCAAAGTGCTCTGGAACTTGATCTGTTCAAATATCCCTGCATCAATTTCTATTTTTAAAGGAAACAAAGCATACCTGTTCCAGTTTTCTGATTGCTAATTCTTGAAAAATTCAAATACTTATAGCCTATAACATATTTGTACAAAAATAATTGAAATTTGCTGTACATTTCTTTCAATACTTCTGTCTAATGGATAGAAATATCTTGTCAGCTTCTCTGTACTGTTCTAGAATGTCATCATATTCAATAGGCTAGGCTCAGTCTTCATTAGGACTGTGTTATATGAGAGAGAGGTTAAGACAGGGAATATTTATTTAATAGTGTAGGGGGGTGGAAGGACTTGGTCTGCATCACTAAAAAATCTGCGTTTTTATTGGTAGATAGTTGATAGTTCTACGGAAATTTGTTCTTTGGAGAAATGTCCTGCTGTGATAAACACAGGGACACAGAGGTCATGGCTTGTGGACAGGACAGAAGAACAATCTTGTTCTCCTGATGAAAAAGCAGTGGCAAATGAGCAAATGGAAGTGCTGAACCAGCATGAGTTGTCTGCCTGCCAGGAACAGCTATTTTGGTGCATTGCCAGGTGGACAAATGCTGAATTGCTCCTGGCCTGTGAAGGTGGAGGGAAGTAATCCAAGTGTAGGTTAGCAGAGCTGGCATGACTCAGAAATCAGAGAGGAAAAGCCTGGCTCATATCCAGGGGGAGAAAACAGGGTGGGATTAAGGTGGTGAAGAAATGCAGTTGATAAGCCCATGCATGAAACTTTTCCCTTGGAACCAGTGCTGAAGCCACATCACAGTATGAGCTCCAGAGAAGAAATAATGGCAAAGGCTGTTTTTGAGAGATACTGTAAGAATCATGTTAGTTTATGATCACATAGTTAGAACCCCCATAATACATCCATAGAGTGAAGAGGTTTAATCCCTCTCTTTCCTTCCACCAATGATATTAAAGTGTATTAAATTTGACTCTGCCTCCCCACACAGCCTTTCTGCTGTTTTACAACAGTTTTTTGTTTGGCAACCCTAAACAGCTGGGCATTGCTGGTGAGGTTGTGTGTAGATGCTGCCAGGCTCTGCACACATGGCAAACAACACGATTCCCATGATGTCAACTCTGCCAGCTCACATATGTGTTGTGAGCCTTAGCTACTGAACTACCTTAAAGGCAGCCTCGAAGTCTCCAGATGAATGCAAATGTAGCGTAATGAAATTATAATTTCTGAGACAGAAAGTGGTGAGAATTTGGGTTGTTTAAAACAAAAAAGAGGGAACAACATCAAGTTGTACTTAGGGAGGTTTAGATTGGATATTGGAGAGAGAATTCTTCACCAAAAGGGTTGCCAGGCACTGGAAAGGGTTCCCCAGGGAGTGGTAGAGTCACCATCCCTGGAGGTATTTAAAAGATGTCTAGATGTGGCATTTAGGGACATAGTTTAATGGTGAACTTGGCAGTGCTGTGCCAACAGTTGGACTTGATGATCTTGGAGGTCTTTTACAACCAAAACATTCTCTCATTCTGTGATTTTGATCACAAAATAACACCTTGTAACTTTAAAATTATTTTACTTACTGAAGTTTGCAAGACCCACATTTTTTTCTATTTGGAAATTATCTGTTTCCTATGGTGATGACAGAATTTAAACTGGAAAGGTATATACACATTAACATGCTGTAGTCACACAATAACATGCAAGTTATAAGTGAAAACATTCATGGTTTGGGAGACCCAATTTCAATTTGTTCCTGCCCATGGCAGGGTGGGCTGGGATAAGATGACATTTAATGTTTATTCCAAACCTTTTACATTCCATGGTTCTGTGAATTCCCTTTCTCTGCTTGATGGATTTTCAGGCTCTATTTGAAGTTTATGAATAGAGCTCAAACCACTGTAATTGCAGTAGTCCACATAGGCTTCTCCTAGACTCTATTAATGTTATTTTCTCTTCTGAATGAATATTCAATAGTAGAGGGACTGTACCTCTGTCATCTGTTGAGTTAGCAACTTACAGTTAGTACAGCATAACATTTTTATGTTTTTGTGCTTGGGTTCTTTTTTTTTTTCTTTTTTTTGTGAGGGTGAGGGGTGAAAAGCAGGGAATATTAATTTATCAGTTATTAATTTCAAATTATGTATTTTTGTATGCTCTCCATGAGCTGTTCTACTTTCTATAAAAAATATTTAAGTGTTGATAGTGGCTTTCTGGGAAATGCGGCACCTGAGTATAACATCTGTTCTGGAATACATTTAGTTTTTTGTAGAAGTGAAAAGCATCAAGAGAATACACTGAATTAGCTTATAATTAAGTGATTATAACTTGGTGAGTCCCTAGAAATCATGAGGTGGTGGGTTTGAATTAACTGAGGGAGAGTAAAAATTTGAATTGTTCCCCTCCCATCACGATAGGAAGCCCAACCTCTCTGTTATTCAACGATAAACGCTGCTGCCTCTGTCAGTTTTGTGAAATTAGCCCTTCATTTTCTTCACTTTTCAAATCTTCTCTGAAATGCAATATTTTATTTTGGCTCAGAGAAAAGCAATTTCATCTAAGTTCTGGTTTGGGAAGAAAAAAGCCCAAACATTTCAGGTTTATTCAATCCATTTTTTCTAAGTGGGTTTCATCAGTCAATGAAGTGGGCACAGGGAGGGAGGGTGGGGGGCACCATTGATCTGTCTGTCCCAATCTAATTCTCCCGAAAAGGATTTTTCCCCTTATACCCTAAGAGAACAAAGTATGTATTTATTTATTCAGAACACGAGCAAGGATGAAAACACACAGGAAAAATTGCTGTTTGGATAAAGAGAGTTCTATTTACTTCCCCACAAGTAGTACTGCCTAAATCCTTTTACACCGTATACCTGAAATCCTTACAGTGCTTTTCAGTGCTCTGTCACTAACTTGTAAATACACAGGAAAGAAGAAAAGCAGCAGCAACAGACTAAGGCAGTAGTAATGAACTGTGGAGTCAAACTGCTGATAACAACAGGAGTTTAATATTTGCCATTAACCTCAACAACATCCCTGCATTCTGCTTGGAACTAGCTCTCAGAAAATATTACCTTCCTTATTGATATGCAACCAAAAAAAAAATTAATTTCTGAAGTATGAGCAATTGCAAAATCTACTGTTGGTTAAGAGTGTTGAGAACAAAAGAGCTGAAGTAACCATGAAGCTTAACATGTAGGGATGCTCAAAATTTTGCAAGCAATTTTTTTTGCGGAAGAGTTTGTCACTTCTGTGCAGATATATGATTTCTCCTGCAGAGACTGCAGGTCATCTTCAGTAGTAAAAGATGGATTTCTGAACTGCAGGAGGTAGGGAAGTGCATGGCTAGCTGAAACTTCAAGCAAATTCTCTGAGTTAACAGAGTAACTAAAACTGATTATGTGCAAGTACAAACACCACAGGAAAAACATATTTCTGGGTGTGGTAGGGGAAAGAAAGGGAGGGAGACTAAACATTTCCTTCAGTATCATGTTTTAAGAACCTCTAGTCTTTGAAAAGACTGCTGTTAGCTCATATGATGCCTTGAGTTTTCATGATCAGAGGTGTCAAGTTTGTCAGGAAGAAGTGATTTGTTTTACTGACTAGAGTTCACCTTCTTCCAGCTTTACCAGACAAGCTTCTGGCAACACAGTCTGAAGTACATGTCATTGGCTCTGCTACAGCAAGGATAACAAAAAATAGTATTGCTTCCTGCTAAACACTACCTTGCATTTGTCTTTAGGTTGCTGTGGATAAAAATAATATTATCGCTATGAAAATAATACCAAAAGTGGGGTATTTTTTCAGGTTTGAAACCTCTCACAGATCTCATTTATTGCTCTGGACACATTTAACTCTTTGAACTCTTATTATGCTTACTGTTCGGTAAACTCTGATTCCCTAATCTCAATTCTTCTGATAGATCTGGAAATTATACACAGAATTACCTGTTAAAATATGTGCAGTATTCAAACTTCATTAGAGTTCCTTTTGCTCCTAAATCTTATGTTCAGTATGTAATCTGTAATTCTTTCATTGTGTGAATATTTGAATGATTTTCTCCAGCACTATTGGTCTTTGAGAGAGTTTCACGTTTTCTCACAACTTTGCTGCCTCAAAACACCACAGTATTTTAATCATGAGATGCAAACAAAACAACAACAACAACAACAACAAAAAACCACAAAAACGGTCCCCTGGAAATGCTGCAGTGATTTTGTGATGCAATTAATTTATAATTAATTGGTAATGTAAGCATTACTCTTAGCCTGTCATCTTATGATGTTCTTTTTGAAATGGATCATGATATGAAAGGAAAATTAATGATGGCCTTTCAGCATGGTTAGGCTTGTCTACATAATATTTCTTCTTCCCCAGTTAATTTCTCTCCTTCAGGGGAAGGTGAGGAAAATTATTTGAAATGCTGAAAAAGTGGGAAAAATCTTCAGGAGGATTTGATGGAAGCAGAGAGAAACTAAAAATAAAAAATTAAATAACCAACCCCCAAAACCGCAAGAAAACAAACATCTGCATGCTTAATAACATATCCATATTTTTCCATCTCATGGATTTAATTAAACTGTGTGCATGAGGTTTAGATACAGAAAATAAAATCTTAAATTTCAACAACAAAACACCAGGACAAACAACTCTTGTAAGAATTTCAACACCAAAGGAAAAAAAAACATTCTTTCAAAATTCTGAAATCTTCGATTTCTTCAGCATATTAAATGGCAGTTTTTCATCAGTGTCTCATTACAACATCAGCTTTTTTCTACTTTTCTGTCCCATCAAGAGACTTATTTCAAAGACTAGTTCTTAGCACTGTGTAGACTCCATCTTCTAAATCGCACTGATTTGTCTCTATAATTTTTTTAACTAGTTTAAGTTCCTTCTTAAGCTAAATTTTGCCTATCTAATGGATTTTATTGATGACCATAGGCAGTCTACTCCAAACATCCTTTTTAATCCTCCATCTTGCATATTTATAAACAGATTATTTTTTAACTGATTCAAATTAAAATAATGCAGTGAATTTCAGCCTTTCTGAAAAGATGAAAGCAAGATATAAACCAATAAAAATGTTTGGAATCTTCTTACATGACTTAACCTTTTTCATCCTTAAAAATTATCAAATTTTGTAGTTTTTCATACAGAGAGAATATGGCCTACTGGGACTTTTAGAATCATGGGAGTCAACGAGGCGAAGGTTTAAAAAAAGTCCAATATTTAAAATATTGAGATAAACTAAAAGGATTTGCACTATTATAAACATAATGTATACCATATTTTCAGTACAATTTTGCTGTTGGGTGTAATGCTTGATGCTTTAATACCAATTATTCGGTTTCTTTAAAAATAATAAAAAAAAGGAGTACCATTCTCTTGGGCAAAAACTAAACCAACACAGGACACTATTCAGGATAATGAAAATCTGTTAGCTGGCATGTTTGCAGTATGCTGAAAGCACAATAGCAAATATTAAAAATATTTCCATTTTTACATGGTAAATTTATGCACTCTTGCTAAAGTAGTATGTATATTTTTAGATCTCCAGTTAAATCACCAATCAATTTAGATCACCGAGATAATAATAAAGTCATAACTTTCCATGTTGATGTTTCAATAAAAGTTCCTCTTTTAAAGAATTAAAATGTTACAAGTTACTTCTTGGGATTCAAAGGGTGGCTAAACTCCTTAAAGCAACCACGTGGTGAGCAAATTTCTGGGGGAAACTCCTAACACACACCTGGATAATATGATCTAAAGCCAAGGAAATGTATGACAAGGTTTCTTTCACATGCTCATGTCCCACTGAAAAATGCAAAGGGTATAAGTTATCAGCTTCCTACAAATATTTCAGAAAACAAGCCTGATGTAACAGGCAGAGTTTTTAGCAACATATGCACTGTCTTTTTGCTGCTTCTTTTACCCAGTAATATCTCTCCCATGCCAGGATATTTGTTTCATTAGCTATCCTTTCCAGAAGCTAATAGCAATAAAAATATCTTGTGTCAGAAGTCAGAAGCCAAGAAACTACTTGGAATATATATATATATATATAATTTTTTTTTTTTTTTACAGACCACAACCTTATCCTAATTATTTGGTGTTGTTCTAATTTGATTAAAAGACTTTAACATGCAATTTTTTTCAAGATTGATGCTGAAGATTATGGACATGAGCAGACCAGTGCCATTGAGGTGACGGAGTATGTAGGAATTTGAAAAGAGAGGTCACTACAAAAAATGTAATGAATCACTGCTTTTTAAACTTCAAAACAATCAAAAGAGATACCTGTCTCTCTCACAGCCTACTTCTTTTTCCTTTTACTTTTGGATTTTTTTTTGTCTTTGTTTTCATTCTCCTTTTAATGAAGATCCTTCCTGTACATCTACATCTTTGCCTCCTCACATTGCTTTTATAATCTCTTTCCCTTTTTATCACATTTCCCTTGTTGATATCTCTCTTTATACTTCTACTTAGCGAAGTACAAGGAGTATAAACTTTTCCTGCAAGTCACTACAACCTTTCAGCAGATGGCACTGTTATTTAGTCTAACTAGCAGGGCATGATAATTAACTTAAACCCCTTTCTTAAACAATAAAATAGAGACACCTTTTTGACTGCATTTTTACCTTATTAAAAAAAAAAAAAAAAACAGTGGCAAATTTACTGATAAAATACTGTAACATTATTTTGGACACGGGTGTGATAAAATATGTTGCTAGATGCCAGACCTCCTTTACAGGGCCTCTGGAACCATTTAAAAAAACTGCTTCTCTTCTCAGCAAACAAGTTTGGGGGTGAATTTACAGCATGCACATAACCTCATTCCCTGCCACCCTGCTCCGGTTGGTATGGTTACCTCTGTGTGTGTGTGAGGGAGTGCTCCAGGCAGGAGTGCAGATCCCTGGCTGTGTGCAGCACCAGCTCAGCCTGGCACAGAGCCCACCAGGCTCTGCACTGCAGGTTCCACAGATGCCCAGGGAGTGTGGTGGAGAACAAGCAAGTGCTCTGCCAATGCTGTCAGAAAAACATGCAACTTCTGTCAGCTCCAATTACAAGGAGAAGATGAATCACGTCTCTTAACTCAGTCCCTGGTGGCACTTTGGCTGCTGGAAGGCAGCTGTAAGCAGGAGTTTCTCCAGACTGCTGCCAGCCCCACTGTTTTCCCAGCAGCTCCATTTTGAGATTCCCTGAGGTGGAAAACCATATTCTATCAGTTTGCTCAGACTGATCCATGAACTTCTACTTGCAGTTTGCTCCCATGATGTTTTTCTTACAATTAGCACTGGCTGTTTTACCTCTCATACATCCTATGGCCTTTCAGTTTCAGCAGCCTTTCATCTTCTTGCCATAGCAAACTCCTAATGATAGAGTTGCCAAAATTTTTTCAGCCCTCAGACTATTACCCCCTGATGCTCTCCCACCATTTGGGAAAGAGCAGGAAAAGTAGACTGGGATGAGAAAAAAAGTTTGATGTGTGAACTGGGGACTCCTCGTGGGACAGCTCACAGAGCTGCAGTACTGTGATGGATGGATAGAGATGCTAGGAAGTGTGGCTGGGATGGTAGGGAGGGTGAGTTGCCTTTTATGCGAGCTGCAGGAATACATAAAGCTCTGCCTAGGCATGGACAATGAGCCAGTCATGAGCTGGACCAAAAGGAGGCTGAACAATGTTGGTAATTTTGTGGGGTGTCTGCTTCACACCACCTGATCAGGATGTAAAAGTAGATGAAGCCTTTTTCAGACCACTGGGAGAATCCTTATTTTTGCCAGCTCTGGTCCTCATGGGGAATTGAAACCACCCTAATATCTGCTGGAGAGGCAACACAGGAGGTTTGGGAAGTGTAGTGACATCTATTTCCTAACACAGGTGGACAAGGAGTTAAGGAGAGAACACTCTGATAGGTCTTGTTCATATAAGAATTGAATAGGGATGTGAGGGTCTGAAGCTGCCTTGACTGCAGTGAACATGAGATGGTGAAGTTCACGATGTTCAGAGGAGAAAACAGGGCTAAAAGCACCACCATATCCCTGGTCTTCCTGAGAGCAGAGTTCAGTCATTTCAGGGGCCTGCTTTAAAGAATCCCATGTAAAAAAATCTGGGAAGAAAAACAAAATCAAAAAGGGATTCCAGGAAAGCTGGTTGACTTTTAAGAGTCATCTGCAATGGTTCATCCCCACACACAGGAAATCAAGACATTGGAGCAGGAGACCTTCATGGATAAACCAGGATCTACTGACTAGACCCAGATATTAAAAGCAAGTAGATAAAAAATGGAGGCAGCATGGGACAACCTAGGAGTAACATAGAGATACTGTCCAAGTATGCAGGGATAGTATTATGAAAGCCAAAATCCACTTGGGTTTACATCTGACAAGGGATGGAAAGAAAGAAAGACTTCTACAGGCAGAGTGTCAGCAAAGGTAAGAACATTTTCTGCCTTTTCCCTTCATTCTCACCTATCTCAACCTCCCTAAACATTATTGTTGATTTCAACAGCAGGATCCTCTTCTAAGTTACTTTGCTCCAACCATCACCATCCAAACTTCACCGTTCCTTAAATACCACATCTTTTTCTTTTTTGCCATTTTAGTTGTATTTTTTGTATATTTCTCCTCTCTGCTTCTCATTCCTTTCACAGTCCTGTTTTTTCACTTGACTCCCAAGCCCCTTTCTAGAGGAAGTCACAGTCCACCACCTTCCAGACATATACACAATTAAGGCCAATTAAGTTGTGAGGTTTTGTACAGTATTTGTCTATGATTCATAAGCTGAGAATAGAGGTACAGAAACACAGCCTTTTTAGATGCTCTACTTTTATTCCTGAAAGACTTCCTGCTGCTATTCCCATGCCCTCCATCACTCTTTCACAGCTTCCCTCTGTATTTCATGCTTCCTGGTGCATGTCGATGTCCCATCCTGTCAGTGTATTTCCATTGCCCATTTGCCATTCACTGAACAGTACCCAAAGCCTTTCAGCCTTTATTCATGTTTCTTTAAGTTTCCCTGAAAAGCTCTTCTTCACATTTTTGTCTGTCTGCTTAATAATTAGAAAATCTTACCAATTCTTTAACTTCAGATATGACTTTCCTACTCATGCATTCATCTTAGCTATGATTCTGCAAATCTTTTTAGAACAAGTAGCCCATCACAGGTGCCTTTCATCAAGCCTTAATCCTTACTCCAAATGTTATGTTGCAATTGCTTTCCAGCCTTGCTAAAGGGAGAAAGTTAATGTTGGAAAGCCTCCAAGTGCATCAAAGTGGGGAAAGGGTGCTAAACAGTAATGAGTCTGGGAGCAGATGGTGTGGTGGTGTGATTGCTATGGAAAATATTTAGATTTCAATAAACATACAAATATTAGAAGAGAAAAAATTATTGCAATTCTGCTAATATTTTTATTTAAACATACTTTTCCTGGTAATGGGGTAGTATGAAAACCGTGTTTTCACAAGATTGTCCTTTAATGTCATTAACAAATAAGAGTATCATTGCAGATGAAGTTGTTTTTCAAATCATATCATTGCATGCTTATTAGAATAATTTTATGGCATGTAAACATCATTTACATATGAATTGTGGTTGTATGCTGTTATCTCTATTGCTCAAACAACTCTCCTCATAAGAATTTTAGGTTTCTGGATTAAAATGAACAAAAATAATTTGGACACTGACAGATGAATGAGTTTACTACAAATTTAATATAATCTAACTTGCTGGTTGCAAAAAACCCTTTCATCTGTTGGACTACAGATGAACAGCAACTGCCCTCTCCTTGGGCCAGCCAGGTAGTGGACACAGAAAATGTAGATGGAAAATGGGACTGCTATTTTCTGAAGTAGCCAGAATATAACACAGCAGCCCCATTTATTATTAACTGTTATTGTCCTTTTTGACATGAAATGTGTAAGATTTTAAAATATTT
This sequence comes from Lichenostomus cassidix, assembly GCF_008360975.1. NCBI lineage: Eukaryota > Metazoa > Chordata > Aves > Passeriformes > Meliphagidae > Lichenostomus > Lichenostomus cassidix. The sequence continues at coordinate 11,901,989 of NC_139479.1, read as the reverse complement.
AGCATTTCAAAAATTAACTTCAACAATAATGCAGAGATATCTGATCTATATTCTTTGCTTAAATAAATCATCTAGAATTGAATAAGGATGATGATTGTTGAGCTTTTGACCAAGCAAATTTTAATTTCTACTCCATGAATTTGCCATTCTTACATTGTCTTGTTTTTTCAGTAAAAATACTGTCGTACAGCCGAAATATTTGCTGTCAGAAAACAAAAGGGATTTTAGCATAAAACCCCTAAAAGCTCAATATTTTTGAAACATTTTGCTGGAAATCTCAAAAGCACTCATTCCAAATATTTTGTCTGCCCCTTTGGAAAAATACTTGTTAGCCTTCCTATTTCCCTTCCAATATCCAAAGTCGACATAAATTGCTTAATTACAGGTAAGAGTTTCAATGTTTAACATTCTTTGATTCTGAAACATCCCAGCATCCTCCTCTGGCTCAGACCAGAATAAAACCTGCTCCAAGAGGATGTGTTATATACAGAGGAAGACATTATTTATGTACTGAAAAAACACAAAATGTAACAGAAACAGAGGCACTTTTCTAGTATTTAGTAAAAATTGGTCTCTGAAATAGAAAATTATTTAAACTACTTAAGTACTTCATGAGCATTGTTATGTCATGAATAGTTCACATCTCCACCACAGATTTTCTTTGGTTTAATTCTGTAATGTTGTTGGAGGTCTTATTTTTATCCATGTTCTTATCCTTTGACTTAGTCTTACCATTCATGAGAACAGAAATACTCTCTACCTTAGCAGAAAAGCAAAGTTTATTGGAAGTAACATTTCTTAAAATTTTGGAAGTCCTGTGAAGTATTTGAGGTTTTTTTTAATACCTCAGAAATTCTTCTATGTATTTATTCTCTATGCCTTTTCTTTCAATAATATTGCTGAAATTTTGTTACAGTTTTGACACAAGATGTTATTTTACAATTTTTGGTGGTTTATAATAACAATTTTTAAAAAGATCAATTTTGTCATTTTACATAGTCAGGGAAAATTATTGTTGCTATCCATCCTTGACTGTTATTGTTTTGCAAGGAAGTGGAACTTTAAATTAGTTTTTTTAACAAAATTATCTTCTTTAACTACTTCTCATTTTTGATGGAGCAAAATATCCTTATCTACTCTAGTATATCTGACAAGAAGTGAATTATTACTTTATGGTAAACTACCTACCCTAGCAAGTTGTTCTTCTTGTGCTTTTGAAAGTAGCGCTTTTCACACATCTAGAATAAATATTTTCTAATTTTTTTTTCCATTTCTCTAGGAGGAAAAAAATGGCTTAAGGGCAGGGATCTAGGTTAGGTAAGATACTGGGTTTTGCATACATCTAGGAAAGAATGAATGTGTTTGAAAATCCCAAAACTTTATTTTTCCTTATTAGAATATATTTACCTATTAGAGTTTCTTTTGAGCAAATGTATGGCTAATGCCTAGGTAAGAGAATACCATATTTCAGAAGCACTGAAGACTATCAGCACTTTTATTTTCATTCTAAAAACTAATTACAATGCAAAAGTTAATTTTTAATTAGATGCAACTCATTTACTGATGATATAAAATTACTTCCCAGCTATAATAATGTAGTTAGATAAGGTATGTTTTAATTAGTTCAGATATCTTAAATTGGAAGTAAGGGAAGACATCGATTTGGACAAATGCACAGTTAAGTGCATCTCAAGTAGGAAGACTGCAATTTATTCACATGACCAAACACAAAAGTAAAAGCTTTTCAGGACTATTAATAACTAACTGAGGAACCTGGTTCTAAAAATTCTGAAGGAAGCATACGGTAAGGAATCTATTACAGTAATTATAGTGGCATCAATTAAATCATTACTGCATTGAATAATAGCTATACAGAGTATTTTGAACCAGGGCAAAGTATATGGTTATGTCGGTATAAACTGTATTTTATAATTTGCTTTCTCAACAGCAATGTGGGAATTTCCAAGCTTGCTCCCACTTTCCTTTTTGGTTTAACTTTCTGCAAGGAGACTGCTGCAGCTTCAGATCAAGAAATAAAATGCCAGAGGAGATTTATGGCAGGTTGACCAGAGTCTTCTGTGAGATTTGGAAGATTTTACAGGTATTTTATTATTAGATACATTTCCAAATCCGGTAGGATTCTTTGTGATGCTGATGAATTGCTCCAGTGTGACAGGACTAGCAAGCCTGTAACATGTTCATGCAATCCACAGGGAAGAAATACAAGAACTTCTATGAAGCTGATGCAAAAGTGCTTGGTGACCAAACACAGTCAAGGATTTCACATCTCAGGACAAAGTGGTAATGGAAATTCCTGGGTAGTGCACAGCAATAAATTTAACTCCATAATTAAAATAGGAAATGAACAGTTTACTGAAATACATTTTCTCTGTTTAAGTCTGGTAGTCATGGTGGGCAATACACTTTTACTCTGCTCCATGATCTTTCCTGGTACCAAGGTCAGGCTGACAGACCAGCAAATCCTTGGATCATCCTTCCAATCCTTCTTGTAGCTGGGTGTTACATTTGCTAATTTCTAGCCAACTGGGACTTCCTCAGTGAACCAGAAGTGCTGATAAAGAAATGATTGAAATTAGCTTGGCAAGCTCTTTTGCCAGCCCATAGGTTTGTTAGTGTCTGTTTGGCATAGCAGGTCACTAAGCACTCCTCCTGGATTATTCTCTCAACTCCCTGTCACTAACTTCCAGCTCTGGGGGATGGGAATACTGAGTACAACTTGTTTTATTGCTAAAGACTGAAGCAAAGAAGGCTTAAAGTACTTCAGGCTTTTCCTCATCCCCTGACAGCATGTACCCTCTGCATCCAGCCAAGGATGGAGACTCTCCTTAGCCCTCCTTTTGTTGCCAATCTATCTGTAGAAACTGATATCCAGTGGTCAATGATTTTGACATGTCTATGGTTTTTCCTGTTCCCTCCATCTCTGGTTTGCAATTTCCCCAGTCTGTGCAGCTGCAGCAGTCAGCAATAGCTTCTTTCTTGCACAGCTTTTTGGCTGACTCCCTGACCAGCTCCAAGAGTATCTGGAGACTCTGCCTGTGCTATGTGGGCAGGGTTTTCCTTACAAAGCTCCCTGCTCCCTGAGTGTGGTTTCTGCAGCTGAAGGACAATGCAGAGCTGCTCTCTTTCCTGGCATTCCTAAACCCCCATCCTGCAGCAGCCCCAAGACCCCTCATATCAGGGAGAGGTGAGGGGACCAGGACAGCAGGGAGCACCCTAGGGCAGCGCTTCACTGCAAGGATGTGCCAGCACAAGGACCAGGGTGTGCTCCAGACAAAACACCATTCAGCAGTTTTTCTGTCTGCTTCTTCCCTTTCTTTCTCAATTTTTTTTTTTTTAAAAATTTGTCCTGAAGGTTAATAACCCTCCCTCATTTGCACACCAGACAAGCTTTCCTAAATGGTGGCAGGTAAGGTAGAAAAAGATGAAAAGGGGAAAAGGTTTTGCACCCAGCTTAGGTGTGTAACCTAACACTGATAATTACAGAGTTTTTATATGTTACCTGAGACTGTTGCTGCTTTTCCATTCAGAAGAACTTGGATTATACTACATATCCTCATGGGAGTTTCTCCTAACTTTTTTCCTCGTGATCACTGGTTATCATTGTAGCTTATTTTGTACAGCTTTCATTCGCTGTGGGAAACTGTATACATTCCTTTCTGGCAAAGGGAAGGAGCTGTGTGCTGTCAAGGAAAAACTGTAAGGTTAAATACCAATGCAAAACTCAAAATTTCCTCTCTTCTTTTGTTAGTGCAACTAATGTAGAGGACGAAAGAGAAGTCCTTCAGCAGCAAAAATAAAAAAAGAGACTTCTCTAATGCAGAGTTTCAGAAAAGTTGGGACAAAGCAATAAAGAAATTTTCATCCTCTGTCCTTTCAAATAAAAGATGAAGTTCCTCCAAAATGAAGGGAAATGTTAGAGGCCATTCTTCCTGTTTATGTGTTTTCCATTGCCATAACAGTGCACAAGGATGTCTCCAGTTTTGCCTCAGTTTAAAGCTGAGTCTTTTGCACTGAAACATCTTGATTTGTCAAAGCAAAAATTCGTCTGGTCTAGCTTGCAATCGTGTTTCTGAGCAATCATGGAACTTCACAGGAGATGGGGACTGCTTGCCTCATCCCTGTTATGGGTGCAGCCCTTTGGCTGTTTGGCATCTGCTAGGAAAGACAGCTCTGCAGTGATGCCCAGCTGACCCAAATTCAGTGTTCCATGGAAATCCAGAGCTCACTGATGGAGAGCATGCTAATCACATTCTGTGCAATGATGAATAGAGTTATCCTTACAACTGGAAGGAAAACCAGTGACTAGACCACTGTACTGTGGTGGCAAACAGCACACAAAAAGCTTCACTGATCACTAAAAACTCACAGCAGTAGACCTAACAACCCAACACTGATTTTTGTTCAAGTGTGGGGGACAAACATTTTTATTCTCTGTAGTTACATGTGGTTTTATGCTGTCTTGTGCTCTGTGTCTTCCCAGCCAGCCCTCCTTGTCCTCCTGCACATATCAGTCAGGCGCAATTACACAAACCTAACTGATAGCTCATGTCAAAGAGCAAACCTGCACATAAATCTTCACAATTCTCTCTGACACAAGACACATCAAAATACAACTCTTTGCGTTAACAGTTTCTAAAATCAACAGTCTTTTTTTTCTTAAGAGGAAAAATATTGAAACCTTTTTAAAAGTAACTCGTCTTTAATCTAGAGACTATGTAATTTTTCAAACATGATACCTTTTCCATGTATAAACACACACATTTATGTGGACATATCTGTATATAAACCTACAAGAAATGTTGTGTTTTCATAAATGCTTCAGTCTCCAAGTCAATTTTAAAGACACAGAAAAGCAAAGAGACGGGATCAAAGCACAGATTTTGAGATTTTTGTATCTAAGGACTGACAAATGCAGAATGACGAATAAATTAATTTTATATTATTCCTAAAATCTGAAAATGAATGCATTAACAAGTCAAACTGCAAGAAAGACATAATTTGCTGTCTCAGTTCACAGTCAGATTAATGAAAGAAGAGTGATAGGACTAAACATTTTCAAATTACTTCATTTATGTCAGTGGTAGATGCAAAAGTTTGCATCTAGCAGTTTTAATAGCTGTGGTTAGGGGTTAGTATTAGGAAAATAAAAAAGGCTTTCATGAAAATATAGATATGCATTTATGGTGGCAAAGTATCTAAAGGGATTTGTTACTTGAATCTTGAAAGGAATTTGAAACTCCCATTAAGAGGGCTGATTCTGTGGTTTATGGTTTTGGTTTTTTATTTTTAATTTAGGGGAAAGAAGAAGGAATGGACACTCATTTGTCATTGCAGAACCTCTCACTCCAGCCTCAAAAGTTGCAATCTTGCTTTCAGTCTTCAAAATTCTCTTGCAGTTACCGTATTTCCAACTCTGTAACTTGCCTGCCCTTCTCCTTACATTATTTTGTATAACATCAAACACCAGCTACTTATTTTCACATAAGTGTCTTACAGCCTGTCCTTTGGTTATATCTTGTTATAAACAGATAAACTCACAAGACTCACTGCAATTTGAACAGAATGTTCCTGGGTTATTTTTCTTATTTCTGGCTCTCCTTGTCTTTACTCTTTTCTCCTGACATTTTTTGTCTGTAAAAATCCATGCAGTTATTTCATTCTGCTTTTTCAAATCCATGAGGCTCTCTCAAAAATTTGCCTTTTGCTAAATAGCTTAGACTTTCTTTTCTTCATAAACCTGGGATTAGCAACCAGATCCATTGAATGTTGTCCCATGGCAAGTGGGTTGGAAGTAATGATCTTCAAGGTCCATTCTAACCCTATCCATTCTATGATTCTATGATTTTAGTAATAGATTTTTGTTTGTGGATTTTTGTTCACTACCTGTGCTATGGTCAACTGCAATTTGTGCTTTGCTGTATTGTATCTGACAAAAAATGTCTTACCTATCTACATCTTCTCGTTCAGTATCTGTTGGTCATTCCTTCCTTCAGCTGCATTAAGGTACCAACCTATATTATCTGTGGATTGGAAGAACTCACGTTGTAAGATTTTTCCCATTTCAATTTATGTGACTGGATTTCCTATTAAATCAAGGGGATTTTTTTTTCTGATTCCATAAAAAAACCACTTAGCACTTTTCCCATTTTCAGCTAAGAACATGCAGCTAGTATTTCTAAAGGACTGTAAACAGAATTCCTGTTAACATTTCTCACATTTTTGCTTCTATCAGTGTATTCATTATAAGGAAACCATATATTTCACTGTTCCACATAATGTACATGACATTTTTACCTTTTTTCCCTAATTAGAATAAAACAAAACAAAACCCCCCACAACTTTAAAAAGGGAACTGGCTCAATTGTTTGTGCTTATGTAGGGCACTGCTAGTACAAAAGATTCTCTCAGATGCTTTCTTAGCAGTCAGAAATTATTTCATGATAAATCTTGATTTATGAAAGAAGGGCTAAAAGTCCTTGCGGGAAGACAGAAATCTGAAGATACTAGATGTCACCCAGAGCCACTTCTGTTCTGGTCTGAACATCTATAAACTACCAGTGAAACTCAGCCATGAAGCTATTCTTTAATAGTCCAAACAATTGATTCAAGAAAGGGAGTCACTACATCTAGAAAATTATTAACTGTTTATTCTGCTTTCCAGGCTTGTTAATTTCAATATAATAACTCCATATGAAGGAGTGATTTGTTCAGGGGAAGTAGCTGCTCTGCCTTTCTACTACCAACTTAGTTCCTTTAAAAAATGTACTTTACTGCTGAGACCCCCCCCATCATTATTAATTGCATGAGAGAAAGATTTTTTTTTTGTGTTACAACTCCAATTAAAAGTAGCTAGGGGATAAACATTAAGCCTTACTGCTTACCAAACAGCCATTTATGCATTTCTGCATGTACACTTTTGCAAAATCACTCACACAGTTCAAACTGACTGGGAAGTTTTTCAACTCAAAGTCCAAAACACCTGATTGAAGAGAAAAATGGTCACTTGGTTTAGAATAAGTGCTGTCAGTCAGTCTGCAAGAATGCAAACCTTCTGTCTTTTTTTTTACTTTATCCTTCTCTTCTAAATCTCTGACAGGGTGAGAGGAAAAATATGCTGATTGTGAGGAACAAAAGAAAAATTTTGTTGCATTATTCACGTTACAGAAGACAACTTCTGTTGACTTTAGGTCACCTCTCTAGGTCTGCTTCTTCTCATGGGCTTTTCCTGAGGGAAAACACATAAACTCTTGAAAGAAGTTTGGTACAGCATAGCTATGTCAAGAAGAGTTCAGGCTTCAGGAAAAGGCTTGTTGGCTGCCAAATCTAATTATCATTGCTTTGTTGGATGTGCCTATGTCTGGAACAGTGAATACACACATTTTTATTAATATGTTTAAAAAAATTGATATGACAGTTAAATCATTAAGTTATGTATTTCAACTTCAGTTTTTGTTTGGTAAGTACTCCTTTATAATAATGGTTATAATGCTTTATAACTTGGAAAAAATTATAAATATTCACTGTTGCCTGCTTTATAACACTAACTGAAAATGCTTAACACAGACATATAAACAGCCTGGTCAGTGTTAAAGCACTTACATCAAAACCTGCTGATTCTCCTGAACCTTACTTTGCAATAAAGTAGCTGAGGGGCTTTTAAAAAAAAACCAAAAAAACCCAGAAAAATATACCTCAAAAAGCCAACCAGTTTTTTTTGAAAGCACTGAAAATTTCTAAATTTCTACAAACTGTATATTCTTAAGATGCACAGGATTGTAATAGACTTCTTAGCTAGACTGCTCGAATTAAAAATAATATTTTTATATTATCAAATGACTACTGGAATATTTTTCATTAAAATTCTAGTTTGAATTTTTGTACCAGTTGTTGATATCACTACACATACCAAGTTGCTTTTTGGGTTTTATTTTATTTTTTGTTTGTTTTGTTGGGAGGTTTTGTTTGGTTGTATCGTTGTTGTTTTGGATTTTTTTTTTTTACATATTGACCATCCCTTTGAACTTGAACCCCAAGTTCATTACAATAACCCATTTTAAGAGTATCTTTAATTTTTTTATTATTTGCAAGAATCCCACTGAAAGAGCAAAATCCCAAACAGAATTAATATATGTGTGTGTATATATATATATATGTGAATTGTTCATAGAACCTTGATGAAAAATGGATTGAAAGCCATATGTATTTTCCCTTCATCAAGCTTAAGAATTCTTATGTAAACCTCATACATTGCTATGCTGCTGGATCAGCATATCTGCCTGCCACACATTCCACTTGCAGTTACTGCAGAAATGTTTCAGATTTGTGTTCTGAGGCTGTGCACCCATTTTTTTGGGTGAGGTGCTGTTCCTACAGAGCACAGGGCATATTCTCTGTGGGGCTGTATTTGTACAGGGCTAGAAAAGAGTTTGCAAGATTTTCCAGTTGACTCCTGATTTTGACTAGATACAACTAAGCTATATTTAGAGCAGCAAGAAACTCCTGGGTTTGGTGATGAAAATACGAGTATATATTTGGTCCACCAACAGGTCAAAGCTTTGAGTCTACATGTATAATTTATATTTTGGCCATAATCATTGTCTATTTTCAGCAGGCATGTAATATCCTCTGTCTAGAATAGAAACTCTAAGACATATCGTTCTACTCCAGTTCTTGTACTCTTTTTAACAGTGCTTCAGGAACAGGCTTAAATTCCTGGATTACACCACTTGAGGGTTTCTAATGATCATCATCTGGAGCTTTTTTGCCATAGAAAGAATATTTTCCACTTAGAAAACTGTACTTTCTGCTTTGATTCAGCGACACTGCAAGGCCATAGAGCAGAAAATGATGGTTGAACTATTTTGTTGGAAGTTGAAAGACCCTAACAGACCAGCCCAGAAAGTAAAATTCTTTAGAAGTTTAAACAGGCATTTCTGTTGCACTGCCTTCCAGCTACCAGAGGAGTATAAAGATTCCAAACTATACTGAGCAATATGTTTTTTTCAGGGAAGAGAACCAGAAATACAACAAAAGAATTAAGTCAGGTGAAATGAAAGTAGTTTTTTCTATGATAAAGCTCTTAATTTGCAGAAATCAAATGAAAATAAAGATCACAATGAAATCTTAGTTATACTACGCAATGTGAGCTGCCGCTTTTAAAAAATAAAATAATAATTTTCTTGTAGGAACAATCTGGATTGCTTTGTATTCCAGCTATTACAAAAGTTCATTTAAAATATATATCAAACTAAGACATTTATGAAACCAAAACACAGACATAGCCCTGTAAGCTCAACCCAGGAAACTCTTAGTGATGCTGAATTGCTGTGGGAGCAGCTGAAACACACCTTTCTCAAATAGTTTGGTACCTTGTTATTTCCAAATGTGGAGGGCCTCCTTTGTTTTGGGGAAAATGCAGAAATCGAAAAAAATTCATGATTAAATTTTACAAATCCCCCTACATAGCTCTTTAGTTTTCAGGTGCCATGAAATTAGGAGCTGAGTAATGCCTTAAAAACATGGAAAAGCTGTGATCCTTCATCTCTACGCAGGCACTTTATCAGGCTCCCAAGTTTAAAATTACACTGTATTACTATCATGGAAGACCCCAGGAAACACATGGACAACAAGAAGCTGTACATCTTGTGAAAGAGATAAATTATGTCATAAACCATATTTGGCTTTCCTGACATTCATTCCTGGGTGAGGAGGGGCAGTGGGGGGAATGCCAAGATCGTCTTTCTATCAACAGGAATACCAAGCACAATCATTATATTCACCCTACACCAGCACCTGCTTCCTGGCCCACAGGCTGTTTCCAGGCAACTCACACATAGCTTACCTCTCTCCCATTACTCATACTCTGCAAACTTTCCAGTGCATTAACCAGCAATCTTTCTGTTAAACCTGCCTCACAGTCCTTCCGTGCTTGCCACAATCTTGTGTGTTTTCTCTAGCATACTTGTGTCAAAAAATAATCCTTTTAGGACTTTATCTAGGTTGTCTAGCTCATACTTCTTTTAATTAGTTTTTCACTTGCTATATCCAAGCATATTTCCTGCCATATAGCTACTAGTTACAAGGCTATCTTAATTATGTTAATCAGACTCTCCCAGCTAATACAATTAACTATAATTAGCTGACACCTTTCCTCCTATACTTTGTTCCCCCAGGGGGATTAGGAGCTTTTAAACTAGATGAATACCTAATCCCTGCCGCATGACTGTCCCCCAGACAAGCCCCAGGGCCAAATGGCAGGAGGTGCATTGCCCCTGCTCTTGCCTGACCCTGCCTGAATGAGCAGTAGAAGACTCTTGAAGAGGCATTGACTGAAAATGTCCCTTCCATTATAATCACTTTACATGGAGGGTGGAATTCATGGCAAGGCATTCTGCTTAATCATTAAAACATATTTTAAATCTGCTGTGGATTTTCTCAGAGTACTAAGCCAGTGATTTTTACCAGCTCTGCTGCAGAGGCACACACTGCAGTTCCTGCTGCACAGTTCTTTCTTCTCTTATTCATATTGCAGATGAAATTCCCCTCACAGGTATGTAGCTGTTTGTCTACTGCCTGGCATGCAGAATAGTCCTGTACAGTTAGATGAGTCACAAAACTGCAGTCATTTACAGTAAATGAGTGGCAAAGGAATCACATCCCATCTGGCATTGTCATTCTGTCACTGTTTTGCCAAGAGTGACCACCACATTGCTAAAACAATCTTCAGAGGTCCCATATGATATTTCTCTATAAGTACCATCACCACCTGTTGCACAGGCACATTTCTCACCAGCTAGAAGTTCCAAATGCTTTGTACAGGCTTATGATGCAGAAGGCATATAGAAGATCTGCAAGGGATGCAAATGTATTTTAAAAATTATATTGAAGAGGTAATTTGGCTACTCTGGATGACCTGAAAATACATGATCCAACAACACAATAAAGCTTTTGAAAGCCTGGTATAATGGAATAGAGAAAAGAGGTGAGCATTTCTCAAAAGCATGCTTATCACCACCAAGCAGAAATACCTGCAACTTACTGACAAATAGAAAAAATCAGTGAAAGTACTATTAAAAAGGGAAATATAAAAGAGTAGAAGTAAAAAAATATGTATGCCAAGAGGAATCCTCAATTAGCAGGGGTAATGGTAGATGACAGAATAACTTATTCAAGCCTAAGCTCCTCAGGCTGTTACTGATACCCTGCCTCACTTCCTGCCTTTTTTAGACCCAGTGCAAATACTTTTAGGCTCAGCGCATATACAAATGATCACAGTAGGTATAGTGACACAGTGTAAGATTTGAAAGTGTATATCTGCTTGCATCATCCTGAGTCATATTCTTCACATACTTTATAATTCCAATAATTTTTACCATTGTGACTGTAAGTTCAGACTGCTGACGGTGAAATTGTAAGTGGCCATGCTCCAGGGACTGAGTGCCTACTTGTACATCTCAGCCTCAGGGAGGAATTTCAAATTGAAATCACAACCTGATTTGAATGCCTACTGCCATCACTCATGTGTGTACTTAATGACAATAAAGCAGATACCTGTGTCCTCTGTGAATGTGACAGTTTCGGATTCATAGTCTATATGTTCCAAGGCATGTGTATCGCAAATTTAAATGCTTCTCTTCATGGACAGCTTTACAGTTTGCAGGGGGAGAATTGAAGGAAAGTGTGTCAAATGACATTGCAGCAAGGAACAGAAAAGATCAGCAGATCTTGCAGTGGTAGGGGTGAGTTAAGCACAGTTATACCTTGAGATTGTCAAGAGATTAACAAAGAGCCTATAATATTTGCTGAATATATGTCTCTATGTGTATATTTCTGTGTTGTGCTCAAGATCTTGTTTCTTGGCAAAGTGGAAAGACAGTTTATATATAAAGCAAATAATTTATTGTTGATAAAACTGATACTTTAACAATCTAATACAAGAATCATTAATAGTCCAGACATATTTATTATGTAAAAAGAAAGACCCCTTCTATACAGGAAAAGTTTCAATTATATAGTTAAAATTGTTACACACACACTTAGTTTCCCTCCCTTTCTTGGTGTAATTCCTGCCCTTCCACTGGTCCTCTGGACCCTAATGTTGATGGTTTCACACTCGTGGTGGTGGCAGGATATTACAGGGAGTTGATGGCAGCAGGAGTCCTTTGCTAGTGGAATTTGATTATCATCTTGATGGTTTCTTCATCCTCAGATCAGAGATGTGTGGTCAAATTTATGTGTTGCTAACATGCTTTTACATCTTCCTCTTTCTTTTTGCACCTGAATCCACATTGTATTCAGTGTCATTATATGGTAAATTTTACATGTCTTGGATATAAAAATGTTCATTGTTGCTTTTATAATATGTGTATAGATACATGTAAGCATTTATGTTTTTACATGTCCCTCTTTATTTCTGCACTCATTTATGGAAATTAACACTGTCTTCCACACTGCAATTTTGCAGGCTTGCAAATGATTTTTTTTGAAGATTGAGGCACAAAGTTTTACTTTCACATCTTTTTACATGGTTTCTATGTGGAAACAATATCTCAGAAAATAGTTCCTTCCACTTTTCTCTGGGAAATTACCTTGTGTTCCAAATTCTTCATATTAGTTATATTTGCTGGAGTTTTGTTACATATTGCTTGAATTGTCACAAATAGATGTAATGGAATCCAAATTAGCATTAATGGATTGTAGTTCATCATATGTGATGCATACTTCTGAATTTGGCTAAAAGTATTTTTATCTAATCTGTAAATTTAATTTAACCTGAAGAGCACATTGCATTAATTTTAACTTATTGGGAAAACATACATGCCCAGATGAACTTCAGAAATAAATCTTTAATTCACATCTTACCTGTTTAATATCTGTGTGAGAAATTAATGTACTGTTAGGGACAGTGTAGTTTCAAGACAACTTACTGTTTCCATTCACAGCCAAAAACACTGGAACACAATGAAAACAGCATTTGGCATTAAAGCACAGCCTTTTTACAGAGCAGGGAATGCTGGAAGTGTCAGAGCCTTTGAGTGTCACCATGACTAGTGATACAGAGAACAGTAACAAGATGTGTCATAAATGGGACACCTGTGAGTTGGTGGAATTTGCTTGGAGATTAGGAGCACGGCAGACATAACAGGAAAAAAGAAATACTACTGTGGAAGAAAAGTGGAAATAGTTTAATTTAAAGAAGTAATTCTGGAAGCAGAGGGAGTCAACACCTAACAGAACTCTCAAAGGAGCCTGGGAGAAAGGACAATAGATGTGTCAGAGCAGAAGGAGGGTGTGGAGGGGGCACCTCTCCTCTAATACAAGGTTTCAGACATAAATCTTTTACCTTTCCATTTGTCCCCTATAAGGAAATAACTTTGCTCACAGTTTTGTTTGCAGCGATATGAACACTCCTAATCCTTATTTCAGATGAAAGGAGCCAGTTTAGTAAAGAGTGCTCATTAAAATGTCTAAAGCTAATCTGGCTTCTTTGGACTGAAATATAAGACTAGACTCATATTAATATATTCTATATTCATTTATGGAAGTAGTGGAGGCAGCTGATTGAAGGAGGCAATGGCAACCAGCAGCAGTCTGAGGAGCTGCCATGGCCAGCATCAGAAGAAAAGGCATCTGTCTATTGCTGTCTTGCAGAAAGCTGCCCTGGTACTCAGGGTAGAACAGAATTCTAGAGTGTGCTGTGTCCTCTTGGTAGCTAACAGCATATCCATCCCTGGAGAACAAGAACTATATAAAAATCAGTGGTGAGTAAAAAATGAGTGGTAGAAAGCAAGCAGAGACAGACAAACAAAAAACCCAAATAAAAACAAACAACAAAAAACCTCCGCCAAACTAACAAACAAACAAACAAACAAACAAACAAATCACAACCGAAAAAAGCCCAAACTGAAAGAGCAAAATGAAACAAACAGCAGAAAGATACAAAGTGTGTTGGGAGGAAAGGGTTAAAACAGAAGGATTTGGTGAGGAGGATGATAGGTTTGCTCAGCCTTGCAGCTGGGAATGTCAGGGCCTGGAGAATAAGAATGTGGGAAATCATATATTATGCCCACTGCTGTTTATCCTGTGTTTGTTTGAGAAGTAGAATTTCTGTGTAGAGATAACACAGGTGTTTACAGAGACTTGGAAGCTCTCTCCCATGCATGCTTGAGCTGCCTGTCTTGGGAGAGAGATCAAAGCAAAGATCATAAAAGCACAGAGGAAAATCACAGCCATGGGAAGGATTGCACACGTGCCAGGCCTTTTTGATATGTGAGTCTGGGAATGGCCTGGGCGCTTTTTGCCCCTTGCTAAGATGGAATAAACTTAGCAGTGTGTGTGTCTGTGTTTTACCCAGCATGGTGATGGAATAAATCTGCTCTTTACACTTCAGATGTGGATCCTGGCCATTTTCATTACCTGCACATATTCAGTTCACACTGTGTATCAGCAATTCTGCTCTGCACAGAATTCAGACCGCAGTCAGGAGGTTTGGGAAATCCTGCTCTGTGCACTAGGCATGCACATAACTTTACCAGAGGAAATGGAATGTTTTATTAACAATGAAAATAGCTAATGGATGGCTGCAGTGGATTGTAATGTGGATTTCCTGTCCCACAGAAAATTTTAAGCACAGATCCACAGCTTTTCCATCAATACAGGTGTTTGCACAGCTCCACATCTTTTGTCAGTTTTATTTGAAATTGGAGAGCGAAGAGGAAAAATTCACTAAAGAACACACAGTTGGAATTCTCTGCAAAGGTTTTCATTCACTGGAAAAATTAGACTATAATAGTAGTATAAATATTTATGGGTATTGAGCATGAATATAACAAATATATGTTTATAGTTACAGGTATAGATATATGTATGTGTACATATATGAATATCCCAAAAAATATCATACATAAATGCATTTGTATTAATTATCCTTACTCTTTCCCTCTTCTTTGGGATTCTAGTGACATATCTTTCTGTTTAGCTTGCTTTGAGCTATGTAGTCTTTAAATAAAATTTATTAGAATCTATAACTTCTAACATTTTTTAAGGCAGATGTGAGTGAGTATTAGTTGTATCTAATAATAGAATATTACAACCAGTCTGTATTAGTTTTATGCTCCCGTATTTTTTTTGATGACTCAGCTATTAGAATTTTTTTTCAATGTATTTTACCAGTTTAATATTTCCCTTCAGCTTAAAAAAAAATCAGTGTGGTGATCTCAATTTATATAAGTAGATTTTTTTTCGCTTCTGTTGATCTAAGAAATTTTCTTCTTCTACTCGTTATTAGAACAGAAAGCGAGAGCTACATGTTGTGCATTTTGAAACAGCTTTCAGGTGGAAGCATTTGCAGCTGGAAATGTAACAGGGACTGTGGGACTATTTACCTCTTAAAATTATCTCTCCATTCCCAGGAGACAGTGACAGTATCTCTCATTCTCCAGGACATGGTTCAAGCTTTTTTGAGTTGTGTCTCTAGTTTTGGTTTGAGCAGGGAATGATTTTAACTGGTCTCATTCTTATTTGCACTACCTAGTTACATTCTGCTTTATCCCAACCACTAATAATGTTATCCCTTCTATTTTATTGTAGCAGCTGACTACAGGCAAACAAATTAATATCAAACTGAGTATGAATATATTACATATAGTCATTACTTTAATAAATACTTCCATAATTAATTATAATAATTGCAAACAGTAATTTAGAATCTTAAATAGTGTATGGCAACTTCTTTACAGTTTGAATTCATAATGCAACTTTTCTTCATAATTTATTTTTCTAAATTCATCATCAGGCTGAAAGTTTGGAATGCATTTTGCTGGATAATAGCTTTGGAACATGCTCAGCTTTTTCTTCTTTCATCTTTCTCATCCATACACATGGACTAGGATCTCATCAAAGAAAAATAAGAAGACCATGTGAAAAATACTTTCACATAGTTAAATTTACAAGAAGACACCAAGTTACTTCACAGTGAAATGCAGGCCTTGCTATCATTTTACAAAGAAGTGTTTAGGTGCTGCCACCTAGTAATTCACTGTTTTGTCTAATTTGGGGATTTTTGTTTCAAGTGTCAGAAATTTGATATTATTACTAAAAGTCATTAAAAAAAATGAAAAAGTGGTAACAGTCCTGACAGCAGAGACAGGTAGTATATTCTTGTGTTACTTACAGTGGTCTGGAATACTGATGCATCATATGTATTCTGGAAATTAGATATAGGACTGTATTTAAGGTTAATTGAATATGCTGTTAATCCCTTAATTATTGTCTTGATAAAAAAACAGCAATGCATGTTAATTTGCAGAAGTAATGTTACTTGTGGATTAGAACTGGGCTCTGGAAAACAGTTTATGAGCATCAATATATTTAATTAAATTCCATGTATAAGTGAACTGTTTTACTTACATATTTGTACATTTGGGTTATTGATTCAGGAAAATATTACTTGAAAAGCAAAAACTCTCTGGGTCAGGCTATCTGAATTATTATCATATGCATTTAGTTGAACAGAATCAAACCAGGTCTCAGAATCTGTGTGGAATATGTGTCCAAATGACCTGAACCAGGCTCTTCAGCTCACAGTGCTAGAGAGGGGAGGAAGAACTTTATGCATTAAAACAACAAAAACAACTTTGTCCCAAGCAGTGGTTTTGGTAATGAAAAAAAGTCTTTTCCTTGCTGTACTGTTGAACTTTCAGGTGAGTCAGCAGCCAATGCACTAATTAAAACTCACCATCAAGGGGATGCAAAGGTCATCACTGGAGAACCACCAGTCCTCACTCTACATCCATTATCGACCTTTCCCATGAAGGTAAATGTGTCCTTTGAATCTTTGCTTAAGAAAAAGTTGGTTGTTCACTGCAGAAACAAAAAAAAAAAAAGGGCTCCAGTGAGCTGTGCTGGGAGAACAGATGAAGGAGATTGCACCAGAATGACTTCTCAGAAGTGTCTGAAATTCACACCTACAAAATAAATATTTGCAAATACTTCAAATATTAAAGTAGCAACCCTTACTCTGAAAATTTACATTAAAGAGAATATCCTATTTTCATGCAACTTTACTGATCTGTATATGGCAAAATTTTCCTTGATCTTGGATATGTAAAAAAACCCTGCAAAATAATGAATATCTGACTTGTCTGTGTTCTGCTATTTGATTTGCAAATGTTAAAACATACTATATATTCAATCTTTCTCATATTTTCTGTTTCTTCAGTTACAGAAGGGATACTGCATAAATCAATTCCATAGAATTTCCTAAAATTTAGCATTTGATTTCTCTTAGACTTCTCACCCAAGTTTGATCCTAAATGCAGCTGGACACTGACAAGGTCTGTAAAAGCCTCACTGCCCTGGGCTGCTCTGCACGGGAAGGGAACCCAGAAGCAGAGAGTGACAACATCCCAGACACACCAGCAAGGACTGCATCTTGCAGGACCTGAGCAAGATAAAGTCCAGGGATGGCAATCAGTGCCAGCAAGGAGATCAGAGACTGACAAGCAAGTCCCTTCTGAGGACAAGACGAAAGTCACATCAGCAGATTTAAGTCCTGATCACCTAAAACAAAGAAAGTTGCAAAATAACTCAGGCAAGGAACAAGGACAACTGGACTGTTAAATCATACAAATACTTATGATTCACTTTCTCTGTATGCATTTAATTCTGGAAAATGTCGAAGCAGAAAATAAGAGAATTATTAATACAAAATAATAATAATTTTATATGTTATTTCTAACATAATATTAGAAATAAAGCTATAGAGAAATAATAACGTCCCCCAAACTAGGAATTCCACACGGCTTTCAAAGTAACTTGCTATATTCAAATTTGTTGTTGTTTAGGAAAACCAATCTCAGGTTTTGATTCCAGTCTTTACACTACTCACAGGTAGATTTTTGTAATGATTTTAATTGCTCGTAATTATGAACCACCACTTATGCAAGTCATTTTTTAAGCAAGCCTGTGGTTCCTTTGGGCACATCTTATAGTTTTCTCTGAGAATTCATAATTCCTGAGAACTCATAATTTCTGAGAATAATTCCAAACCTTATGGCTGACATATTTTTATTTCTGTAGCCACCCTCTACTCTGATGACCTAATTAAATAACTGACAAGCAGAATAAATCTTTTGCAAGCCAATGTGCAAACAGTCATGCAAGGTGTGCAATTTTTGTATTTTGATGGTGATATTCTCCTTTCCAAGCTTATGTAAAAACAATTGTTTTAGAGATAACTAGGGAAGACGAAAAAACCCCAAATATTTTTGAAGAACATGTGTGCTATATGAGTTGATGTTTTTATTCCTTTTGCTTGGCCTTCCTTTTCTCCTCCATGTGAACGCAAAATGGTTTGATTGTGTTATTCATATTAGCACACACTGATGTGAATTTAATTCTCATTATGCTTTGGTGTGCACCTGATTTCTGTGTCCCAAGGTCTTTAGTGGTGTAGCTGGACTACTTTTGTAGCCTGAAGTGTTGACATTTCTGCTACTAATTGGTTTTCATGTTTACTTCCCCTGAAGTACTTAAGAAAGGATTTGTATCATCCATCTCTAAGTAGTGAGGAAATGTTTCAGCATTAAGCTTTATTACATTTCTAGCTCCTTCCTTGGTATTTCCTCTTTACCACCTGCTTGGCTTCATACTGTTTGTTCTCTTTGCCTCTTAATTTAAGCTTGCTAATCATCTGTTAATGCAGTTTCAATGAAACATCCCTTGCATGAAACCTCATCAGCTACCTCATTATCAAATCTTATTGAAGTCTCTCCACCTATTATCACCTGGCCAAATTTCCATTATGTTTTGTCATTGAGAACGTGGGCGAGGAGAGATTTAGTTCCGTGAGCACTAATAGGAAATAAAAAAAATAATTTAACTTAACCTTGGTGCAATGAATAAACATTTCACCACTTGAAAGAATAAACTCCAGCTTAAACTACACTTACAGGCATCTGTTTACTTGCCAGTGTAGCTGGATATGACATTCAGGTACTATTAGTGCATGCAACAGCCAAATCAAATACATGTAATGAAATATTCAGAAAGACTAACCATTCAAAATAATTTCTGGCATTAGAGGACACAAGGCAAATATGCAATTTAGTAATATTACTATTTATTTGCATTTCAGATCTTGGGTTAATGGTTATTTGATCTTCTCATCTTACAATGAGACAGGAAATAAACAAGCCATAAAAAAAAAGTCACAGGTCATGATGTCAACATATAAAAGTGTCTGTTTTACAGAATTATATAATTATTTTTGTACAATACTGTGTCTTTTCTTTTAGGTATAGCTAAGTAAAGTCCTTAGAACAGCAGTGAGACTATTATTTAAAGATAAACTGCAGATGTTAAAAAATAGTCCAATGAAAGTTTCATAGGCTTTGTAATATTTTAAAGAGATTAATTTTTACCTTCTTGAAGTTATTAATTAGGAGATATAAGATACCGTGTCATACTCAAATGGACAACCTCTACAAGAAATGCAACACAAACACTAAGCAAAAGGGAAAGTTCTGTGAGTACAAGAACTTAGTCTTTACAATTTAGTCCAGGTCTTTAATCCAGGAGAGAACTATAGTTACCATAAGATTTAGTCTCTAAACAACATGTTGCTCGTGAAGAGTGTCAATCAATTGCTGTGCAGAATGGACCTATTTGTCCCTCAGGAGAAGGTGAGTAAATGTTCTGCACTGCTCAGTGTATTTTTCACACTCCAGAAATAGGAACACTTAATGGAGTAGAAGGAAAGTTCAGTTTCCATGATGGCACTTTTGGCCCTTCCTTTTAAGCATACTGCCTAGTGTAAAATCTCTGTAGGTGGTAACATCAGAATTGAAACTCACCAAATTTCTCAAAATGCCAGTAAAAGAAATAAATATTTATTTAGCTCTCCACTGAGATAAGCAAGTTTTTCTTAGAGAAATACCAGTGTGGAGAATTTCCAGAAATGAAAAGTAGATAAATATCTCATATTCCTACCTAAATTTCAAACTGTTTGCTTAGCTTATGGGACCAGAATTGAGCTTCAAGTCATTCTAATCTCATATCATATATAATTCAGACAGTAGAATGTTTTTGTTTTTCATATATGAAATCCAGCATCCTCTAGGTGCAAAGCTTGTAACTGTCCATGTTCAGATTTCATATCAAATATGCATTTCTTTGAGTTCTGCATACAACAGATTTGTAAACTTCTTGTCATGTTGTCTATATTGTTATCATGCATGTCGTTACTCTAGTGGAGATCTACAATATCATCTTCCATCAAGACAAATAGTCTTGACTTGCAAGTCAGAGAATTTTTCTCTTCACTCTAGTTCTGATGGCTAATCACACTCTCAGTTTAATTTTTTTCCCCTCATTTGAATATGCCTTTTAGCCACTGATTTTTTTATGGTTTTCTCAACTAGATTAACAAATTCTTTGGAACAAAAAAATTTCATATGGTGAAGAAGACTTGCTCTGTTATGTGCAAGGCCTTACTGCTAAATGAATAGTTTCCAAAATTTATCTTACAATAAGACTTTTTTACTAACCCTTCAATTTATGGTTCCATTCTCCATCACTTTTTAAATATTATTCTCATAACTTAAGTTTATTATTTATTTATGTACCATCTTTGGTTTTGCTTTTTAATTAAAAACAGATTTCCCCTCTTTATTATGGTTCTGTTTATACTTCAGAATATCATATATCCTTGACTGCTCTGTGTTCTTGCCATGCAATGTCCACTTTGCACATCAGTATTGTGTTCTCCTTTATGAATTACATCTGAGGGAATTTTTTAAATTTGCTTTTATATCAGTAGTTCAGAATTTAAAATCATGTGAAAATTAATGTTAACACTTAATGAAGCTGCTTGGATAGATCCAGTGTATTGATTCCTACATGACACTACTTTTTGCTGTCTGCCATTTAATAAGTTCTTAATCCTTTTTTCAAGGGACTGTGAAAACTATGTGCCAATTATTTAAGTCTGTGCAACTTTAAATCATGCTTTTATAACATGTAAGTATATTACATCTGTAGTTGCCTCTGTAAGTCAAACTCATGATCTCATAAAAAATGAAATCAGTTTTATTTGGTAAGACCTGTCTTCCATCACTTGTTGTTGATTGCATTTATATTCCTCCTAATTTAATTATGTATTGATTGAATCACATGTCAGCTTTCAATTCTTCTGCTCAAGGAAGATAACTTGGTAATCATAGACATATATATATATATATACTTTATCTGGGTCAACCTACTGTCTCCATTGGCACACTATTAATCTCTTATTTTGAGAAATTACACTTCCATTCTACTATTGATCAATAATAAATAGCAGGAAGCTGTACAGAACCCCCTCTGAATCTTTATGAGTCTTGGGTTCATTCATGTCATACAGACCTGTTAATTTAAAGAGGGTCTTAATGAAGAAGAGAAACAAATGTGAAGAGTGACATTCATATGACTGGTTCTATTTGCTGGAAAATCATCTTTGGGACTTTGGTCAGGTTCCTCTGTCTCAAAGAAAACATCTGATTTATTAACAAAACGTGATCACAAGATCTTTGTTACCTTGAGCACAGCAGGCACACAATGATTGTTCACAGATTGTGGGTGTGTTTTTCCAGCTGGTCTCAGATCTCTCTCCTGCTTTCCTGCAAGTGACAGGAAATGCCTCTCTACAGTCAGTGTTTTCTATTTCTCTTGCATAGAAATGCATTTGAACTCCATACAGTGTTCTGAAGTCTCTTACTGACAACATGAATTATTTTCTCTAGCTTTTGCTTGTCCTGTAACCAGTGCTTTGAATGGGGCGTCCAGTGCTCTGGCCAACGACCACCATGACTCAGAAAAACTTCCTCTTTCAGGTTGGCTCTATAAAAGGCGACACATCTTCTCAGCAGCTCCTGATCTGTGAGCCCTGAGATAGAGAAATGGAGACAGAGTTGGGTGGGTGTAGTTGACTCAGCCTGAAAATGTTTAGATCTTTTGTCTGTCTTTCTTTCTTTACAGACTCTAGCCCCTCTTCGATCTTACCTGCCTAGTGCTCTTAATACTCCAAATTCATTCATTCTATTGCAACAATCATCCCCACAATAAAAGCTTTTCTGGTAATAGAAAAACTTTTATGTCCTGAAGGCAGCTCAGTGTATCTGAGGGAAAAGCCTCAAATATCAACAGAAGCAGCAGAGCTATCTATAAGTATCTTACCTGACACTTTAAAAAGCATGGGTTTATGTATAAAGCAGTGTTTACCTAAGGTTGCAGCTATCTAAATAAATTAGAAATTTATCTATTCATCACTTATTTTTCTGTATGCCACTGTAAGGAATGTTAGTCCTATCAAGAGAATGATGATATATCACTTTTGCATCTGAAGGGTTTTTAGCAGATCACCTCTCACCCAGACTGAGCAAAAAGGTATATAAAATTACTAGTAAAATAACTCATAGTGGATATGCAGAGAGCAGGCAAAAGGAATGCCCTAAAACAGTGGTAATGAAAGATCACAAGTTTTGATTGCACAGTGATAGTGTTGAAAAACCTAAACACTTTTAACTAAACAAGAAAGAATTCCAGCATTTTCCTTGCGAAATTAATAGAAACAAATCACCCCCAAAACTTTGGACCTGAAATAATTTGCAGAAAAATTGTTTGAAGATTCATTAGAAATAGATACATCAGTATTTTTCTAATTACATTTCTTCAGGGTTGTCACAGTACTTTGGTGTTTTAGATTTTCAAATCAGTAAGGCTAATGTATTTTCTTCTTAGTGTTTGCATCCATCAGAGCACAACTTTGTAGTGCTCATCTATTTAGCAATTTCATTGCTAACAACACTAAGAGAAAAAGAGCCATCAAAATATGCAGCTCTTCTCACAACAGATGTATTTTGTCCTAAAGGGTGCCCATACATTTTGTTTCATCATTGCATTAATCGTTCATTTCTACAAAACGTTAAAAAAGATTCACTTCATATATGTTTTTTTATACAAAACTAAAATTTATTAAGAACATGCCCCCTGAATCATTGATTACCCTCCAAATCTTGTTATTCCAGAAAGTTGTGCATGTACCACCTGAGAAAAACACCTGAAAATGCAACTCCAGTTATACTGCTTAGTTTTCTATCTTAATGAAATAAGAAAGTGTGAGCCACTGAAATAAATTCTTCTTTCAGAACTATTGTGTAGTCCACATCTCTGAATACAAATGGAAGTGAGATCCTTAAGCTTTTACCATTTATGGCACTTAAATCCATAAACCAATCTCAGAATCCAGAGTGTAATATCACAGAATAAAACTACTCAATGAGAAGCATGCTGAGCCAGAGCCAGTCTTCAGAGAGCAGAGAAAGAAAGTCAGCCCAAATTTCTGACAATAAAAGATTAATAAAAATGAGAATTCTTTAGCTCTGGTTGGGAGGAACTATACTGGGTCACTTTCAGAGCCTTTCTGATGAGTAAGGAGACTTTTTTCAATGTTTTACTTGTATTTTTTCATGTTTATTTGCATTGAGTGTTCTAGATTGGCTAGATGTGATCCTGCTCTGTCTTCTCACAGAAGCAACTGCTCCTGACTCCCAGCTCCCATTAAATTCATAATGCAGAAGAAAACCCCTCTTACAGAATTTTGCCCTTTGCCTTTGAGAGGAGCTCAAAGCTCCATTGGAACTCTGTAGGAACTGGGAGCCACCAGACCATGAAGATGCCCTTGGCCACAGTCCTTGTATTTTGGAACCACGGCTTACAAGTCCCTTGTGAGCAGAGAAAAAAGGTTAATTTACACACTGAATGAAAGTAGAGAAAAGATGATACTACCTAAATTAAAATGGAACTAAAATGGAACCTCAGAAAGAGAAGCATTAAATGAAGAAAGAAGCACTACTTCAGGTGCTTTCTAGCAAAGCTATGTGATTCATTGCCTCAGAAGTTTAAAGGAATGAGAAGTGCAAATGGATTTTAAAATGGACTAAAAGAGTATAAATTTCTTTTGTGAATATCAATTGGTTTTGAGAATTATGCAAGCTGAGTAAACTAATAGCTAATATTTGAGAAGAGACAACTTATTAACCTGCAAAGATGAGTAATAATTTTTGTCATGTTTACATCCTATTAGCTAGAACGTTTTTGACACCTGTCTTTAATGCAGCAAGAATTTCCCTCACCTCTTCTTGTGAGGCGCCATGATTGCAGTTTGCCTCCTGGAATTATTCTGGATGATATCATTAATTTTTATTTCCCTCCTGTATTTGGGATCCATTCACATATAAGAACCCTAAAGTGAAGTAGAGCTATTTTATTTGCTTCTCCTTCAAGATTTTACTGACAAATGTGCATACCAGATTAAATTATCACATTATTATTTTCAGTGGCAAAAATCAAATGTGTATGTATTGTTTTAAAATTTTTATCTTCAAAAAGTTGTTAATCTGCATCACAATAATGCAGATATTTCCAAGGGTTTTTATGCCATGATTCTTTCCTTTCTCTGTGGGGATGATTTCTTACTGTCTTTGCCTCCTGAGACTTTTTAGAGGTGACTGTCCAGCTTTAGAGGTGACTTTTTGAAAGGCTGGAAAAGAGACAGCATTTTGAACAAAACAGTAAAAACTACAAACAATCATATCTCCAAAAGTAAACTCATGAGAAGATGAGCTCATGAGAAGAAAACCTGTTGTTTTCTGAATAAAATACATTTTTGTCACATTAGCAGCATCTCAAAGTTGCTTGGCATTTTTGGAGTATCTCTTTAATTTTAATTACAGGCTGCATATTGTATTACAGGGGTAATATTTCTTATACTTATTAATCATTATGCAAATTATTTGTCAGATGTTTAGAGAAATATGTATTTCCTCTAAAAGGTATTAACTGGTAAGCTGCACTCAATAATGAGGTAGTTCCATCTGCTTCAGGCTTGGGTAGACTTATGGTTGTCATCTGTGACAACTCAATTCTGTGTCCTGATTGCTTTAGAATTTTGTAGTAATGCAGTTTTATCCTATTTTCTTTAACAAGGTTGATAGAATTTACTAGGTTGATAGTAATTACTGATGGGGTCTGCCTTCTTTATAATGTGCTGAGCTCATATAAAATCTAAAAATAAAGAGATACATGAAATCATGTTTATAAACACTGTTCCCCTACATAGTGATTAGTATATTTGCATGATTTTAATTTTTTAACCCTTTAATTCTTCAAGGATCTTTCCTTTTCTATGAATTAATGTTTTGAAATGGATGACCTGTGAATATGTGAGTAACAGCCTTTAATCCACCAGGAATAAAGCTCCTGTAATTAGACTAATGTGGAAAAAAAAAGGGGAAATTTGAATGAAACTATCATTTTCTAATTGACAAGGTTTAGGCAGGTTGTATCCTGTGGATCCCCATTGTCTGTGATTTGACAAACTGTGGCCCTTGTTGAAGAGACCTCTTCAAAGGGAGCAGCAAATTTCTCATCTTCAGGTGCAGAAGCAACATAAAACCAATTCTAGAACAAGAGGAAAAAATGTTAGATACAGAAATGAGGTCACTGAGCTGGTTCCAGCGTTGCTTTACATCTCAGCAATGTGGCCACAGAAGATTAAGCACCAAATCATACTGCATAATTCTTTACCAGTGTCACCTTATCATTCTATTAATTCATCGTATGAGAGATAATTTTAAATGAATTTCTGTTTCAGCTTTTGTGCAAATGCCAAAGAAAAATAAAAGATGACCTTGAAACTCATTGAAAGTTATGGTTAGCGACTCAGGCCAAGTTAGAAAAAGTGCTTTTTCAGTACTTTATCCATGAGACCTTATACACTGGGAATTATAGATTATTTTCTAAAAAAAATAGTTGTCAGAGGTTTATGTTATGCTTAGGTTTGATGCACACATATTTACTGGACAGAGCATATTTAATATTCAGTTTCAAAATAACCACAATTTAGTCAAGGAATTCCACAAGAAATTTAAATGAATTATAGATTATTTTGTACACTTGGCTTCTGTAGCAATTTCCCCCAAAACATAAAGAATTCTTTATTGGCTTTTTGAAAGTCATCAAAGGAGGGGCTTTCCAGATTACTTAGAGCTCTTTCTCTATTAAATCAAATATTTTTTTCCCATGTGAAGTTTCAGTTTAGCTGTTTGTATTTTCTTATTCTTTCAAGTGCATATGCAAAGACACAATATATGATATAAAATTATCCTGGATAAGAAAATATAAGCTCTCTGGTAGGATTAATGTCTTCATTAAATGCCCATGGTGACAATTTTTATCAATACAAACTTTCAAACTTGATCACTGCACTTATCCCCAACCTCACTGGGATTTCAGGAAAATTTCTTACCTCAATGTAGAATTTAAGCACATGGTCTTCCTGCTCCTTATGTCTTTTATGCTTCCATTTATTCTAGTAGTGTTAACACTCCTCATAATTTCTAATATACTTATTCTGCTACATATCCCCAGTAGTCTGTAGAGCACTTTTCTGACTTCACAGGGATAGGGTCTGTTCTTCACAGCAGCAATATCTGCTGGCAGGACAAAAAAAAATTTGTTTCAATTCATTATGCCCTTTTCTTAAAAAGCCTATTGTAACTTTCTTTTATTGCAAAGATGAGTTTAGTTCTTACTCATCACCAGAAAGGCAACATGGCAACTGTATTTAATCTTCAACACTGACAAATACTTAAAAGAGAAATGTCTTACATCAAAGTGTAGAACATATCAGTGTAAAAGCCTGAACATTCTCAATGAGAAGTCAGCATAAGTTTAACCAATTAAGCTCTCAATTTGTTGTCTTTATCACATGTTGTTTCTAATTCTGTGTATACTCAAGGGCCTTACCTGAAAAAGAATATTGTGTTGCTTTTTTAAATTAAATAATACTAATTAAATCTATCTGAAAACCAGGGTAGATGTTTATTAATGCATTGTGAGCATATAAACTAGATTTTCAATTAAAAAGAATTTATGATTTTCAATCAAAACAAATTGGAATGTTAAATCTAATAATAGTGAAGAAGATTGCTTGAGATCACTGACTATGTTGAAAACACTCCTGGAATTTGGGGTTTTCCTTGCGATACAATTTTTAAATGAATATTTACAACCTTTAAATGAATAGTGTCCCTAGACAGATACTGAACTGACAGACACGACAAAAACTGTTTTCTAGTCCATGGCATATACAACTACAGAGTTAGTGAAATATTCTCACCCTACCAATAAAATTGCTATCTGTTAATAGGGGAGGAGGATGCCTATAGCTGATAGAGCAGCTGAGACAGACTCATTTGTTGCTCTCTCTTTCTGCTAAGACTAGCAGATAAGGTGACAATTAGTGTCATTTAAGTTTCCCTTTCTGTTGGTACAGATGTTTATGACTGCATGTAAATAGTCACTTATACCATATTTTGAAGCTGCATTTACAACTGCATACTTTTATTAGGCCAGGTGAATCCACTGAAGGGTGAATAGTGATGACAAGAAAAATATAAAATATGCATTTACTTTTGTACCTAGACAGGCCTAGAGTTATGTGTGTGCATTGTATTTTGTAGCTCCTTAGCCATGTTGAAGCATAATTTTTCATCTCTTTTTTGAATGCACTCAGAAGGTTTTTTGAAGGTAGTCATATAAAGCATTTATATGCTATATATAATGTCATATATAACATCTAAATTGAGGGAAGGGCATTAGTGACAAAAGCAATAGCATACAGTTCCAATGATGCAAAATGCATTGCTATGCCCTAAATATTTTGTTATTACAAGGTTGTGTCAAAAAGCCTCAGCTGTTGTTGAGGCTGAGGACAGCATAGTCTTGCTCTCTGAGAATCTAAATATTTTTGGCAGGGATTAAGCTAATTTTCTTCACAGTGTCTGGTATGGTGCAATGTTTAGGTTGTGTGACCAAAGCAGTGTTGCTAAGACAGGGATCTTTCAGCCAAGGCTGAACAGGGTCTAAACAGTGTCAACTGAGGCCTCTTCTCTTTCACATGCTCTACATGAGGATGCTGAGGGATGCGCAATAGGTCAGGAGGGGACACAGCCATGCAGATGACCAGAACTAACCAAAGAGATATTTCATGTCATGAAGGAGGAGGAAAGGGAGCTGTCTGGAGTTATGGCATTTCTGTTCCAAAGTCACCGTTATGCATGATGGAATCTCCAAGCAGCTGCACAGCCATGGGAAGCAGTGAAATAACTCCTTGTTTTGCTTTGCTTGTATGTGTAGCTTTGGCTTTACAGACTAAATGTAGTCGTGCAGCAGCCCGAGGCTGCTGATCCCGAGTCCCAAAATATTGAGTTGCATCCCGTACAAGCGGATGCCTCTCCCGACAACATCTCCTGGGACTCGGAGGAGGCCGGGCTGTAGGCTGCACTCTCCCTCCCTCCAAAAGTTTGTATTAAGTTTATTGGTTATAAGTTTGCTGTCCCCTCCCCAACTCCTCCCCTGTTGCCGCCTACCCCCAGAAAGTTCTGTTGCTACCCCGCTCCCATTGGTTCTATGTACTCCCCTCCCAGTTCTACCTGATTTGCTCCCTATGATGTATTCCCTTCCCCGGTTGGCCCCGCCCCTGATCTCCGCCCCGAGAAACCCCGTAGCCCCCCTTAAAAGGTCGTGTTCTGCCTGCGCTCGGGGCTGCTCAGCGTGGCAACTGCGTTGCTAGGGAACCCTCTCGTGCCCTGCACCGGGACTCCCTGCTGAGCCGCCTCGAGGGCTCGAGTGACGCACCTCCCCCGCCTGCTATCCCTCAATAAACTGGTGCCTTGCTCGCCTTCGCCTGCCTGGGACTGCTTTACTCTGAGGGCATCCGGCCCAATTCGTCGTGCTCGCGCGGCTGGCACTGGCCATTGCGCCGGGGTCTCCTCGACCCATTGGGCGACCCTGAGGCTTTCCCCACTGCCGCCCGGCTGCGGCTCGAAGGATTCGGACCGCTTGCCCGGAGAGCCTGTGGGTCCTCTCCTGACCGTGCAGGAGCTCCGAAAAGCCCGTAGCGGCAAAGGCGCACGAAGCGGACCTTTTTAAAACACTTTAACTAAATTGTCTTTATTTCATCCCATGAGCTGTCCTGCTTTACCCTGCTTGCTCTCCTCCCCGTCAGCTGCAGGGAGCAGCTCATGCTGGGATGATGAGGCTGTGTGGGGCAGAGACATGTTTGGGTTAAACCACAACAGAGGCTTAGATGCAAAGTCTTTTTCCACCATGCTAATCCTCAAAGGTGGCTACTCAGGCCTGTTTTAAGCCTCTTGAAGAGATTCTTTCTTTCCATATCTGCAGATGACTCTGCGACCAGAGTGATGGAAGAAAGAAGTCTCTGCTTACACAAAGGATGTTATTATGGCATGCTGTACAAGTTAGCATGTCAGAAACACAGCACCACTTTTTAAAAAGGGGTTTAAATGCTATTAGGAAACTATCTTTAAAATTGTGCAACTTCTGCACCCTGAGTGAAACCTTTTGCCTGTGTTGGGTCAGAAGCAAAGAGCCTCCTCCACCAATTTCCTGTTTTCTTAATAGCATATGATGTTTTAATTGCCACTACTCTCAAATGTTCTGCCTTTCCCTATCACAATACTCTGCATAATGAAAAGTCTGTGTATTAAGAAAGCATGCTGAGGCTTTCCAGCCAAGTTTCTACTCTAACTAACCAGTCTTTGAATCCTATTACGTACAAAAGAGAATATTGATTTCCCTGCTGTCAGTAAGACTTTATTATATGACATGAGGATGAAACAGATAGTGTCATTGACAGCTGCATATTATAAATGGAATTGCTGTGAATAGTGAGAAAAACTAGAATGAGGATTGGAAATGTCTTTGTTTTTGGTTACCCAAACTGTGCCAATTTAGGACATTTAGTAGTCAGACATCTCGTTATGAAAAATCAATTAATATTCACAAGAATTCCAATTATATTTAGCTTAAAGAAAGAATAAGAAATCTAAGTATCTTGCAGAGATTGCTTTGGACACTGTGGCACATGCTACTATGATTTTGTTTTTCTAACACCTTATTTACCTGCCCATATCCTGCACATGCCCTAAAGTAAATTTCCATGAATCTTTCTTGGTCAACAAGTAGACTATCCTTCACCAATCAAATGATCTTCCTGCTGGACTCAAAGCTGGAGAGATTTTCTCTTCTTTCATCCAGCTATGAATATTTATTACTCTACTAGGTGAGTCTAATAAGAGTCTGGTTTAAAACCCATTCAACTCAAAAGGAGGCTTTCAGATTATTTTAATGGGATTTGATGCTGACCCTCAGACTTTATGACAGTAGACATTACTGAGAGCTGTAAGCATTCTGAAGAGA
Source organism: Lichenostomus cassidix (assembly GCF_008360975.1). Lineage (NCBI taxonomy): Eukaryota > Metazoa > Chordata > Aves > Passeriformes > Meliphagidae > Lichenostomus > Lichenostomus cassidix. Next base: position 11,871,647 of record NC_139479.1, on the reverse strand, counting down.
TAGGGAATGAACACAAAGAGCAGAGTCTGGTTTGCATGTATAAAGAAACTGGACGTTTCAGGTTTCTCTAAGAGGTTTTTATTTAGCTGCTACATCAGCTATTTGACAAATGAAGCTGGTTTTGGTGTCTTACTCATGGGGTGTCAAAACTTTGCTTATTTCTGTGTTTTTTATTAGCCTACATTCTGTTTGATGCCCACAAGAAAAATAAGATTGTACTGTGCTGCAAACAGTAGAGTGATATTTTCTGGAGTAGCTGTCTAAGTTTTGGTTTGAAGACTGTTCCTCAAAATAATAGGAGAATATACCTAGCAGATATTTAAAAATAAAAAATCTCTAGAAAAATACCTCTTGAAGTAAGGTATGTGTATTTTGATTTATATATATGTGTGCAAGTCAACAAGTACCAGAAGTTTATTACTCATATATTAACACATATAATAATATATAGGCATTTAAATTTGAGTATATTAAATATTTTGCAGTAATTTCAATTGAACCTGCTTTACATGCCTATACATCTGTCTGAAGGGTTACAATCAATACCTCAGTGTGCAAATGGAAAGCAGTAATGAGTGTTAGAGCAGCTCCAGGTGAGGGCCATGGGGATGGCCAGAGGTTTGAAGTATTTCTCCTGTGAAGAAAGTATAAGGGAGTTGATGTTTAATATGGAAAAGAGAAAGCTCCAGGAGGATCTTATTGTGGCCTTTCAGGACTTAAAGGGGCTTATAAGCAACATCAAGAAATACTTTTTGCCAGGTCCTGTAGTGTTCTTTATATGTAGTCTTTATGATATTCTCTGAACTGTGGTTCTGCATAAAAGAGAAAGTATAAATATATGAGTAAAATTAGATTTTAAAAAATATTTTTAAGATACGAATCTTGTATTTGTTCCCTGGTACAATTTAAGGAAAAAAGCATAATTAGACTGGAATTAAGAGTTGTCAAAGTTTGCTGCTAATTTTGTGTTTACACTAATCATTTTTATAATGTTCAAGAATATTTTGTAAATAGAAGAATTAGAAAGTTTGTCAAAAATTTAAGTGTGGTCCGTAAATACATAATATTAATACAAATAACTTCTGTTCTGGACTTTTGCATTAATTATTTCCTGTTAAATTCAAAATGCTTTAAATGAAATATTTTCCCCTTCTATTGCCACTGAAAGAATGAGTTGAAATGGCTTCTGTGGCCTAAATACCTGATTACATCAAATGAAGATATGGTGTATTTTCACATACAAGTATATAAAGGCCTGAATGAAAAATTACCAGAAAAAGTGTTAAAAATGGGTGATTGTATAATGTCTCTGTGATATGGGTACATACCAAACTGCAGTGTAGATTTAACCTCCACCATGATACTCCATGGGATACAAGGGGACAGCTCAGTCAAGTTCAAATGTCCTAAATCTAAAGGCGAAAGGACTCTGTAGTTGTGCAGGCTGCCCTGTGAAGTTCTGCATCCTAAGGCCTAAGGTACAAAAACCACATTTAAAAAAAAAGCTCAGGTTTAAAGTTTCCTGCTTCAACGTTTGTTTCACAGATTGCATTTTGACCAGTTAGGGCAATATGTAGTCCATGGCATGGCTTGGTCTCCAACTTTTATGGATTAGGCAGTTGAACAGGTTGTTTAGAGGTCGATTACTGTTTACAAACCTGGGTTTCCTGTTCTCAAATGGGAAGCAATGGCTGTTTCTTATCTTCATGTGGGACACAGCATGCACATGAACCATCTATTTCCTCTAATTTAGATGTTGTCTTTGGCATGGGACATGCCTCAATGGCTCATGCACTTAAAATCCAGGTGGTGATACATTTTGCGCTTCAAGCAAGATGAAAATCGCTGATTTAATGTCTCTGGACCTGAGCTCCTCTCCATCATTTCCATTTTACTGCGAGGATAGTGAAAGAAACAGAACACATAGCTTCCGTGAATGAATCTTACATTTCAAGGTAGAGTTTAAGTTAAAAAAAAATTAAGTTTCTTCAGATTCATGAGGATGATTTCAAACTCCTAATAATATTATGTCAACTGGCCTTAAATTCTACACTTAGAAATGCAAAGTTCTGCAGGATGTTACAATCTTATTTTTTAGCTTTACATTTATAGGTATCAGAGACTAACTATATTTTCTGTATTAAAATAGAGTATGAACAAGGTTCAAAGACACTGTTTTTCAGATTTTTATTATATGTATGTATGTGTGTGTCTTTGTATTTAGAGTGTGAACCTCTATCATAAAAATGGTCATTATTTTCCTTGGTAGGGCTATTATTGCTCTACCATTTTATATCTTTATATCTTGGTATCTGGAAAGATACCAAGTTTTGTTTTATTTCTAAGCCTCTAATAGTCCACTATTCTTAACTAAATATTCTCTTGTTAACTGCATAAGGATAGTAACAAACCCTTTAGCTTCAGCTAAGTTCCTTGGGTTTTTTAAAAGCTGAAGATGGTGAGTTTATTTGATTTATGTTTACTTTGGGGTTCAGTTTCATTACTATAAAAAAATAGACACACACTTGAGTCAGTATTTAAGCTACTCTCTATGCAGTTTTCCCTCCTGCATCTGATGCTTTAACTGAAAGAAACTGAATATACTATTAAATAACAGAGCAAGACACTGTGTACAATTAAAGTATATAATTTCTGACCAGATTTTCTTCCTTCACCAAAGGTATACATTAGGACTTTAATGATGCATGGAGATGAATCCCAGTTGCAAACGCACAAGCCTTCATAATATTTTAGGGAAGAAATAATTAGCATTTTGGAATTGTGTGTGCATCTCACAAGCAATCTGGTTCTCCTCCTCCTTCCTGTTTCAAAGTCAATAGCCTGTGTTACACCAGCCATCTGCAGCTCCTCTGACAGGTGCAGGGTCAGCATCACAGCTCCAAGCATGGAGTTCAGAGAGAGATGAAAAAATTGCTAAGCAACTAGGAAGAATTTCAAGCATAATTAAAAACCCCCACCAGCATTCATTTCTAAAAATATGCATGTTTTTATTTGTTTCTTTTCCATTTCTCTGGACATGGTTTGTTCAGACAAAACAGCACATGGGCTTGCTTGCAACTTTAAACTGTGTAGGAATAATGAGAAATATATAAGGCTAACCATAAAATGTAAGGAAAAAAAATCCAGTTAGTTGAAGACTTGTTATGCCTTGGAGTTAATAGACTATTCTGTAGTATTGATTGCCTGAGAAAGATGATGCTGCTCTCTAATAGCTGTAGACACCAAACAAAATTCTGAGGTAGTGCAAGTGTCAGACAAGTACAGCACAGGAGATCAGGCCAGTGAACTCTCCAAACCTTAAACCTTCTGCATCTGCTCGAATTTTGGTCTTTTTTCTATTTTTCCATCTTTCTATTGCTTTAGTGGACTGAACACTTCCTACAAACTCCACTTTCTGCATATTCTTCTCCCTTTAATTTGGAAGTGTCAATGGGGTTTTAGGCAAAGAGAATGAAAATAACACCATCCTCTACATAAATAATTATACAGTTAACAAATATACCTTGGTTGAAACAAATTCTGTTCCTGGACCTGTCTTATAAACATGGGGTTCAATGGAGCACACAACACAGGCGGAGACTACATGCATTGAAAAGCACTGTCAGCAGTGTCAGGCAGATAATATTTCCATCCCACATCTTCTTTGGAAAGTATTGCTACTGGGTGAAGTTTGGGGGCTAATATTTAGGAAAAGAATTTTTTTCCCTCTTTTGTATACACACAGTGGTTTCAGGATCAGTAAGGCTAACCAGCATTCACTGGTGAAATTTTCATATCGTTGATATTAGTTATATATCTAATGATGAAAACTTTTGGTATTATTGTCTATTATCTCCACAATAAATTTTCTTTGGTTTTAATATCATACCAGTGCTTTTACAACACTCCAAATTATCAGGGATTTTGGCACTATAACAAGAGCAGTGTGATTACCTAATTTTTCAGTAGTAGAATCTCCAATGTAGATGATACTAATAATGAAACAAAGATCAACAACATTGGGAAAAGTATAAATTTATTCCAAATATTCTGATTTAGGTGAAATGAAGATCCTATTTCTTTCTTAGACTAAGCAAAATAGTCTTACTTAAAGAAGATCATTAAATTTGTATATGCACATAATTAAATCATAGGTGGCATTTCAAGTTAGTAATTAGGAAGGTTAGCCAAGGCATCAATACCTTTTCAGTGTAAATGCTTGCTAAATGACACTGTTAGCAAAAAAAGAAATTATCTTCTTTAATTGTGTTCCAAACTTATCTTAACCTCAAAACGTGAATTGATTGTATAAATTTGTAATTATCTAACACTGTTTTGTTTTGGTTTTATTAGTTTGATTGAGGTTTTTTTTCAATAAAGTAACTTGGTGTGATGTTTTTACCACTATAATATAACAATGCATGAATTATATCCTATTTTCAAGTGTATTGATGCAATTTTTTCATTTTCTCCTATGCATTATCTAATACATTTGCATTGTTTGATTTCCATTTATATGCTGATATTTCAGAAGACTGCTCATCCATTCTGGAAATTTAGATGCCTAGTCATACACAAATTTTGATCTGCTTCTCCTTCTGCCTACAAGCAGCACTACTTTCCTATTCTAAACATAATTTCCAAATTAAAATATCCTTTTAAAATGAGAATATCAAGGTCTTTTGAGAACATGTGCTGTTTAATAATTCATTTCTTATGTGCTCTGATGCTGAGCAGGAAGTGTTAAAAATGATTAATCCGGTCTGGTTGTCTTGCAGCAAAAAGGTGAATTCTTAATTCATTCCAGCAGGTGAACATTAGGTGAAATTCTTGTGAAGAGTGGGCACAATAAAGGCACACAGGCAGATGTTAGGACACAGCCTGGGGTTTAACTGACTAAACTTGTCATGAGAAACTGCTGGACGTGGCATGAGAAATTGCTGGATGTGACAGATAACAGAGGGAGAAGTTGACAAGTGTTATGGGTTGCACTGTGAATAATGGCTGGATTTCACAGGTAGTTAACAGGGCAGCGAGGTGAGAGATGGCCAAATCTCATAAATAATTGAGGGATCAAGTGGAGATCTCGGAGAAGTGAGGTATAACAAGGTCAGCAAACCCTCAGCAACCATAATCTGTGAGATACCAAACTGGGGTAGAGGTGTAACAAAAGTGAGTCCATGGGGGAAAATATAATTGGCCACAGGATGCTTGTTTGGGATGAAACAGAGGTGGAGAAAGGGTGGGGTCCAGATGGACTGGGAAAAGAAGCATGGGAAATGGAGAGGAGCTGGAACAAGAGAGGTTAATTGAGTGCAAGCACCTTGCTAGCTGGACTACTTCTCTGGTCGAGCCCTGTCCTAATAAAATTCTATTCCTAACTAGTTTGGGTATGAGTGTGTGAACCCCTTGTGACCTTCAAAAGGGATTAGTCAGTAGGTAGGATGAGAGATCTGAGTTCCAGCCACTTATGAAAAACATCTGTGAGGGTGTGGAGGTGAACCACTAGAGACTTGAGGTTGGACTGGTATGTAGTAACAGGATGCAAGCACCAGGAAAGACTCAAGGCCTCAGGATCTCATCCAGGAACTCTGTGAGGTACCCAGGATTGGAGCAAAGATATGACAGGGACTTGGAGTCTGTGACAATATAAAAGGGGTGTATAGATGTGGTGTGCCTGTCAATCCAAGGAGTGAGGGTGTCCATATGGAGCCATGGGTGAGCTCACACCCTGGGCTCTGTGTGTGCACCACAAATGTGTTCACACCACTGCTGGTGGGATCTGGCCACAGGGAGCTTCTGCATCCATAGGTTTGGATGGAAGACACCATGAGGTCTAAGAGGGACCAAAGTCATCTCTACATGGCAACAAGGGAGAGTTCCCTGAGTCACAAACTCTACTAGGTCTGGTGCCTTCTACCATAAGTTTCACATGTTTATCAGTGGATTAGTTTGAAGACAAACCAGTGTGAGATTGCAAGTCAGAATTACAATTTAAAAGGAAAATTAAAAATAAATGCAACAATACAAGAAAAAACACTGACAGAGTCGGATACAACCTGACACCCTGTTAGTCAGGGTGGTGGTAGCAGTCCAAGTGAAGTAGTTAGGCTGAAGCAGTGATCCTGTGGAAGGTCTGGTTTCCACCTGAAGATCAAGTGGTAGCTCTCGTCTTCTGGGAATCCAGCAGACAGGGCTGCCTTGGGCAGTTCTAAATCCAGGTTATATCCAGGTGGGAATGCTTGGCTCCTCCCCTCTGGGTGGAGCATCTCACAATAGGCTGAGATAATTCCATGAGTCATGTGGTTAGTTCTTGATGATCCATTAACAGTTATCAGGGGTGTGTCATAGCAGGAGATAACAACCAGTGCCCCAGCTGCTTTAACAGCTTGTGGAGGTGGTAATAGAATAAATACATCTATATTGCAGCCTAGAACAATCAGAATGAACACTAAGTTGTCCTCTAGTCTTTAATTCATCCTTAAAATAGCCTTCAGCAGGAAAATGAAAGAGAACATTGCTTTTTTCACGAGAAAAACAATGTATACTGGATGTAATGACTTTTACCATCTTGTATTAAGATCCCTAACATCATAGCAATTTAGCCAGGAACAAATTATACAAAATATACCCATCTTACTTTCTAATGTATCCACACTTGAAAGTCAATTCTATACTGGGGAAAAAAGATAGGTTATGTAATTTAATATATAAACAGGCCTATTTCTAAACCTTATTATTATTTGCTGCTGGTTTCAGCAGCATGCCAGAAATTTAGTGTTTGAAGTATCTTAGGAGGCTGCAAAGTCCGAGAGGAAACATTAATACTCATACTTTTTTTCTTATATGCAAGTGTTTTGACAAATATATTTGAAATAATATAAAAACCAATTTATATGTATTTATTATTCCTTGAAGGACAATTATTTTTGTATCATTTCACCAGAAAATTTATCAGCACTGGTTTAGTTTCCCTGATTATGTAAACTAGTTCCCAAGCACACTTACTTTCTATCCTGCACCATTACCAGCTGTATTAAGTAATTTGTAGATAAGTCATTAATCATTTCCTTTTATGTTTAGTGCAATAATATTAATCATGAGTGAACAGATTGAGTAATCACATAGCTGTAATATGTGATTCCCTCAGGAGTCCTGTTGTAATTTACTAATTACAGCCATGACACAATATTGTAGACTCAATCAAAAATTGCAGTTTACTACTTTAATAATGCTTTAATTCCCAAGCTGCAGCAGCAATACCTGACCATGAACACCCCTCTACCTCAATGTAGCCTGCAACGTTGATGCTGCCAGGTAAGAAAAAGACAAAGAGGATGCAGAAGTGATGGAACCACCACCAACTTTAGTGGGGATCTTTTCCTGAAGAATTAATGAAATTATTAACTTTTTTGGATAATTATTAATTTATCAGGGAAAAAATTCTAGTTCTTGCTTATCATCTGATGCACAGGAACTATAATGCTGGCTAAAACACAAATGGAGTAAAACAAAGAGGCCATCATAATCTATGCCACTCTGATAACATGGATTCATAAATTTTACATCTACTTTTCATTTCTTAGTCATTCATAAAGATATTATCATAAACGTGAACACTATGAGGAAAGGTAACCAAAGTGAGCCACCAGTGCTGTAAAAAGAGTACAATGTGGTATGCACTTAAGTCTAAAGCCAAAAAAAAATCACATTTCCGTCATATCGTAAGAAAAGGTGGCTTTTTTTGCTTGTATTTTATTGTTGTAGGGTTATGCCAATATTTATGTTTCAGCAGGGGTCCACAGAGCCTTATATAGCACATTTCAGAGGGGACTATTTTAATAGAACAACAAGGCCATAGCTCTTTTTGTGTAAATACACTAATGTAGGTTGAACATGGCAAAAATTGCTAAGCATCTGCTCTAAACATTTTCTGCAGTCACCTGTTCAAACAAATGCTCTGCATCTGTGTGGAATTATCTACATGTTATTTTAGTTATACTACTGAAAAACCATTAATACCATATATTTTGAAGTTTCATTTCTTGACAGTCTTTAAATCCTCTGTCCCTTTTTAAAACTCATATGTCATTCATAAAAGTACCAAAAGTCACTTGTTTTTCTTCAAAGCATGCATGGCTCATGGGCATTTTCATTAAGCTTTATTCAGTGCTTGATTGTTCCCTCTTAATCCATAAGCTCACCTGAATTTTTTTCCAAACAAGTATTGAAACAAATTCCTTTATCTCTCGGTTGCTACAAAATATTTTGGAAAGCTTTGTGCCAGAAAAATTTCCATGCTATAGTGGGTTGTCAATTCTGAAAGGGTTTTCTTTAGTTTGGTTGGTTTGTTTAATCCTCTGCCTTTATTATAAAAGGTATACATTTTAGTTAGAAAAACTTCATCAACAATACACTTAAAATAGAAGACCATATCAATCTCAGAATGAATATTTTACTATTTTACATTATATTCTAGCTTCATCATTTTCCTACTGCAAACCCTTTTTTTGTTTCATGTTTGCATTCACTGTTCCTCACTCAGTGTTTTATTCCAGAAGCCTTTAGTGCAAAATATTATCTTCTCTTCATATTCTGCTAGTGAAAAGATATTTTATTTAATAAAATAGTTTCAGTTATGAAGTCATTAATATAATAGTATTTCAAAGGGCTGCACTTGGGAAAATGATTAAATGTGTAATCTTTTGAGAGAGAAACTTGTAGGCTGAAAGAATATTGTAGAATTAAATTTCATCTGAATGCCTGCCTTCATTATGGATCACTACATGATTGTGGCTTCTCCAGCATGTTCTGGGTCACCGAGTGGGAAGACGGATTTGAGCAAGACACATCCATTCCTCTGTTCACTGGGTTACTCTGCAGGAGAAGCTTTGTCACTGAGATCAGCAACACCACTGACAATTAGGGTGTTCATATCTGACCACTGGCTCCCTGATGGCTTTGTTGCAGTTTTAAATTAAGATTAAAATACAACACAAAGTACAGAGCTTTGACTAACCATGGGAGATTTATATAAAATGACTTCTTTTTCTTCAATGATGCTTGGGCCCCTGGAAAATGCTGGTGGGGTTTAGTTTTGTTTTGCTGGGGGGTTTTTTGGTACCAGTTAACATTTTTTTTCTTTCCCCCACTGCTCATACTTTATTTTAATAAAAAAAGATTTTTTGGAACTTGTAAATTTATAAAAAAATGACCAGTGATGAATAGACACTAATGGCAAAGCTGAAGCAAAAGTTTTGTGAGCTCTGCCTGCTCTGTACTATTGCACTTTGGTGTTCAGCCTAGCAGAGTTTGGAGGACTCAAACAGTATAAAACTAAAGACTTAAGGGCAGAAAATAGGGCAGCAGTCAAAAACCACTGAAGTTAGTGCATAATGGGTACAGTGCACTGACAGCAATCTGTCAGCTGCAGTGTTAGCTGGGGGCTTGATGAATACCGCTAGTAATTCTTAGCGGAGTAAAAGACTGGAAATCTGACTATGAACAGGAACAGTGAATTCACTCAGGACTCTGACATGATTTGGCGGTGCTTCCTTAAGCCTAAAGGTCTTCTAGGCTCCTGGAGCTGTGTGAGGGAGTCAGAGGCACACCCTCTGTGGATACAACACACTGCAAGCTGAAGGGCTGCCTCAGACTCCGAGGGTTCATCTTGTTACAAAATTCTTTCTTGCAACCTGGTTAACTTTTGTTTAATTGACATAGCAATAAGAACTGATAGTTTTTCATGGAATCATAGAATGGTTTGGGTTGGAAGGTACCTTAAAGATCATCTGCTTCCAATACTTCCTGCTATGAGCAAGAACACTCCACTGGACCAGATTTCTCAGAGTCTCATCCAACCTGGTGTTGAACATCTCCAGGGATGAGGAACCCACAGCTTCACTGGGCAATCTGTCCCAGAGTCTCAGCCTGGGATGCCTTTCACATTTTCCAGCAACCCCTCTGTGTTGGTGAGAACAAGGTCCAGCAAAGCACCTCTCCCTGTTGTTTCCTGTGTCACCTGGAGAAGGAAATCATCATTGGCACAGTCCAGGAACCTCTGGGATTGCCCATGCCCTGCTGTGTTGTTCCCCCGTCCTGTATCAGGGTGGTTAAAGTTCTCCATGAGGACCACAGGCTCTGAACAGGAATTCACAGCTCCTGTCTACAGAAGCCTCATCCACTCAGATTTCCTGGTCAGGCAGCCTGTAGCAGATCCCCACTATAATGTCTCCTGTCCTTCTGCTCCCTTTAGTCCTTACCCATAGGTCACCTTTTCATCCATCCTCAGGCAGAGCTCCATGCACACCACCTGGTCAATCTGAAGACTGTAAATTATTTTTCAGAAGGGTGTGCATGTTTATAAGATTTTTTTTTCCAGAGAAAAATAAAAGCTGTTATCTCTACCAGCTGACCTGAAACTCTTGATTGTGATATGTCAAGTGATAATACTCTTCCCTTTATAACAGTGTAAAAATGGTAAAATACTTCCATATTGAACATAGCAAAAGGAATAACTTAGACCCTTTACAATTTGGATGTAAATCCTTGATACAAAAATGGCTGTAAGAAAGTACTTGTCTCACTTTTCAATTTGCTAAATGTAGCAAAGAAAAATGAACATGCATATTGGACATGGGAGGTGGGTTCTTTATACCAGACAGGGAAGAACTGTCTAAATCAGTTTCCAGTCATTGATCCCACCTATTATTTTACATTCAAGAATACAGAAAGTGGGAGTGACTGACTGCCTGGGTGAGTGTTTTTTAGTGGTTAACCTTCCACAGGTAGCAAACCCACTTTCTTATTTTAAAGAAATCAGTGATTTTGCATGCCTAATTTCATTAATCATATCCTGCTTTTATGTAAATACTTGGCTGTTACATGGGTGTTTGTAAATAAAGTGTCAGAAATAACCTGTGTGCAACATTTTGTGGAACAGTAACATCACACTTTTTATTTAAGCAATTAGAATTACTGGATGAAATGTGCGTGAATCTGGAGATATAAATATGGAGAATTTGTATTTTCTATACAGTGTATTTTGGCAGGCCATCCCCACAAAAAAGCTTTTCTGGTCTGTAAGGCTCTTAGTGAAAGTTTGGGTTGAATATTAGCAAGAGTAGCTAGGAAAATAAGGTGTATTTTTTCAGGGTCCTCCAAGGAAACTGTTCAATATCAAGAAGGGCAAAGCTTTGAACTATCAGGCAGAGGATTTCATTTGAACTCAATTCTCTGAGTATACCATGAAAAAGGAAACATTCCTTTAGGAAACCAGAGTGGAAACATTTTTGTAGAAAGTTAATGATAAGTTATATGTGCCCAAACTAATAATAATAACTGGGGCTAAAACATGAAGATTTAGTAAAAAGCCTACATCTTCAACATTAATAATCTGCAGCCATTAGAATGGTTTCCTACTAAATACTTCTGTTTGCTCCCTCAATGCAATTTTTTAGAGTGGTTTTCACAAGGGGAAAAGAAATCTGATTAGCTAAAAATATAGATGCCAAATGCAGAAGAAAATAATATGAATAAAATTCAGCACTATCAGAATGTGCTGTTTGCTGCAGAACAGCAGCACAGCTAATCATGGGGAGCTGTCTCATTGCTGTGTAAAACTTTCAGAGCCTTAATTAAAAGTGCAAAGAAACAAACTGTTTTTTTTCTGTTCTGTCACCTACAAACTACAGCCTTGTTGGACGTGCCAGCTTGAGACATATATGGAGAACTATTTATTATTTGACACCATAAATTTCAAGAAAGGCTTCACAATTATCAGTATCCATAATTTACTTACACACCTGATGAACTGTAACTTTATTTTAATCAGCAGATATATTCCTGTTGCTATTCCATTTTTTCCCACTGTGAATAACAGATGAGTTGCTAATTGCAAGTTTAAAGGGTTCTGAACATATTAGCCCTGTGCACAATTTTTTTAAACTTGTCTTGTGCCTATTGGGTGTTCCAATAGGCAGCAAGGAAGAAAAAGGCTGCCTTGCATCCTTCTGAAACAAGGAGAGAGACAAATTTTTCTAAGGTACCAAAGATTAATTTATTCTTAATCACCCCAAAAAATTCCTCTACTACATGCACAAATGCACCTCATCAAGTGACAAAGAATTCTGTCTATCTTTTAAGGTTAATTGTAGAGATGAGTTTTTTTCCTCTCAAAGGAAGTGCACATAAAAAAGACAGGAGTCTCAGAACTGTCTCCTTGGCTAAGAAGCAGCACATTGAAAGTCTGAGCTCTAAGTTTAAATGAACAAAATAAGAAATCTGAGTTCACTTTTGTAGCACAGAATTTCAAAGAATTTCTCTAGTGTGAAAGCCTTTAAGAAAAATCCTGCAACACCTTGGTATTTCCAGAACTGGTGTGATAATGGGAGATTTCCAGAATTGGTGTGAATGGGAGATTCCCAAATGCCCTGCTAGAAATGTTAAAAGATATTTCAGTTTGATGGACTCAGGAAAATGAATCTGAGCAGATCAGCTGAGGGCTCATATATCTTTAGTTACCAAGCTCTGATTCCACGAAAACAAGAGACACAGAAAGGTATGAAAGAACCTAGAGAGCTGAATGTCTTATAAAGCTCTCAAGGAGCAGGAACAAAGGCTTAACTTCAGTATTGGATGACAATTTGTCTCATAACTGCCTTCATCTAGCTCCAAATCTGTGATGAAAATGTTGTCATGAAAAAGGTGCTACCAGGGCAGGAGAATTTCGCTGTTGATATAAATGAAAATATAAAGGTATTAATATCTACTGGCAGTATTCTGTGCCATTTTCTTAAATACTGTTGTATTTCTCAGTGAGTGAGACAGATATTGCTGCTTTCAACATGACTTAACTGGTTTGTTCCCATTTGAGGCAATGGACTCTTCCATTAATAACTCACATAACTCATAGATCATGATGATATTCTAAGCTATAAGTATCTAAATCATTAGTTAAAGGCTCCTGAGCTGAAGGGATATGAACTAAACTGGCAATCATAAAATTGAGCTTAATGGTTGATATAGAGTTAGAAAGAAATATATTGTATAATTATTCTTAAAAAACGCTGATCTCCACATTATTATAAAACAGTAAACAATGTATTTGAAATTTATCTCAGCTTTGGCTGAGATACACATATTTTCATTATAATTAGATGTATGTTATCACTTATAAAACCCTTATTTGTTATGCTAATGCATTCACTTCCAGACCAATTAACTTGTGGCAAGCTACTGGGCATGCGTAGATTGTCCCAATGTGGATGTTAGATTTTTTTTTTTTTTTTTAAGATAATGAGTTTATTGGTTTAAGATCTTAATTCTAACATCTTTTCTGTTTTTTAAGTGAGGGCAGCACAATAGGTTTTCTTTATTTTGGTACCTTTAAATGCTTTTAAGAAAAATTACTTCTGTAATTAAAAATGTAACTTATTTATTCTTATTGAAACTGTTGCTTATTGCACCATTACAGAACTTGTTGAATTCAGGCTACCTTGTTTTTTACTCTTTGTGGCAAGGTGGTTTATCACATTTAAATAGTTCCATGATCTGTAATCTAACTGAAGTTTTTTGAGTGGAATCCAAAGTGCTGATTTAAGTTGCCCATCACAGCTTTTGTGCCTGAAAAACTCTGCCTCTTGTGGAGGCTAACAGGAATACTCCAATTAGAAAAAATTGATTCCCTATGATCTGCTATAAGGTTGCACATTGAGAAATTCAGTGGATGTTTTAATATTACTCCAAGAAGGAGAATTCTCAAGTTATTGGTTTTGTTCTGTGTCTCCCCTGTCAGGAGGCACATCAACTATTGGAGAAAGATTTGTCCAAAACTCTTGCTTACCATTCAACCAGGATAAAATTATTTCAGAATAGACATAATAATTTCTTACAAAGGCTCATAACTTTAAATAAATAGTCCCACTGGTTTGAGCATGCTTCCTGGGTGTTCAGACCTGTGTGTAGTGACATCTATGTAAGGAGGCTTTGTAATTAGTTTCATCACTAAATACAGCTAAAAATATTTCTTGATTAACACAATACTGCTCTAATCAGCAGATATTTGTGCTTTCAACATCTTTTTAGTCTGGATCCAAAATGTGTTGGGAAGCTGTCAAGGGAAAACTCTGCATCAGACAAAAGTACTGTGTAGAGTAAAAGGCAAGTCATCAGGGACATGAAATTCTTTTAGTAAAAATTTATGCAAATCTCATGCATTGGTTAGCTTACTTATAGAGCTGCCACTCTCATTGATTAGACTAAAACTCATTCACTTTTCATCACCTTAATGTGGTTCTTAAAAGAAGATGTTGTCATATTTTAATATCTCTGTGAACTCTTCAGATATATTTCTATGTCTTCATTCAGATGCACTGTTGCTCTGGTTTGTACAGGCTTGTTAAATAAAAAATGAATTCAAGAGCATCAGTTACAGATGACAGATTAAAATTAAAGAGAGGGCAATAGCCTCTACAATAGTAAACACACTTTTCTTAATCTCTGAGAAGGAAGAAGGATGATTATAATGTTTCAAACTCTCTCTTCTCAGTAATTCGGAATTTTCAATTACATTTGAAGATGGAAAAAAAATTTGTCACAGATACTTCAGATTAAAATACCTGGCTGGCTCCTTGTCCAGGTTTACAGTGGACTTTACTTAGAACCAAAAATAATTTCAGCTTCAGAAATCTTGTTTCTAAAACACAGGTGCAAATTCAGGATGCAAGCCTACGAATTAGTGTTTCAAAGCAAACTGGAGCAAATGTGGCATAAAATTGTTTATGATGATCTTTCCATATTAAGCTGGAGATCAAAGCTTCTAGCTGCATCCTCAGGTCCCAGAGGTTATGAAATTTTACTGTCTATGAAAATATTTTTCATGATTTCCTTTACAATGAGGAGCAACTGGAACACAACTTTCACATCTGCATTGGCTGTTTAACTGTCACAAACTGTCACTTTATCTAAAACTCATTTTAAGCTGTTTCCACATTTTTGATTACACCACGTGTGCTTTGATCAATCAGCTCCTTTTCATTACCCAGCATTAGCAGTAACTGACATCTTCTCTGCACCACAAAATGTCATGCTTAATACTTTTACAGAAGAGCAATAATATATTAGCTAAATGCTTTAATTTCTTGAAAGAGAAATGACATAATGGGAAGGGCAAAAGATTCATATAATTACCAAGAATAACAACATCTTCTGTCACTTCGTGTGTGTATAGCAAGAGAAAGATGTAAACTAAGTAATTCAAGGATTGCTGGGACTGAATTGTCTGTTGTGCTTTTAATCCTTTGAGACAAATAACAGGTGCTCCATCCAGTGTCTGCCAGATGCCAGGAAGAGGAGTTAATGAGCTGTGAAACAACCTAAACTTGGCTGATTTAGCCATGCCCAGTGCAACAAGATGCACAAGTCTTGCACTAGACAAACCCAACAGTCAAAGGCCAAGGGAAGAAGTATCTTCTCCATGAATTAACTAAATGGAGGCACTGCCTCCCTGCTTGTTCCTCTGACAGTTCAGGGCAACTCAACTAACCAAAACTTAGTTTTTGATCATTCATGAAACCTAGAAATGTGGCAACAGTGGGAAAACACAACCAACAAGTAAGTTTTCAGTCAGAACAAGATGCAAAATAAGATGCCTTAGAATTACTATGCATTTGAACTTCTGAAAATACCTAGTATGACTGGATGTGATCATTTGTTTTCTTACTTCAAATAATAAAAATGTAACCTATCAATATAAAGTTAATGTAATTAAAAATGAAAACATTTTTTTATCAAATTAAGTGATATTTAATAGTCTTTCTACTGACAATACCAGAGAACACAGACAAATTTGAAATTAAGATAGTAATTTTATACTGGCAAATAATAAAAACTGTTTAAAGAACATTTTGATTTCATACCTATTTTTCATTGTCTACCACAAAAGAACAATGTATAAAAATGTGAAACGCTCAACTGTTGGGAAATACAAGTTATTTTACTTCAAGCAGTACAAGCTTTCAGTTAACTACTATTTGAATGTTTCCTCAGGATACAGTGATATTCATATTTTTCTCAGTACAAAATTGATTGAAGAAGTAATCATCATTGGCATGTAATTCCTATGCCATTATTAAATGTTATTACCTACCCTACTCTGTTGATGTAAGGGTTGAGGTAATCTACCTAGTAAATCAAAACAATGAAGTGATCCTGATTAAAAATAATTTACAAATATTTTATTTCTATTAAAATCATCCATCAAGAAGATTTGCTTCTATGAATGCATTGATTGTTTTTGCTAGTTAGTAATATTTCACAAATTTCCTTCCTATAATGAACCATTCTGAAACCTTTTCATTTTATATAAGGCATAGGTCACCTAAATCAAGTCAATGGTTTCTAAATCTTATCAAGATGATTAAAATTGGAGGTAGGGACATTTTTCAGATAAATGTAGAATATTGAGTGCTCCTGAATACATATCTGCACTACCTATCTTGACATCTGTTCTGATATGTAGCAAATAATACAAATGTCTACATGAAAATGAACGACCTAAAATTCCTAGAATTTTCTGTCCTGGCATAATTTTGCTGTAGTTTTAAATGCAAATGTAAAGTTTCTCTAGGACAGTACCATAAGCATAATGAATACACCCACAAACTTGCTCAAAGAGAAAGAGACAATGTAAGAGCACACATACATTGTCTCTTACTGTAATTAAAGGTGTTTCTTTGAACCATTGAAAAACACACAGTTTATTTTTCCTCATAATTCATCATAGAATCATAGAATTTAGGGAAGTCTTTTAAGGATTAAAATATTTTCTTGTTGTTTGAATGAGTTGCACAGAATTCTTTTGACTTTTAATTACCTAATAAAATACAAACTATTTTTACAAACAACAGGAAGATTCCTCTGGGTACAAGTCAGTTTTGAACAGGGCTTGTAGAGTTTTTTGTTTTGTTTTGTTTTGTTTTGAGTACTTCTTTGTGGTGCCTTAAATTTATGGTTTCTTTCCTGGCCCTTTTAATTCAGATACTATTTATAACCAGAAAAAATTATAGTTGTTTTCCATTAAATCAATAAACTCAAAGTTATTAAAATCCTGTTAGGCTTCATTACTAGCAAACCTGCATGCTGAGGAAAACAGCTCAGTGTGTGTTTAACATTGCACATATCCCTAAATACCATTGAATTCAATGGGGTTTATGGACACACTTTAAAATCATCACATGCCTAAGTTATTTTGTGCATTAGGAATGTTAATTAGGAGCTTAGTTAATTCCAGAAACATAATGACATCCAGCAGCAGAACTATCCATATTTATGATCCACCAGAGTAAATAATTACTCTCTTTGATTGTTTGAAAATGTTTTTATCATTAGGATTCACATCCATATCTCAATGAAAAATATCTAAGTTTTAAAATATTTTTTCACATAAGTAGAATTTTATGAAGCAGTTAGTATCTGATCTGGTTTGTATCACTTACATGCTTTGGGCCACCATTTTCTTCATTTATTACATGGCTGCATTTGTAAACAGATCTTGAAAATTCTTCAGCTAGGAAATAGGAATTCAGTTCCAAAACAGTCAGTTCTGCCAGCACAGAAACTGGTACCAGGCTAAATGGAGTAGATTCACACAGCTGTGGGAGCTCTGCCTTAACATTCATCTTGCTCAAGACTAACAACATTAAACACATTTTTTTAATCCAACAAGAAACCAGGGACAGTTTATTTTCATCCACAACAAGTGGAATCTTATAAGTACAGTCCATCATCTTTCATTGAAATCAGAGGGAAGTTTTCTAGGTACTTCATTTAAAACTGAGTCAGGTCTCAAAATATCCTGCACACATACCAAGCAACTCCTGAAAGCATCCTCAGAGCCAGACTCATATGCTTGCAGCTTTGTGACACACTTGAACAACTTCTATTTGCTAGGTGCTGCCTGAAAGAACTTGAAGAGGTTGTTTCTGAATGTTATTATGGGAGTTCAAATCTCATTATTCTCCCAGCCAAATATAAGGTGAGTTCTGAATAGAATAAAAATGAGTTGCTGTTGTAATTTGCTGGTATCAAAAGCTGCATTTATTAATTCAATAGCATCGTCTTAGATAAGTAGGCTTCAGAAGAGAAAAAATAAAAATTTCATGCTCCTGCATTCCTTGTGTATGTTGTGGTCTTTACAGGGTCATTTAAAATGTGTTACTACTAGTACAAAAAGGGTTATTTCACTACGATTTTTCAGTGTATTAACTGTTAACATTTTCATTTTTTTGGTCTTTGCTCAGCAAGTAGAAAATATTCCACTGCTTCTCTTCATTAAAACTGAAATTTATCATTTTCCTTACCTTCCTGAAATAGCAACAAACTGCAATGCTTCATAAAATATGTTTAATTTCTAAAATTCCAAGCTACAAAGTAATTTTTCTGAGGGTTTTTTTTTGCTAATATTTAATTTTTAATTATTTCCTGGGCTCAAGAAATATCTCTGAAATCTGATGATATTTTGATCTGAATCTTTAACCATGAATACCTAAAATGTATATTAATTAAATAGGAAGCCCACATCAGAAAATGCACAGTCAGTCAGAAGCTCAGGTCTAGATTCTTCTTTATTCTCTGACATAAGAATTGTACCTTAGTAGTACCTTTTCGACCTCATTTGGAAGAAAATATAAAACCCCTAAAAGTTAGCCAAATCATTGCTTCAGCCCATTTTCTTTTACATATAACTTTTTAGAATTCCTATGTGTCAAAGGCTCAAAAACCATACTTTGCCTTTTGCTTCTATACGTGTGTATGTATGGTTTTTCCATATAGAGGAAGACTGAGATGTTTTGAACTACCAGAGAAGAGAGGCTGAAGATAAATAAGTTACTTCATCCCATATCTGCCAAAGAGTGGAGAGCAGTGACCCCTCAGATGACCTTTGCTTTGCCTAATACAAGGTGTGGCCAACACTGAGATGTCAGGTCTCTGAAACTCAGATCTACTGGATAAATTTCCAGTAACAGGAAATTTGAGGAAAAAAATCCCAAAGTCATTTCTCCTCTCTTTTGTTATCCTGGTACAATTTTCACATGACACTTGGTAAATAATTTTGCTTAATAGAGTTTTTACAGAATTTTCTATTTAGGAAATAACTCAAAATTGCTCTAGAGAAGGAAGTTGCATCCATTTTTTTATCTACAGGATAATGCTTTAATGGGTATGGGAGATAGCTTTAATTTTCTCATTTACCTGAAGGAGTCCGAGCTCACTTTTTTCATCTGACCTTTTCAGTCATCACAGGACTCAGAGCGCTATCTGTAACAGCTGTAAAATTGCAGACAATTTTAGCAGATTTATTTGACCCTGCCCTATGTAATTTGTCTAATCAAATGATAATCTAGACTAGATTGCTAGACTGTAAGCAAATAGTGGTGTAAGTGTCCAGTGTGGAAAAAATCACAGAAAGAGAGACCTGACATGTAAAATATTCTCTGAATGCCTAAATTTAACACAGAAGTTTGCAGGAGTTAGAGACAACTGCCTTTGATAATCAGATCACAGAACTGCAGGCAGAAGATGTTTAAATTGCAGTGTGCAGCTGTGTACTTCATTTATTGTCTGTTCTAGATCTGAGCGGGAGGTGAGAATCCCCAAAATACCAAGGACTGTAATCACCGTGATCATTATTAATTTTTATTCACCAGCTGCACACAAACACACACACAGAGCTTTGATTTTGGCACCTGGTAAAGCCCTCATGCATGTCATGTCAATTTGGGAACTGGGGAGAAGGCTTATAAGCAAATAAATAGAATAATTCCAGTTATTCTAAATATGGAGCAATTTGATTTACCTCAAGATGAAAGCCAGACTTAATATTTAGGGACTTATGTTTATGCAGTGGAAAATTTACTGGATGTTCTATCATGCAGAAGGTATGCAATAAATTCCACTTTTTTTTTTTTCTTGTATTTTAAAATATACCTGCTTCAAGGTCAGAGGGAAAACCTCAGTGAAATATTGTTAACTGCAGGGAAATTATTTTTAGAAAATTTTAAGATTGCTGCAAAAAGGAAAGTTATGAGGTCTGTACATAACAGCTACAAGATGGGAGGAAATTAATGTGCATTTGCTACCAAGTAAAAAACAAATTCAATTTGTAAAACTGCTTAAATATAAGCAGCTCCAAATTTTATTTTAATATATCCAAATAGGAGAGAAAGCATCTGCTAATGTATAGAAATTCGTGCTTTTCTCTGTAGGTTATTAGAAGGATGAAAAAAAACCCCTAAAATCCTGCATAGGAAAAATGAGATCGAGAAAGAAAGCTTACCTGCCCTGAACATCTTTGCAAACATATCTGCACAATCAGTATTTGTCTGGTTAAGTGTACAAATTAAAAGCAACTCATAATAAGGACACAAAGCAAAATTCAAGTCTTCTCTTTTTTTTCTCCCTTAAATGAAATAAACCAGTAAACACTCATGGAAGAACCTTAGTTATTGTTTTTCATTTAGAATATCTATTGATCTGTGGAAGGAGGAGGCAATGCCTTTCCCCTCTATGGCAGCAGGTCTTTCCAAGGACACCAAACATGGATGCTGAACTTAACCATCTGAACCAGTGAGTTTATTCAGTGAAAAGGAAGTCTGATGCAAAATTATCTCTGGAGTGCGACAGGAAGACTGTCAGCAATACAGTCTAATAGCAACAGACAAAAGTGGAACAGCTGCCAAGGTTATGTTCAGCAGTCATGCATTTTAGGTAGTTTAGTAGGGATTTAAGAACTCACGGTGACAAAACTGATTCTATTGATTTAAACTACTTGAATACCTCATTGTAATACTTGTGGAAATCAGTAAGATCCTGACTTATGCAGCTAAAATTTTTGGCTATTTAGGCATCTCTGTCTGATTTGTGCTTATTTGTTTCTTGGAAAGGTTGAAGGGTTTACCTGCAAAATGGGCGACACAGAAAAGGAAATTCCATTTTCTAATATTATGCTGCCTACCCAAATGAAATATAGGTGCCTGAGCTGGAGCTCCATCAATACAAAAAAATGAAATGGAATTGCAGCCTGGGCTGCTTTGATAACGCATTCAATG
This sequence comes from Lichenostomus cassidix, assembly GCF_008360975.1. Classification (NCBI taxonomy): domain Eukaryota; kingdom Metazoa; phylum Chordata; class Aves; order Passeriformes; family Meliphagidae; genus Lichenostomus; species Lichenostomus cassidix. The sequence continues at coordinate 11,850,540 of NC_139479.1, read as the reverse complement.
ACTTTGGGATGCAGAAGCACAATCTGGGGAAGGTAAGAGATGATTTAGGTGCCCTCAGCAAGGCTTTACTGGGTCCATGGCTGAGCCAGCTCTCCTTTGATTATGTGGCTGTTCAGTAATGTGTCATGACTGGGGAGAAGGCACTGAGGTGATGATGAGTGGGTTTGGTGTAGGAGAGTTAGATGGGAAGTTGATTCATGGAACTATGGTGTTGATCTAGTTAGCATTTTTTATTATTATTATATATTTTTATTATTATCACCTTTTGTGATAGAAGTGCTGGCTGCTCTAGTGAGCTCAGCTTTGGTTCATTCTGCTGGGGTTACTTCTCACCTTGGATGACTTTCACTGGCCCCTTGCTCTTCTCCAGCTCTGTGAGTTATTTCTATTTTTGAACCTCAGCTGTTTTGCTTGGGTTAGCCTTTCTTTCTCTCTGAACACTAGCAATCCTGGCTGTGTTATCTCAATTTGCTCTGAGTTTATGATTAATTTCGTCATCTTAGAAAGCCAGGGAAATTTTCATGTTGCACAGAGAGTGGAAGGAACAGTGTGCTTCTCCTTTATTGACCATAACACGGTTTAATTTGAGGGCAGGACAATAGTGTTATCATTGCTATAACTTATTTACATCCTTGTGGAAACCATAGATTCTAACCAAATTCATGGTGTTACTCTCTTCCAAAGAAAAGCCAAGACACTGAGAGAAAAGGAGGTTATAATCCTCCATGAGAAGCGACCAGATATTTCCAGTAAGGCATTTTTGGGGGTAAATGTTGCTAATTTTTAGCCACTATTTGGTATATTTGCAAGAATATGCCTGTTTCATGGACTAGGATTTTACCTCCATAATGGAATACCCTGGCCAAAATGAAAGAGAACCTCCCACAGCTTAAAGCACAGAATGACCAATAGCCTAGTGGTGGTGGTGCTCCAAAATGCAAGTGACCTAAATTACCACTGGAATACTGACTTGAAAATAAGCCTTACCCTCCCAATCAGTGTGCTGTTAGACGTCTAGGCGTGTCTACCAAAGGAAGAGAAAATATACCCACCATTTCTCAATCTGATGGGAGCTCAGAGCGACACTCAGTGCACCTTTAGTGGAGTGTCCCAGCTCCTTCCTTCTTACTACCACACTCCTTGCCAAACTCGATTGGCAACTCCCTTGACAAGAAATATATCTTTCTATAAATTGATAATTTATGATTCTATTTGAAATAACACATTTGCAATTTTGTGGTAGACCATTTGGTATATTCTTGGAAGCCCAAGCACCTTTATGGTGCCAGGCATTCAAGGAATTTGCCATTGGAAAATGATTTTGCAGTGCCTAGAAGTGTGGTGTGAGAGCTTATGTGTCAGAGTATTTAGAGTCAGTTTTATCACTTCAGACATATAAGGGGAAAATATTTAAATATGTTAAGTATAAGAAAGGAAAATATTTATAAAGCATATTCCTCTGTCTTGAAATCTATATATACTACTCTTTTCTTAAGGCTGAATAAGCATCATTTGTTTGCCTTTTAAAAGACTTGGTTTTTTGTTGCTTGTTCTTGGACTGTGTGATATTCCACAGTGAAACAATATTCAGAGAATTTTTTCTCTCTTCTTCCTAAGTTTCTTGAAACATGTTTCTATTTTGTACTAATTCTAATTTGAATTAGCAAGTTCCTTGCTTGAGACCTTAGCTCACATTCCCAATTCATAAGATTTAAAATGTTTATTTTGAAAAATATTATAGAGAGTCTACTATGAAGTCTAAATACACCACAAAACTGATTTGAGGACAGGTTGCCAAGAATCATCAAAACCTGCTTTGTTGGTATTAGAAAAGCCACAAAAAGACTTTTTTTTTTGTCTTTCACTGTTCAAACTACACAGAAACAGGGTGGTATTTAGCCCTTCAACCTTATGAATAGAATCAAGATAAAAAAAGCATCACGGAAAACATCTTTGCTAGCTACTGTCAAAATTCATCCTCTTCCTATGACTATAATGGCCAGCCATTCCTGTCCTACAGCCTCCCTCTTCCAGACCTTCAAGCACTTTTGTGTTGCAATACCTGGACCTTCATTATTTACCTGAGGTGTACTTTATGAAGTATTGCATTTTGTTGTCAGCAGGTTCATTCTTAAGCATCACAGAGATCAATTCTGGATGAAAGACGGCAGGCTCCCTCTCCCTAGCTAACAAAATAATTCAGGGATTATACAGTGCCTTGTCATGACAGCACAGCACAGGTCACTTCCACCATTTATCACCACTAAAGGCAGGCACCCCAGCAGCAAAATCGCCAGTGTTCTCATTTGTTTTGGTAGTAGGTATCTCCTTTGACTGTGCAGCGGGATTTCAAACTATCATTAAAAAATCATTACAACCCCAAATGGGACATTGTGAACCTATGCTTCATCCAGAGTCGTTTTCCTGAGCTCTCACAGAGATGAGAGCAGCAATATCAGTAATGTAAATAAACTGCTGTGCCATGCCATCGACGTTTTTATTATGGGGTTCTTCAACCCAGTGCTTCTTTTCAGCCTCTCTGTGAGCACAAAGTGAACTCTTTTTTACATCATTCAGAGACTGGGGCAGACTGTGTAAAGCTGCACCAAAAATGCTTCTTTATGTAGATCAATATTGGTGCCATGCTATTCATTTTCCATAAAGCACTTCATTTTGAAATGCCTTGATGCCCTGAACCTCAGTGCTTCCTTTGAGAACTCCAGTACTTTTAAATCCACGAGCCAGTCTTTTCCTGTTTTAAATTGTCCAGGCCGCTTTTGATCAAAGCTGCACAGTGAATTATACAGCAAATTTCTGTTTGTGTAAATGCTTTATAACCCTCGTCAATCGCACACACACTTTTGACTAAAAATAGTTAACTTAAAACAGACTAAACCTGTTTTAATGGATAGGCAGTAAGATAAGTTATTGACATCACAAACGCCTGTGGGACATCTACTATGGATTTTACAGGAAAGAAATAATTTTCTTCTTTGAGTCTGAAACTTTTCGTTTCCTGACCAGACACAGTTCTTAGCCTCTTTTGAAGCCAGCTTCTTCTAAGTGGTCCAATATCTACCAGAGTAAAAAAATAATGGTCTTTAATGTAAACCTGAGGTTTATTTGCTTGTATCAGGTGTATCAAGCAGACAAAGCTGTTAAATGTGAGGACATGTTTCTTACTCAAAACACACAGAGCAGCTCCCCTGAAGAAGCTGTTTCTGCACACTTGCTTAGAAAAAGTCTCTCCTTTCCTATGAAAGTATGTTGATAGGATTGCAGTAAGAAACCTGAAATTTGTGTTACATTTAAAGCCAGATAAAGGCCCTATCCATATCATCTTAAGGAATTGATACAATTTCTCTGTCAGTCAGTGTACTTAACTGAAGACAGAAAGTCCTGCAGAGCCTTTTTATAAATTAAAGATTTTAGTTTTCCCAGAAAAATAAAATATCCAATTGCATGCCATGAAGAAAGATTTCTTTGGGGAAGATTTATCTGCATGGAAACTACAGCCACTTATAGCTGTGAGCCCAGACTCGTGAATTTTATGCTCAAATTCAAAATCAAAAGTCATGTAAGGATTTTGGCTGGGGAGTGCCTACTCATTTAATTCCATGAGGGCCCTGGAGACACAAGCATTACCAGGACACAAGAGAGGCCAGACTCTGATGCTAACCAGCATCATCTACAACATCAGAGCACAAATACCTGATGGAAGGAGGCTGTGCCTCCACAGGACTGATCCCTATAAATGACAAACAAATTTACAGCTCTTGCTGACATGCAGTCTCACTCCTCCCATGGCTGACATATTCCTGCAGTGTGGCACAGCAGTTTTTTATGAAGGGCAAGTTTTCTATTCCTTCCTCAAGGAAGGACTCCTCTACATACACTGTACTTCAAAGAGACTGTAAGGAATATATCTCCCACTCCTCTCTGGTCCCTCTGCAGGATGCTCTCCCTGGTGTTTTCTCCCACTGACCCCACAGAATGAGAACATCCAGCAGAACGGGGTGATGAGGGCAGCAGCTCTTTTAGAATAATCTTGGAATATCTGTTTACATGGCTCCTGAAAATGGCAATGCATTTTCTAGATTTGGAAAAACTGTCACTAACCTTCTTGGAAAGTTCTATCTTTATATCTATTTCTTTTTTTCTGTAGATTTGATGATATTCTACAGTGTTTTCGGCTATAACTACTTCCTCTTGCTTTTGACTTCTATCCAAAGTGTCTGCAAATCTTTCTGTCTCAGTCAAAAACAGCACAGGAAAATACTGAGAGACAAAAAGGTATTAGAAGCAGAAATGAAGTAAATATTGTTTCATCTCATTAAGGTGGTAATATATAAAACACGGGAGAAACAAGTCTTGTTATCTGGAAATTTGGAAAAAAAGCTCTATGAAAAGCAAGTTTTCTTTTCAAGAGAAAAAAAAGCGTTTTCTTACTCACTATTTTCCGGTTGTGCCAAATGCTGAGAGAGAATTAAAAAGAGAGAAGGTATTTACAATTCTGATGGAGGAGTAGGTGTTGAAAATGTTCTGTGTGATTGCAAGCACGATGTGGTCTAGGCAGCTAGAGAATGTCTGGTGTGCTGTGCAAGGAAGTGGCAGAGCACTGCTCACCAAGCTCTGCTCCTGCCTGGCACTGATTAACCTCTGTGATGTGCTGTGGGCTCTGTGCTCTGCCTTGGGAGAGCTCACTTGTCCTGCTTGAAGAATATGATTAATATTTCTGTCCTATTTTGCAAGGGGGGAAGGAAAAAAGGGTGAGAATAGCTGTGCATTTGTTTTCATCTCTTTCAGAAAAAAGAAACAAGGAGGAAGGGTTCCACTGTGGGTAAAATGTATCTACAATGCAGCAGGTTTACTGAGGGACTTAAAATGAGATCAGATGCTTCTAATGTAATTGAAAAAAAGACATAAACTCTTTCTTGTTGTGGTGCTCCTGTTGCTCATGACACTGCAGCACAAGCAAGAAACACAGGAGCTGCATGGAGCCTCCAGTCCCAGCCTCTGTTAGATAAATTGTGTTCATTTATCTGAGGGCAGGACTTTGACTCCTGTCATGTTCACGTTATCTATGATAAAGATTCTGAATATTTATTAAGAGTGTTTGAGGGACAGTGTAAGAGTAAGTGTTTGAGGGACAGTGGATGACCAGAGCTCCTAATTTGATGAAAAATTCACAATCAAGACGCCAGTTTAAAATGTTTTTAATATTTCTACTTTACCTTTGTTTGTGTTGTATTTTTTGGTTGTTTCCAAGAGCTGAGAATTGGACTCTTTTGGAGAAGACCTAAAAAGCACATTTATTTGTCACCATTCCAGCTTCGCTGGAACCCAAAAATATTCTGCATTTTTTTTCAAACAAATAGAGCTAATTTGCATTAATATAACCAATGTAAATTTACAAATAAATTTCAATGTATATGTAAATAATTTAGAAAACTTGTTTCTGTTCGATGGATAGAGATACTCCTCTTATATTTACCATAGCATTGATAAGTGTTTGCCAGGGAGGTATCATGACAGGATCTGTGCAATTCAATGAAGCATTTAAAAAAAAAAAAAAAGACTAATTGTCCTTTTTTACTTCTCAAACTCTTTTCTCTTCTCTGCCCCCTTGCTCAGCTGAGTGCTTGCTATTTTTTGCTGAAAGCTCCAGCAAAAACTCTACTTAATTTAAATAGATAGCTCAGGTTTTTTACTCACATCTATAATCCATGAAAGCAATATTGCCTGACTTTTGGAGTCAAGTTGGCTGAAAGGATGCACAATATTACTATAGAGAAAAATATTTATCAGGAGCTTCCCATCCGCTTTTACCTTAGGTAATCATATGAATAAAATATTATGTTAGAACTATTCTCTTGAAAATACATACACTCAAACTGGTGGGCATGAGGAACTCACATAAATAATTTTTAGTGTTACTTCAGTGGTCAAATCCAAGCATGGCTGCAAAAGTAGCTCCCTTAGAGAGAATACTTCAGATTTGATTTACAATTCATTTCAAATCCCAGAAAAGCCATGTACATCTGGTTTTACCAGTGCTTGTCTTCCTCCAATGCTCTAGTACTCTTGACATAAATGTTAGATAAAGATTTTAGCAAAAGTTCAGATTTATCAGATATGCATTTATTTCAGGGACATTATTATTTTTAAATGTCTACTTTGCATAGAGTTTTTATGAGTTGCTAAAGTAAATCTTTCTTTGGTTCATTTCTGTTTTAATTTAAGCAATATCAATAAGTGGATTAAACTGATCCTTTCTGTAACTCTACAGACGTCACTGGAGTCACATTAGAGACACATTAAACTTATTTGTCTCATCAAGCATCAGGAAAATATCTTTGGAAAATGCTTGAAATTCAATGTCTTTTGGTACCATCTGAATATAGAATATAAAATATGAATTCCTGCAAAGATTATCTAGTTTGTCAGGGTTCAGAGTTTCACTTCAGTAGATAATATGGAACTGAAAACTTAAAAAGATGGTAATAAAGGCAGAAATATTCTATCTATAAAAAATCTAATTCATTAAAAATTTTTTGAAAACAGAATCTTTGTGAGTTACTGTAATTTTGAGGATTATTTCTTCCTTTAATCCCATCCCAAATTATTGTATTTAAAATTTTAAAAGCAGTTTAAAACAGACAATAAGCACAACATTAAACACGCGAGGATCTTTTTGAAAATGAGGGAACATTTTTGCACTGTGCGGGTGACTGAGCAGTGACACAAGATGGCCAGGGTCATTGTCTCCATCCTTGAGGATATTTGGAAGCTGGCTGGACAGGATCTGGGGCACCTGGCTCCAGGATACCCCTCTTGAGCAGGGTAGTTAGACCAGATGGTCCCCAGAGACACAATCCCATCTCAGCCATTCCACACACCCCAAAACCAAAACAAAAAAAAAAAACACCCAAAACACCACCCCAACACCAGGGGGAGGTCTCAGGCTGACCAATCAGGGTGACCTCTGAAAAAACTATATATATATTGAAATCAAAACAATAAAGGCTTTTTTCCTTCTTGCCACTGAGAACTGGGTTCTTTTCTCTGCTAGCGGCTCAACAGCTACACTGTGGTTCTGTGATTGAAGCCCAAGATGATCCTAAAGAAAGGACCTTTGCACAAAACTACATTACCCTATTGGTTCTTTTCCAAGAAAAGGAAAGCGAAAAGAGTCCTGCTAAACAGTCATGCTTTAACCTTAGATTACAAGGTCAAGACTCGTTGGAAAGAATAACCAATTATTCCTTGAATTCGCATTTTTTCTTTTTTTGGAGAATATGAGCCTATTAGAATCATAGCTCCCTTAAAATTCAGAATTAAATGATTGTTCTGCCTTTGATTTTGTACAGCAAATTTATACTAAGCCACATTATTTAGACACTTTTATTAACCATTGAGACTTTTATTGTTTCAAAACTGGCAATAAAAAGCATGTTCCTTGAAATCAGCTCTGTAACCTGACAGCACTGGAAATAAACCCTTACAGTCCTTTAATTTAAAATATTGTCTCAAAACCAGCTTATGCATTTCTGCATTTCCTGTTCAACAGTTTTTATCATAGGACACAGACAAAAAAAGATTTCTTTAACTCTCTCACTATCTAACATATATGTCCTACGGGTGCTGCATCTGGACAGCATTTATTTAGGAAAACAAGGTCCATTTTCCCCAAAATGTGACAAAATTTTTTTATTTGCAAAATGCAATTTTATCCAAAACTCTTTACTCATAATCAATTTTTCTCTACTTTTTCCCCCTACCCTTTTCTTCTTGCTGAGGCTACAAGACCATGTGTTCTGCTCTGCCTTTGATGAATTGTAGTCTTGAAGGTATCTCCAGTGATAAGAAAAGGAAAGCACTATTTCAAGTCTTTTCATTGAAAATATTTCAACAGCAAATGGAATTGTATACAAATAGAATTAACAGAATAGGAAATTTTCCAACATACATCTTGGACAGACAGAAAATACACCAAGGAAGAAGGGGAAAGCTCAGCTCTGCTGGGTCTGGCTGTATCTGCAGTTAACCCAGAAAACAATCAGGACTCCCTTTCCTAAATTTTTGTATTTACCATAGCATTGATATGGTAAATATAAGAAAAATGAGCATGTCTGCAATTGTTCTAGCAAAACAGTTTTAATGTGATAGGAACTTGCTGAACCCATTATTGGTCATGTGGAGGAGAATTCAGTTGTTGAACCATACTGTTACCACTGCCTGCACCCTTGTCTTGTAAAAATGTAGGAAAGGGAGTCCTGGTTGTTTTCTGGGTTAACTGCAGACACAGCCAGACCTGACAGAGCTGAGCCTTCCCCTTCTTCCTTGGTGTATTTTCTGTCTGTCCAAGAGCCCAGGAGAATTTCACAGACAACACTGCAGAGTAACCAATCTGGCACTCTCAGTGAGATCATATCTCTCATGATCACAAATGCACAAATAGGGTGATGCTGACACAGCAAGTCTGGGCACATTTTGGAATCCCAGATGCACAAATAGCATGAGTTACACTATAGATCTGGGCACATTCATTAAGATTCCAGATTCACAAACACTGCAATTTATTGATTGGTGTGACAGAATTAGGTTCAGAAATTGCTGTTGATAAATACACAGATATAAGAAACACTAAACAATAATATTACTGCAGAATAAAGCTTACCCTATCAGTGTTCCTGTGGGGGAGGAGATGGGTACAGCCTGCTGACCTCCAGCATGCAGAGGTAGACTCTCCTCTGACCTCCCTCTCCCCTTGAATTACATTTAGATTGTTCTATTTGAGAGTAGAGAGAAAGATTCATGCGATATAATTTCATCATTGGGTGGAGTTTGGGTGACTTTAATGATAAATGTAAAGCATGTGCAGATTTTTATTTCATTAGCATATCCAGGGGTATAAAAAGTCAAATGTATTTTCAGTTAATGCAACATGGCTCAGCTTTTGGTTGCTGTTTGGGTCATTCCTTTGGCTTAGTTCCCATTCCTTGCATTGATTTAAACAGGACATGACCACAACCCCTCAGTGCCACTCCATCCTTTGTTCTGTCTCTCCCAGGGCAGTACACCAAGTTCCCTCCAAGTCCCTGCTCCTAAGGTTTGCAGACAATTTGTTTCTAGTGAACTATTGCCAACATGGGCACTTCTCCTTGCTGAGTTTTGTCTTTCAGTATTTTTCCACAATCTCTCCCCCTGAAATGTTCCTATTATCATTTGGTTTTTTTCCAGGAACCTAAAAGTTATTGCAGGCAGATGAGAGAGGAAAACAGAATACGTGATAGCATTGTCATTATAGTTCTTGCTTTTCTATTAAGCAAAACCAATAAAAGCTCTATTTGTATCCTGGTTTTTGCATTATTCCTGTCACCTCTTGTCATTCTATATTCACAGTTTGCTTCCACTTCAGTGGAGTCTGAATTAAGAAAATGCTTGAGACTCAAACCTCAAAACATTAGCAGTTGTCCTTCAGAGGAAGAGGACTGGTCCTGTGCAGGGCCAGGAGTTAGACTCGATGATACTTGTGGGTTCCTTCCAACTCAGCATCTACTGTGATTCTGTGATTAAGGGCAAAGACAGCTGGGGTTTTCTGAAGCACAAAATAAAATATACATATCATACAGCTGGAATATAGGTTACTGCATGAAGGATATGTTAGAAAACATTTATTTAAATGGAGACTTGATTGAATATTCACTTTCAGTTTGATAATGTGAGCAACAGCAGGAAGACTTTCTCTGGGTTTCCAGCCAAGAGGGGCTCAGGTGAGAAGAGCTGAAGCACTTGTTTGGTGTAGTCTTATGTTTACAAGATGCAATGTCCAGGTGTTTGGATACTATGTCAAAACCTAGTGTTTAAATCCTGTTTTGTAAAAGGAATCTCATTGTCAAATTCCTGAATCTGTGCTTCGGCTGTTCTCAAAATTTGAAATCTATGATAACCTTTCAGATCAGGAGTTGTCTATGCTAGTTAAATATTCAGTGTAATCAGACAAGGTCTAAGTTCTTTCTTGGGTGCTTAAAGCCTTTAATACATTTTCTTTTCAAAATAATTGTTGCTTTAAGGCATATTAAATTGTGTACATATGTATTTCTTAGATTTATCATGTTTTTTGCCTGCTTCACCAGTTGCCAAATCACAAGCTGATCAGTTTAAAAAAATGCCAATATTCTGTAAAATTTTAAGTTATTTATCAAACGTTAGCAGGGAGCTGAAAGCAGCTTTTATCACATCTGCCTGTGCTTTTGACAAAATACAATGGAAATTAAGATTTTACTGGCTGCTAAAAAAAGCCAAAACAACCCCAACAACCCCAGAAAAATAATCCACAAAAGCACTGTAAGAACAGCACCGGTAGCATTCATTTAAACATCAATGTGATGTAATATAACGTAGTGTAAACTTCAGATACTGCTCTCACCCTCTTTGGTGACTGTGAAAACATTTGCTAATTGCTTATACTCCCACGGTCCTCCTTCCTTCTGCTGAGACTCACCCTCAGTAGCTGCATAATCATCAGTCTTTGAAGTCAGTAGCAGTCTGCTAACAGAGCAATTAGCTGAAGCACCAAGAGCCAAAGGTGGTAGATGTGTTCCCTCCTTTTTTTTTTTTAGACATATAAACAGCATTTATCATGGACTTGCAAAAGATTAATAACATACACTTGGATTTGCTACAAGCTTTTATTTGTTCTGTTTGAACAAGGTGAATGAATGCCAGCTACCATTTTTTTAAAAGTGGGTTGTCAGGCTGCAGAAGCTGCTGTCTCAGATCCCAGGAACCTGACCTATGACATATGTCATGTGATATCAAAAATCCATGTCTAAACAGCTGAAATGCCATTCATCTGACAGAATGGAGTCATTTTCTATTGGAACCAGCTATCTGGATTTCCATTTCTGTCCGTAGGAAGAAATAGATTAATTGCTTCTTTGAAGTGCTTCATTTAAAATACATATGTAATGGTGCATTGCCATTCTGAGATAGTTTTATGATAATAATCCAAATGGACATAGTAATTATATTAGTTGGACCTCAAACCAAAATGATCTTGCCTGGGCATCTGGATATAGGAACAACATTAGGTATTACTGGGTAAGACATGATTTAAAGTAAATTTTTCAGAATTTTTGCCCTCTGCATTGCAAAGTCACAGACACAGGTCAACATTTTGGAGAGCCTTGAATATGATTTTCTTTCTTTTTCAAATCCATAAACTTCAAAATAATCTCTACATAAAGTCTTATAGCTACAGCAGTTCTATGACAGGATTCCTTTTAAAGTTTTTGCATTGATCTGCTGAAAGAACTCATCAAGGCACATTTACAGATACTTTCACAGGTCTGCCTCTCTTTTTAATGTGTTTAGTGAAGAGAAGGAAGATAAATAATAGTATTCAAGAAAAGAGCACTTGTTTGTTTGTTAAGAATTATCCATCTGAAATTAATGGCAAGAACAAAATATATCAAAAAATGACATAATTATGTGCTGGTAATCCATTACTGTCTTATTAATAGAAAAGGCTTTAAAAGAGAGAGCAATATAAAATCCTGTTTCCACCTCCATCCACCCTTCACTTTTTATCTTGTGTGAAGCTTCAGATTTTTTTCAAAGACTGGAGGTAGATGACAGTGATCTGAAGAATAACCTTTGGTGTAGAGTAGGGGGAAAGAAAGGAAAGAAAAAAGAATAGTATATGCATTGTTATTATGTGATATTCAGTGCAAACAGAACTCTAGAGTGCTGCCCAAAGATAGCAGCTCTTTACTGAAGTGATTTACTGTATGCACACTCTGAGCCACAGATGCATAACTTAAATAACAAATCTGCCTTGTAAATGTGTTTTACTGCATCCACTACAACTTGGACAATGCAAACTGAATTTGTTTCTGCAGAGAGAAATGTTTATTTAAGTGCAGTATGTTACACAGACAGGCGAGAGACACAAGAGGCTGCCTTTTATTGAACACAGAACATTTTCTGATGGGAATTTTATCTTGAATTTGCAATTAAAAATCTGCTCAGTGGACATAAATACTAATAATCAGAGAAAGCTATTTTATCATGTGTGGAGAGACATGGCACTGTTGTGTGAACTGGGGTGTAGTTTTAAGATATTTTTCCATTTTTTAATAGACAACATGACAGTATTTCCTTTTTTTTCCCCATTGAAAGTTCTAAATACAATGAAGGTGTGAAGTAGCAGTACAGGTGAGTATATCATGGGAGTTGTAGTATAAATGGACCCTATGTCCCATGCAGAAGGTGGAGGAGAGTGCAAGAGGCCATGGTAATAGGGCAGAGGGAAGTGAGACCTGGGGAGAGTCTTGAGAGAAGAGATATAGGCAGGTGTGTTCTAAGAAAGACTGAAAATTTAACTGTAGTTCACATAGAGGAAAATAGTTTTTGTCCTGAAATTTTACCTTTTATTGCAAAGTTGGAGGGTTTGTTGTTTTTCCTCAAAGCAGTGGAGCTACTCTTCATGTGATTTTTCTGAAGATTAAATGCTGCACTTTAATATGAAAGTTACCTCTGCATAATTTCAGGCCATAAAATTTCCTCATATTATTCAAACCTAGCAAAGACAGATGAGTTAAATCAAGCTTCACTCCATAAATTTGTACAAGTATTTGTGCTCAGTCAAGTAGAGAGTATGGCAAGATATTTAAGGCCACTATGACTTGTAGCAATCAGTCTAAATAAAACAAAACAGAAATCTCTTGCCTAATCAAAGGTACATGTGCAATCACAGAGTAAAAGCACCCAAACATGGAAACAACAATCTCTCTGTTAAATTAGGCAGAGAGCTCCTCAGTCTCCAGGGTGTTTTTGGTAAGTGCAGTAACCCTACACTGACTTTGTCAGAGATCACACATGCCTTCCAAGACACTTGATATCACTTATGCTCTTCTCTTTGTGTGTGTGTTTTCTCTTTTTATCTGTGTGTCAACAATTATGTTGAGATCGGAGATATTTCTAGGTCATGGACAAAATTACTGAGGGAAGCAGGAGGAGTAAGAAGGCTATGAAAAGTCTGGCAAGGACCAATGCAACAGCTTTCCTTTTGCCTACCTGATGGAGGAAGGGCTGCACTGTAATGTAACTCCCAAAATCCAAAACTGCAGCTGCACTGCCCACCAGAGCTTTGCAAAGGGCAGTGGGGAAGGGAAGACACAACTGTCCCTGTCTAGTCGGTCTCTTTAAAACAAAACAGTTTAAATTGTCTTCTAAGGAAATTTATCTTAATTAAACAAACCTGAATACATATCTAGCTTTCTCAAAGCTGCTGTTACCTCTATAGGGAGAAACCTGTTTCTCAGATTTTTTTTTCCCATTTTATTAATTCGGAAGGAAGAGGAAGGGAGAAGGAAGAGAAAAGGTGTGTCTGCATTAGGATGCAGCACAGACCAAAAGGAATAAATGTATTGCGTGAAACAGGTGAGGCTGAGGATCCACTACCAGCACTTTTGTGGGCAGAGGTGTTTACTTCAAACTCTCTTGTCTGCTCTCATAACAAGAACTTCTCTAATCCGCGTAGTTTTCTCTAGTATTTGGTGAGTTTGTTTATTTTTTTAATGACTAGCATAACATTGTGGCTTGCTCATTTCAGGAAGATTTATTAAAAAAAATTGTCTTATAGTCTTCCTGGTTTTACATAATTTTACTTATTGAAAACATCCTGTCCTATATATTTGAATTCACTTTTCTAATGTACAGCTGGTAGTGACTAATTTTTATTTATAAGTCTACACTTTCCACTTTCTAGGGTTCTTTTAGTTGAGCACTTATTTGCAGAGAAATCCTAGAGGAATTCCCTTCCACTTCTACTTAGCAACAGGTATATATATATAGCATTGGAGCAAGTAAAATTTATCTTTTGAAACTCCATCTGCTTATGTGGGAACAAACTGGAGCATGTAAACATCTCTGTGAAGATGTATTTCTTTCAAAATGCAGTTTAGAATTTTTCTTAACAGTCTGAAGTATTGCTTTGGTCTATTTTGTCACATTTACGTAGATTTTAGCAGACTAATTTATTGTCCAATATTTGAAGAATTGAAAAGGTACCCATTTGTACTAATGTGCATCTATTGTTACTTTTACATCAATACAGTGGTTTGGAAGAGGAATGCACTTTCAAAAAAAACCCCATTATATTTATTATATATTTTTTTGTTATCAGAGACCAGTATCAGAGCACACAAAATGGATTCCTTCAGTGTAAAACTAAACCCAAATACTCATTTCAAATAATTTGTTAAGGTAGGTAATCATATTGAGATGATTTTTTTCTACATTTGTGTTTCCAACCTAATTTAAGAGAAGTTCAACTTAAGAATGACAAAGATTTTCTGAAAGACAGGGGTTTGGTGTTTGTAGGAGAGGGATAGGACAGAGGAATGTTAAATAGAAACATAAGAGAGAGTCAATCTTCAAAGAGATTGAATATAAGCTTTTCATGATTATATATATTTCATGAGTGTATTTATTTCTGTAAGAATTTTTTTCAAGCAATGAATTGGAATACAAGCTCAGATTGCCTGAAAATCAATGGGATTTACAGAATTTTTTTGAGCCTCAATTCTAGACACCCCTTAGCAATACTGACAGCAGGTCTCAAGGAATTTTCCTGGTGTTCAGCTACTGACAAACCATAGAGATAAATTATTAAAAGTAATTTATTCAAAATAAATTATCTAGCCTACCCAGTTTATTCAGAATTCTCCAAAATTCTAGACAGTTAATTAACAAGTTTGTAGCTAATGTTATTGAATTGCACATATGAATTGCCTCTAGAATTCATGTGTGAAAATATATATATGTATACATATATATATATATATACACACACATAGATTGTGATGGGCTGGAACACTAATATTGTACAAAAGGCATGTCAGATTCTGCAGTATATGATTATGATTCAAGAGAGACTGAAAGGAGACTAGAAGAAAACCTGTTTCATCTTCTCTAAATTACTGCCTTTTCTCTGAAAGACCAAGTGATAGATGGTGTTTGAGGACAATTTGAAATAGAAAGTGTTCATTATATTTGCAATGTGCATGCTTGTTATCAAGAAACAAACTGCTGGAACTCCCAAAGAAAACAGACAGGTCACTTTCCCCATCTTGTCAAGCTAATTTCTGCTTTGTTTAATGATTTCATTTAGTGTATAAATTATAGTCTACTTTATTAATATCTCATTTTTGCTCCTCGGGTATTATAAAGCCACCATACTATCACCAATGAATGTTAACTGGTTTTGGTATATTATTGAATATTTGGTTTTTTCCAGGGGCATACAAATATCTCTCACAGCGTTTCATAGAGTTCATGGTATTTGTTCACAGTATTGGTAAGTACAATATGGAATATGCTAGTTTTAAAAATTTTCATAACATCTTTTGAAATGGTAAAGTCTGGCTTCCAAAACCTTTGAACCACACTATAATTTATGCATATGCATTTCAAATTGTATCTATTACACTCATGCTTGTATAAGTTTATTTATGATTTTTTATATAGTTTTCTCAGAAATTTGGAAACTTTTAAAATAAAACAATGTGAAATAAGATGTTAGGAGGAAACTAGGCCAAGTTAAATACCAAAAAATCCTTTAAAATGTCAGAAACTGGAAGTATGAGAGGTTTACTGATCTGTTGTGTACAGAAGAAGAGAGACTTAAGGCCAGACTCCCATTTCTATTTTAAAAAGTTAAATCCCACTTATCTCATGTTTCAGCTTCTTTCTGTTCAAAACTGTGTTCAATCCCCTTTTCTTTAGATGCCATCTAACACTGCAGATGACCAAAAGTCACACATATGTGTAAGGGTCGATCCAAGAATCAAGTTCTGTCTCAACATTTCTCATCAGAAATTACAGGTGCAGGACTCACGCAGAGAATGCTTTGTACTCACCTAAAGCTGGTGCGGAGCGAATGCTTCGTGCCCGCCTAAGGTAGTACGGAACGAATGCTTTGTGCCTACCCAAAGCTGATACGGAGCGAATGCTCCCCAAACAAACAAACTTTGCACCTGCCTGAGCTGATACAGAACAAAGGCCTTGTGCCTGCCAATGCGGGTATGTGACGAAGGCTTTGCACCCGTTGCCCTGACACCCATTGTGAAAAACCTGCCGACCATGCCTCGGACACTCCTCCCTTGACCCTGCCAAGTGGAGATTGGCAAATCTCCACAAGAATTAAGGGGGGCAAAGGCGGCTGGCAAGGAGGGACCAGGTGTATGGACTAGCATAAAAGACAGCTTTGGAGTGGCTGAACTCCGAAGATCTTCCCCACCGAAAGATCACATCGATCTTTGCAGAGGCCAAGGAACGCCGACTGACCGGGACTCCAGAGACGCCGGACGTCTGTGGACCTGTGGTGGTAGCTATAGCCCCTTTCCTGCCCTTTCCTCCCCATCTTTTCCCAATTTTCTCTCTCTCTCTCTCTATCGCAGGCCGCTTTACAGGCCAAATTAATAAAGTTCCCCCTTGGATTGAAATTTAACTCCCTTGACTTGTTGCATTTTGTGTTTTCTTTTCCTTTTTGCACTCTGAGATCGTAGCTGGTATGAACCATCACGCGTCTGCTCATGAGTGGACCATGACAATATGTCACAATTTTTGCCAATAAAATTCCTTCATGCTTAACAGGACCAAAGAAACATCTGTCTCATTCTTGTCAGCTGCTCTGCCCTGTCCCTGTCAGGATCTACATCCTCCCTGTTCCTTGGTCTGTCATTCCTGAAAGCCTGATGAGTACTCAGCCTGCAGGTAACCTCACTGATCACCTGAGCCTTTGCCAGCACCATCCGTGTTCTGGCTGAGGAGTTAAAGATCATCCAAACCCTCCAGCTCCAGATCTTGCTGCTAACCAGGGCAGCCAGACTCTAGCTTCCTCTTGAAGTTGTTTCCCTTTGTACAGAAAATCTAAATATCTTTGGGATCAGGAAGGGAACGGAAAGCTGATTCATGGAGGGACCATGACAGTGGAGAGAGCATTGTGTTTCACAGACTGCATTTAACTTTTATAATTAAATTGCCCTCATGTCCTAAAATAGAGGTTGGAAGATTTAGGTTTTATGTAAGTTTGGCAGAAAATGTTTGTGTATGGAGGGAGGTATTTACATGAGATGAAATGTAGTGCAATAACTGGCATTCCAAGCTTCAATCCTGAGTGGGTTTTTTTTAACTTATAGGCCTCACAAAGATGATGGGCAATTTGAAAAAATAAAATAAAATACATTTTTTCTAAGTGAATTCTTGCCAAATCTTTAAAAAAATTATGATTGTGTCAAAAAAACTCTCAGGAAAAAAGATTACATAATTGAACATTCACAAAGTCCTAGCAATACCTCTGGTGAGTTTATCAAATAAATTTAATAAGTGGAGAAGAAAACCACAGTACAGCCATAAAACCAAGGAAGAGAAAAAATATAAAACAAAGATAGATTATCTGCTCTCAACTGCTTAATATTGACAGAAGGATGATAATCTTCATGGCATATGCAAGTGTTTGAGTTAGCTGTGATAAAGACTGTGAAGAACTTGAAAAGCAGTAGGTGTAAAAGGTATAATTTGAAAAATTCACATAATGCTTCAGCTTTCTTTTTCAAAATTGTATTGTTTTAAACAGAACTGTTGTATTATGCCAATCACAGATCCATTTGCTCATAGATGTATCTTCCAGTACAACTTTGTTGACATCAATGGAACTATTCTAGGAGTTCATGTGGCATGCTGGAGAACATGTCTTGGTTAAGAATCACTAGGAAGGACAGGCATGTCAGCAGATTTAAAATTGTCTGCAACTAACATAAACTATGCATTTATCATCAATGAAGTCTAGTTTTAGTTGTTATTCCTACATTAACTGGCAAAAACTGAATGCATTATTTGGCTTCCAAATAAATGTACAAAAAGTTGTCTTAGAGAAAGAAAGGATTATGTATTAAGAATTACCATATGGCTGATATAACACTGTTTGTGTGCTTAACTGAGGACATGTATAGGCAGTTAATCATTTGGATATGGAAATAATCATGCTTATTAAAAAAAAAAAAACACCTGCAATTTTTGAAGTTCTTTTTATAATGGCTGTTTTCCCAAGAACTCGAAGACATTTTTCTTAGGCAAATGACTCTGATTTCCTATTTCTGAATCAGAATGACTCATATTTCATTACTATTTGAAGATGAAGGTCCCCTGTCAGTAATGCCTGAGGAACATACTGTTTCTAACTTCCCTCATGTGTATGGACAGCCTGAAATAAACTACTGGCTCCTCAGTGTCTATGCTGGTGACAACCTGTGAACAAATCACAGAACACTCACAGAACTGCATCAATGATTCTGCATTTGGTACAGAATTTAACCAGCAAACCAAGCCCTGGGTTGTACTGTGGCTCAGAAGTCCAGCTCATTGTGAGGTCAAGCTGAATGGCTGAAGGTCACACAGGAAGGTGAGGAAGTGTAGAGAATCCCAAGGGATTCCTGCTGGACTTCCACACCAGCCAAGGGGTTTCTTTCATCCACACAGCTACTTCGGTTAGGAAGAAATACAACAATTGGATCTAAGCCATTTCTCTTTCACTGTGAGAAGGGTCTGAGGATCTTTGTTGTGGATCCATTGTGTTGTGTGTCAGAAATATGTATGATAATTCCCCTGATCAATAACTAGTGATGCAGACTACAGGCTTTAACGAAGAAAGGAGGGATTATGCTGGTATAATTCAGTTTATATGTATATTTGTATGTTTTTCTCACAAGCTCGGGACCATAGGCAGAATTTTGAGACATCTTCTTTGAGCTCTAAAATTAATCTCCTGTGAGCACTTTCTGGTACAGAATGACAGATTATGTTGTGATTGACAGGAAGGAATTCTGACTCCCTGACCCTTGTTGGAAAGATTAAAGGAGACTGAATGGGCTTTAGTGGACAAATGTCAGTGCCATGTACTGTTTCATCTCCCTTCAGAGGTGAGAAGTAGTGTAACCTATCTTTTTAAGTGTAATGCATTTGGAGAGTGACATGCAGACTATCTGACAGCATGAGCTTGAAAGGATCTATTGATCCCTTTTACTTCTGTTTTAACTACATGTAACTTTAATATCTCAGTGTCCTCTGAATATTTTGCAGATTTCAAGTATTAGCAGAAGGAGTTCAAAAGGGCCCTGAAATGAGTCACTGAATCCATCACACCAGTCTGGTTGCCAATCCCAAGCTTCCAAAGCCAGTCACAGTTCAGATTTATTTACTTTAGATATCTCTAGTTCAAATTCCAGGAAATTTTATACCTGCATATGCTCACAGGAGAATAGTTCATCAGGATGCTGTCCATGGAGACAATATTGCAGCAAATGCAACATAAATAATTTTCTGCTTCATAATTTTTGTTCAGAATGATTCATATGGAAATTGTAAAATAAGGTGTGTATACTAGTCAAACTGAATTCAACAGTGCTAGCTTTGTGATTAAAATACCTTTTTCATTTGACATCATGAATGTCAGGGCCACTAAATTCAATCCCATTTAATGCAACACAATTGTTAAAGAAGTACAATTAATAGCCTATGTCTTGGTGGGGCAGTACCCACAAACAGACTGTGAGAAGTCAGTGTGGTGTGTCCCTGCTGGGAAAGAAACCACATGGCACTTCTCTTACCTAAACAATGAAATTTTCATTTCTGCTGTGAAGAGGTCAAAGAAAATGGCAAGAAATCAAATGTGCAGTGGATAATGATCGGAATTAGTAGAGGAGCTGGAAAAAAATTATAGGTTACTTGCCACTGTTAATTGTAGGTTTTGAACCTTTTGTTACAATTCCAGACATCTATGTAAGAAGAACCACTAATTAACCTCAATCAGTACCAACCCATGCACATGTGTATTACACACTGTTTATTGGTAATAGGCCAGGCTGTGCTAAGAAAGGAACATGTTCCAGTAGAATGTCACTGAAGAAAGAAGGGGTGGATACAGAAAGCATGACATTCCTTTATGAGATTGCCTGAACTGTTGCCTTCTCTTGCAAAAGCATGAATACACCTTTGATATTTGGGCTGTAGTCCAATTACTGTATTGATCAAAGCACATTGTCTGGCTCGATGGATAATCACCATCAAGTTTAAAATTGTTTATTTCAACCTTGTAAAGCTGTCACTCCTCTAGCCAAAGGGTTTTATTTTTTTTGAGCTCTCAGACAAGAAAGAGTGTAGGAACTCTGTGGCTGTGCTGAAAGCAGCTGATGGGTGAAGGACCTTTGGCAGCCATAGTCAGATGCTGGATAATTACATCCAGCTCTCCTGTTTTGCCTTTGCCAGCAGGTAGGGATGATCTTTACAAGGCAGCAGATTTCACTGCAGTGGTAGGAAAACAAGGTATGGATGCATGAAGTAGTCCCTGACTACACTGAAAGCAGGGGACAAGGTTTCCCATTGTGTGGATCCCATTTGTTGAACCCCAGAGAATCACCAATTTCTTTTGACTATTTGGTTTTATTTCATACATCTGAGCAATCAAAAAATACTAATACATTTGCAGACCTAGATTTATGAAAGCCTTACACATGATCATGAAAATTCAAAGATTAGCTTACATAATTATTAAATTGCCTCATAACTATTTATCAAATCTTCAGATTACATATTATTATTATTTAAACATTTTATTATTATGTTAAGATTACATATTATTAGGTGAAGCCATACCTAATATGGACAAAAACTTTTATTTTAAAATTAATTTATAGTCAAACTCAGTTATTTCACTTCATTTTAGTTCAAACATGTTCAAAAATTCTTATCTTTCTTGTGCTGTGTATAGGAAATGATTGAAAAGTGTATAATTTATCTGCTTCTAACAACAAAGCCTACAAAGACGTTTTGGTTTCTTACTCATGTTTTAATGCCTCATTGTTCACTGTTTATCTCAGGAACTTTGAGATTTCTAAGAACTTCTTTGGATGTGACCTTTTTATTATGTGTCTATTTAAATGCAGATAAACTCTGCAGGATGTTTTAGTTTCCTGTAGGTACCTGCAAAAGACAGACCAGTCCTCCCAGTATTCACTATGACTGAATGACTCAGACATACACAACTAAAATAGCTAAATAAATAGGACTAAGAAAAAAAAATCATAGGGATAGATCACCAGTTGAGATATCAGGGTGCATTGTGGCTACTCTAACCAAATCAAGTTTAATTTTAGGGCTATATTCATTTTAGGGCTAGATCTGAGCTCATTTACTTTAGATATGTGCTTACTTGAACGAATTTTTAGGCCTAAAAATTATTTACCTAGCAAATCCCATTCAGAGGTGTATCAAGGAAGGAATCAGCAATACTAAAAGGAACAAAATGAATTCCTGTCTAGACAGCCAGCAACATGGACCCTGCTTGTGTTGTGTATCTGCAAATTAATCCCTGAACCATTTGAAGATATCTGTTCCTGCTGCAGATCACCTGGCACATTGGAGTTACTGCCAGCCCCAGTGAAAGCTCTGCCTGTGGGTTGTGGTTTGCTGCAAAAAGTGTGTCACCATTTCATAGCAGAGACCTACTCAGGGAATAAAAGATGATGAACCAGATTCATTTCGTGAGATCTGGTGAATGGGTTGGCTGCCAGACTGTCTTGTTTGGTTCAGGACTAGATCAGTGGGATTTGAGGGAAAGTGAGGGGTTCTCCTGTATCCAGCACACACCAGTGTTGGTGTTGCTCAGCACTTTGCTCCATAGAAAGCTTACATTTTGAAGCCTTCTGCCTTTCACTCCCAGCATGACAGTCTGCCTTTCATTTTGTATTCAACCTGACACTCACACAACCCCAGAATGCTGTGGCAGGACCTCTTTTATCCCAAAGTGCTGTTATCCTCACAGCTTCATGGTGGAGGATTCAGGAAATATTATCTCATCTGTAAAGTTGGGGTGTGTAGGAAATGGTTGCACTGAAATGTGAATTTTCCCTTTCCAGCTATTGCTTCAGAATTTTTAGATGATAATCTTATGCTGGGGAGCAAATAAATCTTAACAGATAAGCTGTAGTAGGAAATAATGATATAGGTGGCCAGTAAGCATTTGCTGATAACACACATGCAGAAATCTAAACAGGCAATTGATGTGTGCAACATCTCTGCCTGATAAAAGCACAGTCTCTTACTGCAGTGCAACAACCCTGATGAGATCACATTGTCACTGTGTAAAAATTATTCAGAGGAGCATCTTCTGCAATGGAGAGTATGCACCGATGAGGATGAGCTGGGGCAATCCACACCAGTTATTTTACTGGCCAATGACTTGGAGTTTTCGCTTCATTCCCTTTCCCTTTCCCTTTCCCTTTCCCTTTCCCTTTCCCTTTCCCTTTCCCTTTCCCTTTCCCTTTCCCTTTCCCTTTCCCTTTCCCTTTCCCTTTCCCTTTCCCTTTCCCTTTCCCTTGGCTTGTTACACAACAATGCTTTTTGCTGAATACACTCATGACTTAAGAATAACTCCTTGTCCTTGTTTAATAAGCATTTTTGAAGACACTCTTTTTATCTTAGTTGACTCTTAAGACTGTGAATACAATAAACTAAAAAAATTGCCCCATAAACAAAGGAAATTAGTAAATATGTTCCTTCAAATAATAATAAGCAGCATTGCTGTGACAAAACAGAACAATTTAAGCATGTACCAATATCAAGTATCAGGATTTTCCATTAGAGTTTTTTACAGATAGTCAATATCAAGTGAGTTGGCACAGCTGTATTTTCTTATAGATTTTTTCATAGATTGAGCAATTAATTGTCACTTAACAGGACATGTATAATTTGTAAACATCACTGAATATTATAGAGCTTAAATGAAATGATTTTTTCTTTTTCATCCCAGTGCCCTAATTGCAAAAGTTTTACAATATTTTTGGTTGTTGTCCTAAAATTGATCCTATTGTGATGACTTTTTCTGTCCTCTATCCTACACGGAAAGAAAAACTACTCTTTGATGCCAGGCAGCTGCCATTTTACTGAAAAAATCTCTGGTCCTTCTTAACATATTATCTCCCCAAATGAGGTTGAAAATACATCAAAAATTAATCCAGTTAGAAATGGAAGTTGATTTTATGAATGTAATGCTACTGAGGAAAAAAAATGAGGAGATGAATTATTCTGGTCTACCATAACCTCACCATTCCTCATTCCCTTTGTGCTGCACAGGGAGAGAAGAAGTGGAATGTAGAAAAGTTGGTAGTGAAGGCGTTAAAGTAAGCCTGGGTAAGAAGGGATGGGGAAAGGTATTGTTTGAATGTTGGTCTGTTTCTTACCCTTCAAATCCATTTTAGCTTACAGAAAAAAATCCCTCATTTTCCCAGAGCTGAGTATTTTTTGCATATGATGGCACCAGGTACGTGACCTCCCTGTCTTTATACTGACCAACAAGATTTCTCATCACATTTTCTCACGCTGTCCTGTTGAGGAGGGTAAGAGAACAGCTGAGTGGCATTTTGAGCTGTAGACAACACTACCCCAAAACCATTTTTACATGATAGAGAAGATCACTCATTAGAAAGACAGACTGAGGAGAAATAACATCATTTTGATGTATAAAAAATATTATATTGCAGTATTCTGAATGGCTGTCAAAAGGACGAAAGTTTATGTGGACCACAATGGAAGATGTTGCTGAAGTGAAAAAGTAAAATGATATGAGCTTGGTAAAATTTACAATTATAAAGACAGAAAAAGCTGTGTCATAGATGTATTAAATGAGGAGAGAATCAATGTGACAAGTTAGAAAGATCAAAGTCAAATAGGACTCCAGATCTGATGATGCTGTCCACAGTGATTCAGAAGGGAGCTGAGGGCTTCAGAACAGAAGGACAAGATGTGCTTTTTAGTCTCACTGAGCTTCATCTGATGACTAATTACCCACAATGGGTTTCAGAAGAGCAAGGAGAAGTTTTGGACAGAGGTGGTAGCTATATAAATTTGTCTTGTACAAACCAACTCTGAAGCTGAAAATATACCTGTGCAAAAAGTTACTCTTGCAAAACTTTTCAGGATCATATTCTAAATGCAGTATATTACTTCTGAGTTGGGGAAATAAATTGAGATTCAAATGGCTAACTCCTTATATTTGTCTCAACATCTCAATGCTGATATTATCGAAGTTTGCTTTCAACGTTGTAGGCTTCTGTTGTTAAGTCAGATATCAGACTTTATATTATGGGTTTTTCTGTCACTTTAATTTCTGATTAACTTTAACAAAGAATTGGATCCATCTTTCCAAGAGAGTCACTTTATCTTTATTATTGCCATCTACATTACAAATGAATTAATTAGCATTCTCATCACAAAACCCAAGTTCATTATCTGATAAGAATAAAATTTCTTCAGATACATCCTGAGGTATTTGATTTGTCTTATTTATATTCTCAGTAGGCAACATTCTTTCACTTGGTGGAGATGGGTATAAGTAAATTGTGATTCTGCTCATTACTTTCTCCTGATTGAGATTTTATTTCTGTCCTTTGTTACATGGAATCCTTATTTGTTTTCTCCTTCCTTTGTTTAATTGGTTTGTGACTCCTGAGATACAATATACTTTCCATTCTTGAGTATGAAAAACAGGTTCTAATTTTTTTAACATTGTTTATATTCAGCAATATATTAAATTGAGAACCTTATCTGGGTAATAATTAAACAAAAAATTAACTCATTTAAATATCTATTTGCTGGGATGTGTTTAGTACTGAATTCATAATAGCCATACTACAGAATATGTACAGACAACTTAATTGGAGTGGGGCAGTTTTTGCATTTAGTCTTAGCTTTTCCGCTAATGAAATATGTAGTTTTCCCCTGTCAATCTAAATTTTTGATTCCATCTCCTATTCAGTTTAGTACCATTTCATTCAGGTACATGCTGCAGCTTTTGCCAGACCTTCATTAATACATGAATTTACACATCCAAACAGGAAAACAGACTATACTTAGAGTATGGAGATTTTAGGTCATTAAAATTCCTCAATAAACATCTGTATTTTCTGAATCACTGTGCAGTATTTTCTTAGTAGCTCATGCAGTCTCTTCTTCAGAGCTAGTAAAAAAAATATTGTGGATTATTGTAAGTCAGAGGTAGAAGTGCCCTAGAGGAACACTTCATCTCCACACAGCCAGGCAATAAAATATTAGAAAGCATCAAGTATTAAAGGAATTAGCTCAACACAATTGTTCTCCATTTTATTTCCCCATTCTACTTAGAGACACCTATTCTTTATTCAGTTATTCTCTGAAACTGTTCAGTACAATTGTGAGACACCTGGAGGTACATGAAAGAACCACTTGGGTTATGACACAGGAAGCAGAGATGCTGCTGGGGCCTGGGATGATTTTCAATGGCAGCTGGAGGCCAGGTAGACCTCCAAAAACATCCAAAGTGGTGCCACATTGCTTATTTTAAGGGAAGTGTGTTGAACCCAGGGTATGATAGAGCTCTGTGTTCCAAGATCTGGAATGAAAAGTGGAAGCTCCAGGGGCTCTCCTGAAGATAATTCAGGTGCAAATATGTTCAGTTTATGGGGTTAGCCCAGATATGGCTATCATTTCACAAATGAAAAACTGATGTCTGTAGTGTGGACATATTTTTTGCATTCTAATTCTAAAATTAATTTCATTCCAAATGAGGCAGTCTGTATTTCTTACCTATATCTCTTTTCATTAACATGCTCTACTTATTTTATTTCCATCTAGAGTAAGTAAAACCTTAAAGATACTGAAATTAATCCTTAATTTCAATATCCCTTGCATATGGGAAAGGGCCTGAAAATGAGGCAAAGTAAAAATGAAATAGATTAGAGAATATGGTCTCTTGCTGCTCATTCAATGCTCCATCTTAAACCTGCTGGAAATGGCTCCTGTTGCTGAACAATAGGGCCCAAGGACAGAGGAAAACATTACCTGGATTTTCATGGTTTATTCCCAAAGTCTTTGCCTTTCCTTCTCTGTTAGTTCTGCCACTGCTGCTAATTCTGTCCCAGCTCTAGTGACAGCGTGGGTAGATTTGTTTGTACTACCAACTCCCCCTTCATGTGCAGTTGTGCCAAATTCACAGGCCTTGGGGGACTGAAAATATTCACCACACTCATTTGTCTCAATCATAACACTTATTTCTGTTATATGATGGGATGACACGATGGGTTTTAATTATTTCTGTAATTTAGGACTGGAACTTAAGTTCACAAAATGGATATATAATCATGGTGATAATAATTGCAAAATTGCTATAAAATTGCATCAGATCAAACAATATTTTCTTTCTTTTTTTAAGAAAGATTTTGCTGAAGGAATAAAAGTCACTTTTGTAAATTTTTGAGGTGGAAACAGACCCAAATGAGTTTTTTGTAGTAGTTATTTGGTTTGTTTATTTTTTTTTTTAATTATCTATTCTTCATACACTTTTTGTCACCAAAATATACAGCCCTTAAAAAAATGTATATATCTCATAAACTGATATATTCAAAAGCCAGGCTTAACAGTAGGTTCAGAAAGGGTACAAATAAAAAACTTTTTAATGCTTTCATTTGGATAGATATTGAATTTTTTTAACATTAATTCTTCAGAGAAAACATTTTTAGAAAATCCTGGCAGAGTACTATAGCATTTTTTATTGCAGAAAATTACAGGATACCTAATGAAAATTTTACTTAGATTTCTGCAGTGTAAAAAGATCTCATTTTCTACTCCAATTTTTAAAAGAACATTATTCTTTAAGGGTTTAACTTGTTTTTATTTAAAGAAGAGTCAAAAAAAATATTTTTTGTTCTCTTTTTGGAGGTCAGGGACATATAGTCTAACAAAGTCAGGATATTTATATTTCCTAGCAATTTTCAGTACTTAAATTGATTATTTTTTAAATAAATGTTCATAAGCTATTGTTGAAGAAAACACTTGTGAAAAATTATGATGCAACTCTACAGGGATACAGTAAAGAAATTATTATAAGGAGAATAGAATAGATACAGAAAAGGCAATTGATCTACCTCACAAATAATTGTAAAGCAAATATTTTTAAAGATAAATGTAGATAAATTTCCTTTATAGAAGCCTGATCTTACACAAGCTTTTGGTATTTAGGCATACAATGAATATTTCCTCTTGTTTAGTTCAGGAGCAATCACAATTTATTGTGAAGACCTGATTTTTATCACCACGTTTTCAGCTCTTTTTTATTCTCAAGAGACTATAAGTATATTGTAGCATGGAAAAGGAAGTTATGAAAGTCCTGTCCTGAGAACTTGAAAAGTTGCCCAACACTGCCTGCATTTTTCCTTTTAAACCACCAGTAAGTTTGCCACTGGTGATTTCATAGCTACTTTAGATTTCTGGTTTGAGAATAAATAAAGAATCCAATTTGCTGATTTCAAATCTGGAGATTAATTGAGGAGGCAGAAAGATACGCTGTTGTCCTTAAATTTGTCTCATCCTGAAGGGTCCAGGACTGGACCCAGCACACCAGGTGTGGTCTCACCAGTGCTGATAGTGGGGAAAATCACCTTCTTCCACTTGCTGTCAATGCCTTGCCTCATGCAGCTCAGGGCACCATTGGCCTTGTTTTCTGTCGTTGTTTCTCTACAGATGCAGGGCTTTGCACTTGAATAAGGAGGCTGGCACAGGATCCCTAGATGGCATCACAATCCTCTGGTTTATCAGCCACTCCTCTCAGTTTTGTGTTATTAGCAAACTTGCTAAGAGTGCACTGGGGACCCTTGGAGACCTCCGGGTAATACTGCCAGTTACTGACTCCAACTAGACTTCATGTTTTCTTTCTGTTGTCTCATTCCTTTCAAGAGATGCTTTCTATAAAAGGGGATATTCACATAAAAAATCCCAAAACAACTGTTTGTGGTGTAAGATTCTGTTCTTGCCTTTGCTGTGCCTCCATGAGCCTATTATCCTAATTATATTCAGAGAAATAGAGAATAGGGCACAGACTCTATAAACCAGAGCAAAGACAATTATAAAACTATTTTTGTTAATTCTACATTTCACTAATGTCCTGTGCTTAACATTATCACTTTCTGAAACCTCAGCATAAATCTTAGTGATGTAAGATTTTAGTGTTTTTATCTCAACAACCGGCTGAACAATGTGCTGCTCTGAACTTTCATCTCCTTGTTTTATGTACAGTGGCAAGTCCTGTTTCCAAGTGTAACTTCCTGCATGTCTTTCAGTCTTCCACGTTCTCATCTAAGGCTACTGTGAACACCTAATGATGACACATTTCCTTCTAGGATATGCATCTCAGCTTCCCCTCTTCCTTGCTCTTCAAAAAACAGGGGATACCACTTCTCAAAAATCTCAATTCCAACCAAACCATTACTTTACACATTTTATTTCAAATATACCTTTATTTTCAGATAACCTCCTCTCTCTCTCTCTCTTTTAGGGCTTAGAGTAAAACAGAAGATTTTTGAGTTATTTATCCTTTCTAATTCCCATAAAGTTTTGTCTTTTGTTCCTGTACAGTATACAGCAAAAAGATTGTCTATCCCACCTTTTTCAACTGCACTAAAAGATTCAGTTTATCCACTCTGATAAATCTGGTGAAGTTCCATCACTCTTCTAAGCACTATTCATCATGGAGTGGTAACAAGCATGCTTGTAAATGAAAAAGGTGTTTCTTGTAACAGAAGATATATCACAATAAAATACCTGTCTCTCTTAAAAAGAAATTATTTCAAATTAAATTTTGATATTGTTTTCTTTAAGTCAGGCTAAATTATTCATTAATTATGAATATAAAAATATAGCTTTTTCCTTCCTTGTAAGACAGACACAATCTATTTTACATCTGACTGAGTGTATAAAATTTAATTAAGATTTAGGACTACTCATGAACTTGTTTCTTGCAATGTATTATTCATGCCACATCATTGATAACTTATTTGACACTGTGTTCCCCAGGAAAAAAAAACCTTAATGGAAGCAATAATAAACTCATTTAATCCTTAACTTTGATCTACTGTGGCATAAAAAAGTGTACAGAATTTCTCATTGTGTGCTTTGGGCTTGCAGGGTAGACATTAAATAAATAATTATGAGAACATGAATTAATTGATAGGTTACAACTTTAACAAACAGTGGAAAGGGAGAGAGTTTTTCTTGTAACTCTGTCTTACATAACAGATTAGTTCAAAGATGTAGCTTCAGGTGCATAATGAAAGCCTTCTAAGCCATCTGGTGATGGAGACTTCTGCTCTCTTTGAGTGAAAGTTTTTTCAGCTTTATCCCAGAGGTTATTTATGGGAAGAAAGCCTCCATCCACTCTGAACACAGGTTGTTATAAAGTTTCCTGGCTCCTCAGTCCATTCAGCAGCCTGCTGGTCTCAGGTTTCTCAACACTAGAACAGTGTCCTTCCTTTTCCCTTTCGCTCTGGGACATAAACACTTGTGCTTTTCTGGACACCCTGAAAATCTCTCCTGTCTCATGTCCCAGAATCACAGAATGGGTCAGCTTGGAAGGGACCACAGTGGGGTCATCTGCTCCAACCTCCCTGCTCAAGCAAGGCCATCCCAGAGCCCATGGCACAGGATTGTGTCCAGAAAGTTTTTGAATATCTCCAGGGTTTCAAGAGGATGGAGCCAGACTTCTCTCAGTGGTGCTGAGCAATGGGACAAGAAGCAATGGGCAGAAACTGGAACACAAGAAGTTTCACCAGAACATGAGGAAAAATTTTCCTGTGCAGGTGACCAAGCACTGGAACAGATTGCCCAGAGAGGCTGTGGATTCTCCTTCACTGGAGAGATTCAAGAACCATCTGGACACAATCCTTTGCCAGGTGCTCTGGGATGGCCCAGCTCGAACAGGCAGGTTGGACCAGATGACCCCACTGTGGTCCCTTTCAACCTGACCTGTTCTGTGATTCTGTGAATGACAAACTCTTAAAGGCCTTTCTGAAAGTTTTCTCTTAAATTATCTTATACTGACAAGATATGGCCAGTTTGATTTAAGAGCAAGCACACAGCTTGCAGCAATATAGCTAAATCCTTTTAAAATCAAGTGCTAAAAAAAATCGAAGTTTTGACAGTTTCTGTACTGCATACTTTGTTTATTGTTTTCTTTGCCTGTTAAATTTGAGCCATAAGTAACCTTTTCCCTTTGAGGTGAATTCAATGCATGAAGAACTTCATGATTTATTAGTTAACCTCTGCTTAGTGGGATTCATTGTGACCTGGAATGCAGTTGCATAGAAGAAGTATTCCTGAATAATATATTTACATCTGTAACAGCAGGAAAATGAAATGTTGCTGAACTGAAACAGGTACCCAGACTTTAACAATGATGAAATTCTGAAACATAGGTTTTTAGGAAAAATGGGTGCAATGGGGAGAACTGATGAGTTAAAATCTAGAATGATAGTTAATGAAATGGTGAAAGAGCAAAAGGAAAAAGGCCACTGAGTAATTCAATCAATAGAATATTTAACACAGAAATGACCCTTTACCTAAAGAGCTGAATTTTTCAGTCCAGCATCTTCCTCACTGCACTTGACAAGTCAACATTCCTGTTTCATTGCCACACCTGGGGTTCCAAGGGCTTTACTGCCTGACAGTTTTGTTGCTGACAGCTCTCACAGTGTGCTGGCTGGACAATTCCTCCTCCCACCAGACTGAGGGATTCCTCCTGCACCAACATCTGCAACAAGGCTCCCACATCAGAAACAAGGCAACCAGGAGGACAGAGAGGCTTCTAAGGCTTCAGCTTATCCTGGGCTCTGCATGTGACCAGAATGTGTATCCAGGTGATACTAGCTGGGAAGTACTTAAGAAATCCCAGAGTACTAGCATAACTAAGGGTTTGTCTGGAGTATTATTGTAGCCCCCAAAGAGTAGATTTTGCAGCAATTAGTTCTCTTTGTACAGATGAGGTAATTTTTTCAGTACAAGTGCAACCCATTTCACAGAGGTCAGACCAACCAACTTTATCCAGCAGAAGCTACTAACCTTTCCAGGTCAGATGGGATAAATGGAGATCTAGAGTGTGAGGATTTCCTGTGAAGCTGCTAGAAAATGTAAGTTATTAAGATTGCATCTGGACTGGAGCTGAATAGTCTTAGAGTATGTTTAAGGAGGACTTCATTATCTCCATCTTCAGCTTTCAGACTGATGCTCAATGCAACTTACCTCTGACCAAAATTTTCCTGTATTTCCTTCAAGAGCTTCTTGACATTCGTCAAGTCATTTAAGACTGTCATCTAAAGTGGCTCTCAGGCTGTGTTTGGTATGAGTGTTTTATTTACATAATGGACTGAATTTGTGGGGCAGAAAGAATTGCACTCCAAGAGAAAAAGAGGGGGGAAATTAAAAGCAACCTGTAAGTTTCCCTCTTCAGTATTGAAAGGATGCATCATTTCTATAGGCATGCTACAATTTGAGTAGGTCAGTACCTGAAAATAGACAACAGGCAAAGAAAATATTTCTCTTTGCTTTTATTATAATAGCTTCAAAAGACCTAAACAGCTGCTGTAAGCATAGTGCTTACCTATTTAAATCTCCATTAAGCAGCAGTAATGTTTTTCTGCTGCAAGACCTAGGTGATGATGAAAAAACTTCTCTAGGTAATTACGACAATATTGCAGCATTCTTTATATCACAAGGTAAAATATGGAGATTGGTATATTAATAATGGTGTTTGTATAACAAAGAAATGGATGCTCTTACAGCCTCATTCAGACATACATTTGTTCTGGAAAGATTTTCCTGTCCCTCCTTAAACAGACAAAAAGCAATATCTTTGCTGACAAGGAATTGAACCAAATCTGCTAGTTCTTTCCTTTGTCACACTATATTGTTGGTTTGAGCAATAATCTACTGACCTCTATTATGCCTGAGAGATGACCTTCTCATTACTGCCATGTCTACAGCAGCGAGATGGATAGAAATCTTAGCTGTAGATCACTTATTACATATTCAGCAAATCACACATGTTTCAGCACACATCCCATGTCTTTACTACTATTAAAGTAGATAAGAACAGAGCACCTGAAGTGCTCTTGCTTTGAGGCCTGGGGAGCCAGTTTTAATAGGCAGCATTTTATTGGACTTATTCTTCAATATAAGATCTTGTGCTCTTTAAAAATACCACTTTCTGTGATGCATAAGCATCTTTGTCTGCTCATCCCTCCTAATAAAGAATCACTGCTGAATTTCAGATATTGCCTTCTTTTTTTTTTCCATTTCTCTAAGCCTCTTCCTAATCCATTCTCTCATCTCAATTAAGAGTCAAATCTGCATTCTATTTAAACCGTAATAGGTTAGGAATTCAGCACAATTAATTATTAAAAAGACTTGGTTATAGAAAATTAACTTGCTGGGTTTACTTGTCATTTGCACAGATTCTTCCCTCTCCTCTCTTGGCTATGTGACAGATGGGACACTAATAATGCAAATGTTCTATAAACAGCTCCTAAAATGCAAGGAATTCTTGTTTAAAAAAATCAGAAAGTT
Organism: Lichenostomus cassidix; assembly: GCF_008360975.1. Taxonomy (NCBI): domain Eukaryota; kingdom Metazoa; phylum Chordata; class Aves; order Passeriformes; family Meliphagidae; genus Lichenostomus; species Lichenostomus cassidix. The sequence goes on along the minus strand of NC_139479.1, from coordinate 11,818,050 downwards.
AAGATATGCACATAATATGAACTGAACAATTTCAAACTTCAATGTAGCAGATAATTTCCTAGCAGAAAATATACAAGAGCAGCTTACCCACAGTCCCATCCTTTCGATGTTTATTTTAAATAGCTCATCTCAGCAAGGCAGGGCTTAAAGAATAAAAGCAAAGCAAACCAAATAAACTACAATAAGTAATATAACATAACCACAAGCACAAAAACACATTTAGTGGAAGAATTAATTTAAAACTAGAAAACTTATGGAAACTCCCAGTGTGAATTGAGGGAAAGATCTCCATGGACTCCACAAGAGTAAAAGGGCAGCAGTTATGCAGTTCTAACTCTCTTTCTGACATAAACTACAACCTGCCTTGTGGACATCATTCATAAGAAAGCAGAAAGATATTTCTTAAGACTTCTGTTCTCATACCAAGTTTTTACCAAGCAGGTCCAAAAGTAGTAGGTTCAAAATTTCAGAAGTGCACAAGGTGACAATGCAAATTTCTTATCAGAACATTATTGGAGCATGCTAATTAATTGTACATGACAAAGAAGTGAGAGCACTGACTATCTTTTATTTTCTTTGCTGGAAAATCTGACTCAGGTAATTTGAAAATGAGAAAAAAAACCAAAACCCCAACAACAAAAACCAAATAGTTATGGCTTGAAAGTATTTTAGTTATCAGGCAAAAAATAGGGAAATAAATTTAAGGAAAAACAGGAATATTTTGAAGGAACTTGTAAATTTATTGTAAACACGTTTTTTTAGGACAATTGTAAATCAGTCCAATACTGACATGTGGTATGATGTAAAATATGTATTGGTCATAAAACACCACTTATTGCTGAAAAAATAGCAAAAACCTGAGACCATATGGTCTCAATACCACATTCTAGCTCTCTAACCTATTATGTGGAAGAGACCACTGTTCAATCTTAAAATGTCCTGGCTTAATAACAGTGCTTACAACAGATCCATACCACAGTTTAATAAAAAATTCCTCTGTAAGGAATCAGTCAGGAGACAGGCTGATGTTACATCAGTCTGGCTACATGCAGTTAATGGCTCAGAGCAAACCTTCTGGGAAGCTTGTTCTAGTATCAAAGTCTTAGTAGAGCATGACCTTGAGTGGAGAGGCAGGCAATTTGTGAGAAACTTTGGGTGTGAATGCTTGCTCAGCAATGCTTTGAAAAGATCCACATGTGCAGGTCACACAATGTTTGAAATCTGCAGAGGAATAAGGAGCCTATATTCAAGCAATAAAATCCTTATGTTCTAACCCAAATAATAGAAATACTGTATAATGTGCTTCTATTTTTACTATTTAGGCTTTTTCAGGTTGTTCTTGCCTACAACCTACAATTCATATAAATCCTATAAATTCACAAGGAAGCCCTAATTTTGTTTCTCACGTTCAGATTGTTTGCTGTAATGGATAAGCATTTATTTCCAGTGGTATGCCTACTAGATTTGGGTTAGATTCCCAGGAGAATATTTACAAAAGCTGAAGGAAGAGTCAGCAATTTCCTATGTAAGGTCTGTCTTTATAAAATACAATAAAGCTTGATCAGACATTGAGAAGAGATTTTAAACACTTGAGAAAGATCTTCCTTCTTTGTAATAAAATTTTAGTTTTAGGTACTCTAAGCTACAATTGCAGAGCCCAGAGATATTAATGGGGTTTTTTTTAAGATGTCCTTGCAGATCTTACTCTTGCAGAGTCCCTATTGCCCAGAAGAAGTTTTGGGGTTCATAATGATAGTGCAAATGTCATTGGAACATCTTGTCTTCACAGGCTTGAAAGATACCTATTGACTACATCGCACATCACATAATAGTCATGATTTTACTTGTGCAAATGAAGACTAGAAATGCTGCATGATGATACAGTTTAAAAAGCTTAGTTTTCTCTGTAAGTCTTAAATAGCAGCACTTCCTGCATGCTGTTCTTGAAATATTGACCATCAGGCACTGATCCTAATTTTCTATCTAATCAGGGTAGAGAAACCATGCCTGTAGCAAGTCATCTGTCACAGAGTTCCATTAGCAGATTTCAAATATTGACTAGCAAAGAAGAATTCACTTTCCTGAGATTAACAATCCATAGGATAATATACAATGTGTCTACAATAGCTATTAATGGAAAATTGATGAAGATAAATCTAATTTGCAACAAAAATACTGGTTTGCAAACACTTCATAAATAAAAGACAAGCCTAACTCAATGAACAGTTTCTAATGAGTATTTCAAACTTTATTGATGCCAAGAACTAAAGTAATACCCACTATGAAGTAATAATGTTGTTTTAGCTTTATGGTTTAAAGATGTAACAGTTTCCTTGTGATCTTAGCTCAATAAACTCTCCTTACTAAATCAGCACTGTCTTACAATTTTATAAAGCATATTGTCTGATTTCAGAACACAGTCAAAACTGGGAAGTGCAGGTATCAGCTCTATTTACAGATCCATGTTGGTCTAAGAAACATAGGTGCACAATTTCTGTATATTACAATATATTTGCATTTGTATTATTTGTCAAGATGAATTTTAGTGATGGATAAGAAAGAGCACCTAATTATTATTAAAGAGGGTTTTAAAATATATTACTAATGGAAGAAGTTATTTTTACATTTTAACAGAGTATATGCTTGTGCTACTGAAACCAGAGCTCTTCTAACATCCATTTCATTGTTCCTTCACTTCATTGCTAATGCTTTGACAAAATTTACCAATTCTTTTTTCTCATGTATTTATGTGACTGGCACTTATTGAGTAGTGGTCATTGATATCCTGTCATCCATGTACATGCACAGACCAAAAACATGGTGAACACAATCATCATCCCCTAATTAGTTGTTATGGAAGGTGATGTATAGCCAATGACAGGATTGCAGAGGGGGAGACTTGGACAACCTAAATGTGTTCTCATGGTTGCTGTTCCGTGTTTTACTCTTTGCAGAAGGTTAAGTCCTTCATCCTACCAGATGTTTATATAGTGATCACACACTGGGCCTTTATTGCACTAGAAGTTCATATGTATTGTATTCCTGTTTCATTAACCTGCGTTTAGTAATTGTTTTACTTTGGTACAGCACAGATCACAATATTTATCTTTCACCATTTCCTTAGTTTAGATCTAGCTTTACATTCTTCAGTTCTCCCCATTGCCTTGATTTGTCATGAAAGCCTGTGTTGCAGGACTCATCAAAAATAAGTTATGACTCTGTTTTTACCAAGCTGATTTTAATAGAAGATCCCTCTAATCTTTTTAGTATAACCTTCTGATTCTTCTAATAAAATATCTTCTACTATTAACTCAAGTTATGGACATTGTTTTAAAACTCATTGCTACTGACTGTATAATGTGAAAACTAACCCTTTGGCATGGTTTTGTGCATCATCTTTTGTCAGAACATTGCAAACATCTATGTTCTGAGAGAGAATGAAACCTTTTTTGAAGTTTTGCATCTGTGTGTGTATATAAGAGTGAGGGAGAGAGATACTAATTTAGGGATATAGCAATACCAAAATAACTTCAGCTTCAATCCAATCATATGTCTGTGCTTCAATTTACAAACTGAACTATCCAACTTCTATTACTCCTGCCTATATATTTTTTTCCCTCAATGGACACCTTAGTTTCCTAATATGGAACATATACCTACATATATGCATCAAATTGAAGGATTACAAAGCAAGTCTGAAATTTCACTCACTCTTTATCGAACCATTACATTACCATAGATTCCACTCCTTTGTTACACTTTTAATACACATATTTCTGTTATTGAAGTATTGCAGGGCACAATGACATTGGAGCCAGCTCCCCTGGTGCTGGAGGGATCCTGAAATGATAGTATGAAGAAAAATGAAGAGATTAGTATTGCAATATTGCACTGTAAGTCTCTGGAGGTTTTTTTTGCACTTCCTTCTCCATCTTCCCCAGGTGTCTAAAACTGTTTTGTCAAGATAAGTCTCTACCTTACAGAACACCTCGTGGCTACTGAGATGCAATGTGAAGTTTCCTTTGAGATTGAAGCCATTTTCTCCAATTAGTGCAGCTGATAAATGTTAACCTACAGAGTGTGAGGAAATAAAAGCATACAAAAAACCCACTCCAAACCCCACCGTTGTTCTCTAGAGATGGTAGATATTTCTCTAACAGATGATGAAAATGAAGTAGGAAAATTTAAATTTACTTTGTCATTTACATTTTACTTGGAATCTTTTGAAACTTTATTAGCAAACTTCATATAGAAATCAGTATCAACTATTAGGTCTGTGGGATAAGAGTTTTTATTTTTATATTCAAATCTTTATGAAGTAACCCAAATTTATTGCTTAGTTCAGAATTCCAAAATAAATCATTAATTTGCTCATCATATTTTACTCCTGTGATAGAGATAGGGAGGTATTTTTTCCTACCAAATTGTAGTACTAATTAAATAGACCTGGATGCTGTTATAGGAAAACCAAACAAAAACCTGTGACAAGAAGAAAACTTTAGGAGAAGAGAAACAAATAGATTTACTTCTGTTCAATCACCTCAAGAGGTCCACCATTAGTATTTTATATTTATGTATAATGTACTCTTACAAACTTCATAGATAGACTGAAATCCCAGATACTTAGAAACAATGAAACTGACAGAGTTGGGGTTGTTCAGCCTGGAGAAGAGAAGGTTTCAGGGAGACTTTACTGTAACCTTCCTGTACCTGAAGGGAGCCTAAAAGGAAAATTGAGATAGGCTTTTGTCCTAGGTTGCAATATAGATACATTTATTCTATTATCACCTCCACAAGCTGTTAAAGCAGGTGAAGCACTGGTTGTTATCTCCTGCTATGACTCACCCCTGATGACTGTTAATGGATCATCAAGAACTGACTGCATAACTCATGGAATTATCTCATCCCACTGTGAGATGCTCCACCCAGGAGGGAGGAGCCAAGCATTCCCACCTGGATATAACCTGGCTTTGGAAAAGCAGGTTCCCAGAGGACAAGAGCTACCACTGGACCTTCAGGTGGAGACCAGACCTTCCACAGGATCACTGCTTCAGCTGAACTACTTGGACTGTGACCACCACCCTGACTAACAGGGTGTCAGGTTGTATCCAACTCTGTCAGTGTTTTTTCTTGTATTATTATTTTTATTTTTAATATTCCTTTTAAATTATTTTTAAATTTTTAATTTTCCGTTTAAATTATAATTCTGGTTTGTGATCTCCCACTGGTTTGTCTTCAAACTAATACAACTTTTTAGCAGGGCCTGTTCTAAGACAAGAGGTAATGATTTTATAAAGATGGCAGGTTTAGATTAAATATAAGGAATAAATCTTTCTTACAATGTGGATGGCAAAACGCTGCAATGTATTTGTCCAGAAAGGCCATTTGGGGTCACCTGTCTCAGCTGTGTCTCTCCCCAGCTTCCCATGCACCCCCAGCCCCCTTGCCAACGTGGCAGTAAGAAAAGCAATAAAGACCTTGGCTCTGTGCAAGAATTGCTCAGCAGTAACAAAAACATCTCTGTATTATCAACCCTATCTTCAGCACCAATCCAATACACAGCTCCTTACCAGCCACTGTGAAGAAAATTAATTGTACCCCAGCCAAAATGAGCACAAGGCCACTTTGAACCCAAACCATTTTGAGTCTATGGCTCTATTAATGTATAATTAAAATAAATTTTAAAATTTCCACATCATTTTCTGAATACTTTTGAGGCTATGCTAGATGATTGCCTCCATTATTGTTGTTGAGTCAAAATGACTCCACTTTACACCACAAGTGATAGTACTGGTGGGTTTTTATGGCTGTCTGAGGAAAAATAACAGAATCAGTTACAGCTGATTTCCTTTCTTCTAGGATTCTGCTATTTTCTATGGCAAATGACTTCAAATAACTATGAGACTGCTTGCTATAACAGGCAGATATATATATCACTTTTTTTATCATAGGTATAAACCTTTTTGCTTGGAAGTGTCAATGATCACCAGACCCCTATTATTTTGTCATTATGTTGTTATTATTTTATCTGCCTCTTCAATGGCTGCAGGTATCTAGTGTTTGGCAAAATGTTCACAAATAAAACAACTGTACCTATTTTTAACTGAAGTGTTGGATTATAAAAGATTATGTGTAAAATCTTTATTACCTGGCAACTATTTAAAGACCTTCTGACTAAAATGAATTTCATTTTAAATGTTCATTATTATATTGAGCATATTGTGTCTAGAAAAACATATCTAATAACAAGACAGTAACCCAGAAGATCTTCCAGAAGGCACTTTCAGATGGTGTAAAAATAAAAATGAAGAGTGATGTCCCCTTTTCCAGATTGTCTTAAACACCTGTCTGGAGTCTGAATTTTCCATGCCAACAATAAATAATCATCTATTTGATCTGGCCTGTGCTACTGATGCAAACAATATCTTAATAGCTTTGTCACTGTTTACATTAGAAAGCACTATAAAGCATTTCCACCTCTCTTATTTTACAAGACCTTTATGTGTCCTTTTTATGACTATTGTTTTCTATTGTAATACAATATTGTATTGTAATAGCTATGGAATTCTCATTCTTAAAGGGGATCTCACCTCATAGTGTGTTTTTTCTCAAGTGCCTTGCAGAACTAGAACCACAACCATCATTTGCCTACTTACTTACTTAAGGCTTAATTACTTTTTTCAGGGTTTTTGATTGAAAGCATGCCTCTGTGTTGTTGCAGTTATCTAATGTGCACTACATTCATTCTATCAAATACAGTTTTAAATTCAAGCTCTATCTGCATCAAGTGAAAAAAAAATCCCACAGAAAGTGTTACAGAACCTACAAGTTGCATTCAGGTTAGCTTCCTCATAATCATATCCATTGCTACCAGGTGTACTGTGAAGAAGTCCAGTTTTCCTCCAGTTCATCTCTATGTTCAGAAAAGAAATTCAGATCTAATGAAACTTTAATTTCACCAGTATTTCCTTATCCTATTTTTACTACCTGATATTTTCTATGATCTTTCCACACTAAGTAGTTACAAAGGATTAATTTAATTTCCTTTGTCAATCAGATGAGCTCCCCATAGGAACATGAAGTTCAGGGCGCTGTCGGACTCTGGGAAACTTCTTTACTGCTGGAATTATCCACATCAGCACACCACACCATCCCCAGAACAGTGCTGCCATCTCTTACATCCTCCTTCCCCCTCACCATTCCCTCATTCACTCCAAACTTGACAGATATGTGACCTTATTATCAAAAACCATGATTCTGTATCAATTAGTTTTGTGCAGTCGTGCTAATTCTCTCTTTAATGACCCATTCTCAGCTTTTGAGTGGACTGAAACACACCACAGAAAATAAATACATAACTCAGAATGTGTTTTCTTGGGTGTAGCAGTACTGGAGAAAGGGAAAAAGTCTGTTCATCATGTGTGTAGGTATTCATGTATTGGATGTACACAGCCATCCAGTCAGTGTGGGCTCTAGCTCCAACAGGAAGAAGGGGGACAATAATGTGGAATCATTCCTTTCTAGCTGGGAAGAGATGGATCCATGGACAGATTGAAAAGTCACTATGAAGATCATATTGTGAAAGTCACCTGATATTAATATATTGTAAGAATAATGTGTTATTTCCCAGACCTTTCTATCTGAGTTATGAGCAAAGGTCAAAAATGCTTGGTGAAGATCTTAGGTTTTTGGTTTTTTTTTTTAAATATCAAACAAAACCCCAACAGGACAAAAAGAGAAAAGTCAGAATTTAGTTGTTTTTTTTTCAAACTTTATATTAAACTTTTTATTGAAGCACTCTGAAATTAATTATGTAACACAAGCCCTTTAGGACCCATACTAGGTTTACTTCTTTATGGTATAGCTACTGTTACATTTGCAAACATATCTTACAGTCTTTTACTGTGAAAAGCAGTGGAGCAGAGTTATGACCTACATATCACAATTATTATTCATTTTTTTCATCTTCCTTTAGTTTCAGAACAAAGAGCTCTTCCCTGAAGGAATTTACTTCGATTTGACATGCTAGCATGTTTGTATGATTTATTCTGTGCGTCTTGGAAGCCAGAGAATCTTCTTATTGATCACATACAAAAAACTTTGTTTTTCTTCACATATTGAGTAGTAGAATACCGGAGACCCAGAGGTACAAGGCTTTTTTTTGTTTGTTTTGTTTTTGGATTTTTTGTTTTTGGTTTTTTTTTTTTTGTTTGGTTGGTTTTTTTGGTTGGTGGTTGTTTTTTTTTTGTTGTTGTTGGGGTTTTTTTGAGATTAAGAAAAGCTTTTCTAAAAAAATTCTCCTACACAAACATGTAGTTGCAACACATATAAATTTCAAATATAAACCAGTGGTCAGGCAATCAGTTTTATAGTATTAATTAACTTCTGCATTAATTCCCTGGTTGAATGCATGTGAACACAGCTAACAGTGTAGCTCTATTTGCAGCCAGGAAGACATGGTCAGTGTCTGGTACACCAAGACTCTCCAAGGTTTAATAACCTACAAATTACCTACATCTTGATGACTTAGCTTTTTTTCTTCTTCCTATGTGGCTAAAAATAGCTCTTCATTAAATATCAAACCCACTGTTTCAACCTCTATGAAGAGCAAAAAAGATTTCTCTCTGGAAAAGTTGCTTCCAGGTAAATTTCCAAGGTTTGTTTAGATTTTTACAAAAAAGCAAAGCAGAAAATAATTCAACCACCTCTATGGGTAACATATAAGTATATAATCATATTGAGGAAATGTTTAATTACTCCTTTTCTTTTCCTTCTCCTTCTAAAACTATCTCCATCTTCTAAAACTATCCAATTACATTTGTGAAATGAAAATTAAAATCAATTGTAGAAAGGAAAGGGGGGGTCTCTACAATGTGATTTGATGAAATAAGAGAGGAAACAGCAGAAATATCTTGGAGAAGAGAAAAAATATGTCTTATACAGATTAGAAATTGTTACTAGAGAAAAATGTAGCTTGAAATAAAAATGATATGTTTGGGGTTGGAATTTCATAAAATTCCAGAATCAAGTTTCAAGGTTTTCAAAATTTTCCTTCTTTGCACTATGAAGAAAATGGTGAACAAAACAAAAAATAATACACAGCTTTATTTTGTCTCAATAATTAGAAAGTAAAACTGCTCTTGTTTGTCAAACTATAATGAGCTTAATCTCTACCTTGTGGAATACAGAAGGAAGAACAAGCTGTAGACAATCTTAAAGTAAATTTTTATAGGATCATGTCCACACCTAGCATGCTTGGGATAATTAATGATTGTGCTGAGGTTCTTTGCAAGTTGGAAATAAATCTTTGGTATTATTAGTAACCTTGGTAAGGGCAGACATTGTTCACACCCTCTGGAGTGTGGCAGTAGGTCCTTTGCAGTCCTCTGCTCTATGAATGCACAAGATAGCAAGTGTGTCCCTTTGCTGACCTAAAACCATACAAAATGTGTGAAAAATGCCACAAACTTCTCATCACTCTAAGATTTCTACAAACCCTATTACTGCAGTGTCTGACTGTGTTATAATCCTATATCTGTTTATTTCCGTTTTAAAAGCCGTATTAAAAAGACAGAAAATGTTTGTCCTGGCACTGAGAAGAAAATGGACAGAGGCCCCAGGAGATGAAGAGATTTTCCCAATGTCAACAACTCCAGGATGCATCCAGAAATTAAACTTTCAGCTGAAGAGCCACCAGACAAAAAAATTTCTTGCCTCAATTATTAATGTAAATGGCAGAATTTTATTGTTGAGCATTTGAAGATGAGTGTTGGAACAAATAAGAAAAAAAGAACAGGAGAACAGCATACACAGAGGAAGAGGCACAGGTTTTGAAGTGCCTTTGAAGCAGGACGCAGTGATGAAGATATGTTTGGAGGATCAAGTAGAAGGTAATAAAATCACCAGATGAAGGAAACACATATTAAATTCAAGGGAATATCAGCAAAGAGGAAGACTATCAGACTAAAGCAAAAAAAAACCAAACAAAACAGAGAGGATGGAGACCTTGAGAAACTTAAGTCAGGCAAGAAAGAGGAAAGAGGTTGAAGGAAAAAGGTCCTCAACCAGAATCAAATAAATAAATAAATTGGAAGAACATTCTTGTCCAGTGGGTTCTGTATCAGGACAAACTAGAAAGAATAAAATAGACAGAAGAGAAATTTAGGCTAAAGAAAGAAAAGAAACTTTAGAAGTTAATACATTAAATGTGAAATTTAATTTTAGCCCTAGAAGCTAAAATACATTAAATGATTGATAACTTAAGACTGAACATCAATAAGTCTCAAAAAATAGTTATAATGACAGAATTTATAGATTTGTGAAGAAAAACAGTTCCGTTTAATAGTGCTTTCATTTTGTATTTGCATGTTGAAATACAAACACAAAATTAATTAAACTGTGTCTTTTTAGCCGGTGTATGTTATAGGATTATTGACAAAGGAAATTAAGATTTGTCCATGCAGAAATGTCAGATCTTAGAGATTTCCAGTAAAATATACAGGTATAAAAAAAAAACTGTCCTAGTAAATCTGAAGGCTGTAGGGACCTGCTAATATGAATTCTCATGGAGATAATTTAAAGAGTGATTCTAAATAGTAAAATGAAACATTAAGCTCAAGAACAAAGGGAAGAATTAGAGATTCTAAATACGTTTTTTTCTAACACCCATTCATAGTGAATATATTGTGACATCAAATTTTTTGTTTCAAATGTCTCTTTTATTGCCATGTCAGGATGCATTTTGTGATTTTTTTTTTTTTTTTGGTTGGTTGGTTGGTTGTGTTTTTTTTCATATGGCAAAGATGTCATAATTTGTTCCTTTTATAAAAAATTTTGTTCAAGCTTTATTTTTAATATACAAAACATAGCGCCATTTCCTATGTGTTTGTGATGGTGCAGTGCTGCCACTTCTGTGAATTTTTGAGGTGATGGGAGCCACCATGTAATTTTGTAAGCCTCATGTAAAAGAAAAAGATAATTCTCACTTGCAAGAAAAACAACTCAATCACAATACGTCACATGAGGTAAAAGGAGGACAGTATTTCCACAAGTGAAGGAAAGAGTACAACAGCCCAACATGGGAAGAAAATCTAAATTGTTTGAGTCACAGGAAAACAAACACTTCTTTGTGAGAAAAAATGTGTTAGCCTGTGTCTTCTGTTCTCAAAAAATAGCAGGTGTTTTCAGTTTCTGTGTATCAACTACCACTGTAGCTGGAAAAATACCAGAGCCATTGAGAGAAAACAGTGCATAATTAATAGTGTATCTGCAGATTGCTGTTTCTCCTCATCTTCCTGTAGAAATGGTAAATGCCAGGTAATTTTTTTTTGGTGCTGTCACCACACTTCCCTGTTTCTGGTGTTTCAGTGTGAGCCTCTCAGTCCAGCTCTCGACTTTCCAAACAGCCCTTGTGGCTCTCCCAACAGCCAGTGGAGCAGCAGCAGCTCTCCTATGCCTTCCCTATGCCTCCCCTATGCCTCCTCCATCCTCCCTCCTGGGGTGCAGCCAGAGGAGCTGGGCGATGGTTGGCAGCTGCAGCCCAAAGGAGGAATGTCTTTGTCAGTAAATCTGCAGGACAAGTAGCTGAAGGAGCAGCAGCAAAGACAGGAAGGAGTTGTTAGCCTTTACCAGCAACCTGGCTGCATCATTTTCACCTGTTGTAAAGGTCCCAACTATTTTCATCTCCTCACATGGTATTTCAGTCTCCTCTGCCTCTGTGGAAGTGATGCTCAGAGTGGTGTGTTATGCTGGCAGTTTGTGAACCAAACCTTTGGAACTGCAGTCCCACCTGTTTAGATTTCTGCACTGAGATGCAGCATTCTGAGTGCTCTCATGCAATGTTGGTCCAATTACAGCTTAGAGGTCACATATGATCCCTCATCTAGGCCAGCATGTCAAAAATGTTAAAAAAGACCCAGCTGTGTTCAGGTCCTGGGACCTGGAAAAGACCACAAATCCATCTTTATGTTTCTTTGATCCTTTTCTCATAACGGAAGATAAATTAGATGGTTTGTCCTAAATTCTGCAGCCCTTATATGCCTCAGTACAATGAAATCTTGTTCCTGTCTTTAAGCTTTTCCCCCAGCCTAGTTATCTCAATCCTAAACACTATCTTATCATATTTAGCAACAACATTTCCCTATTCTGTTTATTCTCCCACTGACTAACAGAGTAATAGTCAAGACTCTTTGCATTCTGTTCTGTTGGAGTATATGTCCAAGTACTTCATAACTATTGGGTATTTTATGAGAAAGTATTAGGACAAAATACATGTACTCTCAGAATCTCAAGCAACAAGAACTTGCATTATTTGTTTCTTTTTTTTTTTTTAACATTAGGAGACTATAGAATTTACGCAAGAACAAAAGAAAAAGCAATGCTTCTAAATTTCAATTTCTTTCAAGCCAACAATACCTGATAAGGTAGCCATACTTCACACTTAATACCATCTACATGAAAATTGATTTTCTGACCGCTTAAGAAATTGCCAGTCATTATTTAACAAGTGGCACATTACAACCCATTGAAATCAATGTAAGAATCCTGTTTTCTTCAGCAATAATTTGCAAGAGAGGACAAAGAAGTAAAGCTTATTGCTGCAGCAGTGTTGTCTTTGCAAAGGATGCTGGCACTAGGAGGCAGCAGGCAAATACTTGATTGTGAAGCTGAGATGGTGACAAATGTCTAGAAAGTTGGGGTTTGTGGTTATTTGACTGGCTTATCAAGTGCTTTGAAATTGCACTCTGTGCTTATGCAATTGAGTTGGTATTTTATTCATGCAGCTGTTGGAGTGATGCTATTTTACAATTCAAGTCTGTAAAGATTAGGCCCAGGAGCACTCCCAAGTTTTTGCTCTGAAAGTCAGCACTGGGCATGGCTTGACTATTCAGGAAAGAGACTCCAATGTGAACCAACCTCCTGTATTTTAATTTCCAGAGACATCTGATCAGACATGCATATATTTAGAATGTGGAAAGGCATAGAATGGAAGTTTGCATGTAGTCCTAGTGATTAGCTTATGACCCGTTTGGAATCCTGTCAACCTGAGAAATTTTTCAAATCAGTTGGAGTAGGAACCCTACTTATTCACACAGATATTCTGTAATCATCTTGAATGCTCCCAGGATGAATGAATTCCAGCAGTACCACTGGGTATTTTGCAAAACTCAGAGGTATGGAAACTTTTGAGTTGATATGTGAGCCACAATAAACTTTTCTTCCTAAGCATTGGTAAATTAGTTCTCAAATGTTATCTTCACGTATTCTTTCCATGGTAAATGTTAATTTTTTTTTTAGCTAAAAATAAATCAATTTCACCTCCTGAACTGATATTACATCTTCAATTCAGTTTTCTTCATTTTCATTCTTAATAAATGTGTATGTCTCTATAAAACTGTAAATCTTTGCTCAAAGAAAATGCAAATGCTGTCATTCACAACTTTGAGATCAGATGTTGACCATCTTAGAGCTGTGGGCTTGACTGCAGCTTTGACTTGCCAGAGAAAATGCTTTTCAAAATCTGCTGATATATACCAATCAAAACAATCTTCTACAAATTAAAGCATATATGGTGTGGAAAAGATGATTAAAATTGCATGTGTTCTTGAAGTAGTCTGATACTTTTATCAGCTTATCTGGATTTTAGTTGTGACACCAAGAATAAGGAGAGAAAGGAAACAGCTTCACTAGATAATCTTAAATATCAAAGTGCCACTCCTAAAAATGTTTTGAGGCCATGGATTTTTAGCTGTGGAATTATAGGTGAAATAAGAGTTAGGTAATCATAATGAATGGTCTAATCCCTGGGATCAATGAATAACCCTCAAGTTCTTCCTTTACTTCCCACTTAATATAATGCTTATTTTCCTTTGAGAATGTATGAATCATATAATGGGTTATTAATTTTTTAATCGATGAAACCTATAGCATAGGTATAATGGGGGTTTTTTATATGTAATTACATGTTTCCCAGTATTAGAGCTGATGAAGCAATGAAACATCTCCACAGTGTTTTAGGAGAAAAGAAAATTTTAGAAGTCAGATTTTCACCATCACTTTTACCCTGATTTCAGTAAAATGATGTTTTGAAGAAGGCACAGATTACAGTTTCTTTTACCCAAAAACCATAGAATCATGAAATGGTTGTATTTGACTGCTTGAATATAAATTTAGACGTATGGAAGTCTGAGATGAGTATAAAATAAATCTCACAGGTCTTTTTTTGATACACAGGCTCTTTTCTGTTCAAAAGAAATGAGAAGTTGAAAGTCTACTCCATAACCTGATTCTTTACTGCTTCTCAATTCTCATACAAAGTAAAGATAAAGTGCTACGTGCAACAGTAGTGTAATTTACTTTGTGTTTGTTTTATACACTTTCATGTCTGATCCCTCTCATCATTTCATTGCACCCTTCTGAAAAAAGTCCTACTCAGCTCTACACCTTCCATCATCTGTTTGCAGTTGTAGAGCAATACAGATAGCAGTAAGAATGCCCTGATCTTTTTTTTTTTTATAAGTCTGGGCAAGCCAACATTCCAATCCTCTCTTCAAAGCCACATTCTCCAGTGCCCTGACCAACCTTGTGATTTTTCTCCAGTAGGTAAATTGTGTCAGTGTGCCTGCTCTGTGTGTGTTTGCATATATGTTTCCATATGCATCCATCAGGAATTCGTTCTCAGCCTCATTTATCATTTAACCTCCACTACCAGATCCAGTGACCTCCACTAATTTTTGAAACACATTTAATTTCTATTGCATTCACACATGATCTGTTATAGATTCAACCTACCTTCAGTGTCTGCCGTATAGCTACACCTGTAAAACCCATCAGACATTTGGGAAATGGCACCTGCATTGGCTCAAAGCAGTGACAAGGGAGGGGTTGTGCTGCCTGCATGAAATTGTGTCAGGGGAGGTTTATATTAGATATTACAGAAAGATTCTTCATCCAGAAGAATCCAGAAGTAACTGGACACTGGAACAAGAAAATGGTCACAGCACCAAGCCTAACAGAGATCAAGAAGCATTTGGATGATGGTCTCAGACACAAGTGGGATCCTAGGGCTGTCCTGTGCAGAGAAAGGAGTTGGACTTGATGATCCTTGTGAGTCTCTTTCAACTCAGGGTATTCTATGATTTTGTGACTGCCCTACATGTTTGGGTAAAACGTGTAGCTTAACTTTTTGTGGATCCAACAATGAGAAAATAACTCAAATTCTTCCTCCTGTAAGCCTCCAATGCAGTACATGGGTGATCCTACTCCATATTAGATTTGCTTATTTCATCCACCCTTTTCACCTACTGATGCTGTTTACTTCATGTTACTTTTAAGTTACATGAGTTACTAATCTACATATAAACATTTTTCACTTCTTTCCACCAATCAATCTCCCCTTTCTTACAGCCAAAGTGTTTAAGGGTCAGTACATAAGAATTTATCACTGGCAAGGGCATGGCACCAAGAGAGAGCTCTGGGAAATCAGTGTTATCTTCTACTGCAGAGCCCAAATCTCAACAAGATGAGTTCTCAGCAGGGCTCAGGAGAGAGGAATGATCCCTTTTTCCATGTTAGTTCCACTCCCCTCAGGGTACACTGCCCTTGTTTCACATTCTGCCCATCAGGATCCCCATCCCTGTGGACAAAGACTCAGGTCCTTTTCCACAAAGCTGCTTTCCAGTCAGACACTGCAGCAGGTACTGGTGCATGGAGCTATTCCTCCCCAGGTGCAAAACTTTGCATTTACCTTTTTTGAACTTCTTGATGTTCCCATCAGCCCATTTGTCCAACCCCATTTGTCAGGTCACTCTGAATATCAGCCTTGTCCTCCAGCATATCAACTTCTGCCCTGCAAATCTGTCTGATCCAATTGTCCAGATTTTAAAAAGTCATGGTTTTGATTTCTGAGAGATGTCACCACTTATCAGCTGCCAGCTGGAGTTTGTATTGCTGATATTACCCTTTGATCCCAATGGGAGAGCCAATTTTTGACTCACCTCCACTCTGCTGCCCATTTACCAAGTTCTTATCTGACTAACTTAGCTCTAAGGTTACTCTGGGAGAACATGTCAAAGGCCTTGATGAAGTTAAGGTGTACAACATCCACTGCTTTCTCCTTGTACACAGATCTGGGCATCTCAACAGAGATGGTGAATTAGGATTTTTCTCTTAACGTAATCTTAAGGTAGACATTAAGGATAAACCATCTTCATTGTATTCCTGAAGTACTTACATGAATTTTTAGAGAACTATACATATTTTTAATGAGCAAAATCTGGAAACTACAGTATCTGAGGCAATGTGTCAGATATGGCTGAAAAGACTAGGAGATAAGCATATCCTCTTTTTTTTCTTTCTTGATAGCTTTGTATACAAATGAAAAACCATCTTATCCTTCTACCTTTTATATAGATTTTGTTACTCACCCTGTTCATAAAAATAAAACATGGCAGAAAAATATGAAATAATAAATGAATAGCATTTTTTTTCATATGGACATACTCCCAGTGGCAAAGGAAACCTGTCTCATTTTGAATGAAACCAGTGGCTTCACAGTTTTGGAATCCATGCAGCAATCAAGATTAAACTAGAATTTAACTTCCACAAGAAGTTCAAGACTTGCAAAATGATAATACATTCTCATTGATAGGAACTCAGACATTTTTTTGTTTCCAAAACATTAACTAAAGATACAGAAAAAAGTGACTGACTTCCCTATACAACAGTATCTTTTAGATAAAGTTATATTCACTAATAAATTGTTTCCATAACTTCTCTAATTACTTATAACAGTGTTCTTTGGAAACTGCATTTTCTTAAAATTGTTCTGGAATTTTGAGTTCTATTCAGAGCCTACTAAATTAAATGCTAATGGGCTTTACATCAGATTCATAGAAAGTGACATTTTTGGAAAATGTTGTAGGTAGGACTACAAGTGATATACTGCACAAAAGTTTGATCTTTCTTGAAAAGTACAGAGATATATTTAATTTTGCAACACTAAATCTGAAGAGGCACTATTTAAAAATGTAGAAAATAAAGAGGATCCAAATTATGCAACCAAGTCACTCTAGGAGCCTTTTCCCTTCTTCTAGAAGAAGGACATTAATTAGATCTGTTTATCTGGTAATGGTGGATTAGTCCTGGCTAAGGGCCAAATGTCCACCCAGCTGCTCACTCAGTCCCTCCTCAGTGGGACAAGAGGACAAAACCAGGGAGATTGTTTAGCAGTTATGTTGTAGGTCAAACAGTACATTAATTTATTGTCAGTTAAAATAGATTTGATTAATAAGGAATGAAGACAAATATTTAAACAATGTTTTAATACTCAGCTTCAGTCCTTCACTCCAGACTCTACCCTGCCCCTGAACAGCACAGGGAGGAATGTGTCCAAGGTAAGATAGCACATAATATTTTTTCTCTAACACTCCTTCCTTTTCACACTTTCCTCTTTTCCAGGGTGGTCTCTCACCCCAGCTGAAGTCCTTCAGGAAAACATCTGTTCCATTGTGGGCTCCCCACAGGTTGCAGTTCTTTCAGGAAATATCCGTCTGCTTCAGAATGGAGTCCCCTCATGCGCTGCAGGGAAATACCTGCTTCACCATGGTCCTCTTCTGCAGGGAATACCAGCTCTAGTGCCTGGGGCACCTCCTCCTCTTCCTCCTTCTCTGACTTTGGTGTTCACACTGTAGTTCCTCACTCTTTTCTCCCCCTCCTCTTCCACCTGTCCAGCGTTTTTTTCTTTTTCTTAAAGGTGTTTTTTCCAAAGAAACAGGAAAATTGTCCTGTGGTTGGCACAATCCAGCCAATGGAAGCCAATTAATTTCCTTCCTACTGTGTCTCTGCTGCAAAAACCTATGCCACCTACACCCAGTAGAATGGTAATTCTGTTCAACCAAGCACTGAAGCAGAAAGAGGGCAGGATGCAGGTGTTCCATCTGCAGGAGCTTCATGGGACTGACTTTCACACTCAGTAGCTGTAGGAACACCACCTGTCCACCTGCTCTGGCAAGTCTGCCACTTCTCACTCAGCTTAGAGTGGAAATTACTGGAAGGATCTGGAACAGCTAGATTTTTTTCCTCGGTATTTTATGCTAAGAGATTCAGACAGTGGGATTTCAGAAGGTATCAGCCAGAGAGGTGCATGTGGATCTATAGGTCCCTCCATAATTTCGTAAATCAGGCACTAAGTTCTTTAAGGCATAGATGAATAATATAATGCAATAAAAAGCATTGCCTTGTCTAAACAATCATTCTGGATGGATCTCCACCAGCCAGGCATTTACAAACAGTTATTTCTACTCTATAAACATTATGGGAAACAAATACGTAGCCATTTCAAAAATCCTTATTTCATAAAAGTCTATTTTTCAATGCTTTGCCTGTTGTGAGATATTAGTTGTTTGGAATAAATAAATAAGGTTTAAACAGGATGAGTGACTTATTTTTATAATACTGTGTGGTTTAGCAATCTGATTGCTTAGCTCTGCTCGCTTAGTCTGAGAAGCTACATTTGTTGAAGCCTTAGGCCATAAGCTGGGGACCTTCACCTAGATAAGCTTTCCGCTGTAATAGAGTAAATTTTCTTAGCAATTTTCCTAGTAACTGGTGTAGTGCTGTGTTTTGGTTTTTGTATGAGAAGAATGTTGATGACACTTTAATGTTTTAGTTGTTGCTAAGTAATTTATTCCAAATCTAGTGCTTAAGTTTCCCAGGCTCTGCCATGGAGCAGGTACACACAAAGCACAAACCAGAGCTAAGGAGGCTACAAATGTCAGCAGCAGCTGCAACTCAGCAAGATAATAACAGTTGATGTCCCACCTGAATGGAAAAAGGAAAAAAAACCCAATAAGGTGTTAGAAGACCCCAGACCAAAAATCACCATTGGACTAAAAAGGTGAGTGAATAGCATGTGAAGGATGGGTATTTAAGTTGTAAGGGTATATTTGCCCAGGGATTTCTTTGTTCTGGGTCCCTCTCTGCAGACACTCAACTCGACCTGACCTACTGCTGTACCTCACTATTAAATTATTCCTTTTTTATAAAATCTGAGACTCTGCTTCAGGAAATCCAGGGTTGAGCTGTAGAAAGAGGAATCCGATCTGAGCAGGAGTGTGTGTGAGTGAGGAGTCAGAAGGGGCTGTTGTTGCTCATTGGAGCCACTGGCTGTGAAGGCACTCAGACTCCAGCAGCAGAAGTCCTGAGTGGTGGTGCAAATCCTTGAATTGTGTATGGATGCTGGGGCTGTGTCTTCTCCCTTAACATTGCCCTCCTGCATTCTTTCATTTTTAACTCTGACATGAATAATATTACACAGCTGAAAGAAGTGCAGTGCATTCAAACTGAGTCTTACATATCTCCGAATGTAAAGTTTGCATATGTAGAGATTCCACATTTTCTTCCACAAGTTAGATGGCAGATTTAGGTGAGAACAGGCTAAAGATCTAAAAAAATAAAACAAACCCTTATCTGAAAAAAAAGAAGGGTAGAATGAGACAGAGGAAAGGAAAGGAATTCTGCTGCATCTGTGTAATAAGGTGTTTACAGCCTTTTTTTGTAAAGCAAATTTCACTGCAGATCAAAATCCCTGTTATTCACACAGAAGGAAAGGAACTTTCATTTCAAATTTGGTTCAATGAAACACCCCCTTTCAAACATACACTTATATTAGCTCTTGTTCAGTGAAACAGATGGAGCTAAAGATAACTGAATGTAAGCATCCATCTGAACCCTGCTGACTTCAGTGAGAAGTTACTTTGCATTGGAATTGCTAAGTTTGATGACTCACATAATACTCACGGAAATCTCTTAATCTCTTCAGTTTATAATACTAGGAAATGTAGTCTATATTTTTAATGCTATTTAGAATAACTGAAGTCAACAGAATGCCCTGAGCACACACATCATCTTCAGCAGCTTAATATTATGAATATAAGTGAATACTCTCCTAGAGAAAGACCAGTTCATTGTTAGAAAGACATACTACAGTTCAGTTGTCTTCAAAGACACAGTAGTCTTTTTTCCATCGATTTTAAAATTCAATTTTACAGTCCATAGTCTGAAAAGTACACCCTTATGTAATGTTATTTTGTGGATGGAAATTGGATGTACATGAACATTGCACTCTGCCTTTTTAGTTGCAGAGATAATATATTTATTGCTATTGAATTTACCAACCTCCACATTACATTTTAGTTTTCCAAAATACTTTCTCTTCCTATTTGACCTTGATGTTTAATGCATAATATATATACACAATAAAAAATGCAAACAAATCACCCCATTATGGAATTCTTAAGTGACTCCACAAATGACAATTTACCTCTATCTGGGTGTAATGGGTGTGAGTGCATTAACTTCTTTTTTCTGCCATTTCCAGCCTTACCTGGAAGCCCCACCCATGCATTCTCTGTCAGTTTTTCTGGGAGCTCTGTGTGAGCCTTAGAGCAGACGAGCAGTTCTGGCTTGAGCTACACTATTGATGTGCCTCTGCTCAGCCCTGTGCTCTGCTGCCCTGATCTTTTTGGATGGAGCCCCAGATCTGCCTCCTCTGTGATGACTCTGGCCTTGCCTGGGCTCCTGACTGAACAATTTCTAAAACAAATTCCCACCTGAGGATTCTGGTTCCACGAAAATGCTGTTTTCCTTGAAAACAAGCTGGCCCTTCTGCATTTTTTATGGAGACCAGGCAGACAGAGAGGTTTCACTTCCACCTCTTGCAGTCCAGCTGGCACCACGGTGGCTGAAGGGCTGCCTGCCCATCTCACTGGACTGCATGGTTGTCATGGTTGTCCAGCTGCCCTGCTTCCCACCTGGCAGCCTGCTCCAATTGCCTGCCTTCCTGGCTGGCTTTCCACCTGCACAGCCAACTCCCTGTACAGAAGTTCTTGAAACATGCTCTATGTGGTCTCAAAACAATCAAGTTTTCTGAAATCGAGTTTTGCAATAACACAAAGTTTTCTTTATTTCTGGTGAGAAAAACAGAAATAAAAAGTAGAAAATTGTCAACAAAACAAAAATTACACTTTGATTACCTCTTTAGTTTTCACAGCAGTCTGTGTACAAAAAAAAAGAAAAAAAGATTACCATGGCAACAATTCTTGTATTAGCAAAAAGAAAGAACTATATAAGCCATTCTTCCTTTGCTTAGTCTGTTAAGACTTTTAGTCTGTTTAGTATTTTCTTTTTTATTTCCTTAAAAGGAAAAAAAAATCACTCTGAAATGTTAAAGAGGTTCAGGACAATCTCTTTTAGGTTTTGAGATTTAGTGCTGTCATTAAAGGAAATTAAGAATATATTTAGAATATATGTATGTAGCTTTCTGTCTGGTAGCACCAAGAAATTAGGATATTGGTTTTATTTGTTCAGTTTTATAGCTTATATATACCTCAAAATAAAAGCATGCACATACAATGTACAAACACTTATTCCAGCTTAGGCAAGGGGCAAGCCCCAGCTCTGAACTTTAGTGCAGCTCCCAGGCCAATGGGTAAAGGGTGCTGGGGTGGAGGATGCAGATGGAGTTTTTCAGAACAATTTAGGTCTGTTAGCACACTCAGGGCACTGAAAAGGAGTCTCAGCCCAGCGAGGTTTCCAAAGGGCTGTTATGTGACCCACTACAAACAATCTTTCCACCTTGGTCTTTGGCATATCTCATGACACAGGTCTCAGCCTGGCTAGGGTGAAAGCACAGAGAAATCTGAGACTTCACAGAAGAGTGAGGCCAAACAGAGCTTTTCAAAGTAATGCAAGAACTCCCCAAAACAGCCTTTGCCCACAGGCTTTCTTCAGTCTCTGTGCTATCTTGTGTGAGATAGACAGTGGGCTGAAAAGAACTTTAAGACTGAATTGTCCACACATTTTCTTGAAGTACACATGTAAAAATCAAAAATCAGATTTTGTGTCTCTTAAGGTATGTATTATTAGAGCAGAAAATAAAACTGATTTATTAAAAGATAAATCCTTTATCACATGAGTGAGAAAATTAAAGATTAATTTACCAATATGCCCTCTACCTGTCATTGCCCATGCCTATAGATTTTTTTCAAATTCTGTATCATGACTTTTCAGTTATGAGGAAATCCACAATATTTCCTGTGAATCCAAGATTAGATTATTGGTGTTATTATTATTAGCAGGAGTAGTATTATCATTAGAATTATTACATTTTTCTTTGTTTCATTTTTTAAACTGTTCTTATCTCAACCTACTAGGATTTTTCCTTTTTTTTCCTGATTACACTCCCTATCTCATTGGAGAGGGATGGAGGAAATAGCAAGGCACAGTATGGTATGTATTTGGTGGCTGGGGTTAAAGCAGCTCAACTATAGTAAAATATCTTTTAAAACCAGAATACAGCAGGCAGGACTGGCACAAGCAAAATCTCTGCTATTTAACTACATCCTTTCTGCAGCATCCAATGCATATACAGAATCTCTAAAAAATCCAATTATGACATTCATCACACTTTGAATTTCAACTCCTTTTCCTTGAAAGTTCCCCAGGCATGTTGTCTACTAAGCAAAGAAGGAAGATATCAGGTGGCTGTTTCTGGATGTTTTGAGTAGCAGCAGGCTCAGACAATTATCTGAAATTATGCCATTGACATCACAGGTCAGCCTCTAGACCAAGATATATAAGAACTTAAAAATATCTCTAGAAGTCCAGATCAAAGGTCCATTGAGTCCAGTGGTGAGTCCAGTGGCCCTCAATGAATGCTTGGGAAGAGCATTAGATACAGAAATTGTGTCCTGACCTTTCCCCAGGACACATTCCTCTCCAGGTAATTTAGTTCAGAGCTGAGAGGCTGCAAAGCTGTGCTGTCTTAGGCAGGAGTGTTAACAGTGAGTGTAGGAGCCATGGTATTGGAGCAAAAGCTGAATTCTGGGTTTTTTCTCTGCTTTTGCCACTGTGGCTTTCTCTATGCAAGCAGTGCTGATAGGTGACACACTTGGTGCTACCTTCTTGTAATCAGCACAGGCTGCTACCTCCAGGAAGATGAGCTTTGAAATCCTAATCACCCTACAGAGACATGGATGAGGTTACCACCTCAGGATTGCATTTGGTAATAAACACATGCCTGCCCCTAACATCCCTCTGGGAATAACCTCCTTCTTTGACTGGCTGCTAAGAACTGGTTGGTCCAATACCTTTCACACCCCCTGTAAGAATTCTTTTTTCTTTTGATTCTCCTTCCACTCTTCTCAGTACTTCTCTCTTCTCATAAGAAGGGTGGATTACTCTGATCCTTCCTACTTGAGTATTTACTTTATATGATAATAGAGGATAAGATCTGAAATACTCTGTTGGAATCATTTCACCTGCTCAGTCCAAATTCTAACAGATTAGCAGAGGGCAAGGGCACTCTAAATGAGGGCAAATCTGTCCTTTGTGCTTATAGGATCCCAGGAACACAGCATTTATTCTAATGGTAAATATCTAGAAAAATTGCTGGGGAAAGCGGTAATATATTATAACTACGTTACAGAATAAAACTGAAGGCACAGACGACTGTGAATTCTAGAATTCCTGGCTCTGATGGAACTTTAAAATTAAATCTGACATGACACTGAGCCCTGCAGTCCTTGTCCAGATTTCTTTTCTTTCCAAAATTTATGCAGGAAAAAAAAATCCTGCATTATTTTAAATTGCAATAGCTTTGCAGTTTTTTTGCATTGGATTTTCTCTCACTTAACTTGGTCTTCTGGCTCAAACTCCCACGCATTCAAATTCTGTAGAATATAACACTCATACCTGATGGAAAACACTGACACAGAGGTTTTCCTTCAGATACAGAGAGTTGGATGACTTTGATTCTTATATAAATCCATATTTCATAAATCATACAGTTTTTAAAATTTGGAATGAAAAATGAATACATTTTATACTAAGGTTTTATTGTATCAATCTCATTTCCTCTGTTATATCCTTCCTCATCTACAGTGTGAGTACAGAACTGATGGAACCCAATGGAAATCACTGAAGTTACACAAATGTTGTCCTTGTACTGATCAAGAGAAAGTCAAGAGTCTTCCTAAATGATGCAAAGTAGTTTAAACTGAAGTGAAGAATCTGAATATATACCAAAGACTTATTAGAAAAAGCACTAAATGCTGTAAATCTCTACAAATAAGAAATCAGGATGTTCAGGAATTCAAAAGTAAGGTGAGACTTAAAACGCAGATAAACATTTTAAAGAGATGAAGAACATTGTTTTTACTGCTAAATGCATTAATTTCATCAAATAATTGAGTAAAGCCTTGCTCAATAAAACTGGTTATCATGCACTTGCTCAAATCTTGGTTTGTTTGGCAGTGTTTTTGGTTTGGTTTTCAGTAGTTTTGTTTTGTTTTGTTGGGTAATGTTTGGTGTTTATTCTGAAACACCTGAATAGCCTCGTTGTAATGAGATGACTGTTATCAGCTAGATCTGGTGCTCTATACAAATTCTAGTTGAAAGATACAGCTCCCTGCTTCTGCTAGAAAATTAAGCAGTTGGAACACAGCTTAAAGTTGCTTCTTCCCAAGCTCACCAGCAACAATTTCATGGATTTTATCACTAAAATGCACAACAATACACAGTGAAAACACAGGAGAGACTTAACATCTTTAAGCTGTTAGTATATGCACAGGAATTAGGAGAAAAATCTTGTATACACAGAAGCTGACCTACTTACATTTAGCAGTTTATGTTAAATATCAAAAAGCACATTCTGCTGAAGGCATTAAATTCCTTGGAAAGTAGCTGCACCTCTTCCAAATGGTTTTCCATTTATTCATTCTCAGAGGGCTCTTTCCCACCGTGTTTGTGTATGATACAGCAGTTTTTGTAACAGAGATGGCTCTGAACTATTGTGATAAGTTACACAGGAAACAGAGAGATACAGAGGAAAAACAGCAATAGAACACAACTTTGAAGAAATAGTCCAATTTTTGGATCAAGTATTGGAAAAATTCATTTATGGATACTGTTTGGGAGTTAAATTTCAGAAGGAAAGATTGTGTTGCAGAGTTGTCATGACAGGTTGCCATGATGATCACTGCTGGGACATAAAACTGGATATACCAACAATGCCACCACTGCTGGAGACTGCCAGAATTACATATGTCTATATTTCTATCCTGCTGAATTCGGCAGATTCTAGCAGCATACCAAGGAAAAAAAGGTATGAGCATGGACAATGAGTTATGAATGAAGACCAGGTTATTAAAAAAAAAAAATAAAGGTCAAAGGGTGAAGAAAACATAGCAGTTAATCACTGAATCCTAAACAACATGCCCAACGCTGTGATTTGACTCTGAGATATAAATAATAAGATTGGGATTGTTTTGAATGACCAAAAATTAAAAAAAAAAACAAAAAAACATTCAAAATAAAAAAGGATATGTAATTATTTTACTAATTTTCATTTTTGTATCATTTACAGATACAATTGAATATATTTAGGAGTCTTCCTAAGTTTGCATTTGAGCAGGATAACACTAGTGGTATCAGGAGCCTGTGTTTGGGCAGCTGAGTCATCCTGCTAAATTTAGGTATTTACAACATAAATGATGACATGGGGCCAGGTATCTCAGCTCCTGCTATAGTCAATAGCCATCTAGTCAATACAGTCAATAGAGACAGAAAGCTATTCAGCTCTCCCAAGGCAGATATCTGCTTCAGAAGGAGATAAATAGATCCCTAGACTCCACTGACTGTGCTGGCTACATGAGATAGAACAAGAACTCAATTCTCATATTTCATCCAGAAATTTGTCATGAAAAAGAGGTTGAACTTGTACGTCTGTTTGGTTTTTCTTGGGGTTTTGGGGGTTTTTTTGTTTTGTTTTGGTCGGTTGGTTGGGTTTTTTTTGTTGGTGTTGTTTTTGATTTTGTTCCTTAAGGAGAAAAAAATGCCATTACTAGAACTGGTATCAGTTGAAAAATGAATATGGTATATGCTTTAAAGTCTTTCTTCATATTATAAACTACATCAGGCTGTGTTCCAGGGCTTTGATTTTCTAATCTTCTAGATTGGACATCTGAAGAATGATGCAACTTCAGCAAGGCCATGTATGAGAAAATAATTGTTCCTTTATATATGGAAGCAAGAATTTCAAAGTATGTAGATCTCATTCTTATGAAATCCAAATGTGTCAAAGTGCATATTTTATAATTCACTATTTTTCTCAGCTTCTCTAAATTAAGTTGGTCTTAGTTGGTCTAATGAGTGATACTCCCTTTCCCTCAGACCCATGTACTATACCTAACTATAACCCACTAGAGTTATTGCAATACTGTCCCTGCTCCTAATGGATCTGGTAGATGCAACAGGGAAGTTGATTGGAACTCAAAATGAAACTTCAGGGTTTAAAATCAACAGCTGACTAAATCAAGAATGAGTTAGGACTTCAAAATTTTTGAGTTCAGTTCCATGATGAGAAGCTCAGTTGTTATTTGACTGATTTTTAGATTTAATTAATAATCCAGAAGTCAGTTTTCACCCTTATTTTGTTATTATAAATCCTAGTGTTGCTTAGTACGTAGCTGTGTCCACAGCACCTGGGGGACACTTTTAAATTCTAAAAGAGGAGAAAAGTTATTTTCATAAGGAAGGAAGTGGGCTTGTGTTTTTATGGGTTTTTTTAGCAGAAAAAGATAGGATTTCTCATTTCTACTGGAAATAACCTATTTTCCATCAGTTTTTAACAATGTTGAGGAAAACATATTTCTATGGAGTTAATGAAATATTATACAATTTTTTTTACAAGAAATAATGCTTTTATACAAAAAAAAAGCGTCTGAATTTGGTAATTTTTATGCAAAGTCACAGCACAAGGGTACTACCAGAACAAAGAAAAGGAAAGAAAAAGATATTAAAGTAGTCTGAAAATACAAGATATATAAAGATAGGAATTGGGAACTAAAGTTTGGGCAATCTTGTTTTACTCAACTTCTGATAAATATGAAACTATTTTGTGGAGTTTATAAATTCAATTAATCTTTCCACTGACATTAAAACCTGCAGCAAGTCTTCCATGTGATGAACACACCAGAGCTGTATAATTATGAGCACTCATTGAACAGAAGTTTAGTGAGTTCAGGCAAAATGACTGAGTATCAAATGGAGTGGAAAATTCTATTATTGTGTATTTGGTTTTGGGTAAAGAGCTTTTACCTACAGTCAGGTTTAGAGGCTAGGCGTCATCTTTATCCCACTCATCAAATTAATTCATTTTTCAGAGAGATCTTTTCTGTTACTGCACTCCCTGGGTGCAACCACACTGCAGGAGGTTGCTGCTAGTGATGTGGAACATGCAGCTTTATTAGGAAATTTCTTTTAAAAATTCGGATGTAGCAGGAACAGAGCAAAAAGCTTTGTAAGTATGTGATCCAAGCACCAGCTTCAAATTTTAAGCCCTAACAGGCCACCATTCACACTTAAACACCTCATTCACATTCAAAGACCTGATCAGAATAAGCAAGAGAAAAGAATGGCTAAAGGTTATAAAAGCACAATTTTATAGTGCAGTTTCTAATTTAATTACTAGGAAAAAAAAAAAAAGGAATTGCTCTCCTAAACCCAGGCATATTGCTGGTGAGATATGGAAGAAAAGGCAGAGGCATGCAAAGACAAGGGTAATCTCTACTTTCTGTTTCTTTGTGCAAAAATACATTTTTCTGTTTCAGATAAAATACGTTAAAGTTGAAGGAGAGTCTGAAACAGTAGTTCTTAGTTATGAGCTACTCTGTTTATGTTGAGAATCACCAGTATTCACACCTGCCAATATTCTCAATCCAAAAATGAAACTCTGACAGTAATCTCCTGAATCTACCATTCTTAGGCTGTTGTTTTAATCTGCATACTGCACAATCTGTTTGATTCCTGCCCCAGTGGAGATGCACTTTGAGCTACACAGGACTGTTCACTGTTTCAAAGGCCACTGTAGCATGGAAGAAATGAAGAGGCATCCCATATTATTTGTGGGTCTTAAAATACTCACACACTAAAATGTATATCAATTTTCCCAAGACTGGAGGCCAGGAGAATTTTCTGTCAGGAGGCCAAGGGATGAGGCCACAAGGATATGGATCCTTGATAACACATAGCAAGGTTGGGCATGAGGATGGATTAGCGATCAACCATGGATAAATTGTGCCTCTCATATACTCAGGATTACTGTATGGTTTCTCCCTATTGTGGATGATATCCAGCCTTCTACAACAACTCTTTTGGAAGCTGTTCCCCTTGTCTTGAAAGAGGTTTTCATTTAAATTTTACTATTTTCTCACATTCTAATCCTCACCTATTTTAATTGCATTTTTTAATTTTAAAGTTATGACATTCTTCAAAGGTTGGATATTTAATTCCATTGAGGGTGTTTACAGAGTGGAAAACTTTTGAACAGTATCTTATACCAGATATTGTCCCTGTGCAACTTATCAGAAAGGAAGGAAACATTTTTAGCAAATATTTGTTAGGATATTTTCTCTCTGAACAAGATAAAAGATTGTAGCATGTAATTTCCAATATGAAATGGCCCAAGAATGGATTTTTGCCATTTTCAGCATTGTACTTTCTATAACATTTTCTGAGTGAAACTTTAAATTTCCCTAGTGTGTAGACAGATTTTTGTAGTTTCATTTGAAGCATAGAATATGTGCAGTTTTCAATCAGTTTAAAATATTAATATTAAAACTGTATGGAGCAGTGATTTTTGTCAGGTGATTACTTCTCTGTTTTACTGGGTGAGCCCTTCAAACCCACCGAAACCCGAAACCCAACCACTTAAATAACACCATGCACAAAACCCACTTTTCTGCTTTGAAACAAGGAACAACTGTAAATTTGTTCTGTGAGGGTTTTTTGTCTTCCCCCCCCCCCCTTTTTTTTTTACCATAGGGTGGATTAGAATTTATGTATTTAGAGAAGCAAAATTTTCTTTAGGGTCTTGCTCTGATGATGAGTAAGAGCGAGGTAGGTAGATTGCTAGGACAGCTGTTCCCTGACTCATGACAGTCCCAGCAATGTCTGTGATTGGTTCTGTCTGGACAATGTCCAGCATTATTTTCTCAATTTCCAGTGATGAGAACAATATCTGAAGTAATAATACAAAAATGTCTTCCATTTTTCACTACTGGCAACATTAAGTGACCATAAAACTATGAGTTTAAAAAATCATCTGTTTCTTAGTAAGTAGAGGTAAGGAGTCTCTTCATTATTGCATTATATATTTCTTAAATTCATGAACTCCCAGTGCACAAGATTGAGAACTAAAAAGACAATCAGTAGCTCAAGCTTGCATAGTCTGTTTTTGTATTGAAGACAATTGGAATTTGCCTATAAGTATTTCAACTAGATTTATTTAAGTATGGAAGAATTAAGTATAAAGACAGAATTCAGTTTCCTCAGAAGATCAAAAGAAAACTTCAGTAAAGGAAGATGTGGCTATGCAATAATTATGGAAACACAGTTTTCCTGTTTTGAAAAGGGAATAAATTTCTTAAAATTAGAAAAGTATATGTGGGACCTTCACAACATAAAAAATTCAACTCCAGCGTTTGAGACAAATAAACCAAACCAAAACAAGGGCAAATCTTCTCAAACAAACAAAAACAAACAAACAAACAAAAACCAACCAAACAAAAAAACCCAAACCTATTTAGGAGGGAAATATTCCCTGTTTTGCAGGTTCACTGTTTATTATTTTCTATGTGCAACACATTCAGATATCCAATGTATATAGAGCAACACTAAAATAAAAGAAGAAATTTTCTTCTTCCTTTGCCAACCTCCAGACCTTCTAATACATCATCTTTAGATATAAAAGGTTAGGTTTCAAGCTAGACACATGTTGAAAAGGTTGCACTCCAATTTCCAAACCCAAGAGAACAATGAAAGGGAATGCTGGCTAGCCAGTTCTTTAGAGTTTGCTTTATAGGCGTCACAGAAGGAAAAAAATGGCCAACTTTGGAAATCATTACCTTTTAAGAGGTCATACTTATTGGTGACCAGCCCTTTACATGCTCATTAGCCATTTTGATTTTTCAGGTTAGCAGGAAGCTTCAACCTGGATCATGATCAGAATTAGAATGCTGCTATACCACCTCTAAAAATGGGCAAGGATCTTCAAACACAAATAGCTAAATTTTGGCATTTTAAACTATATATAGAAACCAACATATAGAGATGCAGTTCTCAGAAGTGCTGAATATCCAAACCTTACTAGTTTAATGGGAGCAGTCGCATTAGAAGGAAGTGCTCTATGGAGCTAAAATGTAATTTATTTTAACAGCACTCTTCACGCACTGTGGCACAAAATGCTTTTCAAGAAAAGCAAACTTTTTTCCTCAGTCATAACACTATAAATTCAGCATGACTTTGGATTTAAAGATAGCAAAGAGAGAGTAAATTTCATCCAAAATGTTTAAGAACCGTTATAAGGCTTCTTACACATGTAAGGACTCAGATTTATTACAGAAGAACGAGGAGAATGAGGAAATTGTCTTGAACATGATGTAAGTGCTCGAGCTGTTTAATTTTTCTGATTTTTTTCTGCCTTATTATTTGGTGGCTGGGGCAAGCTGTCATTCCCTGGTGATGTCTGACACTGTTGGTTGTCACCTGGGTATGTTTTTATACGCTAGTATGGTTTTTGTTGGCACCCTCAGGGCATTCCCAGCAGCCCTGCCTGCCTGCCCTGCCCCTGGGGCTCCCCCAGCCCTGCCCAGGGCCCAGGACCACTGAGCCCCAGGGCCATCAGCCCTTGTCCCAGCAATGTCACTGCAGGGGTGATCTGCAGCTGCACACAGCCAGGTTCTGCCCCATGGGGAACTCCCAGGGGATCCCCAGTGGTCTCAGGTCCCAGCACATGCCCTGACAGTTCGCTGCTCTGTTTTAGTGACAAATATCAATATAGGAGCATGCAAATAATAATTATGGCATCTGGCATGGAGTACACAAAGTACATGTGGTAGCAGTTTTATACCTAAGTCTTGTACACAAAGAAAATAAAATAGAAAATAAATATAATCATAAAAACAAATAAATAAAGAAATAATTGTATTACCAACACAACAATAATAAAAATAGTAATGTTGTGAGTGGGGAGAGGGTAGCCAAAGCAGAAAACAGGTAATGTACAATACAAATTCACAGTACCTGCTGACTGATGCCCAGCCCATCCCTGAGCCATAAACAGTCTCCTTCCAGCTAACTCTTCCCAGTCCATATACTGGGCATGGTGTTCTGTGGTATGGGGTATCCTTTTGGGCAGTTTGGGTCACTTCTCCTGACTTTGCTCCCTCCCAGCTTTTTGTGCAGCTCCTCCCTGGCAGAGCATGAGGCACTGAAAAGCCCTTGACTTAGGGTAAGCACTGCTCAGCAACAGCCAACACATCAGTGTGTTATCAACATTATTCTCCTACTAAATCAAAACCACAGCACTGTACCAGCTGCTGGGGTGAAAAATGAAGTCTGTTCCAGACAAAACCGGGATACTGTGTAATAACCTTTGAGTCTGGGTAAAAATTCTGATCTTTCAAAACGCCTTCTGTAAATAATGCAAAGAAAGGCTAGAAATTGAATTTAGCTGTAATGATTCTAATTCTGTGTATTGGTTCATAACACTTTGACCTTGGACATGACACATATTACTACAGCCAAGAACATGATCGAGCATCTTCAGGTGGTATTTCTGCCATTAACATGATGGTCTGAGGGCTATGCGTTCCCACAGAATGGTAATGATGAAACAGTAAACATTTCAGAGACATAGGAATGTTCTGAACTGAAATGACCTCAGCATGGTGAAATTTCAATAGGTCAGCCACCATAAATATGCAGTCACACTTGACAATGACAATAATATGCATCCTTGTAGTTGTCTAGAATCCTATAGGGATTTACTTCCACTCTGTTTCAGAATAAATTAATGATAGGTTTTAAACTGTTGCACTGTAGGGCTAAAGGCAAATGACAGAAGGCCTTTGAAATCCACCATCAGCATAGCTACTCTACCTAAAACTCCAACCAGAAGCTGTTCTCTTTCATTTCTCCCTTTCTTGGTATTTTCTCTGGGAAAATGGGAGCTAACAATCAAAGACAGGGGCATAAAAGAGATTTCCCACATGCAGCATTTTCAGTTCTCCAGTTTCTTTTGTTATAATCTATTCTTGAGTGAGACAGACAAAATATCCAAACTGTTTTGTATTTCCTGACCTGCTCTTGTCAGTGACACTTTTTTGGGTAAATCCAATTTTCTATGGGCATCCCTGAGGAGCCATGGGATAATAATGCTATGTACAGCCATTCTTGTCTCATTTGAAACAGCCCTTGGCTGACCTTCCCAGCATGGCCAGACAGCTGACTTAAGCTCTTTCAGAGCATGCTTCCTCTGAAATGGAGTATGGGAGAGGCAGTAGACAGCCTCTTGGAATAATCCACCTATAAGGAATTACATGCTTGCAACAGGATTGGCCAAGTTAGTTCAAAAGCATTATCTAACAGGAGTGAGCAAAAAAAATTAGGGCAGTAACTACATTACACCCCAAATAATTTTACACACATGCAACTACAGTAAGATCAAAGAGATTTTCAGGAATATGGCCTACCTACTACTTGCAGGGATATTTCTACCACTTCTCAGGGACTAACACAAAAGGCAGAAAAGCAAGGAAATTATTTGATTTTTGGGTAACAGCTTTGCTTTGACCACTGAGACACAAGAGCTATTGACTAGAAAGGCAGAGACACAGCGAGACAGTGTTGGTAGGTAAAGGACACATTTCCTTCAGGCTCTTCTGCTCTGAACTAGCAAAACAGTTCACCTGCTGTGACAACAGAAAAAGAGGAAAATCATTTGTGTCCTGGGTGTCTGTTTGGCAGGATCACAGTGCCAGGCAGACAGGCAGAGCTGCCGCAGTGCCACAGCAGCCCTGGGGCTGTGCAGGTCGAGGTTCCTGCTGCAGACACTCCCTGGCTGGCCCTTGCTGGCCAGGGACATGGCCAGGGACAAACGGGAGCTTGTGTGCTGATTCCAGCCGTGCCAAAGGGCTCTGCCAACCTCACACAAATGGCTCTGCCTTGGGCTAAGCTGTGCTTTTGTCTCTCCCTTGGAGCTCAAGACCTCAGGCTTCACCCACCTCCCATCACTTGTGGTTCTGCCGCCAGAGGGCACGAGGAGCCAAACTTTGGTGCTTCACAGCGAAACCTTTTCGCTTTTCCTACAGGAGGAGCAGAGAGGCTAAACTGCACTTTGTCATCTCTGCAGCCCCTATCCAGGCTGCTTGTTGGGAAGGAAGAAACTGGAGGTTTCCTTTTGGAGGGAGGAGATCCAAGAACATACCCTTGTGTATCCCTTTATTTCTGAACATTTCTGCTTTCCCCTTTTGCACTCCAGCAGATGTTCTGTACAGGGAACATATTTTCGCTGTGCAAAGACATTCCTTTAGAAAAGTACCCATTTGTGCATCCCAGAGCTCAGAGCAGTTCAGAGGGATGTCGTCCCAGGGGCCTTGACAGATTTAAGAAAGAGGTCAAGGCCAGGCCCTTTTTACAAATTTATACAGGCTGCTGGCACAGAATTGGGTGCCATGAAAATTGCTGTTTAGTGATGTTGTCACTTATTTAGTAATTTTTATTGAAATTAATAAAGTCAGTACAACTGAGAAAACAAATAAAATTAAATGGCAAACTACGGGCTCTGGGCGACTGTTTTATAAGGCATCCACTGAACTCTTCTGTGTGGAAGTGACATGGAGGAGATGTGGGGCAAAGACCAACACTGTGAGATTGAGAAGCCCAACACACAGCTCTGGTCCATCCCATCCCATCCCATCCCATCCCATCCCATCCCATCCCATCCCATCCCATCCATGTCATTCTGTTCATAGAACAAGACATTTCTGTGACTCTGACTCGGACACCTCCTCATTCATCCCCAAACCAGCCACATGGTCACACAGTGTCAGTGCAACAGCCTGGGGTTTTTTATCAGGTCACCACCAGACTGGCCTGGTGGGCCTGTGGGGCAGGAACTGGGAGCATCAGGGATTTTCCTATGGGACAGCACTTGGCAGCCAAGGTTCATTCCACACCCAGCCAGAAACAGAGCAGCTGCAGGGCACCTGGACAGTTCAGCCCTGGGCATCATGAGCTGCTGAGGCAGGGACAAAGGCTGGTCCAGGATGCAGCCCCACAGGTGGGTTTGGCTTGACATGGCTTCTCTCTGACCCAGGCAGGGATGTGAGGAACTGGAGACCAGCTCTGCTGTGGTGTCACTGGGACAGAAGCTGATGGCCCCAGGGGGCTGACATGGGGTCCTGGGCAATGGGCAGAGTTGGAAGGATCACAGGGGGGCTGTGTAGGGGCAGCCAGAGCTGGTGGTGCCTCCTGGACCCTGAGACTTTCCTCTGCTTTGATATACAGATGACATTTCCACAGAACTTGAAAGCCAGAAAAAAAAGGACGATTCCCAGGAACAGGTGCTTGTGGCCAATCCCCTTTTTATAGGGATGGCATAACTATCAAAGGAAGGACAGCAACATTTGAAAGCAAAAAAGAAAAAAGGCTGAAAATATCAAACATAACATCACCTCTTCTGGTCCTTGATTAATAAAGCCTCTGCAACAGCTGTTTCATCACGTTCTGTTTGAAGTTTTTACATGCATGTTTCAGCAGTGTGTTACAAGATGTCTCTGCCAGAATATCTATTGAAAGACATTTCCCATGTTCCCAGGGAGGTGGAAAGCTTTGTTGGTGTAATTCCAATTTTTTTCAAGCACCCAAGGAGTTGAACAGTTGATATCAGCAGAAGCCAAGTGGCACCATGGTTTACAAACCAGGATGCTTATGGTTTGCACAATTCACTGAAAAAGAACTTTGAGAATAATAAAGTGAAAGTTATCTGTGGGCTCAAAGGTAGGTAAATTTGGTGCATAAGCATTGTTTCTCCAAACTGAATGACAGCATTGCTCACATCATAATTCTGCTAGACATAATATCCATGTATTCCTGGACTGTACTTTTAAAAAGTAAGATAGGTTCAGAAAAAGCCATGGCTTTTAAAAACAGCTTTAGTAGGGACATGTGCCTCACAAAGTAAAGACTGACTGTGAAAAATAATTTGTAAACCAGAGTTAAAAGAAGATATCAAAGCAGAATAATATTCACCTTTTTTTCCTACTTATACTACAGTAAAAAAATTCCATCTCTTTTAACAAGACAGTAAAGCATAAGATGTGGGTATATTTTACATGTAGCACCTTTTGTTACGTGGATATGTTTCTAACAACAGCCTCCACAGCACTGTCAGATCCAGATCTATGGAAGTGAAACCTTCAATCCTTGTGAGGCACTGGTTTAAAATTAAAGACAAATACAGCTTTGAAAGACAGAGCATAAGAAGACAACTTGAGGAAAAGTGAGATTTGGTATCAATCAGGTCATGAAAGAAATGATGGAAAACAATTTATGAAAGAAATAAGTATGGTATGTGATACCAGGGGAAAGGGCATCAGACACAGCTGTACCATTTAATAGATTACAGTCACAAATACAGCAAGGGAATTTTTTACCCCTGGGAACCAGAAAATAAGTACTGAGAAGGATACTCCACAAAAAAATTTCAAGAAACTCACAGTGAAAGGGAAAAAACAAATGAATATTTGGTGTAGTGGTGTTACCCCTTTGCTAAATACAGAATTTTTCTTGGCTGTCTCAAGAAGGAATATGCTTGAGTTGCCCTGGCTTATCTAGGCACACCCATGCATCCTTCCTGCACATTGTCCAGTACTTCCTGAACAATATGATCAGGTTACTCAGGTTTCTTCTAATGGTCTTCAACTTCTGCTTAGTTGTCCCAGTAGAATGAAACTTCATCTCACCTTTCCTGATCATTCTGTTCCATGTGTTCAAGGTCTGCTGAAGAGCTCTGCTATACAGCTTAGCTCTTTTGCATCCTGTTAAGCCTAGTTTTTTGAAACTCCCTTATTTCTACATGCAAACAGTGAAAAATGTCATCCCTAGTGTCTTCACCAGGTATTGGTAGTATCCTTACCTGCTCCTGCTGGTTTGCAGACACCAGATTATTTTTTATCATACGTTCTATCACTATTTAACAGAAAAACCCGGAAAGGGGCAAGTTCAAAATTTAGAGGATAATAAACTCTCCAGCTTGCTTCACAAACAAATTTTTTCTTTTGAAAAACATCCTCTTCCTCTCCAGGTTTTTAATGAATTTGTGACAGATTTTCAGCACATCTATCTGGCGAGACATTAAGAGGACATTCTCTTTCAAGGTATTCAGGGAAATTCAGAAATGTCTTTTATCAGGTCATCAAAACCAGATCAAAGCATAGCTTTCCTCAGTCTGTGGGGAAGAGATCAACAGCTCCAAGAGGGACAGAAGCTGTTCAGACATTGGAATGTCACACTCCTGTTTCTGCCTTGATATTGATGCAAGTATTTCAGATCAACCCATCTGTTTTTAGTTCTGAGTGCTGGTTTTCCAAATATGAAAATAGAAAACTGCTTTTGCAGGTAAAAAAGTCCTGTTCTTAGCCTAAAACCTCTGGTCATGAATGTTTAAAACAACAGACAGTTACCCATATGGTGGCAGAGTAACATTTTCAGACACTTCTAAGAAGAGAGTGTCTACCAATGACACATCTGTCTGGAGGTAAGGCCTGGAAAATCTCTTGAGCATATAAAGACCCCTAAGTATTTCGTGTTGGGATTGATGCTGCAGCTCTTTCTATCATGGCAAAATAATTTTGGATTCTAAAAAGGACACTAAGATGCCTGTGATATATATACTTAGAATAATCTTTCTCAGTTTTGACAACTCAAAAGCAGAATTAATTAAATCATTAGAAGCATATTTACTTTATTTGGAAAAACAGAGGATTTACTGTTTGGACTTCAGTTAAGTTCCCCACAAATTTGAGGAAAAGACATTTACAGAAAGCATTCTGATCTATTAATTGTGAGAAATGATAGCACACACAATATTTTGAGGTGTTAAAGAAAGTAACTGCTCATCATTCTCCAGGGGATATTTTTAAAAAACTTCCCTACAGTAGCTAGGTGACCCTGCAAGAATAGTGATAAAAGAGTGTAGCTGGAACTTCTGGGTCATCAGAAACAGACCTGAAAAACTGTAAGGCTGCTGTTAAAATTTTAAGTTATTTCCTATAGACCACCCTGTGCATCTTCAGAGAGGACATGGTTCCTGTTGTCCTTCTCCTTAATGAAAACCACTTTAAAGGTGGCACTACATGGATTTATCAGAGACCAAAACGAAGCTCCCCCACACCTCAGAATTTACTATTTTCTGTTAGATGCATTTAGAATGATAACCTTAAATTTAAGGAAGTGTTTCCCCTGGCTGTGAAAAGCTGCAGGTTTTGGATCTTGAAAAAATTAATGGAGTGGTATGTTCATCAAATTGAAAGTTAACTTGTCAGTTCAGCTAAGTAGTCTCCAAAATGATTGGCC
Organism: Lichenostomus cassidix; assembly: GCF_008360975.1. NCBI lineage: Eukaryota > Metazoa > Chordata > Aves > Passeriformes > Meliphagidae > Lichenostomus > Lichenostomus cassidix. The sequence goes on along the minus strand of NC_139479.1, from coordinate 11,780,574 downwards.
TCAGTTTCCTGTAGAATTTCTGAGTGTGCATGCCATGATAAAGGCAGCAGTCATGCAGCACGTAGAAGAGAAAGCTAACATTGCACTCCAGGGCCACATTCCCTTTGGCATCCTTCCACAGGGCAGCAGACAAAAGATCATTGACAGGTGCATAATCTGACCTTTTTCTTCTGGAGGAATGCATTCTCACAGCTATGGGACAAAGCTATGTCTGTTTTCTGTACACATCATCTGGGGTACACAAGATGAAATGAGCAAACAGAAATGTTCAGAAATAAAGGGATACACAAGGGTATGTTCTTGGATCTCCTCCCTCCAAAAGGAAACCTTCAGTTTCTTCCTTCCCAACAAGCAGCCTGGATAGGGACTGCAGAGATGACAAAGTGCAGTTTAGCCTCTCTGCTCCTCCTGTAAGAAAAGGGAAAAGGTTTCGCTGTGAAGCACCAAAGTTTGGCTCCTCGTGCCCTCTGGCGGCAGAACCACAAGTGATGGGAGGTGGGTGAAGCCTGAGGTCTTGAGCTCCAAGGGAGAGACAAAAGCACGGCTTAGCCCAAGGCAGAGCCATTTGTGTGAGGCTGGCAGAGCCCTTTGGCACGGCTGGAATCAGCACACAAGCTCCCGTTTGTCCCTGCCATGTCCCTGGCCAGCAAGGGCCAGCCAGGGAGTGTCTGCAGCAGGAACCTCGACCTGCACAGCCCCAGGGCTGCTGTGGCACTGCGGCAGCTCTGCCTGTCTGCCTGGCACTGTGATCCTGCCAAACAGACACCCAGGACACAAATGATTTTCCTCTTTTTCTGTTGTCACAGCAGGTGAACTGTTTTGCTGCTTCAGAGCAGAAGAGCCTGAAGGAAATGTGTCCTTTACCTACCAACACTCTCTCGCTGTGTCTCTGCCTTTCTAGTCAATAGCTCTTGTGTCTCGGTGGTCAAAGCAAAGCTGTTACCCAAAAATCAAATAATTTCCTTGCTTTTCTGCCTTTTGTGTTCCACCCTGAGAAGTGGTAGAAATATCCCTGGAAGTAGTAGGTAGTCCATGTTCCTGAAAATCTCTTTGATCTTACTGTAGTTGTACTTGCACGAATTACATGATCTAGGAATTGTTTTCATGTAAGATTGTGTTACTGAAAAGAGCAGGTCAGGAAATTACCAATGTTTTGGATGTTTTTGTCCATCTCACTCAAAAACTGATTAGAACAAAAGAAACTGGAAAGCTGAAAATGCTGCACATGGGAAAAAACCCTTTTATTCCCCCGTCATTGTTTTTTCACTCCCATCTTCCCAGAAGAAACATCAAGTTAGAGCTTTGGGTAGGAAAATAACTATGCCCAAAATGAATTTTAAAGGCCTTCTCCCATTTTCCCTTAAGCCTGTGCTGAAATCCTATTTTCGAATCTATTTTTTAATGTATTCAAATAAGAACAGCATAAAATCTCAGCCTTGAATATAATAACCACACATACATATTTGCTTGCAGTTTGGAAGCCACTTCCAGAGGGACCTTCTCTCACTGATTTTTTTTACAGAGCTTTTGATCTGTGTTGTTCCACTGATAGCTAAGGCTTGCATTATAAATGCACCTTCCACGCTCATAACATGGATTTCAAGGAAAATGGGATTACCTGTTAGAGACAGTTACCAATAGCAGAAATAAAAATTTACTGGACTGCTCTGTAGAGATTTTGATACTCTAAAGTGAGCATGGGTACATGAGATTATGTACAAGATCCATACTTTCATTGTTTCAGTAAAATAAAATACTGATTTTTTTTTTGTGTAGTACCACATGGTTTTAATCCATGTTTTAATTCTGGCAACTCATCATTCTTTTAATGTATTTGTATTACTATAAACATTTTTTGTAAAGACGCTGCATGCTTCTCATACCCAGAGATGGGATCCCATCCCTATGGGATTCAAGGCAGCAATTAGGATGCCTCTGTTTTTAACTCTGCTGTAACATGTGAGGCCTCATGTTCATAATGTCTGGTATATATAAATGTTTCCATATCCAAAATAGGATGTTGGTCAGTACATGACATTTTTTCATATTAATCTGCATCTTTTTTGTAGAGAGGCATTGGAAGAATATTGATGCATTAAGTAGTAATTTATGCAGTTGTCATATGGATGAGAAATGAGTCTCAGACTTAAATCTTTTGCTCTTCTTCATGTCAGTGCTGCTAAAAACAATGTTATATTAATGACAATACGATATAAATATAGCTCTTAATTAACAGAAGTCTGATAATTAATAAATTTTATGTCCTGGAGACTTTTGCTATTAATCATGATTTGTTTGGGGATATAAGCAAAACGTGGTTAATGATTGTAAGCAGACTGTGATTATGAAATTAAATGTAGCCTTTTTTTTTTCCCCTGAATCACGTTAAGATAGTTTTTCAACCAGAAGCCAATAGTTATGTTCTGCTGAAACCTTGAACTTACTAAGCCTAGTTGTTTGGGTTGGGAAGGAATTAGCAGGTTTCTGATCATCCCAGAGAACAGGACTGAAGGACTGGCAGTGCCATAACAGTCGCACTCTCTCATTTCAAAGTTTTATCTTGCTTTTCTTTGTGACGGAGATTTGTTACCAGCCCTTATTCACTCAGGACAAAAAGACACAGCTGTGCTCAGAATATATTTTGGAAGATAGAGGGAAAAATACAAGACACAGGATTTAAGTCCTTTCTGCCACTACCTTCATTTTCATGTTGTGATATTTTATACAGAAGATAGTCAAAAATGTGTTACTGACAAAACACAGTAAAACCAGAAACTGTTCAGGCAACCTCAGACAAGCTTCAGATCTCTGTCTCTGCATTACAAAACCTGCCATCAATTGTGAAATTGAGCTTCCTGTATTTAGGGAAACTCCAGGGGCCAGCACAGCCCTCTTGTAAAGAATGAACCTCATCCTGAGAAAATCACCTTCCCCATCATGTTCTCTCTCCTCCTGTACCAGACAGAAAGATTACTCCCACATTTAATAGTCACATTATTTGAATTCAGAAGGCTCTCTTCTTCCATAAATCAAGATTTTAAGTTGAAGTAAAAAGCGGTAACAGACCTCTGGTCCCATCTCCTTCTGCTTTTTGACAAACCCTGAATGGGCTCTGTGTCTGGTTGATAATTGCTTGTTGTGACTGTTGGCAGATGCTGTCACCAGCCCCTGTTCCTGTCAGCCCTGTTTGTGCCCTGAGGGTCTGCACTGTGGCCACTGAGGCTGTGCCCCTGCCTCATTCCTGGTCTTGGAGCACCTCTGTTCTTGTGAACCCCTGCCAGGACTGTCCTGCATGTCCATTTCTGCATCTGTAGAACAGTTTCTGCTGACCTGACTGCATCTTACCTACCCACAGTTTGGTCCTCTCTGCCATGAAAATCACTTGGAAACCACAAAAGGGACTAAATCCAGCAGGAGATGCCTGAGGGTATTTCTAAAACTGGTTGAAATTCACAGCTAGAGAGATCCAGCATGAATTAGTCCGACAGCTTGTTGTGCAGGCAGATTGGAGCTAAATCAGCCACCTTGGCTAAATTCAATGTATTGTCTCTTACCAGCACATTGTCTCTCAGCTGGGAACAGCTGGGGAGTTCCTGGTCTGCCCAGGGAATTGATGACTTGAGTGCCCTGGGTGTGCAGAGAGGCACAGCACTGCAGTGATACTCACCTGCACCACAACTATAATGACAAAACAAGCATAATTTTATGCTTATATCACACTAATTCTACTCTTATTGCCAAGTCATTTGCACAAAATTGTCAGAGTCTTTCAGATGGTAAAAATGTCAAATGTGTAGTTTAAGTAACATATCCACAAGTTATCACACATTTCCATAATTCTTTTTTAGCAACGAAAATTAATTTTAGCAAAATTAATTATTTTAATATTTCTGACAAAGCACAAAGGAAAGCACTAGGTAATACTTATTTCTGATAAAATTAAGCATTTCAAGTCAAATAAATGTTGTTTTTATTATAGTCTGTAAGGACTGACTTTATTTCCTTTTACGAATTGTTTGCTAACAAAAAAGGTGGAAAGCTTTTCAAAGCTGAATAAAAACCAAGATTTTTTTTTTAATATATAAATTTTCTTTTTCTTGAGTGTCAACAGTGTCTTAAAGAGGAGATACTTTACCTAACGTAGACAAGAAATCCCAATTCCAGCTCACTGACAACAACATACCAGGTCCTTGTGTCTCATTGGATTAGGCTAGTGTAACAACTGATATATAGGGTGGCACATATAGCTTAAGAACACATTTAATATGATTTTAGGGGCAAACTGGGCACAGCTGCCTGTGTATGTACAGAGTAGCCAATATATCTAGAGAACAACTTGTATTTATGCCATCTGCAGAAGATCTGTGCACCATGCACGATGACTCAGACATGTACAAGTCCTTTAATATATCCCCAGACCTCAGAAATGGTATAAACACTGAGCTAAGAAATACATTCAGTTCTAGGATCTGTGTGGTTACTGATAGCTAGCGATGCATTGAAGAAATTCTTGGTAACATGTTGAAATTATGAATTTTACATACTGGAGTCCGAATGATACCTGTGAAACAGGTCAGCTGTGAAAGCAGAGTATTTTTTCTGGAGATTATAATTTTAGATGGATTCTCTGGTGGTTCTAAGCTCTTTCTCCCTTTCTCCAACTTTGCAGTTAGTGAATGGACCATGGATATTTGAAATGTAGTAAAGGGAGAGCAACTGTGTAAAATTAATCTCCGGCAGCTGTTTTTGCTTCTTGAAACTGTTCAGAGGACATTACAAGTATAAAAGCGTTTTATATGAATATATATGTATAAATAGATTTACAGTATGTAGTTTCAGGCATCTATATATGAACTGGTCATTTTATGGTCCCTTTAACATCAACAAAGAGAAAAAAAATAGCAACATACAGATTCCTACCTGGCTAGCTAATTTTAAACATCTACCTTAAGATGGTCAATCATGCTGTAAACCTAACTATGCACACTCTTGAGCAGTTTATTATTTGACACTGAGTGTAAGTGAAACTAGAAAGACTAGTGTAAGTGTGGACATAAATCATAGAATCAAAGAATCATTAAGGTTGGAAAAGACCTTTGAGATTAAAAAAGTCAATTGTCAACTTAGCACCACCATGTTTGCCATCAAATCCTTTCTCAAGTGCCATAGCCACAACTTTTTTGAATACTTCCAGTGATGGTGACTCCTTCGTTTCCTTGGGAAAGCTGTTCCAATGCTTTACAAATCTTTCTGTGAGGAAACTTTTCCCATTATCCAATCTAAACCTCCCCTCATACAACTTAAGGCCATTTGCTGTCATCTTGTTCACTTGTTACTTGGGAGAAGAGACCAACACTCACCTCAGAATAACCTCCTTGTAGACAGCTACATGTGATTGCACATTCCATATCACCTCCTTTCGGTTTTGTTTTCTTGGGGATTTTTTGTTGTTGTTGGATTTTGTTTGTTTGTTTGTTTTTGGGTTTTTTAAATTTGGTTTGGTGGGGTTTTGTGGTTTTTTTTGTTTGTTTATTTGGTTTTTTGTTGGGTTTTTTTGGTGTTTTTCTGGTTTGCTTTTGTTTTGAGAGGATGATTGTGGAAGTATGCCAGATTCTTCACAAGAACAGCTTGGATTTGGTGAAAATCAAATATGTGGGGTTGAATGTGTCCCAGAATGAAGCTAAAGCATTTAGAAGCTTTGTCTGTAACTTCGGATAATTGAAGATTGCAACTAGTTCTATGTGCCACCCAAATGCCTTTGGCATAATCATAGCGCTTCACTAGAGAGCAGTGCAAATATTTAGGTATGGACAATTGCAACGTAATTTAAAATCCACAGGTCTGTGGTATTATCTCCATAACTTTGAAAAAAAAAATTATTAGAGAGCTAAGGGAATCTTTTCTTCCCACACGTCACCCTTTTTGTACCTATATATTTCAGTGTGTATATATTTATGCCAATAGATTGGAAATTTTTGTCCTGTGCAAGCTGGTGGCAGTTTTGCTACTGAATTGTCATTCACTTAATGTGACAATGACTTCATCCTTTGCAAAAGAGAGATCTGAGACAATTTTCCATAAACTTTTCTTCTTACCACCTGCCTCTGCTTTCTAATGTAGTCTTATCTACTCTAATCCAATTTTTCTGCTGGTTTTAGGAATGCAGATAACAAATCAGAAGATGGAACAGTCCTTCTTCCATGGCCTTGTTTTGATCAATTTGTATAAGAGATATTGTATAATTTTTGGTTTTGGGCTTTTTCTAGATTTTTGTATATTTCATTTCCATTAACAAGTTACAGAACAAAACTATGTGTATGGGAACAAAACTGTAGATACAAATACTTTGCTTTCCACACTTTCTTATTTACTTTAACCAGCTCAGTCTGCTGAAATGGAATAGGGCACACAAATCAGTTTTGTTAACAAGTGAGAAATTCCTGTCTGTAGCAATGCCTTTGGGCAAGTCTTAGAATAAATGGACATTAATTGTGAAAAATGTTTTTAAATCTATAGAGTTATGTTGTTTTAAAATCAAATAATCTGTTCATAAAGAAGACTGCTGTGATAGTTTGACGTATTACACTCACAAAATAGTTACCTGCTTAGATGCTGTTTAAAATATGGGTTTTATACTTTTAAAACTGAATTGACAGGGATGAAGCAATGGTGAGAGAGAGTTCACTAGGGGATCTCTCTAAGGAGATGTCAAGTGGAGATGAGTACACCACAGCTTTGCTGCTGTCACTTGATTTCTGCCAGCAAGAAAGGCTTTTCAAGTGAGGGGAAGCCAGTGATGGATGAATAAACTTGATGGGTGAGAAGGTGAAGGGGACACATGGCTTTTTATGGTTTTGCATATTGAAAAAAACAATTGTAAATTGCATGCAGGTTGGTATGGTCTCAGAATATCATACCAGCTTTTCTTAAATGAAACTGCTCCGGATTTACATCTGCTTCACTATAAATATCTGTGTTGACTTGTTATGGAAATATGCTTAAATATATAATGTCTAACATGGCAATCCAAAACATACCTCCTTTGTTTGAATCTTTTGGGTATGTCAAATAAAATTTAACAGATTTCTCCAAAACCAATAATGGGTTGAATTACCGCTTACATGCAATATATGATTTGCAATAGCTGTGGAATACTCAACCTGTTTTACAATTGAAAAAGGAACTGCAGAGGACCTTATGGCACATTTACTTTGCTGCAGTTCCAGTGAAATTAAAAAAAAATAGATCCACAATTATTGTAGACCCTGCTGATTTTTTATCTTAAATAAAAGAATTGTGTATTTGAATTAATAGTAATGTTACTCAAGACATTATAATTCAATAATGCTAATTTTCTATAACTGCCTTTAAAGGAAAAGGGAAAATCATGTTCAGACACAGGGTTTAATGGCCTAATATCCGAAATAGGTATCTGTTCAATGCTCCTTATAGAATAGCTTGCTCCAGTGCCATTAGAATAGAAAAGGTCTGTAACAGGCCATTTCTCATCAACAAGTCAGAACATTTCTTTTTTCGATAAAATTTCGATGCTTCATACTGTTGTCTTGTAACTCCTCAAATTTTAGCAAGTGCTATCACATCAGACTTATGCAAACAGAGAGTTATTTAGCATGACCAAGAAGATGCCTTTTTCTTTTTTTAATAGAGGCAATCATTTTACTACTTATCATTTCTGAACTTTAACCATGCATCCTAGAGTCCTCATAAAATCCTGTCATTGCATGCTCTGCTTGACAGATAATGCTAACCCAGATCCTTCGTCCTCATGTCAAAAATACTGGAGGGGAAATGCAGAGCAATGAAAATACAGCTCTGTCAGGAGGAAAGCAGGGCATCATCATTAATTTCTTTTAATTTTATCCCAACCATTGGGTTGCACCCCTTGAAAAGATCAGCACAGATTTAGCAATTATATGAGAAGCTTTGTAAAGTACAGGAAGGGAAACAAACTCCATATTAGCATCAAGGATGTAGTCTGATGGATATGCAGGTAATAAATAGTTCTCCAGATTTGTTGCTTCCCTTACTCTCCCTGGTTTCCTTATTCCTGCATATGGATTATACAGATTTGTCTCACAGTACCCTCCTATTTTCATTTCTGATTTTGGGGCCAAGGTGTTAATATTTATTCTACTTCTATTATATACTTCACTTTTGTAGAAAGGATATTCTAGATGTAGTAGAAAAGCTCATCATTTTTTAAGTAATGTAATTTCACATAAATTAGTGACAGACTGAATCCCTACCCTGAATTCAACATCAGAGTGCTAATTATGCAGAATATAAAGGATATGAAGGAAATCAGGAGTAAAGGCCAGAATTTTCAGTCATTTTGAATACTTCAGCAATTTGCAATCCTTGTTTTAACTCAGACAACTGAAAGCTCAGAATAATTTTGGCTGTTATGACCAGAGTCTTCAAATATGCAAATAGACTATGTTGTTTATTTTCTTTGCCTTGATATTTCAAACATCTGGTCCTTCTGTATTTCATATTTGATTTTTTTAACTGAGATTTGCATTAACTACTTTTTATGTTGGAACATTTTAAATAAACAACTGCAACTACATAAGATAGAAAGGAACATGGATGGATGGATGGATGAATAGGTGGATGGATGGATGGATAGATAGATGGATAAATAGATGATAGATAGACAGACTGATAGATAGATTTAGATATAGATATCTTAGAGACATCTGTTTTCAGTAGAAATGTTTTAAAGAATTGTGTTCTGTGTTTATGGGGCAAGGTTTTGCCAGCAGGAGGGCTGCAGGGGTGACTTCTTTAAATCTTACCAAGCTAGTTTCAGCCAGCTTCAAGATTGACCCACCACTGGCCAAAGATGAGTAAAACAAGTAGAAGAGGAGTGATAGTGGTAGTACCTCTGCAATTTCCTATTTAAGAAAGAGTGAAAAAGAGCAGCTGGGAGAGAGGAAAGAGAATATGAGCAAAACAGCCCTGCAGACACCAAGACTGGTGAGGAAGTAGTGGATGAGGGTGTTGCAGGCACTGGGGTAAAGATCTTCCTGACGTCTGTGGAGAAGGCTCTGGGGATGCTGCTTGTCCCCTGCAGATGCTGGAGCAGATATCCAGCTGCAGGCTGTGTATGTGCCCTGAAGGAATCTGGAGCCCATGGAAACACACCAGAGCAGGCTCCTGACAGGACCTGGAGCCTGTGGAGACGAGCCCATGCTGGACAAGATTTTCTGGCAGGAGCCCTGAACAGGACTGAACCCTGTGGAAAGGACCCATGATGTAGCATTTCTTGAAGAAATGCCACTGTGGATGACCTACACTGAAGTAGTTTGTGAAGAACCAAATCCTGTGGGTGTGACCTCTTGCTGGAAAAGGGGAGCAGCATGAAGAGGAAGGAGTGGCAGAGGCAAAGTGTTATTATGGAGTGCAATTTCCATTTCCTTTCCCCCTGTGCTGCCTCTGGGGAAGAGGAGGTAGAAGAGGTAGGAATGAATTCACCGTAGGAGGAATTCACGATTTTTGTGCACCAGGAAAACATTTGGCCCTACGAAAATACAGTAGCCAAGTTGCAGCTGCTTGAAGCATTTTCCCATTAAATGTAATGGCACTAAAGTGGAAGTGCCAAGGGCCATTATGCTCTGACAGTATAGTCAAGAAAAGTACCCATCTGCAGAAAACAGGCGGCAAGGTAGAAACAGAGCAATGAAATAACCATGAAAGCAGTTGGAGCCTCAGGACAAGAAAAACAAGTGGTTTTCTGCAATGCTTAACAACAAAAGGAGAGATATGAACAGTTATTTGGGCTTTCATAGTTACAAGTGTAGTACAAGTGAACAATATTGCCTTTGGCATAGATCCCTGTTCCCATTGTAGTGTTTTCTTTCTTTCTGGAAAGCTAGGTCCCCACAAGTGCAATCATAGCCTCATCATGAGAAATAAGAACCAAACCACAAAAATGCTGCTTCTGTAGGAATCCTCTGTACCTCAGCTCTTAGTGCAATAATGAAACTCCCTTAAAGGGGTTAAATCAGAAAAAAAACCCCAAACCAAAAACCATGTAAAAAGCCAAAACATCAAGTTTTGTCTTTAGAGCAACGCTGAATAGAAACAGTTGTTAAAAGTGCAGGTCTGATAAATGTTCTAGCTCCTGCTTTATGTAGCACATTAGTAGCTCCCATGTGGAGGTCAGGACCTCAGTAGCTAAATCTGAAATGTTACTCTTCACTACAGCATCAGTTGGACAAAGAAGAAGACCTTGGTTTTGGTTGTGCCTTTTCTAGTGTATTCCACCTCTATCTGGCATTCTACTGTTGATTTGTGATATGGAAGTGTCATACATGGTAAAGCACAGGGCTGCTTTGAGTCTTTTCTGAGAGAAAAAAGGCTGGTGCAAGGAATGGAATCTGCACAAATAAATATTTTCTAAAACAAGCTAAATTTTGCTCAGTCCTGCTTAGAGCAAAACCTGTTCTTTTTCTTTGCTACAGCATAGTGAATTCATCAAATTTTAGTGGATCAATCATATTATTCTACAAGTTTGAATTTCCTATTAATTTAATTACCACCACTTCAGTCACACAGTAGACTTCTCTAGAATCATTGAACCTTGTCTTCCATTGGTCCCAAACATGTTGTCGTGTGCACAGAGGGTGAAGTGCCAAAAAAAGCTAAAAAAAAAAAAAAAAATTAATGGATCCTTCTTTTCTCTCTCAGCTTTTCTTCAATAACTTTTCAAAATATGGACCTTGAATTAATCAAATGGTCAGCAAGTTGATTAAAATGTGCAACTAATTTTCTTGGTTAGCTGAAGATTTGTGTTGGACAGTGTAGTTTGCGTGATTTAGAACCACAATGGCTCATTATTAGTCCTTCATATTGTGATCAGGTCACATAGCAGTAGCTTTTGCTTCCACTATTCTCCCTCAATCTACCTGTTCTCTCTCCTGTTAAACACTGCTCTTTCTCTGTGGCTTGCATCTTGCTCAGCTTCTATTTGAGATTTTTTTCCAAGCTCCACCTCAGTCACCCATACCTGTACAGCAAGCACCAATGGTCTCTGGTGCCTACTCAGATCATTATTATTACATCAGCTTCTTATTTAATTCTCGCCTGCTCTCCATCATGGTTTTTACTCCTTTTCTTCTATTCTTTCAGAAAAAAAAATAAAGGAAAGAAAAAAGAAAAGCATTGATAAGAAACAATTAAATCCCAAACATCTTTTTAAAAATGTGCAAATGAAAGGTTACCTATTAGCTGAAACTCAGATGTCTACCCATACAAGTGAATTGTAGGGAGTCAATATATAAAACTGCTTCAGAAATGCCTGTCTTTAGCAATACATTACTGCAAAGCAGTGGGCCAAAAAGGAACCTGGCAGCAAGTAGCAAGCTCTGGTTCAAAATATTTCTATGGCTAAAGTTCAGGGTTACAAAATATTATCAACAAAAAAGCATATGCATTAACTAGGATTTTTCCGTGTTTTCTGAGTACTATTTTGTGCTTTGTTTCAATGACTGATGACACTAGTTGATTAGTTAAGCTTGAAGTCAGGAATTGAATTGCAAATAAACGTAAATAAAAAAATATTAGTCCCTATTAGGGCCTCTCAGGAAAATTTGAAAAAAGCAGTTGAAACCCAGGGTTTGTTTTTGGAGAAAAGGATGAGTGTCCATGAAGCCACTGGACACCTCTCCAGCCCATTGTCCTGTGTGTGCATCTTCCTGGGATCTGAGGGCAGTGGGAATGATCACAGCTTTGCCTTCAGCTTGAGGCTGCTCCTGCACTCAGGTGATTTGGAGTTAATGGGGTTCAGGTACTGATGATGGTGTCTCTTTCTGATCCCTGCCTCAGATCTGAGCTGCTCTCAGGAACAAGTCTACCAGAGGAAATCCCAGGCTGCAGGCAGCTTTTTTTTCTCCCTTTTTCAGTTCACCCAGAGTGCTACATGAGACAAGCAGGGGCACTGCTGCTGTGGAGCAGTAAGTAACCTGGTCGTTTCCAATCCTGTCTGATGACACATCATGTTACACTCAGTTTGAGAAGTGAAACTTGTGAAAGTGAGCATATCCTCCCTGCTGATTCTGCGTTTCAGTTTAATATCTTTAAACTTAAATTTCCGAAAGGAATTTATTCTAAATGATTGCACAATTTGGAATTGTACTGTTCAGCAATACAATAAATCTGCAAAGTCGGAGGTGTGATTAATCTCTCACAGAGCAATTTGAGCAAGATTAGAACTAGGGAGCACTTTTCCATTCTCAAGAATTTCTGTAACCATCGTAACTTTTTGTTAATCCACACAATGAAAATATTTTTTATACACTTAAATTGTAATTCAGCTTCATATTCAAGCATATAATTAATTTACATTCTCATGGAAGGATTATGTGTGTGCTTAAAGTTAAGTAGCTGTTGAAGTAGCAAGCAAAGTACAAGTGCAAAGCCCTAAAATGAATATAAAAAATAGCCAAAGTTTTTAAATAAAAAATATAATTAAATAATGAAACCTTCTGCCACAAGATGTTACACTTCAGATATTATTTTTATATATAATGTCAAAGAGAGTCTAGACAAGCAAAGTAGAAACAAAGCATGTAATGTTTTAAATATTTTAATCAAAATAGTTAATGACAAAAATCTTCTCATTGAACCTCAATTTTCTGCACTCAAAAGCTATATACATTGAGGAAGTTCCATACCATGCATATCCTGTTCTTGTGTTTTGCTCTGAGCATCTTTTGGCCATAGCCAAAAGCTGTGGAGCTACAGAAATCATTATTTTAATGAGCTATTTGGCCTGGAGGGGGACACAGCACTACCCTTTTGTTCTGGTATTAGTGCTTTGATTACAGTCACCTGCACAGACATCTGCAGAGATTAAAAATCCTTGTCATTTCCTACAGGAGACATTTAATTTACAGACTTCTCCTAGTCACTGCTTTTACTCATGTGGTTTTAGAAAGTAACATAACGTCTCACCTTACTTTAGAAATTATTGCATTTAGATGATCTTACTATTAATTTTCTTTTATTGATATTTTTTTCCTTTTATGGATTATTTTGATATTGAATGTGTTATTGCTCCAGCAAACAAGCACTGCCAAAGGCATTTAAAAGCTCTAAGGTGGTAGTTAAGAACTTCCTTAAGCTCTCCTGAAAAACCTATAGACACCTAATTTTAGACAACTAAATGCCTTTGAGGGTTTGACTGTAATGTTCTTAGAACTATTTTAATTCAAGTTATGCTGAGATGAGTTCAAAAGATTTTTATTCATTTGGCTTTTCTACATTGATAAGTAAACTTTCTTTTTTCCTCCTTTTCCGCAAAGCATATAGGGTATAGTATAAAAAATGCAGAATAAGATGGCAACTTTCTTAACATGGGAACACAACCAAATACATAGTGAAAGCATCTTTAGGATTTAGATATAATGTCTATAATAATTTTACTCATTTCTCTCTGTGTATTTTCATAGCGATATTAATAGAAAAAAAATCAATTTTAATTGCTAACTTCTAAAGCTAGAGGGTATAATCCTCTACTGTAAAGCAAAAGAAAGTAAATCAAGCCTTTAAGTGCCTGGCTGTTAAATTAACCACTGCAATTTTGTCATAATTTTATTGAATTTATTCTTCCTTTCTTGGTTTTCACAAAAGTAATGGGTAATATTTTCTCTCACATAAGATGACGACTATATAATTTCTTTTTCTATGCAGTTTTGGCACAGTGTGGTCTCTGGATGTCATTAATATTTATACAATACATCTTCCTAATTGGTTTTATCTTGGTATAATCAACTAACAAAATACTTAGTAGTAAAATTATTGGAGAACTTCCATACTCATTTTCAAGCAATGAACAAGTACCTGGAGACCTGAAGGATATAAACTTAAAGAATACTCAATTTTATGTCAATAAACAGAGGAAAAAGCCTATAAACAAAGAAAAAAAAAAGACAGATTTTAAATATGAAAGTTGTATATGGGAATGTTATTTCTTACAAGTTTTCTTGACTTGAAATATTTATGCATTGTCCTTGATATTTATATCTTCACTTGAAATATGTACTCTGCTTCAGTTCCTACATAATCATAACTATATAGTCTAATACTTCCTTTCTTCTAACTTTTTTAATTGAATACCCTAGAGTGACAATCTGCTGGCTGTCACACTTTTACATGTCATCCTTCATTATTCATTGGCATGAAGATTACTGGCAGAAACAAAGAGGAGATAGTCAGGCCAGTCAAGCATGCTTTCTGCTATCCAATTTTTCTTGAAACACCACCAGTTTTCCAGATTTCCTTTTATTTCATTATTGTCTTTTAAGTCACAACACATATACCCAGCAGAATATTAGCTGAAAATAGCACCACTGTAAACAGCTATATTTGCTGAATTCTAACATGAAAATTTTCAAGTCTTTCCATGCCCACAAATCTAACCTGTTGCTTTGTCTAGTTCCTCATATTGCTATGACTATTTGGTTCCTGCAATTTCTCTAATGTATTTTAAGAATTATTCCTTCAGGTGTGCTAAAATCCATGCCATTTCTTGGAAGATTTCTCTTTGGATCTCCTAATCTATGCACTGATTTTTCAAGATACTTTGCCTTTCTATTTGAGAGTACTTACTGTAACTTGGTACTGACAGTTACTAATTTGTGGCATCTCTAACCTTCAAGCACAAATTGTGGTTTGTTTAACTTGGTTTTAAATGGTTTGGGTTCTTTTTTTTCTGAGCTTTTGAGGGCTTTTGAGAGAGCTGTTTTAAGGGTTGACTGAATGCTTAAATTTGTTCCTGGACTGTAAAAAGATGTAATGCCTTTTTAAAATGTTTTCCTTTTAGTATTTGAGAGGAAATGTTTGTCAAGTGATTTGCCTTTAAGTGTTTCAAGTAGATGGATAAGCTTGAGAAATCCATTGGAAACTATCCCCAGAGTGCATTTACTATTTGTACATCAAATCGAAAGGTCTGCTTTTAAAACAGACATTGTAAATCATGAGATACAAAGAAAGTATTGCTTTTCTGCTTAGTTTCCTGGCTTCAGCAACTTCCTAGGAACATTTAGCAAAACAGAGATGGTAAATTACACAGGTATGTTTTGGTTAATTCTCATTGAGAAAGCTTGGCAGTTTAAGTTGATTCATGTCGTTTGGGTATTGGCACAGCTGTGCTGATTACACTGAAAGTTTTAACCTGTCGTTTTCATTGACTATAATTTATATATGCTAAAGAGACTCAGTGTTTGATACACTAACTTTCTTCCAAAATTTTATTGTATTTTGCTGGTATGTAGCTGGTATCCCATTCAAATGATGCTGCTGTCTCAAACTCCTTCAAAATACTCAAAAGAATGAATTCTCAAGCAAATGTTAAGACTGAAAATTAGTGTATTTTCTTGTGCTCCAAAACAATTCTCTGAAACCACACTGCATATCTGAACAATGACTTTAAAAGGTGATGAACCATAATGCAGTTAAAAAATCCCAGATTCCACTTCCAGCGTCCATATCCTCTGTCACCCTCCCTGTGCTGACAGACACACTAGGATGCTTAAGACAGCAAGAGTTTGGGGGTTTTGGAAAGGTTTTTTTCTTGTTTTGTTTGGTTTTTTTTTTTCTGTTCATACTTTTCAGTTTTACTTTGGGGTCAGAGGGATCATTTGGATAGGACAGTCTGCACAAGGAGCCACCAGCGAGGTTCATGTGCTGTTGGTGCTCTGTGAGTTGCACACCTTGTGAGCTGACTTTATGTGAAGGAGTTCAACTAGAGCCTCAGTGTTGCTGGAGCTGGGCTCGGCCTTCAGCCCACTCGGCTCCGGCTCCGTCCCTCCGGACTAGCACCCGGGGGCCCCTGGGGGCACCGCCTGATTCCCCGTATGGGGAGAGGAGGAGTAGGCCGCCCTGTGGCAGAGGGTCAGGCCCGGTGGCGGGGAGTCGAGTCAGCCTCCAGTCCCCGAGAGGCAAAGAACCACAGAAGTCGAGAGCTTCAAGTTGCTTTATTGACGAGATAGCGGAGAAGCAAGCACCCTAAAAGCTCTCAGGCTGTCCGTGGACGTGAGGTCTGGCTCCCAGAACCCACGAGGCACGAACGGCCCAGAGCAACCGCAGTTGGGGGGTTTTAAAGGTGGGTACGGGGTTTCCAGGGGTGGGTCAGCAGGGGCGGAGCCAATCAGCTCGGGTACAGCATTGACAGACAAGCAGGGTAGCAAATGATACAAAACCAGGGGAGGGATACAATCCAGCCAATGAGGGAGTGTGGGAAATTGAACATTCTAGATAGGGGTGGCAGCTGGGGCGGTAACAGGGGCGGGGTAACTAAACTTCTAACCAGTAAACAAAGAGAGAACTTTCAGGGGATGGGGTGTGGGAGGTTACACTTCATCCTCGGAGTCTTCGGACGAAGCTGCATCCCCTCCGGGGAGCTGCGCCACGTTGACAACTGGAGCCCTGGGCTCCGGGCCGGCCGGTTCGGACCGGTGAACCTCCACACCTCAGCAAAGTGTTTGAGCACTTTCACTGATTTTCACTGAAAACCACAGGATGGCAGCCATGAGGAAGATATGGCAAAGCAGTTTTCCTTTTTACCCCAAGGTATGGGTTACTGAGGTGAGAACAGCTTTTACTCCCAGTGATTAGCCAGAATATTTATAGAAATATAGGCAGATCAGTGAGGTTTGTTTAGTGAACCTAAGTGCTCTATGCCCTTTTGGAATTTGGGGTTTTTTTTCTGTGGGTATAACAGTGACAGCTTTGGAGAGGTTCTTCAGGTCTTTGCAACCATGCAAACCAGAAGATGCATAGTCAGAATGTTGATTCCCATGGCAGTGGAAATATGTCTCTCAGATATTCCTATTAGGAGCAGGAAAGTAAGTAATATTTCAGGTTAGGATTCCTGAATTTTGGATTTAGTTCTAACTGAATAAAGATTACTATTCTGGCTTGTCTTACTCTGGAAGACTCCCTCATTGTTGAAAAGTGGTGTGAGGGAGTAGATACTACTGACCAGAGTGTGACTGTAGATAGTATGTATTTTTTTTCTTTTTTAAAATTCTATTTCACTTGCCAAAATCCAACAATGCATTCATGTTGTATATTATTCAAAATAGGCTTTGTTTTGGGGATCTGACAAGTTGGGGCTACAGATCACATAGCTGTTTCAAATAACGCCTGAATTTAAATTTATTTTTATTTTGAATGATGCCAGCAAATCTAAGTACAGGCCAAGGTATCTAATGAACTGCAGTTTATCAGGAGTTGATGTCTACTGTGATGCAAGGAGAAACACCTGGAGAAACTGGATTTAAACACCATCCTAAAGAAAAGTTCAAGCTAATGACAGTTTCACTGCGTATTCTGAGATTAAAATGCTTGAAGTTTCTATCAAAATTGTTTATTGTACATTAAGCTTGGAGGTTAGTGTCCCAGATCTGCACTCATTATAGCAGCATTCTAGATTGGTCAATCTTTATGTGGAGGAGATTCACCTTTCAATGCTGAGGACTGAAAAACCTTAAGCAGTTCTTACAAGAACATCAAAACAATGTACTAGAGTATAGCATATAGAATCATAGTGTCATAGAATTATAGATAATGCTGAGTTGGAAGGGATCCAAAAGGATCATCAAATCCAACTCCTGGCCCCTATGCAGGAGAAACACACCTAACTGCATTGTCCAAATGTTTCTTGGACTCAGACCTGCTTGGTGCTGTGACAACTTCCCTGGAAATCCTGTGGAAAGTTCTGGTGCCCAAACACTCTTTGGGAGAAAAACCATTTTCTGACATCTAAACTAAACCCCCCCTGACCCAGCCATTTCCTCAACTCTTGTCACTGGTCATGAGAGTGAAGAGGTCTATACTCAACCTTCCTCTTCCTCTCATGAGGAAGTTGTAACTGCAGTGGGGTTTCCCCTCAGTCTCCTTTTCTCCAGGCTGAGCAGACCAAGTGGCTTCAGCTGCTCCTCACACAGCTTCCCCTCAAGGCCCTTCACCATCTTTGTTGCCCTCCTTTGGACACTCTATGCCTGGACACAATATAAAAAACCTTATTTTTTTTATATTGTGGTGCCCAAAGTTTCCCCCAGCACTCGAGGTGAGGCTGCCCCAACCCAGAGCAGAGCAGGACAATCCCCTCCCTTGCCCGGCTGGCCATGCTGTGCCTGATGTCCCCAGGACAGGGATGTCCCTCCTGGCTGCCAGGGCACTGCTGCCTCATGTTCAACTCACCATCGACATACATGCATAATTCAGAAAATGTGTTTGATTATATGGTATTTCAAGGTAGTGGTAAGAGTTTCCTCTTACATCAGATGTAAGCTGCATTATAAAATAACTTGGGGGATGTGTTTACTGCAAAAAAAAGCAAAATCATAAGTTCTACTTCATTATTGTTGCAATAATGCAGTCTTTTCATAGGGATGGAGACCTTTCTTCCCTCCATTGTAATGACAAGTGTATCTATACTGTGTTTTCATCAACTGGGTTCAAAATAATTTGACAGTCCTGTTTCATCAGCAGGAAAAATACAATAATCACTGTGAATAATAAATCAACCCTTCATTTCCTGTAAAGAATGAAATTAATTGAAAGTGAGTACTTACAGATCTCAACAGAATGGTTCTCTTGTCTTTACAGATAATTCAGTCCTCCTGCTCCACAGGGTGCAGGTCAGACTCCTGGGCTGAGGCAAAGCATATATTGTATCCAAACACCAACATCAGATAAAGCTCCACTGATGGATAACATCTGGAAAATCTCCCTGTAATAGCTTAAGATGTTCCTGTTGCTGTATCCCCATGTAAGAACAGCTTCCTAAGGGATTCCTGGCTGGCAAAATGCATCTCCTGTCCCAGGCAGGTGTTTGAGTGTTTGCCCCTGACAGCTTGAACTGGGGCTTTGCACAGAGGGCAGAGCAGACAGCAAAGGCACAGCAAGGTTTAAACCACTGCATCTGTTTGCCTCGATGGATGGGAACCAGAACCTTCATGTTCCCTTTCAGGAAATACATCATCATTCCCACCTAAAACAGAAAGGAACAACTGTTGGCTGAATTTAACTTTCCATCGTGTTCTAGGGAAGAGGAAAAAAACCCCAACAGCACAGCATCTTAAAATTAATGTAGAAATTTAAACAACAAAAAGAACAAAATTTACATGGATAGAAGATAAGCCCTAAGCTGTTACATGTTCAGCCACCCAGATATGTACAAAAGCCTTATCACCTAAAAAAAAAACCCAAAAACCAAAACAGTTTTACATTAAGCTGGAATTAAATTTAAATTATTTTATTAAAAACCATGCAAGAAAATCTACCTTTTTCTAAAAACATGTTGCTTTACAATCTTAAAAAACATCTTGTGATATTTTATTTAGTATATGTATTTGCTAGGAATTTACTAGGGAAAAAAGAAATAAAAACAAAATACAGAAATGATGCTTGCTAGGATAAAGGTATTACAGTATAGGATTATCTAGGTGTTGTTTTTTTTTCAGATGCCAAACAGGATGGCAGGAGAAGCCTGCATATGTGATTTAATATCTGCAAAAAAGACCTTCTAAGAGCAATCAAGTGTTGGTCTGAAGGAAAATATTTGCTAACCTTTTCAGGACTTTCCAAATTTTAGACAGACACCTGTGGAACACTGACACTAGAGCTTTAGGATTAATCACATTAAAAACCCCAACCCCATAGGTCCATGGATTTTACTCAAAGTACCAAAATCTGTATATTAGCTGAGGTCTGTGAAGTAGAAATCTGCTCATGGCAGATTCCCATCCAGTCATTTCTCATGGACAACACATTTCAGCTGAATCCCTCATGGCAATGCCTCTGTCTCTTGACTGCAGGGAAAGGCAATGCCTTACCAACCTGCCTCAGCAAGGAATGCAGTGGTGGGTAAGAAATCTGGTGGATCTGGGATTCCAGACAAATATATATCTTTCCATGATGTAGGGACAAAGAAGTTTGTAGTGTTTTTTCCCAAATATTGAGCTTTGGGGGAATAAAAAAGCAGAACACTTCAATGTCCTAGAAAAAATAAGTAATGGTTTTATTATTCAGCATTATTGGACTGCTTATGATGAATAAAGAATTCATTAAAAGTTTCTAAGTAGGGTGTCTTATATATGCCATAATCAGAGGCATTATTTTCTCTGTCTGAAAAGACAGTTTTTCATAGTCAAAGTCTTTTCCAAATAGTAATAAAACTGTAGAAGGGAGCAAAAACTCATTTAGGCTGTTTACTGTGTAATATAGTTTCATGTTCAACTGGTATTCAATATTTTGAAATTTGTCAAAACATTAATGTTAGATTTTTACATTACATTTTTCTGTTTCATGTCGTAAGCATTTTTAGATTTTATTTTTATTTTTTAATTCCACTTTCAATTAACATTTCAAAATATTAAAATTACTGAAAGGAGAAGAATAACCATCTCTATTGCCCTCTTCTATAGTATTTTGGGTAGCAGTGCTCATGTGTTACAGCCAATAATGTTGAGTGCAGCAGCTAATTGTGTGAAATGTTCCATTTCTTGGAATAGGGACATTACATTTATTGTCATCTGCTCTATTGGTTCTTGAAGGGAAGCTATTCTCTTTTAAAAGGAACTGTATCTATATAATTTATTTCATCTTTTATGAGAGTACTCTAGATTTATAAATTCATTTGCATTCCTCAAAAGCTTCACATGTGAACTTTTACTGATAAAAGTGAAAATGTTTCTGTTTCATAGAAGTAACTAATAATTTCAATAAAATATATATAAGTTCATTCTAGTACAGGATTCAGCATTTCAAGATCAACACAAGGGAAATTATTTTTTATGTAAAATCATAATTAATTGTTTTTATTGCATTAGGGGGTGATAAAATGTTTGGAAGATGGAAAATCAAGGAATGGTTTGGGGGAGTAGTATTTTGGTTTTGATTGGGTTGGGGGTTTTTTTACCCATCAGACACAAAAATAAATGAAATTTTGGAATTGGAGGTACACAGAGAAAAATGAAGTTAACACTTAAATCTCAGATTAATAATTCACATTGGAAAATTAAATTATAATTTAGTCTATTAAATATCCCAACTCAAACTTATGGGGTGGAGAGGAAGGAAAGAGATAGAATAAGGAAGATTGAATTTCAGGTGTGTCTTCTAAAGAATATTTTTCGTATCATAAAAGGAATTGTTCAAACATTTATGATTATGATTTCTGACAGTTAAGCTTTAATTACAAATAACAGCTTGAATTAGATTCACCATCCATACATTTTGAACCCAAGCTGCACAGTCTGTTTTATGACCTGATTTGGCAGATTCTGTCAAGCACAGTGTTTCCCACCATGAGTCAATGGCACTGCTAATGGGGGGTTGTAAACACTTATTTGCTGGTCTTAAGAATACTTGCTTAAAAGTCAGAGATTTTGTAGTTGCATTAGCCAACTGGCCCTGAAATAGATCTTCTTGCTATAGTTTCATTAAAATTTGCTCAACTTAAATATGGCACCCAGCCAGCTGGCATCTACTTCTGGGGTCTTCTGTTAGACATGCGTGAAGTAGTGGGAGTGTAGAGAATGCTTCTGATGCAAATAGTCTGCAAGCTGCAGAAAAACACTTCTGTCTGGAGAAATACAACTGCTTGCTGTCATCATAAGCCAAGAGGAATTGGCTGGGGATGAGTCATTTCAGCGTGGCTGATTGCCACAATGTCTGTGCTAACCAAGTATTACTGGTAATCTGCATATAATTCATATGGCTGCGAGTTTATCCTAAGTGTGTTTTTAATGTACAGATTCACCTTCTGTGAAATTCAGCATTTCGCAATGAAGAATACCAAGTCTTCCATTTCTCGTGGAAAGGAAAATCTGACAATAGAAGGGAGAGCTTCCACTCTAACAAAGTAATATGTATGGAATTGAAAACCTCTTGTTTCCATTAAAAGAGAATGTGATGATTCTGGAGTGAAAGCACCTGGGTAGCACCCCTGGCAGGTGCTGAAGGGAAGGTTGACCACAAGAGAAAATAGATTTCATGAAGAAGAAGGAGGAGTATCAGTGTGTGAGTCCTCAGTCCTTGACTACCACCTCCTCACAAAGAAAACTAACAGAGGTGAAATATTAACTCTATTTTATAGTCTTCAGGATTATCTAAAGATATTTTTCTCATCTATGAATTTTTCATTCAGTTGCAACTGGATTGACTGTTCTGGATGTATAAATAAAGGCTTGCATTTATCCTTCTCCAGGTTAAGAACAATTTTAAAATAATTAGCTAACAGGAAACAGTTAAATGTATAAATGAAAGACTCATAACCACTTAACAAGTACCTATCTCAGCAGTGATAATCTCTAGGACAAGAAGAAGAGTTAAATAATTATTTGCACTGCTAGTGATGGTGTGGTGCTGAAAGATGCCATTTTCTGTTTATACAGATACTATAAATGCTGGTCATTTTATTGAAACAAGTCTAAGCCAAACAGTGCTTAGAAGGCAAAGACTCAGCTGGGCTGTGAGGTTAGAAATTCACCAGGGATGTGCCAAGAGGCCACACCAATGATCTGCTCACTGCCTTACCTGGGATCAACAGTGTCTTGTAAGAAAAAGTAGGTTTTAAAAACCTTAATTACCTTTATTAACAAGTGGGAGACACAAAGGAAAAGACTTTTGATTTCTATTTGAAAACCACTTTAAATTCCTCTGTTTATCCTATTGAGGAGTCCCCCATTTGATGATGAAATATCTCATTAGTACTCCCCCACTTGGCATTAAATTCCTTACATCTGGTTACAGATGTGGTCTGGGAGACAAAGAGACAGGTGTTGCCTGAAAATCCTCCTCCTCTCTCCAGAGCAGAGTTGAATTTGGAAAAATTGATGAGTACCTTCTACACTGAATAGAAGGGGAAACTGTCGATAAGGGATTTGCAGAGATGCAAATACTCTTAATTATATATATACATTGGAAAAATTGTAGAGAGAGTATGCCTATGCCATTAAAGACAATATTTTTATTATCAGGTGAATAGGAGGCTATTCCCCCTCTTCCATTGTATTCAGAATGAACACCAAGAATGAGTTACATATCTAAATGGACTAATACGAGTGGATTAAAATGTTAACTCCCTGACATTGATTTCTTAGGATAGCAAGAGCTCAAGACAAAATATTTCCAGACAAAAACAAAATACTAAAAATAGTATTTCTCTTATGTTTTACCTGTTGTCATGATAAAAAAAGCAAAAAGAAAAAGCCAGCACCACTGTTGATGTGCTATATCTGTGGGGCAGTAACCATGACAACTCAGCTAGCTTCTCTTTTAATTTATAAAGCAAATATAAGCATTTGTAGAAATAATCATAACATGTGTTCATACAATGTTGACAACATTCAATGTTTTTAAATTAAACCTTTGTCATTGTCCCATATTTCCTTATATTTTATGCATTCACATTCTTCACAGTTGTCAGGACTTTTTAAATTTTATTCTTGTCATTTGATATTTTGCCAGAATTAAGCTGAGTTGTTTTGATTTTCTTTCACTATTTTTTATTGCATTGCTTTGTTTGTGTATTTTTCCCACTATATTTTAAAAAAATTTCTCATGTCCCTATATTTTTCTGAAATGTTAATAGTTTTCAATTAAAACCAGCTCTAAGAGTTTATTGATTTATTTTATTTGGTTGTCCTGCCAGCTCTGTGGAGCATTTCAGAACAGGAGCCTCCTGATGAGTTGGGATCCAAAATAATTTAGCTTGAAGCTCTTGGCAGCAACTCTGTTTCTTCACAGCAGTGCTGCACAATGGAGGGTTAGAGAGTTAACATTCCTAATAGGTGCAATTTTGAATATCTGCCCAATCTTGAGAAAATTAAACAGAAAATGTGTGCCTTAAGATTGGAGAAATTCTCCATTGTTTTCACACCAACTGGACTTCTTTTAACACAGTGCCATGTCAAAGGCCAAATTCTGCGCAATTTATAAAAATAATCAATTCTGGCATGCATTTGCTTACAGGAGTGAAACAAGCTTTGACTATAGGGCTTGAATTTTTTGAAATGGGTGCTGAACTCTCTGGCCACCAACTCCTTACATTAATACAGGCATTCAGGACAAACTGACTTACTGTGTTTCTGATGAGAAAAACTGCCTGAAAACCTGTCTCTGTCCTTGGTTACCCTGAAATAACTGAAGGAGTGAGTGAGCTGGGCTTAAACAGGGAGACTGATTAAGTCTTCCCCTACTTTCAAACAAAATCTCAGTGACACTTCTCTAGTTCATTAGTTTCTATTTTCTCTTCTTTTGCAAAGAAGAACATTGGGAAGTTTGAACCCAAACCTTCAGCTGTTTCTTTTATAATTGCTTTTTATGTTTGTTTCTCCTTCCAGTGGTCTGGCTTCAGCATCTTGTCTGGATCTCAGAATAATAATTTTACATTTCAAAAAGATTTCAAAAAGGATAAAAACTACACAAGAATAAGCTCCTTTAACTGGCATGAAGTATATATATATGTGTGAAACATATTCTAATGTGTTTAAAACTTGATTATTCAATTTTCCAATTGATCTTTTTTTTTGATTACTGTTTATTTGAAAATCATCTGAAACATAAGAGCTTTCCTTCATTTACGGAGTCTGGTGGAAGGAAGCACAAAGTTTGAGAATTAGGCTATTAACAGAAGTGTTTTCTCTCTTTATCTGATCAGGAGAGCAAAAGTTAACAGTATCATTTTGCTATTCACCTTAAAGCCATTCAAACAACCCATGATAGTTGCTTAGGTTAAAGAAAAATGGCAAGTGACCTGCAAAAGATAGTAAAACCATAGCAATAATATATATCTTCCTTAAACTACCCCAGTGATTCCTCTGATGTTAAGGGTGGGCTTAATGTACCCTTCTAGGTTCTCCCTTGTAAAAGGAAGAAAAATTTCACTGCAGCCAATTGTAAGATCCTATTAATGTGAGCAGCAACAATAATTATAGGGGTATTTGTCTTTCTCCAATCCATCATTTGTGTTGAGATGGAAGAATAAACAATTAGCTGAGACAGTTTTAGTTTTAAAAGATCTAGAGGAGTGATAATTCCTAAAAATCTTATTCTTACTTTCCTCTTGGTCTCATATCCTACCTCCTGTAACAATCTGCTTGCAATGGTGTGATATGAGTCGGCAGAACACACTCAACAACTTCGAACATTTCCTACCAGTATCATTATTTGATAAGAGAGGTTTTTTTCTAAGCAAATATTACAAGCCTGTTTTCATTTTTATGGAAATCTTCCTGGCACAAAAACCACTTCAAGGAGATGAAAAGTGTTTAATGTAGGCAGTAGAAAATATTTTGACTATATGAGAGAAAATTCAGCTATTCATGTTTTACACAGTGTTTCTATACTCTCTTGTCGGTACAAAGCAGACAGAAGCAGTTAATCATTAAGGTTTCTTGGAAGTTCTGAGATGCAACTTGTGAAGAAAGAAGACTGTCTTTTTCACTTGTTTTACATGGAACAAAAGACAAACCCTCATGCAGTTTACTCAGCACGGCTACATGACTGCATGTGAGGAGAAATGACAAATCTAATTATTTGTTTGCATTTTATTATCATCATTGCCCATACAGCTTTAGATCACCCTGGATAACAACCATGTCCTGCTTTTCCTATCACTGGTGTGTGCTACTTCTTTTAATCTTGAATGTGTCATGGAAGCTTATTAACTCTTTAGTCCTTGCTCCAGCTGACTCTTTAGGATTACTGTCTTGTTATTTAAAAGTTAGTTAAGAAATAAAAATGGCAACTAATGGGAAGAATTTTTGGTTTGGATAATCAGCTTGTACCGGGTAAGTTTTTTCCTCTTGCAGTTTTGCACAGCACAAGCCTGGAAAGGAATAAAGGCACCATTGCTAACTTGTCTCGAAAGCAATCAAGTTGCCATACATATCTTGCAGCTCCTGAATCCACTCTACCAGGAAATGCAGTGAAAAATTAAGAGAAAAAAGAACAATATTCTCTTTTTCAGGAGAAATTTAAAATTAATTGGAAGGTTGATCAGGGGGAGGTTCACTGAAAGGTTGCACTAGGTAGAAGAGACAGAAGAAGAAAAGCTGTGTTACCAAGAGGTAGCAGAAAGTGGAAAATAGCTTCAGCAAGGCTGCAGAGAATGGAAATAAAAACATTAAAGTGTAGGTAGGGGTGGTATAAATTAAAATCTTTAATTAGTCTCTGAGAAGAAGCTCAGGCTAATGTGTCTAGATTCCTTCTACAGCCAGTGGATAGAAAGAAATTCTCCAGAGAGTAATCTGTTCCTTTTTTTTTTGACACTTCACTAGGTGGGATTAATAGAAAGGGAAAAATTCCTTTTGAAAGTGCCTGCTTTTTTTCTGCTGCTGGCAAAAGGAGTCTAGACAGCTGTGGTAAGGTAAAGTAGGTCTTACTATGACTTGAGATATGTATGTGGGGGTTTAAGTTTAGCATTTGAAATTGAATGTTAAAACACACAAGAATTCTTTTTTACAACATTCTTTGAAGGTTTGAGGATGCTAAGGTTATATAGTCAATAAATGTGTTCCTATTGATTCCAATATAAAGCTGAAAATAGCAAATTTAAGCCAATTGACCAAGATAAAAAGGAGACAGGACTCTGTTTAGAAGTTGCTGAACTTATTACAGCTTACAAGAATTGAAGCAGTTCTTGATCTACGTTGTCTGACAGAATGAATATAAAAAAATATTATTCTTTTCTGATTTATGAGTTTAGGTTCTGAAATGTGATCCTAAGTCTACTGCAGTCACTGGAAAAGGACATTGTTTCCCCAAAGAACAAACCTCATGCAGGACTGCATGTTCTGCAGTGATAAAAACCATTTATATGAGTAAAAACCATATCGTTAATATGAGCTTGTCTTTGCAAGGGAACTTGTGCTATCATCTCTGGTGGAAGAACAACAGTCAAACTGCCTACTGGCCTCCAAGTATAAGTGCTTTTGACATGAGTGGAAATTAAATGTGGCTTTTTCACAACTGAAAATATTTCCTCAGTGTCATGAACAGCTAGGGTTGTTAACAGTGCAAGTTAAGAAAAAAATTTATCTGCATATTAAGAAAGGGAGTGTGTGAGTGACTGAATTGTGACTTCAGTATTTTTCATTAATGTTTTCTTGAATTTCTATACATATTCATATGTTTTTTGCACATTACCATTATGGTTTTTTTTGTACTTTGTACTTTTTTCATAGGAAAATTCCTGTTATCAAAAAAATCTGGACCTAATTCAGCTTTAAGTTTGCCACTGCTTAAGTAATCTGATGGTAGTGTTAATTCTGTATAGGTGGGAGTAGAACCATTTGCAGCATACAAACAGTTCCTGAGCTATTAATAAGAAATGCAAAACTTTTGAATGGAAAAACAGGTCTTTATTCCAAGAGGGGATAAAGTCACCATCATTAACCATCAGCTATAAATTGACTTAATTGTTAAAATTATTACAGCATAGTAATACATTGTACAGAAAATGCTGCTAACTTTCAGGTGTTTTGTACTCCCATTGTTGCAGAAATTAGGTTTGGAAAACTTTTGCATAATGATGCTTAAATATTTGTGCAATTGCTTTCTGTGCCAAATTGCCATACACATAGAAGCTGGAGATCCTTTATTCCTAGCTTATCATTCTTAGCTTCTATTATTAGAAAATATTGTGATCAGCAGACTGGAGTTATTAAATCAACAATCAAATTGGATTAATCACTTTTTCATACTACAATATCTCAGAAAAAGCACAATATGTCTTTCCCTTTAGTGTTCCTGAGAACACAAAATAATCATAAGATTATTCTTCTTAAAGTAAATTTGTTTCTAAGGCATTTGACACTAACAAATTCTCACAGATTACTCAAGTGATATTTATCTCCAGACAATATATTCTGTTCTGTGGAAATACTTCCCTGTTGGCTGCCTTCATAATTGCTGACATTTTGTGAATAGTGCAAGGAGAAAAGACTCATAGGTGATTGATAACCATGCTCATGCCGATATCCAAGCAAACTATTGACAATTTCCTAAGCCAAGCAGTTCAAATTTCAAATAGATTTATTATTATTAACAATAATTATTATTGGTAGTATTAGTATTTAAATAATCACTTCCAATTTCTTCAAAGTCTTCTAATAAACAGATCAAAGTGACAACAAGCAGCTGATGTGAACAGTTCTGTACAAGCAGGAAGGATGCTAATTTGGCTTAAATCACTGAGCTTTCAGGAAAGGCTCAAGTGGAGTAATGAATCTGTATGACCTAACACAAATACAAGAGATTAAGACATTTTTCTAGGCACAGAAAGACCACCAAGCTGTGTAAGATGTTATCTGAATCTTGCAGCAATGTCATGGACTGTCAAGAAATCTATGGTAGGATGACTGCTGGCCTTTGATATATGGTGTTTCATGTCTCTTCTTAGTGTCAGTTTAGGAAAGAAAATCAGATATGAAATATTCAGAAAAAGAACTGTCTGGAAGAGGCTCTCAATAATCCATCACTGAAAACAGAATTTTTCTATTTCAACTCATGCAGAAAGCAAAGCATGGGCACATATTGCAGCATGTATAACCATGTGAAGTAGTTATGTGACTATATGTTTGGAGCAACAGAAACAAAAAGACACTAAATGTGTGTGGGGGAGGGGGAAATTCCTTTAAAAACTGAGTTACAGGATATGATTGGCCCATTAAACTATGTAGCAGTGAAAATACAGATATCCATGGCTACTTAGAGGATCCTTACAGAAGGAGAACTTAGAAAGCCTAAGTTTGAAGAGTACAGTATGCTGTTGGAAAAGAGAAGACAAAGCAGTAGGCATCAGGAGTTGGGAAAATCTGAAGTCACCATCCACTTTCCTTACACACAATACGTTATCCTCAGTTTGGTCAATTCATATGTGTTTTACAGAAATTGGCTTTTTAGCTGAGAAAGAGAGGGTGCCATCTGCTTCACAAAATATGAGCTTATGTGAATGGTTAATAATTTGGAGGGTCAACAGCCATTTTTTAGCAGAGGAAGATAAATGATAAGCATTTTAATAAACTGGGATTTGTTAAAGCATGTCTGTATTTCAAACCATGTTTATGTAAAGCATTTCCTGTTTCTGCAGAGACGGTGTGTGTTTGTGTGTACTTAGATTAAAATTACCAGCCTGTTTCATTTGTCAGTAGTTAGGAGTATCAGTGCATCTTATATTATTTATCCTATCACTACTAACAGAGTTCCACAACAGATGGAGACACGATCCCACACAAATGGCATTTTTACTGGGCAGAACTAGCAGGCTTTTCAGTGGATTGATGTTTTAGGTGTATTGAAAGAGTCATTTTAAAGTTACTGAAGATATCCTTTTCTCTGTGAGTCTTCTGCATAGAATAAATTAGTGTTTTACTCCAGAGAAATAACACAGGATACGGTGCATAAAGGAATCTGCTGAGACAGAAAGATTTGCAGACAAAGGTGAAAGATGTTTTTCTTCAGTATAATATTAGGACTCCTCTATAGCTCTCAAGATAGGATTTTGATGTGAATAGGCATCTCTGAGATCCCATTAGGAAAAAATTGGTCCTCAGAGCAGTATTTTTGTCCAGCTATTTAAGTTCCTAGTTATGGTAAAAGTCTTCTTCTAGTAATACTAGGGTTTTCTTTGTTTTTCCCAGCAAATGATTGCCAAGAGCTAATGCTTTTAACCTTGGTCTTAGCAGGGATATTACAAAATAGCTCAGTAAAAGAAAATAAACTAGAACAGGTCATGAGTTGATTCCATTTCTGCTAAATATAAAGGTAATTTTATTTAATAAATAACTGTTTTAGTAGTAAGAGATAAGCTGAAACACTAGAGGAACCAAAGGAAAAAGCATTCTAAAGAGCCCAAAGAATTCACTGGATCTCTTCAGCTCAGAACGAGTGCCTGAAGCGAAGTTTTCTTAAATCTTAATGATATGATCCAGTCACAAAATTTGTATTTGCTTCTTCTGGTGTACAGCTTTACAATCCCACAGTGAGCTCCAGTTGAGCTTAATGAAACATAGAGGGTTGTATGTCATAGTAAGGGTCAAGCACTGAAGGTTTTGGACCCCTTGCAGTGGTTTCACTGCACCAGATACTAGGAGGGAGTAACTGTTATGCCTAAGCACCTAAGAGATCTTGCTTTGAGGCTCATCTGGCTAAGGTCAGAGGAAAATGCTCCAATAAGTCTGACTTCATATTTATATCAGAGTGAAGCATAACACATTTAAACATGTTCTCACCTCTTTGCTTTTTTAATCAAAAAGTTAAAACCCATATGGGCTTGAATCTTTAAAATACAAAGGCTGAATGCAACATGAAGTAATTCATATGCTTACATCTAGGTACAGATGACCAATTAATGTCTGCCTTTGACATGTGGGAGCTCATATCTGTGTAAAAGGGTGTTTCCTAACGTAATATGCCATTTTAAAAATTCATTGCAAGCGATTTAAAATTATTTTCTGGAAATAGCAGAGCATGCTTCACAAGTAGTGAGGAAGATTTACTAAGGCACGTTGTACTTTGCTAGGGCTGCATCCTTTGCAGGCTCAGTGATTGCAGAGTTTAGAGTACAGTGACATTGTTACTGTGTCACCACACTGAGGATCTGATAGTCAGCAGAACTGACTGCAAATACACTTGATATGCTTATTTCTTCAGCTGTGCTAGCAAGGCCCACATTTTTATATGTTCAGGCAAATGCTCCTAAAAAATGCCTAGAAGCACTCCAGATAGTTAGATACCCATAAAAACATCTGCCAAATAAGATTTCCAAAGCCTAAACTGTCGTAAAGTGTTTGAAATCTAATGTGCCTGGGGACTTCTTAAAATATCACAATGTGCTTGAAAGGGATTTCCCATCTAAATATTTTTGAAAATCCATATTTAAGTCAATTTCAAGGAACCATCTGAAAATTCCTAATTTAACAGTGACTTGAGCTTGGGGAGATGCAACCACTAATCTTCAGAATATTTTCCATTACTGTTCAGGAGGTGGATGCCAGGATTATGAATTATGCAGAGCTGTGACAGAAGCACAGGCCAGTGCCATTCCAGGACATTATGCAAAAGATTTCTGAAGGCAGAACCAAGGGCCTGCAACAGTCACAGATAAAAATGAATGCAAATTCCAGACTAAGGAAAAAACCTCAGAGGATAAATCTAGAAGAACAGTCATCGGTGTTTCCTTCTGTGACATTATGAGACTGTGAAAGCAAGATACAACAAAGGAATATTTTCCACTATCCTATTCAGATTTATTATGCATTTATTTCAAAGCCTCATTTTCACCCCCAAAATACCCACCTTTGTTTTTACAAACTTACATGCTAAGGGAATGGAAAGGGTAGCTGAAGAAAACCTCTGGCAAAGCTCTTTAGAAAACATGAGCTGTCCAGAAATCCTGCAAATGGTATGCAGTGCAGTAGATCTGGACAGCCAGCTGGCATCACCAGTGCACCTTATATATGGAATTGCATTTCCCACAAAAATCTCTTTGGTGATTTATGCATTCACCTTTGAAATGCACTGAACAGTTTGGGAAATGAACCATGTGACTAGCAGGAACAGAAATCCCTTTAAAATATTTGAAAACACAAACTGGGAGGCCCAGAAGGTGAAGAAGAAGGCAGATTTCCATGCTTCACTGCCTCACACCTGGCTATGAGACGAATCCAACAGATGAGCAGTTTAAAATGAAAGATACAACTGGGACTTCCAAAGCTCTGGAAAGTCTGTGGTGACTTAGGACAAATGTCTTGTTAAATGAAAGAATCAATTCCCATAAACCATAAATGTTAAAATATAATTTTCTCTTAACTTCTTCCATTCCTCTATAACTATTCTTTCCTATCTTGTGAATTAAGACATTCAGCTTTATTATGTGTACCTAGGGTTGGATACCATTTATTTAAAAAATATATATAATACACAAGCTATTTGTTTTTTCTGATTTTTGTTGCAGCTTTTTATTCTTTCAGGGTACTCTGACAATTTACTGTAATTATGGGCAATAGTCACTAACTTGTAAAATTCATATTATGTTTCCTAATTTTGCTTGTCTTTCTCTCCATTCATAGAGTATCCAATTAATTCTCATTCTCCTCTAACATTTTTAGCTCACCTTTTGTGTTTTTTTCTTTTAGACTCTGCTGAGCCACAGTTTTTATGTCTGCTCTTATGTCTGTCATCTCCTTATCTTAAACATATTTTCTCTGTTTTATTAGACCTGAGCTATAGGTTTTGGTTTCTTTTTTTTTTTTTTTGTAGTCAAGAGTAAATTCTTCCCAAATACTGTAATATTTTAACAATTCCTGATGAGGTGGCTCCAATGCAGTAAAAAATTGTAAATTAAATCAACCATTGAAGGCCATTGTCATAAGTTGAAATGCAACATTACAGTTTCCTGAATTTTTATTTTTCTTCAAAGCTGTTCCATATGAACTAAAAAGAGTTCAAGTGTAAATTAGAGTGACTTCAGTCAGGGAGTAGAAAATGTTTTGTTTTTTAAATATTAATAATTATTATAATTGTAAACCCACAAATATACTTGAAATTATGATACAGTCCAAAGAATAGTTAACAGTCATATTTAAAATTAAATATTATGAAGATTCAGTGTAACAGCTTAACAATTAAATTTTTTTTCCTAAAGTGTTGGCAGTTTGCTTTTGCCAAGAAACATAGTTTGTTTTCAGTTCAGTAAATACTGTGTTTTAAAATATGTACCATTTTTCAGTCTAAAAAGTACCCCTATAGTGCTAGCTCTGGTTGCATGATTGACTCTCAAAGGAGATGATATTTGTTTAGCTCATACTTGACACCTTATCAAAGACCAATTTTACTTGGAAATGAAATCTTCACACAATGAGAAGGCAGATTGTCTTCCCCTTTACTTTCTCACTTTGCTGGATGAAAGCTCAAGGAGAAAAATAACAGGGAAGTATTACCAAATGTGTACAAAATATAACACTCCTCAGCCTGAAATACACTTTGCTACCTGTTTGAGCTTAAAAATATTAGTGCAAAAACACCTTAGCAATTTAGCTAGTGAACCTGGCAGACAGAAGTCCTTAAGGCAAGAGAAAATCATAAACAGGCTCTGAAAGAATGTAATCATGACCCACAACACCTAAGACCACTGGTCTTGTAAAAGAGAAACTTTATGCATCTCCTCCACTGATTTATTTGAAAAGCTTTTTTGTAAAATGAGGTTCACGCTGTGATGGCAGATGTTCCAACATTCCCTGCAGTAGATTGGGAAAGCTGCAATGAGGTTTTTCTACAAGAAAACAATGTCACTGAACAGCCAGGAGAGAGGAGTGCTCACCCCAAACCGCCTTGGCTTGCTCAACCTGGATTTCACTCCATGTCTGCTTTTTAGATATGGAGCTTGTAAAGATGGAAGCAGTTTCTAAGGCAACTATTCATGTAATTGTGATCCTCATTTCCTGTACAACCTGCTCATAACAGGGAATGACACCTTGAAACAAAAAAACCACTTAGAACAATATGCAAGAGAGTAGAAGAGTGTAGACGCACTGCAACATGCAGAGGTGACACCAGCACTGGTGCAACTTATGTTTAGTTGCTGTTTAGGAATTATTTGAGTTGGGGGATGAAATCTGAGATGCTAGACTATGGATTGTTTACTTTTCTTAATAAAAATGGAATCAGATTAAATAAATTTTAATATGTTGCCTGTAAAAAGTTCATTTGAGGAAATTATCCTGACAGTAAGTTCTCCTGTGCTGAATAAGTATTCCAGCATTGCTCATGGCAGAATAACTTTTTCCACCATTGCCACAGGTCTTCCTCTAGGCATTCCGTTCTTCCATTAGTTCTACAGGGATATAGATATTTCTCTCCTTTGTAAAGCATTGCAATATCTTAATTCAATTTTATAATAGAATTATGCTTATTCCCTTAGCTCCTCTTTTGGGTTCTAATCTATTTTTATTCCAAACAAACACGTCTATCAAAATTTTGTCATTATACTGATGCAAGTTATTTCAGTAGTTCTTCCATTTTTGTGACTCTGAGGTAAGTGATATAAAAGAACCAGTGGTAGCCAGAGGTCACAGAGGTGGACAGAGGCAACATATTCTAGAAAGGTGTAGCCCTTAGCAAATGGATGAAAGCCAACAGAGGCCATCTGGCTTCAGAGTCAGGACTTCTCCCTGACCTTTCTTTTTTAACAGTACAGACATAACAATACGTAGCTCTAATTGCTATGCTAGATCAGTTCCTGCCCACTGAGGTGTATTCAGTATTAATATCTATAATTATTTCAGTGAATCACAAAATTGTTAGGGTTGGAAGGGAGATCATCGAGTCCAAACCCCCTGCCAAGGCAGGGTCACCAAGAGCAGGTGACGCAGGAATTTTTTCAGGTGGCCTTTGAATGTCTCCAGAGAGACCCCATGACCTCCCTGGGCAGCTGTTCTGGTGGCAGAGTGCTCTGCCACCCTCAATGTAAAGAAGTTCTTCTTCATGTTGAGGTGGAACTTCCTGTATTTTACTTCATGGCCATTGCTCCTCATCCTGTTCCTGGGCACCAGTGAAGAGAGTCTAGCACCATTCTTCTGGAACCCAACTTTGAGATATTTATATAAATTAATGAGGTCCCCTGTCCATCTTCTCCAGAAGAAACAGACCCAGCTCCCTCAATTTCTTCTCATAAGAGGAGATCTTGGGAAACTTTTTATTATTTTTATACTGAAAAAATAAAGGGTTTGAATAATCTGAAAAAAAAAAAAATCAGTCTGGGGCTTTTTTACATTCTCATTTATTTTGTTTGAAAAGTGGAAAAGTTATAAAAACATACTAGGACAAAATTATATATTTAATGCGACTAAAATACTTTTTGGTCTATTTCATTTGTTCACTTATGAAATTTCAAAAAAATAATAAAAGAGAAGAAGAAAAAATCAGAAGGTTTTTTATATATCTGTAAAAGTTGGAGTTCAGACACTCAACTCACTTTGATCAAAGTTTTGGAAATGAAAGTGTCCTTTAACTACAATAAATACTACATTGTATTATGGCTATCCAATTTTTATTAAAACATTTTTGAGAGAGATTTTTCAGCCTCTGATTTCCCAAGTTCATCCACAATTTACCCTCCTCTCCAATTTTCTATGGTAACCCGTTCCCTGAAAAAAAGTCACCCAATTTTTATCACAGTAGTTTGCCATAGTTGCACCAGGTCACACATTGGTAAATCAGTGTGAGTGTAAGTAGCATTATTTTTATGTTGAGAGGATGAAAAAAATCAATTTCCTGCATGTGCAGCTCACATCATCTTATTGAATCCTATTAAGTAAATATCACATTGCAAAAACTATCTATGAGCCCAATTCCAACTAAATATCTGTCAATTAGAGATATATATTTAGGTGTGTTTCTATTGCTTTTGTCTTACAACTTGTTCCCAAGTTGAGACAAGTGGAAAATAGACATCTTTACTTTGCTGGGAACATGGAAATAGTGTCCAAGAGTTTGGCCCATTTATTAGCTTCTCAGGAATGTGTGTATTATATTTAAAAGGTTGTATCTCACTCAACTCTCTGCATCTGATCATCAGAGATAAACCTTAACTGAGCTGCCTGTGCTCTATCCAGAGCCAAAGGTACAAGACAGTGGTTGTGTCCAGCCAATAATGTCACAAACCTGACAGTGAGCCCCAACCCTTCTGGCCCCCTGATGTCTGATCCATGCCCTGAGTATGGCATGGGAATACAGCATGATTGGAAAGAGCAAGGCTCTCCAACACAGATGGGGATTGAGCCATTCCTCTCATGAACTGCTTTCTCACAACCTTTCTGGCTTTTTGCAGAGTTCTGGTTGGTGTGACTCAGCAGAGACTCTGGCACTGACCAAAGGTGCCAGAAGAGCTCGATTCCAGCAGATAGAAGAATCAGAAAGATTTGTTTGAGGTCTAGCAGCATACATAGACATGTTCCTCTCTCCTTTCAGCAGCACTAGAAATACTTCAAGAGGTTATGTCACACTACATGCATGTTTAAGGTGATTAAAGTACTGTGGAATAAGCCTCACACTAATGCTGTGCTGCTATTTCTACAGAAGGTGGGAAAAAAAAGAGGATGGAATGTTCTCTTGGCAATTACTGCAAAGTGCATAAATTTAATTTGAAATTTTCTTGTGCTAAACTTTGAACATATAATGCAAATGGCATACGTTAGGATAAAAATACAATTTCCTGTCACTGAGGATGGTGCATATAAAATGTCAATATAAGGGTAATTCATATTATTGCAGTATAGAATTCTATTCACTTCAGTGCTTTTGCTGTAAAATAATTTTCATATCCAAAATGTCACCCTGTCCTTATGGTTATTGGTGTCTGTACTTTTTCCATGCTGAGGCAAGACAGCAAACAGTTTCACAGGCTTCTACAGGGAGTGTTGTACAACTTTGCCTCTGTTCAAAAGTCAACTGAGCTTCACTGCTCAGTCTGTGATTTCTGCACAGCTAATTCACTTAAAAAAATGTCCAATTAAACAACAGGGATCCTAATGCTTAGAATACCAAAGAATTCTGGAAAATTATCAGCAGACTGTTGTCTTTACCTGACCATTCACTGAGAGTCAAAAGATCTAGGAACACCCAAACTTTATTTTTTCCTGTGGACAGGGTTAGAGGTGATTCACATTTTCCACTAAAACAATTTAATGATATGTCCAGAGTCCTTTTACTTTCTGACAGTATAAAATTAACATTTAAATTAAAAAAAAAAAATCATATTGTCTGCTGCAGCCCATTCATTTTATGCTTATGTCCATTCAGTGCTGTAATTCTCGGCATGAGTTATATGGGCTTTACTTTACCTGAATTTATGACTATTGAACATTTCATTAGATATAGCCTTTTTTTCCACACATTTGGTATTGACAGGATGCTACATTTTGTTAACTAAAACAGTAAAATATAACTTACTTTCTGTTGTTTTTCTGGCTATGTAAAAGTAGGCTGTTGATTGATAGGAGAATGAAATGGCAAAACATTAAGCTGCTTGACTTTTTAATAAGCATTTTTTGAAGACACTTTCCTTTATTCAGAATTAGAATAGTAAGTTTCTGTAAGATTTAAAAGTCTTTTAAGGAGAAGAATTAAATATGATAGGAATCACTTGGACAGGCCCACTTGATTTTAAAGGTTTTTAAGGCAATGCCATTTTAACAGCTATATATATTTTTTATAGAGGGAACTTTTGATTATTTAAAAAGAGATTTTGTAATTTTGATGTGCTCTTCCGGACAGAGTCCTGCATTTAGTTTTCCTGTAGAATACAATGTGACATGTATTTAAGTCAACCTTATTTTATATCCTTCCAACTGCTTTGTTCCTCTGGAGCCTGGAGGACGTTTGCTGTAGGTAGTCTGTATCAACATGCATGAGCATTCTCATGATATATAGTTTAAGCTTCCATCTGTTTAAAGAAAAAAAAATTATGCATGTGGGGTTTTAAAATTTTAATAAAAAGAAAATAATTCTTCAAAATACATTGAATTTAAGAGAAATAGACAATACTGGAATTAAAAGATGTCTTGAAATTCATCTGTTTATTTATTTAGCAAATTTAGACATTCTTTTATTGATGCTTTTTCATTACCAAGATACAATTCTTAATCATAGAATCACAGAACTACAGAAAACTTTGAGTTGAAAAGCACCTTTAAAGACCATGTAGTCTAATTCCCCTCCATGGGCAGAGATATCTTCCTCTATAACAGATTAATCAAAGTGTCATCCAACCTGACCCTGATCATATCCAGTGATGGGGCACCCACAGCTTCCCTGGACAACCTGTTTCAGTGTCTCACCACCCTCACCATAAAATATTCCTTCCTTATATACCATCTAAACTTACCTTCCTGCAACTTAAAATTGTTGCTTCTTGTCACCTCTTGTCCTGTCTGTTACTACAGGCCTTGGTATAAAGTCTTTCTCCATCTGAGGGTTGGAAACAGAAGATCTTTAATTTCCTTTCCAACCCAAACCATTCTATGATTCTGTGACTCTTTGATCTTCCTTAGAAGCCTCCTGTATGCAACAAGGTCTCCGTAGTGCCTTCCATGTGCCTTTTCTTCTCAATTAAAAAAAAAAAAAAAGAAAGAAAAAAAAAAGAAAAAAAGAAAAGGTGAGGGGAAATAAAAGAGGGATTCTTTCATTTGTGCATGCAGTTTTCACTTTCTTCTGAGGACTGAAATTTTCTGCAATACTTCTGGACAGTTCTAGAGGAGACAGTGGCTGGTCTGCCACCATGTGAAACCCCTGGAGTGGTGTGACTGTGACTGGTGCCAGGTGCTCACCAAGCTGCTCTTTCACCCCCCATCCAACAAGACAGTTCTTCAGGTACAGTGCAGGCAGAAGGCAGATGAGGAGATAAGGACAGGGAGATCTCTTACCAATCACATTTATGACTCTTTATGACTTCATCCTGATTTTAGTCTAAATATGGTTTGCCTGGACCTCTTTAACAGAGAGAGGATGAAGTGAAAGGCTTTTGACTCTTTTGACTTGCAGTGAATATAAGTTTTTTTATTATATGTTTAAAATACTAATTAAATATTATTATGTAATAGTACATTAAAACTAGATAACACTAAAGAAAGAATGTTTGGAGGCAACAGCATCAAAATCAATTTACAACTGTGTCATAGAATATGGATGTCTGCTATTCTTTAGTATACAGACAGTGTTTTAACAAAAGCAGGATCAACTAAGAGTGCAAATGCTCTTACAAAAGACTACCATCTAGAATTCAAATTTCCAGCGGGGCTGAAATACTACTGGTTTGGGGAAAAAACTCAGTGGTTGTTGCTTCTATCTCCAAAACCTGTTTGATCTTCCTGCTGCTGCAGATACCCTTTACCTCCATTCTCATGATTATTTACGAATTTACCCTTTATTTCAGCTGTGACTCTTCTTTTGCAGTATCTCTGGACTGCGCAGGTTGTGCTGTGCAACCTTTGTGCTAGACTGGAAAGTGCAGTAGCACCTGATTAATAAACTATAAATAGATGAAGATTTTCACAAAGCTGTCACAATGATGACTCTTGGGTATGTTTCTTGTCTTCAGTTCTGAGACTGGATATATTGACAGCAGCAGACACAGATATAGTAAGTGATACTCTTCCTGTAGTAAGTGATAACTTTTGCACCCACTATTTTTGATTTGCATCTGTTATAGCTCTGATTTGATCTCTCTTATGAGTTTATAGATATATATATATATCTCAATTATCCATAGGCATTTCCCTCCTGAGTCATTTTCCTTAAGTGTCTGTGCTGGTGGTATCACAGGCCATCTCCATGGAAACAAATATGATACTATGAAGAGTGAGTTGTGACACCACTAAGTGAATCAATCAAGAGAAGGAGTGTTTGTGAATAGAAACTTCTATAAAAAACAATTTAGTAAATTAAAGCAAGAAATGCATAATAATGTCTAGGTAGAACATCTATGTAATAACATTCAAGGGCTGTTTTTCTATCAAGAGAGTGAAATTTTTAATTTGTTGGAATATGATAGCAGCTCTTTACATTAAAACACTGTCAATCTCTTTCAGTTGACAGTGTGAGCACATTTAAATAGCTTTATAGCTACAGAACCATATGTTACAGTGAGTACAAAAATGCAAAATTCTCCATAAAAAATATTCTCTGTCTTAAGGTGAGCACAAATAGCGACTTCATTCCTGATATTGTTGTCTTTATTGATGTGACTTCTGACACAATTAGATTATATGAAACCTATAAATACACTCCCTTCTCAAGTTGCATTTTCTTATAGAAATTTGCTGTAAGGAATAGATATTTAATTCCTTTAATTTGTATTTTTGTTGTATAGCTTTCCTTTTTCTTTTTTTCATTCCCTCCTAACTTGGAGAAATAATTACAACACTACAAATACATTCTTTTTCTCATGGTCTTCTGAACATCAGCAGACTCTTCTATAGGTATTGCAAACATACACTTACTCTTTACCTAATTAATTAGAGCTTTCTTTAGCAGCCATCATTTTACCCTGTGGGCTTTTAGAACTGGACATATATGAAAACTGCTCAGCACATCAATAGTCACATCATACATTTGTTACTGTCCTGAACACAGCAAGTCTTTTATCTGTTTATATTTGATATATGAAATTTACATCACTTCCATCAGACAAAGTAGCTCCTACTGTCAGTACCAAAGAGTGCAAAATTTTCTTTAATTAATTTTTTACCCAAGGCATATTCTAATCAAAATTTGGCAATACAACTGATTAAACCTCTTTTAAATTCTACTCCAAAACTGTTCATCTGGATGTCCACAGTTAGTCATGCATGATTTTTAATATCATTATCAGGTGACAGAAAACCCAAGATTGTCCAGAAGAGAATTATTGGATTGCTTTTTGCTTATGGCTGCATCCTTCAGCCTATTCCAGGAAGTTTGCAAAAGATGTCTTGCAGTGTAACTGAAGGAAATACAAGTTCCTTAATCCCTTACATTTGTCATTTATAGCTCTATAAAATGGTATTTAGAACTGTCATGAAAAAAAGCAGAGAATTTTACTTTGAAAATTGTTTTGCAGATGTCCATTGTGGCATTGTCTGCTCTGAAGCTGATGACTGAAAGAGAAGAATTCCTGGAGACTGTAAAGGCAATATAAGTTGCTCCAGAAAGTACATCTATTGCAAGGTGAGGGAAAGCAGCAGGCTGCAGCCTGAAATGGGTATGTTCTGAAAAAAATCTCAAGATAAATATCCTTGTAGATATAACCCATACATATTAGTTTAAGCTGCAGCTGCTTAAAATTAAGCTGTGGTTTTCCAGAATGTAGACAATGCCCCTTAGGGATTATTGGAATACTGGGAATATTGCTGTGGGATACCATCATGTGAATTCTGGTGGGGAGGTGAGTGCATCCACAGAAGAGCAATTAAGCTGGTGAAGGGTCAAGAGAACAAGTTTTATGGGGAGTAGCTGAGAGAACTGGAGTAGTTTAGCCTGGAAAGAAGGAGGCTCAGGTGAAACCTTACCACTCACCACAACTCCCTGAAAGCAGGTTGTGATGAGGTCCTTTTCTCCCCTGAGTCCATGGCAGACCAGGAAAGCTATTGGAAGCATGCTTAATGAACCTCTTCATACTGACTCCATTATATGAAGCCAAATCTGTGTGCTTTGGGACAAAGGAAATATTTCTTCCTGTTTCAGTAGAGTCAGATTTATCTCAGACCCCAAGGTTCATTCAGACCTGGTGTGATACAGCCAGGTTGCCATGGCTGCCAGTTTACCAGGGTTATGGTAGGTTGCCACTCTGGCATTGAAAGATTTCACTGCCCAGAAGGTCTCCAATTCTCCCAGTCTGTAGGGTTTGGATATCTATTGCCTCCATCTCCCTCAACCACCAATGAAATCCAAGCATTTCCTGTAGTGAGACACATGACAGCTTCTTACTCCTACATCCAGCAGTCTCTCATGGTCAGTTCCCTTGGCTAAACCTCAGGCCAGGGCTCAGGGATGTGTCTGTGAACCTTAACAAATCAGATGGGGACTCTGCAGTTGCTCTGCCTCATTTTAACTCTCTGAGTAACATTTTTTTCAAATTAATGTACTTTGGATTTGCAGCTCTTGATAAATACACTGTCTTTTTACCATTTCACAATCACAGGGTCAAATCTGAAGCTTTCTAAATGTGCAGTGCTCTATTCCATCAAATATATTCCTGTGGAAGAACTACAGTATTAACACACTGTTAAGCAAAAGTGCATAAAGTATTATTATAGATGCATATATAATTAATTTTTCTCTGACATATAGAATTAATTCTCCACTGCCTTATAAATTAACTTTGATGAACGATTTTCATATTTTAATCTTTAATCTTTAATTACTAAAAATTACTGCATATCTATATATAAATATAGATATAAAAAATATATATAAATATATATATATATATATATATTCACACACACAAGTATATATATATATATGCACACCAGGAATGGAGCAACATTCATTAAAAAAAAAAATCTATGTCTATATTGCTTTTATAATTTGAAATTTTTGTAGACAGGGAAAGTTACTTTCCATTTGTGGTGGAGTTCAATAAGGTAGTATTTTCAGACTGAGAATGATTTTAAGAGTTTTAGATTTATCATTTTGTGTACATTTTTCTAGAAGTAAAAATGTAAACATTAATTCCTTGCTTTTAGAAGTAAAAAAATGATCCCCAGCAATTAAATCTTAGGTTTACTTTTCTAGAAAAAAAAGTGATACAGATACAAAATGCAGTCTGGCACACAAACCAAATAAATCAGACACTACCAATGTACTAAGCTCTGCAGGATAGATAACTTAATCAACACATGTTTTTATTTTTATTACTGAAACTTACCTCAAAGTTCATGCCTTTCTGAAAGTTTCTCCAGAGGGTAAAAACATAATTGGAGTGCAACCAATGATGTTGAGTAAAGTAATATTATATCAAATAGACTTTCAATTATTAAAATGTACAAGATTTGAAGAATAAAGAATATAAATTCCATGGTTACTGTAAACAACTTGAGATTTTCCAAAATGCCAAGAAGAAAATGGCAGCATCAGGCATAGAAAAGAAAGCCAAGACACCAAAGGATGTTTTAGAGTCTTTTGTTTCAGAACAGTGCATATTCGGCAGTCTTTGGGCAGTGAGTGATAGAGGTTTGCTAAACTTACCCAAAACTTCCAAACTTAGAGATATTCTTTACGTTTGCTTTTTCATTATTTTGCCATCTGTTGCACTAAAAAAAAAACCCACTATTTTCCTAGTATCTAATTTAATTAATTCCTCTATTCTGGAAGCTAAATTGTTTTCTAGTCCTCCCTGAGTACATACTCTAAACAACTTACCATCATCCTCTTTTTAATCATATTAGCACTACTCTTATACTGTTTTCATTTACTTTAACCTAAAATACATTCCTTCAACCTTTCTGAGAGCTCTTATTTTTTGAACATTTTCATTTGTTTTGTTCCTTATCTGTGGACTTCCATTAGTTTTGTTTCTGGAAGCTGTGTGACCTAAAGCAGATGCAGTACATTATTAGAAGTCTGAAGTGGGACAAAGAGAACAGAAAATCACACTCTCTATGCTCATCCAATGCTCCTGCTGACTACACTCCAGATTAAGATTTTCCTTCCTGTATCATCTTGTCTTGTACATTTTGTCTGTTCTAAGTCCAACACAATCTTAACCTTTCTCACTTTAACTATAACCTTCCACAGTTCAGTTCTTTGTATTTGTGCTTACTAAAGTACAGATTGTTCGTTTTGGACATTTTTTCCCAAATAATTAAGATGACTTCAGATTTGAGTTCTTCCCGACAGAGTGCTTGGAACTCATTAACCCCAGCAGATGTAATGTATGTATTGTCTATTCAGTCAACCTGGCCAGTAGCAAATATATGTAGAAATGAATCCTTCAGTGAACTTTCCAAAATGTAATTTCTCCCCCTTGATTGAAAACTAGATAGTCTTTGGAGTGTGATTTCTAACCTGATTACATATCTACTCTGGCAAACATTCAAGAGGTTGCCTTACAAATATCAACAGCCTTTCTGAAGTGCTGATACAAGCCCTCTACTGATTATTATTTATCCAATAGCATAGGTATCCTGTCAAACAAATAAAGAAAATGGTTTTCTACTGCTCAGTCTAAAGGCATTGATTTGAGCTTTTTCCCTCACTGCCATAAGTTTCTCTATAAGCTCATATTTTATTTCATAACTTATAGGAATTCTTTTTCTGAAAAAAAAAAAAAAATCAGACCCACTGCTCTATAACTCTACTTACCCCACTTTTCTGCCTTTCTTAATGTAAGCATGTTTTTTTTTTCCTACCAGCCCTCTGGGACGCTCCTTCTATTCCGAGAAATCTCAGTACTAATCACTAACAGTTCAGACACTGCATCAGCTTGTTCCTTTAGTGCTCCAAGGAGAATTTCATCAGACCCTGCCAACTAGAAAATCTCTGACTTTCCTCTGACAGTTCATTCACTACTTT
Organism: Lichenostomus cassidix; assembly: GCF_008360975.1. Taxonomy (NCBI): domain Eukaryota; kingdom Metazoa; phylum Chordata; class Aves; order Passeriformes; family Meliphagidae; genus Lichenostomus; species Lichenostomus cassidix. Next base: position 11,736,483 of record NC_139479.1, on the reverse strand, counting down.
ATCCTGTATTCATCTTTTGATAACACTAACTTAATTAATAATGATAAAATTAAATTATGTATAATGTCATCTTGGTTTGTTCAAGTGCAACCTAGGTCTTATCTAGTGAAATTCTCCAGGAAATTTATCACAGGTTCATCAAAATGAGGAAGAGAAAGAAATAGGTACTGAAGTGATGATAATGAGCTATCAGGAACATCAGGCAATTGTTCTTATGTTTAATGATTTTTAGCATATGGTTGTTACTATAAAACAAACTGAACAAGTAGGCTCTAAAGATAAGCTGAAAAGTGAAGTAAAAATTAAGGTTCTCTTTTCAGCAACTCATTAAAAAAGCACTGAAGCTGTGCTAAAAATTTCTCTCTAGATATATATGAGGAAAAAGTAGACCTTCATGTAAATGAGATTCTCCAGAGGCATCATCACTAACAGAGCTAGAGACAAGCCCAGGTGTTTCAGGTTACCAACATGCAGAGAAACTCCTCCATTAGTGAGCAATGTACTGAATAATGACTTCATGCTCTTTAGTTTTCTCAGCTGCACTACAGTAACAACGACTGCAGTCAATAGGAAAGATTACAGTGACCAGTGATAAATTATGATTATATCCTTCTTCATTTGCTTAACCAGTCTTCTTTCATTATATTCTTTGATTTTTTAACAAAAAAAGTTTGTAAAGCAAACATCACCATTTTTAATATAGATTATAGTTTTTTTAGTTGATTAATCTTGTTTTCTGTCAACAATGAACCTTTGTGATATCACTAAATGAATTTTCCCAGATTGAACTTGTCAAAGTAAAAACAATTTAGACCAGATTGGGATTGAAACAATTTCTTGACACATAAACAACATGCAGTTATCCAGCAATCAGCAAACTGTACATACAGGATCAATACTGGTAGTAAAACAGAATAGCTGCAGTACTGGACACAGGATGTTAAACATGTATGATTTTATAGATGCCTTTATCTTATACAAATGTATGGCAGCAGCTCTGTCCTGCCTTCACACCCTTCCTGAGGGAGATGTGGGAGCCACAGCTCCATGTGTCCACCTGCTGTCCCTCCCCACCAGGAGCACCCACTCCCAGGACCCTCAGGCTGCTCCCTCTGGGCTGGGCAGTGCCTAGGGTGGCACAAAGAGCCCTCTGGCAGTGCCAAATCAGGTTTCACTCCTGTTCTTTCCACTCTAGAGTCTCTTCCTCTTGTTATTAATTTTCATGTTGTTTTTACACTTCTTATCAGGCTAATTCCTGACCTATATCAAATGCCTCATAATTCTCTGATTGCTTTTTAATCCTGCTGATGGTTATCCTCCACTCTACAAGATCAGTTTAGGCAATTGGATTCAGACAGTTTTGAGTATTTAGTCCAGCTATACATAATACTTCTCAAATTTTCATTTCACTGAATTATTAAGGCAAATCATTCAACAAAGGTTGGACTGTGCAAGTACGCCAGAGAGTTTATCCCTAAGGTTTTAACTTCTAAGAAGCAGTGAAAGAAAAATAAGGGAAAAAAGAGAAAATAGGACATTTCACAGAATCACAGAATGGTTAAGGTTGGAAGGGACCACACTGGGTCATCTTGTCCAAACTCCCTGCTAAAGCAGGATCATCCTAGAACACAAATCATACCAATAACAATATCTTACTGATAGATATAACAGCCTGTCTATAGAGATTTCAAGGTAGAAACTGTCTAGGAAATGGGAAGAAACTGATTTTAGCATTAATGTTTCACCTGTACCATGGGATAGATCTGCTTCTTGGAGCACTTTGACTTGTCTTGATCAAAAGAACCAATCCTTATCCTTTTCCTTGGAGGACATGTGAGGGATAATGTGCTGTTAGATGTGCTGCTGTACTCAGGAAATGTTTGATGCCTACACCAGGACAGGGTAGACAGTCTCAGAAACTTCAGTTCAATACACAGAAAGATTATACCTTTAACAAAGGAGCAATTACTTTTCTTAATATTTCTTTAATGCACTTCCATTTCACAATTTTTTTTTCAGTTTCTTTGACTTCCTTTCAGACCTATATGCATTAATTTCCAGTTTATATGCTCACATGCAGGAAGCAGGCAGGCTGAGTGCTTCTCTTTTTTTACTGCATCGTTCTCCATTGTCTTCATTGTCAACCACTCTGCCAGAACCTACTTTGCTGTGACCACACAATCTAATTTACACTTTTTTTTGTTCTATTATTATAGTCATTATTTCTCAGCTAGCCCACTGCACTTAAAATAACTAATCAGCTGTGTTACTTTACAATTAAGTAAAAAACTAACCTTTCTACATCACTCATGGACAAAAAACCCAGCCTTATAGCAGGCAGACAATTTACTTCTTGTTTATTCCCCATCTTTGTCTGTCCTTCTTTTTGTCAACATGGTTTAAAATTCTTATTTTGCTATTTAAAAATTATTTTTGTTTTGAATTTTTTTACACTTAGGCACTGCTTCCTTTGAAAGGATTTTTTTGTTAATACCATCAGAGCTCTTCCAAGACAATTGGATTCTGAGCCCAAATAATTATAGAACTCTCCTGATAAAAGTCAGTAGTTACTCACAGGAACTATTTCTATTTATACATATTACACATGCAATAGTCTAAACAAAAGTTTAAAATTTCTGCATTCTTTTCCTCTTTGAAGAAAAAAATCACAAAAGGAAAAAAACATAAAATAAAGATTCAAAGTAAAAAAAGTTTCTATTGTCTCATATTATCAGGTAAGCAAAAACTGGAGCATGACTTTGGACACTGGCATATCTGGACCCAAATTTATGAGCCTCTGAGCATCCTCATTCACTCACTATTCTAATAGAAGTGGGAAGAGCTCATTGTAGAAACTCAGAACCAAACTAAGAATGACAAAAATTCCAACCCATGGAAACAAACTGAACTAAGGTGGTAGCAATTTCAAGAAACAAAACCAATGAGAAAATAATATATTTGCAAAGTGATTATGCTTCGTAGATGATGAACTTTGACTTACAGACTTCATGTCTGAACTTTGGGCTAAGATTTTGGCCCCTCCATCAGCATTGCACCTCTTTTTACAGTGTTATTTCAATCAATTATTGTATGGAGTTAAATGACATTAAATAACCATCTCTGTTGCAAAAGAGAATTTAAATTCTTACCACTGTAGAGAAGAAAAAAAATTAACATTTATACCAAACTGGTTTTCAAGTGAAAATCCAGGAAAACAGCATAATGTATGTTGTACATGAATTTCTGGTCATTGCCTTTATTAATAGAGAGCAAAAGATATTCAAATAAACTATTGACTATATTGTATTGACTGTATAAGGCTACACTGTTTTTGTTTTGTTTTTCTTTTAAATTTAAATTTGGTTATTGCATGCATTTTAAATCACCATCTTCCTGTGGTACAAGCTGTAAGCACACAGTGCTGGAGAGCTCCTTTCACCTGTGTGCCTCAGGTGGGTAAACTCAGACTGCAGGCACCAGCTGATCTCCTGAGAAACTTTGTTCTGCAGGCACGAGTGTCCCAAAGGCCTTTGTTTGGTGATGGAGCACAGGAGAAGCTGTTTCTGAGGAGATGGAAAATAAAATAAGAAGAATGTGTCTTGGGTTAGGGAAATCAAAACTCTATCAAAACTCTTTCCCTTCATCTCTAACAGAAAATCATCTGAATGAAAGACAGTTTTGAAAGGTGAACAAATGTAGTTTGGATTTTGGAGGCTTGCTGGCTGTGGTAAAAACACAGTCCTGTGTAAAGAATCCTGTGTATGGAAATCACACTTTTTTTGTCATTTCTCTATTCTGTGCATTGTTTTGAATAAAAATGGAAGTGTAGGACAATGTCCTGAAAATTTTTTGGCCTTTGCTGATTTATTTCCAGATATTCTTTAAAAAAAATACAGGAAAATTTCAGACCATAACGGGAATGACTTATTCTTGTTATCAAGAGAATGATAAATGTGATTGCTATATAAACACAATAGAATCTGTTTTAATTAGAATTGCCCCAAGTGTAATTGTGAACAAAAAGAATGCTCTTACTGTAGTGATTTCTTCATGCTATTAAAACACCCATTTCTAGATGATATTTTTGTGAGTTAATATTGAAAAAAACCCACATCTGTGCTGGAGGACGGATGTCTTCATAACAGCAATTATTTCATTCTCTATTCTCTTCCTTTCACATCTTCCCCCAATGAGTTCATATCAAGTATATTTGTGAACCATAAACAGTAAAATGTTTTGTTGCTGTTAAAGGAAAATAAATAACATAATTTTAGAATTATCTATATCCTATGTGTAATGATGGTCAAGAACATTCAGAAAGATTCCTTTTCCTTCCCACTGTGCAGAAGATCCCATACACCAATTATTTCTCACCTGTCTGAGAGAATGAATTATAAGGATGAAGCCAATACCATTTGGAAAGAGAGAGAGTAGTTGGAACTACAAATAAGCACACATATAATAAATATTAGCTAAGAAAAGACAATTTGTGTTCTTAAAATCAAGAGAAAGAGCAGTTGACCCACAGTTCCTGTTTCAGTGATATCTGTAACTGATATCAGTTCTTGGGACAGACTAAAGATGTGCATCAGGTTGGACCAGATAGAAGGTAAAAATTCTGATTTGCTCAGACAGACTGCTTTTTAAAAAATATTGTTTTTAAATAAAAATACAAGATATTTGTTCAAACCCAAATTGTACTCAAGCAGCTGCTTATTTTAAAAATTGACTAATGATTCACCAAGAACTTAAATAAAAATGAAGAAAATTTAAATATCTTTAACAGACAAACCATGTTCTCATTATTGAAATGCCTTGTGTAATCTTCTGTATCATGCAGTCTTATTTATATACCTTCCTAACAAGAACAGCATGCAGCAGCTGGAATTTACATGATTTTTTATTGTGTTTCCTACAGGAATGCTTAAGTAGAGATAAGCATTGGCTATTATGGAAAATGAGTAATATGTTACCTTGGGCCTAATGTTGCTAGCAACTCAGTTGGAGTCTGTGTCAGATTTACAGCACAGTATCTGCTAATATTGACAGCAGCACAACCTCTTTCAAAGCTCTTGAGACAACTGTCATAGATGTCAAATCTGTCATATTTTGCTGAAAGAGGAGGAGGGAGATTCTGTTTTCTATCACCCTAAATTTACCACCAGGAAGGTAGCAAGATTATTTTTATCCCTTCTGTAGACTTTTGTCACTTTCTTCCTCTTCTAGGCTTTTTGAGTTTACATCTGGAAACAATGTACTTTAGTTGAATTTCATTTCATTTGTACCTTGAAAGCAGCAAACTTTGCATGTGTTTGGTGTAGATCACAGTGATGATGTTCAGCACTTATATGATGCATGTAAGTATGCTTATAAATGCTCAATATGAAGTATTTTTTTTCTAGTTTCAAGGTAACAAAAGTATGGCTGAGATAGATGTAACTAACCAGTTTACCTTAGTGTCACAAACTGGCACTGAATGAAGAGTGCCTCACACACCTCCACTGATTGTAACCTTCAGCCCAGGTCACTACAAATTCAGGGAATAGGCTGTAAATATTTCTTCCTATTGGGCTTAATCTGTTAACAGCTCTACAGAAGGATAGGTGCTCTATGGGTGTGCTGGAAATATGTTACACATTGGTATATTCATAGAAGTCTTCCATCTTTTCCTTATCTGATATTCTTACAGTTCAGGTTCATTTTACCTTTGAGTCTTTTGCCTACATTTTGTTTTAATTCATCTCTGATAGTTCACAAGCCTGTGTTTTCTTTCATGCAATGTAGAAGCAGAGGGAACAGTGTTACCCTCTGGCAGCTGTTACATGCTGAGGTTGCCTTTAGATGTAGGCTCAGCACACAGCAAGGGTGAGCATCCAGCTTCAGTCACTGAATTACACCCAGGGTCACCTGTGGGCCTCATTACCATTGCTGACCATTTAGGTAAGTATTCCTCCAGTAACAGACCTTTACCCTTTAGCTATTCTGGGACTATCTCATTAATTTCTACCTGTATGCCATACCTCAGGCAACAGGAACTTATTCACTCAAAAACCTCACTAAGGAAGCTTAGTCAAGCAAGAGACATGCAGTCTTGGGGAGCTGCAATACACTGATTAGAGAAGCTTTCTTCGTTTCTGCTTTGTATGTTCATGCTTTTTCATATTAAATCAAACAAAGTATAAAAAACATTGAACAGTCAAGGTGAGTGATTTTTTTTTGGCTGCATATTGCAGGCCCTAAGTGCTTTTGGCATTTTTTATGTACTTCAATTCTTACAGTTTATTCTTACTCTTCGTAAAATGTGAACTGCACACAGTCTGCAGACACTAGCTAGAAAGATGCTAACTTGGGTATTCTTCCTTCACATCCCAGCTTATTTAAGAGGACTACATTATATTACAAGTATGTTATCTGCATCCATTGTTACGTTTTCTGTTTAATACTGACTGCCTTGTTATTATCTAAATGTGCATTATACAGCTTTGAAAGAAATGACATAATGTACATCATCCAAGGTCATATATAGATCTCTAATTATTACCAACGTTTCCCCTTTGTACTTAATTACAGGTCATCTGAGTTTCTTACCCTAATAGTAGTTTCTTTTTCCTTCAGTGTTTTCTTACTTAATCCAAAAGAAATGCTTTCTGTGAGTAAAGGTGAAAGGTCCATAAAGCAGCAAATAATTTAAATAGTCATTTAAATAGAATACGAAATAATTGTGTGCTGAAGAATTCTATCGGAATTTTTCCCAACTGAGAATTCAACTATATGTCACTTTAGATTTATGCTCTCCTTCACAAAACAAATTGTATTGGATACAAATGGAAAATCAAAATGCTTTATCAAACTCAGGTAAGCTATGTAAGCAAAAAATGAGTCAAGAATTCACTTCAATATAGAAACTGAAGCTGCAAAGTTATGTGTTTCATAGGGTATCTGTGTTTCCCCATCTAAATGCATCAATAATCTGTGTAAGTTACATGAACACTTTGTATGGTACTCTGGAAATAAAAATTTCTCACATATTGCCATCTAGCATTACATCGCAATGAGGTTTAGATGTGAAATTGTGAGTGGAAAGACACTTCCTAATTTTTCATGATGTCTTCTATCACGATGTGTCTTGCATTCTAGAACAAGGCAGAGTATGGCTGTAGTTGAGTGTATCTGAAGAAGTTCTACCTTCCTTACTTGTGGGAAAAGACAATTGCTCTTTTGGTTATGTCTCATCATGGTTTATCTGTGTCTGTCATAGTTTATCTGTGTCTAGCTTATGTCCTTTCCCAAACTCACCTCATAGGTAGGCTGGAGCTAGAAATACACCCAGGAGGTGATTCTAATATGTTTGACCTGATTAGAATTATAAATAAGTAGAAGTTGAAGTTACTGCAATAATTGGAATCTACCTGTCCATGTTGTCCTTGTAAGGAGCCTTCTCACTTTGTATTAGTTTTCTTGTCAGTTGTTTTATGCTGTTTGGTGGATTTTTTTTTTTTTAATTTTGGTTTTGTTTCCCTACTCTGTCCTTAAAAAGAATTTTCATGAAAGTTTTTGAGAGTCTTTGGTAACATGTATTTTTTCAGGTGTGATAACTTGCGTATTTTAATATGTGATGGAAATGGTAATTCCCCTAAACATGAAGAAAAATCTATGAATACATAAAATAAAAATAATGGAAAAATGAAGAGTTTAAAGAATGTTTTGATGAAAAGTGGCAACTGCAATGGTTTCAATAAGAAAGAACCAGAAAGATTCTAAGTAATATGATATTCTTATTTGGCTTCATGTCTCAGCTGTTGTTAAATGGCATAATTTCAGCAAAATCAATGAAGCTGGGCTAATCTGCATCCTTTCAGTTGAATGGAAATACACCAGTTCACACCAGCTGGGAGACCAGGCTGCTCCAGCAATGACTTGTCCTTGGTTGCAGTCATTTACGGTCAGTAGATTTGCTTCAAGTTAGGGTCATTCCAAGAAACATGTTAATTCATTGTAAAGAAGGCCAGAACTGGTTTATGTGGAGAGATCTGTGGAAGTGCTTTGTGGCAGATAACTTTTACAAAAGGATTTACATGCATAATTGAAAAGTAGTGACTTTAGCATGATGAAAATATCTTGAGGTAAACAACACATAGAAAAACTGGAGTAATATGAAATGACAGCGAAAATATGGATGAAAGAGGCCAACTGAGTATCTGCCGACAAACACTGATAATTCATTTTACAGTTTTAGGATTTCTGGGAAGCAAATGCTGTTCAGTAGATGTGCTCACAAATGGATCACAATTCCTCTTCAGTAAAGAGAATATAGAGAATATGTCATAAGATACCATACTGATGCCTTGTCTTTCAGCATGAACTTTCATCTTTATTTATTACAAATTCTTTGTGTTGTAGAAAATCCTATCATTTGACAGGATCATTAGATTTAATTAATTAGGACTTGCACATGCCTATTTAGTATTTCAGCTGTTCTTGTACATTGGAACCTACAAACTGATTGTTTTTTCAACATCACTGGGAATGCAATCAATCTCCTGGCTTGGCAAGGCCTTTCAAAGTAGCTCTCAGCAGGCAAAGTCACTGGCATGTTTTCATAAAAGTTAGTCCTATTATGGGGCCTTAGACCTCTCCTAGGGAAGTATTCACAGCATAATTAGTTACTTGAACAAGAAGTCTTTGAATTGCTTTCAGAACAACTTCAGGCTGGAGATTGATAGGAATATGAGAATTTGGGGAAAGCTGACAATAGTAAATGCTTTTAATTAGGGGGAAAAAGTGCCAGAGAAGGCTTTGAGTCATGTCTCAACTTCCTTTACTCCAAAACATGCCCTAAATTTTCTTGGTATATTTTTTATTTGGTTTAGACTAGATATATATTTAAATGAGGTACCTCTTTAAAACCAATAACAAAAATAAATAATTCCTCTCTAGCTTCCAGGCCATTGTGGCCTGATTTTAAGCTAGATAAAAGCACAGTTTTCTGATGTCTACTGATCTTTGTTCACATTCAAGCGTTCTTAAACAAGCATCCCTGAAAACAAACACTAGCTTGAGTATACACCTACTCTCTCTTTACAAATAGGGTTGATTACACAACAAATGAAATATTTTAATTGGAATATTATCCTTCCAATTACTTGATAATCAAGTATAAAATCTGAATCTTTGAATTGTATGCCAAGGATAATACTATGTTAAATGCAAAGTATTATTCTGTTAGTCCTGATTGTACAGTGGAGGAAGGCTTGGCTGAAATGTATTTTCTACTTTTTATATTGGTTTACTTGACTACTAGGAGTTACAAAAATGTAACTCCTACATCTCTTCTTCAGAGACAAAACACCCAAGGCTTCTTATAAATGAAACAATAGGACTTCAAGGATAGTGAAATATTTAGTTACTCTTTATTGTGAGACTACTGTTTATTGTTAAGAATAATTTTGAAGAAAGGTTATTTGTTTTATAGCAACAAGCACCCTAGAGCTAACAGTGCTGTTTCGCTTCTTTTTTTCTTTTCTTTTTTCCTTTTGAAAAAACCAGCAAATATTAGCAGAGAATATGTGCAGAGAAAATATGAGCTGTTAGGGTCTGGTCTGTCTTAACAACTGGTCTGCCTTAACAGACCTATGAAAGTCTTTGAAGATAGATAAGAGGAAGTATTTTGCTGATGCTGCAAGAAAGCAAGCAGCTGGCCAGAGAAAACCGGATATATTGCCCAAAAGTAGGAGATTACTTGCTGGCCAAAGAAAACAGGATATATTTCCCAAAAGCAGGAACTTCCTTTCTGGCCAAGGAAAACAGGAAATATTGCCCAAAACTAGGAAACTGCATATACCAATCATACAGTGCATGCTTAGGTTTTGTTCATCACCTATAACCAATTATATAATCCATGGCGTGTGTACAAACCGTACGTAGAGTTCCATATCACGTGCACGGAAGGTAAAAAGCTTTGAAAGAAGCACTGCTGAAGAATAAATTTGGACGACTTTCTGCATCACATTGGTGTTATGTTGTTCCCGTCTAGCATGGAATAATAAACCCCAACAGTGAGCAAGTCATCTAACCAGAGACAGGTTTTCGTTTGGACTGCTGGACTTTGTCCTCATATTGTAAAGTCATTCTAGGACTCAGAATCAGGTCCTCATCACCATACTATTTTCTCAGACAAGCATGGACCCTGATCAAAGAGCAGGAATGCCTCTCCAGGCCCCATCTTGCGTGCATGCTGTGGGAAAAAGGCACAAGAGAAGTCCTGAAGCCTTGCCACCTGCTCTGGCCATTAGGTGAGCGACACACAGTTGCTCACAACTTGTTTACATGAGACTCTTTCTCCTCTGTAAGCCAGACAATGAGAAAGGAAGCTAGGCTGTTGCCACTCTAGATGAATCCTTTTTGTTCTAACTGCTTCCTAGTGCAGTAATGCACTTCACTTCTTAGTCCTTTCTAATACACTTACTCAGACCTTGAGTGTTTCTGCTCATAAAGACTTCAACTGCCTTCTGGGGGAGAATGGTCACAATAGAAAGTGCTGTAAGTGGTATGCAAATGTCTTCAGTTTTCTGTAGCTAAGTCTGTCTCCATTTTCATAAATCAGAACTGCCTTCAAATCTGAAAAATTATAAAACAGCCCAAATACACTGTGACAAAAAGCATTTATATTGAGAAGCGACTATGTTCTAGAGCATTCAACGTGTTTTTTAAAAATATTACTTGGCTCAAAAAAAAAGCTTTTGCATCTGATTTTTGACTTCTGTTTGTGATAGGGTTCTTGTATGCAGGAATACACAGAGAAAGCTTTCTGTTTCTGAAGCTGAGCTTTACTCCCTGCCATAGCATCCTGGCTGTCCATAGGATAGACCAGGTGGTGTACACAGCCTTTGGCAGGACCAATGGACCTGTGAAGCCCTTAGGACTCTATCCCTGTCTTTAATCATTCTTCTCTTAATAAATATCAAAGATTCAGGTCAAGTTTTTCTTCTTGCCCTGTGTTTGATCACATCAAACACAATTCAATTAATTATGACCTGAGAAACTGTTTTGGGGTATTAGACCTCAGGACAGAATTTTGCTGAAGCTCTACCTAAACCTCCTTCTCTTTTGTGAAATATGCCAAGCTAACATTTGGCCGGAGAGGCCAGTACAAAGCAGTTTTTTGCAGCTGATGTCAATGGAATAGCAGAAATTGGCTGAATCCCACATTAATGTGGTTTCCCACTTTGAACCACATCAAAGGAAAATGCTAATTCCCTAAGAGAAAGCAGGATGTTTAGGTGCTTTGCTGGTGCTGTTTTCAAATAAGGTAATTTAATGAAACTAGACAGAAGGAAAATTGGCTTATGATTGTGTCTTTGGAAAGGGATAAATAAGAGGCTTTGCACCAAAATATCTTCCCTAAAGATGCAACACTGTATCTGAGTATCACAGAACAGCAGATTGAAATTCAAAACTGAATCTGTTTGCACTGAAAAGAAATACAGTATTTTCACTCCCTAGAAAGAAGAAGTAATTATTGTAATATGCACCACAGCTGTGTAAATTAAGTTTTTAACTTAGAAAACAAAAAAGAGGAGAGGAGAGGAGAGGAGAGGAGAGGAGAGGAGAGGAGAGGAGAGGAGAGGAGAGGAGAGGAGAGGAGAGGAGAGGAGAGGAGAGAGGTTCAAAATTCTTATAAATGTATCTTTTCTGCATACACCTAGATAAAAATAAAAAAAAAAATTGAAAACTCCCAGCTCTCTTCTGGAAGAGATTTAAATTCACTTGATATGTACTTACCAGAAACCAGATCAACGTAACTCCACCAGAACAATAAAAGAGAACCTATAATAAAGGCCCTAAGCTGTCACCTGCTGAAAATGAATGGGCCAAGTGTGTGGAGCAGCATCCACAGGTGGGGATTCCTGACTGATCAGCCTGTGCTTCCAGGGCCTTCCAGGAGCCTCCTTGCCAACTGACCAGATAATCAGAGTGGCAGGTGACAGCCCACTAGGGCTCCAGATCTTTATCTGCTGCCTGCTGTTCAGCAAAACTTGATGAACCTGATGTAATTTATTTTAGGCAAAATATTTAGTGTTTCAGAATGTTGCATTTTTCAGTGAAACTTAATTTTTTTCTATAAAAATTTCAACTGGCTGAAAGATGTTCTTCAATACTCTTTCAGTCTGAAGGCACTATATAATCTGATCATTATTCAGAGTGATTTAAAGTTACAGGACATTTTTTGTTTTGTCTTTTGTTCTTTGGCTGCTTTTGTGGTTGTTTTTTTTTTTTTAATCTGCACATTTTTATCTATCACTTCTACTGCTAATTGCCTGCATTGGGTAACACACTCTTGAAAATGCTTTAATTTAGCATAGATAAGAAGTGAGGACTCTGCAGTCCATCCCTCTACAAGCACACTTTCCCATTATAAGCTTGATTTTTCTCCTATAATTCAAAGTAAAATAATTGTACTGTCATGAAAGAAAATAGACATTCTTGGAAGTTTTTGCAGATATATTTTACAGTTAACAAAAAAAGGATTATCTCTATTTTTGTATATTGAAACAAAATATGTTGGAAATTTTTGAAAGTCTTAGTAGTAGATTAATGAGGCAGTGTTTTTTAACCTCAATAGAACACTGACAAATGCAGTGAAATAAGCATTTCTGGAAGAGACAAGCCTTTCATGTTATGTGAAATCTCTGCAATAACTTCATAAAATAAGTGAACTTATTGTTCGTGTCTGAATAAAAAGCATGCTGTACTTCTCAAAGATTTAAATTTGGTGAAACTCATCAATGAGGTTCCATTTCTTAATTTTGCCATGATGATTTTCGCACATAAACACCTACCATTCCTCTTACAAGCATTTTGGGTGGTGCTTTGTTACACTTTCCCTGCAGCAGTCAATAAAAATGAGCACAGACCCAGCAGTGCAGAATTTGACTTCTTAGTTTCATGGAGAATGTACAGCATCTAACATGTTGCACATGGGCACCAGACAACACTTGCTCTTTCTGATGCAGAGCAAGGGCACTGACCTCTGTCAGAAAGGCAAGACAGAATTTCAGGATTCATAACATCTTAAACTGCTGCAATAAAATTTGACAGTGTTTCTCTGTCACAGCCAGAAGGTTGTTTTCACTTCTGCAGTGGTTTGGCTGTACAACAATGCAGACACATTGAGCCTTAAGCTTTCTCCCTTATTACTGGCACAGGGGAAAATCATAGGGACACATTTTTTTTCTTTATCCTGGAACTAATGAATTAACTTTTTGTTTTACTGAGAGAACTTAATTTTTTTTTTAAATTAATACACTGAGTAGAAAAATATACACATAATTTAAATTTGGGTTTATTCTGATTTTGAAATGAACCATCATTGAATTTTTGAAAAGTTTCTGTGCCTCTAGATCAGCAGGTTCCATCCAAAACCTTGCTCGTCTCTCCTTGTGCTTCCTCATCAATTCTCTTTGAGGACAAATGTTTTCAGTGAGCTTTTTATTTCAGAACAAGGTGTTCTCAGATCATTTCTCTGAATTTATTATTTCTTATTTTGTCTCACAGAATCACAGGGTCTCAGAATTGTTAGTGTTGAAAGAGATGTCTGGAGACCATCCAGTCCAACCTCCACGCCACAACAGGGTCACACAGAGCAGGTTTCACAAGAAGAAGTGGGTTTTGAATGTCTCCAGAGAGGGAGAACCCATGACCTCTCTGGGCAGCCTGTTCCAGTGTTCTGCTGCCCTCAGTACAGAGAAGTTCTTACTTCTTGTGTTTGGGTTTATGGCCTTTGCTCCTTGTCCTGTCAGTGGGCACCACTGGAAGGAGTCTGACACCATTCTCTCGGCACCTGCCTTGGAGATATTTGCATGCATTAATTAGATCACCTCTCAGCTTTCTCTTCCTACACTAGGCAGGCTGAGCTCCCTCATCTGAGGAGAGATGCTTCAGACTCCTGATCATCTTTGTGAGCCTCCATTGGACCCTCTCCAGTAGCTCCTTGTCTTTCTTGAACTGTGGAGGCCTCAGTGCCCCTTGTTGAGTTGTCCACAACGATATTTCCTTTTATGATAACCATGGTGTGAGTGCAGGTTCTCCTTGTTGGCCTTGCTCATGGACATCTAAAGCCCAAAATTTCATGTTAATTATTTTTCTGCTCAAATGTATTTTATCACCGAGGTACCACACGGGAAGAATGTGGTTTAATTTCCATCTGGTAGAACAAAGATCATTTCCTAATCACTTTATTGCAGTCATTACATACAGCCATTTAAATTTCTTCTTCTTCTCTCCCTTGGAATACCACTGACCTAGAATACTTATTCTAGTCTTTACTGAATACAATACCCAGAAGATTCTTGGAGAAATAAAAAACAATTTTAGTAAGCATGACTGCAATGCCATTGATGTAAACCAGTGTTTTTTTCATCCACTTTTGTCATGTGAGGCAACAATTAAAGCAAAATGTTTTGATTTTCTGGCAAATATAATCATGTATATATCTGTATTCCTTGGGACTGCTAACTAAATTAAAGTTCAATCTTCAAAAATTCTGTGTTGTGAAATACAGTCCATTATTTAAACTTCCATTGAACAGAAAAGAAATGTAGATTGATTTTTTTCCCTGTCCTTCTCCCACAAGGTTTTAGGGTCACACACAGTTCAGTGATCCTGACAACAGTCTTTCTTTTAGAGGATCAGGATAGGAGTCAAGCTGTTCAGCTATATCAGATTTCCTGTATTATGTTTAATGTCATAGAAAATTTCATAATTCCTTTTTTTATTAAAAGGCAGTCATGCAAATATCCTAGCCTGGTTAAAACAATTGGATCCTCATTAAATGTTCTTCTGTCTGGATTATTTTCCTTGTGTTATTTTATTACCTTTGTTCCTTTTGTCTTCATTTGCATTCACCTTGTGCAAAAATTTATATAGGCAGATGCATGTAAGTGAATGCTTGATTTCAAAGTTTTCTGGCTTGATTTGAACTTTTCATTTAAACAAATTTCTGTTGATACTTTTGCCCAGTGTAAGCTTCATATACAGGTAGCTTTTATGCACATGAGCTGGGCACTTCAGTACTTTTGTATACCCTACAAGCTTAGTGGTAACTACGTGCAAAAACGTTTTCAGGTTAATTTCTCTTAGCACATTTGAGGTCATTCATGACAATGAAAATACACGTGGTGCAGTTCCAGATGACACCATGATGTAAGTGAAGTGTCTTGGAGCTACACTGACATCTGAATATTCTACCAGGTGGCCCTATTGCCTTTATTTTTCCCAAATGTGGGGTGCCCATTGAAGATACCTCTAAGATTCAGTTTCAAAGGATAGAGGAAGGAATCTTTGATGATGAATTACTTTAAAAAACATCATATCCGTATAACAGAAATCACACAAGTCCTGAAAATATTTTTGTTTGTTGTTGTTAGGTTTTCTTGGGTTTTTTAGATAAGACAGTTAAAGAATGCCTTGTTTTGGCACATTCCACTTCTAGGAAATTTCCAAATGTGAATGCTCTGCTACTGCAATCAATGGAGTTTTGCATTCAGTTGGGTGAGAGTAAAACACATTTATATATACGTATAATACGCACACATTTGCCCTTTAAAACTGAATCTTCACTAATCTAAAATTCTAATATAATGAAGGACTTAAATGAATACCTACCAATGTACTGGTAGCTTCCTCTCTGCCTTAACAACTGATGAAAATTCATTATGCTGAAAACCAGGTTAGAAGTTCAAAGTATCAACTTCACCTTGAGGCTTTCACAGAGATTATAACTCTGCTGCTGCCTGACAGAAAAAGAGCTGGAGGTGCTGGTCAACAGCAGCTGAACATGAGCCAGGTGTGCCCAGGGGCTCAGGAAGGCCAATGGCACTTGGCCTGGATCAGCAATAGTGTGGCAGCAGGATCAGGGCAGTGATTGTCCCTCTGTGCTCAGCACTGGTGAGGCCACAGCTCAAATCCTGTACTCAGTTTTGGGAGCCTCACTACAAGAAATGCATTGAGAGGCTGGAGCAAATGAGCTGGGGAAGGGTCTGGAGCACAAGTCTGATGAGGAGCAGCTGAGGGAGCTGGGGGTGTTTGCCCTAGAGAAAGGGATGCTGAAGGGTGTTGCAGTGTGCTAATAGGATTTCTGTATGTGGTTTATATTCCAGAAATCTCTTCCTAGCAGGAGCCTGTACCCTCCCATTCTGTAAGCTTACAGGTGTACCGTTTCCCCCTCCTTAGCTCCTCCTCTCTGGCTTTCCCTGGTTGGCTCTTCAGAGTTAACTACACCCCTCTTCCCTCTCCTCTTAACCCTCTGCAGAGCCTTGCTTGGGGTTCACCATCTTGGATTTCCAGCCCCTTCATCCTCCCTCGCTCTCCATCCCTCTTCATCATTCCCGGACCCTCACCTGTGGACCTTAATAAATTCCCTGGAAATCTAAGATGGTGATCCTGGACTTCTTTCATTGCCATGCCTCCACAGCAGCTCATGTCCCCTGCAGCTCCACTGTTTGCCGCAGCTACGTGCCCGCCTGGCGTGTTTTGGCCCCTGGCAGCTCCCCCACATTGTGGCGTGGGGTGGCCGCTCGAGAATTGCGAGACTACACTGCCGCAGAAGGGAAACTTTATCACTCTCTACAAGTGCCTGCAAGGAGGCTGTGGCCAGCTGGGTGTCAGTCTCTTTTCCCTGGTAAGAAGTGATTGGATTAGAAGAAATGGTTTTGAGTTGCACCAGGGGAGGTATAGATTGGATATTATGAAAAAATGCTTTACCAAATGGGCTGTCAGGCTCTGGAAAAAGCTACTCAGGGGAGTGGTGGAGTCACCATCCCTGGAATAATTTACAAGGCATGCAGGTGTGGCATGGAGGGACAAGGTTTAATGATGGACCTGACAGTGCTGGATTAATAGTTGGACTCAGTTATCTTCGAGGTCTTTTCCAACCTAAACCATTCTATTACAATTGTGCTTAGTCATAAGCAGCTGTGGCCTACATATGGTGGGCCCACTTTGTCTTTCACAGCACTGCTTTTCAGGCTGGCAGGAGTGAGAATCTGATTTTTCCTAATGAAAGCTCTTTTCCTTGTTCTGCTTTCATAAACCTCAAATGTTTTAATTTTTCACAAGCTTAACAAAGAGGATATATTTCTAGAAAATCAGCCACAAATTTGGTTCAGATTGATGTTCCAGTATGTAAAAAACGCTGCAAATTATTCCAAAACACCTCTCTGAAAAAATTTCAAACTTCAAATATTTTGCAATCCGCAGTTACTTTGATTTACCCTGAAGAAAAGAGACTGGGAACTTTGGCTGTAATCCAGCAGAAGAGGTGCTTCCCCATTGGCTGAAATAGGATTAGAGGTAAAAGTAGTTGCTAGCAAGTTTTAAACAACTTGGAAATATTTCAGATTTTAATTGAATGGGATTTTTTTTTATCCTTAAAATAGAAAGAAGTCCTCAAAAACAGAAGCTTAAAGAAATTGAATTTTTTCTGATCATCTCATGGGATATAAAAGCCAACATGTTTCTCCTTTCCATTACTATAACTATCTGTACCGTAATCCTTGTAAACAAATGCCAGAAGCCACTAATACAGGTAATCATCTGAGGTCAGTTTTCCAGCTATGCCCTAACCTTACTTGCATGTGTATTTGTTCAGAAAATATTTTACCAAATTTTTTTCCCCTATCTTCATGGCAGTATAATTAAGGATGTTCTAATCAGAACTGGAGCTATTTGATGCCACAGCAATAATAATTATCAAGCTAGTAATAACAACTCTAAAGTACATTGAATATTTTTCAGTGTTAAAAAGGAGTATCAATAATATCTGTAAAACCATACATGTACACCAAAGTAAGCCCTATGAAAAGCTATTAATTTCATACCATTTAAAGTTTATAAAATGCTCTTATTAAATTGAGGTTTTCATAGACTAGGGTAACATATGAAATAATCAATATACTAACAGTGATAAGAGTTATCTTTTTTTTTTTTTAGCATTTCACAGTTTAATCTTGTATTGGTTTGAAAACAAACCAGTGGGAGATCACAAGTCCAGATTGAAATTAAAAAATAAGTGAAATAATACAAGGAAAAGCGCTGACAAAGTCAGATACAAACTGACACCCTGTTAGGGTGGTGGTAGCAGTCCAACTGAAGTAGTTCAGTTCAAGCAGTGATCCTGTGAAGGTCTAGTCTCCAGCTGAAGATCCAGTGGTAGCTCTTGTCCTCTGGGAACCCAGTAGACAGAGCTAACTCAGGCAGTTCCAAGGCCAGGTTATATCCACGTGGGAACACCTGGCTCCTCCCTCCTGGGCAGAGCATCCCAAAATGGGATGAGATAAGTCCATGAGTCACACGGTGGGTCCCTGATGGCCCATTGCCTGTCATGCGGGGTGGGTCGTTAGCAAGTGATAATAGCTAACGGATGGCCCATTGCCTGTCATCCAGAGTGGGTCATTAGCAGCTGGTAACAGCTAACGGCCCACAGCTGGTGGTAATAGAATACTTAAATACATCTATATTGCAACCTAGGACAAATCTATATTAACTCTCTTTGAGTCTTTACTTATATTTTTAGAAAATATTTTAGTTATTAAAAGGACAAATTAAATCATAAAGTTTTATTGTATGGTCTTGAAACCTACCTTCACATGTCACAGGGCATAGTAACACAACGGTGCCATAATCTGATTCAGTGGAACTCTTGTGTCTCTATTGGTTACAGGAGGATGGGGCTTTGAGAAACCTGCTCTTAGTGTCCTGGCCATGGCAGATGGGTTGGATCTAGGCGATTTTAAAGGTGCCTTCCAACCCAAACCATTCTGTGAATTTATGTTATGCTGCTGTAAAAATGTGCCTTCAAGCCATGTGAAATGCTGTAATCAACTGTTTTAAATTTGTATTCAGTCTTACATTCAGAGAAGAGGAATTCAGGACATTTGGTGGGCCAGGGACAAAATCTGAGCATTTAAGTCATGCCCTGAGTGTCACCTGTTGAGGGTCTCCCTCAGCATAGAAAAAGCCATGAGTAATACTAGACATAGTGTAATGTAGAGAGAGATATATAGAAAACTTAATTCTTAAAAGTATTTTACTTTTAGAATCTTAAAAATTTATGGAATCTAAAGAAAATAAAAAAAACCCACTACCGAAAAAGTATAATATGGAGCTTTCCCTTAATTAGAAAAAACAAATAAACCAACCAAACAAACAAAACCAGAACAAAACAACCACGAGAAAGGAAAAAAAGAAGTGTTTTAATTCAGTGTTATCTTCAACACTGACATTTCAGGTCACAGCTCTGCTGAACAAAATGCAGGAAAACACTGCCTTGGGTTAAGGTGGTGCTGAAAGCAAAATAAACTTCACCTTAGTTGCCCCTTTGCTGCAGTTTTACTTCTCGTGGGCAAAGCAGAAGTGGCTCGTCCTTGAGCACCAGTCTGGCCAGGTTGCTGCCTGTTTGGACAGATGTACATCACCTCATCCTGTGCTATATCTATGCCTTCAGGCTGCAGTCTAAAAGTTCTGAAATGTCAGGCTTAAAACCAAGACATTTTTAAAATCCATTATTTATTCATAATTTAAGCCAATGCTCTCTTCTCTTAGTTTTCCTGGATGTTCAGAAGGAGATAGTAATATTTAATCTGTCATTTTGGAAAAAAAAAAGAAAAAAAAGAAAAATGCTTGTTTTTGAAATGAAAGGATCAAAATGTAAGCTTGGTATTAGAACTATTTAAGATTGTGATACCAGTGCATATATGGGAGCAGCTTGTGCAAACAGAAAACAAACTACTATGTTATTTCAACAATACAAATTGCCAGGAATTAAAAAAAAATATTTGATATAACAGATGTTTACTGATACAACTATAATTTTCTTCTCCATGAAAGGCTGGTGTATTACCATGAAACATTTACGTAAAGAAAACGGCAGTTCAGTTCATCAATAAATTTCCTCAGTATTATGACTGTCAGGTCAGGCTCATTACTAGAGAAAGAGACATTTTGTTTGTAATAGAGTCTTCCACAAATCACCACATCCATCCCATATGCAATATAAATCTAGTTAATATTTCTGCCTGACCTCTGCTGCTTTGGGAAGAATATTTTGTCTTGAAAATGCACTACACATAAAGGGCCATTTGACCTTTAGCTTCTTTTTTTCCCTAGAAGGGGAAATTTAAGACTCATCTCATGCCCTAAAATATTTATGAATTATGTTTGTTTAATGCTCACACTTTCAGTCAAGATCAGGGTGCCCTTTGGTTACTGTTCAGATTGAGCTCTTGTGAATGGGGTCAGTGCCAGATTTTCAAAAGAGAGTTGGGAAAATTCTTATGCATTGAAGGCTTTCTCACAGATATGGTAATAGATGTGAGATGTTGCAAGATGTTTATGCTTCTGTGTCACTTAATAACTTCTTGATATAATTTGTTAAAACTTGCTAGGCAGAATGACATTCATCAATAGAACGAATTTTTCTCGAGGATCTTGAGGAATCTCTTGTAATCTGTTTCTCAGCCAAAAAAACCCCAAAACAAACAAGGAAACCAACCAACAAAAAACCAAAAAAAACCAAAAAAACCCCCAAAATCAAATAAATGTTTGAGTGGATTCAATGAGATTAATTTCTAGAAATGTGTGGCCATACAGGGTTCTCAGTCTGCAGACTGATGACATACCATGATAAGATAGGAGAATTTTGCATTAGAAATCCTAATGCCTGCTGTGTCTATAAATTTTGCTTGATCAAATAATTAGACAGCATCTGATAACAGCTCTTAAAACTAAAACAGAAAGATTCCAGCTCTAATATGTAAATGTGTGTGTCCGCCACCCTGGCAAGGGAGACATTTTGATTTTCTTTTTCCTCCCTTTAGCCCCCCAAAGCATTCTTTTTTTTTTTTTTTTTAATAAGCTTCATGAGAAAATAACAGCACACAAGTAACTGAAATTTGCTTTTAGGAGTTGAAAAATGTGCATATGTAAGTCCTAAACCTGAGGGACAAGCTGAACAGAGGGATAAACTTCTGATTTTTCTTACTAATACACTCACATTGATATGTTGTAGGAAGGAGAGACAATTGCCATCAAAGCCAGCTGAGTGAGGATACTGAAATGTTTTATTACTGTTTAAAACCAAGCATGGCCAAGAGGTTGAGGAAGGTGATTCTCCCTCTCTACCCTGCTCTTATGAGATTTCAACTGGAGTATTGTGTCCTGTCCTGGGATGCACAGCACAAGAAATATCTCACAGGTTGAAAATGTTGCTATTTCTGAGTATTAAACTTTTGCATTAAAAGGCGATGAATGAATTAATGTATTGTCAACGTATTTAGAATGGATAAGTATAATAATTTTGAGGTACTCAGTGGTTGATTTTCTCTGAGTCAATTATATATGTCAAAGTACATTTTTTAAATATTATTTGACTAGCCAATATTTTATATGGCTCCATGCATGACATGTGGAATCTTCTACTCTTAGAAGCATACAGAGATCCCCTGGTTCCTTTACTTCTGTGGATCTCACCACAATACCAGAAACCCCACCACATGTAGCAGATGATCCCAGCAGAACCTGTTGGAGCCTTGTGAGCACATGATGTCTCCCATCTGGTGGAAAAGGTGCATGAATGTAGGATTACAGTGTTACTGCATATGGTACATGCCAAATGATGTTATAGGCAAAAAGAAAAACAAATAAACATATGGGAGGAAAGAATATTGTTGGTTCTACTGATATTTTAGCAGTCTGATAGTCCAAGTCAGTCTATTAATACAAAAATAACTTCACTGGTCATACAGCTGAAACTGATGCACAGGAAAAAACCTGATATCTGCCCCTGCTCTCAAGTGTTGCCTTTACCCTTCATGGGCTCCTTTTAGACCAAAGGTGGACCTTCATTCCTCAAAAAAGATAAGGGCATAACTATTCCTGAGGAGTTATCATCACCCAGAGGGAGGTCTCTGACAGGTGGTATCTGTGTTCTTGGGGGTGTTCCTCCCTTTCCTCAGTCCAGAGTCCTCTTGGGTTTAGTTTGAATTACTTCCTTCTCACAGCCTACCTCCTTCTCAGTGGTTTCCAGCTAAAGCTGAAAAGTTTCAGTGTTTCCCCCTGCATCTGCTAACACAGCCCATCACACAGTGATGAGCAGGGTTCTTAAGAACTTTCTTGTATCTTGCAGCTGTAGAGCTTAACTAACCCAGGCTGGGCAACAGTGAGCTGCAAATCGCTTCCTAAAACAACTAAAAACCTGCCCACGTTTTGGCAAACTCAGACAGGTCCTGAGACCCTGCACTGCCAGGTCCATCCAAAGCCTGTGGTCTTTTCCCAGCAATAGCAAAGATGTGTTTATTGGGCAACTGTTTATTGTAGCAAATATTTATACTTACAGAACTGAATTTTCAGTTATAAAACATTAGACTGTGGATAGATGTTCAAATAAATTGGAAAATGTACACCAACAGTTTTTTCTTAATCTAAACCACTGTTTTGATGTTTATGTAATAAAGTAAGGTATACTGAGAAATCTGATTTTTTTTATATTTTCTCATTGTTTAAATAGTAATGATATCACTTATTTATGTTCCTAGAAAATGGATAAAAGTTATTGCAGACTTCAGCACTGGAAAATATTTACAGAGATGCAAAAATTTAATAGTTTTAGATAAAGCAGAAACTTTTTGAAGATGTGAACAGTGTGATTGGCATAAATTAGATTTTATACTTGAACGGAATATTTTGTTGGAGATTTCCAAGCTACACATATTTTTAATATGTTTTAGCTTTTTATTAATATGGCGAGGTTTGTGCTTCTTACACACTTAGAGGCTTGTACAAGTACAGTAAACTTAAGGATTAAAGTGAAGTATGCTTCATTTTCTTTATCTTCACAAAAAAGACTCTGAGAAGATTTTGAAAAAAACCCTAAAATTCTGTGTAGGCAGGTTAATTTACTTACAAATTATTGCCTTTTAAACATTTGCCTAGCTGTCACATTCATTGGCATTGAGTTCAAACAAAACCAAGGACAATGTCAGAAAAGGCTGTACTAGCTCTACATGGATACACTTTATTCCTGTTTTTAAAAAGGTGTAAATTGTTTCAGTTTCAACAAATTGCAAGTCTTAAATTGAATCTTAAAATACATAAGTATTTGGCAGTTCATTTTCTCAATGAAACAAATTAATAAAACATTAAAACTTTGTAGCATATAAACGGTTCCAAGATTGTATATTTCATTTAAGATTCTTATACCGTGATGTTTAAATGTTCAATTTTTTCTACTTTCTTTAAAAATAAACAAGGAAACTTTTCAAGTACATATATGAGCCTATACACATGCACAAAATTCTATAGATAAATGAAACTGAAACGTTAGTAAGGAATAGAAGAGCACTACTTCAAGCATTTTAATACTGCAAACCATGAAACTGAAGCCTTGAAACACCATAATACCTTTTGATCATCTAGACTGTGACCTAATATTTAATAAATTAACAGAAGAAGGAATTGAAACCAGTTTCAGCTGGTGAATCCATACACAATGTAGCTGCTATGGTACAATGTATGGTATAACATGATCAGATGTAATCTCAGAGAGAAAATAAAAGCAATAAATATTAGGATTCTTATTTTAATTTAATTAATATATGCTTAAGTATTTCTGTAATTCTTATTCTCTCCTTATTACTAGGACTTGAAATAAATAAACTATGTTAGCTGCTCTCACCTCTCTAATCGGATTTATAACTATCTTGGCAAGTGGATTAACAAATCAGACTTCAAAGTGTAAAAATTGGAGTTAAAGCAGAATACTTTAATGACTTAGGGGAAAGTAAACTTCATAAGTCATAATAAAACATCATATGATATCTATTATATAAACTAAAAGACGGTTGCATCATCTCTGAAATTAATGTTGCACCATTATTAATCACTCAATACTTTTCACAGTCAGGTTATGTGATTTATTGAAACCATCAAACAATGTATAAATGAGTAGCAGAGTTATAATTCATGTCTATAACTTAGAAATTAGTTACATGATTTCTAGAGATACATGATTTATAAACCTAACGTATGATTTAGTTAGGTGTCAGTCCACTATTAAGAAAATCTGAGATACAATTATCTATTCTTAAGACCAGCTTTTAAAGTGCTTTTAAAATAACCAGGAGTACATAATATGTAACAGCAGTATTAATACTGCTCCTGTGCTAAATTGTGGACACTGTGTGCAAAACTCTCACCAAATAAACAGCTCCTGTTTTGGTGAGAAAATGCAAGTTAAGTAGTGGTTTTGGAAGGAAAAAACCATACTGGGCTATATCAGCTACAGTGGAGCTGTGATTGAGGGAGGTGATTATTCCCCTTTACTCAGTGCTTGCAGTGTCTGGAACACTGAACCCATGCTTGGGTCCTCCAGGAGCAATGCTGATGAACTCCAGGGAGTTCAGTGGAGAGGAACCCTCAGCCAAGACAGTCAGGAATTGGAGAATGAGAGCTGTGAGGAGGGGCTGATTGAGTGTGACTGGCACACACTGGAGGGGAGAGAACTTCTGTGGGCAGCATGGGGGTGCCAGGAGACACCTGCTGCAGACTCTGAGGGGATTACCAAAGATCCTGAGGGAGACTTTGTATGAAGTGCTCAGGGGGAAAACGAGAGAAAACTAGTCACAAATAGAAACAGAGAAATTTCTGACAAGGTATAAGGGGGAATTAAATGCAGTACTGTAAGAATATCTTGGTATTAATACAGGTTTCTTAAAGAGGTTATGGAATCTTCAGCCTTGGAGATTTTCATTATTCAAAGCCCTGGGCATCTTGGTGTGAATTCAGAGAAATCTGTGCTTTAAGCATGGGATTGGATTAGAGAAATGCCAAGGGCCCTGAAAAGCCTCAGTGTGTTGCTGACCTATGAGTCTATGTTCTTTTCCTGTTTTGAAATGTTTCAGTATTCAGTATTTTCATTTTCCTGCAGCAGAATAGAAATTAAAGTGCTTTTCTAGAGAGGAAAATAGACCAATAGTTGGGTACCATACTGTCTCCCAGCTCTTTGGTGACCAAAGGTCTTGGGATTTGTTATGCCTGGGTTGAAAGAAGGATTAGAGTTACAAATGGCAATGACATTTTAGTAAAGTTATGTAAATATAACAATTTGATGTTCGAAAAGCAAGCAGTGGAAAATGTATCAATTCTTTAGTCCAAACTAAAAGAATGTGAGTACAGTAATATATATGTTCTTCACTGCAACACTAAGGGTTAATCAGGTTTAAGTGACTAGAGATTATTAAAAAGAAATTATGAAGTGGGAGAGTAGACTGGATGAGGCATGGGCCAACAAAAAGAATTAATTCTGCAGCTGACAGCTTTGGCTGAAATTTTGTCCAGACAAGTAGAGGTCCATGAGTTATGATTAGGTTTTGATTCAGCAGAAATCATTAAGGAAAGATAAAGAGTTTTGATATCAGTGTCCAAGCATGTGTCAGACACAGAGGTCAGAGGGGCTGTACTAATTCTGAGTCTGCTTTGGGTCTATCAGTTGGCTTAACTGAGGGTTGATGCAAAGAAGGAACATAAAAGTAGGTTCAGGGTGTCCTTCTGGTTTGAAACTAGCAATAATTTGTACGATCAGGATATGGACTTAGACTTCCATTTAGAGTGTAAGGCAACAGGAATATAGTGTATGGTTTTATTGCCTTTTGAAGGCTAAATGGAATACTGACAGAAACAAAAATAATCCATAAAAAGGTAGTTCTGGAGAGGGCAGGATTGTTCTTTATCAGATTTCTAAGAGATTATTAAGAATTGAAGCCAAGTAAATTTGACATTTGTACCAGACAAATAATGGAAAATATAAAAATCACTGTAACAAATAAATATATGGATAAATATTTTGTACTGTGGGTTCAGATTATGCAGTTCTTTTTCAAAAGGTTTTCAATTTGAGGTTTTTTAAAGACTGGAAGAAACAAAACTCTCATGGTATGAAGGGAAAAGGGAGCTATAAAAAGGAGAGCTACATGGGAAATTTGTTTTTACAAATCTGAAAGAAAAACAGCTGAAAGAGTAAAATCTCTGCAGACACAATGAAGAGTACTTAAAGTCAGTGTTCTGGGTGTTTGAAGAATACATACCGCTGATCAAACAAAGACTTGAGAAAGTCCAGAAGGAGTATGGCAAGGTTAAGGGAGGTAATCAGAAGCAAGAAAACTTTCAGAAATCCTTCTTGCTATCCAAATGTGGAAAATGGAAAAACTCATACAGTTCAGTTGGAAAAAATATGGTGAACAACAAAATATGATGGGAGATGTGCTCAGGTTATAGCAGTCAGTTATGCCAACATACAACTTTCTACATCTGAGGTGTTTGGTTAAACTCTGCCCAAATAGTGCCTGAAATCACTGTCTCCTCTTTACAATGCTTTTTGAAGTCACATCCTACAGCTAGTAATGGTATATTGGTGTACTGTGCAATAGGCTGAACTGTTAATTACAGTGTGTAATATCTCCCTTAAAATCTCCCACTCTGTGGGGAGGAGTGGAAAGTGTCATTTTTGGGTTTTCTCTTTCATTTTTTTCAGAAATCCAGAGAAAGTACCAGGAACTACAAGCTAATAAGTCATATATTTGTTCTGGAAGAACTCAGAGAAACTATTTTTTTTAAGAGCAGAAAATAGAAATTTTACCTATTTGGGAATAAACAGCACAGTGTTTACACAAACAAAAATTGGCTACACAATTGATTTGACTCTTTGAAAGAACTTCTATATTCTTAAAGTCCTTTGTGGATTAATAATCTACCAAATGTTAAAAGAGAGGAAGTAAGAATTAACAAGCAACTTGCATAAAGAAGGGCTTTGCATGAATCTGTGGTGTGAGGGGAGATATTTAACATATTGATTTGGAGAACTTTTGAAAGTGAGATAAAAAGTTTGCTGGTGATAGGAAGATATTCTGGAAAAGTTAAATCTCAAGAGTAAGATTTGATAATGCAGCATGTCTGAGAGATAAAGTGCCAGTCAGAATTCAAAGTTGCTACATGCAGAAGCAATACAATCTGTTTGCCATTTCACTGCTGGGTGAAAAAATCATTAAGTATTCAGAAACAGTGACAGGCTTCAAAGAAATTAGGAACTTAGCAAAGACATAAAAATGCAATTGCAGGTATCTTTTTCTGAAAATATCATCTGCCTCATTAGAAGAGACAAAAATGGAAAATAGAATTCTGAGAATTATTATGGATTTCACAAAGAAGGACATCAGTATGACATAATATTGCTGTATTTTGAATATGATATGCAGTTATAATTATATCATCAGGAGGCTATATTTTAAGTTTTAGACTAAGGAAGTAGAATGATCAATCCTGTGCAACATGATTTTACATGGAAAAAGCCCAACACTTCTGCCTGCAGGAGATGTAATTGAATAGTGGCATGAAACAAATATTACTAAAAAGGGAAAAGGAAGAAACTTCTCACTCTGTAAAGAGAGTTTACACCTAATGAAAGGATGTAGCAGCATATTTAGAACAAACTCCCTTTTTCTTTCACATTATGCTAATTCCGTCTTGGATCTCTTTGCTACTGTTTGGTTTCAACATCAAGGTATAAATAGGCACTTCCATTGATGGTCTGGCAGCAACTTGCAGAAGAGAAAGTTCATAATCTATTATTTGGCAGACGGTAGGAAGGCACAGAAGAAGAAGTTACCCTGATAGTGACTTGGTAACAGCCATGAAGAGTGATTGGATTTTAGACTAGACAAAGGTTTGGGCTAGACAGACATTATTTCTTCAGCATAAATCTGTAGCCCAAAATTCACAGGAAAAAAAGGTGAAAACAAAGCTCCACAGAACAAGGACAAGATTTCATACAAGCTAAATGCAGCCATTTAAATGCTACAGCATAGTTCAACCCAGGCATCCAGATTCTTTGTGGAGTAATTTTGGAGAAAAATACCTCTAGGGCACAGAAAACAAGGTCACTTTACATACTACAGGTATGTAAAGTGTAAGTAATTTGACACTGTCCCATATGGCATTTTTGTCTCTAAACTGGAGAGAAACGGATGAGAAGAGTGGGTCACTCTGTGGATAAAAATCATCAGGATGGCCTCAATCAGAGAGCTGTGGTCAATGGTTTGATGTCCAAATGGAAACCAGTGACAAGTGGCATTCCTCAGGGTGAGTATTGAGTGGCACATTGTAGCATCTTTGTTGACATCATGAACAGTAGAATTGAGTGTATTTTAGCAAGTTTGCCAGGGACACAAAGCTGTGAGGTGCAGTCAACATGCTGGGGGGAAAGGATGCCATCCACAGGGACCTTGACAGACTGGAGAGGGAGTCTGTGTGAACCTCATGAAGTTCAGCAAGGCCAAGTGCAAGGTCCTGCACCTGGGTCAGGGCAATCCCAAGCACAGGTATAGGACAGGTGGGGAAGTGATCAAGGAGAAGGTCTTGGGAATGTAGATGAAAAGCTCAATGTGATTTGTCAGTAAATTCTCACAGCCCAGGAGGCCAACCTCATCTTGGACTTCATCACAGCAGGCACAACCTTCAGGCTGAGGGAGGGGATTGACTTCTCTACTCTGCTTTCATGAGGACCCTCCAGGAGCACAGTGTACAGGTTTGGGGCTCCAACACAAGATATTGGCCTGTTGGAGCAAGCCCAGAGCAAGGCTGTGAAGATCATCACAGCACTGGAGCACTTCTCCTATGAGGTGAGAGAGTTGGGGTTGCTTAATCTGGAGAAGCAAAAGTTATAGGGAGACCTAGCAGCCTTCCAGAACCTAAAGAGGTTCTTCTCACCAGAAAGCTGGAGAAGGATTTTCCAGGACATGTAGGGATAGGACAAGGGGTAATTATATTAAGCTGAAGGTTTAGACAGGATGCTAGGAAGAAATTCTTTACTGTGAGGGTGTGAGGCAGTGGAACATATTTCCCAGAGAAGTCACCCTGGAGATGTTCAAGGCCAGGCTAGATAGGGCTCTGATTAACCTGATCTAGTGGGAGGCTGGAATTAGATGATTTTATGGTCCCTTACAACCCAAATCATTCTACGAATCTATGTACCTTGCAAAGTTATTAATTCTCTCTTTCTTTCATTTTTAAATGTGATTGGATGAATATTTTTAATATATAAAATATTTTAAGGCCGTCTGTTATTTCTTATTTTTTATTTTTTAATCAGGACGCTGACTTAGAGAGTTAAGTTACTAATGGTCTCCTAGCAGGCCCAGCCTGCAATCAATGTGTTTTCCAGGATTTTATCTAGAAACAGGAGATATTTATTTTCAAAGCAAACACAATAAAAGCAAGCAAGATTTTCCAAACCCTGGGATTTGACTACTAACTGCTACAGTATTCATCAAACAATAGTTGTCCATTGTTCTAAAAAGTTGTTTTTAGCATAAAGAAGTGATTGCTAAACTAAGCTACTTCCGAATGATTCATAGTAATTAGTGTTGTTGAGCAGCTGAAGATGTTTCTCCAGTACTTTAGGAATTATTTTTGCATTTTCATTAGACAGTGATTGAACAGAAGACAAAACCTTTTATTAGCTTGAAACTATCATCACTGTCCAAATAAGTATCTAATTCCACAGAAATTATTCTTTAGCATCTGAATTCTTTTTTGGTTCATTTGGTTTTAGTCTGATTCTGAACACAAAATTCAGGTCCTTCAAAGTTCAATTATTTCTTTCTATGTTATGTAATTCATCTTAGTTTAATCATAAAATGAGAAATAACACCATCACTGTTTTACAGCTAAACTGTCAGGAGGGAGTGTCTTTACTTTTGTAAAGATCCTTATGCAGCTATAATCCTCACACATTCCAGGGAAATATTTAAAATAATCTAGTTCTGAAAGGCTGGTAAAAGATTCAGTCCTTCAAAACACTGAATATCGAAAGAATATTGCTTTCCTATTGTAGAATCATCTCAAACACTGGTGTTTTAAAGGCCAGTTTTGATCAAAGGGATAAATGACCCTTTTGGGGCCACATTTTAGTAGGACTGCAACACAGAGTGTGTGAACTAGATTATTTGATAGAAATAATAGTTTTAAAATTAAAACCTTAAAATTTCATGTTATTATACTGATGATATTCCTGACATTTTCAACTGCAAGTGCTCAAATATTTATTGTTCAAACCAAAAGTTGCACTCTTTTCTGGATTTGGTTTTACTAAAGTATGTAAGAGTTATATAACTGGTTTAGTCTGTTCCTAAAATGTTTTCAAAATGTGTCTCAGAGCAAAAATGATTTTGAGAGTTTTGAAAAAAATTTATACTTTTATTCTAATTCAATGAATACCTTATGCAGTTCTTTTAATTATCACTGCTAGTTTAGGACTGGATTTATGGATTTATGCCTGGATTTATTCGGAGTAGTTTTAGGCATTTTTTCAACGTGTATGTTGGAAAATGTCATGAATGACCTTCCTTATGTTACCTTACAAAAGACAGAACTGTTGGACTGCTTTTCTTAAGCTGTTGATCCTAGAAGCATATGGAGAAATTACAGAGCACAAGCTTTAAACTCCATTGCCTTATCAGCATAATGAAAGAGCACATTAGGCATTCAACCAGGACTGCAATCCAACAGCTACACCTTGGGTGTGCTGAGTCAGCTCCTGCAGTGAAAGATGGAAGCAGAAGATTAGAATTTATATATTGAAATCAGAATGTGCTGCAGCTAGTGGAGAATAGGGAAAATAAAAATGTTCACACCTGTTTTAAAAAATATGTTCGACTTCAAAAGAGAAAATTAAAGAGGGTGCTAGTGAGTTGTTAGAAAACAATTAACCATGCCGTCAGCATTTCAGATTAAGCATGTTAAGAAAAACTACTTTAAAGGTAGAACTGATTTCAAGTTTTCTATTTGGCAATACAGTCCATATGGAAAAACACAGGAGAGTATGTAAATAAAAGGAAACAGGCTGGGGCAGACAAAGGAAACAGCCATAGCTTCCCCCCCCGCCCCATATCTAGGATGTTTGATAGACTTTTGCTTAGTTTGGTTGCTTGTTATATCTTATTATTTCCTTGTCTACACTAGTACTTTTTAAAAAATTTCATTGTGCAAAGGTTTTATCTTTCATTTGCAGATAGTTTTATGTGTGTCTGTGTACCTAAGTATAGTTACAGTGAAGGAAAATACCTTGGCTACCAAAGTATGGGACTAACAAACTGGGAGTACATTCTAAGGTTTTTCCCCACAGTTGGCTTTGCTTGACTTCAACTGAACAATGTCTTTGAAATTTTGGAAGCTAAAATTTTGGACCTGTAAGTAATAGCTCACTGATTCCCTGTAGAACCTATGAATAGCAGTCTTATACTTTTATTTAGATGCTGATTTTACCTTGCATGTGTTTTACAATAAGATTGTGTGTGCTTATATTAATCAATGAAACCAATTCCCTTAATACATTGCTACTCAGGTTTAGGACTGGCTAAACTTATGACCTCTAGCCTAGCTGATTCTTTGGGGAACTCATTAACTTGTGTATCTAGAAATGCCTTTTATAGCAAATGGGACTGATTTGTGCATCCTGTCATTTTCCATATTCTTCTTTTAAAGTACCACCTGGAAAAGCAGTTACCAGAAAAGACCTACAAGATTGATAATGCAAGTCACTGGTATTTCTGTTTTCAAAGATTAAGCAGGTGGGAATTATGCAAATCTGTGGGAATTAGTGAACTATAGGCTTCAGAGAGAGTATAAACTTGAGTAGCTAATTGCACATTATGGACTTACTGTATTTTTGCTGTCATATTGTAGGGGACAAGAGAGCAGAGGAGCCAAGTTCCACATTTATCTACTGGTTAATTAGTGTCTTGATCAATAAATTGGTTGAGCTGAATGTGAATGGTTTGTTGAAACATTACCAACCCAATTAGACTAAGCAGTCAGGATTTAAAAATCTGTTTGCTGATTAGTTTTCATATTTAGACACTAAATAAAATAATAATAGTAAAAAAAAAAAAACAAAAAAAAGGAAACTATGCAGCACCTGAAGGATACCAGAACAAATTCAATGATGCTGTATTTCACTTTGTTAAAAGTCAGCAAGATCCAGTAAATTCTGTAAGGTTAATATACTTGAACTTGGGTAAGAAGAAAAGTAGAAAGCAATATTTTAATTTATGATTAAGGAAGTAATAAAACCACAGAAACCTGTCATAAAAACATCTCCACTTTATTCTACTTAATGTGATAAAACAAATTAACATAATAAATTATGTGAGAAAGAAATTCTGTCTTACTGAAATTAGAGTGAGTGTTGCCCTCTACCGAGGACAAAATTATATTCCTGAGAGTTAACACTTGTGAACATGTTTATCTACTTTGCAAATCAAAAGTAGATTTGTAAAAATATCTTACTGTTCTTTTTGAGAGTCCATTGAGGCTGTTCTCATGGCTAAAGAGAAGTCACCCTCTCCTACTTTGAGTGACACCCAAAAGCACAGAGTTCCTTTTTTTTACAACTTTCTAATTCTAATGAATGTGAAGGGTAGATTGCTTTAGGTTCTACTTTCTAGGTATAATGAGAAAGGATAGAAATTCAATTAACTTCCCAATTATGTACTCTGTCTTTTTTTGTTGTTTTTCATTATTTTAGGACATTCTGTTATACAAATACTAGTGCTATTGCTGCTATTGCCACAACTACAATTACTAATCAGCAAAGATAATAAGCTTAAAATTTAAGAAAACTCAAAACTGTAAAGAAGAAAAGACATACACCACTGTATTTTCTAGTTTTTTTTTTTAATTCTCTAGCTTTTGATCACTGGCTTTTTTAATTACCTTAAGACACCAGATTTCCACTGGGAAACTGAGTGTTAGACATGTTAATTGTGTCTAATAGCTTTTTCAAGATAAAAAAAGCCCAGAGACACCATGAGTGTTTTCACTCTTCACCTTGCTTAGGAGAAGCAGCAGCAGAATTTACAACACACTGATGCTGCTGGATCCATCATTCATATAAAATATACACTGGCACAATAAATTCTCAGACTCAAAACCAGCACTGAAAACCACCTGTTAATGATGATGCAGAATATTACATATTCAAGAACAATACACATGGCCAACTGAGACTTACGTGGCTGATAAATAGGATTGGTACCCACGGTACAGGCTGAGGAGATGAAAAGTGGGGAAGATGGTTAACAAAAGATATTAACACTATTTTTTATCCTTAACTATGAAAGAAATTGACAAAACTGTGTAAATCTGAGGACTAAATTCTTTGGTTTATAGCTTTTATGACCACTTAAGGATCAAGCTTAATGAAACTTGTTCGCTCAAAAGGAAGAAAAACTCTTGACATTAATACAAGAAGGGAGGTGAAAAGTAAACTGATTTGTCTATATACTGTACAGATTGGAAAAAAGAGATCCAGTCATCACTTTCAAGTTAATATTGTACCAAGAGAATGTAGCTTTCTGGATATTAACAGATACAAAAGTCCCCATAAATTGTATGAAACCTATTTGGAAAAATCTGACCTGATAAACCACCAAAGCTTAATCCTTTTCTGGACAATGAAGAAAAGTCATAGAAGCCAGATTTAGTAAATGAATTCCCAACCCTATAAAAGTTTGTTTCAAATCACTCAAAACATGTAGAGTAATAGGATCACATG
Organism: Lichenostomus cassidix; assembly: GCF_008360975.1. Taxonomy (NCBI): domain Eukaryota; kingdom Metazoa; phylum Chordata; class Aves; order Passeriformes; family Meliphagidae; genus Lichenostomus; species Lichenostomus cassidix. The sequence continues at coordinate 11,702,825 of NC_139479.1, read as the reverse complement.
TCAGGTCCAACCTGCTCTTGGATGCTCAGGGCAATGTCCAGTTGAGTTTTGAATCCCTTCAAGGTGGAACATATACAGACTCCAAGCATCTTTTCCATTGTTTGACAACCTACACAATGAAAAACATTCTTCTCTATACCTGGGCTTAATTTCAACTTTCAACTTATGTCCATTTCTTCTTCCCCTTTCATTACATATCTCTGAACAGTATAGTTCCAACATCTCTTCACCCTCCCTTTGAGCAGCTGTGGATATATATGAAAAAAACCCCAAAAACCATAAATTGAAAAGAACCACACACACAAAACCCCCCACTATATAGGAACTAGATGAACTGGATACCCTCTGTGCCTACCTCAGCTTGTAATTCCTTCACTAAATTCTTCATATTGGCTGGGGACCCATGCAAGCACAGAGAGAGTACAAGGCAGACCCTTCTGTTAAGACATTTTATTCTGTGTCTGCCTCTATCCCTTTTCTTTCTTTTCCTCACACTTCATCACATGCCTGTGTCACCTGCAAGGGCTTGGCTATTTTTTCTAAATCACTGTTCCAGAAGAAAAATGAGAGATAGATTGCATTTTGTTGGCCTCATGGTAATAATCCTTCAATGAGAGACTGGGAGCAGCTTTTCTGGGCAAGACAGATGTCTTGAATGAGCTGCCAGATGGGGGAAAAAAGAGTAAAAATTAAAAAAAATAAAGATGAAATAAAAAGAGACATATGTTCAGCATGTAATACAATCTGGAATTTGTAGTATGATAAAACACAAATCTTTCATATTGAAGCCTCTGAAACTTCTATTTATGTATATGGCAGGTCCGACTATAATATCAGTGAATGGTATTACCGCCAGTTATAATATCAGTCTGTTTCATGTAAGAAGACTGCCCACTAATTCTGCTTTAGCTCATAAATATTTTAGCAAGAAAACTAGAGAAAAATTAAGAAATATGCCTAACACCTTGTGTTAATGCAGGTGTGTATTGTCTGGTATTTGCCCTGCCCTGCCCTGCCCTGCCCTCCCCTCATCTCTTTAGAAACACCATGTACTATTTTGTGGTGGCTTTTTGTGGAGTTTCCAAGTCCTATTCTTTTAACCTTATCAGTAGAGCCATCAATAGCTGTATTTGTGTGAATGCTTCTGGTATATTGCAAAGACTAAATTTCCTCTGAGAAGACCAAGAATTTGAGCATTTCAGTATGCATAGGCCCTGATTAGAAACAGATATTTACAGTGGTGTGCTGGAAGGAGTGAGCAGTGATATTTTGTGTTGCAGAAAAAACAGAATATCTAGGATTTTATCTAATATATTTTGTCCTAAAACCAATGAATGAAGATTAAAAAATAAAAAAATAAAAGAGTTCCACATATAAAATTTCTCTATAAAGATTCATCTGGACAAAAGAAAGAAATTACTTGGCCCACAGTCTAATTGCCTACAATAAATTCTGAATGATCATTACAAATTTACTCTCCCAGATAATTTACAATGTTCAAAGCAAGCAATGGCATTCAGAGTCCTGACAACAATATAAACACTAATTGAAAGGCCATGTACAATTACATAACAATATGTAATTGGATCATAAATAGGAAGAGTGCTCAGAATTTTCTTCTCTAATGATCTGTCAGCAGAAGATATCTTTCAAATTTTATCAGGTAATCAATTTAACGGAAAGCAACCAGGAAGCTGAAAAACGCTGGTTCCAAATGTGTTTTCTGTAACATCCTTTCCACCAAACAAAATAATAACTAGTTAAAATATGCTCAAATTTTGATCACCATTTGGGATTGTTATTGCAATGTAACTGGTAGAATACAGAGCCATATGATTGTATAAAAAGGTTTATGAAGAGCATTTTCATTTTCTTAGTGGAAAACTATATAACCATTGTATACATACCGGTCACATTCTTCAAATGTTAGCAACAGTACCTTCCTTTCTTAATTTCTGGGTTGTTTTATTCTCTACCTTGTCATCATGGCTTCATATTTGATGACAAAAAAACCAAAAAAGTAAATTTAAAAAAATTCAGGTCTATATCATGGTTTACTTAGAGCTCACTTTGCGCTTTAGTTTCTTTCTGAGCCAAGTGACATTACTAAAAAACCAGATTTTTCTCTCAGTGTTTCTTGAGGCAAATCAGTGTTCTGAATAAGAGAAATGGATGGTTTTGATCTAAGAAAATAGAGCTGCTTTACAGAGTGAGGAAGAGTATCTCAATAACTGTGAAGGAATAGCTGTAGAGCAAAGGGCAAGATCCTCTCATCATTTGAAGTCTTTGGGGAATATCATTCTCACTTAGATGAGCTCTTTGGACAAGCTCTATAGCAAATATGGGAATAAAAAAAAAGGAAAATATTTTACTGCCAAGAAAAGGTCAGAATGTTTAATACAGTAGCAGTAAAGGATGCATTCCGTGTTTCAGAGAAGCACAATTATTTTTAGTTCAAGGTGTGATATGTCAGGTGCATATCGTCTTTTCTCACTCTATTATATTATATCAGAAACAGGCAAGATAGCTCTGCTGTTCTCCTGATTACTGACAAGTTTTATTTCTTTATTTGACTCCAACACTATTCACTCTATTTTGGTTCTTTTGGGAGACCAAAGATGCACATCATGATGACAAGACTCTGGAGGTTTTACTGGAAATAGCCACTCTACCCCTTTTCAACTTACATGATATTTTCATGTATTTTGAATTTATCACTCATGAATGAAAGCAAGTGATAAATGAAGACAAATTATACCATTCTAGATATTTTACCACCATGCTGTAAATGACTACATTTTACCTTGAACACCTTCTTGCAAAACTAACAGACTGACAAAATAATATGGAATATGAAAGTTATTTTTATTCCACAAGAAAAGATAATCATCTATGATTGCTTATTATAATAAGACTGAGGTGTTGGGGGTTTTTAATTGTATTTCTTATATTGAAAACTGCAACAGATTTTCTATATTACAGGAAAACAGCTTTGGATTTAAAACTGTTCATATTCTTTTATGGTTTTCATGGTTTTAACTGTTTTACCATTGCAAATACTTAAAAAAAATAGAGCAGAGGGAAGGATTGTTGTATTTAATCTGGAGACAATGTTTTGTTTTGTAGAAGGCAAACTAGTGAAGCAGCTATTTTTAGATCTGAATTCAACTAATAGGAAAGAGCTGGTTAGACTTGAGCATAGAAGGTAGTTTGAATGAAAATCATCACAAAAGATCAGAGAACAGCCTTCCAAAAAGGGAAAAAGTGTGAGAAAAGCATTGAGAGAAAATTGGGCTTCCAATAAACAGACTTTTGCAAATCCAGGTATGGAATGTAATCTAAGGAACATATTGAAGTGTAAGTAATGTTTAAAACAGAATTTTCAGGGTGCAACACTAAACTATCCTGGTGTCAGAGAAAGGCAGCAAGACTGAGAGAGACTCCTACACCAGAAAGGAATTGCAGAGTACTGGAAACTGGCATATGCCTAAGAATAATTTTGCAAAAGAATAGAACAAATTTATAGAGATAAAATTGGAAAGAGAAGGAAGCAAAATTACTTATAACTAGCAAGACATGTAAAAGCACCAAAGAATAAGTTCTGTAAATGCAGCAGAAATAAGAGAAATTCAGTGCTTATTTCTGAGCAGAGTATAGAATTGTGCTTTAAGTCTTCATGAGCATGCTTTTCTACATATGTATTAGTACAAGGAACAATGTTATTCACTAGCAAATTGGAAGACTTTCAGACGAACAGCCTCAAAGGGAATTTGAAGCTGTATTCTATTTTTTTGTGTCATATACCTAGCAGTTTAGCAAGGATCCTAAGTGAGAGACTTTTAAAACTGAGGCAAATTAGAGAAAGATGAAGGGAGGAGTGGTTTTCCCATACAGTGAAATAATTCCTCAGACTATAACATCTAAGAATTAATATTTTAAAAATTACATAATGGATTATTTAGAAACACTAAAATGTAAAAAGTAGTGGTATGAGTACAAACACTTAAAATTATCTGTACCTACCACATCAGATTGAAGTTTGTCAGGACAATGGGTGCAGGAAAGGATCAAAACCTCCTTCCCTCACAAGGAAATTTTATCCTTAATGTATCCATAACACTCATAATGCTGGTGTGACCCTTGGGGCTGGTTCTGTGCAGAGCCAGGAGTTGGATTCAGTGATCCTCATGGGTCACTTCCAACTCGGCATATTCCATGATTCTGTGATTGAATATCCGTGTAACTGCCTAATTTTATCTTGAATCTTGCCAGACCTTTTTGCTTATTCCTTGTCTCTGGTTATTCTTATTTTTGTACTTTCTTGTTTGTGGTATTGTCATTGGAAGTAAAGCACAGATCCAAATATGAACTATTGAAACTGTTAGAGCTTGTAGTGACAAGCTGGAGCTTGTGTTTGATATAAGGGTTCGACTGCATAGTATACAATTGGGATTTCATATCATAATTCACCTTCAGATTGGCTTACAGAAAAGGCAAAAAATGTTGTGGATCTTGTTCCAGTTCCCTTCAGAAAACAGAACTAGAAATCACAACTCTCAGTTTTGTTGTCACGGGGTTTTTTTAATGTGGGCTTTTTTTTCCTGGAGTAAGAGGTACAAAACAGTAATAAATATTCTTAAACCTAGGAAATTGCTACACAAAATATCTTGAGTTTTGCAGGTGATTCATATGATTGAGCCAATAATTTGTTGTATGGCCCAAATTAGAGAGCAAGCCTCTAGTAAATTTTGCCTCTGTGACCAGTGCAACTGAATTAAAGATGAGCAGCAATAAGTAAAGCAATCCTCTTGACATGGTTAAAAATTCATTTCATCATAGTTGATTTATATTAATTTTATTCATTGTGTGATGAGACTCTGAAGTTGCTATGGCCTTTGAGGTCAATGCTGGTAGACAACTTGTTATACTGAGTACAGCAAAGCTGCCATCAAGGCTTTAAGGTTAAAATGTTTTTATTTGTATAGATAAAACAGGGGGGTTTTAAAGGTGGTTGGTTGGGTTTTTTTGTGACCAGGAGAAATAATAAAAAAAATACCAGTAGATAAGCTACAAAAATAATGCTAATTCCACAGAATATGTTCTGAGTACTTGAAAGAAAGAAGTTGCCCAGAAACCTGGTTGATATTGTTGGGAGATCTCCCTGGTGCCCCAAGTCTCCCCAACTCATTTGGTTCCAGATTCAGCGCTAGCAGCAGCTCAGACCCCTCTGCCAGCCTCTGCCTGTTCCATCTCAGCTCTCTCAAAGGTTTCAGGTCCAGCTTTTGCTCATCTTCCCCTCAGGGAAGGCTCATGCTGCTGGAAGGTGAGACCAGCTGCAGAGGGGAGTGGTCAGGATGGGGCAGTCGATGGCCTCATCCACTGCTCCCAGCCACACCCTCAGAATTGAGCATCATCAGATGTCACCCTTCAGAGATTGCATTGCTACTCCTTCCACCTGAAAGCAGTCAAGCATTTCATGTGATGTAAACAGGGCTTCCCCATATAAGCAGAAGAATCATCTTCAAAGTTAAATCCACTGAGCATTGCAAAAGCTCTCAGTATTGCTGTTCAGACTTTAAAATATATTCATGGACTGATTCATTTCACTTTGATCTCATTTGTATTATTTCTATTACCTACAGCAGAGTTAGGTTAGCCTTTCAGTTGACAGAACTATTGTACTAGTTTTTCAAAAGCCCACAAATTTTACTGAGAAATTAAGGTTTGATTCTGTGAGCTGAAATAAATGAAAATTTTCTTTTCATATAATAGCTGTAATGAGAATCCTGCTCTGCCATATCGCTATATGGAGAGCAGACTTCTGACAACATCAGTGTTTGAGGCAAATATCTTTCTAAAGAGGAAACAAGGTTAGATGGAGCTCTGCTGGAAGTCCTTTTATTTGCCATGATGCCAAACATCAAACTACAAAATCATTTTGCCCTCATTATTAACTTTTGCAAGAGATGTACTCCTTTCCACTGAGCTGTTTTCAAGTCAGTGGGGGAAAAGAGAGATGACTTTATCAGCAGAGAGGGAGATGAAGAGAATTTAAAAAAAATTTGATGAGGTGAAAACAAAGTAGCAGCTTGAGCTGGAGGGTGAACTGTAAATTGCAAGATGGTAGTGAGAAAAAGAACAGTTTGCAAAATTAGCTTATAAACTGTTAAGCATCAAAGCAAACAACAGGACATTTTTAAAGCATATTTAAGCAATAAGTTAAAATAGTAATTAAGTCAAGACAACAGACAAAAATGCTTCAACCATAAAATACAGTGCAGTTGCTTCCTCAGATTCCTCTCACACTGCTTCAGGGTTAACTCTAGCATTGTGCCAGATATTCTACAGTACTCTTGTGCTGAAAGGCATAAAAATGGAGCTGGTATATTTTAAACACCTTCACCTAGATTTTGAGTTATTAAAACATGATTGGAAACAAATTGCTTGATGGGATCTTACTCTGTTGTAAATTTCATTGGTTTTTTTGGCAAAACATAACTTTTAATCATTTAAGTAGATGATTTTGTTCAGGATATGTATGTATGCTATTCATTAGAACTGCCAAAGTAAAACAAAATTTGAGTTTGGCTAGAGTGGCACAGAAAAGTGCAACTATTTTTAAAGGTGAAAAGTATTTCTACTTGTGTATCAACAAAACTTTTTTTCAGAGTAAGTCTCAGGCTAGAAGAGCACACCATCCTATATCTTACTATTTTTTCTTTCTACTGCAAAATGGTTGACATAATGATATGCTATTATCTTCCTATTTATTAAAAATACCCCAGCATACAAACATCTTTATACTCATAGTGACTCTTATGTGTACCATATGTGGCTTTAGAACTGACTTAAGAAATGTGATCCAAAGTGCTTGATTTTGAAATCAGCTGCATATTCAGCCCATACTGACATTGGGATGATAACTCTTTTCCCACTGGAGAGCAAAGTAATTTCAGGGTCAAGGATGCCTTTAAAATGTGGTCAGTTTGGGCTTCTTTGAATGTTTAACTTGAAACTCTGGAAAAAGAGCATGCATTGGTACCAGTGAGAGGGAACTGGAACAGAGTACACGTGACATTTGTGAGGAGCAGAAACCACAGAACTGTCACACTTGTGAAGTGGTATTTCATCACACTAACATTCCAAAGATTCAGTATTATAACATTTGAAATGGCTCACATGGATACACAAAGGTATAGCTGAATGGATAATCTCATTTAAACATGAAAATTGGGCAATTTTTGTTCAAATGGAGTGCTCTATTTCAGAGATATTACTTATCTTTTCCGACAATACCCTATACAATATTCTGTTTTAAGTGGGTAATGATTTTTCTAATGTATAAATATCAGAAGAAACTTTGCAAAATATTCAAATTCCTCTTCAACATTTGCTCTCAAACTTTATAAACTATGTATTTTTTTATTATTATTCCAGAAACTGGGGTGTGTGCCTACTTTTAAAAAGATATTGCACATGTTCAAGTTATGAATAACAGAAACTGTTGATAAATATGGGCTTTAAGCTATTTAAACAATTAAACACGTATATGTAATAAAATCATAAAGTAGACAAGAAAAAACTGAGAAATTGTGCATATGAGACTGATAATAGCGTACAAGCAACCCCTTTAGTTTCTTCATCTGATTTTTACTATACAGAAATTTAAGAAATTTAGAACATCCATGTAATGAAACTTACTTTGAACCTTATTAAAAATTAATAATAATTTATATTATTCACATCCCTAATTACTTTAGCTTCACAAGATATGTTAAATATTTTTCAGTTATTGTCAATTATTCTTTCATATATAGAATATACAGAATAACAGATTGAATATTTAGGCACAGAAGAGGCTCATCTTTGCATCTTCCTTGAACTACACCTCTCAGTCCCCCAAACTAGGATCCTAATTTTCCCCTGTTCTCACCTCTCTTCTGTACCACCAACTCAGCCTGCCCTCCTAATTGCAGTCCCTCTCCCCATTACTCAGCTTTTCATGCCTCCAGTCATACTGTTTTTGATGGGATGCATAGGCAGGGAAGGGAATACAGAATTCAATTCCTCACACTTCAGAGAACCTCTCAAGATGTAGATACCTCTTTTATTTCCTGGTTTGAGACAATGCTTCACTAGCCACATGCTGACAACACTTAGGCAGCACATTAACCTGGTGGAATGTGGAGGGACTTGTGTTCCCTGTCAATATGATCCTCTAACATTGTGCAGAAAACCATTTAAGATTTATTGAGAAAAAAAAGAGAGAAAAAAGTATGATTTCTTGGTCTAGCACTGAAGGCATTCAGCTGTGAGGGGGCAATTGTAACTGCAATTTCTGCTCACAGGGTTGCATTTTACTCAGAGACTGAATAATTTAAATATAGACAGAGCTTTAGGGAAAAGGATCAGAACTTCCTCCTCATAGAGAAGTGAAAAAGTAACACTTTTCCTCTGTCTCTGTATACTCTGTAGCATCAGATTTGTCTTTACACTGCAGCATAGCTCGGAGAACTTCACTGTAACATATATATTGATGATAGGGTGCTTTTGACAAATATGTGGGCTGGATCTCTGATAGGTTTTTGATTGAACTCCTACTTCCAGACAAATTCTCTGAGCTATTGCATAAAAGATAGACGGTGGCACTATGACACACTTTTAGAAAAAATTAGCAACCACAGCTGGCTTTTATAGGATGCCTGAATGTGTGCAATAATGTCAGAACTCACCAGGCTGGGCTTCTCAAGATGCTTCAGCATAAGAATGCCACGTTTTAAAACACCAGGCCTATATAAGAAATACAGATAGATTTTTTCACTATATATGCATAGGCAGAGAGGCAAACTCAAGACGTGAAGCGAAATTTAAAGGCTGATCATACAGGCTTTTGAATAAATTCTACTGAATACCATTTAATTCCTGGTTTGCATAAGTAGAAAACAGATGTGCAAAAATATTTATAAGTCCAGCATTGCTTAGAGAGTCTTATTTCCCTTTGATTTCAATGGGAATTGTGGTGTACATAAGTAGGGGTAGGGGACTTTTGGGATTTGGTTGTTTTATGCTTTGTAGCATAATTTTGGAAGTGTAAATAACAAAATTTCTTCATAATTAACTACAAAACTTTGAAAAGTTTCAGATTTAAACTCCTTCTCAGGATACGATGTTGAAAGGATGTTTCAATAGCTGCCAGCTTTGTTTATTCAGTCCAGGTGCTGAGAAACAGTCGAACCTTTCTGCTTCTTCCTAGGAAGTTTAGCATTTGAAGACCTCACACGAAAGCCCTGAACACATTAACAAAAGAAACCTTGGAGAAAAATATATTTAACCTATACCAAAAGATTGAACACTATTGAAACTGGTGGAACTTGTCACAAAATGACTTTCAGTAATGTAATTTAATCTCCTCTCTGAGCTGCGTCTTGTAAAAAACAGTTACTTCAAATGTCTGTCAGTGTTTTCCCAGTGCCAAAGGTCCTGTGGACATATGTGGTCTGGAAAGCAACCAAACACTTCCTCCCCTCAGCACCTTGGATGTGCAGCTCAGACAAGACTAAAACTGCTATTTAGCAATGAATTAGAGATATGATTCAGAACAAAATGAGAAGCAGATGAGTAAGTATATGCCAATTTTTCATAGCCTTTTTCCTGAGAACCACACTTCCAAGTGTCAAGTGGGTGAAATCATACAAAGGTGTTTTGCTTTAAATCAAAGGGTCAAGTGTTTCAATATGGGCTTGTCTTTGGAATTAATTTAGTGTAATACATGCTCTTTTCCCCTCCCCTTTTTCTAGCACTCTAGTTCCTGAAATATATATGATGATGCATGCAGCACAAATAACTGGTTACCATAGGAACAACTGTAATAGTGATCCCAAAGCAGGGCTGGACTTTTTTTCAGGATTTTTTTCCCCCCCTTAATACCATACTTTGTACTTATATAAAGATCCTAGTCCCCTTTCATTTGCAAATCATTCCAGAAAAATGTTCCTATTTAATATGATTTGACTATAAATTGATAAAATTTTTCAGTATGTTTGCAGTAGCCTTCTGGCCTTATGTATTTTTTACAGATAAAGAGATGAACACTAAAGGAATTTGGTGTCCATGACACTGTAAATGACAACCTCAGGATAAGTCTTGCTGCTTTAAACACTGCTGTGATGGCATTACTGAAGTAAGCAAAGCATTTATTATATTTTTCTCTTCCTTTTCTCCATCATAAGTTACCCTTTTACAACATCCTGGCATACAATTCTGAGAAAACAGTTATGTGTAAGGAAGAAACAAGCAAAATGGCAGGTAGATTTTGATTCTTCTAAATGTAAATGGTATTACCTGCTATTATCTAGCTCTGCACACATCATCAGGATCAAAAAGTGGGTTCCAAACATGCACTAACATATTGCCACAAGCCTATGTATAGGTTTGTGGGGAATTAATCAAGGATTAGTTTGCTTCCTCCCCTTACTCTTGCCAGGGAAATGGAGGGAGCCCTGTTTCTACCAGCATGCAGATTTCTTGAGTATTGGTTAATGCTCTATGATTCTGTTGAGAAAGGAGGTCATAGAGCAGCTTGCTGGCCACCAGGCATCTGGTTAAAGTCAACCCATCTCAATCAATCCTTAACTTCATCTCCATTTTGGGTAAAAATGAATAGGAGAAACCTAGATAGATGCCTCACAGAGAAAGAATTTCAGTTAAAAACAAATAAGATTTTCTTTCTATTGGTCATGCATGTAACAGTGTTTGGCTTACACAAAAAAAAAAAAAACACGTTAAAAACGCATTAGGAGAAGCTGTAAAATAGCCATGGATAGAGAATGTGAGTTACATGTGATTAGAGAGCTCTGCCTGCTTTGCTGTATTTGGGTGTAGAAGTTCTGTGTGCTGTGCTTTGCCAGAGTGCTGGGATGCAAGGGTACATCCACACTGCAGCCACAGGAATTTATATAGAGTTTTAAGTGGTTATAAGAGTGCTATTCATGGCAGATCTGGACAGCTTAACATGAACTCTGCACTGCAGTCACCCAAATACCTGAAGCAGTGATATACAAGTTTTGAACAGTTGTAATTTTCTGAGAAAAACCACATGTTAGGGAAAAATCCTACATCAAATCTATTCCAACACTCTCTTCTCCTGTCTATCAAAAATTAGAGATATTATTCTGCCTCTGTAGTTTAAGAAAATGGTTGCTGTTACAGATTTCTCCTTTCAGAATGAAAGGCTTTTCACAGTCTGTAAAAAAACTGCATCAGCTGAAAAAATGATCATAATAGAGGGGGGCCTCTGTTCCTTTCTGAATTGATATCTCATGTACTTTTAGGTAATTGTGAAGTTTACTGAAGCTTTCCCATCCACAGTAGAAGCTACTGTAAGTTTCGTGTTACTGTAGGCTCTTAGTGTTTTTTTCCCATGCTAGCTATTTAATTTGGTTGCAAAGCAGATTCACATCGTCTTTTTTTCTATTTGACATATAGAATTTAATTATAGTAAACATTTGACACTAATTAGATAGTAGCTTTAGAGGACCTGATGTAATTTATTAGATTTAGGCATTTAACTGCAGTGCATTTAGTGTGTAACCATGTTTAGGGGTATAAATTCTATAAACCAGCAATTAATTTACATATACTTGCTGCTTCATTAATCTATGTGTTTGGATACCTAAAAATGTAAGGTGTAATATGTATTTTATTAGGCAATGAAGAGCAAAAAAAATCGTTGTGTAAGACAGAATAGAACTTTTGCAGAGATGTCAAAACACTATGACCTTCCAAGGCCAAAAATCCCATAGATGCTTTCTACTCTTTCTTTAGGACTTCTTGCACTCTGTGCTTCCTTAGAGGATGTTTCTCATGGCACAAAGGTGCTGTTTAGGTGGAGGTAGTTAAAGGCTATGAGGTTTTACTTCTAGTCTCACATCATCAAGTCTCTTTTCTGCCTCCCTCAGCATATCTGCAGGTGGGGATTTCCTAACCCAGGGTAGCAAAGTGATCCAGGCACTTAAGTCACCACTTCAGAAAAAAATATGGAGAGTTGTGCCCAATTAGCAACCTCTAGCAGCAGGAGGGGAAATGGCAAGCAGGGAGGTTGTGCAGAGCTGAAGGCCTTTGTGCAGAATGGTAAAACAAGGAAGAACTGCAGGATGTCATCAGGATCTGAACAAGCACCCTGGATAACCCTGCTCAAAAATTATCTCAGTGCAGAAAATTCACAATATTAACTATGTTAGCTTCTGTTTATTGTAGAAGCACTGTTTCTGTTGTTCCCTGGTAACACCGAATCACTTGAATAATAGGAAAAATGTAAATAAGATATTCTCCGAGTTATACTGCAAAAGCTGATCTAATTCTTTTATCAAATAAATTTTCCACAAAATACTCCTTTTCTTAGAAAATTAAAACTACTGCTGATTAAATGTTTTTCAGGAAAAAAACCAACTTTTTAATTTGAGAAGTAAAATATTTAATAACAAAGAAAAAACTTTTCCACCGTGACAAAATATTTAATTTCACAAATTTAAAATTATTTTCCATTTGAAAATGAAATTGTCATAGTAAAATGTAAACCTCATCAAGTTCAACAAGGGCAAATGTGAGTCCTTCACCTGGGTGAGGACAATCCCAAACAGAATGGGAGAAGGTGCCAGTAAAACCTTATTGGGGCTTTTTAATGCTTAAATGGGCTTATGAGAAAGACGTGGACAGACATTTTAGTAGAGCCTGTGGCAATAGGACAAGGGGCAATGGTTTTAACCTAAAAGAGGTGGTAGATGCCCCATTCCTGAAAACATTCAAGGTCAGGTTTAACAGGCTTCTGAGCAACCTGACCTAGTTGGTGTCATTTCTTATTGCGGGGGAGGTTTGACTGGATGACCTTTAAATGTCCCTCCAGACCCAAACCACTGTAGGAAGAATAAAAAGAAATAAATTTTAACACCCCTGTTGTTCTTGGCTGATTAGGCTTAAACTGGTCTCAGGATTTTTTATAAATACCAAATATTTTTTCTGAAACTTCTATTTTGTGATGTGTAAGTCAATCAGCACAAAGCAGAGAAAAGCAGAAGTGTACAGAATTCACATAGCAACAGGGATGGATTTTAATAGACCTGATTATGAAGTAGATGGGGGTGTGTGTGCATGTTGGGGGAGAACTGCAATTACTTTTAATTTGCAATGAAAAGCCAAGAATTTTCGAAAAGAGGAAAAAATAGACAAGTAAGTTATAAAAGGAACTGAAAATGAGAGTAGTAGATAAAATAAAACTCATTTGTCCTTTCTGTCCTATGCATACAGTTAACACAGATTTCTTCTTTCCTGTAGGTTTAATGCAGTGCTAATGGCTTCAGTATCTTCTTCTTAGATAGTCATATTTTAATATTGCAGGTTTCCTAAGAGGCTATATGTTGTAGTAACCACCTAGAGAATAAAAAACTTGTTTGGGAACCATCTGTGCTTAAAAACAAATTGTTGAACACAGTTATTTGGAATTGCAGTTGCTGGGACTGGGAAATAAAGTAATTTCAATACACTTTTTAATAATATATTGGAGGATGCCAGTGCAGAGGTGGAGTCTGTGTTCTGAACTCACTGCACCCTCAAAAGAGTGGGAAACTCAAGCTTTATTGTCTTAAGAACATGCGTGATGCTGATTAGCATTTGATTTATGTGTCTGCTGTGTTTATTTGTTTATAAAAATGCCCTGCCTCTTTGCAATAATCCAAATCCTATGTTGTAGCAGTTTCTATAGCAACTATGCATTTATTATTGAATAAAGAAAGAATTATGTAAACCAAAGCCATAAACCATACATAAATTATCAATGCATAAATTCCTACTGTCCTGGTTTCTCAGTCCAATTCTCTACAGTTTGTCTGTAAGCAAGTAAGTAATATAAGAAAATGAAAAGCAGATAGTTTCACTCAACCTTTTCTTCAGTAGCATTATTAGAGACAATTATCTGTCTAGAAATCCTGATAATATCTGACTCAAGTAATTCAGAATCATGAGTCATTCCCTTAAACTCATGAGCCTGGTTTTTAAAATCTTGAAATTAAAAAAAAAAAACCGCTAACCTTAGGAAAATGACTCCCGCCTTCCCCCAATTTTGATTGGTTTTGATTGTGAAAGCATGCTATCAATTTTGAAGCATTGTTTTGAAGCCTAGTTGAGCTACCAAGAATATACTCTAGGGATAGAAACTTAGATTCTGAATTAATTTTGTATTCTAACAATATGTTCTACCTGTTGATATGCAGCAATTCCAGTATCAGTTCTCTTAAAAAGTCAAAAATGTTCACCCAAGCCTCTTTAATTAGTTCTCTCTGTTGATTTCCATTATTTGGCTCTACCAGTGCAAAACAACACCCAAAACCTCATTTGCAGCTAGATGTAGTTGAAATTCAGGAATCCTAGCCAAGATTTCAGCCTTTAGTTTCTGGATGCCAGCTGAAAGTCAAAATCTTGGAATCTTCCATGACATTAAAAAAAAGAAAAAGAAAAAAGAAAAGAAAAAAGTCCTCCAAATCCTACTGCAATATTCAGTTTTGAGAGTGAAAATGTTGAAATAAAACATTTTGACACTTTCTGGAATTAAATGTTTTGAAACTTCCATTTGAAAATATTTTAAATGTTGCTGGTGTGAATCAGAAGAAAATTGTTCTGTTAGGGAAATTTTTGGCCAAAATTGCAAATCCATTCATAACAGCTGCCAGACTTTCTGAGGCAGACCGCAAGATCTGAGCTCAGGGATTCTCATCCATGTAGCTCTGCTGAGCATGAATTGTCAGTAAAAGCCACAACTTATTGCTTATAATGTCTGACTTCCCATGTCCATGCTTATTTAATCTTTGGCTTTGCCTGAGCAATTTCAATCAAAAGTATATCTTTCCAAATGAGCAACCACTTCCTAAATGTGCACAAAGCCTGTGTTGTTATTTTTAAAATGAAGCCAAATGGATGTACATAGGACAATAAAGCTGTCTCCACACGTGCAGTGCATGTTGATTATCTACATGTGTAATTTTACTTCATAAAGTCATACAATTACCTTAACTTATGAAAGCAGTGTACTGTGCAACACAACACAACATATATTTATGATATTTACTATCCAAGTCTTTGGCTAAAAAACAGAAGTTTCTGTTCATCACCATGATTCATCTCATTATCTCAGTGGGGTATTTAGTATGTTTGTTTAAAAGTGCTCTTGAAGCTTTCCAAAGACAGAAGGCTAAACAAAAATCCAGACATATGCCATAATCAAAGTACAAGATGCAATTAGAAATTTTGTGGAGCAAAGACTGGATTAGAATCTATTTAATGTTTTCTTTTTTCTATTCAATTTTATATGTTGTCTACTTAAGAAGTAGATAAAAAAGAAAATATTCAATTCAGCCTCCAAGTCTTCTTGGATTCTCGAGGGTTTAAATAAATCTTCAGTGTATTACATATATATATATGTATGTATGTATATGCATATATAGATATAGATTAAATATGCAAATGTTATGCACGTACATACCTCTTTTGGATGACTTTGCAAGTCTTTCAAACTGAAGGTATTAGTAAAGTCTGAAGGAATATTACTATTATTTTATTAATATTATATTTTTAGAAAATAAGAAAGACAATCAGTGTTTCCAACAGATAAATAATTTCCATTCTACTCTCCTCCCAACAAGTATTCCGAAAATACTTTGTGTGCCAAACAATAAGGAATAAAAAGTGCTATTCTGTGTAGCTCAGTGAGTATGTTGGTTTGGGAATCCAAATGAAATGTGTTTTCTCATAAAATATCCCTTCTTTTTAATCTTTATGATATCATGAGATAATAGTATAAAGGGTATTAACTCACTGCAAAAGCAAAATATAGTTCAGGAAAATGTGATAAAATATGTATTCTTAGCTTTCAAGGACTATTGTGATACATTGCAGCAATTTTTTTACCAAAAAAAGCCTTTAGAGTCTATTGTGGACTTTGCCAGAAACGCACACCTTTCTCTGCTGGTAATACAGAAAATAATGATATTTTTCTTAACATTTTTTTAATGAGAACACCATATCTCTGTGGACCACATTGACTTATTCAATACAATGCCACCCTTCAAATTTAGAGTATTTCTATTTGCAAGCTCAAAAAGCAGAACGGTATTCATGTCAGAGACAAAATAATTCCTTATCCCTTGCTCCTCATTAGAGAGAAATATAAAGGCCTTGCTGCTTTTTCTTGAATTGATTAATACTGAATGGCCTAATTATCTGTGCAGTACTAATAGTTTAGTTTATTAATTGAGAAAGTAGGATGTGTAAGAGGTATGTAGTGATTTAGGCACTTGAAAAAGCATTTGGTTGTGGTGTTTTTTAAGGGACCCACTGATTCCATGATGGTATGGAGAAGATCTTTATTGTGCAGTGAAAATTCTTTATACACTACAACACAAACAGGAAATGACTTTACACTACAAAGTGCTCTAATTAAGTATTGTGTTTCACAACATTACTTTTTATGGCAACAGGTAAACAATTCCTATTAAGGTAACAAACAATGTTTTACTTTTGGCAGGTCCAGCAGTTCACAGGCCCACAATGCACTCTTTCCACCTCCTTTGTAACCATGATATTTTTCACTAATCCTGGAGCTTCTTTCAGACCAGAGACAGAAGGTCACTTTGGCTTTCAAGGCCTGTTGCTCTGCTACCTATATCCTGTAACTCCACATTTGGTCAATCAGCAGTTCAAAATGAAAGTAAAAATGCAAACATTTGCCTCTCAGTCAGCAGCTTGCTGTGTTGTTTGAGTTGGCCATATAGCCATCTCAAAATGGAAACAGCTTCAGAGCCCAACCAAATTCACTGTAAACCTTTTTCTCCCTCCAGTATTTGCCTTCAGGCAAAAACAACTCATGTGCTGCAGATTGCATATTCCTACAAACAAATGCAAGCTGCTCTTGCCTACCTGCAAAGAACTTGGACTAGTGAAGACAGGAAGGAGGACAGATAAGGAAATCCATACAAAAGAGAATCATATAATGATTTGGGTTAAAAGTTACCTTATACATCATCTAGCTCCATATGGCATCATACTAAAAATAAAACTCATGAAAATTGGCTGGTGGGTTGTGACCCACTGCATGGGGACTGGCTGGGCATTGGTCAGAGGGCAGTGAGCAGTTGCGTTGTGTATCCACTGTTTTTTATATCGCTTTATCATTACTATTGCTTTCCTTTCCTCTCCTATTAAATTTTCTGTATCCAAACTTGTGAGTTTTTTTCCAGTTCTCTCCTCCATCCCATGGTGGGGTACTGAGGAAATGGCTGTATGGTGTTTAGCTGCCTGCCAGGTAAAATGACATTATCCCTGTGTTCGCTGCTGATGCATTTTGGTTGTGTGTTTTAATTTGCCTAAGAAGGGTTGCAATTTGTATTTTGCCATAGTCGTGCCATGCATAGAAGTGAACCTGCAGATTTTCTGCAAATTTTTTGTTTGAAAGAACCCCTTGCCTAGCATTACCCAGAGCATGCACATAGTGACTTCTGAAGTTCCTCACCTTTTTCCTTTCCCTACAAATTGTAAAAGTTCCCATGTGTTCCCTAGTAGAAGGATTTCTTCAGCAATCTGCTCTGAATGCTCCACTTTTGACAGGGCAGTGGAGATGAGTGTGGCAGTGCAGATTGTCTGCTCAAGTTTTATGCAAAGAAATGGTGATGATGAGTGGTCATCAAAGCCATTCAGTTCCATCAAAGCCATTCAGTTCACTATAAATTAATGAATATTTTTTATTAAGTATTTTCCTATTTACTTTCAAAAGCGGTGAAAATGCAACATCATTGATATGATTTACTCTCTTGGATAGAATGGTGACAACAACTTAGTTTTTCTAGAAAAAAAGTTGATATTTCTTGTGTTAAAGAATGAATTTTAGTAAGAGCAAGGGTTTATGGTTAGAAGTGATTAAATTTAAAGTGTTCAAGATGATCTCAACAAAAAAGGATGTTTTCTTCTTTGTTTACTTTTTTTTCACCGTGGAAGGAATGGAGAGCCTAAATATGTGAATGCCATCTGCAATAAAGCATTCAAATAACTCAGTGTTATGAAACAGTCTGTATTTTTTCCATGCATTCACCGATTAAAGTCAATCTTTCTGTTCTATGAATGGTTTCCTAGATGACAGTACTGTAAGTTTCGATTTTAATTACAATGTCTGTTTATCTTGATAACATATCCAGAGCTCAAAGCTGGGTGTATTAATAGCAGACATTTCAACAACTCACTACCCTTATCAGCATTTGTAGCATCAAGTTCTATTTTTATTTTTATTTTCAGGCTGTAACTAGCCTAGAAATTGTCTGTGCAATCTCTAATCCAGTGGATGTTTTCCTAATATGACTTAATAGATTGAGCTGTGCAGAAGCTCAGAATACCCTTTATGTGCCATTTTTCAAGTATTTTCAGAATGCTTTCAAAACAATAATGGCTTCTATGCATTGGCAACACTTCATATCTGGTTTAATTTTCCTTAATTTTCCTTTTATGAGAAGCAGATTGAAAGAAACGAAGGTACTGTAAAATTAAAAATAAAATTAGGTGGCACATTACTGTGTTACCATAATTTGAAAGACATCAACAAGTTAATCAGAATCTAATCTTCTACATTTTTCTAGTCAGTTCTTACATCAGGAAAGCTACAGGGGCTGGATGGCCAGGCCCAGAGTGTGATGGTGAGTGAAATTACATCAGATGGTGGTTTGTCACCAGGGGTGCTTCCCAGGGCTCAGTGTTGGGAAAAGTCCTGTTTAACATCTTTATCAATGATCTGGACAAGGGGATCAAGGGCACCCTCAGTCAGTTTGCAGATGACTCCAAGCTAGGCAGAGTGCTGATCTGCTGGAGGGTAGAAAGTCTCTACTGAGGCACCTGGACAGGCTGCATTGATGGGCTGAGGCAAATTGCACAAAGTCAAGTACCAGGTGCTGCTTTTGGGTCACAACAACCCCAAGACAATGCATCAGATTTGGGGAAGAGTAGCTGGAAAGCTGCCTAGCAGAAAAGCACCTGGGGATGTTGCTGAACATGAGCCAGGTGTGCCCAGGGGGTCAGGAAGGCCAGTGGCAGCTGGCTTGGGTCAGCAATAGTGTGGCAGCAGGACCAGGGCAGGGATTGTCCCTCTGTGCTCAGCACTGGTGAGGCCACACCTCAAATCCTGTGTTCAGATTTGGGTGTCTCACTACAAAAAAGACTCTGAGGTGATGGAGTGAGTCCAGAGAAGGGCAGTGGAGCTGGGGAAAGGTCTGGAGCACAAGTCTAATGAGGACCAGCTGAGGGAGCTGGGGGTGCTCAGCCTGGAGAAAAGGAGGCTCAGGAGGGGCCTTAATGCTCTCTACAAGTGCCTGAAGGGAGGTTGTGGTGAGTGTCAGTGTCTTTTCCCAAGCAGCAAGCAAAGGACAAGAGGAAATGGCCTTAAGTTGCACCAGTCCCTGGCTCTACTTCCCAAAAGAATACATAAACCTGTGGCAGAAAGTAGTGAAATGTACATCATACACTGTGAATACCAGAAATATATCTGTATTTGAAGAGTATGGGTATGTTGGACAGCAACCAAGAATTTGAGTTCAAGGTTCACAGTACAGGACTCTTCAGACATGGAGTTGACTGGAATTTTCCTTAGTCTCCCATAAGACCTGAGAGTAATTTTTGCACCTTTGTGTGCTGGACATAAATTGGCCTTTCCTGTTAATGTGCTTTGTCATGGGCAGGGCTGTATCTTATGCAATAGTAGAGTGGTTGCAGGTCGGCATGTAAGCAATGCTGTAACACAAAATCAGATGAATATTCATAACAAAATAAATACTCATGTTGAAAATATGTTTTGATATCTGAAGCATATATTTTACTGCAGTTCATGCTTTCAGCTAAATGCATTAGTTGTTTTTTTTAAATGAAAAATCACTCCAGGAACATCTGTAAGTTTTCTGTCAGGTCAGATTGACATTTGTGACTGGATAGATTTGCCTTTCAAGACTGCATTCTATTACAATAAGAAGTACAAATCACAAGGCCTTTAACTGTATCTGTTTTATTTGCATATAGTCTGGACCTTATGCATGCTACCTCCACATAATTCCTTTGAGGCACTTTAATCAACACAAAATTAAAGTTAATTATGGTAATTAAGTCTTCTGAAAGTAAACCTTTCTGAAAGTAAAAGGTGACTGGAGTAGTACTCAGCTTTAGCACAAGGCAAAAAAACCCCAACATCTTCTTCATTAGTTTGGTATTAATACGGTACCTTCCTAATGCCTCTTCTGAAACTTGAATTTTAAATTAAAGTTAGAATTTGCCTTTCATTGCCTGGTGTGTGACATTAGAGTTAAATGAAAAACATGGTTGTATCTACACTGTCACTGTTGGTCTCTCTAAGTGGCTCTTATCCAACTTATGCAACTCTCACTCCATAAAACATTAAATAGCTATGTTGTGAGATTTCACATGTGGTGTCCTTTGGTTTAATCTTCAAGTAGCTTCAGCTGAATCAGACACTGAGGGGATGGTCTTGTGCAGATGATGTTGTGCTCTGATCTTGTTATTGCAGTGACCAGACTCAGCAATCCTCATTGCAGCCTCTCCTGGTTGTCAGTTCAGTGTCATAAATTTGTAGTTACAAAAAAACTCCATTTAACTTTTCTCTAAGCAGATCTGTGTCTGCAGCTCTCCTGTTCCAATACTGAGAGAAATACTAATAAATCTGCACTTCAGCACACACTAAACCAGATCAATTTGGTAAGCACCAACATGGAAACAAATAGGCCCTTTCTAGCTATTAATAAAGGAGGATAATTGCTGGCATTAGTCACAGCATTTAATTTCACTGAAGTACTAGTTGGCTTTCATCAAGGTGAGGATTTTCTGTGAGGTATTTTCAAGTGTCATGGCTCATGTTTTATAAATAGGCAAACTTTGCTTTCAAATGATAAATAAACCAATAAATGCATTCACACTCTCCAACAACACATTGGAAGACTTCTGGTTTATAACAAGCTGCATAGATATAAATAGAAGTTTGGAAGATAAAATATCTAAAATTTTGAAAGATGCACCATAGTACTAGTCAATGACTGAATAGGTGTGTTTTTGCTCCACTGAGAAGCATATGGGTGGAATATTTTTCCCTTCAAAAAAAGTTGTTAATCTGATAAGAACATAGTGCTTACTGCAAGGAGCACAAAAATTAAAGCATGAGAATCTAACCAGACAAATGAGAAACAGCTTGATGAGTCAGTAGCCCATATTGTATGTCAGGAAGATAGACATTTACCTTTGTTCTCTCTCATGTTCACGGCTGTCATTGCAAAGATGACTGCTCCAGGCACTAATCCTCCTCCTTAACAAAGAAACAATCCTTCTTTCCAATTACTTCAACACATTGGAAAGTCTGCTTTCTATATTGCCAAACTATATCATATCCAATTGATTTTGTGGATTTAGGAAGCTGCAGGTATGACCAATACATAATGGGAGATCATCAAGGAATTTGTTTGCTACTAAAAACACACAAAAAAGCACTCATAACCAAATGAATGGTGACTATATCATCACCACAATAGGAAGAATGGATGTGTTTGGGCCTTTTTTGCTGCTGAAACTGAAATGATGGATTGGAGTGGAAATAAATAAAAACTAAACATACTCATTGTTGAAGGGGTATGAAGAGTTTAAAAATTACCACGACTTCTGAATGTATGGTAAATGTTAAGAATCAGCGGAACATATAACTTGGCATTTCAGGGTGCCAGAGTTTGTATATATATTCCAGCTGAGGCTGAGGTTCAGATCCTCACTCTCCTCCCTAATCCATAGCTTGGCTTTATAAGAGTCCCAGTATCCTCTCATCCTGCCTTTCACTTGGAGTGATGAGGTTTCTCTTTTCTTCTCTACTCCTCCTCCAAGTTCTCCACGATCAAGCACCCCCACTAAAATAGTACTTCCATTCTCTCTTAATGCTCCAAATCACAGATTCAAAGATACAGAAAATAAACATATCTTCCTTCATTTATCTGGAAGAATTGCAGTGCAATGTCAGATCAGATGAGTCAGAACCCACAGCAGCACCCAGGCATTGGTCTCAAAGGGTCACCAATAGAAATGTATGTGTGGGAAACATTCAAATCCTATTCTTAGAGTCTATGATTTAGTTGTCTTTAATATATCCTATAGAGGAAATACATAGAGAGAGTTTCAGGTTTTCCTACCAGAAAGCTTTATCAAAGCTTAATTACCATTTATTATTATATTTTGTTTTCCAAAAGATAGAGCTGTATCTATGTGGGCTCCATTCAAGTCCAGTCATAATTAAGCAGTGTTTGCTCAGATTTCTGAGACTTCTAGGGAAATAAAGGACAACAAGGTCAGTTATGACCAAATCAAATGTGATTCAGACTATTGAGGTCACACAGACACTGCTGTCGATTCAGGAGATATTGGCAGCTTAGAGCAATAAAGAAAAAGTTTGGACATTGCAGGTTTTTCTCTTGGCAAGAAATGCTGTGGTACTGCTAGCAAAATGACCATATGTTTGAAATAATGAAAGTGGCCATCACTTAAATAGAAATCTGAAAGAGCATAAACTTGAACTACTTTGGTTTTTTGGATCACTGAATCCAGTCCTAAAGGTTTGATTTAGCATATGTAAAAGATACAAGGAGTTTCACTGATTTTAACAATACAATGATATTTGCGGATGAAGTTATTAAAATCCAGAAATGCAGATTAGTTTGTGTGAAAATAATCTTCATCTTCAACAATAAAATATAAATCAAACTTTTTATAAATTCATGTATTTGAAAAATTCCTTATCTAAACCATCAGAGAACTTGGGAGACAATACAATGTATTTACATTTAAAATTCCCATGCTGTGTCAATTTTATATAGAAGCTCCCTTTATATCTGAAAGTACACAGTGCTCTATTTATGAATAAAACATTTCAATTACTGTAAAAAAAGAGTCTTAAATTTTCACTATTTAACTTGAATAATATGTTATTCAAGATGACCTGCAAAATCACAAGTACTTTGTTTAAAACTTATTCTATTTATTTAATGGTTAAAAATAAAATTATTGGTCTGAATTTTACCTATGGAAGCTGATTCAGTTTTTGTGTCTATGCCCAGCTTTTGATAGTCATATAGTAGCTGTTCACCTTGTTATAGTAATTGTAAAGGTTTCATGACATTAGAAATAAACATTATCATTACTTCTGCACTTCTGTGCAGTATGTAAGTGTATATATACGAATTTATATGTAGAAAAGACAGTGCTGGAACCATAGTTCCTGCAGTGCTGGAACCAATTTTGTTATGATTTGGCTGTCATATGTTCAGCTAATAGGAATCAAACAGATAAATCTTTATACCTCTCTCTTCTACCTGAATACCAGGAATTATGATAAGGAATATTGCACTGTTATAGGGTATGTACTGTTCCAAATGTGTTAATGAGAGCATTGCTGAAATACTTTCTATTCCTGTTGAGGAGTAAGCACAGCTAATTTTTATTTTATCACTTGTTTTTAGCTCTGATAAAGTTATCAGTTCTCTCACAATTCCCTCAGGTGATGCAGAATCCCTATAAAACCTCCAGCAATAAATTCCATAGAAAAAAATCACTGATAGTGGATTTTAACTGAAATCTCTGTTTCAGGTGTCTGAGGTAGAAAGTCTCATCTGGAAAATAAACAAGTCCAGCTGCTGACTTGGCTTAGCGTGCAAAACAAGTTAGGCTCTGCTTAGTGGGGGAAAGTGGCTATGCTGCTCTAGAGCTAAATTAAAGATTGCTGAGTGAAGTGTAAACTCAGAGTTTATTAAAAACAAAATCTGGTAGTCACTGTGATGTGTTTGTGTTTTTTAAAACTTAACAATTAACAGAACTATCTGTATCAACAGCTTTATATGTTCTATGCAAATGGTGATATAGAAAGGATCTTAAATAATCCCAGAGAAGAGACATAGTTCTATCTCACGCTCTTTTCAGTCAGGAGAAATGTCTTAAATCTGAGAAATTAATTAGAAAATTGAAGCATTTCCAAAGAATGAGGAAAGTTCCCATTAGAAGAGCTCAAGGTAATACCAGATGTTTCTAGCATAGCCATCGTTTCATGCAGAAACTTAGCTTTTCCCCTCATGGCTAGCTTTTGTTACATGATTTTGGGTCTTTTAACACAGTGGGTGACTGGCTGCCTTTGTACATGGATATTTGCTGCACTGCAGTTTTGCTCCTCACTTTGTATTTTGTACATTCTTACAATGTACTTTGCAAATTCTTAGAATGTATTTTGGAGTACATTGAAAATACTGTGAAGTGTGTAACAGCAGTCAGATTAAAGCTCTGAACTCTTGCTTGAGAAGCAATAGATTGTCTGCTGCCAAGGGCGAGCATGTATGGATCTACCCTTTCTGTTGGGGAAGGTTAAATCTGTTGAATTGCTCACTGCTTTCTATTAGTGAATCCAGTAAAGAAACTGTTTGCCAGGTTCTCCCATGAGAACCTTTGTATATATTTTGCTTGTGCATAATTTTCTCAACTTACTCTGAACAGACCATTCTCCGACCTCTCTCTCACTTAAAAACATAAAATTCACTTTTTACCTGGCATTCATTCCATCTGGATTAATATATTTAATATCTTCTCTTTATTTGTTTAATATATACAAAATAAAAACCATCAATTCCCATGTCAAATCCCCATTAGCAAGTTTGCTGATGACAAGCTGGGAGGAGTGGCCAACACCTCAGAATGTTGTGGGGACCTTCAGAAGGACTTTGACAGTACTTATGATTTACAGTCTGGTCATGGCCACTGCTGTTGCAGAATCTGAGCATTGTCCCTGTGCCATCCTACAGCTCAATGCCCTCTCTGGTTTCCTTTGCAAGGCAGCCCCATCCTATAGACACAGGGTAGGGGCACAGCCCAAGGCTCTAGGGATGGCTGGCTGTGTCTTTTTGTCTTGGAAACATCTAGCACAAGCTTGGGAATAGCTGAATCCAAGTCTGGGAACTATATCCTAATAGAAATTATACCTGTAGCCTAACAGAAATTATAACCAACTGTAGCATTAGAGCCCTCTGTAATATTTTCCTGTGGAATCAGACAGAAAACATTACATATATTTCTTACATTTGAAAAATATCACAATACCTACACCTGCACAGGTGCAGTCATAATTCAGGCTACAATAACTAGCATTCCCACTTACTAACATAAATGCACAGAGAATGGAAACTGCATAAAAATAAATGTGCATGTTTATATTTTTTGAAACTTTGCTGATAAAGTAGGAAATGTCAATGTATAATGACTTCAATGCATAATAACTTAATCCAAAGCACTACTGAATGTTCAGTTTCTTGTCTATTTTCACCACATGCCTCTTATCTAACAGATAAACAAGTAATATCCCCATTCAATGAAGATGGCTGTTTAAGGCTCTGTAATGATGAATTCAAATACCAAGTTATGAGCTGCAGAGGGAGAAATTCAATTGTTGTAACTAGGCAAAGTTATATAACTTGACCTGCAGGTGAAAAAACATATGAATATATTGAGACAGATTAGAAAGTCTTTTCTGTACTCTGATATAAAACACGAGCAGCTATTTTTCAAGCAAGAAGACTCAAACAAAAACTGAAGTAGAATAAAAAATGTTTTAAAGTAATATTAATAATTTAAACAAAGGAAATAGTTTGAAGGTGGTCATAAATGACAGAAGTAATCAAAACATTTAGCACATACCTTTTAGTATATATAGATATGAAATTAAAATATTTTTCTATTTATTTTCCCTTCCATTTAATGTTTATAGCTAATTACACAACTGAATTCTTATGATACATCAGCACTGGATCTAATTGCAAAAGGTTTAGTGGTAATAAACCATCCTTCAGCACTGCTTCCTTTTGGTTTATTATTGTTTCTGTTTTCTAATTAATTTATCAATATGCACAGATTAACAAAAAAAAATTTAAATATTCAGTGTTCCTCAAATAAATACTTGGATGATTTAGCCGTCTTATTGCATAATGTTAGAATTTCATAAAGTAGTTCTTCACCACGGAAGAAACTGTCCTTTTTCATACTCATGTGATCAAAAAAATTAGAGAACGTATTTAGAAAAATATCTGTTTATGATTTCAATACTTTGAATTATGAGGGACTTTCACAACACTTTATTCATTTTTTTTTCCATAAACCACCACTGTTCAAATCAAGTAATTCGGTCTTCCAACTTATTCTTTTCGTATTTGAAATTTCTCCAAACCAAATTAGTCATTCCTTTGTCCTGTTAAAGTCTAGTCTATTATTAGATGTGCTGTCCTTCTAGAGATTCCTAAAATTATAATCCAGTCCCCTTTTAGCTTTCTATTAAAATTCTTCTACTCTTGAGTCACTGTTGTAGTTCTTCTCTGAACCCTCCACAGCACTTCAGCACCCTTTAGAGGGGCATAAATGAAATTCTATTTCAGGTGCATCATCAGATTCACTTCTATATCCATTATTGCAATCTGCAAAGTGCAGAGTGACTGGGATCCCATACTTAGGTGCATACAGATATTTGCAACCACCTTTAAATACAATTATTTTCCAAAATAATAAAAATTATGGCTATGCTGTACAATCCCTGTCAGTAAGGCCCTGCAGTTGGGTGAATTAAATCTTAGCCTTCAGTCAAATACTAGTAAGCCAAGATAGAGCTATATCTCGGTGTGTTCTTCAACATTTTTGCTTTTATGTCTTGAAGACTCTGGGTGAAAGCAACATGTACAAGATTAACATTTCTACAGGAAAAAAATTGAGACCTCAGCTAAATAAGAATGTAAGTATCAAATTGACTTATAGCTTCTAGGTGTAACTTAAAAAGAGGTTTCTTGTAATTTTGACATAGATGTCATAGGAAAATATTTTTTATTTCAGGAAAAAGCAGAACATGTATATCCATTTGACTTCTGTAACACACCTGTGAAAGCAAACTATTTCTTGGTATCCATAAACATGTCTGGATGTTATATTAACATTCTCAAACAGTAAATATGTCTGCTTAGTTTTAGACAATCAAACAGTACTAGAAATGTTCGTGTTGTCATGTTTCTAGGCATAGTCAATGTCACATACTGTCATAGTTTTACCCTGGCCAAATGCCAGGCACCCCCAACAGCTGCTCCCTCCCTCTCCCGTGCCACAGCTGGGCAGAGGAGAGGGAAAAAATTTAACAAAGAGGTTATGAGTTAAGGACTGGGAGGAAACACACCAAGGGCAAAACAGGCTCAACTTAAAGTGACAAAGAAATTTATTACTAGCAGAGACAGAGGAGGATAATGAGAAGTAAAAAAAGCCCTTAAAGACACCTTTTTCCCCCAACACCTTCCTCCTTCCCACTGACAGCACAGGGAACAGGGGTGGAGGGTTTGGGCAGTTCATCATCGAGATCCTCTTCTGCTGCTCAGGGAGAGGAGTCCTTCCCCTGCTGTGCTGTGGGGTCCCGCCTACAGGAGACAGTTCTCCTGAAGTTCTCCAGCGTGGGGTCCATCTCACAAACAGCAGTCCTCCCAAAACTGCTGCAATGTGAGCTCCCCCACGGGCACACAGTGCTCCCAAAACTGCCATGGCGTGGGTCACTCGTCCAGGAGGTGCAGTCCTCCAAGGACAGGCTGCTCCAGCCTGGAAGCAAAGGCCTCCTCTCTCCACTGGGTCTCCCACTGGACCACAGCCTCTTCCAGGCATCCACCCCCTCTGGCATGGGCACCTCCCCATGGGCTGTGGGTGGATCTCTGCTTCCCCTATGGACCCCATGGGCTGCAGGGGCACAGCTGCTCCACCATGGTCTACACCACAGCCTGCAGAGGAATCTTGGCTCTGGCGCCTGGAGCACCTCCTCCCCTTCCTTCTCCACTGACCTTGGTGTCTCCAAGTTGTTTTCCTTACATGTTCTCACCTCCTTCTCTTCTCTGGCTAGAAAAAACTGTGTGTGTTCTTTGTTTTGACTTCTTCTTAAATATCTTATCACAGAGGCATAACCAACATCTCTGATCGGCCCAGGCTTGGCCAGCATAATGCCCATCTTCAGAGCTGTCAGAGATTGGCTCTGCTGGGCATGGTGAAAGCTTCTAGAAGCTTCTCACAGGAGCCATCTTTGTGGCTTTCCCACTACCAAAAACCAGGCCAAACAAAACCAACACAGACACCTTTGAAATTTCCCAAAATTTATTTCAAAAGCTTTGTCGCAAACAATTGCGAAACATTCCGAGCTCTTTAATAATGTTGATGTGAGTGGCTCCATTTGTCTTCAAGAGCACTGGAAAGAACAGACCTAACCTATCCTGTTATCCTAAAGAATATTAACTTGTTAAAAATATTTTTAACATTTGAGTCTAATTTATAGACTATTTTATAGACTGTTTTATAATTACAAGTTGTTTTGGAGAACCCATTGTTAATCTCAAACCAAGTAAGGGGCATGATAAGACGCATCAGTGCTTAAATTATTATCATTAAGTCAAAGGATGAATAACAGAAAAATAGAAGTATTGAGAATGTTGATAACTGGAGTCAGGCAAGGGATACTTCTCATGAAAAGAACAGCATGGACTTCAGTCTGTCTAATTTAAATTTTAAAATGAAGTACCTTATTGGTAGTAACCCAGCCTTGTGGGTTTGGGTGTGTATGGTACATGTAAGTACACACCCCTGACATTCACTAGATGCTATTTTTATACATAGTACAGGTAAAGTAAAACAAAATAAAAAACCAAAATAAAATAAAATAAATAAAACAAAAACCAACCAAACAACAAAAACTTTAAAAAAAAAGAAAAACAACACTAAAATACCAACAACAGAAAACCAAAACCTCCCCCCCTAAATAAAAGCTGGGTTCACTAATGTAGGCATTTCCATACTTGAGGGGATTCTGGAGGCATTGTGGTCTAGGTGCTTTTCTTCTTTCTATATTTAGATGCCTCTATATCTAGTCAGATTATATTAATGTAATTAGTTATAGCCTAGCATATGGTCTATTTTACCCTCTTTAGGGGTGATGTAATATGATGCCAGTTGATGGTGATATTCCTGACAGATGGACATACCCCCTTCCACTATTGCAACACTTGCATGTACAAATTAACTTGAAGGGTTAATTCTTAAAAAGATTTATTGCAAATGTTACCACACAAACTCCAATTAAAAAAAAAAAATCTCTTTAAATGGATACACAATGAAGAAAAATACCAGGTAATTTAAAAATCTGCTGATTTAACCAAATGAGGCCTCCCTTGCCACACTTTTAATTGAAGAAGTGAAAGACCTCAAGGTTTTCTCTCTGCTTCATTTCCTTCTCATTTTTCCTTCTCATTTTTTCTG
This sequence comes from Lichenostomus cassidix, assembly GCF_008360975.1. Lineage (NCBI taxonomy): Eukaryota > Metazoa > Chordata > Aves > Passeriformes > Meliphagidae > Lichenostomus > Lichenostomus cassidix. Next base: position 11,673,413 of record NC_139479.1, on the reverse strand, counting down.
CATAGGGGAAAAAAATTAGAAAGAGAACATGCTTCATAGATCTCAGCATAGATATTATGGAGTACATAAAAGAGATTCTCAAGGGCAGGTTGTTTGCCAAGGAGCGTCCTTTGCAAAACCAACAGTATTTTATCTTTTCTGAACTTAGAACTCTAATTTGACCCCAAACTAGCTCTTTCAAGCAGAATTTTGTGACCACAAGACAGCAAGAAGTGTCACAGGGTTCTTAGTGCTGTAACAGAATATGTATAGCAGTCATGAGAAACACAAATGAATTAATTTTAAGAGCGTGACAATTTCTATTCACAGTAGAAAGAACTCTTCCATTTTTCTGGGGAAAAGACAATTAAAATCCATGTAGTTTGTCTTTTTATTTGAATTTAATGACCATGCAGCTGGCTTAAACCTTTCTGGAGGACAAAATATTGGGTATAGAGGGTATCCTCAGTATGGGAGTCCTGTTGGAGAGTAGTCAGAATATTTGAGGGTGGCTGAACATGAAAAAAAGCAAATTTCCTGGAAGTGAAAAATAACCTTGAGGGTGCATGGAGCATACCTGGTAAACAATCAGAATTCAGAGCATTTCCAGGTATGCTGCAGAATAAGCCCAACTGCAAAACCATTCTTTTGAAACACAAAGTCAAATAATGAAGTAGCTTGTCCAAAATATTGGTATCATATGAAAGGCTTCCACTGGACCTTTGGGCAATTCTGTTCTCAACCGTTCTACACTGGTTTTGTCTTTGCCAAATCCAGATTATTGATAAAAATATTCATGGCATAACAAACAATGGAAAGCTTTGAATGTGTTAAAAATGGTGCAAACATTCAAAATGAAGTGTAAACCTTATGAAAATAATCTACTAAAGTTTTCAAGATTTGTTGGTTTATTTTTTAAATAAATGGAAAATTATTTTCATCCTTCTTAAATAATCCTTCTATTTGATACCTTCCAACTCAACCCAAACAGGTAAACACTTATTCCTGTTTTGATAACAAATTGCTGCAAGACGAGTCCTCATATTCTACTGGATGCAATATCAGCAGATGTTACAAATGGTAAGATAACACTTTCTTATCTTATTCTCTAAATAAAAGATATAGATGTAAAGCTTTGGACTCACTCGATGAGCTTTTTTAAAGGGGCTTAAGCTTTTTATGCCCTGAGGCAGCGCATGCAACAATGTTCTCAGGATTTTAAAAAACAAACTTTTACTGGCAAATTTTGGAAAATGAGGATACTTGGCAAATTTTAAAGCAGCGTTCAATTAAAATAAAGCATTTTGCAAGACATTGACTTAGCAAATTTTACTATCCAAGTCACCCAGATTTCAGGAGGGGGAAATTAGGAGAAAAAAGAGAGAAAGGGGACAAAAAAAGATTAATACTCATCACTAGAATTCCAGTGTAATTTCAGCTGCTTGCTGAGACTAAATAAATATATGTGAGATTATATAAACGGGTGAGATACAGCTGCTCACAATATAGTGAATTCTTTATTAGATAAAAATTATTAATAAAAGCTGTGGTTCTTTTGCAGAGGAGTATTAATCATGAATCTAAACCAATGCCAATGAGAAGACTGTCAGCACTGATAGATCAGGTTTTAGGAAAATTTACTGCATTTAATGAGTGTAAATTTACCCTCACCACCATATAAACAGTGGAAAGCACAATTATACACAACCTTCAGAACACTGAATATAATTTTGTAAGATATATACAAAAGGTGACTTGCAAAGAATGGAAATTAAGTTAACTAGCAATTTCATGAATACTGGAAAATAATTCTGTGGAATTGACAGGAAGACAAAAGAGGTGTTCTATTCCTAGGTACCACAGTTCCTGTACATCTAGTAATGAAAGATATATCTTTGATTATTTTCATGAGTTTGAAAACTTTCTAATTCCAGAATTTCCTTGGGGGAAAAGCTAAATAATGGAGTATATGAAGTATTTATGAATAATTTTGATTCTACAAAATATTTTTTCCTCATTAAGAATAAACCTCATAATAGGTGTCTAAATTTTCTCTCTCTTATACAACAGTCATGGTGGTAAAAATTTGCAGGTAGCTTAGATAAACTACAATGACTAATACCTTGATAATCTTTACCAGCATAAGTAAACATAACTCTCATGGAAGGTAAGATCAATCCGCACAGGTTCATTCTGTTTCTAGATAAATCATTTGATTGACTAAATTTATTGACTTCTGCACTTCTTATAAAATGAGTTAGAGTATAACATCACTGTGTTATCAGCACTGGTTTGGCCACAAATCCAAAATGTGGCACCATACAGGCTGAGTTATGGCAAATAACTCAGCCAAACCCAGCACCTGAGGAAACGTTACAGTTTCTGCATGGAATACCAAACACTGAAACAGATACACTCCCAGTGGAATTGATTAGGGTACATTTGTGTACAGTGACTAAAAGTTTTAATGGTTTAGTCAGAGATCGTGAAGTGATATAATTTTTTAATTACCCATTTTGCCAGCAGGAATGTCTTAGTAAATCTGAAATGATAGACCTGTTCTTGTGTGAGAGTTTAAAAATGTAGATTTCTAAATTTTTTTTTTCTCGGATAATAAATTATTTATAATTCTGTAACATGATCTATTGTTTCTAAGAAATATATTGGATATTTTCAGAAACTACAGAAAGTTAGTTTTCTATTCCTGTTATATTTGTTAGTATAAATATCTGACAACTCTCTGCCACTTCAGGGTTAATAAATCTGAGTACATGTTTGTAAGTATAGTTTCATTAAATATTTAATATATTAGCTTCTAACAAATTTATAGAGTAAGTTAGTTACATGCTCAAGTATTTAATGAGGAAAAATACCTTCATATTTCAGCAGATAAGTTTTAAAGATACAAAGCTTTTTTCCAACAGAAGTTAAGAGGTAAGAATCTGAGAACTGACGTCCCTGTCACTTTGAACCAGGACTTTACAATGTCTGAAAGGAAACCTAAATTCAAACAAAGCATGGATATTTGAATAGGAAAATAAAAGATAGAAAGAAAATTGGGGTAAACTGCTTTGTAAATGCATAATGAAAGACACACATTAGAAGCTATGAAGTGGCAGAGATTCCAATTTCATTATTATGTAGTGCAATTTTGATTACTACTGTTGAAGTTTTTTCTTCACAGTTCAATCAGAACATCCATTTATTGAGTTCATTCCTTATTTTTAGCAATGTGATCTAAGATAAGCAATTACAGTTGCTAAACACTTCCCCAGCTGCTCACATAAAAGTATTTTTTTTAGAAGTGGCCATTGTTTTATTTTAGTGAGCAAGATACTCAAAAGCAAATGACCTGTGTCTTCCTAGAATTACAGTAAATAAACATCTAACTAAACCACCATTTTACAGTTCTGATTACAGAAAATACTTCATTATTTGCATATAGTAAAACACATGCTAAAATTTATATTAATTCTTAAGTTCAACTGGTTTCAGTAAGGCAAAACAGATGTTTAAAGTTATACATGCAGTATAAAATATATTTGGAGCAGGTTTTCTAAGTTGATTCTTTCTATACCCTTTCTAGAATTAGTGTGATTCTATTACAATTTAATTCTGTAAAATCTTAATTAAATCAATAAATCAATAGATATTTATAAAATTATTGTTATTTTGATTTTTTTTAGTATTTATAGCAATTATACATTTTATTTTATATATATATATATATATATATTTGTAATATATAAAATAAAAGTGCTTTCTGTTGGTATTATTACTTTTTTTGACAGCCCTTAATTTTTTAGTCTTAAAATGATTCTGAAATCTCACAGGCCTGCTGCTCCCCAGTTCTGTTACATAACTTTCTTGCATAGCTGAATATATGGCAGAAGGCAACTTTAATATGACATGAGGAGCTATAGAATTCCTTCTTCAGTAATTTATTGCATGCATCTGTAAGAGCTGCAACAAGATTTGCCAAACTGTATTTTCATTTTCATTGCCATTGACAATTCTCTTCTAAGAGGCAGCAGGAGAAAAGATGTTAATGAGCTTTTTGCTTGTGTTTTCTGATACAAAATGCATTGGCTGAAATCAGCAGCTCATTTTCTTAGACACAAGGATAAAACATGCATTTTACTTTGAGCCTAAGATGATGACATGTATCAGGAGAAAAATAAAGAGTATAACTCTTCCATGAGTAGTAGAGCCAGTGATTCACTATCAAATATTCTACTTTGGAATAAGACTTCTACTTAAAGGAATGGACAGTGTCAAATTATTTTCAGTACAGGTTTCTTGCAGTAGACACTACACATACATACACAAATACACATAAACTCATATTGATGTCTGAGATATAAAACATATATAATATATCAAAACAAGGTATTTTATATTATAAAATATAATTATCATACAAAAGGCATTGCAGGTATTATATAATATCCATTAAACAAAAGGAATTATATACATATAAAGATGAACAATTATTATTTATCATTATGCAACTTTAAAAATTATTCTCCATCATAAAGTAAATGAAAATTTAAGTGACTGACTTAAATAAGCTGGCTCTTGACATTAACCATTATCTCAATATGGTAAAACAAACCATAAAAACAATAAAACAAGTTAAAAATAAAACAGATTTTATTTTGCTTAAAATAAGTCTTTAATTAGTTGATTAAAAGCAGAATAATCCATATTTGTCAAGAGGAGAATCTCCAATTACTCATAATACTTTATTAGCACTTCTAGAAGGGTTCATAGACCAGAATTGCTGGAGCTTGTTATTTTTTATTATCTTTTCCATCTTAAAAATAGTTGAAAGTCCTGACTGAGTGCAGCAATTTACAGAAAGGATGCCATCCTGACTTTCCATCAGTAAGAATATACTTGTTCCAAGTCCTCCAGAGGACAACTAGGATGTGACTGACCTGAGCCAGTTGATTTCTCCCACTGAAGCAAGGTTGGTATATGCAGCACCTGCTTGATTGCAATGCTGTCACTGAAAGTGACATGGAAGTGTCAGCCCTTCTTATCCTTATCTTATTCCAGAATATTTCCCTTGATAAACTCATAATATCGAAAGACCTCATCATGTTCTTTAGATAGTCATGGCTACTCATACATAGTCATTCACTGCATAATAAAAAATAAACCAATTTCTTGTGAATAATTTCAGCCTTAATTAACCTTTTTATCTGAAAGACTTAAACCTACCAAGCATTCAAAGTTATTTACTCTTCATAATTCATTATCTCTTGATTAACTAGCTCTCCAGTCTTGTGATGGGAACATGATATACACTAAAGTGAAATGAAAAATATAATTTTGGATAGGAAATATGATGGTAATATCATCACAATGGCAATTAAACCAACCATGGGAAAGTAATCATTCCTCACAGACATGCAGATAAGTCAATTAAAGAAATATATATATCAGTCAATCTAATGGATATTCAATAAATAAATAGTTTTCCTTTTTGATGAACTGCAAACAGATCGTCCCAAAGGAATATTAATTACTTCAGGACAGTGTAGTTCTACAAAGTATTGAATAAAAAGCATAATAGAATTAAATTTATGATCAATTAAGCTGTGAAAAAGTTGTACATTTAGTGGAAATATTGGTGACATTTTCTCACAAAAGACTCAATAAAAAAAAACAGGTCTTACAGCATTTTCATTAATTTTTGCTCAATGTTAAAATCCAAAATGGAGTTCAGGGAGGAGTTACAGAGCTAAAATAATCTTACAACCATTTGGCCCAGTATGCTTTCACCAAATGCAATTATTATTCAGTATTCATTTACCTAAGTGATTGAACTTGCCTGGAGCAAGGAAGGAAGGAGCACAGGGCTAGACTTCAAGCAACCATACAAACCAATTTTAAAATTAGTACTCAGAACTACTGTTCTTCAGTGCGTAGAAAAGCTAGGACTCTAAATGAAAATAAGGGAAGAAAAGCTTAATTGAAGTGTATTGAAACCCATTAATTTATAAATTCCTAAACCCAGTTTTGACAATGCATCCTCAAGTGTTTTGGAGAAATTGGCTGAATTAATTATACACTCAGGAAAAAACAGGAATTTTTTTTTCCTGTTGTCTGAAAGTGTTGTGACTGAACTTATTTACGTTACTGCTGATAAAGTACACAGAGGTCCAAATGACTACAGCTATAATTAAATAAAATAATTATAAATTAATGTATAAATACACTTTCTGCTTGTTGAGAAATATTAACTCGCTTTTTTTTTTTTTTAAATTTTACACATATAAAAGTTCAGCTAACACATTCTTGAATCTATTTGTTTCTTCTTACACATCATCACTCTTTTTCTCACTAGCACTGGTACTTTGTCTTCCATAATAATGTTCACACATTTTATGTGCAAACTTCATGCTTGTACTCATGTTAATGTGTGATTACTGACTTAGGCTTCATGTAACTATTTGCCTCTAATAAGAACACTTTTTTGTTGGACGTCCAAAAAAATTTTAAGTTTGTCTAAAAGCATGCGAGAGAGTTCTTATTTTCTATTTGGTACTTTCTGACTAATATACGTTATTCTTAATCCTATCCACCTACTTTGAATTTCCGTAATCACTCTAAAAATTTTAAGAATAGCACAGAAAAGATTTGGGATTTGATTTTTTTTTCAAGAATAAAAATATTCATTCCTATATATAATGTTGATATGGGATAATTACAACTTTTATGTCCAAATATTATCTCAAAACCCAGAAAAAAAAAAGTGTTACTGAAACAAATTGCTAGAGCATTTTTCCAATAAAAAATATTGCTGAACTCAAAACTTGTATTCAAAATATAAGTTTAGTTCTGAGAAAAATGAGTTTTTTCTAAATAATATGTATTTCATCAACAATTCTTTGTGAAATTCTATTTGTAACAAATTTTAGACAACATTCAGCTTGTGCATTGTAGATAGTTTGAGCTATCTCTTCAGATGTTTCTTTAATAGTAAGGAGCAAACTGCTCTTGTAGTATTCTGCCTCTTTTATTCCACTAATAATAAGTATTAGTGGCCAGAAATGGACTAATAGAAATTAGAATAATCATCTTTTGTCCCTAAATTCTCCCTTGCCTTTCTCCCTCATTGTTATTCCCTATAAGTGTCAGAGCTTGCATTCACTAACTTTCCTTTCTGTTCTTTTACCTTTCCCCAATTTATTGGTTTTTTTCCTTCTTGAACTTTTTAAAGAAATATTGGTGAAATCATAATTATGTTTCTGAGCTGCTCATTACATCATTTTACAAATTGAATGGAGTGCTTGTGAACAAAGGTGAAATGAGGGGTTTCTTGCCTTATTTAATTCCTTGCTGTTATCTTTGCTTCTGTGCTCTAGCAAAAGCTTTAAAGCCAGGTGCAACAATACTGGGGTAAAATCTCCTCACAATGCAGCCTTGTTTCTGAATATCAGTCTCCCCTGGCATCCTTGGGCTTTCCTATTTCATGCATTATGTGCAGGTTTTCTGCTCATTCAGTATAACCTCGGGCATACTGTGAAAATGAGGTCTCAGCTGAAGCTCTGCTGCTTAGGCAAATTTAAGAAGCCTCAAACTGTGAATATTCTGGCCCTCTGCTGTCTGTCATAATTTGCATCCTCAAATCCCCTCCTCAGCTAACAATTTTCCTGAGTAATAGTTATTCATACAGTAGTTATTTTTCTTCTTTTTTTTCCTGTAGCAGAACAAAGGTGCCTTTGTTCACATGCACAGAAGCAACACTCTCTTCTGTCTGACATTTAACAAATGACGATTCTGTCGTCTGCTCTGCTCAGTTTCTAATTATTGATATACAAATCATAACACTTCTATTTTGCAACTTTCCGCCTGAGCTTTCATAATTTCCTTTTTCGTCATTCCTCTTGGATTGAAACAATTGAACTGTCATGAGCCTCTGTGTGTGAAAACAAAAGTATGAGGCATTCTTTATTCTTTCTTTCTTTGTTCTGAAAAGGTGTGCTGGAAAAAGATTTGAGAACGCTTGCCTGGAAAAGGGGAACATTAATTTTAAGTCTTTGGTCACCCCAGTTCAAAGCAATAGATTTTGGATGCAAACATTTTCAGTGTCATGAGAGGAGAGATAATATCAGCATGCATCTTAACCTAGTTCCTTCCCTGCTCACCTCCATTTGTTTCCAAAGGGAAAAGAATGCATCAATACATTAATGCGACTGTAAAAATGCCCTATTCACAAAATTATGAAGAATGTTTAGCTTTCTCTCACCTGAAACACAGAAAAGATTAAGGAGCTGAAGGCTCTAGCCAGGCTGGTCCCAGACAGCTCTCCCTTTGGTGTTCTCCTGGGGATTCACCCACTCACCAGGACCCCAGACCAGCCCCTGTCCCTGGGAGATTACAGCAGGGACAATGTCCAGCTCTGTCCCTGAGGTGTCACTTGGATCCTCTGGACTGTGGTGGTCAAGCTGCTGCCTGATGCTCACAGGTGCCAGGGCTGGAGTCACCCCCACTGCTGCTCCTAGGCATGATTTTCAGCTCTGTTTAATCCAGCAGGTGACAAAGTGGTGGTTAGGGTCTTCTGCAAGAACTCTTTAGGGATGTCACTCTGAAAAGCAGCAGCCATCAGTGCAGAGCATGAACAGGTAAAAGCAAAAACATCTTCAGCTATTAGATTTTGATTCACAACTCTAGGTGAATCACAGCCCTGGAAGAGGATTATATTGAGCCAATATGTTTAGGATGAATATATCAAGGATGAATAATTTTAATATTTATCTTAGAAATACATCCATAATTAAAGAAGTGCATGTAGCACCTAGTGTTGTCATTTTTGTATCATTTTCATTCCCTGGAACTGTCTATAGACAATCAAGCACACGATTTCTTTAGTAATAACATGCTCAGCCTTTTATGGGTTTTATAGGACACAAATTCACTTTTTATTGTGTTGGGCAGTGACTGAAATGCTTTCTGATGGAAAAATAACTCCTATATCTCCAATTCCTCTCTTCAATGCAGTGTGTGTGTGATGTGTTCATTCTTAAAGGAAAGTTTATGCCTAAATTTATGTGTGTGAGAAAGACTTCTAAGCTTGTTTAATTGTGGCTTAATCCACAGGGCTCAGTTCTGGGGAGAAAAAAGAGAAACAGAACTGCAGCAGTGCAAAACCTGAGGGCAGCCCTCCCCTGCTGCGGGGGGAGGGCTGCCCCAGAACCGGAACACGCAGGATGGTCATTCCATGGCCACGAGCTGTGGGGCTGGTCAGACGCGGTCCTTGTAGAAGCGTTGCAGGTTTAGAAAGGCAGCTGTTTGGTTCCTGGTCTGCATGGTGTTTTTATTGAGGAAAACAGGGGAGGAGTGGGGAGACTGGGGAGGGGGAAGGGAAGGCAAGGGAGGGTGCAGGTTCCATATGAGTCCAGAACCAAAGAGGCCCGTTCTGGATGTTGCTGGGGTTTTTATCTCTAGGGATGGGGGGCGGTCCTGACTCACATCCAGTCAGAAGGGGTCAGGGGGGCGGGGTCAGGGACAGGAAGGACACACGTTACAACACAGAACAATGACAGGAAGCAGGTTCTGGGGAGTCCTTAATTTTGTCACAACTCAAAACTGGGAGTTCCCAAGCTGGAATTTGAATTCCTATCAGATAATTTCTATTATAAGAATTGGATTTTTTTGTTAAGTATAAAGGCATTTTGAAGGAGAGAAAAGCGTGAAAACAGAGGATAGGCAAAGGGGAAAAAAAATCCTGAAAAGCAAAGGTGAAAAAATGTAGTTCACACAGCAACAGAAGCATAAATATATTTATTTATTCGCCCAATTTTAATTATTGCTGCAAATTAATTACTGCATAATTACTGCTTAATGCAATGTCTAGTTCTTAAATCTCCAGAGGCCTGAAGCCCCTTTAAACATGTCTCCAGGTTTTACATGCAATGATGTTTAAACCTGAAGTTGTCCAAACAACAGGATTATCCACAGCCTTAAGTAAGAGTGCTCTGATGTGGGCAATGAGGACACTGGAACTTGTGCCTCCCTTGGTGTTCACCATGATGGAATTCCTGATCTATGGCTGTTTCATTTATTCTACAAAGCTAATGTGGCCAAGGCTGCTCCCTAGCATTTTTGTTTAGCATCAAGGAATGTCTCATGTTTATACTATTCACTTCCTTCTTCTCCAAAACAGGGAATGCACACCCAAACTGCCCTGAAGTTCTATCTTTCTGAGTGGAGCCTTCACACAATGTCTCACTTGCTGTATCATGTAATATCAATTTCAGTTTAAAATAAAACGCACTGTTGTTTGTCAAATAAATGACCATAGAGAAGAGGTGGAAATAAACTGTACATCCAGTATCTGAAAGTACTTTGAGAATGAATAATGTACAGTCAGATTCTGAAACCTTCATGCATAATGAATAAGACCCAATTCTTTTATTCACCAAGTAATGTAACTAATTTATTGGAGGTCTTTTAATACATAATACTACTCAAAGTGAATGCAAGATGAAGATTTGTATGATAAATTATAAAAACTTAGGTTTAGTAGCTTCCACCTTTAAAATTTGATGAATAAATTTCAGCAGGTTTGCAGATGTTACAAAATTAGATTTAGTTGATGCACCAGATGGTTGTCTTTCAATTCAGAAGAGCCTTGACAGGCTGGAAAAATGGGCCAGTAGGAACCTCTGGAACTTCAACAAAGTCACATACCAAGTCCTGCACCTGGAAGGAGTAAAGCCAGGCACCACTACAGCCTGGCAGAAGAGCAGCTTTGCAGGGAAGGACCTGGTGGACACAATGTTGACCATGAGCCTGTGATGTGTCCTTGCAGCAGCAAAGGCCAACAGCATCCTGTGCCACATTGGGCAGAGGATTACAACCAGGATGAGAGAGATAATCTTTCCTCTCTCTTATACCCTGGTGGGCCATATGTGTTTCCTGTGCTGGTCTCTTCAGGACAAGACAGACTGTGACACAGTGGAGCAAGCCCAGCAAATGGCCATGAAGATGATTTTAAGAAGATATATATTACCTTACTGATTACACTTGTCTTCTGTTCCATTTAGTTAAAGATATAATTTGCTATTAATTTTTTATACTAACATAATTAATTATAAAAAATGTACCTATTTTCATAAACAGATACATTTATCTGTGTGTGTGTGTAAAAATTTACATCATGCCCTGGAAAATACAAAATACATTCAGAATAATGTTTTTGATGGAGTATGCATTTTCATATGATAATTATCATGAAGATACTTAAGAAGGATCATAACAATTTCCTACTAACACTGAACAAGTGACTTTGAAGGCAAATAGAATTATTCTTAAATCTATGCCTATTGGTATGTCTCTCTACTCATACTTGGGAATAATTAATTTCTTTCACCAGCATTGTTCAGTAATAAGCCTTCCGTATATTATCAATAAGAGAGCTACATTTCCTGCTGGAGGTGATTTATGTGAAAACTCAGCCCAATTATACTGCTCTTCTTCCATCTAGAAATCACTTAAGTAGCTGTGTTCTGCAAGGTTAAAAGTACATTCTGATTATGCTGCATCTTTCTGATCCTTTCTGATGATAAAGAGAATGTATGTAGCCTGAACAGTATCTAAAAGTAAAAAGCAACTTTTATAGCTGCACATTCATGGTTACATAGCAAACTTCACAGTACTCAGATGCAAGAATGGTCAATCACATTGTTCCCTTACTGTAATGCACCCCAGGATTATATTGTGAAAGTGAGTGATTCCTGTAACAAAAAATAAATACATAGACTACCTTCTTGCCTCTGCAATTCTCTGATTAAATTAAAAAAAAAAAAAGGCAAATAAGTACTAGTTCTCCAGCTCCATCAACAGACCTCTAAAGTAATATGAATCTGTCTCCACCTCCTGCAAGGTACTACTGGACAATGAATACATCTATTTTATTTTGCCTGTGTCTTGTAGCCCAGTTCCCTCAGTTCATCTCTCCAAAGGAATGTGGTAGTCAAATTTTTTTTCCACAGCAAAAAAACGAGATTTGACAGTAATTCTCCCAGGTTTTCATCAGCCCATTCAGTAGCTGCAGTTGCAAATTTCACAAGCCATCCACAGCTAAAACTCCTTTCACTTTTCCACTGTAAATCTAATAATAAGAGAATCAGAGGTTAAGTGGCCTTCTGTACACTTGTATGAGAGTGGAAAGAACATCCATTATCCAGGAGGACACTGCAAGACAATATACTCCTGAACACAGCACCCAAACCAATAATTTCATTGATTATTGTAAATGACATTTTTAATAAAAAATGTGTTAAATTCCGCTGGTAATGTATTATCTGACTTCCTCAGATCTCTAGGTGAAGGGTGTATTGAACATTTCTCATCAGAGAGATTCATCCTGTAGTGACAAAAGTGTATGACAGCAATTGAATACAAATAGAACTTCAGGGCCTATGCAAATCAGTGACATTTATTGAACTTGACATGTCTAATAGCAGGAACACTTGACGGTGTTTGTTGGCCTTACAGTTACTGAAATCTTTAAAACATAAACTTTCCATTGGCTGTTCTTATTTTATCTCTATAGTTTTCAGTGCAAACTGTAGAAAAACTGAAAGGATTCTTATTAAAGAGGCTGAATGAGTCAAGCCAACAGAGCATGGGGAAAAATTAATATCCTCTGCATTTGGGTTTGTTTACAAGAGACTCTATAAGAGCAGAAAAAGAATATTAACTTGAAATGCACAAGGGGCTTTGGACACTTCACATATGTATTTGTGGTGCATGCTAAGGCACAGAAATCTTTCTGAAGGAAAAAAGAAGTTTTCTAAAGATCTGTCTGTTCTTTCTCTGTATTTTATTCAAATGTGTTTAAGGTATCTCCAGCACTATCACCTTTAAAAACACGAAACTATGGAGACCGGATGTCTCAGATCTTTGGCAAACATTGACCCAGGCTTAGATTTACACTTTTTTTCTCTTCAGTCCTTTTGACTAAAATCCGTAGTGCAGGATTTTCAGGCTTTATCCATATCACAGCTTTTGTTTCCATTGTTTCTTCAGCATGATTCAATTCTACCGCATACAAATATATAGTTATGTTGTATCTGAGTTAATTTTTGTTGCTGTTATTCTTATGAGCCACAGCATAAGTGGATGTAAGAACAGACCCTTTATTTGCCAGCTACAGTCCACCAGATTTTCCTGTGGTGCTTCAGTTGTATAAGGATACCAAAGAAATACAGATCTAGCAGTGATGTAGCTCAAGTCTGGGGTATTTTCTGGTTTGCTTTAATTTTCGTTTTTCTTTGATATTAGGGAATCCCCTGCATACTTAGAAGAGCTTTGGAGTTTAAAAGAGCAGGTATAACTTTGCAGCTATTCTAAAAACAAAAGAAAGATTGCAACCACAGTGATTTCTTCCTTTTCAGGGACTTTGACACAGTTGGTGGCATTACCATTGTACTCCAGTGCTGACCTCCAGCTTTGAGACAACACTAAATAATTAAAATCAAGATCTCAAAAAAATATGCAGGTATCTGTCATTTCAGTGAAGACATCATTGCAGCTGTCAGCTGGACACGGATTAATGAAAAATTTCAGGATGTATCCTGGATAAATTCAATCTTTTCAAGTTAATGTAGCAAGGGGAAGCCAGAAGGGAATGCTCTGGAAGGACATCGGCAGGAAAAACTAAATTAAATTAAATTATGCAACTAAAATGTTCAATGAGGCATACTCATGATTCATGAAATTTTGAACATTTATGTTGCCATATTTACTGTTAAACCCAGGAAAATATTTCTAGAATTATGTTCATCTTGCAGTGGGAATAGGGAGATAATATCTTATTATATCATAAGAAAAAACACCAAATTGGTATTTTTTCAAGCAGATAATTTTATCTAGCTCACCAAAGGTTATAGTGATGTTGCTAAAAGCAACATGTTTCTGTTAGCATTTAGTTTTAAGAACTCTCTCTATATGACACACTGTGCACATCACTGATGGCAAAAAGAGCAAGACTAGCATTGGCTTCTCTGAAAATCCCACTCCATGAGACTACAACGTGTTTGTTCCTTCGTTGGATACTGTAATCACCCCAGTAATACATTTATTATCATGATGGATATCCACACTCATACACCCATGCACACCTACACAAATTAATTGAAACAGAAAGATGGCTGTTCCATATGTCAATAATTGAAAAGAAACTGTGCTTCTCCAAATTGCCACTCCTAAACACAGTTCCCAAAGAATATATCCTACTTCATGGATATTATTATTAGCAGCTCCCAAGACCATCAAAATGGCAGTAACTTTTTTTTAGTGAAGAACATTTCTCTTGTTCAGAACAGAAGTTCAGACCATCATATCCACATTATCATTCTGAAAGCAGCTGCTATACTGATGACACATCTATAATTCTTACGAAGAGAGATAATGAAAACATAAACTTCAAAGGCTCTCTTATAAAAATGTTTTCTCATCTTTGTGATACATTCACTGAGATAAGCTATGGAAACACTGTGGGCTTATTTGATTTTTTAATTTTTTTTAAGCCATCGTTGTAAAGTGGATCTTGGCATCTTATGTTTATTTTAGTGTGGTGGGATTTGTTTGCTTATTTGTTTGTTGATTTGTTTCTAATAAAGATCTTCAGGACAAAATCTTTTAAGTTATCCTGAAGTGGAAATGGTATAATGAAGGCATATAAATAATCATAGCTTCTTTCAGAAATACAGGTGATGTGTATTCTTGGGGCTTGGTGTATATTCTTGGGTTTTTTACACTGAATTATTAAAGTACCCTAAATACATCACTATTTTGTAGCTATGACTTCAATAAACTTCCAACACTATAGATGATTAGTGTATTCCCCATTTTTGGCTTCTTAAATCTCCTCTTCTTAAATATACTTTTCATCTCAGGTACTCAAGACAGAGTGGACAGATGAAGTATATAGGTCAAGTTTTCCATCTCTCTTATCTTGAACAGGTACAAAAAAATCTGTTACATTTCAAAATTCTAGTCCTCATGAATTTCATGACTAAGATGAATTTTAATCTGATACCTCTCTAATTCCTTGTTTCAAATTATTTTTCTTTTATACCTGTTCATTCTATGGCTATATCTGGTGGAAAGGATTCCATAGGAATTTTACAGGAGAGTTCACCTACTTCTGTTATCTTCTTTCCTCCTTATTGTTTCTTCTCTCAGTGTTTACATATAGTTTATCTAAATCACAGTCTTAAGGTCCTTATTCATGTCACAGTTGTTTACAGAATTACCCAAAGTAATGCATGATTTCCAGAACCTCTTTGATTTTTTTCTGTATAAATATTCCCCATACCACATTGCGTTAAAGTAAGTATTTTACCAGAATTGAATTTTGATTTGTGACAGAAAGGTATTTTATTTTTTTCTGTGTTTATCTTGAACTCTCTTGTGTTAATTAATCTTCCTTTATTGTAGCCTACATGATCTGTTGGGTTACACTCAATTGACAAACACTTCCACAATAGTGTCATATCTCAGGATTGGTCTCCCTGTTTTACATTTGGAAATTCTCTGTTTATAGACAGTGGGCTGTAAAAAACAATTGCAAAATTTCCTAGCGTGTAGAAGATTCATCACACATCATTATTTTAATCACATATATACATTAGATAATCTGTATGTAGGAGTAAAGTTGTATTATCTGCTTTGTCAGACATATCAATTGCTCTTAGCCCAACTTTAGGGGTTTTTCTTAAAGAATAATAATGCAAAAGGAATAACTGAAGTACACTTGTGAATTATGGGAATGAGTGCCTTTGTGAATATTCTGTTTCATAAATATTTTCAGAGATAAACAAACCATCATCTAAAATCTGAATAAAGATATTTTACTTCTCAGAGGGCTTATAACAGTTCTAGTATTTTCCTTTAACATATGATACATTTTATGACTTTAATTAAAATGTAAATTTTCATCTTTTATCTAGTCTTTCTGAGTAAACAGTAGACAGATTGTAAGCAAACACTGAATATTGTAATACCAACTTGTAGATATTTTTCCATTAAAAAAAATCCCAAATCCCAATTCTAATCATCAAAACAATGTATGTAATGCATGAATAAGTAGAACTTATATCCTGGATTTTTCCAAATATATATTGTGATGCTAAATAGTTAAGTAGCATGAAGAGAACAGAAAAAAACTGATCTTTTCTCTTTAGAATTTAAGAGTGTTATTCTGGCCAACAAGGATTTTTTGCCATTTAGGCAACTGCCTAAAACAACCTTTAATGAAATTAATGAGTTTATTATGATGACAAGTTTCATTATTGAAATAGTTCCCCTAAAAGTGCATTTTTAACCTTGTTTAGATTCTTTGCACTGAATTCAATACTTTGAATGGCATTTTGCAAATTCTTTCAACTTCTTCCAGTCTGCTGGCCTTTATATTTTTCAGAGTTAAGTAGTGCTATTCTGGCCTATTTAGGAGTGCTATTAAAACCAATTAATCATTTTATACTTACTTCTGTATCAAGTATTTCAAAAAACATTTTTCATGAGCTACACCGCAGAAAAATGAACTCAAATAATTCCTATGCCTGACTTCCTCTGTCTTTACCAAATAATATTCATTTCGTTGTATAAAATGGAACAACTAGTGGGAAAAACTGAGTCCTGCTACAGAAAATATAATGCCAAGCATTTGTCAGTTAGGGAATAAGAATTCAAATTCCCTTTATCACAGGAAAGAATGTAACCTTCTCTCCCACATCCCAGTTGGGCTACTAAAATCCTCACCAAGAAGAATAGATGCTATTTTATCTGACAGTATGGTTGTGAGAATTGGGGTTTTTCCCTCTTTTTTTGTTCCTTCTTTTTTTAACTCCCAAGACTGATTTTGTGATTCATGTGGTAAAAATGCCTGCCAGTTTGGGATAGGAGGTGACTTGGGAGATGCCTTATTGAAGGATTTTCAGGAAATCATGTGCCAAATGTTCAGACCATCATGCCAAAGTAAATATCTTCAGGTGCTGAAACCTTTATGAGTGAAAAATCAATTGCCTATCTACTGTAGTTTCCCAAAACACCAGATGGCATTTGATTGTGGCTTTTTTTAATCTCAATATATGGGAAGTGAGGGAAACTGAGGGGGTATATATTTTCTTACAGATTTAGCAGTGGTCTTCTTTCATAGAATGTACACATTTGGATTTTGATATTCTGTTTGACCAAAATAAAACAAAGAGGAAAAGAAAACATAGAAGTGTTTCTGTTCCTGTTAGATTTTCAGCCTGAAATTTAGATCAAAGAATGTTAGCCTGGAGTAGCTTTATTCTTGTATCTGCAAGTTATCCAAAGGAAAGAAAAGAAAAAGAAAAAAACAGCTCCACAGACCTATTCAGAGCTGGCCTTTACTATTTTGGAGCCTGTTTTCTATCATGGTATCTGAGAAGAGTAGATATTTTTAAGAGTTTCTGCAGAGAAAGAAAATAGCTTGGCATAATAATAAACACTGAAACACAGTTAAGAGATGTGTGACTATCATAGATGAAGACACATATTCTTTTTCAGAACTGCCAGCCTGTATAAAAGGCAGTACATTATAGCAATTTTATTTGGCTGAATGTTTCCTGAACAAGTTTTGGCAACTGCCATGTTCGAGACAATAACCCTTCCAAAGGAGCACAGCCCTTAAATTAACCAGGTGTATCTTTAAATGTTCTCCATCCACTCTGAGTACCTACATAAGACATTCATTGCAGCAAAGGCATGTGTTATAAAAATATAATTACTATAATTTGCTTTAAAATGTTTTCTTACTTGAGTAGACACAGGAGTGGATGGCAAAAGCAAGGCCTCCTAAGAATATTCAGGCCTATGAAGAATAATAAACTATTCCTTACAAAATATACATATCTATATATATATATAGCACTTTATTTGTAACTATAATTCATGATGGAATAACAATTCAACCCTTCTAAAATAAGGATTTAAGCTAACACATAGAGCCAGGGTGATTTTTTTTTTTTTGAAACAAAATGATATTTAGCAAGAATGAAGTGTCACAAAGAATTAGTGGAGCAATTGAAAGAAAAATCTGCTACTCCTCTAACTTACTGAAAGTATATTTTAGTGCTTATAAAATTTTAATTGAATGTCAACTGTGTTAGAATTCCTTACCAATGAAGAGTATTTGTCTTGATTGTAGGCAGCACATTGTATCTTTTATTCCAGAAAATCTGATCTCTTAAACAAATGTCATCATTCAATTCCTAGCTGATATCCTTTTCTTTCATCTCACTTGTATGAAGTTAATTTTGCACAATAAATGAAGCAAGAGTCATGTTTCACTTTTATTTTTATTGCTCACAGTTTTCACTGATAAAAGACAAAATCCATACACAGCAAAGGAAAATTAATTTCATCAAATTCTGCTTGAAGCAGAGACCTATTCCTTGACAGAGACCTTGATCATTCCTTGATCAAAGGATAATGCTTAGTGTGTTTCTAACTTGAAATATGTGAGTCATTTCCCTGACAAAGTTCAGTTTTGCTAAAGTGCAGTGTTGATTCAGAACCACTATTTTTAAGACCTTAATCTTTTAAGGCACAACGAGCATCCAATGCTACCTGCACATTTGGGAGTGGAGTAAATATAGATCGACTTAACAACATAAAGTTGGAACTGTATTGTGCTTGTCCTTTTAACACTGAAGAGGTATAATTCATAAGCAAGCGAATTAAGTAGGACAACATTACCACCCTGTTGGACAGGCTGATTTTAAGTATCCTTTGGTGACTCATTCTATCCTATTTTATAATAAAATTCTTTTATATAATCCTTTCCTTGAATATGCCATTAAAGGAGGATGACAGAACGTGGGAGGTGAGAATGACTAGATGAGTATTCAGCACCAGATTGGTATTCCATTAATATGAGCTACCATTTCCTTATCATCAAAGATAGACATTTGCTTGGATATCTGTAACCATAAAGTTTTATTTTTACTAGAGTATCACATTAAAATAACTCTACGTCCTAGTATTTTATTTTCTTAAACCAATAAATTATTTATTTACTTATAGTTGGCAGAAATTCAAGCAGAAATATTAAGTTTTCACACCAAAGGTGTAAAAAATATATCCCTGTGTCCTGCACAGAACACAGAGTATCCTGTAACCTGCTTTCTTTTTCCTCCAAACACCCGACAAGGAAAAAATGCCCATGAATAGCAGTCTTCTAATAGTTCCATTAGATTTTATTAGACAAATAATAGTGATGTTTGTTGCTACAACTACACAAACAGAAAAGAAATTGTCAGAATTGCCACTAATTATAAATCTTTGATGAGAATATGCTGGCAGTGTTTTGTTCCCTGTAGTCTGTTTCTGTAAAAACAAGTGATCTTTTATCAGACCATTCAATCAGACTAACAAATCCCCTAAGAGAGTTTTTAACTTAGTGAGCTTACTGGCTAGAGTGAGAATAGGATTTCACACAGAGGTGTTTTTTGTTCTTTTTCCCAGATTACATTACACAGATTCATGTAACAAGGTTTTCTGTTTTCGAAATCTGGCCTGGTGATGTTTGAATGAATTTTCCAGCAAAATTTGTAAAATTACCTATAGGGCCAGAAATATTGCTGAGTTATAACTGATTTACCATCATTTTGTTCAAGAAAGGCATTGTGTTGTGCTGGTCTTGGCTAGAGTAAATTTATTTCACTGTGGTTAGTATGGGGCTGTGTTTGAGATTTGTTCTGGAAATGCTAACAGAAAGATGTTTTTGTTATTGCTGAGCAGGGCTTGCACAGCATCAAGTCCTTTTCTGCTTCTGGTACTGCCTCACTGGCCAGGGGGCTGGGGATGCTTGGGGAGGTGGGAGAAGACACAGCTGGGACAGGTGATCCAAACTGATCCAAGGGATATTCCATCCTACATCATGCCCAGGATAGAAAGTGGGGGAAAGAAGGAGGAAGTGGGGGACGTTCAGGGTTTTGGTGTTTGCCATCCCAAGTCACTGTTAAGCATGAGGGATCCTTGTTCTCCTGGGATAGCTAAACACCTGCCCAACCATGGAAGTGGTTAACCAATTTGTTGTTTTGCTTTCCTTTAGCACACATCTTTTGCTTTACCTATCAAACTTCACTTAAACCCACGAGTTTTCCAACTGCTGCTTTCCAGTTTTCTCCCTCATCTTGCTGGTGGAGATGGAACAAGCAACTGTTAGTGCTTAGTTGCCAGCTGGGCTTAAATAATGACAGATATTCATACATTTTGTTTCTAATATATGACACCTATTTTTAGATTAATTAATTGGCTATTTAGTTGCACCAGACTCTGCTATCTGCAAGGTAGATCCAATCTCCAATATTTCAATTTTCCTTGATTTGTGCCTATATTAAAATAACCTTTCTATTGTTGTCCTTTATCCTCTCCCCTCTCCCCTACTTTCCAAATCTTGTGAAGAGAGTCTGTAAGTAACTTTCATTCTTGTTCTGTGTATATATTTGGTATACTTTCAGCACATTTCATGTGTGCTACACTTTGAGGGCAATCCAATTGCTATCTTGAAGGCATTTGCAGTTACTTGGTTGTAATTATGTTCCTGGAAGAGAGAAAAATGAAATGCAGAAGAATGTTTTATGTTTCCTCTGTTTTGGATGCCTCAGCTATATGGAGAGAAAGAAAAGGAGAGAGCAAAGGAACAGAAGGAAAGCAGGGAGTGGGGTAAGGAGAAAAGAAATGTGGGGAGCAGGGAAGGAAGGAAGGAAGGAAGGAAGGAAGGAAGGAAGGAAGGAAGGAAGGAAGGAAGGAAGGAAGGAAGGAAGGAAGGAAGGAAGGAAGGAAGGAAGGGAGACAAGCTGATTTCCTGGGCTAGTCTGAAAAATAGCATGGATATTACTCATGGAAAAACAATTTTGAATTTGGATAGAATCCTGAGTTGAAATATCTTCAAAAATCTTGTTCAAAATATAAGTTTCCACTAAGTTATGCCATTCCAACTAATACTTTCAGTAATAACAATAATTTAAATTTTGACAGATGAATGTAGAAAGAACCTTACAAATGCTTAGCTATTTTTCAAGAGAGACAGTTGAGCAGCACTGCTTCTGTTTCTTCAATAATTAAATTGGCTGGCAGAACTTGGAATGTATTTGTGGCAACAGAGGCTCAGCACTTACCTGTATTTTACAAGCAACATTACAACTAAATAGGAGCTTATATTCTCCCTTGGGATGTACTGAATTGTGTCGTTTCCAGGATTAAAGGGACAATGTCTGCATGACAAACTCCTCCGCACATGAGAGGGATCTGTTGGATGAAGCTCTTGTGCAATTGCTGGCATTTCCAAATCCATCACTACGAGTCACCATCCTGTACTCATCCACATCCACACTAAGCTGTTGATCAGTCAGCAATACGTGCTTCACTTCCTTCATACTGTGGTAAGAAGTTCCTCACATACAAGTTCTTAGAATTCAGCCTATCACAATCAGAAGAATAGAAGGAAAAGATCACAGAGGGGAAAAAAGAGACAGACTTGAGATATTCTCAAGGAAAATATATATCCTGTGTGAATAGACCTAAATATTTAAAACAACAAACTTCACACCATGGGACAGGAGGGGAGAATTCTTAGAGGATTCTTCACTTGCTTTTTTAAATAGAAAAGGCTTATATATTCCTATTTATAGCATGTCACTGTCAACTATCAAATTAAAATGAATGGAAATATGATTTTTGCTTTCCCAAGTTTACATCTCAGTTCTTGTTTCCTGTATATTTTCTCTTTAATTATGAGAGACTTTGGAAAGAAAAACAAGTTTTGGCTATTTTCCTCTTATATATTTGGGTCTTTTATATTTACCTGTGTATATTTATCTCTTTCTTTTTCAGCTTTTACATGTCTGGCCTTCAAATATACTCTAAGCATAAAGGCCACAACTTAGGGGAGACAACTTAATTGTCTCTTTTAATGAAAAAGAAACAATTATGATAGCAGCAGCTGAGGCTTTAGAAAACTGAAATATCCTGAAACAGAAATACTCAATAAAAAAACTAAAAGGAATATTTTAAATTAGAGCAGTCACTTTGCTTACAGAAGATTCACTTGCTCAGTCGTCTTCTGCACTAGTGGCAGTACCAATGACATGGAAATTAAGAGTGGCATCAAGCTTTGTTTGTTTGCTTAATTTATGGGATGTTCAGCAATTGTAAATACAGATCAGGTATTTACGATGAAAGCAGGCAAACCCACACCTCACTGAGGTTTTGGTTTAGTAGAAAAACGAGTTTCATATTCCCCTTAGCTTTCTGTGCACAGCTTTTTGTGACAGGTGGAACCCAGGTCAAATGCCAGCTTTCATTACCAAGGAGATACAGCTTTGGCTTTACTATAGTCTTTATTCTGTGTTTGAGGCAAACTTGCTGAACACATAATGACTCCAAGTTGTCTAAGCTTATCTGCATTCCTTTTTTTTTTTTTTTTTTTAATTTGATGGTGAGATTACACTTCAAGAAGCTAACACCTGAAAGCTGACAGTTGCACTTCCAGAGCAGCGTAGCAAACATCAACTAGCTGATGCAGCATCTTTCACTGTAAAATTTGCCACTCAGACTATGAAATAATTTGAAATGGAAACTTTCATTAGAGTATAATGTGGTAATATCAAAGCAAAATTACTGTGTAAACATCTGAGAATATACATACATAGAAAATAGCATTTGTAATGGGGTTCATAGCAATTGTAGAAGTGCAGGAGTGGCAGAGGAGATTTAGAAGCAAAGCTTTGCCAAGATTTCCATCTGAAGCCAATGAAAATTTGTCCACGAGCACCAGGTTTTTTATCTATAAGATACATTTCATGTAACTCCCATGCAACACAGATATTTTATTGCAAATAATGAAATCAAATTCCAGATTTGTCATTAATCTCATGTTGACACTGACCTAATGACCTGAGAAGATAAAATTATTTTGGTTTTACGATAAATTGGCTTTTATTTTCCAAGTAAATTGAAAAATAAAATTGTGTAATGCTTTGTGACTTGAAGTACATAGTATTCACGGCTTTTTAAAATACATGTTAAGGACAGTTCACTATTACTCCATCAGTACCTTAATCATTATGATAATCCAAATTAATGTATTTTTAACTTTCCCAGTATAATAAACAATAGAAAGACAATATATTTCCACACATTTTAAAATTAATTAATTTAGTGCAACAAAGAAATGATTTATTCATCCATAAATAATAATAATAGGCAGAGTTCAATACCAGTGAATTCACCTAACAGTACTATTATAAGTCTTTCTCATACATCCTTATAACCAGGGGCACAGGGTTGCACATTAAGCTCCGGTTCTATTTTGAGTGAAGGATTTAACACAAATATATAATTCACATATTTGAGTGTATGCTGTTATTGATGAAATTCTGACTTGCTGAAATCAGTAGGAAAATATATATTGATTCAAATAAGCTATGATTATGGGCTTTTAAAATAATAAGAAAAAAAGGGATTTTTTCAGACCAGTTCCGTAGACAGAAGGGAAAGTGGTGGAGGTGGAGCTGCCATTCTGTCAATTTCTTTTATGTCCCACAGATATGTACAGCACAGCTGTGCAAGTAGGGGTACACACTTAAATGGTTTAAACAAAAAAGTACATGGTATCACTGACTTGTGAATTTCATGAAAACATAAGATATTAACAATTTTTGAAGATATTGAAATTATTCTGAAGGGTGTGCAAGCTTTTATTGCTTTATTAATTTTTTTATTAAATAAGCCCTATACTAAAGTTCCATAAATTAATGCTGACCCCTTTGAAATCATAGAAAATCAGGCAATCATACTAATTTGTAATAAAATGTACAACTTGCATATTTCTAAGGGCTAGTATATACAAGAAGTGCAGAGAGGAGATGTAATACTTTGGGTGTCCATTTTCTCATCCGTTCTTTGGGTCAGGGCACTACAGTAAATCATTCATTTTTCTTTGTTGTGTATTCTCAATTTGTCCTACACATCTCAGACTTAGATATATTACACACCCTGATTTGAAGATAATTTGTTTCTTAAATTCATATCATACATGAATTTTACAAGTTAACTGTTGCTGGTGTTCATTTCAGAATTTATTATTAGACTGTGCTAAGATACTTTAGTTCTATAAAATCAATTCTGCTTCTCCCTGTGATCAGGTGACTAAACAAGGCTTGTTTGGAAAATTGACTTCCAGCCTATAAAATTCCCCTTATGGCTGACAACTTGAAAGGATGTTTTCTGTGTTTCACATTCCCCTTTGTCTTCTTGCCCCTGAAGAATATCACTGGAGCAGTGACCTGTTGGTTTGCCTTGAGTGCTGTGGACTCACTTCTGCATTTTCCTTCTCAATTCTGGCAGCAAGCAGAGAAACAAATAGAGAGAAAGAAAGAAACATAAAAGATGAAACTCCATTATAACTATTTTGTGCAACGTGACTACCAAGGGTAAAGTTTTAAAATAATTCTCTCCTACAACAGTATTAGACATCCATGTCTTCTCTCTCTTTTTCCTGTAAAATATAGTTACATTAGGTTATGAATATTGTTAGTAATAAACTATTGTACACATGTATACACAGTTAAATTGCATTAATATATGAAGAATTAATTTGTATAGATTACATAAGCTGAGCAAATACAGAAAATTATTGCCTATGATTTTTCAGGGCTTCTGAAAAAATATGTAAAGGAGAGGTCATAAATTGCCTTCTGTAAAGCATGAGTATGAATATTTGCAGCCAAAACTAATCAAATTGCATACAATGTAAAGGATAAGACATGCTGAAGGTGTTTTAGTGTATTTTTTTCCTAAATATTCCCATGATTTAAATTTTTTAAACCAGTCACCCCTTAGTAACACACCATATTTAATTTCAGACTTGCATAGTTATTAGAATCATTGAGGGAAAATACTAGAAACTGAAAGTCCCAGTCAAATCAGAGTTTACTGTTCTGCAAATTTATTTCTGCAAATTTTCATTTTTAGATACATTAATAAATTCTGACCCAGAGTTAAGACACAAAAGTAAAGCATCTTTCCTTCTGCTCTCAATCTTTCAGTGCCCTGATTGCTTTATACACAGCAGTATATGAAAAGGTGATCTGGAAAAATGGATTTTGACCAAGAATCTAGATTTTCACCAGAGATTTACCAGCCTATTTAATTCAACTCAGAATGGAATGATCAGAAGCTGATTAATAATCAGACCTGCTGGCTGGATTGCTTAAAAATATGTGGTACCACTAATCAGTGCTACCAATCAGTGTGCTGTGACAGCTCACTGATAGCTGCAGTCAGTTGAGTAAGATGCTTCTGAACAAGAACTGCCATTGATTTTGATACAGATGGAAATTATTTTTCATTTCACTTACCTTACATATAGTCACACACTTGGAATGTGGATAATCACTGCTGTTGTGAGCCAGCAGGTGCTGTTGCTTACAGTTTAGAGCACATCCTTTGTCATGGAAACTTCCTCTGCCTTTCACATTAGGGTTCTCTGCCTTAATGACTTATCACATATCTGTTAAAGCTCTGAGGATGTTTCACTTCACACTTCTGATTCATTCTCACAGTAATTCTCTACAGAAACTCGTATTTCTCTCTTTGGTACCACTCAAATATTTTTTATTATTACAGGCAAGAAAGCTTCCAGCAAAACCTTTTTAAGATTTTAACGGTGACTGCTTTTGCAGGAGTCATTCAGAGAGCAGGCATCTCAAACACTTATTCCTACACTGGGTGAAGTGCACTAGTCATAACCCTTTGAATGCTAAGCTGGTGTGCAGTAGCACCACTGATACAAGTAGACCTAAGAGCAGCCTGTGAATGAAAGGGACATGTCCCTTTCATCCCTGCCACATGTTTCTATTCTCTGGTGCTCTCCAAAGCAGCATTCAGGATGTAGGATCAGTTCCATGACATTGCTGGGGAAAAAAATAAGAAAAATATTTTCAAAATTGCAGTCTGTGAGATTAATAGACTCATTTGATCTTGTGCTGGGAACTCGGTGCTGTAGAGTCAGTGACTGAAGGAGGGAAGTCCTCTGCTTTTGGTCAGGGCTGGCAACAAATTCAAGACCACTCTAAGCCAGAGAAAATTATGCTCACACCATCCCAAAAACATAGTTTCACGCTCTGTCAGGAATCCTTTGCACTTACACAGCAATGGGATGAAGCAGGGCACTGAGGTGAGGACTCTCTGCTAGGGTGAGGGTCTTCCTAAACCAAGTTTCTCAAGGCAGAATATGGCATGACTTTTTTCTTCTGCAACTTAATATATACCCTCGGAAGATATCCTCCTGCAGTCACAGCCCTGCAGCAGAGAGATATTTCCCTAAATCTGAAGCATGGGGGCTGAACAGCTGCTGTCTGGAACCCATCAGGTCTGACACCCTGCTCTGGATGGGAGGTGGTCTTCAATATATTCAGTGCCCTTTCTGCCTTTCCTACCCTGCTTCAGTCCGAAGGAATGTGCTTAGAGAGAACCCACTATTAGAAGTGTCCAAACACCCTCCCCAGCTAATTTTGGTGGAAATGGAGAAGAGGCCATTCATTGGAACAGCTCATCTGGCAGATGGGAAGGGAAGGGGTGGCTACTTCCAGCAGGGAGGTGGGAAAAATCAGGCGGGGGTGAGGTGGCATCGCTCCTCTCAGCGTCAGTCAGCACAGCTGCAGCTGGGAGAGGATGTCTTTCTCCACCCATTGTACCGAGGTAGACTAATGCCAGATCTAATAAGTAGCTTCAGTAGTTTCACAGGATGAATTTGGGTCTTGATGAAGCATGAGTCATATCCCATGAAGAAGGTCAGAAATGCTGTTATTGATGCTTACTGCATGGAGATTATATGGGAGAAACAAGTTCAGGAGCCTTGGTTAAAAAGCTTCTGCATCTCAGTTTTTTCCTTGGTACATACCTCGTTTGAGTGAAGAAGGTGAGACTGTTGTTTTGTGTGGACTTCTGTGGTGCCAGAAACAATAAAGAAATTCTGATAGGAAATAAAAATTGCATTTTCTTACTTCTTTTAGCTGTATTACTTACAAATGGTTTCAGACAAGGGAAAATATACACAGAATATTTGATTACAACTCAAATAATCTCTATTTTCCTCTAATTTTCTCTTCAATAGAGGAAGTTTAGAATATGAAATTAGTATTTCTTTAGCTTCAAGCATCAACTACTTGAATTTAAAATGGAAGAATTTTATATCCCATTTAGTGTTAAGGAGAACATTTAGAGTTGTGATTCTGAATAAGATAGTTTTAATTTTTTTCGTAACACACTTTGCAGTTTTAAATAAATATTTATGGATTAATCTTATAGAAAAACATTTTTTCCCCTTTTTATCTGCTACTCATTCTCTGCTCATAATGAAATGCTGTGTTGCTCTTCTTAATGCTGGCATAAGGAAGGCATACTTTTGGAAAGAGCAACACTTAATCCAGATCAGGCACAGTCATTGTAATACACCTGACTGTGGCTTAAGCATCAGGGGTATTCAGGATTCTCAGCTGGTCAGCCACCTAAGTATTTACAAAATGTTTGTTTTTACCCTGAGACAGCAGGTATAGTCTGTCTGGCACAGCCGTAGGCAAAAGTTTATGTATCAGGGAGAGGAAGTGGGAATCTGTATTGGTTACAAATATTTTGTGATATATTTGCAGGACTTTGTAATGCCCTGCTATGTTTGGTGTTGGATTTTACTCAGGTGTTGGTGTTTTTTTTCTCTTTCACAATATAAATCCACATGCATCACCCTCTAACAGAAAAAGAACAGAAAGAAAGCAAATAAACTGAATCTGCAATAGTATATTTCATACTGTGAGAGCACAAAGGAGCTGAATTCCAAGAAATTTATTTTGCCCAAATGTATTTGGCATCAATCACTATCAGGCTTCCAGAAAACATGATGTACTGCTAAAAGATTATAAAATATTAACTTCTCTTCTTTCCCTAATTACAACATTTTTTTCCACTAACAATAATCACACTATTAGGAAAGATATATTAAGGAGAAAAAAAGAGACACATTGCAAATTTTATACTCTGTCATCATACTAACACAAGTAAATGTTTATGTCAACATAGACAATTCTGTGGCAGAGGGTGAGTCAAAAAGTAAGGAACAATCTATAAGTAGTACACAGATACAAAATCCAGGGATGTAGAGTGGGGTGGGGATGTTTTCTGATAGATGGTCTGATAATGCATCTAATTGCATACTAAAGACATACAGAAAAAATGAGTCGCCAAGGTGTCTTGATACAATTTTATACTACAAGTTATAAATTCATACTAGACTGATCATTAGGTAAACATGACAAACGAGAAGAGGAAAGTCCTTAAAAAGAATAAAACATTCTATGTGATCTAGCAAAAAATACAGCTATCTCTGTGTACAGACTCTTCTGATGACTCTTTCTTGAGGCTTGGCATAATTTTTCACTTGGAGCTCTAACTTGCAGCAAAGGATCCAGAGGCAGCAACCATCACATAGTGTGGTCTCAAGTGGGCAGCTGAAATCCTTTTTCTTGGGAATGGCACATCATCCAAGTGTTTAAAATAAGCAATTTCAGGCATGTATGATTTGAGGCTGTTTCATCACTCCCATAAAAGAGTCTTTGTAGACTGGACGTCCAAAGGAGTTTTGGAGGAAGCAACACTTTTAAACAAGTCAGATTTTAAACTTTCTTGACTCTATTGCCTGGGAAACAATATTTTCCAATAGGACTTCAAATTCTTATGCTTTTCACAGGATTTGCTTTTTTGAGAGCAGAGTGTTTTTGTTAGTGTGTGTTGGGTTGGATGCTGCGATATGTTGAATAATATGTTAAACAACATATAACAATAGGATTTTTCTTAACTGCTCCTGCCCTGTATGAAAATGCCAGATAATTTGAAAGTCCTAATAAATGTAATTTGAAAATCCTACTAAAATTTTGCCATTGGCATCTGCCCATTTTGCACAGGCCTATATGGAGATAATTCATGTGGGGCACATCCCCTTTTTAAGACCATGACTTTTCATTTACAAGGGAAGCCAGTACTCCATACCTACCCTGATCAGAGTAAGAGTACAAAAATACTTCAGTTAAGCAAAGTTCACTGTTGCCCAGCTGCTTCTTAATATGAAGTAAATTTCTCTCATAGTTTCTCAGCTCTCTTTTATGTACTTGGTCAAATCTAAGTAGCCCATCAAACTAAGGATTTATCTTGCTTTTAGGATGGATACTACTGAGACACAAGCTAGCCTTATTTTTAAATATGTATAACCTGAGCCTCACCAAATCATAAGTGTTTCCTTTATCTTTATGGAACTAAAATTATTAACTCAACAATGTATTGCAACACTATCTCAACAATGTTACTCATTTAGGTATTGGGAATTAGCACGACCTATAAAAAACCTGATAATTTGTACTTTCAGAAAATATTTTCAGCAAAGAGCTTTGCTGCTTAAGATGTGATTTTCAATTCTTTGTAATTGCTCATTATTTTTTTTAATCACTGAAATATTATTAATTATGCTATGGAAAAGTCTAGAATAACAGCAATAATAGTAAAATTAAAATAAATTTTAAACACAGCTTGAGCTAGAAATATATTTTTCCTACATTGACATAAAAATGCTCAGAAAGTAGTTCTAAGAAGAAGGGAAAATAAAAGAAACCATCCAGTTTCTGAGATTTATTTTTGTGCTCCAATCTGCTCCCAAATCAAAAAGAATTGCTGATGCCAGGTGGGTCAAGTCTCCTGTGAATTAAGTGGATTTTCTGCTATGGAATTCATCTCAAAAGAGATTTCTGGCCATCATTATCATGTAAAAAACTTATTATACCCTACTTACTTTCAAGAGCATACATAGGGACGAGGTGGGGGAAGGTGGGGAAGAAAGAGAAAAGCATTATGGAAAAGGAATAGACAATGTGCTGCCCAGTGGAGATTACTGTAGGACAAGAGTGCAACAATGCAAACCCAGGGTGTACTGTGGCCTTCACAAGAAATTAAATTTCCTTTCATCCAGGGTGCTGGATGTACAAGGCTTTGTTTTCTCTTCTTCCTGCATTTCAGCTCCATAATATTGCTAAAACAGATCTGCAAGTGAAAAAATAGATACATTAAACTGAGTTCCTGTGATTCCCTTAGTACGAAGAGTGGCAGAAATAGTATTGGTACACTGTGTAGCAATTAAGCTGCATTTGTCATTTTTTAAATCCCCTCAAGATATGCAGCCTACTTGAACTTATGAAACAATCAAAAATTGTTGATTTTAAATATTTCAGAATTAGTTGTCTATATGTGGTTTTATTCTATGTTGCAGAGTTTGTCTGGTTGGTTTTCTTAAAGCAAAGAACTGCAAAAGAAACTCTTAACAATTATAATGACTGTAACAACAGCTAGTCTTATACTGCATCCCACCAAGACCTTGCTGTACACTGAGCTGCTGTACCAAAAGAAAAAAAAATTATGATTCACAAATGTGAGATGAACACACTGCTGCCACATTCATTAAACATAAATTTGCTCTCAAACAGTAAATGCAGAAACACAGCAACAGAAGGAGAAAATGCTGAGGATGTTGTCATCAGCTGAGAAAGCAACCTGACAGGGAAATAGTCTTGAGAAAGAAATTGTGATGGTATTGACAAAGGCAACAAATTATTATTCACACAGATGTTTCTGCCGCCAGTAGAGGCAGGCAATGCCATTGTTACTGGATGTGGAAAGGCTCTGGCTTGTGGATGCATGGACAGGGTGGAAGTGACTGGGCAGGCTGCCTCCTCTCTTCCAGCCCACCTTCATTCCAGTCTGCTGTGCTACAGCAGTGTTTGCCACCAAGGGAAAACAAAGAAAGCAAGCAGGGTGGAGGAATATTCAGTAGCCGCAGGAAGAAGAGGAACAGTAGGTGATTACTAGAGCTGGCATTTATCACAAGGAAGAGTTTAGAGTCAAAGCTTCATCCTGATTGCTCTGATTTCCTCAATTTACACTAAAGTGAGTGATATCTGATATAGGGCAAAGAGGCCTTCATTACAAAAATATTGTAATTCACTATCATTTTACTAATTAGCTCACTTGTGGCTTTCAGTGCTCTTCAAGGTCTGGTTAAAATCTTCTTGCTAGTTGTTGATGGCAAACAGAATAAAGTCATACAGCTTGCATAAGGACTCCAAGAGAAAAATATTTGTTTGTGTGATAGATCCAAGCTGGAATTACCTGTTTTCCTATACCATCATTTGTCTTCAGTATAAGAAAGAATGCAATGATGATGTGAGAAAATAATTGCTTTTACTATGTTACACAGTTATATTTTCACTTCCCTGGTATTTTCTGAGAAAATACTTTCAAATACCTCAGTTTTTTTGATCTGTGTATTTGTTTATTTTTTAATATTAGGGTAAAATGATAATCTTATAGACAGTTGCTTACAACTTAAATTCCATTCAAATTCTGGCTTTCTGTATATGAAATAACTTTTTGATAGTGTAGGTTTCATTTTTCTATCTGCCACTGGAAACACATGCATTGGACTATTCTTCAGTATTTGAAACAACACTTGTTTTCTTGATAATGTCTGGAAAACACAACATGGTTGCAAGGGTTATTGCTCAGTACCATTTGTAGGAACAGTTGCAGAGCCCCAGGCCACAGCCTGGGTGGGGATCCTTGACACAACTTTACTGCACTGCTACATATAGCTCTCCCCATACCCATATCTCTGAAGATTTTTCTTTTGTTTCTCTGTCCTGCTTTATCTTCTTTTGTGCAAGAGTTCAGACCACTACTGCACCACAAAGGGTCTTTCCTCTTTTTAATTTGTTTCTGTCTTCCGTGGTTCACCAGACTCCTAATATAACAATGAAAGTACAAACCAATATTTTCAGTACAAACCAATATTTTCCTTCTCTGCTCAGCTCTCTCCAATATTACTTTGTCCTCAGAATCTTAAGTTCTGTCTTTTTGGAAAAATATGGACATATTCTGCTTGTTGATATATTTGAAAATTCCAGCTTACACGCAGCCAGCACACTTATCTGGACAGAGTCTTGAAAAATTCAACAAGAACAGGACCTACATATGCTCTTTTTAAAGATGTAGGCCCTGTACAACTCACACAATGCACATGGATCAGAGCTTGTTCTTACATAAACAATAGGGTTAAAGTTGTTTCAAAATTAAGGAAAAAAAGCAAAATTATTCATTTGT
This sequence comes from Lichenostomus cassidix, assembly GCF_008360975.1. Lineage (NCBI taxonomy): Eukaryota > Metazoa > Chordata > Aves > Passeriformes > Meliphagidae > Lichenostomus > Lichenostomus cassidix. The sequence goes on along the minus strand of NC_139479.1, from coordinate 11,641,181 downwards.
CTTTTCTGCAAGTTATTTTAGAATCCTTTAAGACACTCCTGTAGAAACAGTATTCCCTTCACAATCCAAAAGCAGAAAGTAAAGAAATGGTAAGAGCAGACTAAAAATAAAATCTCTCTTTATCTTTTTTTTTTTTTTTTAACTCATAGAGGTATTTCCATTCCCTGTTAGAAACCTGATATACATTCTGATGACAGAGCATTATGTTTATCACTTGTAAATGTAAGATTTTCTCCGAGGTTCTTTGTCTGAGCTCCATTTCTCTATAATTATTCAACTAGCATAGTTCCTCAGAAAGAGAGCAGATGGATTAAATAAGCAAGCTGATTGAAAGAAATGGATTATATAATAAAGTATAAATGCATATTGGACTTAAATGATGAGAATAATTTGCTTTCAAATTGCAGTGCTTCTTTTCATCAAAGGCAAAATAAAGTCTTTAACATTTCATTTCTGAATCTTGTCGATGAAAAATCTACAACTGTTCTCCACAGGACATCAGATCAAAACAATACAAATTAACCATGAGGCTAATTTTAACAGCTAAAATTGTGGATTTATAGATAATTTAAACAAATACGTAGTCTAAAATACACAATAGGTATTTTTAAATGATAAAATACAGCTTGTATACTGTTTGCCTCATTATAACATAATTACCAAAATATGAAGTTCTATCAAATCTTTTTCAAAGTTCTTTAGTAAAATTCAATTTCATTAAACATTATTGGTTTGATGATCTTGTCAAAGTGTTACTGAAGTATGAAGAGAATAACATCTGTTAGGATTCTTACATGAGCAAGGAATCCCTCCAACCCATTTGGTAATCTACAAGTTTTAATAGGAGGCAGTTTAGGAGATTAAGACTATTCAAATCAGAAATACACAATGAGGAAGCATCAGCAACACTCCCGTTGAAATAGATGAGTATTTAGTAATTTGGTGTTCACAAGTAAGAGAACTGCTTTGTGTGTAAGGTTATGATCAAGCATTCAGTGCCATGGGTCAATGGCAGTCATCTGAAATGCAATGACCCGATTTCATTTTTCCATAACATTGGAGTTATTGCAGCAGATTATCCTTAGGGCTGATACTTCTGTCCCTTGTTCTTTTCCCAGAACGAACTAAGCAAATGTGTGCATATAAAAGTCAGCTATTGAAGTATAAGCTTTTAAAATTATTTCAAAGTAGAAATAACTTCATAAAAGAGTAGAAGAATCTCTCAATGAAGATTAAAATAATAAAGAAAAATCCTTTCAAGGAGGATTTCAGTGGGCTTCAGCCACAAAGTCCATACTCACCGGTTCCCTATATTTAGAAACTAAACAAGGTGTCACCTTTTGTTAACTGAAGGTTCCCTAAATCTCTAACTTTCTGCCCATTATTGTCTTTGCTATTTCCTGCTGAGACCATATTTAGAGCCAGCAGGTTCAGGTGAGTGCTCTGACAAATCACACAAGTAAATATCCCTAATCGTCATCTTTCTGACAGACAACTCCCCCGTATAGAAGACTTCCTCCTCACTCTTGATGAACCTTCTCAAGATGACCTCTGAATTCTGGATCTGGAGCAAAAAGGATGGAAAGTGTCACCTGGAAACCTACCAAAAATGAAGAGAGGGAGGCTCAGATACAGCTGCTTTTCATTTTGCTTGTTACAACTCTTCATTCAGCATGTCAGCTTTTTCCAAGCTGAAGATTACCTAACACAGAAGACACTTCTATTTTCTTTCTCTTGAACATCTATAAGTCCCTACAGACAAAGGGTTTGTAGTTTTGCCTTCCTATAATTTCCAAACTTAGAAAAGCACCTAATTCTTAAATACCGCATAGTTTAAATCATGGTCCCTTACTAGCACTTATTATCACATGTAACAAATTGAAAAATATAGATTGATCAGCTTTATCAAACAGGTTGGACTAGTTTAATAATAATGGCTTACAGAAGCTGTTATTTTTTCCTAGGAATTTCTCAATTAAATTAAAATTGTATATTATTCCAGGCTCATACAGAAGAAAAGTGCCTTTTGGAGGTGTTGATCTCTGCGAACAAATGATGCATTTTAAAACAAATAATTTCTAGTTGGTTCAGACTTTGAGGAACTAAGGGATACTTCCAAGCCAACTGCTCTTGTCCTTATGGGGGATAAAACTCAACTGGGAGCATCGCACAGCTAGTGCAAACCAGGGCAGAAGGCTCATAAAGAAACCTAGATGACAACTTGATGGAACAGGTAGTAAGAGAGCCAACTCAGAAGGATGCCCTCCTTGACCTATTGCTTGTCAACACAGAGGATCTCATGAGCAGAGTGGAGTTTGGTGGCCATGAAGGGAATGACAGTTTTAAATTCATGTTTTCAGGAGGAAAAGAGCAGTAAAACCTCAGCTCTGGACGAGAAGAAAAGAATCTTCAGGCTGCTCAAGGATCTACTAAGTAAAGTCCCATGAGGTAAATTTTTTGCAGGTGCTGAGGTCTATCAGTGCTGGTCAATTTTTAAACATCACCTCCTAAGGACACAGGATGAGGAAATGCCTAAATTTTGAAAGTCATGCAGACGAGACAAAAGGCTGTCTTGGCTGACCAGGGATCTTCTCTTGGAAATAAGGTAGAAGAGGAAGGTATATGCCCAGTGAAAACAAGGTCAGGTGACATGGGAAGAATACAGAGATGTTGCTAGCCAGTGTAGGTAGAAAATTTGTGTGTCCAAAGCTCAGCTGAAGCTGGAAAGAACCGTGAGGGACAATAAAAAGAGATTTTTCAAATATATTAAGTATCAAATATATCAAATATATATGCAAAAGACATGGAAGAAATAACATCAGCCCATTACAGAATGGGGATGGTTACCTCACAAACAGGGACACAGACAAGGCACAGCTGTTCATTGCATTCTTTGCCTCTGTCTTCAACATGTAGGGTGGACCAAGGGGGTCTCAGAGCCCTGAGCTGGATGACCATGACTGTGAGATTGATCAGCTTCCAACTGACCCTAAACTGTAGGATCTGCTCCACCAGTTGGATCCCTACAAATCTATGGGCTCTGATGGAATTCACCTGAGAATCCTCAAAGAGCTCCTGATATCATCACAAAGCCTCTCTTGGTCATTTTTGAGTGGTCTCAGCAATCCAGAGACCTCCCAGCTGACTGGAAGCTGGTGAACATCCCAGTTTTCAAGAAGAGCAAAAAGGAGGACCCCAGAACCTACAGGCCTGTCAGTCTCACTTCAGTGCCCAGTAAAATCATGGAAAAAATTATTCTGGGAGGTATTGAAAAACACCTGGATGACAACTCAGTCATTGGTCACAGCCAGTACCACTTCATGGGTGGAGAGTCCTGCTTGTTGAACCTGATTTCCTTCTATTATAGGGTAACTTACCTAGCTGATCTAGGAAAGCCTGTAAATGTGATGGTGTTGGCCTTCAGCAAAGCTATTGGTAGTATCTGTCAGACAATCCTTCTGGACAGAACGCCCAGCACCCAAGTGGATAACCATGTTCTGTGATGGGAGACCAATTGGCTCATCAGGCACAAAGCATGACAGTGAATGGGGTGACATTAGGCTCTTGTCTGGTCACTTGTGGTGTTCCACAGGGCTCCATCCTTGGCCCAGTTCTCTTCAACAGAGAGAGACTTCATTTCTTTAATGACACTGATACGGGACTTGAAGGCATACTAAGTTTGCTGATGGCAACTGGGAGGAGCTGTCCACTCCCTCAAGGGCAGGGAGGCCCTGTAGACAGATCCAGACAAATTAGAGGACTGGGGGGCTGTGTGAAGTTTAACAAGGACAAATGCCATATTCTGTACCTGGGATGGGGCAGCTCTGGCTGTGAGTATAGAAGTGGAATGAGACGCTGGAGAGCAGTGCCACAGAAAGGGACCTGGGGGTTTTTATGATGTTAAAAATTCTATTCGACGATATATATTATTTCACAAGAGGTAGTTCAAAATATTTGACTAGAAACTAGAACTTAAATGTCAAACCATCAGTCATATTTTATAATTACTAAAAAATGTACCAAGCTTGTTGTGAAATAATTAGTGATATCACCTGTTTGGACACAAATCAGTTACACAATCAAAGTAAGCTAATTCCTTCGGGGCTATAAATGTATTACTCCTCTCAAAACATTTTAAATCTTCTAATTTATATGCACATTCAGCAACTTATTTTTTTAAACAGCCATTAGTACCTTGGGAAAATCATTTTTGTGAAAAGATTTTTAAGACATAGCTTAAATGTTAGCTATTATTTTGCCTGAAACAACTATTTAATATATGCTGTACTATGCTAGTTCTCAATTACATTAGGAGTGGGATGTTGAAGTGGTAAATACTTTAAACATCTTTAAATATTGTTTTCAAACCAATTTTCATCTTCCTGTTATTGACAGATATTTGTTTTTGATATCTTGCTATGCACATTCTGTATAATGTACTACAGAATTGGAGCATTTATGTTGCTGAAGGAAAGTATGCAGATAGAAAGAGGTGTGTAGGAAGCAATTTTTTATTTCACATTATGATACTCATATCTATTTGATATTTGTTTAATCCTGGTATTGACTTTACCATTACATGACTATACAAAGACTTCTTTCTCTTCTGAAAACGTTGGTGATTTCTTATTTTATTTTGAAATATTAAAATAAGTTATAAAGGACATAACAGTTGGATTCAGGTGATAGTAGAGACTAAACTCAGAGAAGACAAAAATTATTTTAAAGGTGGTATGGCATTTAAAGTTATATGTGCCAAACAATATTTCTAGCCATCAAACCTCAGAAGAAAACTCAAAAACATATACCTAAAGCTTTTAAAAGAAGATTTAAAATTATCAATCTATGGATTAATTTTTTTTTCTTTGTAATTCTCAAGCCAGATTTGGGAGATGCAGTCTGCCTCAACAGCTTTCCCTTCAAAGTACAAACCTATTTAAATCTGTTGCTTTTAATATGCCACGATCTACTCTGCTGCTGAATCATTTGTGCAATATTCATTTAAATAAGTGGAGTCCCAGTGTCAAACAACTTAATTTAGTGAGTTCTGGTGACCTGACTGATGCTTCTATCCACTGTGTTCACAAAAATCTTGCAAGGCAGAGATGAACAGCAAGCAACACCTCTATCTTTTGCACATCATTAGCCTGTAGAAACCTCAGTCAGGGCAGTGGCCCTGTGTCTGCTGACTAAACTCACAATAAATGATAATCCTCATCTAAGAGAACAGCTAAAATCTGTCCTGTACAACACATAGGATAAATGGCTTCCCGATGTTTTTCTAACAAACTACCAGATGTTTCACAGATCATCAGTGGTATTTGGTTTTCTAGTCATCAGCATGACTCCGTAGGTGTTGCACTCCATAGTGACCCTGATCTCTTTCCAGCTTTGTGCCAAAAGCTTCCCTATGCATGGATCTGCAGGGAAGCGAGTGTAGGAGAAAGGGGAATTTAACAATTCCTGTTGGTCTTTTGCTCTGTGTGGATATGATTTCCATTCCCAGTGCAGCACTGCAGCTGTTCTGTAATGGGAACTATTTGCTGTCAGGACAGCAGCAGGGGATAACAGACAAATGACAATAATAACAGTACAGTCTCCTCCCACACCTGTAGAATAGATAAGAAGGCTGCTTTTTTCTGCCCCTTCCTGTCTGGGGCAGTTTATTCAGACAGCTTGTACTGCTTGCAGACAGCTTGAAAGCAGGAGCCACCCAGCTCCAAAGTATGAAGTAATTATTAGATGATACAGGCAATAGACACTAAGGAAGAATGAACTCCTAGGATAAATACTAACATGTCTCCCTAAGTCCATTACAGCACACAAATGAGTTTACCCTCCAGGAAGTTTTCACTCAGGTAGAGATGGGTCAGCATCAACACATCTCAGGGTTGCTGAGTTGCAGTCTTCCAGATCCCTGTTTTATTTCTTCAGTGCTATAAATATTTTCTGGTAGTACTTTTCCTGTTGAATCCCTGGCTTGGAACTGCCCTTTTTTCAACAGTCAGGCTTCTGTCTGCCACTCTCACTGTCTTTTCTTAACCTTTCCTTGCTCCACTCTGCAGATTTTCTTGCAGCTTTTTTATTTTTTTTTTCGGAAACATATCAGCTTTCTCAGAAGTTTAAGACCTAGCTGCACAGATGTGCTTCATGGAAATCAGGCCTTGGGCTCAGAGACCCAGAGCCTTGGGATGAGGGGAACAGGGAAAGGGATGTGACAGCTTGTGGCTGGGGAGAATCTGTTCCTGGGGAATGTCTCCCACTGGGCTTGCAGCCTGCAGGAGCACTGCCCCTCCTCCTTTCCTCCCACCAGACTGAAAGACTGTAAAGAAGTACTTTGTCATACAGATTGAATAAGAAAAAGTCTGACAGAAAGTTTTCCCAGACAAAGAAAGTGACAGAATTAATAATGGATAGATTATTGGATTGTAGGGTCAGGAAAATCCTGGGCCTTTTTCAAAACTAAACCATGAAATATTAAATGTTGCTTTGTTTTGTGTTTGGGTCTTTTTCTTTTTCTTTTACAAGAGGAATGTCATAAAATGTGCAAGTGCAACGAGTCACATTTTTCTCTTATTTTTCTTTGGCAACGTTCTCCACCCATTGGATGGAGAGAGGCAGGATGATTGGCAGCAGCTAATTCCCAGCACCAGAGAAAAAGAGCACTGTTCTCCTTATTGCCTGAATTTTCACAAAAAGCATGCAGTAAAGCTTTTTAAAAAAATCATAAATGCTTTTTTTTTCAACCAGAGATTGTGGCAACCAGATTTGCAAATAGGAAAGAGTTAACTGCTTCATCAAATCTTGCACAAATGAAGGGACATTAGTTCTAATCAACTGCTCAGAGGGCTTAGAGGCTATTCAGTAAAATCAAAACACCATAAGCACTGAACGGAAGTTTCTGGTGGTCCTGTTGTGATGTCTGATTTATTTCAGACTTCAGTAATGCAAGTTCCTGAATAATAACCTTGTGAGTTTATGGGTCTTTTCTACTTATTTCTGAATAAGTTGATCTGAAAGCTTAACTGTTTAGGAGTTCCTATGCCCCTTAGTCTAACAGTTCTTGAAAACAGCTTTTCAGGAATTATGTTTGACCATGGTTTATAAGCAAGAAAAGATTGGTAGGAATAGATAATAATTTTTATGAGACCATCTGAAATGATTGGAGAAAACAACAGTCACACAAGTTTGCTTCCACATTGAAAAGATTGCTTGTTGTTCATCTCTCCAAAAACATCAATTTGTCATAGTAAAGATATCATCTTCTGCTATAAACCTGATTTTGTTTTTATCCTTTAACCTATCATTTCCACATCTAAACCATTCCTTCTAAACAGAGTGTAAAAATGGTTTATGATTCTTAATTCTGTCCTGTTCTGGCTGGCTCCATATTAACTCTTCAACAGAGATCTAGTTTATGATCCTATTGATGAATATACAGAGACTGTACCTTTTAAATTATTCTTGGAAGGGTGATACCTTCGAAGCAATATTATTCCATGATATGGACTTATTTCCTCAAGTTATTTTCTCAAGCACTCCAAGTAGGAAAACACAGCATTCTTATTTAATAGCCCTGGCAGTTAAACCAAAAAGAAGCTAAACAACTTTCCCAAGATCCCAGAGAAGATCTTTGGCAAAGCAACTATTTCCTATTGGTAGTTTATTTCCGTCTTTAAAGCACAAAATGATCCTCCCTTTCTAATGTAAACTGACTCAAAAGGAAGAGGACATTTTGGAGAAAAGCTGGGGTAGACAGCAGTGGGATTTTTATTACTTGCATTGGCTTTTCAGTTTTTTGCTTTTCTATCTTGTTTTCACATGTAAAACCTTTAGATATATTTTTCTTTTTCTACTATTCCAGTAAAATGCTCCTTCTTTCTGATCAATATCACTTTTTTCCTTTAGGATTATTTTTTCAAGATATTTATTTTTATTTTGTCATAATTGTTACTATTGACAGTAATTTATCTACTTGCTTTGAAGTATTATACAACATTTTCCTTCTGTGTCTCTCTTTTCTATTAAATAATACAGTCTATTTAATAAATTCTTCTCTGTATTCAAATTGAAACAGGAGTACGTACATCATTTAAAAATATTGCAGTTCTTAATGTATTATATACTGGTTTCTTTATATGCTGATTGATTTCTAGGACTCTCTCAACAAGTATATGTAGATAGATTTTGTAACCTTAAAAATAAAATTAAAAAAATAGAGAAATTCTGTAAAATTATTTTGGAGAATTTCACTGAAAAAGACTTCTGAATATTCTGCTTAAAATTAATTAATTCAGGCACAATAACTTTCTCATTGCTTTTGTTTTGCAAGCTTGTCTGACATCACTGCTAAAATTTTGGTTTTTTATTTTTGATATTTGATTTTTTTGATATTTCATCATGCCAGCTTCCTCTTTCAGTATTATCATTTATCTCAAATGGCATTCCCACTTTGGAACATGCACAACTGTAGTCTGTGAGTGCTGTTCAAGGAGGCTGTGTTGTCCAACAGGTATCATTGCTCAGGAGGATCTTTCACTGCCTTGCTTCAAGACTTTGAGCAAGTCACTTCATCTCTGTTTCCCAGTCCTGTTTTCCTCTTATTTCTCAGCTATATTTGCCCTGGGAAAGGTATTTGTGTCTTATGGTGAGTAATGTAAAGATACCAATAGCAAATGGGTTTTCTGATGCTGTAATTCCAGAATCAAAAATACACCAACACTACACAGAATAAACGTGTCACATTTCTTTAGTGAGTCTCTGGGTGCTCCTCACCTTATTTTGTGCTCCTGGAGTCAGGAAGAGATTTGTCATTGACTTCAATGAGAACGAGTTTAAATGAGTACCAATCCCTGGTAATCACAGTTCAAAACCAAAATGGCAATAATAAGAAGGAAAATGTTACCTTAACATCACTTTTTTGATATGCATATTTCATTGTGACCTGGATTTTCTTTGTATATCTATTTATATGTTAACTAGGTTGGGTCCCATTATGTTGCTGTTTCATAATTAAAAGGCAAACAATTTCATACAGGTTAAAAAATCAAATCTTTTACTGTAAGAAACTCATTTATAAAGCAAGTTGTGCTGTGGTATATGAAGGGATGAATATTGGGGTGGTGGTTTTTTTGAATTCTCTGATTCACTATAAAATAAGACTTTCTAATTTTTTTCTTCAGTTTAAAAATTTTCTCTTCCCTACCTCACCCTGTGATTGTTGTGTTTGAACAGTTTAATTCTGCTGGGAGAGTATTCCTCATTAGCATTTGGAAACTTTCCTGTAGGATTAATAAAGCTCCATTATTTTGATGTTTCACACTGAATTTATGCCTTTAAAAAAAGGTGACCTGGGATAGATTTTTAAGTCTACTCCTTTTGTTACATTTATTTATTTTATCTCTGAGGATTTTAACCCTCTGCTAGAGCTTCAAAAATTATCTTCAAGTAGGGAGCTAGTAGTTACTGCAACATATTTCACGTTTGAAAATAAGTTGATGGAGGCTTTAAGCGTGCCTAACAATGCTAGTCAACTGACAGCAGATAAACTACCTTGGACTCCCCTGTTTCAGGCTGTATTTAGCCATGCTTAGTAGTAAATTTCAATTTTTAGCATACAATGGGAAGAAAACACTTTAAACAGCTCATTCAATTATTAATTTATGAAAAGGTGTGCAAAAATTTTGGGTTTTTTCTTTTCGGTACACAGGTCAGCTATAATTTTTTAAAAGCTATTGCTGTTATCAGGACCATAGTTCAAGTTATTTAATCATCAGTATGCATGCAAAATTAAGTACCTTTGTGCCAAAAAAGAGAGGCAACAAGTGAGGGAGCTAAGCCCCTAGGGGTGATTCATGTAATGCTGTTTCGAAGCATGGATTAACTAAGGAGGCAACACAGCATTTCTTTTTACATGTTGGTTGGGAGAATGATGGGTTTTGTTTGCTCTAATAACCCATGGGGTGATTTCTAATCAGACTCCTGTGCTGTCTTAGACCAGATGTTGAAATAGAAGATATGATATTAACCAGCCCTGACAAAGAATTATGTGGAGAAATGCAACACCTCTAAGGTCTTAAATCATTATCAAAATTCCTCTAATGGTGATCGCCCATAGAAAAAGGAAAGAAGGCCATTTATGGTTGGTTACCCAATAGAAGAGAGATTAAAATTAAAATAGATTTCAAAATGGGAATACAGCACATCACCAGTACAAATTTCTTATTTTCTCTTGCTCTTGTCTTTACTTGTGAGCCAACAGATGTGTGTCTGAAGGGGAGGAAGAGCATGACTACTTAATAGCTGTTCTGAAACACAGATGGAAGCTGAAGGTTTTTATTTTTACCAAGCCAAGGAAGAAAAACATATCAGGTATACTGCATGTGCAATCACCACTGCAGAGAACCCATAATGGATCCTAGCTGTAATCTCTGAATATGCCTAATGGAAGCAATAGTTTGAATCTTAAATAATAAAACAAAGAGTTCTTCACTGCTCTTTAATCCCCTCTGGGAAGCCCAGTTAATTAAAGCTGTTTATTACAACTTGATCAAAAAGCCTAAATTCTATGTGTCCTACATCTAGCTACTACAATATTCTCTGTCATTGAACCCTCACGAGGCCCTGAAGACTTTGACTTGGTAATGCAGCCATCAAAGAGATAGACTAACTTACTCTTTAGTCAAGCTGTTTGTTTCAAGGTGCAGTACAAAACATGCTCCAGGCTTCCCAAAGCTGCAGTCTTTTTCCTCCTTAACATTATTCCAAAAACCTCCTTGCCATACTTAATTTAGCATTTGAATCAAATTAATTATTTTATAACAAGACTGGTGTGGAGGATGTACATTTCTTATTTAGCATGGAACATTAATTGATGCAGTGGAATGCTCTCTGAGCAGCTGCTGGTATCATTCCTGTGCTCCAAGTAGGTGACACAGTCACACACATACACAAAGATATGCTTGTGAAACATCAAAATGAAGCAGTTAATTAAGGAGGGGAATGCACAAATCAAAAAGAAAAGGAAAAAAAAATGAGCACTTACATTTCTGTCTTAATTGTGAAGAGAAAAAATTGCACTACTACAGCTTCACTGTCACTACTTTTTTTAATGAGAAGTGTGATCACTGATTAATATTTTCTTACCTGTACTTGTTAAGTATTAACTGAAACCATGATCATTATGAGATTAAGGTTATAAAAACCAAACACAAAACTCATTTGCCTGAATTTTCTTAGGCCCTACTGACAGCTCATGCTGGAAACAGTAATGATTCAAATCTAATCATATAAAAGGAAATAAAATCATTAATCTGTGAGTAATTTTAAAACCTTTTGCTACAAGTTCTCTACATTGTACGAAAGAGCCTCTATTGAATAATAAACTGGATCAGGGAGCACCTTACCCTGTGTTCAACTCCCTTTTATCTCAAAAAACACAATCAAAAATATAAAATACTTAACCCTCAAGCAACTCTGTTTTTGAAATTCAAGCTCAGAGAATGCTTGTGTTTCTTAAACCCTTTTTAGTTTAGGCTGAAAGAAATAAGTTTTCATTCCACCTAAGAGATTCTTGTGGATTCTGCTCCTATCACACAGTTTTGTATCAGACAGTTTTAAATATCAATTGCTGCCATTTTACATTAAAGATAAAGTTTGCAAATGAAGTCTTAATGTCTTTGTTGATGACAGCCACTGAAAAAGCTGGATGATTTAAGCCATCTTAAATATCTCCCATAGTAGCTTCTCTTTGGAAAGCATAAGTGGATTTAATTTCCCATTTTCACAAATGCTTAAACCTCTCTTGTGACACAGAAAGCCCTGTACATATGTTGAAGGCTCTGTAACTGATTTTTTTAAAATTAAATTCCTCCAAAATACAGGCAAGTAACTGGTATAACTGCATGGAAGCAAAAGCAAACATTCTGATTTTGAAAATAAAGTAACCCCTGAATTCTAGAAGAACAGACACTTGAATAATTGTCTCATCCTCTTACTTAGGAGTTAGGTTTTCTCCCTAACAGCAGCATGATCTGATATCTCCACAAAAAAAGGTTACTGAACTGCAGGTGTGCAGCAAAAGTCATCAGCCCTGGTCCACACCTCACAGGAAGCTTTCTGCCACCTGGCCAGAAGTCTTTCAGCACCAGAGGTAAGGTCCTCCTTGTCACTTTTCTCTCACAGTATTGTTTTGAGACTTCCACTGCACAATCAGACAAGCAATGCCTGATTGCAGAGGCAATCTGATCTGTCTGTGTCTGTCACTGTGCAAAGGGCTCAGTAATACACCAGGACCTCCCAAAGGGCATCCCCTACCCTTCTGCTTCTCTGGAAACAGTGTTACCCCTCTGAGGCTTTTAATGTAATCCAGCTGATGTCCTCCCTTTTCCTACTTCATCTAAAACCACCTGAGGCTGCCTCGGTGCAGCTGTTGTGCCTCCTTTGGAAATAAGGTTCTGTTCAATTTTCTCCCCAGTGTGATACCATCCTTGTGTAACTGGCAGTGACAGGCTGCAAAGAAGAGTCATTCCCTTCCTCGCTGGAGTTCAGCCTTGTGTTTCAAAACACAAAACCACCCAAAACAAACAACACACAACAACAAAAACCAACCAACCCACACAACAACAACAAAACACAGAGAACCTGGTATACGTGGGCCAAAACAAACAGATCAGCATCTTAGGGTGAGCAGACAGATAGGGTGGGTTTATATTCTCTTTATTTTTGACCTAAATTTTCCAGTGTGTTTTGCACATTAGCAACAGATTTTTTGTGTTGGCATATATTTGTAACATGATCTGCTAAGGCAAATCTCATAACATTGCTGTGATGCAAGTGAGTACTGTGTTGTAAATTATTTTTTGTCCCTTCATTCTAGTAATATGTAAAAACATAGTGTTAGATTATTTAGTGAGTTCATATAATCCCTAGGAGAGCATAAATGTCTTGTTCTATCCCTGAGGGACATTCAGTAGATATTCTGATTCACTAATATGTCCCCTGACAAAATGGCATTTTAGTCTCAGAGATATCTTTGCAACTGAAAACTTCTTTTACAATTTCATTCCCTTGATATTGCTTGTATGCCACAGTTAAACAACAGAGCTTTAATCTATATCAAACTACTTAAGTATGGGGGAAAAAAAACCAAGAACATAAGAGAATATACACAATAAATTACAATTAACACAATGAAGAATGTTTTAATATCTGATTTTACCTGTACTGAAATATACTACAGGCTGTATTGATCAGCAAATGTTTTGACAATTTGCATCCTGACACAAGACACTTGTACTGGAACGATTAGAGATGCATAAAAAAGTAAAGATCTTCACCAAAGTCATGAAAGAAAGAAATCCTTCCCAGTATTTACCTTTGGAAAGGCTGATGTGGATGATGTACGAATCCATATTCTGATTGATCTAGAAAATACATTGGAATTAGTGCTTCACTAGGCATTTGCGGGTTTAATTCAAGAAAATTAGTTATTAATTCTCAATGAAGATTGTTATTTTGTGTTTCCTAAGAGCCTGAGAAGCAGAATATAAGTTGAAAAAAAAAGTTTGCTGAAATGAAATAAAAAAAGGAAAAAATTACTCAGGATGGCACTTCTGTGTTTCTGCTGTTGTGTTCAAATATGTCTTCTCAGAATTAATAATGTAATCAAACACAAGGAATCAAATGCCATCTATAGTTAGGAATAGACTAAAACACTTCAGAAAAACTTATCAAAAGAGATTCTCTCTGATCCCATCTCTCCTTTTCTCTCCCAGTTCTTTCCTTTCCTTGTTCTCCATCTGCTTCTTTATTTTTCACCACCTTCTGTTGCTTGTAGATAGGAGCTTATGATAAATGTAGGTAATTCTTTTCTACTCTATGACAAGGTAAGAAAAGAACACACTCTAATCTCTTCTAAAACAAAGCCACAATGTAACAGTAATCTGTTCTGAAAATTATTTTTCTCTACTTCTGTATATCTTTACCATAGACCCTAATAGTGTTATTAATGGTAATAGCAATAGTACTGTTACTTGTTATTCACCCTACAAAAATGCTGACTGCGTTAGATATAGTGCAGGTATTTGCCAAAAACTCAGGAAAAGACTAACTGACAATTTCAGTATGATGGGACAGACAATAATTTGCTATAGTGAAGAATAGAAAAGAAAATATCGCAAAGTATAGTAAATTAAATTCTCAGAGAAGGATCTTATTTTTCTCTCTCTGTGACTGTTAGCATGGAAGAGTCCATACAGATATCACAGCAAGAGAGAGAATTTAGACACAATATAAGATAAGTAAAGGAAGCGATTATCTGAGTATTTAAAAGGAAAATCTTACTAATATACTTTGTTTGAACATCTGAAAGGCAGGAAAACAGCTGGGCATTGACTGACTGCTGATAATTGATGTATTGCTCTAGGTATAATTAAACTTTTTCAGGCAACAGCAGAGAGAATATAAATTGAGATGTGAGATAATAAAGGCCTGAAAAGGCAAGAGAGATGGCAGTGAAAATGCACATTTTATTAATGATGTGTAGAAAAATTGCAATCCCTGCAGAAATAATGCATAACATCCCAGCAGTAATCCCAGGTTGACAAGATGTTGATGGTGTTCACAGTTTTTGGGAAATGAGGGAGAAGAGCTGTCTTCAAATGAAATTTAGGAATTTCGATTTGACCTTACACGCAAATTTTATCTCAGACACAGGAGTCAGACCCAAAAAAGGAGAGGAACTGAGTGAATTTTTTCAAGTGACAATGATGACGGAAAGGAATCCAGGGTTCCAGAAGAAAATCTTTGTGATCTATTGCAGAAATTTTGGGGATAATTTGAGTAGAATTTAAAGAAACACTTGAAATGTTAACAGAATTACGATAGGACAAAAAAAAAAAAAGGAACCTAAGAGAAAGACAAAATTAACAATAAAATACTAGCTCGTGAGCTCAAGGTCATCTAATAGACTAAGAAAAGGAAGGGTGGAATATTGATTCTGAACCTTGCCCAAGAGAAAGTTATGAAAGACACTGAAGACAGACACAGGTTTTGTAATAGGAAAGGTTAGCCTATGAAATTTTTTACCCTGACATGAGAGGAAAAAAAGAGCTTACAAGTTTTCAAATTTACCCACAGGCAGCCAGAAAGTATGATTTAAGTCAGAGAAAGAAGGAAACATGATGAAAAAAAAAAATACCATTATATATAATCTAATTCTGCTGAAATAAAATTTCTACCCATTGCTCCTCCTGTTCCTAACCTTATCTTGCTCTAAGTGCCATTCCACAGACACAGTCCATGCTCTATCCTTTGCTGAAGATTTTCATGTCCTCTAAGGGAGATAAAGTGACTAGAGCAGTTTATAAATTCTGATTCTCAAAAATATCACCATTTGGAGTAAAAGACATTTTATTTCCATGAGTTTGAAACCTCAAAATCAGATTATGTGACGAAAAACCTCTCGAAAGCTAAATGTTTCTTCAACTTCAAAGAGGAATCTGTGAACTTTTGTTTGTAAAACAAGGTGGTACACCTGTATGTCTTCATCTCCCAGGTTTTTCATTATCTCAGAATCTGAAGGGCTGGAAATAATTTTATTGATGATTCTGACTTGTTTACCAAGCCCTACTGTGACTATGACTGCTGAATACCTGGTCTTGTAATATTTCTGAGCAAAATGTCTCTATTCCCTGAGTATTTTTGTTTAGTTACCAAGGTACACATTACCAGTGGAAGTGCTCCAGCCCCATCAACCTTTGTGGTCCCCACAGAACTCACTCTGGTTGTCTTCCACATCCTGGGGGACCTAAAACCAGCTGCAAACCCCAGATGAGTAGGATAATATAATCCCTTTGTTTGCTCTGCTGGCTGCACTGCTGATATTGGGGTTGGTCACCTCAGCTCCCCAGCCCTGCTGATCCAGGGCTTGTTCTGCACATTGGCCTCCCAGTCCCTCAGTGCCCAACCTGCAGCACTGTCAGAGAATCTCTGCATTGTCCCCTGTGAATTGCCTGGAGTCCCTTCTGGCCCATTCCCATGGCCTGTCTTGGTCTTCCTTAATGGCAGAAGTGCTTTCAGTTTGGAGTTGTCTACAAAACTGATGAGCAAGGAGTCATTTTCCTCATGTCCTTGGTAAAAGTGTTCAAAACAGGACAGGCCCCAGGACAGAGCATGGTGGTTCTCCATTGGCTACTCACCTCCAGCATATGTCCCATTAACCTCTACCCTCTAAGCTCCATCATTCCATTTCCTCTATTAGAAGCTTTTATGCCTTTTTCTTTTTTTTTTTTTTAATTTAAACTCAGTGGTGCAAGAGCATTATGCATGCAAATATTTAAAAGCTGGGTGTCAAGAGGATGGGGTCAGACTCTTTTCAGTGGTGCTCAGTGACAGGACTAGGGGGGATGGACACAAACTGAAACATTGTAAGTTCATTTGAATGTGAGGTAAAATTTCTTTACTTTGAAAGTGACAGAGAAGTGGAACAGGCTGCCCAAAGAGATTGTTGGGTCTCCTTTCCTGGTTATATTCAAAGCCCACCTGGCTGCAAGCCACTGCAAACTGCTCTAAGTGAATCTGCTTTAGATGGGAATTGGGCTACACTATCTCCAGAGCTTCCTTCTAATTCCAGCGTTTCTGTGATTCTGTGATTAGTCTCATCTGCATTATACATGTTGGCACTTCTTTTGTCCTCACCTGTATTTTGCTTTAATTCCTTTTCCTTCAAGTTGTACCAGTGAATCTATCTATTTTGTTTTCATTTTCAATCTTTAGTCTTCCCTTCCATTCAGATAGCATGTTCTTTTCACTTTTGGAAGACTATATGTTTCTGTGCCCCTTGAATAACTTCCCAAATATGCAGTGCCAGCAATGAGCTCTGAAGTATCTGTGGCTGAAAAAATAAGTGGGTCTTACAGGAGCATGACTACCTCACTTTCTCTACTCCCTACTCATTGGTAGGGACATGATTTGACACAAAAGCTTTTCTATTTCACTTCAAGCCAAGCTCTCTGAGTGATTTTAAGCTCATGGAAGTCTCCAGAATTTTTCATTTGACAGGTATGATTTGCAGTGATGTGAAAGTAACTCCCCACACAGTTTCCACACCTGGTACAAAATGGCCTTGAGCAATGCTTGAACTCTGCTCCCCTGGCTGCCCTGCTCCAGCACAGAACTAGCAGTGCTGACATTTGACACGTCTGGCTGCAGCTCCCAGCTTCAGTGACACTTTCCAGCCATTTACCAGGCACCCTGGGACCTCAGGAATGGGTGTGGTACCAGATCTTCTTTTAAGTACATCACTGCTACACTGACATTTTCTTAAAGCTATCAGCCTTCCCTCTTTGATGTGGAGATTCATGATTTCCTTACACAGCAATTCTAAATCTGTATTGTAAGCAGAGAGTATTAAAGATGCTCTCATGCTCCATGCCAGTGAGTTAATAAGGCAGAAAAAAGGGAGGAGGGAAGGGAGGGGAGGAAAAATGAATTTTATATTTTTACAGCATACTATGAAAATGCATCCTGGAAATTTTAATAAAATGAAAATCAGAAACACCAAGCCCCACTTCAGTTGAGGGTTGCATATGTGCAGTGCTGCAAACTAAGTCTATTCCAGCCAAAAAAAAAGTTCCTTTAGAAATTCCACCGTTTGCAAAATTTTAAACATTTCATATTCAGACACACAATTTTTTGTAAAGGGAAACCAATATATTTTTAAGGAACTGTACTTTCAAGCCTGAGAGTGTTTTTTCAGGGCATTTGAGGAAGGGAAATCACAGCAGTAGCAGCAGCTCATGAGAATCACAACAGGCAGTAATGCTAGGATAGCTAGAGCTCTGTCTTGTTGCTAGGTAGAGACTGACCATCTTTGAGAAATTGTAAGGAATGCCGCTTTTAGTTTATATTATTCTAGGCTGCATTTTTCTTCAGGCAATTATATTTTAAGGGGAGAAAATGTCTTAAAAGTAATTGGCTACAAAATTGCTATAGTAAATCTTTTACATAACATTTAATGTTATATGCAACTGGGAAAAGACGGTAAGTGTGAAAAAAATCTGATACATCAACTACTCCAAATATTTATTTAGACATCACTCATTTAAAGTGTGCATGGCACACAGTATATAAACCTTTTGAAGTTTTCTATCTGTTTCTATCAGTCTTATGTACTGGGTAAATAAGCACTGCAAATATAACCAACTTTAAAACAACATTAAAGCCTTAAAACTTTATTCCTTACAAAAAACCACTATAGAAACAGTCTTTAGTATATTTATGGAGTTTTGGTTTTATTTTTTCTCTCAGGCTTTTTTGCCTGAAAAAACTCATCAAACTAATCAATACCTTTTCCTCGATAAACCACTGAGGGCTCAGTATCTTTTCATCATTACTATGTTTGCATGGAAAACAGGGAACACACAGAGAAGACACTGCATGTTTAGATTAGATTGCTTTTAGTGTAATTATTTTTACTTAAGGAGAAAGCTGCCAGAAATACATGCATGTGGCTGTAGGTGGCATAGCAGTATAATTCAATACGTTACCTCATGTTATATACTTTGACATATATTGTCTTCTATTTAGAGACAATGAGTGCAACATTTAAAAATGCGAGAGAAATAGGTTTCCAGAGTTATTTCCTGTAAGCTCTGTCACAGCTAGCAGAGAACTGGGTGTTTTGCAGGCAGTAACAAGGGCAGTACAAGGGTAGAAGAGGCAGCATATTTTATAGCATGATCATTGCCTTATTAGAAATAGCCAATTTCAAAATATTTTCTTTCAAAAATTAAAGTGACTAAAACAAGGAACCATTTCATAAGCTACTGGGGAAGGAACAATTTATATATATGTATATAAATTTAAAGTAATATTGCATATATAATAATATTTCATGGAATGTTAAAATTATTATAGAAATTAGTAATAATAATTAATACTATACTACTTAAATTAAAAACAATTAATCTAGAACTTTTAGTAATTAGCTAAACAAAGCCAGATCTAATACTGATGTGTTATTTATCCAAGGGGATGCTCACAATACTTCTATAGTCACACAATTACATTTGACACATACTGTTCAGCTGTTGCCTTTAATATTATCAGATTCCCAAGGTTTTCAAAAGTAGGTTATGAATATCACATTTAAACAATTCAATCAGGAATCTATTTTTCAAAGCTGTATATGTATTCCACCATTTCAACTACAGCTGAACTTTCAGTATCACTAAATTCTGCTGCTTCTGAGGGCATTTGAATTAAAAGAGGTGTAGGATTTCCTATCGGGGGCATTGGTGAGGTTGTTGGTAACAGAGGGTTGCAGGGGTGGCATCTGCAGGGAGAAGACATGGACTGCCCTTTGCTGCACACAGATGTTTCCAGCTGGCTTCAAAATGAATCCCCCACAGGACACAGCTGAGTCCATCAGCCAAGCTGGTGCCGACTGTGAAAACATATTTAAGGGAAATAAAAGTACTACAGGGAGAGAGGAGAATGAAAAAAGAAAAACAGCAGAGGGAACACAAGCCGAGGAGGAGGAGGAGGAGGAGGAGGAGGAGGAGGAGATTCTCCATGCTGGAGCAGGTGTTATTTGCAGCTGGTGGAGGACTGGCAGCAGGGCAGATGGATATTCCTGAGGGAACTGCCACCCATGGAAAGCCCCTGCAAGAGCAGAAGAAAAGAGTGAGGAGTGAAAGAGAGGAACCACTGTGTTCTGACCATGACATCGTCCTGTCGTGTGCTGTGCATTGCCTCACTGAAAGGACTGACTGTAACCTGCCACAACAGCAGGAGGAAAGAAGAGTCTGGAATGAAGTCAAGCATGGGAAAGGGGGAGGAAAGGTGTCTCCCATACATTTTAATGTTTGGGTGTTTGGGATTATTTTCCAATAGACAATTATTTTTAAAAAATTGGATAATTTATGTCCTATTTCACATCTCGATCCCTGGACTTTCTTTTTACTGTTCTTTCTATTCCCTCCCCCAAACCTTCTGAGGGCAGCCATAGAGTGAGGGTCTGGATAGGGTTTTGGTTGCCATTTGGGGACAACCCAGGAGGAGGAGGCAGAATGGTGCAAAGCCTGAGCTATGGTAACCCCAGGGGCACCAAAGAGTGGATGGGAAAATGACAGCTTCCTGCAGTTCTTGATAAGGAATTTCATAGCTGTCATAAGTTTGTCATGCTGCATCAATGTTTCAGGGATGGTAAGGTTTCCTTATAGATATCCTTTCTCCTTATAAATGGTGTAGCCCTTAGGACTTAGGTCTCTTCTGCAATTAATCATTGATGACCTAGCAGCCTGTTTTGACTTAAATAACTTTGGTTCCAGTTATCAATTTTAACTCAGCCTATAACGTATACTTTGGACTGACAGGTTGTGATTTTCAGCTCCTGGACAGAGGAGTATAAAAAACAACACTTTGGAAGTATAATTTTTTGTAGCAGTAAGCAGTAAAACTGAATAAAATATATAGAGAGGCCTGCCAATTGTCATTTGTTGTATCAGATGGCCCTGATATTCTTCATGCAGGCACTGCTGGAGGGGGTTTGATTATATGACCTTTAAAAGTCCCTTCCAACCTAAACTATTCTATGATTCTATGGCACTAATAGCAGGATCTGATTGACAACACTATTAGTGGTAAGAACTGCCTAACAACAGGTATGTGGGAGGAAACCACATAGTTTATATATTAGTGGAATTAATTTTCAGCTGTCTATTAAAATTACTTTCATCCTGTAGAAGAGAGATATGCATATTTTAAGAAGGACATTTTAGACTAGAAGTAATTTTCATTTACATTTATTTTCAAATAATTTTTAAACAATGGTTATACACACAGGAAAAATAAACCCAAACCAAAGTACAAACCAAAAAACCACAACCCAACCTACATGTTAATATAAATCAAATTATATTAGTAACCAGACATTTTAATTCAAGAATCAATTTAGAGGAAAAAAAATATTAGAAAATTAACTGGGTGCAACCAGCATGAATACTCTTGCAAAAAAGAGTAATAGAGTCATAGGTAATGGAAACCAGCTCTCTTGTGCTTATTCTAGAATATCTAACAAATATCTAGATTATCTACAGCAAACCCCTTACTTGAACATTATAACAAAATACATAGAGTGAAATCTGGAAAACTGCTCTTCAAATGGTATAAACTCTCAGCATCCAATGACCATTTGTATCTGTCATAACAACTGAACACGGAATCAGCCAAAAAGCACAAACCCCAGCTGCCACTGCTAGAAAAAAAGGTTTGAAGCATATTATTTTTTTCTTGTGCCTGCCAAGTTCAGCTCTTTAGCAGTGACCAGATCAGTCTTGGAACAGAAAGAGGACTATATAGATTAGGAGCCTTAGAATGTTCTTTCTTATCGACACCTACATAAAGAGATTGTCCAAAGCATTTAATATTGATTGCTGATATTGAAAAGGTGTCTGGAAAATTCCTTCTTTTTTACATTTATACACAGTATCCCATATGCATGCTGGCTAGCATTCAGGTACAGATTTAGAGTTTTACAAGTTACATGTGATTACAATCACTGAAAAATGTTCAGCGCTGTTACTTTCCTTACCTCAAAAACTTTTCTACTGCAAAATATGAACAAAACTAAAGAAAAATGCAGATGCATGTTTTGCAATATGTTTTTGTTGATAAGGAGAGTGATGTTTTGTTTTTTTTCTCTGAATCATCAATTCCATGTGATTTCCTATGCAGGGTCAGTAGCAACATCTGTAGTTAAGGTTGCATACATGTTCTCATTCCAATTGTCACTTTTCTGTGGCTTCTAGCCCTATACAACTGTTATATTTTCTTTTAAAATACACCAAGCTTCTGATGTGTGTAAAAGGAAACTGCCTTTCCACAGGTGTTGGAAGAGAAGTTCAGCCATTTTTGAGAAAGAAGAATAATTTTCTCAGGTTAAAATAAGTGTTTTAAAAAAAAAGATTCAGCAGCTATTTGAGTTTTGGAAAAAAACTGTTTACATTTAAAACATACCTCCATAAGACTGCATTATGTTCAGGAGTACAGCAGGAAAAAAAGAATGCTTGTTGACTGAATTTTTCGGAGACTATGAAAATAACATTTGTTTGCTGAAAAATGAATTGTAATAAATTTCATGAGTTCTGTTATTCTGTCTATCTCAGCTGTATTGTGGAAATACACTGAAGATATCATTGGGTGAAGGAAAACAACATATTTTTAAACCCATGCATTCTTCATCTTTCAGTAAATTCACCAAGCTCTCAAAAAATGTTGTAATTTACTCATATTTCACCCCAGCTAGCATCTATTCAAGGGATTCTGTGCTAGGAAGACATAAATAGTATTCCTTAGTTTCTGTAAGAGCAGAGATACCCACACCCACTAAAAGATCTAGGCTGAAGAAGACAGGAAGAGCTGTCAGGAAAAAAAAAAAGGCCAAAGCATAAGCAATATGATGTAATTATCTCACAAATTACATATGAACACAGATTATCAGATTATCATTCTGCCATGCAATTTAAGACTATATGTCAATGAATATTACTTTGACTGATATTTTATGAATCCAGAATAACCAGGACAGTCTCTTGACACATTTTTTTTAGATGTTTTTTCTAGATTTTACAAAACTTTTAAAGGGACTTGGAAACCTTATTTAAGCATGGCATTACCATTGCTAGGAAGACATTATTTTGATCAATAATAGTCTTTGCCACTCAGCCAGTGTGAGAATGCAGAAATATTCAGACCACTTAAGAAGATAAATGCAAGTTATAGACAACTTTACTCTATAATTACCATTTTTATCCACACATGGTACAGGAACCATTTGCTTCCTCTAAAAATGAACATTTAGAGATTTCAGTTCAACAAAGTCAGCTGCAGTTTATCAAAGTACTGAATGCATCTGTTCAACCCAAAATCAACTAAAAATACTTGTATAGAAGAAGGAATGGTAGAATCTACGAGCACAGAGCTTGCCTGGTCTGTGGTGGAGCCCTGGTCCCAGGGGTGGTGGGAATGTGCCTGACAGACCATGGGGCTCCTTTGTGCCTAGCAGATAAACACTCCCTCTTCCTCTGGCTACTGAAACCAGACCCCATTGTTTCTTGTCTGTTCAAGAATTGTGGTCAAATGGTCCTGGAAAAAAACCTCCACATACACACACCCCAAACCAAACCAAACCACCTCTTTTGGCTTTCTCAGGAGTTATTTTTTCTATATTTTGGGCAGTGTACCAAGAAAAGTGTAAATATGAAGGTTTTCATATGTGTGGAAACAGGAGTCCAAGAAATAGATATTGATAGTGAAGACCACAGTATTCAGAGCATTTTGCAATCACCATTTGATTATGTTAACTTTTTGAAATGTTCAGATTCCTTTGAGAAAAGTTGTCCTTGCTCAAAATATGTTTGCTGTATTCATTTCCTAAATTGCTTTCTATTAGCCTGTACATTCTTAAAAAACTATTTTCTTGCAGAAGTGCAATATATATAATTTTTTGTAATATATCTATTCATCTCTTTATCTATATCTGTCTATACCTATATCTATCTATCTATCTATATCACCTATAACTATCTATATCTATATCTATATCTAGCTATATCTATATCTATTTCATCTATCTATATCATCAATATCTATATCTATATCTATATCTATCTATATCTATATCATCTATATCTATATCTGACTATACCATCTATATCTATATCTATAATTTAATTTATCTTATCCTATCATATATTTATGGAATATATTTTTCAGAAGAGAAATAGAGTGACAGTATTTTGGTTATTTGTCCAAAGACTCAGAAAGATTCTGTGCCTCCCATGATGACAGAAACATCATCTTTGCTTTCATCTATGCTGCACATAAACAAATGCTATGAAGTGAAGAAATAAACTCCAGGACAATCAGTATGTTAGAAGACGTGTCTATACTTCTTTCAACAATTGGTATTTTTGGTGGGCCCTTTTTTTTAAGTGCTCTGTTGGGAGGAAAAGGTTAAAAAGTGAAAGACTGTCAAGTCACTTAAGTGACATTGCAGCTGGGAAAAACTCTTGTCAAGCCCTTGTGAACTGCAGGCCAGTGATCCTCTGGCATGGACAGAGTTTAGCAGTGCCTGTGTCTCTGTGTTCCTTTGACCAGGTGGTGCTTTGGGGATCCCTTGGTTAGCGAGGCAATGGAAGAAATTTAATCTTTACAATCCAGCCGCAAGTTTGTGGTTGTTCCTGCTGCCTGTGTCAACCCACACATGCTCATTAGCCACAGCTCTGCTTGTTTGTTGCTGTAAAATATCTTTTTAATGAATCAGAGCTCAGGAACAACAAAGAATAGCCAGCAGCATATCCATTTTCATACCATATATTCAGAACAGTACTCCACAGACATTCCAATGACATTTTCTCCTGGTGGTCCATTTGTTATTGGACTTGGGCAGTGCCATTTGCAGACTCTCAGACTCCACTGTGATTATGTTGTATATGTTTCACATGAGAAACAAACCGACAGCATATATAAAATTCACTGCCACTTTTCACAGTCGTTCTGGACCTTAACCCTTCACTTTGCTCTTGGATTGCAAAATATTATGTTCAACATCCGAATTTTTGTGGGGGTGTCATCAAATTTCTAATTTTTAAGCAGTGTCATTTAAATTATTTCAGTGAAAAATCAAGAATGCAGACAGTGCAATAGTTCATGTGTTATTTGGTTAGCAATGAAGCTTAACTGGTTTTTCACTGTTCACATATTTTCAGCTCTTACAGCAAAATGTTCTCACAGTGGAAGTTAGCCCGATTCTTTTTTCCAGTGATTAGTATATTCTTAAAAATAGTCTCATCAAAAAAATATTATGAATTTGAAACACTAATGTATGAAGGAGTTTTAGTTGTAAACTTCTCAGTAGATGCAGCCCTGTTCTGGAGGTTACATACAAAGTTCACTGTCTCGTTGCTCTGAAGGACTTGCATAAGAGGTGGTGTTATAGCACAAGAATGTTTTGGAGCAAAGTGTTTCCATTTGCCCTGTGCTTTGCAGAACACAAAGGATGAATCACAGCACCTTGAGCCCTTGCTTAGTCATGGCTGATCTGTAATCAGAAGCAATATCACCATGTCAGCGTGCCAAGTGCTGCAGACAGTGACCTGTGACTGACCCAGGCAGGCCAACGTCCATCACATTCACAGGGTGGCTGTTGAGGGCCATGAGACCAGAGCTGGGCAGTGACTGTGTGACAGTGGCACGACCCTGAGTGAGGAATGATCAGATATGCACTGGTGGAGCCCTGCTGGAGCAGGGGTGTGCCTGGGTTGGCCTCCTCAGAACAGTGGCTCTGCAGCATCTCCCCATGGGCTGGGATGCTGCCTAAGGCAATTCCTGGAGACCCCTCACCTGACTGGGTGGGTGATTGTGCATTCTGGGTGGCACTTTCTAAAATCTTGGGAATTGTTAGGTCAGTCAGGTCGTGTCAGTTCCATCTGTCATCACGAATTTGGAGTCAAATGTTGGCGGAGCTTTGATCAGTTTGTCTGGTTTAACTGGTTTATAAAATAGATCTCACTTGAGTGTATTTTTTGTCTGAATTCTCTAATATTCCACAATAGTCAGATGGGACAGACTTTTTAAAATGTTTCAGGAAATGCTGGAAGTGGTCATTTCACTTCCTTCCACAGAACACCATAATAATAGAGTCCTTCTAAATTCTGATGGCAACGTGAGTATACAGATGTCTGCAAAAACAAATAACACTGAGAATAAGCTCATATAGAAGAGGAATCAGAAAAATTTGCTAATTTATTTTCAGCAAAAATATTGTGTGCCAGCTTTGTGGAATGTGCTCTATAATCACCACCTGAACATTGGGTACCTTGCAATTTGAGTCACTTGTTACTCCAGAAAGAAAACTCTAGCCTGTATTACTGTGTTGTTGTGAACAGATCTGGGCGGTTTGTTTGCTTTGTTGTTTATGTTTTTGTTGTTTTTTTCCAGATGGAAATGTGGATTTAACAGTGCAACAGTTACTGGCTGAGTATGGCTAGGCTGGGCTGAGCTTACAGTGTTCATGTTGGTGGCCTGGCAAGTTTGCAGTTTAACAACCACAACCTTCTGTTTCCTCACAAATGCAGTTCATGGCCCAGCAGTACTTTGGGGTTTCTCTGCAATTATGCCTAAATTCATATTATGCCCTGCAGGAACTAAAATGAAATTAAGTTAGTGATAAAAAATCCCAGAGTTCTTGATCTTTCTTTATTGATTCATCTCTCCATTCTTCATTTTCTCTGTTCCCACTGCTGATGTGTCCTGACCCCATTTATTTATTAAATATGCTTGATTGTCATGACTAAAATAATATCTGCTTGAATTTGCCCATCGCTCCCTGAAGTACTGACATTCATGCTCTACTTCCCCTATATAAATTCCTTAAATGAGAGATAAAGATTCCATTTTAAGTATTGTTATTTATTACTGTTCTGCCCTTGGCATTGTAAGTCACTAGGTCCTACTTAAGGTTTGTAAGAAATTATGTGAATTTCTGCACACAGCTCTTCTGTGTACACAAACCCACATTGCAGGTGAATGGGCAACATAGGTTCCACTGAACTAACCCAGTTAACATCTCCTGAGCCCCTGACCAAGGGAGGTCTATTCAGTGATTTGGCTTCAAACAAGAACTTGATATCAATTTTGTTTTAACAACAGGAGTCAAGTAACAGTGGTGACATGTTGAACCTGGAGTCTCAGGGGAAAGGATGTGAGTTCACCCTTTTAGGACGCCCAGCTGAGAGAAGTCGTCTGTTTTCTTATCAATTTCCTTGATATCTTTGATTTCTTCACTTCATGTTTACCTTTCACAGTTAGAATGTATTTTTGAGATAGCTTCTACATAATATCAAAGAAGAAGACTAAAGGCTAATTTGTCCATTTTTAATTTTGTCGACTTTTGCAATGATTTTTATATAGAGTTTGAAGAACCTTGACAATTTTTTGCAAATCTTTTTGAGATCTGAATGTGAGTCTTTTGCCTTTCCACACAGAGAAATGGGACAACTGTGTCTTTCAATTTGCTTTCTAATAGCAGCACTAACTTTTGGAAGGAAATATCTAGGTTCATGAATCTCCTATCAGCTCTAGAGACAGGATTTTAAATCATATTTCTACTTTTACTAGCCTGATTCCACTGGTCTGTAAAGCTTGCCTTTGTGTTTTTCTCAGACTCTCCAGTGGGTGCTGTTTAATTTTAATAGGCAACTAACTCAGTAAGACAAAGAAAGGGAAAAAATGGTGCATTTGGGGCAGAGGTGGAATGAGGGGAAGAATTCTACTCTCTGGTGTTTAGGGCATTTACTTATAATGGAGTAGAGAGGGTTTACAGTACTTATTCTGACAATATGGGGTTTCGTTTCACTAGATATAAGTTGCTCAAACAGGAAGTATGGAGGGTCACCCATTCTCACTCCTCTCGTCTCTGGCTGCAGTTGTTGTTGTGCAGCAATGTTGCTAATAGTGCTGCTATTAGCACCAGCCCTGCAGACACCAAGGTCAGAAAGCAGGAGGGGCAGGAGGTGCTCCAGCAGCAGAAGCTGACATTCCTCTGCAGCCTGTGGTGCAGCCCATGGTGAGGAAGCCTGGCCACCTGCATCCCATGGAGACCCTCATGGAGGAGAGATCCACCTGCAGCCTGTGGAGGACCCAATGCCAGAGCAGATGGATACATAAAAGAGCCTGTGGCCCCAGGAGAGACCTGTGTTGGAGCAGGCTCCAGCAGGACTTGTGGATTAATGGAAAGAGGAGCCCACACTGAAGTGGGTTTGCTGGCAGGACTTGTGACCCCACAAGGGCCCAGACTGGAAGAGGCTGCTCCTGAAATTCTGCACTCAAGTGGAGTTTGCACACAGTGGAGCTGTTAACAAGGAACTGCTGCCCATGGGAAAGACCCACCTTGGAGAAGTCTGTGGAGGACTGTCTCCTGTGGGAGGAACTCCACAGTGCAGCAGGGAAAGACGTGAGGAGTCTTCTCAGAGACAGGAGCAGAATTATATGATGAGTTGACCACAGCTCCCACTCCCCCTCCCTCTGCACTGCTGTGAAGTGGGTAGGGAAATCATGAGGGAAGTGAAGACCAGAAAGAAGGGAGGGGTGGAGAGAAGGTGTTGCTTAAATTTGGGTTTATTTATCATTATCCTACTCTGATTTGATTGGTAAAAAATTAAGTTAATTTTTCCAAGTCAGATTTGTTTTGCTTGTGTTGGTAACTGGGGAGTGATTTTTGGCTGTCCTTACCCATAGGCCTTTTGATTTTTTTTTCCCCTCCTCTGACCATACACAGATGGCAGTGACAGAGCAGCTTGGGTGGGCACCTGGCACCCAGCCACAATCCACAAGGTTTTATTGGATCATTACCTGAGTCTTATTTATGTACAGTTTGATCAATTTTACAGGAGGAAATTACTAGGGCAGTATCCATAGGGAATGGCCATATTCATTATCCAGGGTGCTAATCAACGCTTTTAAGCACACAAACTGGCCTGTGAACAGTCTTGGGAGATTCTCTAGGCTCTTCAAAATTCCCAGCTGGAGAGCTTCTTGAAATAATCACTCAAATACTTAATTTTGTACGTGTCTTGGAGATCAGTCAGTGACCTGGTTTCACATTTATCTGCTGTTTCAAGCCAGTCTATTTTCACATCTGTGCACAGAATCTTTGACACATTCCTGGACTACCTTGGGAACTAATGACTTGATACACTGGGTGTGAATATAGATATAACCCTGATAAAGAGCTACACTACAATTCTAACTATAGAATAACTTGATTTCCATACTCAAATCTCTCTTATAAATCTCATTGCTTTTGCTACACTATACTTGCTTGCTTTGGAAACAGAGCAATGACCCTCTGTCAGAGGGTGGATTTAAGCCTAAAAGGCATCCAGTTACATTATGGAACATAAAATTTCATCACTTGTCCTTCAAAACAGCTCTCAGAAGTATTTGACTGTGTATTGCTTATAAATGCGGTAAGTACTTGCTGTGATTTTAGTTACCTTTTAGGTAACTGAAAATGTCACTGACACTTTTTTATATCCTTGGCAGGATTCAGTGACATCCTTTTTATAGTAGTTCTGTCAACAAATAGCTTCTTTTTTATCACTGTGATATGTTCTTTTGGGTGTTACCTGCTGATAGATCTGCACTCATCTTCTTGGACACTTTTGAATGGAATAATCAAGTGCACCTTTTTCTCAGTAACATGTACATCTTTGAAGATGCAGTTTATTTCCTTTCACCATTCTTTGCGCTACCAGGGAGCATAGGGCCTGAAAAAGGATGCCTGTCTTTGTTTCTCTTGCTTTTGTTTTGTTCTTGTTCAGTGACATGAACAAATAATAGTATGAAAGCCCTAAGGGATAGACACAATATGCAGTATTCAATCTGCAGAGAAAAAACAGTTCAAGAGCACCAAAATTAAATTAATAATGCTGCTTACATGATGTACTTAAAGAATTCAGCAGATAATATTTAAAAGTTTCAATCTCTTCCAGTGCCTATAACCATCAATAGTTTACCTAGCTGAGTTCCTTTGAAAGGCCGTCTGAATAGTGGTTCTGAATTCTGAACTGAGTAACCATCAATAAGTGAAACCTATTCTTCTCCTTTCTTACATATTAGATTGTATCACACCCACCAATCTCCCCTCCTTCCAAAAGGCCCCAAACAAAACACCTTGAATTCTAATTTAGTAGCTTTGCTAACAGACTGGTTTTTGCTGTACCAAATTCTATATAGATTTTCTTCTTACCTATGTGACAAAAGTTTACTCTACGTGGCTGTTTTGATCTCCTTGTGTTTCTTCTTTGCTCTTTATTATTTATTCTGATCTCCTTCCTATTTCTTTTCCATCTCAGTACCACCCTGAGAGTGGCTCGGTTGGTTAGAGTATAGTGCTAATAATACCAAGGGGGTGAGTTCAATCACTGTTTCAGGCCATTTATTTAAGAGTTGGACTTGATGGCCCTTCTGGGTCTCTTCCAACTCAGAATATTCTGTGAATCTTTATCACCACTTTCTGTGAATACTTACTTTGCCCATCTCTTGGTTTCTCATATCTGCAGTTTCATTTGAACTACCACAGCCTTTTATGCAACAATGCTAATTCTGTTTGACTGCAGGAGCTTGACCTATATCAAGGATATGCTGGAAAAGGGTTTTTTAAAATTGTACAGTTCAATACTGTCATTATTGCTTTTCTAATCTGTTTGCTGCAAGAATTTTACTAACTCTGTCCTCCAAATTTGTGTTTGACAGTGTAAGATAATGCCTCTGAAAGAGATTTTTTAGAACCCAAAGCCTCTTAGCACAGACAACCAGGTAGCCATGTCAGGTGATCTTGTCATAAACTTGTGTTCTGTGCTCTTCTGACATTTTCATTTTGTTCATATTCAGTTTCATTACCTCCTGTTAGAAAAAGTAACAACACACATGTAGTACCTCTTCTTTATTTTTATGAAGTTACTTCTTAGGGCAAAAAGTACCAAAGCCTATGGGATTTTAGGATTTATTGGATATAAAAAAGCCCACAGACAATTGGCACCTGCTTGGGAGTACATTTTAATTTTCCGTAATTTCATCTGCCTTTTTAAAGGATATATCCAGCAGAAATTTGCTTTTCTACAAGATATCATAGTTATTAGGCTTGATCTAATGACAATCTAAAGTGTATTATATCCCATTTATTGTTGAGTTTCATTATACAAGTACTGGTTTTAATTTTATTTTCTTTTCCGTCTTAATTCCATTCTGTTGGTCCCTACTAACACAGCAATTTCCACTGATCAGACATTCACCAATATATGCATAAATGTGTAAAATGGGAAATGATTGCAGTTATCATTTTTCATCAGATATCAATATTTAAATGAAAATTTCCGCACTATCTCAGTAGAATTTTTAACTCATTCCTACTTTTCTCAAAGTTTGTATTAGTGTTTTTTTCTTGTCATATTATTTTCTTGTGATTACTGTTTATACTTTTGACTTTGAAACAGCATTAAATAAGCCCCTTCATTTAACTCTTCATTTAGTGAAATGGTACATAACAGTTTATCACTAAAAATGATATCATTTGCCACAAACCCAATGGCTTTGTTTGCTTTCCAAAGCCTAAAGGAATTTCCATTTAAACATTCAGCTCAAAATATTTCCTAGGCCATAGAAATTTAATAACTAGTTCATTACAAAAAGATATATCCAATTTCTGTCTCTCTGAGCCATATCTCTTTTTGCAGACTGAGAATTATAAACCAAGTAGACTGGTAGAGTCAGAGAAACAGATTTCTTGGAGGTAATACAAATGAACAGTTGGATTGAAGAGTTGTATTTTCAAATATATAATTCACTTCACAAAGATGAAAGGGCATTTTGGCATTTAAGAATTGAAATTACAAGGAAGTCTGTTACTTATTGAGAGATAGTAATTTTTTAGTGATGTGTTGAAAAATATGGTGAAATATTCATACTATATTAAATAATGCACTCTGGAAAATGTACTGCTGTAAAAGATAGACAAGAAAATATGTTTCAGGAATATGTTGTTTACAAGTTGTTTTATGGGCTCATTTAGGGATTAACTGGAGAATTTATTTGAGATTCAAGAAATAATTTAAGAAGTTCTTCATCTCCCCATCAGTTGCTTTCCTTAGTTCAACATTTCAAAGCATCAAAATCCCATTATTCAAAGAGAGTTTTCTCTCTCTCTCTCCTTTATACTTTTCTGCTGTAGCAGTTAAAAAAATCTGAGTTCCCTATTCAGTTACGACATAAAATTACATAATGTCCAGGAGGTCATTGTAAATTGTCTCTGAAACTCCATTTTTCAATGCTCTTCTTAAGAATAGGGATGTTTTCTGCAATAAAGGATGAAAATAGAGGTTAAAATCAGAACCTGAGAAAGACATGGAAAGTTAGCTAATTTCCCCAATAGACCCATTATTTAAATGTGTTAAGGAAGTCAGGTTGAAAGCTGAAAGAGTCAAAGAGCTGATATAATCAGTGTATCCTGTAGAACAGGAGCCCAGAGGAATATAAAAGGTAGAAAAAGAGGAAGATGCTGGAAAAGAAAATAAGAATGTCAGATCAAGTTTGTATTATTCTTCCAGAAGTGTAGTTACATGATGTGAATCAAATTAATGACAGTTTAACTCTGCAGCATGAAATACAGATTTCTGAAGGCAGTGAAGCAAACTGAGTGCAATGCTATTATTTCTTGAGTTTCTGCACAGAAATGTGAGACACTATAAGACAGATTGAAAACTTCAGAGACTAATTAGATCTTCAGGAGAACTTCTCATGCTGTGCTTATTTTTAAAGCATCAGTGTTTTACATCTAAGGAATAAAGCAATATCTTTTTTTGTTTGTTTGTTTGAGCTAGGTATACCACTAGCTTTAAACCATCTGGGAAGCAGAAGCTCTTGCAGATAAGATTTCTTTGATTCTATGTTTAACCCAGCTTAAATGTTTTCTAATTTTACTGCCAGTAAGAACATTTAGATTGCGAAATCAAGCAATCAGATTTAAGGAATGTTAGAATTAAGACTGCCCATGCAAATATTATTTGCTAACCTTTGTGAGCTATGTTATGATGCAATCTTTAATTTTTTTGATACATTCTCTAGTTCTTCCACAGGACACCTGCCTCACTCAGGGTGCAAAATTATACCTTAGACAAATTTTCAATATTTCTCTTTTCTGTTATCATTCAATATGTGGCCCTAGAGTTTATTTACCACATTATCTGAACTCTGCTCTGAAACATGATTATTGACATCCTGATTTTTAATGGATTTAATTGACAGAACAGCTGACACTTATAAACCATTAATCAATTTGTCTTCACAACAATATTTTTATAAATTTTCAGGGTGCATTCATCTCGTTTTGTGCCTTACCTACTTGTCCTCCCAATCATCCCAGCTTTTTTGCTCTGATTCTCCCACATACTTACTCCCTTCTGCTCCAGTTTTCTTAGCTCCCTCCTTACCACAGGACACTCTGACGCTATTTCTTCTCCATTCCTTACTCTCTGGGTGCCAACCTGCTTTCTTCTTCCCCTCCAGGCTGCACAGATCCCCTTTGTTCACTGCTCTCTTCTTCCCCATTCCACTGACAGCACAGTAGCTCTCCTGGTTGTCTTTATGAATGTTATCATCTCTCGTGGCATCTGCAAGCCAGATTCATATTTGGAAGCAAAGTCTTGGCCAAATTCCCCAATGTAAAACAGATACCATTTTCAGTGAATTTCATTGGCAAACTTTAACAGACCTCCACAGTTTTTTTAAACATGCATAAGGCAATTTTAGGAAGTGAGAAAATCAGGGAAAAAAACGAGGACAGCAAAAGGCATAATCTTCTGGATGATGGAAGGTGTTCCCAAATTAGCATTAGTACAAACATGTTCTGTGAGTAGTCCCATGTCTCAAGATGTGGTTGTAGCCAGGCTCCTTACACAGTTCTGCTTCTTTCAGGCTCAGACTGCTTCCAGACATCCAGTGAAACTCAAACCCATTGCCACAAAGCAGGAAAGCCAGAATTCCTCAGGTAAGAAGCAATACTTTGTAAACAGCATGTCAGTTCTTCAACCTTTTTCTCAGGCAAAAATGCACAGGTTTTGACTGATAAATTTCAAATAACTGAATATAGAGCATTTCAGTTTAATGTAGTTAAATTTCAGTGAATTTATGGCAAACAAAAAACTAAAAGTGTTCTAGAAATTTAAGCATAGGTGTTATTTCCAAGCCTGCATCCCATGCAAGTTAGAATATGGTTTCGTGTGTAGAATTATATTGGTTATATAAGTCCTTTATAATATATTCCCGTCAACCATGAATTCTAACAATTTATGCAAGGCGTTTCTGCAGTAAGAACTGTGACAGAAGCTGAAGAGAATTGAAAGACCAGGATGGGAGAGATGGGAGAGGGAGGGAGAGGGAGAGAGAGAGAAAGAGAGGAAGAGAGAGAAAAAGAGAGAGAGAAAGAAGGAAGGAAGGAAAAGCATTAGAAATACACCTGAAATGGTTTGTACCTGTTCTTTACACTGTTCCCTAAGCACCTACATTGGACTGACAGGGTCAGTACAGATTGTGATCAGCCTCGAATCTGATCCAATCACAGATATTTTAGATCTTACACAGAAGGGGAAAGCATGTTATTATTATTATTCAGATTCACCAGGGAGTGTTTTCTTGAATAAAAGTCTGGCAGCAGAATTAAGCTTTGCAATCAGCCCAGAATGAATTATATAGCCTTTGCACTGCAACACCTGACATTGCAGATGCAGTTTTTGAGTAATATTCTCACAAACCAGTGCATTTCTGTTGCATCTCTAAATACTTATTTTCTTGGAGGGGAAAAAGGTGAAAGTAAGGATACCATATATGAGTAGTGTAGTTTTCTCCCAGTTCTAATTAGTGGTTATTCAAGAGTTTCCATCTTACTCAAAGCTTGGAAGAAAAGCAAGGACTTATTACTGGATTATCTATAGAGTTTAGAAAATGTGAAGTGTAGACTGGATCTTTTCACCCTACTTTGTCTTCTGGATGATATTTTCATCTTTTACCTGTCCTTCTCTTTTTATTACAGTGACTTCAGAATACATTTCTTAGATTAACAATATTTATATAAAGTAGCTGACCTAGGAATCCAATAAAACCAAATTATAGGATGCACAATTATAAGAATTTATAAAACAGCCTTGCTGTAATAGAAAGATGAACATAAGACAAGAAGAAAGGAAAAGGTCAGTGTTGCCCATATTATCCAACTGGAGAAATTGGTCATCTTGGGAATTTCAGTCCTTCTTTGTAATTCCTAGAACAACATGAGAAGATTTAATAAAAGTTTTAAATCTCATAGATTTATTATGAATATAGAATTAATGAAAGATTCATAGTAATATATTTAAATGAATGAAACAAAACTTTTAGAAATGCTTTACTAGCTGATAGAATAATCAAATTCAACCACTATAAATGGCTATTTAGCTTTATGGGACATGACATTAACTGAAAAGACTCACCCAGAAAATGAGTCACACTCAGTTTAGTAACACTCTAACTAAGACATGTCCTGCATCAGGAAAGCGTTTCTTTTCATTTGTGTTTTCAGCCACTGTGAACAGAAAAAACCTTCCATAAAATTTGCCTGAAAGGCTTAAGAGTCTTAAAAACATGTTACAGACCACTACAGACCATATCTAAATAATACACCAAAATAATTTTTCTTTTAGAAATTTTCTTTTAGAATTTTTACCAATTGAATATGTAGATAATCAATGCTCTACATAATGAATATTTTTACTATGAAAACTCGATAGAAAAATATATTTACTGTATACTAATACTGTGCAATTTAGGAGGTCTCCACTGGATTTTCCAACTCTTTAACATAATTTTAATAAAAACTTCTGTGAATTTCCCATTCCAATCTTTTGCTAATTAACTCTGAGCAAATGACACAGAGATCAGAAGAGAATATTAAATTACAAAGGAAGCAACTCTTACAACTTTGTAGTGCCTTATGGAACATGAATAACATTTCAAGAAAGTCAGATCTGTGAAAGTCACCTTCCACAGGCTGAGCAGCAGGAATAAAATATGAACTACAACCTTTAAAATATAAAGTATCACTGAAAAATAACATCTTCCAAGTAATATTTTTATATTATTATACTTTTTGATATAGGCAAAATGAAACTGTTTTAAGGCAGCCTTTAAAATTGCAAAGGAATGTGCATAGATATTTCTCAAAGTCTTTAAACTACTTAAAATGATCAAATTTAGACTCCTCCCACATTCTTATGCCAGAAGGAATTCATGTTAGACAGGGTACTACTACTTAATACTTTTTAAAAAATTTTGATGGTCCAAAGTTAGACTGATCCAAGAGGTTCCAAATGAACACATTTGGGGAAAATAATTGCTATTCCTCCGTAGTAAATCTCAACAACCAATTTAACTATATAGATAGAAATATTTACATTTTCCTCTTCATATTTGTTATAAAGTTCACTGTGAAGAAATTATAAAGAACACTGTGGTGTTCATTATGTTGGACTAGCAAAATAAAAACCAATTGCAAAAATAATAATTAAAACTTCTTTGTTGCTAAAGAGCAGCACAGAAAGAAAAGTCAGTCCTTTCCACAAAGCTTTACACTCACAGGATAAAACAGAAGATAACCTGTGCAATACTGCTACACAGTACTTTATCTAGAATTGCAAATAGTTTTTTCTCTCACAAAATGGCAAAATCAAGGCTAATAACGGGACCTCTATTATTATTATTGATACTAATTATTGTTATTTTCATTGCAACCACCTCTACTCCTACTGCTACCACTACTACTATTTAATTCTATATATAGCAGCTCACTAAAATAATTGACATTAATTGCAAGCAAGCAAGCAAATTTTGCACATTCATAATAACACATTAGCAATAATTTGTGTCCACCTGACCTTCAGAAGGAAATGAAAGGATTTCTTATCTATGATATGTCTGTTCTGCTGCTGATAGGAAAAGCAGAAATTCTGGGTTCTTCAGGAGCAGTATGGCATGTATTGATCAGTACATCATGGTTTAAATGTTGACAAAGCTTTAAATGTTTTGAAGTCTTTAGTTCATGGTGCTAGAGGGACAGTTTAAGTACCGAGGCAGTTGTATCTTTGTACTTAGAGCAGGCACATTGACATTTATAAAGATATCTTGAAGTGAAACTGCAGCATATTCATTGGAATAATTTCTGTAGCCAGTTACATTTTAAGTGTACTCTACTCCCTCTGGGTCAAGCAGATAGTTTAATTATCCAGCTGTTAACTTTTGTAGCTGATTTAAACAGACTTAAAAGTAAATTGTTAGTCAATCTGATGGTGTCTGTCCAGATACATAATGATAATTTGTTCTCTTTTCTTACTCTCTTCTTCCAGACTTGGGGTCATGAACTGAGCCTCATCAAAATGAATCCCAGAAGCAGAAAGACTTGTCCTTATGCCATTACCTAATAAAAGCATTTATTTAACCTACACACTATTCCTGCTTTTGCCTACTTTAAATTAGCATGATTACCTCACTGCTTTATTTGATTTGTTCCTCCTTTTTGCCTGATCTTCACTACAGTAGGCTACAGGGAATATTAATTCCTGTTTAAGTAAAAAACAACTTTTGCTTTCACCCATCTTTCAAACTGGACTTTTTGAATCTACAGAGAGTTTGTGCATATTGGTCTATCAGATTCCAGTTGCTGATGACAGAAATAGTTATTCCTCAATTTATTGTAAATTACCTAAATACCTATGTACCTACTGAGCAAGAGCAAGGAACACTTCTTAAAGAGGTTACTGGGGACCTTGGTGGTGCCACTGATATTTCTGGACTGAGAATTTTCAAGCTTACAAGCTCCTGAAGGAATGGGTTGGAGAAAGAGTAGGATCTCAAAGAAGAGACTGTTGCAGTCAGAGGAAAGATTATGGATTAATTTATTCTTTTACAAAAGACCTATTCCATTTTTTCCAGGCATGATTTAGGAAAATAAACAGGAGGTTAGGGAACAGTAATGTTTAAAAGAGTAACTTCGTAAATGGTGGAGAAAATGTTGTAAGTTCTTCCAGACAGCATCAAAAGGCAGGAAGTAAAACAGAAGCATATCTTTCAAGAGCTGCATCTGACAGAAGCAAGGAAACCTTCTGGTCAAGAGCAAGTAATAATTAAAGGATGGGTAAAGCCACAGGATCTCATGAGATCTGATGCTGGAGCACATATTTTGCTCTTCAGCCCCCCAGAATAAGACAAGCTCACAGCAGACAGTCAGGAAGGAACTGGGAGAGCAGGAGAAGCATATGTGCTTTCAGGGCAGGCAGCAGTTTAATGACTGCACAGGTCTGACTCACACAAGCTGAGACACAAAGAGGAGGCTTTCCCCACAGTGGTGGGACAGCCTGAGAAACCTGTCTGGGGGGAAGCAAGCAAGAAGTGGGTATGATGGATAAAAGCCTGAATGAGCACACCAATTTCTGCACAAGAGATGTTGATTTGAAGATAAGAATTGTTGCCAGCTTTGTGGGTATGTGAACAACACATTCAGAAATTAATTCCTTTGTTAGATATAAGAAAGGCTGCTTATATCATGAAGGGCAGTACTAACAAGAGAAACAATGTGCTCTGTTTGGGGTTGTAAGTGGATGGGAAACAAAATCAATGGAAAAAAATAGGATGAAAATATCTGAAAACAATCTGATATGGAAAAACTATTAACTTTCACCTATTGATTATTTGCATATATCTATAGGAAAGTTAATTTAGCCTATTCATAAATTTTGGAATATGATAACCTTGTTTAGGATGTCTGAGTAAATACTATGGGACCATTGCTTACTTTCTAATTTTGAGGG
This sequence comes from Lichenostomus cassidix, assembly GCF_008360975.1. Classification (NCBI taxonomy): domain Eukaryota; kingdom Metazoa; phylum Chordata; class Aves; order Passeriformes; family Meliphagidae; genus Lichenostomus; species Lichenostomus cassidix. Next base: position 11,602,725 of record NC_139479.1, on the reverse strand, counting down.
AACAATGTTTTACTCTTTGAAGAATCTTGGTAAGGCCAGGTCCTTCACAGTTCTGTTTAAACTCAATTATATTTTATTCCAACTGAAGCAATGTATCTGCACTTTTGAATTTTTTCATACAATATTCCTTTGAGCATGGGTTTAAAATTAATTGATATTCACATACACACAAGTAGTCTTGCAGAGATTGAAAACTAAATGAAAGCCCACTAGTATTAAATAATAAAAAGAAAAAAGTATTAAGATAATGAAGCTACGTGGCACAAAATGCAAGGAACAAGGATTGATTACAGCATTTGTTAATGATGTTTAAGATGATATTCACTAATTTCAGCTACTCTCTGAATTATCCAGCAAAATAACTAGCATGGAGAAGAAACTTCAACCTGAAGGGAAACAATTGTTTGTTTCTATTCCTGCTGAGTACCAATGTTAAGTCATAGCATGAAGAAAAATCCTTAAAAGAAACCAGCAATGTCAGGAACTTTAGAATAAATTAGAAATCTGAGATAACTTAAATCAACTGAAGAAATCCATATTTGTGTGGGCTAAATAAAGCACTTTAGAACAAAAGGTGTATAATAGAAAACTACAATGTTACTCCCTTAAAATTCAAAGGTTTGGCTGACAGTTCTGCTGTGACAAATACACTTTTCTGGCTGTGGAGCTGGTTTTCTGTGGAGTCTGAGGCACAAATGGGGCAGGGAAATTGGGGGGAGCAATCAGGCCATGAATGAAGGCTGCAGAGTTTGAATCTTATTTTCTTCCCCCTCAAGGCATCTATTTTTATTTCTCATTTACTTGTCTAGTGCCTCAGAGAAAGTGCAGACAGTATGCTTAGTATATCAAAGCACGATCTGTCTGTGTTTTAATAATTACACTGTCTCTTGTAAAATAACTTTACAGACGATTACCAAATTCTGCCTTCAGCTGGGGCTGCTGCAGCTCTGCTTTGCTGCTGCACACAGAACCTCCCCAGGTTGGTGGGAATGGCTCCATCCCCCAGCAGTGCCCCTCACTCACTGCAGCAGCGAGCAGCAATAACTTCAGAGCTCAAACCTGTAATACTTTCTCAGTCTGCTTCAAATGTGGAATCCCAAATAAGACATTGATCCTGACTGCAAAGAGGGTTTTGCAGTCTGAGGGCCAAATTTCACCTAATGTTTCTGAAGTACCAGGTTCCCTGATGACAACAGAGCTCATGACAGATGACAAAAACTGACAGGGGCAAGGGATCTTCCCAGCCAAAAAAAAAAAACAAAATCAAAACCCTGATAAAATAAATAAAAATTAGTAAAGACATGATGCCTTTATATACTGACAGAGTCTTCTTGAGAGCAAACTCTACAGATCCAAATTTACAGCAAGAATTTTATTGTCATTAGGGTATTATTTTATTGCTCTCTATATGACATATGTCTAAACTAGTTTTTTGCTACCTAAGTAGGGAAGATCAAGAAATTTAGTCACTGAATTATGACAGCACAGATTGGCTCCCAGAGCACTACCCTATAAATGCTGAACAAATTCTCTCTGCTGTAAAAACAAGTTATCTTGTTTAAAAGTATTATCTTTGATGCTGCAGTATTTCAGGAATATAGTCACAGGGAAAGGATTTTCATGTTGCATTTTTCATCAATTTTCAATCATTTATGGAAAAGTGTGATTTATGCATCATGTGCTTATAAAGGTGAAAACGCATTTATATTCTTCAAATTAAAAAAATGTAGGCAGCATTTCACAGGGCTAGATCATTTCATTGACATATGCAATTCAAGAAGCAGTTTACATTACTCACAGGACTGAACATTGGGAAGACTGTAGAGATTCAGGAAATATCACAAACATCAATCAGCACCGTTTCTTTTAAGTCTGTTCTTAAGAAAAATAGAGCTAAAATATATTATTTCAGCACTAAGAGCAGATGTTGTAAAGCACATTAAAAACACTTCAAGAAAAGAATAAAACAGATTAAAAACCACCCAAACTAATCAAATACAAAAACCAGTGATTTTTCGTCACCTGTCTCAGAATGAAAAGATATTTTTACTACCAAAACATTGAAAGATGAGAACACTACCCATATATACTTAATCAGGATAAACCATGAACTTCTTAGAAGCATATGAGGCCATTTTGTTCTTTCTTGTACATTTTTGATTGGGAAAATATCAATTATATTATTACAATCAGAAAGGAGGTGACTGCAGGTGGAACTACCATGAAGTGTAGAGAATGTTGCACTTTCCCACCAAAAATACTTGCATGTCACTTTTAGCTCCTAGAGTGATGATTCTTCTTTTTGTCTTCTTAGTGTCACCATAAAATGGTGATAGAATAGTAATAATAACTAATAGTAGCATTTTGAACTGACATCTGTCACATTTGCTGCATAGCTGTTCCTCTGAGTTTTCCGTAAGGACTGGATTTGACCAGCTTAGGCTTTTTAGTTCCCTTTGAATATTCTTAAGACTATTTAGATTCCCATATTTGAATTTAAATCTTATATTTGCAGGGTAAGTATACATATAAATACCAAATGAGAAAACAGATTGATTTGGATAGGAACAGGGAAGATAATGTTGCTAAGAACACAGATCCTCAAAAATACCTGTTCTGTGAACAAGGCATCAGGAGTCTTTCTGTTCATGGGGTATTTATAGCAAGTTATTCACAAAGTGTCTTACCAGGGCCCTTTGCTTAAGTTTCTCAAAATCAGCCACTTTCCTGGGAAGCTCCAGACTGGCCAGGACTCTAGGGTTTAGCTTCCAAACTCCATGACAGCTAGAGAACACAGCCAGCATGGTTTTAGGCAGCTGTACATAATACTGGAAAACATATCTAAAGATACAATTTCTGTATGAGAAAAGACATTAGTTCTTGATGTAGTATTTCAGTGTCCCTTTATATTTAATCATCTCAGATTTTTGGGGTTTTTTTCCCTTTTTGGAGGGGGAAGAGTTCTACTATTAGCCTACACAGACAAGTTCCTGTTATAGGAACTATTCTTCTGTTTGAGAAAAATCAGCAGAAAACTGGTTGTCAGTTAGTTGCCTGCTTTCTCTGCTTTCAGCTTTTCTTCTCTTTTGGTTTTTGCAATTACAAAGTGAATTTATTTCAATTAAAAAAAAAAAACTTGATCATAGTTTTAATGTAGTTCAGTAAAAGTAATTATATACACACTTTCCTTATGTCAAAAAACACTATTAAAATTTTGTACTTGGGAAAAAGCACACAAAAAAAAAATGTCAATTCTCCCTAATAATGCTGCAGGCTTACAGCTTGCCTTAAACAAGACTTAAGCAGATTTCAGTTGTCTAAATCTGACATTATTACTCAAAAACAATGCTAAATGCAAATGACATCTAAATTCTTCCAGCACATTGGGCTACAGACTTTGTTCTGCACCTCTAACTCTAGTGCCCTAACCAAAGCATCTTAATTAAGAGGTTAGTAGCTCTAGGCTCCTTTGCAGTCTAGAGTGACAAGGATAGACTTTTCTGGGACAAATTACACCATAGGCAGATGCTATTTTTTATAGTAGACTTTCTATATAAGTTAATTTCGGCAGAGTTTCAGATTTACCACCTGCTAGGTCTCACTAAGCAGGTGGATGTGGAAGTCACTGTTGCTTGCTGCTTCTTATTCTGGTCTCCAACACAACTGCTTAGCAATGCTATTGTGGGGATCTGCACTACAGAGGAGGCAGAAATTTGTATAAAGATAGGATTGTTAATGGCTTCTTAAGGGACAACTTCAGTGACTTCTCTTTTTTCCTTTCACCTTTTTGAGGCACCTAATACTTCCCACAATCTGACGAGACCACAAGATCCTTTTTCATATTCCCTGGAGGCCAGGTGGGATTAGGCTATGCCACCACCTCTTTTGTTGACGTCCAATCAGAATGTTGATGTTCAATCTTGATATGGTAATCAACATCAATGCTTGCATGTCAGGATGAAGAGTAAGGAAACTCTAATCACCAGAAATATTTTTATTTATTGCTGGTGAGATTAGCATATTTTAGTGAGGGAGTAGAAAGCACATTTAATTACTTATTGGACTAGTTTAGTATTCAGTATAGTAGCATGCCAGTCAGTCAATCTTCTCTCAGTGTAAATGAATGTCCTTGGAGGGATCTGGCTGGGATGATTTATTGTGTTTGTTTGTTTTATAAAATGTAATTTTACATAAATGTTTTCTATCATTTCACATGAACAGGCATTCCACCAGAAATGACACTCTTTTCAGACTCTGTTTCCTGATGAGAGGGAAAAGATAAAGCAAAAATAACAGCCTCTGTATGACTTCTGCAGTGACATTTGTCCTTGACAACAGGCAAGAGGAGAGCCACAGTTGTCATTTATCTGGACTTCTTTAAAGCCTTACACATTGTGCCCCACAATATCCTTCTCTATAAATTAGATGGGTTCAAAGAGTGGACTGTTAGATGCTGGATGGTCACATCCAGAGGGTTGTGGTCAACAGATAAAGCATCCCAATGGACATCAGTGCAAGTGGTGCCCCTCAGGGGTCTGTATTGGGCCAAGTGTTACTCAAATCCTCATTAATGACATGGATGGAGGTATTGAGTGCACACTCAATACCAAAGATGTGGAACTGAGAATGTAGCTGCCACACCTGAAGGATGGGATGCTGTCTGGAGCACCTGGACAAGCTCAAGAAGTAGCCTGTGGGGATCTCATGGGGTTTAACAAGACAAAGTGCAAGGTGACACGCCTGGGTCAGGGCAACACAGTGTCAACACAGGCTGGGATGAACAGATCAAGAGCAGTCCTACCCAGAAGGACTTGTGGATTCTGGGGGGTGAGAGGCTACACAAGAGCTGGCAGTGGGCATTTGCAGCCCAGAAAACCAGCAATGTCTTTGGCTGCATCCAAAGCAGTGTGGCGAGCAGGACAAGGAAAGAGATTCTCCCCCTCTGCTCTGTTGAGATTCCACCTGCTGTGCTGCTGCCACCCCTGGGGCTTCCAACACAGGAAGGACATGGACCTGTTGGACCAGTCCAGAGGAAGCCACTGAGATGATCAGTGGGATGGATCACATCTTGTATGAGGAAAGGCTGGGAGAATTGGGATTGCTCATCCTGGAGAAGAAAAGGCTATGGGTGACCTAATTGTGGCCTTCCAGTGCCTGAAGGGAGCCTACAAGAAAGACAGGGCAGGACTATTTACAAGAGTAGCAGTACAAGGAGGAATGGGCTCAAACTGAAAAAGAGTGGGTTTAGATCAGGTATTAGGATGAAATTCTTTACTGCGAGGGTGGTGAGGCTCTGAAACAGGTTATCCAGAGAAATTTTGGATGCTGCATCCCTGGGAGTGTTCAAGGCCATGTTCAATGGAGCTTTGAGCACGCTTTGAGCACCTTTAGCAAAAGGTGCCCTTGCCTATGGTTACAACTAGATGATATTTAAGATGCCTTCCAACCCAAGCCATTGTAAGACTCTATATTCCTATGATTCTGTTTCAATGTTTGAGCTGTATGATTTCTCCTCATGTAATGTTCATATCTCTGTGGAGAAAGCTGGGTAGAAACTGAGATTCTTTACAATACAATATCACAGTATTCTTTTCTAAGCATTATAGCCCCACTCCCAGAGTTTAAGTTTCAACATTTATTACTCAGATAAAAGGTTCAGTTCTGAAGGGTCTACTTAGAATGAAAATAAATTTAATTATGAGTAGAAATTTGTAAAAAGTCATGGGTATACTGGATAATAGGGCCTGATTATGACTGGTTTGTTGTGTAGGGTTATTTTAAAAATAATTACTATATTTAATGTTAATTAAGAATCCTTCACACACCTAGAAATTATGATTTATACCTGGTGAAGTATATCAGAGAACCTGAAATGACATTATTTCTAGTGCATCTAAACTAATGGATATCAAGATATTTTTGGAGTCATCTGTATTCAGGGGGATGCAACACTCTCCTCTGTCTGTCTTCCATTTATAAATGCTATTATTAACTCCTCCACTTTTTTCCTATTTCCAAAAGTTATAAAAGTAAAAAAAGGTAGAGCAAATTCTTTATTTCTTTCTTTTGTGCTTGCTTGCTTTTTTCTTGCTTTCTTGCTTTCTTTTTCTCTTTCTCTTTCTCTCTCTCCTCTCTTTCTCTCTTTCTTTCTCTTTCTCTCTTTTTTCCTTTTCCTTTTCTTTCTTTCTTTCTTTCTTTTTTCCTTTCCTTTCCTTTCCTTTCCTTTCCTTTCCTTTCCTTTCCTTTCCTTTCCTTTCCTTTCCTTTCCTTTCCTTTCCTTTCCTTTCCTTTCCCTTTCCTTTCTTTCCTTTCTTTCCTTTCCTTTCCTTTCCTCCTTTCCTTTCCTCTCCTTTCCTTTCCTCCCTTCCTTCCCCTTCCCCTTCCCCTTCCCCTTCCCTTCCCCTTCCCCTTCCCCTTCCTTCCTTCCTTCCTTCCCCTTCCCCTTCCCCTTCCCCTTCCCCCTTCCTTCTCTCTGTCAGTCCCTCTTTCCCCCCCGCCATTTGTTTATTCATTAATTTTTGTCATAGTTTTTTTTTTTTTTGTCAAAATTTTGGCATAGATTGCATATCTGTGTGAAGTCGTTGAGACATGTTTGTATTTTCATATAAGAAATCTACTGACAGATATGCAACAGTTTGCAAAACCCCGTGTGAGATTTGGTCTCATTGCCCAGAACTTAAACAGCTTAAAAGAAAGTTGTAGAGGTTTCAGATGCCAGGTGATGGCACAGTGCTGAAAGTGAACTTCAGAAATGATCCTGGTGAACAGTCCCAGGCCAGCAGCTCAAGGTGTGCCTCGACTAAAGAGTTGCACATGTTGCTCTTCTATAACCAGCACAGGAAGCTGGATATTACTTCTGCTTTAGGCAACCAAGGTGAACAGTCAAATTCAATATTCTCCCAGAGCATTTTAATGTTTTAATTTTGCTGCAGTCATACAAAGCAGACCTGTGGGTCACTCTTTCAAGTTGTTTCCTGTCTCATTCCATCCCTGGTTCAAATTCTCACACAGCCCAGTACTGCTCCTGGCCGCAGGTAAAAGACCAGATTTGTCATATCCTCATAAACACCTGGAAGTCATACCCAGGTGAGAGCAAAAGCCAGGGACACTCTGATATTTCCCCCACAGCTGAACATCACTGCAAGACACTTAACCCTACCTGGGAATAAATAAGAAGTCAAATGCCAAAAAATTGAAGCTGCAGAGAGACAGGAAAGAGATACAGGAAAAAGAAATGTAGTGCCCTGATTTTGTTCTTTAGACAATGCTCCATACCTTGTCCATTGTAAATCATTCCTGCTTCAGTGAATGGCTGCTGCCTCTTGCTTGAACACTTTAGTTCTGAGCTGCTCTTACTTCCCAGGAATATTACAAAGGGTGACAGTTTTGTGAAGCCTTCACACCAACTAGACAATGAAAACCTAGAAACCTCTCATAAACCAAAAACGTCATCCCTCAAACACTGATAACTGCTTGCTATTTAATTAATTTTAGAAGAAAAAAACAGTATTTATTGAAAGGCAAAGGAGAATGATCCCAGGTCAGATACTATAATTCTCACCTGATTTTGATGGGTTTATTTGAATGCATAAATAAAAGAGAACTTGCTGAGAATTGCTTGTAAAATTATATTTGTGTTTTGTTCAGAAGGTCAGAAGTTATTAAAAAGAAGAGGGAGAAACTATAACTTATCAAATATTTCGTGAATAGATGGTCCTTTAATATATTGCATATAATAAACTGAGAAACAGAAATAGTATAACATACTAACCTGTAAATAAATTAGTCTTATTGGGGGGAAAAACTGGTATTGAGGTATTGTTTTCATAGAAATCAACTTTTTGGTGTGTTGTGAGAAGAATTATTAAATCCCTTTTTTCTTGCATAATGGAATTCACCTGTATGCAAGTTTTCAGGAACTGATTTGCTTCAATTATTCTTTCGAACATCTAAGAAAGACAAACCATAGACATAAAAAGCTTCTGATATTTTGCATATTCATAATACCTCTGTGAATCACCAGGAATGGCAATACTGTTCTCTGAATGCTAATGCAGAACCAGCAGACAAGTTGAAGGGCAAAGCAAAGTAGAAATAAGTCAGATTTTCCCACTTGAATTCACCACTTATTTGTGAACACTTCTTGTATTTTTCTTTTTCCACTGTTACCTCTTCCTCTCTTATTTTTTTCATTAAAAATCTAATGACTTAATTTACAACACGCATATGATAAAGTGCTTAATTTCAAAGGGTTTTTTACATCAACAACTGTCACTACAAGAGATGTCATTTTTAGAGAGAAAAGCAAAGATATTCAATGATTGCAGACTGATGTTTATGTCTTAAGGGTTAGTAGGTATGCATGACAACATGATGCAACATCCCTTTTTAACTCAGTCTAGCAAAGAATGCATTCTCACAGCAGGAAATCTTAATCATCGTTTATCAGAGTAGCAGGTACCTCTGTTTTCAAAATGTTACCTTCAAAGGACATACATCTAAAACTTGTCTCAGAACCTATTTCTACTCTACCATAAAATTAATTAGCCTTTTAGGTTAACTGAATGTATTTCAGAATTTAATATGAAAAAGATGAAAAATTTATTTGATCTCTAATAGATCAACATTTTTACACACAGATGGAAAAAAAAGCCAACACCCCAAAACAACTGTTTAAAAAAATTTAAAATGTATTTTTCTTTATGTCTGACTGCAGTTGTCATTTCGGTGATGCTCATGAGGGACACATGTAAATTCAGGGTCATACTGTTCACAGTTCATTCCCTCAGAAAACTTTGCAAATTACTAAGGCTTATTTAGAAGAATTGTCTGGAAAGGTATTGAGTGTCCCAGAAGAATATGCATGATGAGTGATGTCAGTGCTATGCTGGGCACTAATTGTGTCATTCTAACACAGGAAGGAGCTATCTCAGCTCCTATATAAACATGAGGACCACAGCCAACACCTGTCTTAAACAGAAAACACATTTAATATACAACTCATGCTGCAAAGCTGTTGACTAGAAAGGGTTGAGTTGATGAGCAGGTGCTAAGAGCTGTGTAGTTTAATAGAGAAGAGTTTCAATGAGGGTGTAAGGTCTCATTTACCAGCTGTGGAGCACAAGCCTCTTCAAAACACACAGAGGAATCCTCTGGGTTTGATGACCAAACCTTTGCAAGTCCAGATTCTTCACATTCTTCTTTCCAGAGGGCATCACAAAATTTAATAACCAGCACTTGCACCACAGAAAATCATGCAATGCTTTACACAAGCTTGTTACTAAAGTGATTAACATGATTCTTTGAGGTGCTGAGAGTCTCCCTGGAAATTTAATCAGAAGCAGAACTAAATTAATTTGTGCTGGTGCTTTGTGTCCTGAGGCTCAGTCATCTCAAGCTGCTCCTGCTGCCCATGTTTGAGCTACTCAGAAATGGACTGGTCTATACATTGAGTTATACTTGGACTTAGAGAAAATTTTGTTCATTCTTTCTGAGTATCAGCTTACAAGAAGTGAAATGATCAGAGCAATTTGTATGAATAAGGTTTTATACCCGTGAGGAGTTAAGAAGAGCCCCATCAGGCTGGACCAGCAAAGCCCTGTATTCTCAATGCTTCTGGCAATGGCAGAAGGAGAAGAAGGGTAGGAAGAGCACATCCTGCCTGTTCAGGTTGTGTCTTCATTCCATTTCTCCTTGCATTCCCCAGCATCTAGAGTAATTTTAAGTGGTTTAAATGGTAGATTCCTGATTAGTCCCTTTACTGTCTGTTTGTTGCTGTGTCTTTCAATGAGTTTATCTAATCCCCTTTGCAGCTAGTGACGTTCACATTTGCAGCAGCCTACAGTACTAAATAACAGATTCACTACATACTGTGGAAAGAAATGCTTTCTTTTCCGTGTCTGAACCTGAATTTACACCAGTTTCATGAGGCACCTTCAATCCAAGTATTGTGAGACTTGGTGAATGAATGCTCCAGCACAAGCTTGTAAACCTCCACTGTATTGCTTCTCTGGTTTTTTCCTATATAAGCTGAACACTCCCATCCCTAAGAGTCACTTTGTAAGTCACTAGGTCACTTTGTGAAACACTTGCTTCATCCACGTGACATTTTAGTCACCATTTTTTGTACTTTATTTAGTTACTACTTCACTGCAAGGAGTGGTGTTATCACAATAAAATTTTTGGTAAACTGAGACACTTCCTGGGAATCCCCAGTTATATTTTGAGATTTGTTAACTTTATGTATTTGCAAACTCCAAAGTAGATTTACTGTTTCTACTACTCAAAGAGTTCTTATTTCAGCTTTCTCTTGGAGAAATGTCAGCTTAGGACAAATCAAATTTGTCTGTGACTGTATATTACAACTCTGCCAACTATGAAAGTGAACTTACCCCAGCCTTTTTCATGTACTAGGAAGGTACAAGCCATTCTGTGTGGGATTCACTGCAGCTAACTTTAGACATCTATAGTTTAGTCGTCTAGATCTGAATTAGTCACTTTGGATTCTCTTTATAGTTACCAGAGAGAAAAGGCCCTTTTAGAGCATGATTCATCTGCCCTATTTAGATATCTTCTTAAGAATAAGATGAATCATGTCCTATAACTTTTTCTCCTCCCCTGACAACAGAGAGAATTAAAATATTGACTTCTTCAAATAGAGTTCATTGCACGTATTCCTCTCTATGTTATTTTGACACAATTTCTCTAATGAAAATTGTTACTGGGTATCACAGGATGACTCAATTGTTTTAGCTACTTTTCAGCTGAATTCCTGCTAAACAGTAAGCCACTGCTACAGGTGCTGTGGCAGGTATGATGCATGCAAGGACCTTCACATCCTTCTTAAATGGTGGGTCCCAGAACTGCACAACAGTCAAGGTGAGTCAGCACAAACACTGAACACAGCAGGATAATCACTCCTTTGATTGATTTTTTTTGTGCATTCCTGCTTCAATCTACCCCTAAAGGCGAGGGTAACTCAGGTGCTTGTTAACATGTGACTTGGGGAGGATTAGAGTGAAATTACACTGAATGATTGGTGTTTATATACATACATATGTAGAGTTTGTTTTAGAACAATTTGGTTGCAATGGAAAGGACATATGCAGCCATTTTTGTTATTAGTATCTACAGTAATATAGCAATAGAAAAGTATAAAGATATCACTTAAGAAAATATGTAAGGAAAAGAAAGAAACAGAAAGAAATTATGAGAGTTGATACTGGAGATGAAAGTTATAACTACCTGTGGATTCAGTGATGTGATCCAGAGATGTCCCTTGGTCGAAGTGATCAGTCATGGGTGGGGGAAACCCATACACAGAGTGCAATGAGTTAACATATGTTCAGGTTCAGGTGGGAAAACTCAGGGGTCTTTATGAACTAGAAACAGAAATAAAAAGCTGGTTTGTTTTTTTCTTTCAGACTGGGGATCAGTTAATACCCAACTGTGATGAGTTTCAGTGAGTTTTAAAAAGGATCTTCAGAGCTGTAATCTGTTGGCACTGGTGTTGCAAAGTGTTGCAGTGCACTGTAATTCTTGCAAGTTTTTTTTCCAAACACCAGATTTTCTCTTCTCTCTTGTTATTTAGTCTTATCCTGGAAAGTACATTTTATTCTTTTTGTGTACTGCAGTACAGGTGCCGAAAAATTTTTCTTTTCAGGGCATCTCCTTCTAACACATTTTAGACTCTTCACTCTGGCAAGACAATCTAAGCACTGCCCATCCTTAACACACTTCAATATGCTATGCCTTTGCTTCTCAAATTCTATTCTTAGTTAAATATTAAATCTCAATTTCTTGATGATTTGTAGGATTTAATTTTTTTCATTATCTCATCCACAATAGATCTCTTAGGTCCAAACCCTGAAGATCAATCTGAAGACTTTCTGGTTCTTTCCATTTCTGTAATATATATATATATATATATTCTTTTTTTAACACATTCTCCATTTTTTTGCATTTGGGTGCTACACTTCACATTTCTATAGAGTGAATTTCATGGTTAGCTTTCTCTGCCTGACCTAACTGAAAACTGTTTGAAAAACATCAAGGACCTCAGAGCCAGCTATTACTGGGATTGAAGCTTTTTTCTGATTACCTTCTCCTTTACTTTCATGCCTTACTTGCGGTTACTGGATAAAGAACTGTTTAAATTGTTTGTACTTGTCTTCACATTTCCAGAATTATAGAGGTGGTGAGCCTTGCATTCCTCTTTTCAAAATATCTTAGTAGTTTGCTTTATTTCTCATCATCATTGTTAAGGAATTAGAAGTGTCATTCCCATACTTTCTGCCTGGTTCCCATCCTTAGGATAACCTTTGGTTTGGCAATGTGACCCACAGACTCCCTGGGTAGATTATTGCCCCTTTGTGTCACCTTTAACCATCAGCTACATGACCTCTCTTTTCTTGGCTACTTCATGCCTTTTCTATTTCTTGCTTCTTCAGGTACAAAGCCTGCAGAATCTGGCCATAAATCTATATTGAGGATTTCTCTCCCATTCTCTCTCATTAAAATCTGTAATCTGAATGAGTCTGTATTTATTAACTAGTGTCCTAATTTACTTTTTCCATTGCTCTTTCTCATAAGATTTTCTCCTTTCATTTATTCCTACTATATCATTAAAATTTGATTTTCTGTTACTTAAAGACTTCATTGTTCCTAATTTGATAATGAACTAAAAGATCTTTCACTAGTTTTAGCTTTTCCATAAAAATGGGACATCTTTTAATTTTATGTATATAGAACCTAACACAAAGATTTCCTGCTACATGACAAAATTTCATAAATGCCAAAGAAATAAAAATGTAATAATTATATATTTAAAACCATTAAAATTAAATACTTACACATTAGCTTAATATTTCACTATCTGTGATTAACAGTAATAATGTGGTATTGTAACTGTTACAGTCTTTTCTGTAATATATTGTTCCTTATCTATTATTTTGTTAATCAGCTCAGAAATTAGCATGAAAGACCAATGATGTGAAGCCAGGTTTATGAACTATGGAACACGACTCTTTTCCCTACCTTCAAGGAAGCTGTGTCAGTTTTAAAGTAGAATTAATGGATATTAATTTGTTCACATTCCCTATGGAATGACTGCGCAAATTAAGTGTAAACAAAGAAAGAAACTGCCCCTCATCAAAAATATTAAATACATCTGGTGTGTTAGCATACTCATATACAAGAATATGAGAGTTTTAAATTGTAAAATATTGTTCCTTAATATATGCTATTGTATTTCACGGAACAGTAATTGCTAGGCATATTCAAATCACTGCTAACATTTCTCCTTCATCTTTTACCATAATTCAATGAAATATGACAATTATCTCTGCTATTTCTTCAGAAATTTCTGTAGGTTTAGACTTATGCCAGTATTTAGACTTTCACATTCTTATATGGATGAATTTAAGATAATGCAATGAAACACAATGGGGTCAGGAAGAAAGTAACACTTTTAGTGAAATAGCATAATAACATTTAACTTGGATTAGATTGAAGTATCATCTCTTGCAGCCAAAAGTGGCCTCCTTCAACACTTTTACAAGACTTTGAAGGACTACACACTGTTTTATTTAGCATCTCATCTCTGCTAGTCAGCCAGGGCACTCAGTTATAAATAAATAGAATTAATTCTGGTGGGGAACACATGTCACCACCAATTGGAAGATATCAGGCAAGTATGAGCTGAACAGCAGCTCTGCTCACTTCACCAGGTTGTCTAACATTTCAGCAGCTTTCAGTGTATGAAATCTGCTAACAGTCAGGGGAATCTAAGCAAAAATAATATCAGATCTACCAACACTGTGCTATCTGTGCTGCTTTCTTCCTGTGATCTTATTGGAAACTCATCTTACTAAAACTAGATTCAGATGGGCTGTTTTACTTTGCAGAAAGACCATCAAATTAGTAATCTCACTTGAAAAGATAACCTTACAATATCCCAGGAATTTGGCTAGGAGGCTTGTTACCCATGCAGACTTCTTGGTTTGATGAATGTCCTTTCTTGTACAAGGTTGTGACTGTAAAACTTTTACAATTAAGAATTCCTCTGAAACATGGGCCATTATGAGATTATGTTTGGGCAAAAGCCACTTTAGTGCTTGTCCCAGTAAAGTAAGAATATTTTAACAACCTTTGTTTAACAGTTACCACTTTTTTCCATATATGTGCAGTCAAATTAATTGAGAAAATTGGTTGGGGGAGATTTTTGTCTGTCTTGCAAGTCTGTTTCAAAGATGCACCCTGTGACCAGTGTGCAGTGTTTCCTTAGACAACTGAAAAAGAATCCAAACTAGACATTTTTGTTGCCTTGATCCCAGTAATTGGCACTACATTATGTAACTTTGTCAGTCAATAGGTGTTGTCCATAATTAGTGGAAATGAACATATTCCTTCATCAGGTGGGTTAGATTCTGCTCTCAGAGAAGTCACACAGCATCCTGTGACATCCTCCCATTGTGTCAATGAGATCTGTGAAAGTTCACTGAGCAACTTTGAAGTCTCATCACTTTGTCCTATCCAAATATGCTTCAGATATTACTGCAGAGAAACAGAATTTACTGACAGTACCTGTTTAATCCTACATGTCACTCCTGTATGTCAATGGTGCTCTCTGATGTCCTTATTAAGATTTTCAGGTTTGGTGGAACACCTAGATGAAAAGAGCCCTTTTTTTGGTTTCCAGTCATTAACAATGTGAAAGTACTGCCATGGCTCCCTTAAACAGTAGCTGATGTTCTGGGGCTTTAGCTTCCAAATAATTTTTTCCCCTTTATTTTCACTGTAACCATGCTAAAACACTTAACATAAGAAAAAGGAAGCATGGGATATAGGACAACAGCAACAGCTACCACCAAGAAATAGATGCCACAAGCTTGCTCATAGAACCATAGAACAATTAAGGTTGGAAAATACCTCCAAGATCACCAAGTTCAACCATTAACCTAACACTGACAGGTCCACCACTAAACCATGTCTCTAAGCACTGCATCCACAGGTTTTTTTAACACTTCCAAGAGTGATGATTCCACCATTTCTCTGGGCAGACTGTTGGAATGCCTGACCATCCTTTCAGAGAAGAATTTTTTTCTTATATCCTATCTAAACCTGTTCTGGCACAACCTGGAGCAATTTTGTCATTTCCAATCCCTTGTTACTGTCACCCTGTCACAGAAGAAGATGAAGTTGATGAAGCAGGACCTGCCTTTCACAAACCCATGCTGGCTGGGCCTGGTGCACATGTCCATGTCTGGCACAAGCCATTGTGAATGTTCCTTGAATGCAACAACAAGTGATTGAGGAGCCAACAAGAGGTGCAATACTGGACCTCATGCTCACCAACAGAGAGGAGCTGGTGGGGACTGCAGTGCTCCAAGGCAGCTGTGGCTGCAGTGACCACAAGGTGGTGGAGATGGAGATCTCAGGGTGGTGAGGAGAGCACACAGCAAGCTCACTGCCCTGGAATTCAGGAGAGCAGACTTTGGCCTCTTCAAGGACCTGCTCGACAGAGTCCCATGGGATTGAGCCCTGGCAGACAGGTGGGCCAACAATGTGGGTTGAATTGCAAGAATCACCTCCTCCAAGCTCAGGAGCAATGCATCCCAACAAGGAGGAAATGGGGCAAAAATAACAGGAGGTCTCCATGGATGGATAAGGAGCTGCTGTGTTAACTCAGAGTCAAAAGAGAAGCTTACAAGAAGTGGACATAAAATCCTATTAGGGTTTTATCAGGGTTTTCAGAAAACCTGAAGCGGTACAGGTTAGTGCCATGTGCACTTTCCTATGCTAATTGCATGTGAAAGAGGACTTTGGGAATTTCTGTTTCCTAAAGTTTCCTCCACAAACCCACTTTCAGATAAATTTTCCTACTGACTTCTATCCCTTAAAGAATCCCAGCCCTTACATGTAAATGCATCTGGGAGTAAAGACTGTTGGGATTTTCTTCTCCTAGCTCAATGTGACAGGATACTTCTGTTTGAATTACACATCCTCCAGGCTAATAAATTTTGATTGTTCTGCATTGTTAGCCATCTGCTTCTATCCCTTGGGATCCCAGTCCAAGACGGAACTTAAAAGACAACAAACTGAACCCCCCAGCAGACACAGAGCAACAGAGTTTGTACATAAAATTAGTAAGCAGAGAAGGACTGGTGAATAGTGTTTGATTGAGATGTGCATAGATGTGCATTGGCTTTTCACATGGCCTGAAGAATTATTAGGACTAAAATAGTAGCTGTAATTGAATTATTCTAGCACTTCCTATTATAATACACTGTTTTCAAGTTTTTATATGTTTACCAAATTTTAAATGGTGGGAAAAAAAGGCAAGGAATGAACCTTAAAACTTGGAAGAAAGAGACATATGGTAACCTGAACCATAAAAGGAAACTCTCATATATAATGCCAGCAGTCTTGAAGATCAATATTCCACTGCTGACAGCAAATAAATTGGTCTAAGGGGCAAAATAAAGACATAAATAAACCCTGCCTGTGACCAGCCAACTGAATTTAACTTCATTCCCCACCACTCTCAAGGCGCAGCCATCCAGGCAGTTTTTTACCCAGCAAACAGTGCACCTGTGCAAGCCATGAACAGCCAGTGTCTCCAGGAGAATGCTGTGGGAAATGGTGTTAAAAGCTTTTCTGACATTCATATTGACAATATCCACAGCCTTTCCCTCATCCACTAAGGGGGTCATGTTGGCATAGAAGGAAATCAGGTTGGTCAAGCAGGACCTGCCTTTTTAAACCCATCCTTACTGGGCCTGGTCCACTTATTGTCCTGTATGTGCCACTGTGGTAATTAAAAATTGTTAATTTGGCAAATGAGTTATAGCCCTTTGAAAAACAGAGGATGTTCCGTGATGTACCTGCTATGGATTTGCTCATAAATGAGACAGCTGTAAGAATTTAATTTGTCAGACATTTTTCATGACTCTCAAAGAATCCCCAGGAGATACTATTTTTTATAAAGAGCAGTTATTACAGTTTTAGCATACTCTCTAGTTTAAAGGAAGTAAAATAATTTCAAAGACATTAAAAGATCATTATATAGGGTTTATTACTTAATTATCTAATGTATACCTTAACTATTTTTTCTCAGATTATCTTGCTTGAAATGAAAGAGATAAATAAGAGGCCATGTTTTCATTTGAAACCATGATTTTGTGTGTGTGTGTTTGTGTGTAACAGCTGATTACAAGTCTAAGACCAGATAATACACTGCTTGCTAAATAAATAAATGAAAAAAATAAAACCAGCAATGAGCTTTCTTTTTTTTTATCATCATGTTCAAGAACAAAGTCTCTGAAATAGTGTTTTGGTGGTGCTTTTTCTGTCATCACCAAGAAAACCTATGCCATATTGCAGTGAAGTAGGAGTTAGTAGTTAAGTGATCTCTGGAATTTGGGAAGACTGCCTTTGATACTTCTTGATGACTATTGATACTTATTTGATGACTTAGATCAAGGAGTAATCTCTATGGAATAAGTAAAAAAAATCCTTAATAAAAGAGACAAATTTTATTTCACAGGTTCCACATCACTAGAAAAATCAGTAATTTAAAGTCTGCTCCCTTTTTGGGAGACAAGGGTAGCAATTTTAAGTGGAATTACAGTATGAGTTTTAATAAAGCATAGAAATATAGCTAAAAACTGAATAGTAACAAGCCAAAAAAACCCCATTTTTATGAATTGATTAAATAGGAAGAGACAATTTGCATTACAGTTAGACACTTTTTGGGCTGTCACCTGTAATAACAGCGTGCTAGGAGAGCTCATGAATGCTACTTTTCTTCCATGTTGTGTCTTAACCCTCAATAGAGAAAATTAAAACAAACAAAAAAAACACCAACCAAACAAAAAAAGCCAAAAAATCCCCAAAATCCCTTAAAAAAACCGAAAAAAACCCAAAACCAACAAAAAACCCAAAACCAACAAAAAACCCAAAACATACACAAAAAGACACCCAAAGAGCATTGTGTAATATTTTTCAAATGGTGTGGAAGAGTTAGAGAAGTTCATAAATAATTGCTTTAAGCTTTTTCTCAGGAGATATTCTTCCTCCACCCAAAATATTCATCCACAGTAGAGAGTAAAAAGGTGATACAAGGTCAGCATTACTATGTGGTTTACTGCATTTTCTGAGGTTTGTACTCAAAATTTCTGATATCTGCCACCAAACATTCGATTTATGAATTAGTGAAAACCCAAATCTTCAGAAAAGAGATAAAAAATTTCAAATTAACATTTAGATTACTCCAAATTTGTTTTTTTTTAGAATGGAACACAGATTCTTGGCTTCTTTTTGTTCTTTCAATCACTTCTACTAGAAGACGAAAAAGAAAAGAAAAAGAAAAAGAAAAAGAAGAAGAAGAAGAAGAAGAAGAAGAAGAAGAAAAAGGAAAGGAAAGGAAAGGAAAGGAAAGGAAAGGAAAGGAAAGGAAAGGAAAGGAAAGGAAAGGAAAGGAAAGGAAAGGAAAGGAAAGGAAAGGAAAGGAAAGGAAAGGAAAGGAAAAAGAAAAGAAAAGAAAAGAAAAGAAAAGAAAAGAAAAGAAAAGAAAAGAAAAGAAAAGAAAAGAAAAGAAAAGAAAAGAAAAGAAAAGAAGAAAAGGGAAAAGATAAGGAAAAGATAAGGAAAAGATAGAAAAGGAAAAGATAGAAAAGGAGAGAACAGAAGAAGAGAACAGAAGAAGAGAAGAGAAGAGAAGAGAAGAGAAGAGACGAGAAGAGAAGAGGTGACTGAAAGGCTAATTAAGCAGTTACCAGAGATATTATTTTGCTACTTATATTTGATCTACACTGGGTAATCCAAAATGCAGGTAATGTCCCTCTTCAAAACTATACACATTTAATTGCATTATAACACAGAAGATTTAACTGGATTTCTATGTTGTATACCCAAAAAATGGGAAAGGAGATGATCTTTTCCTAGGAATCACACTAAACTGTGATCTATGACCCTAACTGAAAGTGTTAATTAACACTCCTGAAACGGCTTTTCTGTGCCTCAGACATCCAGAAGAGCTCTAGCACACCTTAAGGATGTCACGATAGATAAAGGGAATGATATTTCTCCTGTGGCCAATATATGGTACAGCCATGTGAAAAAGCAGGGTCAAAAAAGCATAAATATTTTTTTAAAAGGGAGGAAAATGAATGAGTGTGAAACTGAATTTGTCATCTACTCTTTAAATGTGGGTTTTCATGTCCCATTGAACTACTCATCCCATCTCCTCCCCGCCCAAAAAAAAAACTTAACTCAAATTTAAGCCATTTAAGACCTTTGAATAACCTTATAGAGAATCCTCAGAGCACTGGGCATTGCACCAGGGTCCTATTGCAGCCATACAATGATTTTGAATGAAATGTTATGTTAGGTGCATAAACATGCAAATGCACTATGAAAAAGTAATGTGAATTTTTGTAAATATACACAAAAATCATCTCACAGAGGATGTAAAAAGAAAGATTAGAAAGCTTCAGGATTAGCAGTAAAACTGAGCCACACTTCAAACAGTGGACTTTTGCTGAGTTTAAAAAAAAAAAAAAAAGAGACTAAATTTCACCCAAAACTAGGAAAATATGGGGAATGGTGGCCCAAAAATTTGTGAACATTCTTTATATTCTAGTGGTGAAGAGGAAGGGCTGATCCCAGAACAGATGGTTAGACTGACCTCATCCTGGGGAGAGATCAGTGCCCTCATGTCCATTTAAAAAGCAGTTCAGGCAATCAGACCTCTGCTGGGGTCAGACCCCAAAGGACTGTTTCCATTTGGTGTTCCAGATAAAAAAATGAGATGGGGTCATGAGCATATTCCCTTCTTGTCATGACCTGGGGAACTGAAACAGCAGTCGATGGCCTTTCAGAAAGGAGAAATTGCATCTTCTTTTTTTTCTCTCTCTTCTCAGTTTGTGCCATAAAAAGAAACAGCCAGTGACTTCATAATGTCTCAAAGGAAAGTTTGTTGTTGTCATTTACTTTCTCATGAAAATCTTCACATATATTGTTTGTAGATGACAGCAGAAGAGCTCAGGACAGAATTACCTGTGCATAGCTGCTGTAAAAGCTCTGACTGTGTCAGCAAGAATGCTTCATGACACTTGAGAAGTGAAACTTTTGCACATATCATTTTTGTGGACACTACCATAAAATAATCTGATTTTAAAGAATTTGGGAATTTTCATTATATATTTTATTCCTCTGATTCAAGAGACAGTAGAGACAGGGGCTGCACTGTAATGAATAGAACATGGTATATTTGATACCGTTTTTCTTCACTGATATTTTTGTCATATTATTGATTTTTTTGTCACATATATTATTGATTATCTATCTTTCTAAAATGGCTCCTTTGTTTGAGAAACATGTAATGTTTCTCTTTACTATTCAAGGCCTGTGTCACTTTACACAGTTTTCTGATTATTCTGTTTTGTTAACATATGACTTTGAAACCTAGACTGCTTTTGTTCCCCTGATGTCTCGATAACATATATTTTAAACACTTGGAAGATCTATGCCATTTGCGTTTTGGTTTGATAGTTTATATTCACTTTTACTTGACTAAACTTTTATATTTACGTTGAGTTAACTAAAGGTCCTATTAATATTTAAAATCTCAAAGATTTAGGCTGGTGGAATGGTTTCATAATACCCACAGATTTACCTTGAATCTTTTCAGCAAACACCTCAGCCATCTTCTTACATTACTTGCCCACATTCAGACATGTTGTGTCAAAATCTACTGATCTACAGATATAAATCAATCTACTCAGACATAATGCTCATAAGTAACAGTAAATGCAGGTTCAGGAATTGTTTGTATATTGGCAAAGTAGGATAAGTAAACTGAGTAATCTCTATACAATTAACACCACATATCTTTCAAAAACAATAGTCCAAGTAATGCAAAGCATTCAGGTTCAGATGAAGATGATTTGCCAAAGTTAAGAGAATGTTTGTAGGAGCATGCTTAGCAATTACTAGCTGGTGGTAAATGTTTTAGTTCCATCACAACTTGCTCAAAGTCAACAGACACAAAACCAGACAGAGAATTTGAAGAGCTTGGAAAAAATTCTTTAGAAGCATCATTTCATAGAATTATATAATGGTTTGGGTTGGGAGGAACCTTAAAAGACCATTTAGTCCAACCCTCCCTGTCACAGGCAAGGACAGCTTTCCCTAGATCAAGTTTCTCAAAGCTTTGTCCAGTCTGACTGAGCACTTCCAGGACACAAGTGGCCAGCTCATGTCCAGCCTCTCATCCATCCTCTCCCCCAAGTCATTCTTGGCAAGGCTGCTCTCCATCTGTTCATCTCCCAGTGCATCCTTATCCATGAGATACTGGTTTTCTGTTTAATGCCTCTTTAGCACATCATATTGATTTCTGTCCATGCTGAAAAAAGTAAAAGTGTATGTACAATAAAGGTATTTCATACCTGGATCTAGCATGGGAAAAGCTGAATAATTTTTGACTAAAACTTCAGTTATATTGCCTACATCCGTAGGTTTTTGGAAGACCACTGCTTTTTGGGTCAGGAAAAATTATTTAGCGTGTTCCAAAAAATAAGTAAAATCTACCAAGAGTTACTAACTCAAATATAGAGTGTTTTTTTCAAGGCACATTTGGAGACCTCCAGTGATAAGCTCAGAGTCCTAACCCAATATTTTATTCTGGACTTAGAGTTTACTGAGAATGAACTCAACTTCTATATTTCTCACCTATGGTTATTTTTCAGTTACAAAAGAAGGAATCCTGAAATTGCATGTTCTTTGATTTTGCTTTCCTTCTATTTATGTTTTTAAAGAGCTCTAGTGCCAAAACAATTAAAAGCAGAAAGTTGAAGTTTGAACTTCATTGAGAAGTACCTTTGCTCCTGTGAAAATCAATTTTGCTTTGACAAAGGGTTCTGCAAACTGCAGTTCTGAAGAGTGAACAGTTCTTTGTGCACAACTTCAAAATTTTTGTCTGATATTTGTAGTAAAATTAATGACAATTATGACATAAGGCTTTCTGTGCTAAAACAGTGAATGCATTTTCATGTAGCCTTCTCTTTTTCAGCCTTTGGTTTCATTGACAGTTTTCTTCTTACAATTCTAGTATCAGATAGTTCTTTCTGGTTCTTTATAGCACACATAGAAAATGAGGATGCCAGTTCCTCTTACCTTTGATCTAGAGATTTCTGGTCATGCAAGAAAGGGAGAATTTTAGATCTGAAATGTACCACACAAAGTTTCATACAGGTTTTGAGTTTCAAAGAGATTTTCAAAGACTGTTGCAGGGCTATTCATACATAACTATCACTTACACAGGAGTTCAGTACAAATGTACAAAATATAAATATTTTATTCCTTTAATTACATAATTTTCTAAAAATTGTTTTATATATCATCTAATCAATTCAATTCCCTATCTGCTCCATGAGTGACAACACAAATACATCTGAGAATAAGGAAAAATGCCTTCTGGCCTCCTGTTTCTTCATATGTGTATAATTGTCATAATAACTAGTATGTTAAAGAGTGAAAAGAGGATATAGATCTTTCTGGGTCTGAAGTGATGGCACTATTTTCACTTGTAAATTTGATATTGAACATTGATCTAGAGAATGTGTTGATAGAAATAAATACTATGTGTAAATACTAATGAGGAATAATTCAACATGAAGAGCAGAAAAACAAAATTCACCCTAACTGCCTTTCACCCTGATTGCCACTAAGAAATGATAACTATAATATTGAAATAGGCCGTCAGAAAGAGTAATGTGTCTTTTGTGTTACTTAAAACAATGGCGAGAAAAAGAAAAAGAGAAATAGACAAATATCTGAACATTGTATTTCAATGAGTTTCATTAAATAATTTTAGTGAAGACTTCACCTGTTTTTTGGAGTGCCACTTTTTCAAAGAATCACAGAACCATTAAGGTTGCAACAAACCTTAAGAAAATGCAGAACAGCTGTTAATCCAGTACCACTGTGTTCACTACTAAACCATATCCCCAAGCTTCACATCCACACACCTTTTGTACACTTCCAGGCATGGTAAATCCACCACTTCCCTGGACAGTCTATTTCACTGTCTGACCATCCTTTCAGTTAAAGGGTATTTCCTAATAGCCAATCTAAACCTTCCCTGTCACTTCTTACCTGGGAAAAGAGATCAATCCCCACCTGGCCACACCCTCCTTCCAGGGAGTTGTGGAGAGTGGTAAGGTCTCCTCTCAGCCTCCTTTTCTCTCAGCCAAACAGTCCCAGCTCCCTCAGCTGCTCCCCATTGGGCTTCTGCTCCAGACTCTTCTCCAGCTCCATTGTCCTCCTCTGGACACACTCCAGCACCTCAGAATCTTTCTTGTAGTGAGGGACCCAAAACTGAACACAGGACTTGAGGTGCAGCCTCACCAGCGCTGAGTACAAGAGATCAAGTTTTGATTTTGATCAAGAGCAAAGATCAGTTTTGATCTTCTGAATAACTACCTATTCCAATTTCCTAGAGACAAGTCATCTCAACATCCTAAATCCAAAACGTGGTGGGTTTGATCATCAGTAATTTGAACTAGATTGAAACAGATAATTATGCAAGACAAACATACAGCAAAAGCTTGATGACTTCAGTGTGTGTAAGCTGTACTTATAGTTTTGGTTTCCATATTTTGATGTTCTTAACTAACCTGCATGTATTTTCCGAAAGCAACTTTCTCAGAATTGGATATAAATGTTTATTAAAAAAAGTATTTTGCTCAAGAAAAGAAGAGACACAGCAGCTTCCAAAGGAAGTTGATTCATTTTTAATAACATATCAAGAAAAAGCAAAATTCAGTAATAATGCCTGCATATGACTAATGCTTTTCTAAGAGATATTATTGCAGGCTGCTATTCTAAAATACTTTGAATAACACCACTGACACTACTACTCAGCATTGAGAACTTAATCAGCTGATAATGGAATAGTAATTCCTTTGATCTGATTAGCACTTAGAGATATATCTTCCCACTTATGTTTACAAGTAACTCCCTTCTTTTTCACTGACAGGGAAATAGGCCATTAAACAGTCAAATAGCTAGCTGAAGAACATAGTAGAAAATGCTGCTGGAAGAGGGAACAGGATCATGAATATTTGGATGTACAGGCTATAGCACTTAATTGTTTCTTATTGGGCACTTTTTTTGTTTTTTTACAAAAAGCCTTGAATACCTGTGTCCAAAGTATGCACAGTTTAATATTATTTAAACTTCCCAGGGCTCCATGTGCAGAGAATAATTTTTCATGTCTTAATCAGGGAGCCCACTGAGAGAATATAAAAAATTATTAATTGACTTACCCTGTTAGATAACAAAGTTTTGAAAGTACATAGAACACAGATTTTTCTTTTCAAAAAGTTTATAGACAAAGATGAATTTAGGACAATCAGTTCCAAACAGTAGTAGAGATATTCCCAAAAGCAAAAATGTTCTCCCATATTCAAGGCATCATGTCTTATTAACTTCAAACTTGGAAATAATGTTTCCTGAGGACAGAAGCCATGTGCAATCATTAGAAAATAAAAATCACAATGTGAGTGAAAAAGAAAAAATATAATTTGTTGAGTTTCTGCCACAACCTTTCACAGAATTAGGGTTTCAGGGGCTACAAGTCTTTATGGGAACTTCTTTTAGACAAGGAAGGCCATTATTGAGAGATTAAATTATAAACAAACTTAAAACCAAAATATTTTTTTAAGAAAGGCTACATCCACTCCTCCCCAAAAAAACCCCAACAAAACACCAGATTAGATATTTCAATTTTTTATAAATGTTATAAAGATTTCTTCTCGTGGTTTGTCAAGGCATTTATCTGTCTAAAAATCAATTTGCAAACAAAAACAGCTCCAGTGGGATTTTCCTGTGGCTTATCTTTCTGATTTGTTGGAATCCAGCAAACTTTTAATTGCAAAACTCCCTTGGAAGCCTCTCCCAGTGCAATACTAGAGCTGCTTGCTCAAGCAACCCTGGTAGATTTCTCTTAGAACGATGAAAATTCCCATTGCAAATTCTATCTTTAATATGGACAAAAGTAGAGGGCACTGGTGATGTCCTGTGATTTTCTTGCAGTCCTTATGGAAGGCTGGGTCATATCATGCAAGATTTACTTACCTCAAACAATAACTTCATAGTATCAAGAATAAAAAATTCCTTTGAGTAGTGCAGACTTTGTCAACACATAACTCTGTGGAGGGATGTCACAGCAAATCACTGTGATGAGACTAGAAGACCTAACTTTTTTGTGATTTACAATAAATTATTGCTGCTGTTCACCAATCTTGGAATGTCTCCAAAAAAAAAAAGAAAAAAGTGGATTTTCACCATTCTGGCATTCAAATATCTCAGTCCCGAAAACTCTCTGAATTGTTTTAGACAAGCAGACTTACCTGAGAATAGCAGATGCACCCTGGGCAGCCGTTTAACAGCAGCAGAGTTTGTGACTGTTTCAAAACTAATTTCAGATAATCCATATGAATATCACTGCACTGATAATTGTGTCCCATCATTTCTCTTTCATCCTTCTCATTCTTCTTTCAGATTTGTGTATCCCAGTCAAATATATTGTATCTAGTCACACTATGTACTTTCCTTCTTGAGATTAATTTGGTTTCTGCAGGATGAATGACTAAAAGAATGACTAATCTGTCCTTTTACTCTCTCCTAATGCAATATTTTTCTATCTCAATATGAATTTCATTGTGATTATTCCATATTTTCATCAATGTAATGGACAGTTACAGTTTTTCCAAGACACATACTTTTTTTTTACCAAATAGTTTTTAATATTTCTAGTCTTTAAAGCTATGCCAGCATTTTCTCCCTATTTTTCTCTTCCCCTCTATCTTATTTTATTAAAGCATCCACATTTTTAATAAGCTTTCTGCAGACTTAACTACCTCTCCCCCCAGGAAATAATTCCTGTTCTTATGCCCCAGTGATTTATTTTAGTGTTTCCATGGAATAATCTTGTAGACATTTATTCATGGCCAGTGAAGTCAGTAATGTGCTTTTAACTGCTCCATCCACCCCCATATCAGTGCAGAATATTATTAACACCTGTATTTCTAGTTATGTACACATTTCTTCCACATCAGTTCCACTGCATTGCTCCCTCAGGATCAGACTAATAAAGGTAGTGTAATGTTTACAAATTCTAAGAAGCTTTTCTCATATGAGTTTCCTAGTGATAAGCTAAATAATAAATGAGCATGACCTTTATGAATTTGAGTTGGCTGCATTTCCTGAAGTTCTCTTATGCTCCTTATTGTGTCCTGATTCTTCATGTTACTCCAATCTGAGCCCCAGCAAATAAAGTAAAGCCATATGAACTACAAGAGCAGCACCAGATATTGCCTTTCTTACAAATGCCAGGCCAGTGAAGGTGAGTGAGGTTAATGCCTCAAACTATGGATTTGAATGAGGCCTTTTAAATCAGTCTGAATTTGTGATTAGCAGCTTGCTGGAATTATTTTTTTTTCCTTTGGAAGAAATTTTGAGGTAAATGAGAAGGGAGACTTGAAATTTCTGTATGGCAATTTTTCACTCTAGAGAATTCATAAAACATAGACTATAAATCATTGGCTC
This sequence comes from Lichenostomus cassidix, assembly GCF_008360975.1. Taxonomy (NCBI): domain Eukaryota; kingdom Metazoa; phylum Chordata; class Aves; order Passeriformes; family Meliphagidae; genus Lichenostomus; species Lichenostomus cassidix. The sequence goes on along the minus strand of NC_139479.1, from coordinate 11,576,112 downwards.
AGTTCTGATCTTGGCTATAATACCAGCTCACAGTCCCTTATTCCCCACAAAGTTTTGTACATGTGTGGTGAATTAATAAATATAAACCGACCATGCATGCAATTCTATATCTATCTTGCTAAAAACTATAAACTGTTTTTAACCCACATCTATGTATAAAGATAGTTTCTACTTATATAATTTTTGTCTACCATATGTTTCATCTTGGCAGTCTTGTTATTTAATTTTAGAGTGTGTAGTTCCATAGTTACTGACAAGAAATTATACATATACCTCTTTTTGACTATTTGTTTTCCGAACACACAGAGGTATATATAAAGTAGAAAAAAAAAAGAAATATCACAATAATTTGCCTTATCTATATGATATTTGTGACAGATAAGAACTTGAGCAGCTGTAACACAGATACAGTACATATAGTACTACCACATCAGTAGAAGACAACATTTTGTGAAAAGTGGTGCACCTCTCAGGGAAGTGACAGACAGGTTGTAAGCTGGCTTTTTTTATTATTTAACGTGTTATACTTTAGTAGACACATATCACGAAACAAAATGTGCTATGCCTTTAACTTCTGTCAGTAATGGGTCATACACCAAAAATGCATTTGTCCATATCTATGTTTCATTAAGCTAAAATCCATTTATCTACAACAGCCTGACACTTATTAAAACCCTACAAAATTAGTCAATAGTCCTTAAAATAAAATAAGTCATAAATAACTTTGTCCTAGTTTCTTTTTAGTGGCTGGTACAGTGCTGTGTTTTGAACTTAATACAAGAATAATGTCAATAACACATTGATGATTTAGTTGTTGCTGAGCAGTGCTTACTCTTAATCAAGGATTTTTAGTTTCCCCTGCTCTGCTGGTGCAGGTGCACAAGAAGCCAGGACACAACATAGACAGGATACAGGAGCCGAGTGAGTCAGAGGGACTTTCCACACCACAGAACACCTTGGTCACTGAACACACTGGGAGGATGGGCTGGGGGTGGTCAGTCACTGGTGGGACATGGACTGGGCATTGGTCAGCAAGTGGTGAGCAATTGTTTACCTTGGTGTTTATTCCCCACTATCACCTTTTCAATACAATTTTTACTAGTATTATTGTTATTTGTTTTTTGGTTGGGGGTTCTTTTGTTGTTCTTATCATTAGTGTGCTTAATATTATCATTATATTTTATTTTTAAAAGATTAGTAACCGTTCCTTTATCAACCCATTAGTTTTATTTTTTTTCCAATTCTCCTCCCCACCTGTACTTCATTGACAGCTCAGATTAAGCCATGACAAACTTGATTAAACTAAGACAGCATATTGATGGTTGAAAAAAAAGTAAAAAATACAAGTGAAATTTTCACTTCAAGATTTTTTCCTCTCTTTTATGGTTTGATACCGTACTGCAAGGGAATAGCAACAAATGAGTAAACAAATGAGTAAACAAATGAGTAAACAAATGAGTAAACAAATGAGTAAACAAATAAATAACTTCTCCCTGATTTCATATTTTACTATGTGTACTCTATGCTAACTCAATTTTATGCCCTCTTCTCACAAATAGTGGCTCTTAAACCACCTAGGTTTCTAAGTTCAGGAATAATGTCTATAAAATTAAGCTTGACTCAGAAAATAAGGTCCAGATGAGATAACCATGATATATTCAGAATTTCACTGAGTAATATTTTAAAGAAAAAGTCTTTTAGAAGGCAACATTCAGAGTAATTATCTCAACTGACAATTTCCATATATATATATATATATATATATAAAATATATATTTAAAATATTAATTGTTTTTATTGGCATGCACATCATATCACATTCTACTACCCCAATGCAGCAAAAAGTCTCTCCTGTAACAAGTATAACAAGCACTTGAATAAAGAAGAAAACTCTTTTGACTCTAATGTATATTGGAAGAGAGGCTATGCTCTAACAATATAGAATTCTTTCCTGCGTCAAAAGTGTTCAAAAAGAAAATGTGAGATTTAGCTACAGAATAATAACCATGAGAATAAAAATTGAATTTATAGTTTCATTGCTACTAGAAATTTATTTTAAAAATTAATATAACACAAAAATAAAGCTAAAACAATACCCAGCAATTTTATGCATCATGTCAGCATTTGTCAAATATTCCAAAACGGTAAACTATTTACAGTTAATACAGTTAAAATTTCCATAGACTTTTTTGGAAAATTGTATCAAATTATTCAGTAACAGAACATCGTTCAATATATTAGGAAAGAGATTGCAGATCCCAAGAAAAGTTGAAGAATAATTATAGCTCGAACAAATATTAATTGTGGTTTTGTTTTTCCTTTAATAATTAACAATTGGATATTAAATTACAATTCTAGGGCATGGATCTCTAATATTTTAGGCCTAAACATTTTAGGCTTTTAAAAATACCAACAATTTTTGACAGATTTACACCATTTCAAGAAGCTTATTATGGAAAATAAAAGTCCAAATAACTGCTAGCTTTGGGTACCTCCATTTCCTTTCTCATTCCTTTTTCTAAATCCATCTTAAACCAGCTAAAATTAGAAACAAGAGTTCCACCATCATGATCTCCCAACTCCTTCCCCCTGCTGTCCTACAGAGAAATGCTGATTAGGCAGGGGTAACTAAGTTTTCAGCAGCACATATGAAAGCATAGAGTGTTTTTTCAGAAAGAATGTTGTCCTAGGTTACAATATAGATGTATTTAAGTATTCTATTACCATCAGCTGTAGGGCATTAGCTGTTATCTCCTGCTATGACTCACCCCTGATAACAGACAATGAGCCATCAAGGACCCACCCTATGACTCATGGGTTTATCTCATCCTATTGTGAGATGCTCCACCCAGGAGGGAGGAGCCAAGCATTCCCACCTGGATATAACCTGGCTTTTGAACTGCCTAGTTAGCCCTGTCTACTGGGTTCCCAGAGGACAAGAGCTACCACTGGATCTTCAGCTGGTGACCAGACCTGTGCACAGAATCACCACTTCACTGAACTACTTCAGTTGGACTGCTACCACCAGCCTAACAGGGTGTCAGGTTGTATCTGACTTTGTCAGTGCTTTTCCTTGTATAATTTCACTTACTTTTAATTTTTCCTATAAACTTTAATCCTGACTTGTGATCTCCCACTGGTTTGTTTTCAAACCAATACAAATGTCCACACCTAATTTCTACTTTTCCTTCCACCCAGCTTACAAATTATTTCCAATATCAGCTCTTGAGCAGAGATTACAACACACGACAGATAAATTCAAAAGGTACCACCAGGCCAAGTGGTGCAAGTGATACTTCTTTTTATAAAAGCAATCTACACACAAGTGCATAATAGAACAACAGAAAGATTGTAAGTGATGCAAAGAATAGCAGAGACATTTTCCTTAACAGTGTTCTATCTTTACCATGCTTCCCTCCATGATAGCTCAGTAGTCTGTCACGTTAATTATGTTGATGACCCTTGGGCAAATGCCCCCATTGTATTTAACAGATTGGTTCCCCAAAAAACAACCTGAGGTCAGAGGTCTGTTTTCATATCCTACAAATCTGCTCTTGAATTTGTGTTTAATTATTCTTTTTGTGGCCAAAACCCCAGGAATAATAACAGAGATGAAATTGAAGTAAGTATATTAATAAAACCAGCATTTTCTCAACAGTATTTGTACAAACTGTGAGTGCCTATGAATAATTAACATGTTTTCGAAGTCAAGTCCAACCAAAACCAAAGCAAAACTGCCCAAACTAGACTGCAGTTCAACAATATTTGGGGTGTAATCCTTTGGGACTCTGGTCTGTTCCAGAGCACTTTAAACTCTGTTTCTTTCATTCTTTCCTGCTGAGGATGAGTCTGATCTCTGACACCAACAGCTGCTCAAAACATTTTGAGCTCATTATTTACCAGTTTAATCAGTAACAGCAATGCACCACTGGACCCTGTGCAGCCCCACAAGCCATGATCCCTTCTTTGTCTCAACCCAAGTCTCTCTAAATGATGCCTTCATCTGCTTTGTGTGATTTTACCACAGGGCTCCATGGGTACAGAGGCACTCACATTGGCCTTCACAGCATAGACCAATGCTGCCTCGAGGATAAAGGTATTTTTCATAGCAGACTGTTAAGCATTGTCATTCTTTAACCTTCAATCTCTTTTCATGCTTACTCTTCAACTTTTTAGAGCAGTAGGTCATGAAAAAGCTTGAAGCTGAAATACTGCCTTAAGCTGTTTAATTGTGATTTTTAATGGGTCATTATGTTTTTAAATTTGCCACGTACATAGATGAAAAAAAAAAAGAAAAGAATTCTAGAAATCTATTTTAAAAAAAACTTACTTTTTTATATGAGGCCACTGTTGAAAGATCTAACTGGAGAACGATGTGAAGGAAGTGGCTGAAGAGGTGACAGATAAAAAAGCTTCAATTGGGATAAAGGGTGCCTTAACCATAGAGAACACAAGTGGCACATGTGGGGAGCCTTTTCCAGGTGAAGAAGAGTGGTTGTTGTCCTAAGAAAAAGCTTTTGATATAGACCTATGGAAAAGCCAAGTTGCTTATATTCTGTTAAGTTGTTACTATCAATCTTGGATAAATTATTCCCTAAAACAAGGAAAGGTGTCCCTTGATGCTATTACACAACTCAGAGCTTTTTTTTTCCTTCTATTTCAAAGAAAGCCCTGTGAGTCACTTGCATGAAACCACATTTTTCCAGCGTATTAAGGCTTCATATAAATAAACTCTACCTCAGAACAACAAACTGAAAATCATTACTCTGAGTTGAGCTACAAGATAAAAGATGGATCTATTTGACTTTAATTAATGAGTTCTTCAAGGCTTTACACATTCATCCCAATAAAATTTTTTTTCATTTGCACATTTCTCATGAAAATCCATCTAACCAAAACATTTAAATTTATTCTTCAGATTTCAATTGCTTAAAATATTTATTTAAATGTATTTATGTGTATATTAGTTGTTTTAATATTGTCTTGCATTCCCGTGAAATACTTGTGTAATGATAGTACAGCAAGGAAATTATAGGAAAGAAAAAAAGGTGGAGTTTGGGCTTTTTTCAGATCAATTTATCACCCAGTCCAAGGAGCAGGTGTTTGGCATGTAGCCTCAGTTTCTGTAGAGCCTCACCAATTTCCATATTTTTCTTAGAATACAGAAAAATATTTCATTATTCCAGTTAAACCAACCATTTCCCCAGAAAGAGGAAGGTTTTCTGCTGAAAACAAACGAAATAATTAACTATTTTTATTACAAGGTGAATGTTTCATATTCTTCAACACAAAAAATTATTAATATTCATCATAGTTTATGTTTTCTCTTACTAGAATAAATTTGGCATGGATTGCAGCAAAAAGTCTTATTTAATACTATATAGTGTTATTCCAGATTGAGGATGGGTACAACTCCAAAGGAGAGTGGCAGTTATACCCTGGAATCAAAATTTGCCTTTTTGGCATTCACAGCTGGATGGATCTTGAAAAGCTTTCACAGCTGACTGAATCCAAGGGCATCCTAACCTATGCAAACACAGAAACATTTTTTTTTTATAAAGGAGGATGTTTAATAACTAATTCTGTAGGTTGAATAAATCTCCCTCTGGTGGACATGCACTGTGTGACCCTGTTTGCACACTGCAGAATGACCCTGGTGCTGTTCTGCCTTTATTGAATGAAATAAACTGCAGTTTTCAAGAGTTGTCACTTCTCTCTCTCACTCCCTCTTCTCTCCCTCTTTTCCCCCCTCTCTTTCCACCTCTCTCTTTCCATCTCTTCTTTTGTTCTCATCCAAAGAAGCATAACATGAATGTGGGTCCCTGTCGCTGTTGAGCCGCTAGCAGAGAGAAGAATCCAGCTCTCAGTGGCAAGAAGGAAAGACCTTTATTGTTTTGATTTCATCATATATATAGAGTTTTCAAAAGTCACCCAGATTGGTCAGTCAAAAACTGCCCCCTAGGCCTGATTGGCCAGGTCTGCACTGTCCAAGTCTTGGGACACTGTTTTTAATAACATCCAAACTTTATCTTTATTTATAAAACACAAAAGGATTTCTCATGGGAAAGACGTGTGCTAGCCACAGGTCCCTCTGAATGCCCTCTGTTTTGCTGAACTTCTCTTGCAAATATGAAACTCTTTTGTATTTCTCTGTGGGGATTCCCTTGCCTTCAAACTTTTTATGCGGTCAAAAGTGGTCAAATTATTTTACCGAAAAGTTTTGCCAATGTGCTCTCCCAATTTACATATGAAATGTAAGATACAATTTCCTTTCTTCTATGTAAGTTGGTTGAAAATTCTATTTCAAGGTAAAAATCCAATTAAGTGAGGTATTTTCTCCAAAAAAGAGAAATAAGCAAATGTCAACGCTTTCTTTATAACCATTCTCTAGTCCTAGATTCTGCATGTATATTGCTATCCCAAAATTTTAGCTGAAGAAACACAAAAATATAAGCAAATATCCATACAAAATAGAACAAGACAAAGTGCCAGAAGGACAACACAGAATATATTAAAATGCCTTCCATTTTATACACCATCTACCCAGGAGAGACAGGGAGAAAAAATTCCATTTCTTGTAAAGAGAATTTACGAAGTAATGGATAGAGATCCCTGAAAGTGTCCAAGGCCAGACTGGATGGGATTTTGAGCAACCTGACCTATTGGAAGATGTCTCTGCCCATGGCAGTGGGGTTAGAACTGGATGATCTTTAGTGTCCTAGCTAACCCAAATCACCCTATGATCCTGTGATCAGTAGTCAAGGAACAAAGGAACTGGCTTACACAAACAGGTGTATATACCTGTGTATAACAGGTCTCTTCATGAATTTAAATTCTCAAAGACACACAAGTGTTCCATGAATGGGAAAAAGTAGTAGAAATGCCTCGGGATATTTGGGTAACAGAAGCTTCTTCCATAAGAACTTGTACTTTAATACTTCTCACCTAAACCAAAAATTTGGTATGATAAACAGTATATTAGAAAGTTACAATGCAGAACAAAACATCAAGCAGTGAAATCTGATGGGTGGGTGTAGAATTAGCATAGTACTGTCAGGATGTCAGAATCTGTTGTCTTGTGTCTTAGGTCACTTTTAATAAAGGATTAAATAGATCTTAATTTTATGAGCTCCTGACCATAATGTTGTTGTGAATCCTTTTATGATGTTTGTGGGGCTGTGTTTTGTTGATTGGTTTGTTGGGATTCTTTTGCCATCCTACAAGATTGCTTCTATCTTTCAGTTTCTTCTTCCAAACTTCCAACTTTCCACAACAGTCTCAGCCTGTCACTTCTGATCAGCTTTGTTTTCAATCCATACACCTCCTTTTGTTCTCCAGCACTCAGGCTTGTCCTTCTAAATGTTCACCAGTTTGATCTTGAGTCTTTTTTTTTGTCTGATCCTTTGCCTGGCACGTTCAATTCCATTTAAACCATTCCCTTCATGGTCAGTCCAGCTGTTCATTATAGGTCAGAACTATGAACTGGTGGATGGAAAGTTGCACTGGTGCTTTAATAGTAGCAACCACGAGTCCATCAGGAAGACCTCAACAGTTAATAATTAGGCTAAGTGAGAAAGTGCAAGTGTCTGGAGTATGGTGATTTTAGCATTTGACTCAGAAAACTGAACAGAAAGGATGATAGAAATATTTCACCAATTTTTTGTTTTAAAAAAATAATTATCCCTATAAATTGGGAGATCGAGCCTCCAAATGGGACTAATAGTTCATTCATCAATGTTTCTGTGACACCTGCAAGAAATCAGCCAAGCAATAATGGCTTGGTGCAGAAATTGCAAGAAGAGGTCTGATAGCTATATATAAACAAAAAATAAAAATAATAACTCACTGTTTTCTGACATTGGTGTTTACAGCAAATGGGGATATAGGTAGAAAAACATAAACTTACTTTTGCATTAATATTTTTCTCCCCAGATGTCTATTTATTGATATGTAGGATCTGGTTCCAAGATTTCAGCACATCTCTCTTTTAGTAAATTTTATGAAAAAATGTCAGCAATTTTTTTTTTTTTTGCCTAAATGATTACATTCTAAAAGCCACTGGGAAAATGTCAGTTCATACCCATTCAAAATTGTGACATTGTTTAATTTTCTGCTAGGAAGAACAGAAAAAAGGCTTCTGTTTGCTCCAGTAATAATCACAAAATAAATTCAATAGGGAACTTGTCTTCTGATGCTGCAAGCATACTACAAACCCCTCATCCAAGAGAAAGAAAGCTAATAAAAATGCCTTTCACTAGGTCAACACCTTTAACACAAAACAGATAAACACATTCAGTTTCTGTCTATCACAGAACATTTTCTAATGGATCTTTAAAACACTGGCATGCAACACCTTCATGTCCTTAAAACTGTTAAACATTTGGCAGCATGTTATTAGCCCTGTACATACCAAAAATAAACCTTGTTCTTTCCTTCCTGCTCTCATGCTCACATATTTCATAAACCAAAGCATATGTAAAAACATTGCGAAGGGTTAGAGTTTAACACAGGATGTTATTGTTAGCATTCTATCTTGTATATATTCCTTTCCACATTTTGCATCACAAATGTAGCCAAAGCTGGGTGTGAATTCTGAAAGAATGAAAAATTTCCAAAGTTAAAGCTAAGTCATGTTTTACATTGCTCTTTGATGACATTTTTCTGTATAAGAACCTAAAACTTCTATCTGAAAATGTGTGTGTGCATTTATTTTTTGTGATTTTTCTCCATATTTTACTCTGTATGAGCATTGCTCAGCAATAAATAAATCATCCCTGTGTTCCCAACACTGTTTTTGTCACAAACCCAAACCATAGCCCCATACAAGCTACCATGAAGAAAATTATTGTAGTCAAAACCTGGCAACAGGTTTTAGTTAAATTTTAGTGGCTCTTCAGTAATGTAGCTTTGCTGTGACTGAGACCACAGGGAGTCACTGCAGTACTAAAAAGTCACTGAAGTACCTTTACAGGGCAATGGATAATGGGACACCTTAATGCTGAGGACAGTACATATGCATGGTGTCTTTCTGTAGTTTCTGAAATCGTCTCCATAAAAACTGTTCAGATAGGAGAACCTGCTGCTAGGCTGTTTAGTTCCTCACATTGCAAAGTATGCCTGAGATTGTCTTATATTTTTCAGACATTGATGGGAAATGCTCAAGAAACTAGTTGAGAATATTTGCTACCCCCTGCAAGATCCTAAGATATGGCTTGATTGTGCACAAATAATTATTTATCAAGGTAACAGCTAGTAAATTTGCCTTCTTAGTATGAGTGTTGGCTGCAAAGTAAAGTAACCTTTATGTTTACTTTTTACTTTTATTTCTACTGCCTCTAATTATGGTGAGCTGGTAACAGAGAGAAAAAATAATTATTAGTTGTAAAATCAATGCTGTAGAAAATGGATTTTAAAGGACAATCTAAATGCAGTGTTAGGTGCAGTTAACAATTGAATGCTGAATTTTCATTGCTAAGTGTAACCAAAGTGTATTAGCTCATGCTATCCTCCATATAATTAGACTAGCATCTTATTGAGAAATTGTACAAACAGAGTGCTGTTGGGGCTCTCCCATATTCTTTAAGCCATTGCACTTTAAGGGTAATCAGTCACTTGGTGATTATTTCAGTTCTGAAAAAAGTCATAATAATCTTGCTATTCTTTTCCTTATATTTTTGTCATAAAGGTCTTGGTGGATCTGTGCTTTTGACAGAGCAGAACATCTTCATTCTTAGACACCTGATAACCACAGTGGTCAGATTCTTAACTTCAGGTGTTGAACTGCTTTGCAGATCTCCTTGTAGACTGTAGTTTCCATATTCTCCACATGTAGTCAGTGAGTTCCTTACTTGTTTGCTACAAATTTCACATAAAAGGTTGCTAAGAAATTGCTGTAAGGAGCAGAGCCTTCTCAGTTTGCTTTCAGATATGTTCATAACAAAAGCATTGCAAACATTGAGTGCTGTTGATAAATTATCAAGTCTAATATTGACTCATCAATATCAAGCAAAGAATCACTATTAGAGGGAATTATCTGTGTGTTTAATAAGGAGCAAGTATTCTAAGATTTTAAAAAATCTATTTAAAAAAATCAAGTAGGACTTTTATAATTGTAAGCCAAGATCAAATGTGCATTAATTCTGGGAAAAAAAGGACATTCCCAGGTAGCATTATTACCTCTTGATTGAGTTCCCCATTGGTTTGCTGAAGCTTGAAATTTTCTGATCCTTAGTCAATGAGGTGATGTCTGTATAGCATCTTAAATAACATTCCTGATGTGACTAAGAGTGAGTTCGGATTAGGAATGTGTGGTAATGTTGGACTTGGATACATTTTTGTCATGTTTTTTCTTTGTTTTGGGTTTATTTTGTTGGTTTTGGTTTTTTTTTAATTTGATTGCTAATAAAAAGAGCAAATTAAGCCATCATTAATATGCCATACAAATAATTTATCTGAGACACGTTACATAAATATGTCAGCAATAAAAATACCCAAATTTAGGACATTTTTCTAAAGTAAGGTAGATGAAAAAACCAGAAAATAAGTTGGATACTGTGCAGAGAGTTTCAGTCAATAGGAAATCAACCAGAGCAGGACCATGGTCATACTAATTCAAATTCAGTAATATAATAACAATATAATCATGAAATAATCTCTTCTTGTGATAAAACACATCTTTTAAAATTGAATCCTACATTTTTATAAACATGGGAGGTGAGAAGTTGTCAAAGAGAGTAAGGGAGTTTGGTGGTGTGGTGGGCTGGGGTTGGATGGGTATCAGGTTTCCCCCAAGCTGTTCTATCACTCAGCAGAAAAAATGGTGGGGAGAAAATAAGAAAAACACCCCAGCCTTCATGGGGCAAGATAAAGGCAGTTTTAAAAGTGAAAGCAAACACCATGCACGGAAGGAAAATTCTCTACCTCCCATCAGCAGGTGATGCTCAGCCATGAGAAGCAGGAATTCAGCTGCATAGTGGTTGCTACAGAAGACAAATGTCATAACAGCGAATTTGCTCCCCTCTCCTCCTCCTTTCTCAGTATTTATATCTGGTAGAGAAGATATAGAATATCTCTTTGGTCAGATTGGGCCAGTTGCCCTGGCTGTGTCCTCTCCTAGGATCTTTCCCACTCTCAGATTGCTAAGGGGGAGTGTTGGAGAGTCACTCTTGGTGCTGTGTGAACCCTGCTCTGCAGTAGCCAAAACTGGTGTGTTATCAACACCTTTCTAGCCACTGACATAAAGCACAGCACTGAGAGGGCTGCTGTGGGGAAACTTAGCTCCATCTCAGCCAGACTCAATACAGATGTAAAATTTGCTATCTTATTTTTGGAAATTTGTATATACATAATGAAGACACTTTCTGTTAAGAGAATGAAGAGTCAGAGAAGTAAAGCAAAATTCTGAGATGTGATCCCCTGACAGTTTACAGCTCTGAAGCTTCCTAGAATAACAATGCCTCATAACAATGTTTTCAGAATAGAGATTTTTTAGAGAAGCACTTGAAAGAGATTTCCTCTGAATGCTTCTTCCTAAGCAGGTGTTCTTTCTTCGCCCTATAGAGACAGAAACCAAACAAAAAAACTTTAAATGAAATCCAAATATGATAATGATTACTTATTAGCTGTTGTTTACTCACCCTGCAGATGCTTCTATAGCCAAAGTCATTCAGACCTCATGAGAGAATAGCAATTAACATTCTTACAGCAGATTAAAATTTTAATAAATTTTTTTAAAAGCTGAAATAGTCAAATAAAAAAAGCAAGTTGAATACAAGTACTAAAGACTACTTTCTATTATTTTAATTTGAACCTTCCCATTGCTAGTATTTATTGCTGTTTGATTCATGAAAAAAAGAGAGAACAACTGTTTACTTACTTTCTGATTTAACTGTAATTCAATAATTGCCAAGATAAAATGTCTTTTCGTACCAATATTTTATTACAAATTGGAGATCAAAATGTGCATAATTTTTATGTTGGAAAAGCAGTGAAAGCATTTAAATAAAGTTTTTATGTCTGTAAGTTAAAATACTTTCAAAAATACTAATCTTATTTTATCTCTAAAGAATATGTGATATATAATGTATGTTTTACTTTTTTTAATGTACATAAATGAATCAGAAATAAAGTGCAGTTTATTAAGTCTCGTCTTTGCTTTTTCTTCTTTTCCTCATTATTATTCCCTTTATAATGCTGAGAATAATTTGTGATAATGACAAGAATCTCTTGTTTGAGTTGTTCTCCTTTCATCTAACCATTTACGCATTTCTGTTTTATGAGTGTATAACGAGAAATAACAAGTAAAGATTCAAAAAGATGTGCAAATACATGAAACATGGTGCTGTCAGCCTGCTCAGACATTTTCAAAACTGTAGCAGATAATTTTCAATTTATAATTTTTTATCTGCACAAAAAATTTACACCATTTCTTAAAGAAAAAAAAAGAATAGTTGGGGATTAACACAAAAACAGTACAGAGAGGGTGGATGTTATCCTTAAGATACTCTGGGATGCTGCAGAATTCTGTATGACTATGAAGGATGTTCTGGATTTGAGGGGTCTGGTGTGAAGTAGGAATGTTTAATTTGAAGGAAATGTTTGCACTTCAGGTTTTTGTTCTAGTTTTCCTTACTCCACTGTGGTAGGCAAGACTTATTTACAGTCTGTCCATGAGGTACATTGAATGATTTTCAAATAAGGAAAAATTTAAATAAAAATACCATATTTCCTTCTCGAAGTATCCCATCATTACCATCTTTGAGATTTTCAGATTCACCTCAGGTTGTAGAATTTGTATGTAAGGCTCTGTGGGAAAAAAAAATCAGAATTAGAATAGGAAAAAGATATTTTGTGCATGTTTTTAGTGGTGATAAAGTTAATTTCTTCATGGTAGCTACTTTGGTGCTGTTTATAATTTGTGACCAAAAGGGTGTTGATAACACAGATGCTTTGGATTGTGCTGCGCAGTGCACAGACAGGGTCAAGACCCTTCTTGCTTTTCTTGGGGGTGTCCAAGAAACTGGGAGAGCACAGAGCCAGGACAGCTGACTGCAGCTGACCAGCAGGATATCCCAGACCATGTTGGCATCATGCTCAGCAATACCAGCTGGCTGAAGGAGAAGGCAGAGTGGAGCACACTCAGAACAATGGTGTGTGTCTTGCCAAGCCAAGCCACTGTCATGCATGATGGAGCCCAGCTTCCCAGAGATTGCTGAACTGCCTGCCTTTGGGAAGTGCTGAATGATTTGCTGATCTTGCTTTGCTTGTGTGTATGGCTTTCACTTTACCTGTTAAACTGTCTTTAACTCCACTCATAAGTTTTCTCACTTTAAACTTCTGTTTCCCTCATCCCGCTGGAGAGCAAGCATTGAGCAGCCCTTCCGTAGGGCTGAGCTGCCCACCTGGGGCTAAACCACAAAAATATGATAGATAAAAATGGCCATTTTATGGAGAACTACAGAATAAAATTAGGCACATATTTAAAATTTAAAGTAAAACTTGAATATTCCTTTTGGATATTTTTGTGGGTGTTTTTGTTTTTGTTTTTGTTTTTGTTTTTGTTTTTAGATTTATCTCTAGTAGAATGTGCAGTTATCATAAAATGTCTTATCCATTTTTAATTCCCTGGTTTTTTTTCCACAGGAGACAATACATCTATCAAACTGTTCCTTTATGCCTGATATCTTTTGACTTTTTCCAGGTATTTCCTAACATTGATCCTCATGATTAATATCCTTGTCAGGATCATCGCTGCTGTTTTTCTTTGTGCTGCCATCCCTTTCAGCTTTGGCTGTTTATTCTTGACATGCCCCCACTGACATGGGGCTCTGAGGAGGCTCTTGTACCCAATGTCCAGAGGTTTCTGAGGTGCAAGTGACCTTATCTGTGAGTCAGACTTTGCCTGGGAAGTGTTAGGCACCACACTGATTTTTAGAACAGATGTTCTGTCACACAGGCACATTGACTGAGATGGAAGAGGGAATTGATAATAGGCAGCTGTCTATCCCTGTGGCATCTCCACTGTAAGATATGTTTATATTGATATACTGTCTGTTTATATTGATATACTGTCTATATTGATATACTGTCTGTGGCAGAACATGATGAAACCAAGAGAACTTGGTTACACTCTTATGGTAAACTTTTACAATTGTTTAAGCCAGAGCTTGCCTTTGCAGCACTATTAAATTTTTATGTGCACAAACAGATGACAAAGGCAGAAGGAAAGAAACAGGAACAAATGGAAACATTAATGGAAGAAAATAGAACAAACCAGAAAGGAAGCAAAAGCTGAGGAGTTTTGCTACAGGTACCTAGTTTGTTTGTATTTTTATACATGGCAGAAAGAAGTTTAAGAGTCAGAGAGCTTCAGAGCAGAGGATGGTTGGGGATGGATACCTCTTTAGAGTTTTGTGGGATTACTGATGTCTGCAGGAGCAACAGACATCTGACCCTGTCTTGGTTTTGGCACTGAGGGTAGATGGGAAAATCAGCAGCTCAGGACTGTACACCCTTTTGTGGGGTTCTTGTCCTCCTGTGTGACCCACAAAGGATCTGCACCTCAGAGCACAACCTGCTCAGACAGACTCAGGTTTGACTGTGCCTGACCTACTGCCCATGAGATGCTGAGGGAGACAGTGACCATGGACATGGATAACAGGTTTTTTTCTCCTACTTTATTAGAATCTATAAGAAGATTCTGAGGGCAAACATGCATTGTGGAGCTCAGAATAAATTAATCAGTTATTTCTATGGTATATGTGCTTATCTGTAAACTATGAGGATTGCATAAAATCCACAGAGATAATGGCATTCATGTATTTCTCACACACACACTGCCCTTACACACCTCAAGGAGAACTGTTTTAGTCAGTTCAATTTATTTCTCAGAAATCTTAATTTCTTTCTGTCCGATTTACAATATCCCCTCAGAGATTGTTCACAGTAAGTTTTATACTTCTATGAAATTCCATGGAGAGAGATTAATTGGAGGAGACTCATTCCAATATATGCCCCTGGGAAGAAGCAGACAGATATTTTAGTGTAACAGTCAGTGCCAATTCAGACTATTCTGCCTTTTCCAGGTCAGCTGGGTATGCAGCTATTTATTATTTCCTCCATGCAATTTGTCAGCTAAATTGTACCATTGGTACTTTCCAAGTGTAACATCTAAGTTCAACTGCAGAAAACTCACAGCTTTTCAGGAAAGAAGTAGCAAAAAAGCCCAGCATGGGAAACAACCATTTCCAGAAATCTGGGGTAGTGTTCCTGTCCTGGTTTGAGAATGATGGAAAGTGTGCTGTGAGTATTCATGTAAGAAGCTAAGGTTAGATGACACCACTAGTGACACCTCAAGGAGACTTTCAAATGGTTGCTGACCAGATCTAGTTTTTTACTTCACTTCAAATATTTAGGGTAAATGAAAGACAGGATCAAGCATTTAGAGATATAGAGAAGAAGAGATAAAGGCACATCAGAGGAAATTAAAGAAAACTGTTACAAGATCACTTGTATCTTGATGTCACATGAATTAAGGCAAAATTCTTATGCCAAACATGTTAATTTATTTAAGGAAAAAAAGATGACACATCATGATAACAGTGACAAATGAGTAGCAAAAACAAGTTAAGAGGCAAGAAAAGATTTTAAGTAAGATAGTGTAACGATATCTTCAGTTAATCAGTAATAATTCAAATATGGAACATTTATTTTTTATGATTCAAAGGGGGAAAGACATAGTGGAATTATAATAAACTTGCATCTTTTAATTACCTGGTAAATATAACCTTGACTTAACTAGTGCAAGAACAGCATCACCACACAAGAACACAAATCACATAATTTATTTCATTCAAATATTCTACTTATTTCAGAAAACTAAATTCTGATTTCAGATATAACACTGTGACTTCAGTAGCTTACCCAAAATAAAAAAAATCTTTTTTAAAAAAGAAAATTGTACTTCTTTATTGTTATTCTTAGGTATGAAATATTAGTCATTGTATGTTGATAATTTATTTTAATTCAGTCACATATGCTTTATCAGTACTTTTATACTTTTTACCTTGGGATCTGTATGTTCTCAGCAGTTAGGAGTTAGTCTCTGTTCCCTCAGCTTTGTTTCTATTAAATATTTCTTTTTAATTTCTCAGGCCACACAGCTGTAGTAGCCAGAATTTATTCAGATTAGTTCAGAAAAACATTAATTAATCACCCTGATGGCAGTGTGATGAAGATTAGAAATGGTTTATAATTCAATGGTGTTGTGACGGGTTGACACCAACCAGCAGTCAAGTCTCAACACAGCCATTTGTTCTCTCCCTCACCTTTAGTGGGATCAGGGAAGAAAATAGGAAGGACAAAATTGAGGAAACTCATGGTTTGAGATAGATTAATATGTGAAAGGAAAGGGGGAGAGGGAAGGGTACAGACGCCAAACAGATTTACAAGTGGAACAAAAGAAATCAGGCCGCCTAGCCCGTCTCAAAGCAGTGCCGACCTTGAAAGCCAAAACCATCCACTCTTCTCACTTTAACTCTTTCTTTGTAAGGATGACATCATATGGTACAAAATGTCCCTTTGGCCAGTTTGGGTTATCTCTCCCAGGTATCCCCCTGACAACATTTTACCATTCCTGCTTGACAGGCAGGGAGCAGAGCAGGAAAAAGAGAAAGCCTTGACACTGTGTAAGCATCAAGACATTGCTGTGTTCCCAGCACAGTTTCAGCCACAAATCCAAAGCAACATGCAGGCTGTTATGAAAGATAACTAGCCCAATCAGACATAGGCCAAGTGCTTCAGATCCATCAGATTTAATTTAAAACAAAATGTCTTTTCCATGAGTTTATTCAGCTTCAGTGCTCATTTGGCTTTGAGTGTTATATATTGACTCATATCTTTCCCTGGATATATCAAGCCTCATTCTAAATAGGGCCTATGCAAAATCATCAAAGTGTATGCTTTGAAGGATGCTTTCAGATAAAACTAGTACCATGTTAAAAAAGATTTATTGCAAGATTTTGGGTTTATCACTAGTTTCTAGAATGTACCAAGAACAGCAAGTTAATATGAAGCTTGTCTCTTGGTTATCTAATAGCTGTACAAGCAGAATGTTTAATAAGTACAATTACATCACATAATTGCATAAGAATAGCTGTGTGGGATTAGACAAAATCTTATATCAGAAACAATACTGAAAGGAATAGAATGGAAATAATATTCTATTCTTGCCATATAACCATGAGGGACAAAGAAGATTTATTAAAAGTGTGGCAATAATTATATGGCATTATTATCTTTCTAGTTGTGTGAGCATAATCTTACCAATGCACCCTGTTCAACCAGCATAAGGCAAAGGAATAATGAAATTTTGTAGATTAATGTGTAGTGTAATCATGGCAATCAACATGAGGTTCCATTTGCACGGCATTGTTACTGTCACCATAGTTTCTACTTTTCTGCTCCAGAAGGCAAGATATTAGTATTTTTCCATTGTGACAGACACAGCAATATGTAAATCACGCGACTGACACAGAATCTGTTCTCAGAACATTTTTTTAAATTGCCTTTTCTGTAATCAAATGCACCTATGCATGGCATGGGAGGGTTTTTTGTTCATGTATTACATAAATGCAAACCCCCCAGAAACATGAGCAAATTGCAACTCCTTTCATAGCTGTGGGATAGTGCATGGCTTGATAGATATCCCTCAAATAAATTTTGTTTCATATTATTTAGTGGGAAGCACTGCAGGTGCATTGCATGCAATAAATTGGATTTATGCTGATACTTTTTCTTCTAAATGCAAGTATTTCATTTAAGGGGTTCCACTCAAAATAGCCTTTCACCTTTCTCCAGATTTCCAAAACGAGATTTTTAATCTCCTCTGATTTGATGTTTAAAGGCAAACATATCTTCCACAGTCTCTAAGCAAACAAACAGACAAACAATCAAACTATTGTCATTTACAAATTGCTTATTTTCTTTTTTTTTCTAGAGGAGGTAACATCTGCTTCTAAGATTCTGCAAAAATACCTGCATAGGGTGTTTCCTCTTATTTATTAAAAAAACCCAAAAAACCTTTGTCATTCAGTGAAGTAGGAGAAGGAGACAGAAGTGCTCTTTAGTGTTATTTTAGTAGTTATTTTAGTGGTATTCTTGGCTTTTTAAATTTGGAAAGCAGCATGATGTTGCAGTGAGTAAACCATTAGCAAATGGTGCCTAAAAGTAGACAGGCAAAGATGATTAGGCAATTCAGCGTTGACAACTCTTGATTTATATGTTGCTGTAAAAACTAGAGGAGGCTAGATATCTCTTTTGAAATCAAAAAAAGGAAATACTAAAAGTAGATGACATTTCAAGATGTTATCTAAAGAGATATCATATTTCCTCCTAATTTCCTATAGGGATTATCTTTCCAAATCAGATCGTGCTGTACAGCCTTCCTTTTATCCCATCCTTAAAGTAGTCTGCATAAGATGCTTCAAATAGAGCATCCATAAAGGGGAAAACTTACTTACAGATAAGGCTTGATTTAACTGAATAAAATTTATTCTTCTGATCATAACTTAATGACTTTTACTTATTTTCTCCACCTAAATATTTATCAAACATGTTCATGTCCTGTCTGAACTACTTGTAAGCTGCTGGCTTCAAGACCACATTGAGTTAAAAACAATGTAAGATTATATTTATTTTCACAACTTTAATTTTCTGTTTCTTTTTCCTTGGGTTTCAGAATTGCAGAATGGAAAAACACACATTTCATAATCCATTTTACAAATATGTCCTTGTGTTTTGAGTTGTGTAAATAAATCTTTAGAGTATTCTCATACTTTCTATATTTCTAACATTTTTCACCAAACTTTTGATCTCATCTACTGCAAAATAAAGGTATTCTTATAATTGTGTCTATCATTAGAAAGCTGTGGTTGTTAACTTCATTTTTTTTGTACACAGTCTGACACAGATTCTTTCCACACCACTGATGGTGACTGGTTTACACTGATGACAGCATGGATTTGGTAATTTCCCCTACTTCATTCAGCTTATTTAACATGATCAACATATACAAATGTTTAAGTCATCTCTTGTTCTGTATACCACAGTGGTTTTGCCTCTAGCGAATTTTGACTGCTATCCCATTCATATCTGATTACCATTAAGTCCTCTGGAAGTCTTCATAACTTTCTGTGACTAATGTATATTTTTGTGGTATGCCATTTTGTTAAGTTTTTTCTAGATTGTTAATTGCATATTCAACACAATCCTAGCAATCCTGCCAAAGTCTTCTTCTCAGGTCGAATTTACTGACTGATGTCTGGTGCTTAGGCAGTGCTCTGCTTTATAAAGCCAGAAGAATTCTCACTGTCACTCACACCAAGCTTCCAGGCTAAGTGAAAACCTCTGGGGGCTCTTCCAAAAGCCTCTAACTCACTTGTTTGCTACTTGTCCGCAGCTCTGTGTGAAGTATTACACATTCAGATCTGAGACATATTCCTTGGCAGTATTCCAGTGAGAATTCCATTCCTTACCTTCCATTCACAAGACCAGAAGTAGCAAGTGAATTCTTCACACACTCTATACACACATATACTCAGTCTATGGAGTGCATAACGACATAAATTTTAAGACTGGTCATGGCACCAGAGATTAGAAACCAATTTAATTCATTTGACCACAGCGCTGAACAAGAATTTGTTCTTCTTGAAAAAATAATGTACTAGAAAGGGATTTTAATTTTGCCCAAACTTTTTTTACTCAAAAAATTTTTCAGTGTTAGCAAACAACAATCATAATTATAGCTGAAGTCAGAACTGAAATCAAATTGAGGGTGCAAAGTGTTGCTAAAATTCGAGTATGGTTCTTGGGTTTAATGAACAATGTAAGGATTACTGTAAGAATCCAAATCACTAAATGAAAATGAATGTATTTGATTCAATATATTGTAATTTAACTGTAGTCTACTGATTTCAGTGTTGCCTAAAAAGAATCATGTATATGTTAGTATGTGCATTTTCAACATCCTCATCAATATAAATACGAATCAAGGAAAGCTGTGTAATGTATGTGAAAATTTATTTCTTATTTTACATTCTCCAAAATCCATATTTTCCTCCTATTTCTTATTTACATGTTTCTTTCTTCTGATATAATCCACTGAGCTCTTTATTATTTGAGTGTCTCCAGATGGTTATTTCTATTCTCCCTCCACTGTTTCAAGAGTCCTTCACTGTTTTTTTTTTCCCTGTTCTATGAGGGTTTTCTTCTCTTTATTTCTTTTCTTTTTCCCCTGCCATCAGTGTGTTTGGGGACCCATAAGTTTCATTTAGAAAACAGTTCTTCTTATTTAAAAGATATCAGATTGGATCAAACCCCTCTAATTATTTTTCTTTGCTCTTCCTTCCTATTTTGTTTTTGTTCCAACTTAATTTTCTCTATACACATCTTTAATTAGCTGGTGTTCTGTGTCCAAAAAGTTAAATTACCTTATGTTTCATGAAAAAATTTTAATTTGCATTGTTACTTTCCATTCATCATCTTCTGTTGTTTTAAATTCCCCTTTGGAATTTTTATCTCACAAAGTTAAATTTTGCCATGTCTTGTCTCCATACAACAATGAACTCAGCTTAATACTCAAAACTCGTATTTGACTACATACTCCAAAAACCTACATCACTTAGTTTCAAAACCACTCTCTTTTGTTCTCTAAATCATAATAATTCAAGAGGCCCAAGAAACCTGGTCAATGAGTCCCACTATTCCATGTATGCTTAAAAATGGAAAGAATAGTAGGCAAAATACACAAATGTAATGACAAGGATAAAAATAAAAATATGTTATGGAAATTTTGGAAAGGAATATGAACAATCTGAATTTTTCTTCTATACAGTTGAGCAAAACCTTTTCTATCCTCACACTATCCTCATTGTTGTAATTGCTCCTCTATATAAAATGTATAATACATCAGTCACACATCCTTGTATGGGAAAAAGGTTTTTTTTTCCTGTTTTCATTTTTTAATAAAATGAAAATAATTCCTAAACATAAGCACTTTTTTAAAGGTTAAAAAAAAAAAAAGATGTAACTTATACATTTTCATACCATCTAATTAAATATATCACATTTTTTGGAAAAATTTTGACCTTAATGATACCTTGTTAGAAACTAAGTTGATTATTAACTAAGCATAAGTAAATCTTTCACTTTATTCAAATCAGGCAGCATTTGATTACACTGACTTTCTTTTTATAATATTGAATTTCTATTACTTGACTTCTTTATGTTTTTCTGCTTTTAAAAATACTTTCTTGTTGCTTGCTTTTAAGCAAATATTTGCTTAAATAATATTTTAGTTCCTATTGTTGTAGTATTAGAGTTTCTGGCATTTACATCAATGCATGCAAATTGAGATTAAATCTTGCATTCACAAGCAATCACATAGACTTCAAGAGATTTCTGACAGAACCTAATCTGAAATATTCAAAACTGGGGTCAAAAAAGCTCAGTTATACAGTTTCAGATTTCCACCCGAAAAATCCCGAATAACTTCAAAAATATTAAAATACACCCACTGTTTCCTTGTGTTTTAAACTGAACTAAGACTGGCCAACATCTTAAAAAACTAAGCCACAATGTAGCCAGAGAAATATTTCTGATTACATTAGTTACATGCATTATATATAATAAATATACTCACTGTATTGATTAGATGCATTCTGAACTTCTGTGACCATTGCTGGCTCATATCAGGACTTCTGCTTTTGCTTTAGTATATCTTGAGACAAACGTGATAATTTCAGGTAATGTGAAATGAAACTTGACCTAGCAATTAAGACTTTTCTAAATGTTATGCACCTATGTTTCTCCTTTCAGTTCCTGTGCAAATGTTCCACCTACATAAACACAACCTGAGGAAAACCATTATGAAATAACTACACCATATCCTTACCTTCTCTGTTTTGTCTTGGACCTTTTATAAATATCTCAGCATTTCCTGAGCAAATGATTCTCTGAACTTCTGTTTGTTTGAAATTTTTATTTGTTAAATATATTTTAAAATATTTTTAACAAATCGAAGCAAAAATCCAAACTAAACAAGGCTGCAAATCCTATTTGTCCTATTTCTCCCCACCAAGGTTATCAGTAATAGATACCATCAGAAGCTAAAACTGAGAGCATTAACACTGATATCAACATCACTCTGTAAAATGTCAATATTGCAGAGAGAATCAAAAGACAAATTTGAATAGCTGTGTGAGTGAACTCCCTCTTCAGCAGCAAATGTAGAGCCCAGAGTGTGTTTCAGTGTTTCAGAAGATAAACACCAAAGGACTTCACATTGCATAAGTAATTTTCCTGCACTTTTTAGTATAAATACATGCCGGGTTGAATTCTCCTAGATAAACATTACATTTTTTCATGGATTTCATCTACCATTGCTCAGGTATGTAGTCTTAGCAACACCAATTAATAGATTTCCTGTATTAACACCTATTTGCACCACTATAAACAATTCTGAATGCTCAAAACAAATGCTTCTACAGGAAATGGTTCAATATTTGATTAAAAAGAATACAAAAGATTTTTCCCAAAAATAAAGAACTGCTATTAAACAGATGGATTTCACAGCTGTTATTTATTTCATATCAAGATTATTAGCTGTCAAAACTGAATCAATTACCACACAATACCTTTACATGTCTTTTATTGGTATTCTAGAATCTGAACAGAGTTTAATGTATGGACCAGACTATATCCAGTAAAAGAAATTAAAGTTGTGTTATTGAGTGATAAAAATGTTAGCATTTATTTTGCCGCTTGCAAAATCTTATGCATTTTATTCATTCAAATGGAAAAAAAAATCAATATTAATGGAAAATATCTCTGTTATTTATTAATATATTTATTTCTATTTCAAATAGCATAATATTCCCCTTGTAGATACGCCAATCCACCAAAAATGCATCTAATATTGAGGAAGGTTAAACACCACTTAAATCAGCAGAATGCCAAGGGGTGCTGTGGAATCCCTATAACTGCAGGTTTTAAGAGTATCTTTGACAAAGCTGTCAGGAATGATTTAGGCAGAATTTATCTTGCCTTAGGGCAGAAGGTAGGATGAGATGATCCCTTGAAGTTCCTTACAGTCCTATTTTCAGTGATTCCTAGCACCTTCAACAACATTATTTCTTGCAACAGTAAGTATATTCAAGGAAATTGGATGACCTATATCAACAATTTCCCAGATCCTTTCCAAAGCCTTTAGATCCTTTCCAAAGCCTTTACTGTTTACTAAGATTTTATTTGCTTGGAACTGCAGCAAACCAATTTGAAAAATAGATTTTTTTATGTATGCACATATGCTTATGTAGCTGTCAGCAGTTGTTGGCACTGAATATATTGTTCTCTATACATTTAGTCTTCCCCTTTGTCTTTCAAGTATAGGGAGGACCCATTACAAAAGAATGTCCACTTCCCCTCCTGTGAGTTCTCTACCCTGTGCTTGCAGCAGTGCTTGGACTGAAGGTCTGCTCACCCTGAAGGTGAGGTGGGATGGGATGGACCCTAAAGGGAGGAGGCAGCTAGCACAAGGCACAATGGCCACTGCTCTTCCCAGGATCTGCTGCCCAAACCTCAGCCAGCAGCCTCTCTCCACCCCTGTGTTTCTGTCCCCCATCCAATTGCTTGGAGCTGCAGCACCTTCTCCCCAACACCCAAAAGGCCATGTCATCAGTCTTTTTTTTATGCAGTGCAGGTTTTTTTTTTAATGCAGGGAAGAAGCAGCTCTAACTCCATTATCTTACTGTTCACATAAAAATCTTAGCACAGTTTGCTGCTCAGTGACAGATTTCTAATCAACCAGAAACTTCAACTGCTCCATTTCTTTTCTATTTTATTCTGCACTACCATGTTCTTCTCTTGATCTGCCTTACAGAAATATTTTAATGACACTTTTTCAGTCTAAACATTTCAGACTCACAGATATCTACATCTTTCAACTCAAATGTGGTCTCCCCCTCCCCTTTTTTTTTTAAATTTATTCCTCTATCAGTTAAATGATACTTGGAAACTCATGAGTGGTACTTAGTCACTCAGCTCTGCTGACTTTTAATTAAAGGTGGGTGTCTAATTGCCCCGAGTGCAACTGAAAATTGCCCAAATATCTTTCTTATATATACCCATTCTTTTATCAATCTCAAATACCTTCTCCTTGTACAGTAAGTTCAGAACATAGTTTTCTCTGAAAAATCCTTAATAATTTTCATCAAAACTAAACAAAAGGCACAAAAGACACAAAGGCAGAGAGGTCAACAAGACATTCACATCTATCCAAATTTCTCTGTCAGTTAAGTATGACATTCATAGAGGAGGTATGCTCTGCTCCTGTAGATATCATTGAAAATACTCATTTGAATTGAATAACATATAGTCAGTTGCAAAAAGGATATAAATCCTCTCAGAAATTATAATAATGGCTTCAATAGTTTGTTCCTACTATTTCAGATCTTCCATTAACCTCATTAGAAGTACTGTATTTTTAATAAAAGGAAATGGTGTACCTAAATGTATCACAGACTTTTGAGAAATTATGTTCAGTTCTGCCTTACAGATGACCTCGGGGGTATACATTTATTAAAATGGACATGAAATGACATAAACAAGTTTGGATAAACAGCAAATGGTTTATATTCCTACTTTAAGCTCAAACTAGGTTAAATAAAATAAGAGAAGGAACTCATTTTCTATGGTAAACTTGAAGATTTCTAAGAGATTATAGAATCATAGAATAATTTAGGTTAGAAAAGACACTTAAGATCCAACCATTAACAAAAGACTACCAAGTCCACCACTAAACCATGTCCCCAAGTGTCACATCTACATGTCTTTCAAATACCTCCAGGGATGGTCATTCCATCACTCCCCTGGGCAGCCTGTTCCAGTACTTACTAATCCTTTTGGTGAAAAAATTTTCCCTAATATCCAGTTTAAACCTCCTCTGGTGCAACGTGAGTGCATTTTCATTCATCCTATCTCTTGCTACTTGGGAGAAAAGGACATCATCCAAGATACAAAAACCTCATTCCAAGAAATTGTAGAGATTGTTTTTTCAATGAGAAAAAAGAGATTTTTATTAAACTGACAGAGTGGTAGAAAAAAATCATATGTCAAAGAGTAAGCTGTGATTGGGAAGGCTAAATGATCAAGACAGCCCAAATTTATTAGTGCTTTAATTTTTCTGACTATAGTTTTTTGGTGAAATGTTTGCCAAATTTCAAATTGTCACATATAAACTTGTTAAATTAATGTTGCAGAAGCTGTGGGGGTTTTGTAAGGAAAAGACAGCTTTTAAAAATTTCTAATTCTCTGTTTATCATAGCCAAAATTGAGGAAAACAATTGTAAAATCCAATTAATATTAAAAGAACCCAACATGCCTCCTGATCTGTTATTTCCATATGATTGATTTTACTAGCTTTTTATTAATTCAATTCTTCCTTTAAATTCCATCTCATCTTACATAATAATGATGATTCCTTTATTAAGTATTCATTTTTATTTGAATTTTTTTTAAAATGTGACTTGATACATGAAAACAATTGTGATGACCAACTTGAGAGTTTCCTTAACAACATCACTTCCATTGTTAATTTCTTCAGTGCCTACAGACTTCCTGCTTTAAAGCAGTTCCCTGAAGCACAAAATCCTTATGTTGTTTTACTGTACCAGTGATGGGTTTTTTTTGGTTTATTGTACCAGTAATGTCTTTTGTAATTAAATAGATGAAAAATTCAACTGACAGAGCTGCTTTCTTTTAGTGAACAGTTTTGTTTGGAACATCTCTTTTCCTGTAATGTAACTGTGAAAACTTACTTCAGCCGAGCTAAATATGCACTATCAATCCCTACATTCTCTAGAAGGTAAAATTAATAGTGGATCTTAAGTAATTAAGGGTTTCTTAGAATTTTTACACTAATATTAAAATGGTATGAATTAAAGTTTAACTTTTTGCAGTAGTCCATTTAATTCCTCTGCTGCCAATAGCAGCTGCCTGGGCTTTAACCTTGGTAGGCAGCTCAGCCCCACACCACTACTTGCTCACTCCTTCACACTGAGACTGGAGAGAGCATTAGAAGGGCAAATTTGAGAAAACTTGTGATTTGAGATAAAGAGAGTTTAATATTTAAAGCAACCACTGCATGCACAAGCAAAGCAAAGCAGGGATCCATTCATGCTTCCCCTGCACAGGCAGGTGTGCAGCTCTCTCCAGGGGAACCAGGATCCCTCACAGGTGACTCGGCAAGAAAAAACACTAATTCTGAACCTCCCACTTTTATCCCTCTTCCTCCAGCTGTTGCTGCTGAGCATGAGGCCATAGGGTGTGAGGTGTCCCTGTGGTCAGCTGGGGTCAGCTCTCTCAGCTGTGTCCCTCTCACCTCCTTGTGCCCTCCCAGCCTGCTCAGTGGTGGGTGAGGTGAGGATCAGAAAAGGCCTTGACTCTGTACAAGGAGAGTTCAGCAATAACTGAAACATCCCTGTGCTATCAACACATCACAAACACAAAGCATAGCCCCTCATCAGCTACTGTTAAAGCTAACCAGCTCCTTGTTAGCCATAACATGTACAGCAGCAAATGCAAATATGATTTTTAGCAATTTGTTATCTACTCAGACCTTGCAAAATTATTTATTTCTTACAGAAATGAATGTATAAAACTCATCATTTAAGAGAACTACCGAGTGTGGTTTTGCTATCCAGTTTTCTGTATGATGTTGAGCAATGTAAAGTGATCTATTTAGAGTATATAATAAAACTCCAGACCAGGTTGTTATGCAGGGTGTTTATATGCCATAAACCTTTCTGCTTACCACTATATTGGGTGAAAATGATATTGTGGGGAGGTGCACATTTTATTTTGCTTTGAAATCTTGTTTTTTTAGCTTCTACTGACATCCATATGGTGATCATTCAGAATATGATGGTGGTGCATAATCTGAAAAACATAAATTGTAACAGTTTTTGAAATTTGCCTTCATCTTAAATAACTAAATACCAAATACAGATTTAAATTTCTTCTTAGAGATCCCCTTTACCATCCCCCTCTATTGTCACTATTGTCTTCTGCACATGCCACTCCCTGCATCTTTTTATTCATTTGAAGGGGACGAAAGGCCCACTAAAGGTGGAAGTCAGTGACTCTGCCAACTTGCAAAACTTTCTGTTCGTGATTACAACGCATCTAATTAAGAAAGTGAATCTGCAAAGAAACAATTATTGTTGTTTTCATCTGTAATGCCTCAGATGGTTCTGGTTTCATGTGATAGCTATTGACATCCCTGCTTCCACTCTATTTAGTGTTCTCGATATAATAGAAATGTTTCATATCTCTATCAGTACAGTGTGGAGTGATTATTATAATTAAAAATACTACTTAATACATTATTTATATACTGTACATTTTCACTTTTCTTAGGGCTTGCTGGCAGATTATTTTTTATTCTTGCAATTCCAATTTCTGGGATGGAATTAACAAAATTAATCTAACTTAATGCTGGAATAGATCAGAATGAAATACAAAAATACATGTATTGGGTTTGGTTCTGCTTTCTTCTGCTGGATCCACATCTTAATTCATCTTTTCAGAACACAGGAAAAGTATAGTATGAGCTGGGATTTTTAACATGCATACTTTTAAGAAAGCCAAAGTTGCTGCTGGCAACTTCATGCTTCTTTGTATATTGATGAAACCTGCTTGTACTAAGAGTGTGAAATTATTTTTCATTTCATATAGCAAAGTGCCAAAGAAACACAGATGTTCTGTTCAGGAGTCTGTGTTTAAATTGTCTTTTCAGAGAAATACAGTGTTAATTTCATTTTATACAATGAAGAGGAAACATCTGTCGTATAACACATTTGTTTTAAAGTATATACTGAATTTTTTAATGTACTTCCTGGACAACTTGAAATCCAAGAGAACTGGATAAAGATAATATTTTAAGAGAATATATTGAATTAAGAGAATATATTCAAATAAATTTATTGGGTAAGAGTAAAAATAATTATTTCCTAAAGATGAACCCCTGAATATAACTCCTTCCAAGAATTTAGATGGTTATGGGAAGTTTTTTCCATGGTATCTTAATACATTCTTCTGCACTTTTTTTGGGTATGTTTTAAATATCACTGCTTCAAACATATTGCTACTGTTTTTCTACTATCATATTTGAAATGTCATTCCCCACTTTCAATACTGTAATATAATGTATTAATAGTTCCTGATCTAATTATTAACCTATTTCTAGGTGCTGAATTGCCTGTAATCATTTCAGGTATTAGAGTTATGAATGCTGTTCTCAAAGGAGACACCTTATCAGTCACTGTTACTCACATGGCCTGTTTTCTCTGGGCTTAATCCCTTTTTTAGGTTCTGGGCACTGAGTAAGTAAGAGAACCATTAATGTAAAGGCACCATTAGGTGGAGGTGCTGCTCATAATGTGCTGAGGAAATCTGTTAGCTGGGGTGAATCTTAGAAAGGAAACAAATAACTTGACCTGAATGTTCTGACCAATTTACTGCCTGACAGTCTTGACATCTGGGAAAGGTTCCTATTTCTGTGTAAAACTGCTAACAAAACACTAAAAAACCCAATCTGTCTGTTGGAAATATTCCAATCTCCTTGACTTTTATCTGTCTAGGTTGACCCAGTAACTCCTCACTTGTTCTGATTTTCCTCAAAATAAACATCAAACATAAGTTAGAATACAATTTGATCTACCAAGTAACTTTGATGTCAAAGACTCTCAGGCACTGTTGGTACTCTGAGCTCTTTAGTATGAGTAACAGCTGTGTTACCAAGACTTTGTCTTTTCTTGGTCTCTTGAAGAGACTGGGAAATAATCAGAACAGATTATCTTCCACACAGAAGAGCAGCTTCTTTAAAAGAAATTATCAGCCTTTTTGTGCAGTGTTTTTAGGGGGGATAGCTGGCAGGAATAGTGTTAAACATGAGTTTATTCTACTCAGTGCAACTGTTTCATGTATTATTTCCTCTGACTTAAATGGCTTGGGACAACATAACTGTGAAAATATGGCTATGAAAGAAAAGCTATTACCAAGCAGGTCAATGAAAAGAGTGATGGTGATCATTTTAACTAAATGACATTTGTTTACCATTAGTTACTAAAGTCTACAGTGAAAGGATAATGTTGATTTAAAATGCATTAAATTACAGGAGTTCAAAATGTTTCTTTTCACATCTGCCATTTGCTCTCCTTGATGTTCTTTGCTCTTTATTATTTTTTCCCCCTAAAGTAAATCTGAGCTGCATTTTCACAGGAACAATGGTAGGAATGGACATAGCAGATACATGTAATGAGGTAAGTGTTATAGTACATGACATACTGAGCATATGAGCACTGGAATGCTGTGAATTGTTTTTGCTTTTTCTCATTTTCCATACAGATATCAACCTGAGAAACCTTCATGTCTCAACAGTTTATACTTTTTCAAGTCTGACATAATTAGAGATCCAATTGTTGGAGGTGTATGGGAAAGAATCTTTCTAGGAAAGTCATCCTCTGCCATTTGCTTTCATATTTTTACTATGATTGTGGTGAGATTTGTGTTCCTGTCTGTTTGGGAAGAGGAGTAATCAAGTGTAGGCACATGAATTTTCCTGTGCTAGAGTATTTATCAGGCAGACAACTGTGGCACACCACAGCTTTGCTTCCTTTATCTAGAATACTACAATTTCAAAAAGCTCTTAATATTAACAGTCCATTTTTTGAGGAGTGAAGGTTCTTTTGATGCTGTGTTGCTGCCTGAAATAGATGGAATCTCCTTTCTCTACAATTCCCATATAGACAGGTCCCATCCAGTACTCTGGAGCCCTTTCTGCTCCAGTTTGTTCTCTTTTGTGCTAACAAAAGCAGATGCAAGTAGACACAATAATGTAGTTTTGAGGAAAACCTATTTATCAGGAGCACTTTTTTTTTTTTCTCAGCCTTTTCTTTGGTCAAAATTTTTATTATGTACAAACATATCTCTCTACTGCTCAAAATCTGAGAAACAACAGAACAATAAACTGAAAAAATATAGTTCAACAACTCACAAAAAGAAAAGTGGGGAAAAAAAAAACAAAGAATTTTTTCTATCAGTCAAACACATTTAATTAGTTAAGCTGGCATCTTTCAGCTTTCACATATTTCTCTATATTTATTATGACTTTTAAATTCTTATTTTCTGCCAAATGATTCATAACAGGTTTACAGAGCAAGTTCTGTCATTTTTAATGTAAAATGTTTGGAGGGAAAGGACTAAAGAAATACTAAGGGAATATAAAAGTACCTGCTTGTTTGGAGATTTATTTAACTAATGAAAGAATCATGTTATAAATTGGTAGTTGAAAGAGGCACAAAACATATTGCAGATCTTTGCTGTTCCCAGAAATTTATATTTCCGAGGTAAAACCTTTACGTTTGCTTTACATCTTGCCCTACATTTGAATTCCACACAGACATTTTAACAGTGACCTCAAGAG
Organism: Lichenostomus cassidix; assembly: GCF_008360975.1. Lineage (NCBI taxonomy): Eukaryota > Metazoa > Chordata > Aves > Passeriformes > Meliphagidae > Lichenostomus > Lichenostomus cassidix. The sequence continues at coordinate 11,545,574 of NC_139479.1, read as the reverse complement.
ACTCAGTCATACTGCAGGCCAGAAGATTCTTGCTAATGCCACATAATGGTTTGGCACTGCCTGACAACTCAGCCAAGTAATATCTCCCTCCCAAATGGGCAACCTCTATCAAGGGTGACACCCTTACCTGCTTTGCTGAAATCTGGGAGTTCACTTCTAATTAGAGCTGACAAAAGCTTGACACAATCAGCAGCACTGGGAACTGAAATGCAGTTTCTTGAGCATAACAAAGCCTCCAGTTCTTTCCTTTTAACATCATTAAGAGCCCTGAGGATAACAACAGAATGCGAGGGAAGCATAATATGATCAAAAAGATGGAATCCTCCACTGCCTTTTTCTCTGGCATGAACCAGGTTTTAACAAAAACAAATTTCAGGCACTGATACTGTAACAGTATAAATGAGTACACTTTCATAAAACTGAGGAAATACTAAACAGAATGTTCCAAATACAAACTTCTATTTAAATAGAGCTAATTTTTAAAATATTTAAGAAGCGTAATGGAGACAAATCATTACATAGTTGCAGTTTGGACGAAGCAAATAAACTACTTCTTTAGAATTATTCATAAAAACATGCAAAATATACAGACAGTCTTGTATTTATGGTGGGTGTAAATTTTCAGTCACCTTTTCCAAGACTCTGGCTTAGTGCTGCAAAGTGGAATACTTTAATCTGTATTGGTTTGATGAAAACTACTGTGCCAAGTCTGTCTTTGTCAGTAAGCCCTGGCTGACCCTGCTTGAGGAGAAGATTGGAATAGATGATCTCAAAAGATGCCTTCCAGCCTCAACAATCCTGTGAATAAATAAATAAATGTAGAGAAAGTAGATCAGGGAGTTAAGGAAGTAGTCCTTAAACTTGGCATTATGCCTCTGGATTTGATCTAAAATGATGATGCAGTTGATATTCAGAGACTTGTGCCTTTGCCCATGAAGTAAAACCAACATACTCAGCTGGATGCATGATGATCATGAGGTATTTTGCTTCTCCTGACAGCAGAAGCTGTCAACAGTTGAAACCATTCTGGAGAGCTCTCTGTGGATTGATCTGAAAGCTCAAGGAAAGGTCAGGTCATGCCATGGACTCACTGCCACCAATATGCAAATGGACATGCTTGCTTCTAAAGGTGTTTTGGTACAGGTGCCCAAAGATTTCAACATGTTAGTAGTTATCTGAAGAAATATTTGAGTCAAATTTGTTGCCAGTAAGGATATGATGGAGTAGGGAAGAAAGGGCTGGAAGGTATTGCCAAGGTAATACTCCTTACTGTTTGTGTCAAGTACAGGTGATTGAACTCAGTTATTCTTCTAAATGCATAGATAGAGGCTTGAGATAAACCTGTTTGATAAGTGTTACAGAGTAATCCTGATGGATTAGAACCTACAAAAATAAACAGCCATTGTTTTTGAAAAATTTTGCAATATAAAAAGGAAATGTAATTAATAATCTTAAAAATAGGCAGTTTTCATTTATACCTGGATAACATGACCAAAAGTCAAATATGAAGGACATGCTCCCAACCATATTGCATATCTAGCTCAATATAGGATTTGAGAAGCAAACACAGGCCACAGGAATCTCTTGAACACTAAAGTTAATTTTCTGTAACAGCAAGCAGCTCTAAAATATACATCAATTCAGAATGGCCCATGTTTCCATATTACTTGTGGGGTTTTTCAAACATGTCTTCTGTATTATCCACAGACCAGAACAATTAGTTCAGTGTTTGGATTGATGCAGTGAGAAGTAAAGTTTTTGACATTCTCAGTGAAAGACTTTTACCTCTGGAATCCTTTGCTGAAGGAAAACAGAAGCTATTCTCTGAGTACGACTCAAAACATTCTTTTCTTCAGCAGGCAAAAATACAACTATTTAACAGATGGGTATAGTAATTGTAATAGGATTTACTCCATGGAGAAAGCAGAATGTCTTCGTCTGTGAGCCAATTAGTTTATCTTCAATTATTCTGTGTCTCAGAGGAAGACTGTTGATTCAGGAATCCAGTTCCCACTTGAGCTTGTTTAACTTCAGGCCTTTTTCTAAGGCTTGGCCATTCCATCAAACTCCTGTAAGACTAATTGATGTTATAGGTTTATACACCGTTGCAGGAAATTTATTATTTTTATCAGTGCAGAACCATTCTATTCCAATTGCAAATGTGTTTCATGACAGCACATGTTAAAAAAAAAACCAAAAAAACCAAAACTAAAGCCTTTTGTAATGCATGGAAAATAAGTATATTGTTTCTCTGACCAACTGGAAGGAAAAAAACTCTCACATTGTTATGTTTTTGATTTTGTGAAAACAGAAGAAGGAGCTTAAGAGCCAAGGTGAGAACATGAGGGAGTGTATGATAATAGAATAAAGGCACATCACCAAAATTCTCACCCCATGACCTATAGGTATTTGTAGGAGAATCTGAGTCAGTGTCTCTTCCCAGGGGAGAGTGAGAGAGAGAATACCGTCTGAATCAATATTTAAAAGTACACAATACTGAAATGAAGCAAAGCAAGTGCTCACATGTTCTCAAGAATATACACATACAGGCTGTTAAAAAGTATTTCCTATTTGCTTGTCTTGATTCCCCTTCCCCCACCATGGTGCTTCACTCTCCAGCTTGGCATCTCAGCACTGGGTCTTGCCAAGTTCCCTTTTCCTTCTCCATTTTAATCCTTTCTGTGGTAGCTCTGGGCTTGCCCAGGATTGTTAACATCTTTGATATATGCATTTAGGTTTGATAAGTCTTTGCAGAACCTCCATATTGCCAACTTAGATTTTCAGATGGTGGCTCTTTTTTCAGGAATAAATAGAAGATTCTCCCCCCTGGAAATAAATTTTCAAGGTCAAGATATGAATGCAGAACCATATATGTTCTAAAAAAAATCCAAATAAACAAACCACAAATGGAAAATATGTGTTAATTCTAATGGTAGTGTTTTCTTTACTGTGAAAAGGCATGATGCCATTCAAATGAGAGCAAAATATTTTTTGAATATCCTCTATTTGGAAAATGTTTGGGACTTCTTCAGTACATTAAATATTTTGTCATTCCAGAAAACTGTATTCTTCCTCATAATAAGTTATTAATTTGTTTCCAACATACAAGCTGCTAAGAAATGTAGGCACTTAGAGGATAAAAGGAGAGATTAACTGTTAATACAATGTGTCCTCAATATTTGACACCCTACTTAGCATAACTATTATCTACTACAATCTACAGAAAATATTCTCCATGCTCCCACTGTATTGCTAGAGTGCCATATGGCCGTGCTTGTTTTTCTTCAAATAATTTTTACATAAACAGCTGGTGAGCTGTTTTCTTTGTAACATGCCACATATTTTTCAAGACAGTTAGGAAGGACTGCTATAACACCAGTATCTGCAGTGCTTTTCGTGTCAGGGTTGTAAGGAACCTTGTATGTATTATTCAAAAATTCCAAGCTCATTCTCTGTTTTGGTTGCTTTTTTTTTGAAGTGACTGCTGAGCAAAAAGACTACATTTTCCCAATTTCTGCTGATATAATCTTTGAAATAAGACTGAGTGTAAATGAAAGCTTAATCACAAAATAGACAGTCAAATTATAAAGTCTTGTGGAAGCTCTTTAATATTCATCTAATTAAAAGTGGTGTTCAGCTAGCCTAGAATTTGACCTCTGTCACCTTAGATAAAGGTAAATCTGAGCTGACTGGCAGCACAGGGATTATTTCACTTACTTAGTAGTCAATTTATTCAATTTACTGTTTTATCCTATGCAATTCTGAGGGAACAGTGCTGTATAAACAGTCACAAAACCTGAATAAATGTCGCATTTAAAATCTTTTCCTTAGGTATCAATGATGCTTTTTCAAGACTATGCACCAAAATCTGTTTCACCCAATGATATTAGTTTGCAACAAGCTTTATGTGAAATTTAATTTTCCCAATATATTCACCTGAAAAGCTTAGCAGTACTCCTTCCTCTCACTTGTAAAGACAAAGTATAAAGAGTTTTTATTTTATAAAAACATATATACATATATAAAAGGAAAATCAAAACTTTTATAAACAGGACTGAAGGATGAGAAAATGCCTTACAGTTTTACTTTTAAAGGTTTTCTATTGTTTTCACAAGTATAAGGAGTGATAAATATTTTATATGTTTTACCAGTGGCCAAAGCAAGCATTTGTGAAGGAAACACACACCATGTGGTAGTTGACAATGGTGGAAAGCAGTTTATTGAAATTTGTGGAGAATATAAAACTTCAGGCGAGTCAATTGCTGTCAAAAATGTAGGGTTGGTTTTCCTGCCTTATGTTGGAATGTCACAGTGATTCAGATGGCACTAGAAAGATTTCTGGAGGAATACAGGAGTAGGACTACACTGAAATGGTTACTTGTTTGCAGGTGAGAAAATTAGTTCCCATCAGCAAGAGCATCTAATAAATTCTTCAGCTCATGGATCTGGTACTTGATTTAGCACTTGATGTAGGTTTTCCTGCATGTTTCATCAGACATTATCTGCAGATTAAAGCAGCAAACTGATGGATAAATTTGCATGCTCTCAGATTTTGCTGGGAATAGCAAACACTCCTGAAAATAAATTCAAATGCTTACCAATAGCAACCAGTAAAAAAAAAAAAAAAAGGGGTACTTTTGTGGAATGTTTAGAAATTCCTGTCAGGCTTATCCTTGGTTTTTTTTTTTTTTTGATTGCTTGGTTGTTTGGGGTTTTTGTTTGTTTGTTTGGTTGGTTTTTTTGTTTTTTGGGGGGTTTTTGGTTTTTTTTTATTTTGAGTTGGTTTTTTTTTTGGTTGTTTGGGGTTTTTTTTTGGTTGGTTGGTTTGGTTTGGTTTGGTTTTGGGTTGATTTTTGTCTATGGACTAACTGCAGCTCTCAATTGAAGGAATTTTCCCATTTCAAAATCATTTCATGGACTAATAGTTAATTCTACCTAAATTTAATCATTTTAGGCATCATCAGAGACAGATTAAGAATGTTTCAGACCTGTTTAGGCTTACATGAGCAGAAGTTATTCAACAGCTAGCTAAAATGAATGAATGAAAACTTACAATTCTAAAGAAGAAAAGTGAACATCCCCACTGCTATTCTTATTCATCCTGCTCCAAATCCAAGAAGCTCCCTAGTAAATCCTACTGCACAGAGTTCTAGATCACATTTTACTAGTCAAATAAACTCTGATTTTCTCTAGACTGGGGCCTGAAGCAGTCAACTGTCTCTGCTACCAGACACTGAAAAACTGGCATACAAAAAGAAATCAATCTCCTGGATCTCTGTCCAAAAAATCTACCAAAGGAAAGGAAAAACTAAGTCTACAAATAGCCCACCTCTCCAACTGCATGGATTCTCAAGCAAGTAGAGGAATACCAGAGAGAGGCATGAACACTGGGAATGACAGAGAATGTCACCATCAGGATGTGACACAAACCCAAATGGACCTTCTGCTCCATGGGTAAGGGTTTGCAAGTTCAGAGCATAAGGGAGTCAAAGATGCCAACTGCTTACTCAACTCACATGTTCCAATTTTCTCTATTGTTGCAGAACATTGTCATAACCACTCAGTGTAATTATTTTGTCCCATAAAACCAAATACAGTTGATAATCTGTTGGCCTATTTTCTTTTTTTTTTCCAAATTACTTATTACAGATTTGCTATATTTTCATATTGAAATTGTGCAGTAATGCTGCCTTAGAGTGGTAATAACGTTTATATGGGAGAGCACTTTGCATTGTTAAAATTGCCTTTTATGAGACTGTAAGTGTTTTAATCTGGTGCTCCTATTCTGCCATTTAACTTGTATTTGTAAAATGTGGGAATTACTTCTTCTGTTATTCCATACCAGTTATGAAAGACTTAGTACTCAAGAGATCAAAACTCTGGCAAACTCTTTATTACAGCTATAATAATAATAAAAATAACAACAACAATAAATAATTAAATCAAAACTTAAATTATTTCTTAAGTAATGGAAAATGATGGCAATAAATGTTTGTTGTGGGAATTAGTCAATACAAGAACACAGAAGAAGTCTCTAAGTACTGAGTTTTAGACTGGATGTGATTTGTATCCCTATAAAGCCATTTATTTTGGAAAATAAGGAATAGTTAATCTTTGAGCACCTAGTGTATCTATATAAGGGGTTATATTTAAACACTTAAGAAGTATTTTGTTTCCTTGAATCTTTTAGTGAAAACCGAATTGCTGCTGTAAAAAGTAGGAGAAAAATGGGGAGGTGATTCTTTAGCTTCGGTTTTAATCAGGGAATATGTATTTTAAATGAACCTTTAAATATATCTACTCCTACAAGCCTGTAAACATTCACCTTTTAAACAAGATGCATTCACTTGAATAAATATTTTGACACATCAGTCAGACATTGATTAATTTAGTTCTCTAAATCATCATCTAAATACTTTGCTGAAACATGGCAAAGTGATTAGATCTTCCACACAGTAAATTCTCATTTAGTTCCAATACTAAAGGGGAAAAAAAGTCTTTGAGCTGCAAAATTTGAAGTCAAGGTAAAGATTAAAGCACTGATCACTGAGCTAATCTTCTCTAACCTTCCACTAGCAGGCATTGGAATTGCTGCTATTTAATATTGTTTGAAAAGAGCTCTGACTTTGATAAGGAACAGCACATGATTGTGAAGAAAAAAATACATTTTTTAGAAACAAATAAAATATTCCCTTGATATATGATTGAGACATTTATTTGCATTTTTTGATGTGTGACAAGTAGAAGAGTATATGCACACAAACACAGACAGAGAGGTATATAAGTTCATCTTTCATTATCTGATCAATATTAAAATATATTAAATCACATGACTAAAGAGATCTCACTATTTTGCCTCTAAGAAACTTTCATTAAGATAATTTATATTTTCCTTGATATGCATGGGAAAGCTTTTTGTCACAGGCCTTTACACTTGGTCAGTGGTCAGAATAGGTTTCTGAAGGAACATGTCCCATGTCCCTAAGACATTTGAGAACATCTAAGACACATTAATCCATCCAGGATGGATTTTTAGATCTGATCTTGATAGGAGAATTCCCCTGTCCAACAGTTTTAAAAATAAATTAATTAAATATAGAAAATAAGCTAATTTCTACAATAAAGAAAACTGAGGTTGAAAAATAAGTCTTGTGTTCTTATTAAAAAGAAGTTAAAGTAATTTTATGTTCTGAAAATTGATATCAGATTTAATCATTTAAATTCAAACTTAAATCTTGCTGATGCTTGAAAAAATGAGTTAACCAATTTTGCCTCAGAAATGTTTCAATCTGTGCATGTTTTACTTACACCATATGTTTTTGTAGCTGAAAGATATTCAAAATTTAATCAGTGTTGTAACAAAAATGAAGTTCTACCAGCGTCTTAGACAGTAAGCAGTTAGGTTTCTAAAAGCACCCAAAATCTACTCAAAGAAAAGTTTCACTTTAAAAAGGTCATATCATACTGTTTGGATATATTAAATACAAATTCACTTGTGTGATAGAGTGAAAATCATTGGGTGTTCTAAACTTTGCAGAAGTGGGGATGTGTGGCGAGCACTGACTTTTTTAGTGAGAATTTTTTCTTTCTTCTTCCTTTGTTTTATAAACAAAGATAAAGTTTGGAAGTTGTTGAAACAGTATTTCAAGATATGAACAATTCAAGCTTGGCCAATCGGACTGGAGGGAGGTTTTGAACTGACCAATCTGAGTGACCTTTGAAAAAAGTTGAAATTAATTAATAGAAACTGACATTTTTTGCCACACTGAAGACTGGACTTCTTCTCTCTACTAGCAGTTCAACAGCAACAGGGACGTGACAAAGTAATTGAAGTAATAACACAGGAAGTCTCTTGGATCTGTTGTGCAAAATGAGGTGCTCCTTTCCTCGTATTTTCGAACAAAATATTTTTTATCCAGAGCTCTCTACTAGCAGAGAATCTTTTGCTGTGTTTCTTGTGGCAGACCATGCCAAAGAGATCCCAACATGGCTAGAGGGATGGAGCACCTCTGTTGTGAGGAAAGGCCAAGACAACTGGGGGGTTGTTCATCCTGGAGAAGAAAAGCCTTCAAGGAGACTTTATAGCACCTTGCAGTACCTAAAGGGGCTCCACAAGTGAGCTGGAGAGGGGCTTCTTACAAGGGCTTTGGTGACAGGACAAAGGACAGTGGCTTTATGCTGAGAGGGCTGGTTTAGATTAGATGTAAGGAAGAAGTGTTTTACAATAAGGATGGTAAAACTCTGGAACAAGTTGTCCAGAGAGGAGGTGGATGCTCTGTGCCATGAAGTGTGCAAGGTCAGGCTGGACAGGACTCTGAGCTTGAGTTGAAGATGCAGCAATGCTCGTTGCAGGGGTTTTGTGCTAAGTGACCTTTAAAGATCCCTTCCAACCCAAACTATTCCATGATTTTAGCATCGATGGAAGCATTCTCAAGGGTAGTGAGTTGAGTGTATAAAAATGTTTTTATGTGGGCTGAAAGGGAAGATCTATCTTCTTCCTCTTTTCTCTTTTTGAAATGTGACAGATGGAAAGTAATTAATCCAATTGTGAATGTCTACAGAGAGATGCTCAGTTTTGAACCAGACACCTCAGCTGTGTTATCCATCCTTTTATAGCCAACAGAGAGACACAGTGCTTTTACAGCACAAAACACATGGAGTAATTTAAATACCTATTTTAGATTAAAATAGTCGTGCATTATGTCTTTTGAAGGTTTACAAAGGGAACCTGAGGAGATTCTTGCAGGCCTTAGTCCCCCTTATTCAAATTAGATCAATTTAATTATATGCTAATTGTGTGGACATGTAATAACACCTTTAAGAAGAAACTTTATGGGTAAAAAGAAAACATCAAGTTTTTATTTCCTTTGAAAAGATTCAAGCTACTCATCCGTGTGTGTTAGTTATGACATCATAAAACAACTTTTATTAACCTGAATGGTCTTCACTTATTAAGGTACATAAATGTTCTTAGACATCAGAGGGAAATTGAAAAATCACTGTTACTTGCTGGGTAGGAAGAGATGGTATAACATGAAATGGGATGTTCTATTGAGATAGTAGACAGGCACAAGAAGGAACAGGAGAGAACCTAGACAAGCATTTCTTGTTTTTATTTTATGGCAGTATTTTATTTCTTCCATTTTCCCTATATCCTTGTCCTTTTTTTTTTTTTTATCTGTACATGAATAAGTTTAGCTCTTATTTGGCTCTAGGTAAAAAGTAGAGATCGCAAACCTGTTGGAGGGCTCTGTAAACAAACCAAAGGGAATTGTAGTGGTATGGCAAGAGTTGCTGCTGAAATTGGGGGACTATAATTTTGGGGTCCATTCTGAAACCCTCACAGAAACAAGACAAGCAGAAAAATATCTTCATTTTGACTCTATCTGATGGGTCAGAAACACAAACTACCTAGCAGCTGCACTAGGGCAAAGAATAATATTCTAACTGAAGCAGAAATGCAGGCAATTTATATGCATATACTTTTATGCTTCCTAAACCCATCATTATCTGTGCTGGTTTCTGTCACTGTTCTATACTACATGAGTTTATATTGCCAACAGTGCCCCAGGCATCAATGACAAAAACTTTTTTTGGTATGGATTTTTTAGGGCAAACTTACCTATATATAGCTAAGCTATAATTGCATAGAATGCATATAGCAGTAAATACGTATTTTTGTGTTCTGTCTAAGATTTATATAGTTTTTGCTTTCTGTTGAAAATCTGATTAATTTTCTTCAGAACAAATAGTGTATATCTATGACAGAAACTAATATACACAGACTGACAGATCTCCTTTTATTAAAAAATTGACACAAGTTTGATTCCCTGCCAAGGAGAAAGTTTAAAGTTACAGGTGGGTTTTGACCCACCACCCATTCAGAGTGGCAAAAAACGTGCTGACTTGTAGAAAACATGAATAATGTTAGGATCTACATAGAACAAATATTTTGCCATGAACCACGAAGGTGGGACAGTGTGGCAAAGAATTAACTTATTCACAGTTTTTTATCAGATAGGAATACTTTACAATAATTAGAAGAGTAGAAGGTAGGATAAACAGTTTTCAGCACATTTTGCATGTAGGATGGGAACAGAATGAGTAGAATTTAACTACAAAGGGAACAGGGCAAAAAAAATTAATGTTATAACCAAAACGGTGTGAATTTTTTTCTCAGGACAATAAATGTCTTGCCCTACAGGTTTGAGAAAGGGGAATATTTCATACCAAAGCTTAGCAATGAGAGACTCTCCACAATGCTCAAGGAAGTCTTGATTGGGAGAAATGTGTCTGAAATAAAGGTTTTGGTGCTTCAGGAGGACAAAATTTCTCTTTGGGGAAAAGAAATTTCAGGTAGGATTTCATGAACAATTGCTTCTTTGGTAAAGGAGGGATATTGTATTTATTGCCCAAGATGCAGAGTGATTTTTATTGTTGTGGCTTTACAACATCTTCCAAAAATCCATCCTCTCTTTGCAAGTGTTAGATCTGGAAAAATCTGCAGAAAAATGCTATAAGACATGATTAATACTCCAGGATTTGGCTGAAGATCCTGTGGAGATGTCAGTGGTGATCTTTGCAGGTCTACTGCAGTTGGCACACAGGGGCCCTTTGCTATTAAGGGGAATTAAGACACAAATCAATGCCTAGAAATGCTGCCAGTGAAATTACAAAAGAAGGAGACAAGCACAGACCCAGGAAACCTTACAGAGAGGTGGAGTGTTATCTACCACAAAGAAATTTGGTAACTCTCCAGGAGAAAAGGCTGAGCCACTGCTTAAAGCTGAAATTGTGGTTAGTTTATATAGACTGAAGGAAAGTGGGGTGGCCAGCACTTTGAAAAATTAGATGTGTTTCAAATAGCCCATCTGTAGTCTTTTAAAACTGTGAGAAATATTTGTGCACACAATGAGCTTCTGATGAGTTTTAAACTGAAATATTTTTTCTTGGGAAAACCACTGTGCTCCTATCTTGGCAATTTAACTGATACAGCCTCTTTGCAATTCATCCATGTAATCACAGCTAAACAGGTGAGAATTAGCAGATCAAAGTGAGATGATCAGGAGCACAACCTATCTTTCGAGAGAAATAAAAACAAATTGCCTCTTGGCTTAGCACTAATGGAGATAACAGTTCTTTATTTACTGCCCAGTGAACAACATGCTGTATTTAGCAAAGAAAATAAGTTTTTAAAAAATCTCATTCTTTGAAGCACTTTGACTATTGTTTAATTTCCTGAAATAAATACAATTACTAGTTGAAAAATTCTTACCAGTATCTGTTGATGTCTTTGTACTGCTGGCTTTAAAAAAAAAAAAAAGGTTTCCTGGAGTGAATTTTGCATCAAATTTGCTACATAGAAATGCACTTCTAGAAAATTAATGTCTCATAGATTTTCTATTGAGAGTAACACTTTCTCTGTGCAGAAAACCCCCAAACCATCCAAAACCAAACAAACAGCAAAACAAACCTACACACAAAAACTCAACCCAAATCAAACCAAACCAAACCAACCAAACCAAACATCCAACCTTGATTTTAATTAAGGACAGAAAAGGAAAGCAATCCTAAGGCATATATCTGTTGATGAAAAAGGGAAAGTAAATAATTCAAAATATTATTTAGAGCTTCTAGTATATATTCAGTATTCAGTATCTAGTTTTTGGTTTAAATGTTTAATGTGGTATAGTAACAGCCAAGAGAAAGTTATGACAGCTAATATCTTGCACATATTTTCAGAGTGTATGGAGGTATGTAAAATAGTATGCACATACATGTAAAAATATTTTACATTTTCTATTATTTACACTGATATCTCTGTGCTGTATGTATTCATACAGAACCGAAGTTTTAAATCTCTGTCCTTTTAGCTTCAAAAAAGTTCTTTATGCTGATAAATGTTAATGGCTTTTAAAAATTTCAGCAGTAGCACTGGATAGAAAATATGTATTTGAAAATGCACTGGTAGAAAATACTCTGCTCGTAAACAGAAATATTTCAGAGAAAAAGAAAAATATTTATCACTTTGGAATAAGAAACATTTTGATAAAAAGAATTTGAAATAAGAAACATTTATAATACCTCTTGGAAAGGTATACATTTTTGGCCTGTCAAATAATATAATAAAATCATGTAATTACAAAAATGAAGTGTAGAAATAAGCCTTCTGCTGCTCCCACTGTCTCCCCCAGAAGCAGACCTCCTTTTCCTCATATTTGAAATACAAATCAGATAAAACAGATTTTTTAAGTTCATCAACAAAGTGTTCTCCAAATTACACTAAGTTAACCATAAGAGACATGATTTTTAATGTTACTTATATTCTTCTCTGCTTTTCTTTAATTCTTTTGTGCTGAAATTAAGAAGAAAGGAATAAATCATAATGCTATCTTAAAATAAAAGCCCAAATGACAAAAAATTAAAAAAACCAAAAACACACCCACAAAAGGTTACAAGATTACCCTTGTAACCCTCTTTTTTTCTATAGATTTACTAAGTGTGCAAACTCCTGTTTAGATTCCTTATTCCTTCTGCTTATTGTCATCTCTGTGCAGCTTCACAGACACAGCTTCAGCAGCTGCTGTTTACACCCTGGCTTCTTTCAGAATGCTTCTTTCAATACATCTAAATCAGAAAGATGAGGAAAAAATATTTAATACATGCAGAGGGCTTCAAGGCATAAAAGTGTAATGCTGGAGCCATATTCAATACCCAACATAAGAAGGTCTCAGGAATTCTCTTCTTCCCTCATAGTTGTCACTGGAGGTGAGATTATCTGCTAGAAAGACATTTCCACTCTGATTTAAACACTTGAGAAAGTGAGGGTCCATTCAATTAACCAGAATTCCAATCTCAGATTGCTAGATTTAAGGTCAAACTCAAGTTTTCCCTCGTATGTCATCCTGTACCCAATACACAGAATCTAATTATTTTTCCACTCCTTGTAAAAGATTTTGTCAAGCCATTAGCCATAAGTGCAAAATACTATAGAGGGGAATAGAATTTAAAGAGGAGGTTAATCTTAAGAGCCTTTTGAAGTTTTTTTGCTTCTATCAAAATATCAGAAAGTTTCTGATGGCTTTGCCCTGGAAAGAAGTAATCTCATTCTGGTATCATGACTAGAAGATCATCATGTCCAATCTCTACATACATAAAATGTATTCATGCTTCACTAACTCCATCCTGCATCTCATCAGTATTTATTTTCTAAATTTCTTCTGAAATTACCTATTTTTGCATCTCCACAGTACTAAAGGCAGGGAGGAATAGTAGCTATTTAAGTGGACTGCAATGGGATCATGGGATATTAAAATGTATACCACAAAATCCTATTTTGGTAGAGCCCATGGATGTTGTTATGATATAATGGAAGGGTGCCAATTGTGAACATTTAATCCTAATGACTTCTATTCTTGGTAAAGAAGAATTAAACATCTGCAAAGAGATATTACAATTTTATTAAAAAACAAAAATTGAAAGGCTTGATGTAGCTTTGCACTAGCATTCAATGAACCACTAGATTATAAAAATTCAGAAAAAATTAAGATTATTTAGTTACTTCCAAAATTTTAGAAGTCTTCAGATATTGAGAAAAACTTGGCAGTGTCTACAGGCTGGGACTTAAGAAACTACAGGACATTTAAAATCAATGAACTGTTTAAATTTTCTGTACATTCATGTGGAAATCATTACAGTGCTATTTTTGTAATGCAAGACAGTGGCAATTAAGGAGAAGAAATTAAATACAGAGAGAAAATTCAACCCATGCAATTAATTGTGAAAGAGTGTTCTAGAGAACATTCCACATTAGCACAAAATCAAAGTTTGTTTGCTAATTATTAGAAATATAAAGAAGGTGGGGTGCATTTATATGTTGTTTTATATCTAGGTTTTATTTGTGCTTCTTGGTCTGTTACACCCGACACTGAGCTAGCAACTAATACTAGAAGTCAATACGTGTACTTGAAAACCTACTCATGTAAACTAAAAATAGAAATTGCAACTTTGCTTCTTTAGTGATACTTAGAAGTTTCTGATGTTATTGCTAGCAGCTGGGATAGAGAATGAAAATTCATTGGGGTAAAAAATAACTTGAGAAGAAAATAGGAAGGACACTATTCATCTGCAAAGAATGCTGTACCAATGGTGATATGACAGCGAGAGTTTGTTTTCCCGGATTGCTTCCTCCATGCAAAAAATCTAGACTTTTCCTTTCAGAACAACTGACAAAAATAATCAGTGTCTGATGTTCATTCCAGTTAATTCTGAAGTCAAAACTTTATTATTGCCTGCTATTTCAAATTTTGGCAGAGATATATCTCTTAGTTCTTGCAGAATTAGGGTTTTTCTAGTCCTCACTACACATAAAAGAAACTAAGTGCATGAAAACTGCAATGCATCACTTGCTCATTCTGAAGTAAAATTACTTGCTTTTTGCTCAGAATAGATAGATAGGTAGATAGGTAGATAGATAGATAGATAGATAGATAGATATAGATAGATAGATGTATATATTAGGTATAAAAATACCATTGGTTTCAGTTGTGTTCTCTGTCTTCTGAGGTGGACTAGCATGAGGAATTTAGTGCCTGTATTTGATAAAACAGTTCAATGGCTGTTTTAGACTTTAAACTAGGTTTTATATTTCATTAATCTTGGGGAAATGAATTTCTGTCTTCCTCATTCCTAAAATCTGACCAAATCTCCATGCTTTTCTTCTGCGGTAACATTCATCCTCCCCTAATGAAGCTGAACAGATCTGGAAAAAAAGGAAATCTCAAACAGAATATAAAGATATCTGACTCTGTCCCTGCTCTCAACATAATAACTGATGCTGAATTCTGCATCTATACTAACAGCTGGATAGCTGCACATATCTTAAATGTCTTTTTTCTTAAAGAAAAAAAAATCCCTTATCCTGGGTTTGAATATAAAGATAAGCAGAATTAGGTGAGCCAGGTAAGTGAGGAGAAATATTTTGCAGGACAGAATGGGTTTTAGGAGTGTAGCTTCCAGTTTAGGCAAATGAAGGATGCAACAGTTTCCACACTCTAGATTTTAATAAGTGATCTGAGTCTTATTACCTTCTTTCTTTTTTAGTTTTATTACCAAAAAATTAATAACCAATTTTCTAAAACACATGAATTATTTACACATGTAAGGAATTACAGAGCTTAGCTTATGTTTTGCTGTTTCAGGTTATACATATTTAATGTTCAAAAAAGGTGAGTTAAAAATGTTATTAAAAATAGTTTTTGAGTGATTTTTATCAAAGTATTCCTGAAAGAAAATGATATTGTAATAAACAGTGCAGAAAAAAAATCTAATATTTGATTGCTTTTTTAAAATAACATTTTAAAATGCTGTGTACAAACCAAATGCAAAATACATGTTGTTTTTAAAAACATAGGGTTTGTTTCAAATAAAATATTAATTAGTTAATTTTTTTGAGGTAGTTGGGTTATTTCCAGTTTTAACAACACATAATTCTACAAATATCATGTCAGCATTTCTAATGTACTTTTTATTCATGGATCAGGAAAGGAAAGAAAACTTTCATATTTTGTCTGTTAACAAGAAGTTAAAAAGAAGCAAAGATCATGTCTTTATCTGACGAACAGTCTACAGCTTTCAAAACTGGGTTGTGTGGTAATGATATTCATAATTTAAATAGTTTATTTCTTCAAAACTATGGTGGTTTAAGGCATCTCGTGAATAATATTTTTGTTAAATTTAAAATTTTACTGAGAACTTTTGAATAATTTTATACTAATATGCATTTGACTCGTCATTTCTTTTTTATCTTGACTTTTTTGGGGTTTTAAAACAAGAAAGCATGTGTTTAATTGAATTGAAAAAAAAAATTTGAAAGGGTTTCCTTTGTATTGCTGTGTAATCCATGTATATTTCACACTCTTAATTAGGAAAGTTCACATCAATGAACATATTATTTTTTATATTCTGTTATCTTCACTTTTCCATTCTAAAACTGTTCTGTAAAACGGAAATTTTCTATTGAATGTAAACTGTAAAAAAGAAACCCAGAGAATCAAACACAAGTTTAACTACTGTGAAATAAAGAAAATACTCTGAATTTACAGAAATGCATTTGCTATTTTGTCACAGCAGTGAATAACCGTATTTTCTTCAGGAATATGGCGTCTGGATCAAAATAAGTGAATGTAGGTTTAAAAAAAAGTATGAAATTATAGACACCTTGCAAATCCATATTGCATCTGAGTGCCAGTCTGACTATAAATATGGAGATGGGTAACACTGGAGAGCTTCAGGTTTGAGCCCTGCTGTTCACCACCGAGTCCTGCCATCTGCTCTGCACACATTGGGATGCAGTGTGTAAGACTCTGGGATGTGCAGAGATGCAGCTGACGGTGCCGGAGCAGCACAGGGAGATGTGGCCCAACTCTGTGCCATGGTGTGTGCCAAAGCAATCCTCACACCATGGAAAATCAAACCATAGTTTTGAGGGTTGGAACAGATTCAGAGCCGCGCACAGGTTTTATCTACTTGGTTCTGCATGTTTGAGTTTTCTAAGATTTTGAAATGCTTTGGACCCTTACACATCTTCAGTTTTTAGACAGAACACGTAGTACCATCAGTAGCTTCAGAAATTAATTTACTTCTATGTGCTGTGAAAAAAGCATCAAAATGTGTATTTCTGTTTCACTTTGTGTATCTTAGTGATAGTACAGGTGAATAATCAGCTAAGCCTGAGTCCTGTCCCTGACTAATATTGAAATGTCAGGGCTTCATGGAAATGCCAGTGTTCTTTGATTTATTCTTCAGTGACACAGTGATTTAAACATCCTTCTTGCCTTCACACAGAGGATCATGTATCTTCACAGCAACAAGACCCCAACACCAGGCTTCTTTATAATGAGATAACTATCCTGCAGTCATTGCAGCACCTTTGGATAGACACAGCTTTCTTTTCAATAATTGCTCTTTCCAGTAATTGCATGCTGTGACTGCACACTCTTAACCACAATGAAGGTAAAAGCAGTCACCCAGAACTTGTGTCTTTTATGAGGCATCTTTGACCTTACAAAACAAGAATTTCAGCAAAGATCTCAGCCTTTCAAGTCTTTCATTAGCCATCCCACCAGGATTGTCAGTTGCCTGTCCTCATTCCCAGCTAAATGATCTGGATAGAATGATAAATAGACTGACAGACAGACAGACAGACAGACAGATATAGAGATGATAGATAGACAGATAGACGGACAGGCAGAAAGACAGATAGAGAGATAGATAGATAGAACACATCAGATATTTCAAAGTAAGTTTCAAAAATACCAGTGACTTAAAAATTTTCTTGAGCCCTGTAAGCCTCTGTTTCCTAATCCCTTTATGATCATCCACTAGAAGCATTATTGGGCTTCTCAAATCAGGAAAGCTAAAGCTTGTTTAGGGATGGGTTTAACACAAGAGGACTTTTTTATTTTTAAAACTTATATTTCTGGTGAATCCACATAATTCCTAAACTCCTCTGTTTCTTGGATGTGAGGAGCACAACCGCCAAATTTCTTCCCCACATTGTCCCCCAGACAGAGGCAGCAAAGAAAGATGTAAATTGCAATTCTACTGTGTATTTCCATACTCAGCAGGGGCAGTATATTTTCCTTGCAGTGAATAGGAAAGTATGGCAGGTCAGTAAATTGAGAGCTTGGTTGGACACGTGGCTGAAACTGGGACTGAAGAATCACAGAATGTGACATAATTATCATTGTATCTCATTTACCAAAGAGCAAATTTCTTACATTTTTAGCATATGCTATAACTAATGCTGCCCTGATCTGTCATAGATGCATTAAGCAGTTTTGGTATTAACCTGGTAATTACTAAATCAGGTGAATTTTCATAGAAATGACCTGAGAAGAGGAGAATTAGTGAGAGAAAGGGGGGGGATAAGGTAGATGTTTTCTTTGAAAACAAGAGGACAATGGAATGAGGAAGCTGGAGCTGTTTATCATCACAGCTTTTGGGCTGAGATGGGATGTTCCCCTGACCATAGCTTCATGCAGAGCCCCTTCTGTAAAAATGCTCATGGCAGGGGGATTGGAACTAGATGTTCTGTGAGGTCACTTCCAACCCAAACTGCTCTGTGATTCCACGATTGTGTGAGAAGGTGCACCTGGAAACAATCCTTCTGCCTTGCACATCAGCACATATGACCCTTTGATATCTCAGAATATAAGAAACAGAGATATCCTTGCTGCAGACAGTTTCTTCAAAGAGGAAATCTTTATAAGGATTAACATATGATGAACTGGCAAAAAAAAAAAATCTATAAAAGCTATTACTTGATGGGACATGCATTACGTGTGGAAAGGTGGTAAGGTCCTGGAATAGGCATTCCCAAGGTAATCCAGGTCAGGGCACAGGACTAATGAAAGGCTGGTGGTTTGTGCTCTGTCACACCCATATGTAGCCCCCACAGCTGTACTCATGAAAATACCAGGTGTGTTCAAAGAGAAAGACAGGGCAGTTCAGACTCTTATGTAATTTGTCTTCAAAAGTACTTACAGAATGTTATAAAATGACTGTAAATTTTGAAACCTAGTGAAGGTTTTACTCATTTTAATTTGTAGAAGGGTCAATTAAATGGTTCATTGGTTCTGGCAATTTAATTGCAGCAATGTCTTTGGCCAAAAAATATTAGGTAAATACTTACTTGTTTGGCTTTCTTTTCACCCCCTGTAACTCTTGTAATGTCTTTTATGGATAAAAATATAAAACACAGGTATGCAGTGAATGGTTGTAGTAAATTTCATTGGTGAGTAACTGATGAGATTTCATGTCTTTCATAACTGAATAATTTTTTTTCTGCTACAATAATGAATCAATTGGAATTGTAATTATAGCTTGATTAGCATGACTATAATTTAGATCCGTCAGTTTTTCCATTTAATAATAAGTATATATTCATACACATACCCCTATTTTTACCCAGGGTCTATAATTCAGCCCATGAAATTAACTTCAGATAGAAATTTCAAGTGAGATTTTTTACCCCTGTCTTTTGTTGTTGTTCTTTTTCTTTTTTTTTTTCTCATTCTAATAAAACCTTAGTAACAAAAAGTAAATACACTTCATGCAATCAACATATTTCCTCATTTTGAAAAGTTCATCATGATTATTAGTGAATCAGATGAATGCTTGTGGATAACAGTGACCGTGACAGAACATAGGTGTCATTACAGGACCCTAAGGAATAGACAAAATCTCTTATTTAGGAAAACTTCCAAAGAGACTTTGTGGTCGTTACATCAGAGAAAAAAAAAAAAAGCACCCAAATAATGAATCAAAATTTAAAAAACCACCAAAATAAAAAACATTATTAAGAACATGCTTGAAATAATTGTTCACTTGTGGTGTCAGTCATCACTGTCAGTCATAACTGTCAGTGAATGTACAAGTTTTCTCACACTTCAGCCTGACATGATATCACACAGCCTAGGCAAAATCATTTGCTGAATTAGAATTAATGATAATGGAATCTGCAATCCGAAAAGGGGGTTCCTTCTTAAATTTAAGGTAAAAATAAATCTGATAATAAAAATGTCTTTTTTTTTTATTATTTGGAAGCTGTGAAGAGTCTTGAGGAATGTTATATTCAGCACTTCTCTGACATATATTATGAAAGGTGACAACCTCAACAGCAGTAGGTGGAATGTAATTAGGCTTTATTATCCCTGTTTTACAGATGGCAATCTGAGACATATAGCAATCAAAAGCTACACAATGCAGAGATTATAACAGAGAACCCTTTTTTTTCTGGCATAAAAGAACTTCCACGGATTTTAGTAAGCATTATTTGTATCTTACTCTGGAAAAAAGGAAAAAAAAGGAACTCTCAGTTTTACCAGCCCTCAGTCCTACACGAAATCCTCCAACACGATACTGCCATTCAGGCAAGTGGTCTTGTTGCAACCAAACCAGAGCCTTAAAAACACTTTACAGGGGTTTTACGTGTTACACCATAAATGAAGTGATCAACAGGGGTTCCCTCTGGGGTCTGGGCATCCCACAGAGCTGAATTCCTAAGGAGTGAGTAATTGCAAGTTCTTTTCTGTCTGGAGGATCTAGGTGTGAGAAAAGGCAACTGAAGTGCTTTGTGATTCAGTCAGTAGGCAGATGTGTTCTGCAACCTTAATGAGCCCATTGAGGAGGTCTGAAAAGGAGGAGGGGGTGTGTCTAGATGCATTTTTAAGGAAAGAGGGTGCTGGAGAACACCTTGTACATGAAGTTGTACTAGGCAGCTATGTACAGTAGGATTTTGATTTGAGCAGGGTCTTCTTGTTTAAAAAAACTGAACAACTAAATTAATTTTAAATTCTGGAAGATGCAACTGTGATTATTAACATCTAACTCTGACATTCTGAAAGGAGAAGAAAGAAATTTAAAAACGTTGGGAGACACTCTCTTAGAATTGCACTGCCTAAGACATGGGAGCACCTACCCATAATTTTCCTGATTGTCCAAAATACATGTTTTTTAGATTCTTTACAGGAAGAAGAGAAAAAAAAGAGAAATAAAAACTAAATATGATACATGGAAATGACCTGTGAAGCTGCAGAAGACACAAAGTATTGCAGATGCTCCTCATAAGTTTATTTCTATATTCTTCTGGCATTGTCTGTGTGGAAAATCACACTATGAAAAGCCAGGGTCCCCAGAGGAGACAGAGGAGTCCTGGAACTTTATTCAAATAAAGGGAGAGGGTCCACTGGGGCACATGCCCACGGGGTTTTACTCTCAAATTTTCAGAGGGCAAAGGCCCCTTTTATCCCAAACTCCAGGCCTCATAGTGCCCTCTTCCTTTCCCCACTGGCTGAGTTATTAGGAAGGTACAGCCTTTTTTTCATTTTACAAGGAAATATTTGCCAGTTTACAAAATATTTTGTGGGCAGACAGTAACTGTTCTTTTCTCTGTTTCACCCAGAAATATAAATTTGTGCCTGAGCTGTCATCAGAAATTGTTGTACCCATTAAAAACACACCTCAAACTCTGTAGTAAGCATGTGTTTGCATAGTTCTTTAGTTACAGTCTCCATAAATGGTATTTCCTATGTAAATTAAGCATAATAGCAGGATCTCTTCATTCACTGCTGAAATGCAGCCACCCTTAGATGGGAGATGTGGTTCAGCAGTGCACAGCAGCACCATTCCTGTCTGCTGGAATTCAAGGCAGGCTGTGCAGAATTGCATTGAAATTTGGTAGAGCCTGCAGACCTACTACACCTTTTGTGTGGTAGGACCCACATTATGAAGAGCACCTGAAGATGATATTAGCACTTCTTTCTTCTTATTGCTAAAAAACCCACAAGCAAACAAACCAACACACAAGGCCCAAAAGTTACTGAAGTCTTATTCATAGCATAAACTGCCCATTGCAAGCCAAAGCACAATTCTGGCTGCAGCAGGTCCTCTCTGTCCTGCTTGATTTCTGCAGATATTCTTGCATTAACACTGTGTCACGAGTGGAGACAGACGGTGGATAGATTTTACCAGTTGCCTAGGCCTATGACAACTAGTGACCAAACCTATTCAAAGTGACCAGCGCCCTAAAACCCAGTCTCACTCACAAGTCCTTATAAAGACAGCTGATTTATGTCTAATGTAAAATAGATTATGGTTTACTAGACACAGGTGAGAACTGAGCAAAGAACTAGACAATTTTTTACTACACAATACACGAAAAGCTATTCATAGCTAAACAAACATATATATATATATATATATATATATATATATGTGGCCCAAAATAGGGAGATTAAAACAATGTAGCGCTAAAAAGAAAAAGTACCTATTAATATTATTATGGCTAGCAAAGAAAAAGTACCTATTAATATTATTATGGCTAGCAAAGAAAAATACAGTTTAGGAAACCAATGATCTTACCAAATCCAATTTTTGGAGCTGGGATGCATTAGAATCTTCCCTCAATCTCGCGAGAAGTAACCACAGGGCTGCATCCAGACACCTGGGGAGAAGACTTTCCCTCACGCTCTGATGTCCATGTAGAAAGGCTTCTACTTTTGCTGAGATTTCGTGGTGTTTTTATAGGAAAAAGAGTGTTGATTTGCGGTCACTTAAAAATTTTTCACATTCTCTCAGTGTCTCCCCTTGACTTCTGGGCACCAGTATCAGATAACCCAGGTCAAGCCATAAACCTAATCTGAGCCATCCATCTCTGGCCAGTGATCAGGAAGAGAGAGAAGGGGGAGGGGGGAGCATCCTGCCACACACTCCTCAGTCATAACACTTAAGGGAAGGAATGCTTTGTTACCACTGGATTATTCTTGAGAAAGTTTTGAGAAGCTGAGCAGTGTTTAATGTCATTTGCCTAAAAATGTCTGGTCACTTTGCAGTCACACTCAAATCAGTTTGGGTCAGTTAAAAAATATAAAAAGTTTAAAACCATATATAAAAATTTCCTTTCCTTCTAGATTTACTTGAACCTTCACTAGGGATTTAATTAAAATGACATTAATTCAGTTTTCTTGCAATTTGACTGGCAAGCCTACGTGTCTGAAGAGGCAGACTTGTTCCATTTCTAATTCAAAGATTAAGGAGTGCTCCTATGTTTTGGGGGTGCTCAAGCAGAAGGTCTAAGCCGCTAATTCCAAGTTTTTTTCTTTTGTTCCCAAAGTTCAGATCTCTCCTCCTTTTCTTGATTCATCTTCATATATTGCTAGTGCCAAATTGGTCCTTTTCTAGCTTATCCAGCAGAATCTTTGGGGCTGACATGGTCCTTGTGGTTTTCCTTCAGGCTCAAAACATCCCACTCAGTGATGTCAATCGGAATGTCAAATCTGAAGAGGTTTGGCTATTTTTGGGTCCTCTCATGAAAATTTCAAATAATGGTAAATATATGCTCTTGCCCATCCATGGTGGTTGTCCTTTAAACTGGCATTTGTTGTCGGAAAGACCACTGCCCTGTACGCTAAAGAAAAAAATACTTCTACATCTCTCTTTTCACCTATCCAACCTATGCCTGCACACAATTTATTCTTCCACCATGAAAAAAGAAACAAACAAACTTTGTTTATTTCAGTGTTTTCCTTGATTTCTTACAGTCATTTGTATGTACATTATATTAGTTGAATTTAAATTTTAGTATTGATAGTAAATTCCCACATGGAAAGACCTGTAGATACACATTTATTCTTAAGTATGTTTATAAATGCAGTTAGTTATCTTTTTTCTGTGTATGAGCATTGTTGTAATGTCATCAATGACAGCCCAACTTAGAAACAGTGCTGCCAAAATCTGGCACTAGAGAAGATGAGACTTCTGTGCTAATTAAATATTTTATGGAAAATATGGATAAATAAAGAAATTTTGAAGAGAAGCTTCCAGCAGCTTTTGTGATTCATAATGGAAGTTTATATAATTTTAATTCTAGTAAATTTAATTAAAATGAATTTCAAAGCTGTGTCTTTTGGGGGGTTTTGATTGGTTTGATTTTTGTTGGTTCTCTTTTTTTTTAATGGATTAGTTTGAAATACATCTCAGCATGTGGACATAGAATTTACTCTAATATTTGGTAAACACTCATGAATTAATCAAGATAAGGAAAAAATTGCCTCACATTTCATTGGTTATAAAAATCTTTCTTATTCTAGTCTCTCACTTAAATTTGGGTGGATCATCCTTAAAATTTGTCTGTTGTATTGTTAGTCAAATCTTGCAAGAGGAGTAATCTCTCCTTTGGTGTCAGCTTTTTGCATCTATTTTCTACCAGTGGTAATAAACTGATATTCATTCTTTTATATATCTGTTCAGGTTCTGGTTTTTGTCTTTACAGTTCCCAGCTGACTTAATTCAGGACCTTAAATAGATCACATATTAAACTACGCAACTTCAAAAATTATCATTTTTTACTCTTTGAATGGTTCTGTGACTAACCAAACACTTGATTAAGCTTGATTCAAACTAACTGTGTTCTGCAGTTGCTGGACATGGAATGCTGTGTCTGTCTTGTATGTTCCTTGCTTTAAGGATTGTCTTTATTTCCAGTTAAAACCCAGCTGCTTTTATGCATTTATGGTGCCTCCCACAGCTATTCTTAAAAAAAAAAAAAAAAAAAAAGTAATGTTATATTATATATGTAATTAACATATGTTAATAATGTTAATAAGTTCTTGTTAACATATTATGTTCTGCCAAAATGTTCTTCTTTCATTGGTTTGCTAGCTCGGTAGAATTAAAAATATTGGTCAATAAAATCCAAAAATTTCTTTAAGGCTTTTTTTTTTTTTATTCTGATGCATGCTTAAATTGAGACTGGCAGGATATTGGCATACTAAAACATAAAAAATGTTCCCAAATATATTTGTCTGGTGCTGAAAGGATCTAACTTCTGATTTGTTTTGGATGGTGTCAGAAGAGCCTTTGGAAGTCTTTTCAAACATTCTTATGAAAAGAAATTGGTAAATAAAATGATTAGTGTACATTACAGTGTCAATGATCATGTCAACAGTTATTTGTGGTGAAGTGTCTAAATCTATAAATTATGTTGGGTACTTGAAATTGGAACTAATGATGGAAAGAAAAACCCACACAGTATTTTCCCTTCCTTTGTAATATATTTTAGATCAAGAACACACATAGCTGACTGACCTCAGATTTTGCTTGGAGAGCAGGGTGTTCACTGAGGAGTGTCTGCACTATTCAGTCACAGTCCTTGAGATACTCCTCCAGGAATTTTGTTACAATACTTTGCCTTGAACAGCTTCTCCACTCTTTTTTGGTGATGCCTTTTCCACACTGAATTCTGTTTTCTTTGGAAGTAATTTATATCATTCTGTCAATTTACAGTCACACATAATGAAAATGTATTTATTGAGGGTGAACCAAGCTCTTCAGGCACCACTCCTCACCAGTCATGTTCATACTTCTCTGAGGTCTATGACTGGAAAACAAATTGCAGCTATTCTATAAATTCAAATAGAGATATGTGAAAATGTGTATTACTACAACACACATATTTAGATTAAATTTTGTAGCTTTTTAAAAATAAAAATCAATTTGCTGGTACAATGTTTAGTAAAGATTTTTTAAACTTCAAGTTAATGAAGAAATATAAATAAAGAGGTGCTTGTATTTTTATTTGAGACAAGGCAAAATTTCAAATTACATTATCATATTTCTGATATGCATGCAAAATTAGTATAGGGTAATTGGGTACTGAAGTAAAAAGATTTTGAATAAAACTCTGATGAGTTTCAGAGGTTATTATATTGTCTTAATTACCAGAGTATTTCTTTCAGATACAAGAACAATAAATCACAATCCATATACAAAACCAAACAGAAACAAACACAACAACCATCCAGCTAAACAGGTAACAATTCCTTGACTCATTTATGTAGGATGCATAAAAATGAATGAAGCTGCATTCTGTGACTTCAGGTGACCTTTTTTACTTCTTTTGACATTTTTCAGTTTATCTGTAGCACAGTGGAAGACTGCAATGGAAAAACAGGTCCTTTATCCCTATCATGCGTAGATATATAAAATAAAAAAGTGTGAATTATGATTATGTATTGCTAAAATAAGAAAAAACTATGCTAAAAACTCACTGTATTTATATTTAAGCATTAAGGACTATTTACTGAAATTAATGGCAGATAAGCTTGATGTCACTAAGGACATAAAGACATTTTTAGCCATTGCAGAATAAAAAAGACCAAGTGTGGAAACTTTTTCATGAGAGTTCTGGGAATCCAATGTAAGAATTTCCAAATTATTGTATTTTATATTAATAAGAAAATTAATAGTGAATATTGAGACAAATTTTGTCCTTGCATTGTAGCAGCTAATTAGGCAATTAGAGCTGTTAAAATATGACATAAAGCTAACCTCAGAGGAACAGCATCCCAAATCTCAGAAGGAAAGAACAGAAAATATAAGGGATTCTTCAGAATGATTTTTAGCTACCTCTTTAAATATCAGATTAGGTCTGTCATCCTCCTTCCTGCATTAACTGCTACTTACTGAGCACATCAGTAATCAAACCAAAACATGGTTTAAAATTCTGAAATCCCACATATGTATGTTCTCAATATGATTTCATAAAATATATACATAAAATATATATTGCCAAGAAATAATTTTTTGTCTTTATATTATGATTGAAAAACCCTATGAATTTTCTCCTTTTTATTTTGTTGAATTTTTTTGTACCGCAGAGAAATTTTTCTTTACTAGAACTAGAACAGAATACTAGAACAGAATGCTTTTATAGTCATACCTGAAGTAGAGACTTCAGACAAGAATGATGCACTATGTAGTGTGTCTTACTCAGTACATTTGCACATTTTTGGCTCTGAGACTGGGATTCATGTATGGATGTTGATGTTTAGGATGACATTTAGCACCTTGTCTGAAACTGTAAATTGTTTTTTATTTAACCTAAGACAAGTTAAGCATCTATTTACCCTGTCTCAACCCACACAGTCTTTTTGTATTGTGATATTTCATTTTCTGCCCAGTGGAGCACTATGTTTTTCAGGGAAATCTTGGTTAAATGCTCCATGTCAGGAAGCAGTGGAGGTTGGCTGCCCCACATGACAAGGGGAGCTGGGTGCCAAGCAAGACCTCAAGCAGCAACCTCACAAGCTCAAAGTACCCCTATGAAAGTAGGAGAACACATTCTTGATGACAAACCCACGGAACTTTGAGTCAAAACTTCAGGCAACTCCAGTATGATGGCACCAGGCCGAAGAGAAGTCAGCCTGTTGATCTGGGTCCAAGCACACTGTGTTGCAAGTACTATGTTACTGCAGGCTCCAGGAGGGTGGCACCAGCTGGCTCCCACCCTGAGCGAAGTCCCTGGTCTATGTAATTCCACCGGATCTGGAGCGGGCAGCCCCAGGGGTCCCACGGCATGGCGTGAGTCTCCCAACCACAGAAATTCTAGCAGGAAATGTAGTGAGATGAAAGAACGAACTGGACACCATCTCTGTTCTGCTAGGGAGGTTTATTTGGGGTATGGGGAAAGGGTTACAGGGAAGGAGAAGGGGGAAAGGAGACAGGGCAGGTAGCAGGTGCTAGCAGCGCAGAGATGGAAGACCTCTCTCTGGTGCAGACACGGGCTTATAAGGGGAAGAAAAGGGGTGGGATTTTTCTCCCCTGGAGCCAGTCCTGGGAGATGGAGGGGGAGAAATGACAGGGGGAACACACCAATAGGTTTTCAGGTACAGCAGAGTGCATATTTTAAAATGAACCAATGGCATACAGAGCAGGGAAACAATGGAAGCACATGGAATCCTAAAAATCATATCTAGAGCTACCTATTATGTATTCTTATCTATTTTAAGACAGATCCACTTTAAAGTGAGCACCAAGTACTCACCTAACACCCACTTAGCAGAAGTGGGTTCTTGCAGTGAGCATACTGTGTACTGTATAAAATTTTAGTGCACAAAATCCTAATTTGTGGTGTTGTGGAAATTCAGTAATTTTCTCAGTGTGAGTGTAGTGGATATGTAAAGCATGTATCAGGTGTATAATACTAAGAAATTAAGATAATAATCCCTTTGGCTAGTCCTTAAAATTGAATGGAATAGTTATGTACATATATTTTTCCTCCAAAATGTAGAATATTACTGTAAACAGTGATGACCATCTCTTTAGGATTCTGTTATCAATGTAAGCTTTTTAATAGGTACAAATCTACTAATCATGATACGTTAAATGGAGCCTGTAATTTCATGTCTTCTAAGAATAACCAAATCATGTCACTGAAAATCAAAATGCACATCTGATTTTTAAACTCCGGAAATTTGACGATATTAATAAAATCCCCAAAAACGACAGTGTGTAAAACGCAGAGAAAAGTGTTGGACAGGTGCCAGCAAACATCCAGGGATACTACACTAATTAAAGAACAAGAGTTTACAACCAGAAGTTCAAACAAGGTCTAGTCTGCATACATTTGAGGAGGAGTTGTACCCAAATCTGCTTGGAGTGCAGGGCACACTATTAACACAGTGTGTTCCAGCTGCAGAACTTAGAAGCATGCTTATCAGTTTGAAACAGACACTTTTGTAGAGAACTGAATGCACAAATATTTCTGGTAGCTAGCTTATTAGAATAATAATAAAACTAGTCTGTCAGTATTTAATAAGAAAGTGTTTATTTAAAAATCCTGTATTCAAATGCTACAAGTACAGATCAGTGAATCTTCATGAATCTTATGACACAGGTAGTTAAGCATGACTACTGTCTTTTATGCCTAAAGTAATGTTGCTGATGAAATTCAGTGACTTGACATGGGCCACCCAAAAGAATCAGTATTGGAGCTGATGAGATTACAAAAATGGTCCCTTGGCTTTGTTTATGCTTCAGAACAATTTGTGCTTCCCTTGTCATCATTGCTGCTGATTTTTTTCTTTTTACCCATGTCTGGCTGACAGCATGACTTTTTGTATAGCTGCTGCTTGGCATGCAGTGTTCTATATCCAAATATCATCCCTATCATCCTGACTGAAGAGACAACTGTACAATCTCTGCATGAGGGCACTACCACAGAAATACTCATTTTCCTTTCATAGTGGTCTATGACTTAGTTCTATAAACATGGCCTTTCTGTCTGTTATGGGAAACTATGTCTTTGAAAGATTTTTTTATTCTTTAGTGGCTGATGGGTGCTGCATGTGATCATGACCAAAGGGAAAGAGCTTGCACAACCCTTTATTAAACTGGGAATGCTGAATTTTCAAAAGAATACAGAAGCAAAATATAGTTTTCTTGGGTAAATACTTTGGTTTGGAAGAAACATCTTTCAGCACCCTCTAAAGTGCATTGCTGAAAATATAATCCTTTGCTTGTATTGATTTATATCATGAAATCTGAGAACAGACTTATAAATGACTTGAAGTTGTTGTCTGAAATAAATAAGTTGCAACTGGTATTACAAATACAGGTGGAACTCAGAAAAACGAAATAACATTGAGGAATCATAAATATGCCATTCAGCCAAGGATGGATTTTTTTGGAATTGCTTTGAGTGGGGATGGCTTCGTCATAAAGCAAAATGGTTCCTTTTGGAACATTGCCCAGACTTACCTAACTGTATTAACTCCAAGCAGATATTGCTGCATAAATGTCATGGCAAAATGAGCAATGGTAGACTAGACAGGCCTCTGAGACAAGGGTTTTAAATAAGAAGTGCTTCCACACCACCACCAAATCTGACTTAAGGGAGAAAATTAGACGCTAGGATACCACAAGGAAAAATTTTCATAAATCCAAGTTTGATCAGAAGCATTATCTTGTGTGATTTATATCATAAAAAGGAGAAAGATTATTTTGCCAAAAATGGACATTTCAAATGGTCTTCCAAAACCTGCAAATGCAATTTAAAATATTAGGAGTGTTTTGGAATTTGAATGTCTTATTTTAAAGTAACTTATGACATATTATTGAAAGAGAGCAAAAAGAATATACAGTAGATATGGCTTAAATTTCTGATTTCTCTTTTGTGTTAAATCTGATGGAATATATAATTCAATTGCAAGGTACTGAGGATAGAACTCCCTGCAAAAATCATTGTTCTAATACCTAACTTCTAATAATGGAAATCTTTCACATCAATTCCTTTCACAGGGTTTTCCTCAGGTGATATTTAATGTAGTTTTAGTTACCATAAGTAAAACGGTGTTCTAGCTATACTTTATGTTCCACTCTATATCTGGGACTGATGAGATATACAAAGTAAGTTACTCCTGCTTCAGATACTTCCATTGATGCAAAACTACACTTGTTGACTCAGATGAAGGAATACTAACCCAAACTTTTCAAGACATTTTGATTTAGTAATGATTTTAACATAAATTCTCCTCTTTTTCACTTGTCATGGTTTAACCCCAGCCAGCCACAAAATACCATGCAGCCACTTGCTCACTCCCCCACCAGCAGGATCAGGGAGAGAACTGAAAGAGTAATAGCTGGAAAACTAGTGGGTTGAGATGAAGGCAGTTCAATAGGCAAAGAAAAAGCTACACACACAAGCAAAGCAAAACAAGAAATTCATTCGCTGCTTCCCACAGGCAGGCAGGTGTTCAGCCATCTCCAGAAAAGCCAGGATCCAACATGTGTGGCATGGGGAGACAAAACACCATCACTCCAAACTTTCTCCCCTTTTCTCTTTTTGTCCCCCACTTTCTATACTGGGTGTGATGTCCCATGGTCTGGAATATCCCTTTGGTCACTGGGGTCACCTGTCCTGGCTGTGTCCCCTCCCATTTTCCCACAAGATTGGCAGTACAAAAAGCAGAAAAGGCCTTGGCTTTGCGTAAGCCCCCGTCAGCAATAACAAAAACACCTCTGTATTATCATCACTGTGTATTGTGTGTATTAACACAAATCCAAAACACAGTCCCACACCAGCCACTGTGAAGAAAATTAACTCTACCCCAGCCAAAACCAGCACCTTCGTTATACAGAAAAAGTTCCATAAAAAGACTGAATTGTAACAGTAAACACACCAAAATTTTGTTCAATTCATCTTAGCTATGTTTGGTTTTAACCTTTTTTTTCAGAATTTCAAATAAAGGTCTGCTCACAAGAAAGTAACAAATGAAACCAAATGTTTCTATTTTTGTGTGTATGTATACCAACATTTTATTTTTGATATGTTATATTTACTCTATTACTATGAAAAACAGAAACTTCCCTCAGCCTTTATAAACTTTAGTAAAGTAGCAGATCTATATTTTTACAACACATTCCACACCAATTACAAGTATGGAAAATTATTCACTTAAATTGATTTATTAAATATAATATAATATTCTGAAGTTTAGAAAGTACTGAGATGACTATTTTTAGGAATTATTTATTAAACATGTCATACATTTCCATGATACATAGACTGAATCTCTAGCACCTTAATCTAAAATACAAAGGACACATCAAAAGGAGAGAACATACTGTATAACTATTCATGTGTGTGAAGAAAAATTATTTGTGGAAGTATTTCTTCATGAGACAGGAGACTGTTCTAAGAATAGAAGCAAAGGGTTTATCAGAGCACAAGCAAAGGTCTGAATCTGAGAGATGAAAACTACCATAAAGCTTCTGAGCGTTAAAAAAAGATGTGGGGAAAGCTTGATATGCAGAGGAAATAAATGCAAACAGAGTGGAGGGACAGTTTGATTTATGACCTTGGTGATCAACAACCTTGCAAGGCAAGAAACAAATTTAATGAATGATGTGGGAGTGGCAAAGAACAAATTCACACATTGCAGTAAATAACGATAAAAGCCTTCTGAAAGAGGAAAATGAGGTATTCATGTGGAAACTGAAAGCAACATTGTATTCTTTACAATTGAGTCTCAAACTGAAGACGTTCTCCAGGAGCAATCCCTAAGGTATGCTTTAGCTTAGCTATAAACTACAGTATTTCTGGCCAATTTATTTGGTTATTAAAAACTGGAAGTACAAACCACAAATAAGGAAATCCACTGAAGTGCCAGACACTGTTGGTACTAACCACTGCTTGGACACTCGATTTTGCCATACACCCACAGGCCATTGACTGAAATAGGAGCTTTCATCAAAACCTGGACATTCCAGTCACGCTGAAGAATTTTTCAAATATTTTACCATTGCTGAAACATTTCCCAAAACCCCACCTTCCAACCATATTTATATTTGAGGTAGTGCTGTCTAAAACTACTGACAATGCATTCTCCAGGACATGGGAGAGCAGTTTTGTTGATCTTTGGGAATAGCACTTCTCTGCAACCACAGAAAATGAGGCTTTTTTTTCCTGACTAGTAGCTCTGTCTGGTTTCATCAAAAGCTTTTTTTTTGTGTAATTGTCTCATCACCAGCCTCACCAATGGCCAGGAGCACAAACCAATGAAAGGAACTCTGTCAATGGAATAATGCCAGAGTGGAATAATAATATTATAATAATAATAATAATAATAATAATAATAATAATATTATAAGATACAGTGAGAAGTTACTACTCAGATAACAATTAAATTGTATCTTAGCAGCTTAGGAATCTGTATCTGTGCAGCTTAGGAATAAACAACCCTCTGAATAATATCCCCAGAAGTTTTTCCCTGTGGGCAGCAATGGGACAATCTGAAGAGTATCCATAGTGCCTGCAGAGCTCTAGGGGTCTAGGTTGTGTTCTGAATCCTGAGACTAAAGGGGGAAAGCTGATACTGTAAGGCAATGACTGGTTGCAGAGCTGATGCCACAAACAGGGTTTAGTTTGTATGATTCCAGAAACTATTTAAGAATGAGCATCTGCTTAGGATAAAAGTCATTTTATTGCACACAAAGCACAAGAAGGTTATCAGGAGTAGTGATCTTAGCTGCACCAGGAGGAAGTCATGACTGACCAAGCTGAGAAACTTCAACAATGATATGCATTGGTAAATATCAGGAGGGCAGTGGATTTGTTTACCTTGACTTCCATAAGGAATCTGACACCATCTCCTAGAACATCCTCGTAGAAAAACTGGGCAAGAAGACAGAGAGGTAGATTGGAAATTAATGTCAGGGCCCAGAAGGTTGTACTCAGTGGCGCTGTCTAGTTGGAGGCCAAAAATTAGCAATATAGAACAGACGTCAATACTGAGTTAAATCTTGTTCAACATCTTTTTAAGTCACCTGAGTGAGGGGCCAAAGTATAGCTGCAACAGGTTTGCTGCAGACACTGAGCTGGGAGGTGTGGCTGATGTGTCAGAGGGTTGTTCTACCATCCAGAGGAACCTTGACAGAGAGGAGAAATGGGCTGAGCTGTTGGGAACCTCATGCTGTTCAACATGAGGAAGTGCAGAGTCCCTCAGCTGGGGAGATAAGAACCCACACACCAGTACATGCTGGAGGCCAACTAACTGGAGAGCAGTTTTGCACCCCTTTAACTCTCCTGGCTGTTAATTTTGATATATCAGAAAAACAGTATCTAGTAAATTTTCGATGTAGCAAGTCTGATAAACATATTGATTTCTAAATAACCTGTATGTGGGTCTCTCAACAACAGTTATAGAGTCACAACATATCTGTGATTATTTGAAATGCAAAATATTATTATTGTTTAGTATTTGAGAAACAAGCTTGTAGGCTAGAGGAGTGACTTGCAGAATTTCTACAGAACTACACACATTACTTTCTTCTATCTTGCCCTGTCAGCACTCAGTTTTCATGCTTGGATAACTCAAATCTAAATGAGAAGGTCCTTCAATGATCTTGAAAGTGTGTCCTGCCAGGCTCTCTCCTGCCTCTTCTCTCTCTGTTAGTACCAGATGAGCATGAAGGCAGTACACAGACAGAAAACTTACCTATATCTCTGTTTCTTTGACCTAAGAAAGAGATCTGCTGCCCTTTGGACCTTGTTCCTACATCTGAGTAAGTAAATCTTCATCACTGTGGGCTGTGTCCTCAGTATAGCACTGGCACATGTAGTATCTGATTGCTGAATTTCTCTGCAGAATCCTCATTCAGATCCTTCGTTATGATTCATTTCTGCAGACTCACAGCTATAGAATTGCTGTAATTATTCAGGCTGGGTTCTAGGATTTCTGGGGACAGGTGTCACTGTTCAACTACCCTCAACCACTCTAGTGGTTACATTGTGAAGAACCGTGGGAAAATGTGCCATTTTTTCCAGAACTCAGCATAGACCCACAGACAAATCTTCACTGGAGTGCTCTCACTGCCTCTGTGTGCAACCTCCCCCAAGTTTCCAGTTTTCAAAAACCGAGTTTTTGATAACTGCTACTTCCAAGAAATTTTATCACAATCTCCCTCTTCAGTTAAGCTTTGCACTTAACAACTTCCATGTAGCTGCAATTTCAAAATTGTAACACATCTACTCTAATTCAGCTTATGAATATGTTTTTCATAATGCTTGGTGTAACTTGTGGCTTCTTAGAGGCAGCAATCCTCCTTTTTTTTTTTTTTAATCTAAACTAGGATTTTTGTCCCAGAACTAAGACATTTTACTGTAAAAGAGAAAAAGCAGTGTTTTTTTTTTTTCCCTTTTCCCTCAGTCTAGCTGTGGTGTCACTCATTGTGTCTGCCTAGAGTGACAACAAATTCACTTCATCATACAGCAAGGATAGCTGCCTTTCTCTGTGTTGTGCTATCACTTTCTGTTAGAGACAGAGAATTAAATTCAGTTTCCTAACTAAAAGCACTTGATGCCATTTTAGATGTCCTATGACCTTCATCTACTGGTCTAGGAAGGGGCAAGTATTTTGTGGGTATTCTGTGTCACAAACAGCAGCTACATGCACATGTCCCAGATATTTTATAGCTTTCAAAATATCAATTGATGTGTGCATTTAGCGAACTAGATACTGCCCAATGAGTCATACTTGTGACATGGCAGGAAATCTCGTTTGTGGAATTTGCCTTACTGGGACCCCTTGAAACCCTTGATTTTTTTTCAGGTATTGCTACACACCACCTTCAGTTAGACAAAATTTAAAATTACTAGCTTTATTTTGCTGGTATTATTGTGCAATTCTAAGATAGGTATACCTGACTCGGCAGAGTTTTAATTTTTTTAAAATATTTTTAATACTATTTTCTCCTAACTTGTTGAATTGAATATGACAGTGACCAGTTGGCACATGTCTAAACCTGTACTTCTTTGCAAAAAGCGTGAACCTAGAATTCTAAATTCTGTTCTTTTCAGGTATTATTCATTTCAGTATAGCCCTCCTAGGAAAAGAAAATCAACCTACAAATGAACAACAGAAAACCCTAAACAAACACACAACCCCCCATTTCATACGTACAATATAATGTACAGTTCCAGTATCCTTCAGTATAGCTCTTTTAGGAAGGTGAAAATGAAATTGGGAAATAGGCATGCTTCCCTTCCTGTTAATATAAACAAAACAACCCTATTCTGTGATAGGCTGATGTCTTTGACTTGTTGCACATTGATTGCATATATACAAAAGCTTTTCAGTACCCCTCAAAAGATCTCTACCATTCACTTGATCTTTTTAATTGCTAAAGTGACCTTCATGTTGCTGGTTTCATATACATAATCCACTTAATCCTCATTTGAGCTGGTTTCGAAGGTAGGGAATATGTTCTCTCAGTCACCCATCTGGTGCCCTCAATGCTTGTCTTACTCAGGAGAAGTTTTTCCTTGAAAATCATAAAAATGTACACAATAATATATTAAATATTTTTATTCATGCCATATTTTTCACTTTTTTATCAATGTGCTCAAAGTCACTCTGTCTCCCCTAAATTTCTATGGCATTTGTCATATGAAACAAATTTCTTGATATTCAGTAGACTAATGAAATCCAGTTTTCCATGAACTTTTGTTCTTTGATTGTCTGCTTGCTCCCTTTCCACGCACAGCCATGACACTCAGCAGGAGACAGCATGAGCCAAGGCTGATCCAGCCTAAAAGTCTGTGACTAACAAAAATTGAAAATGAACTGATCTTGCACCTGTTGTCATCTCTTTTAATGGCTGAAGAGATTTGTGCTAATTGTGACTTACAGATGCCTGTCAGTCTAAAATATGTATTAGCATATTTTTAATTAGATTAACAGAAATTCTAAACTGTGCAAGACCTTTATTAGTCATGTCTTTCACTCGGAGATCTTCTTTCAAGGACTAAGAAATGCCAAGAATGTCAACCTTTTCTGAACACCAGCACATATTGATGCAAAGGCATTCAGTTTTTCTGGACCACCTCCTCCAGCTTCATGTCAAATAAATATTGCAGGCTTCTCCTGTGACTCAGGTGAAAAAAAAAAAGCCAATTACCTTATTTCCATGATAAATCACAATTATTTAAACCACAATTATATCTAGATTTAAAGACTGCAAAAGGTAGATTTTGACCACTGACTGAAAGGGGTCACGTAAATGTCTGAAAACCTTTATCTGAGCAAACCCAGCTAGAGCTGTAGCAGTGGATCAGGAAAGAGCACTCACTCTTTCCAGAGCTCCATAGGAATCCTGAGGGCAATGTATGGGGTTTTTTTTTCACCCCCCCCTGCAGAATTACCTTATCTCCTTTTCATACTCATGGAGGATGATTTCATCATACCACTGAGATGATGGGCCTGGCCAGCCAGTGAGACTTATAACTAAAATCCACAAAATAATAGAAACAGCAAGTACAGGAGAAATATCTTGTAAAATATAAGGACCAGGGAATCATTTTATTTTCACCTGAACACTAGGCTTGACTCTCCCATTTCTTACACAGGCCAAAAACCAAACCTGCAGTATGTGGAAGAGGAATGGGCACTTTGCCTGAGTGTGAAGATGATTGGAGAAATTTGCAAAGCAAGTATATTTTTTTCCATTAAGATGTCTGTAAAGTGCTCTACCCAAGATACAAAGCAATTTTTATCAGAACTGAATGTCCCTGACCCTCTGGTGGGAAAGTTTCCATTAACATCATGGAGAGAAGTCCCTCTATCTGCAAGAAGCAGTGAGAGATGAAGAACTGTGTTTTGAAGGGGAAAGAGGCGTGAGTGGAGGTTCATGGAGAGCCGTGCTGTGGAATGAAATGAAGACAAAAGTGTGAAAAATACAAGTGAGATGGACTTCAGTGTGTTTGCGGATGGTGTCAGATAGAGCTGTCACTTCATAGAAATCACAGAAACACTGCCAGCAACTTTATTTTGGGACTGCTCAGGGGTCCTTTCTTTCACAGCCTGTGAATAGCACAGCTACATGTGGTGTTTCTCCTGGTTATGGACATTTCTGTTTATAAGAAAACGGGTACCTAGGTGTTAGGTTATGTGACAAAAGTCTGATCCCTGTACACACAGAGGCATAAAGGGTAGCCCCAGTCACACATGGGGTTAAGGATCCCCAGCAACCTCACCTCAGCCAGGCTGGCATCTCCTAACACTGAGAATCTGCAGTTGATTCAATTAATACTTCAATTTCAGCAGCTGAGAATGCATGAGACCCACTTATGGGGATCATAAAGCTGAGAACAACAGGATGATAGGACAAAGCATTATCACCAATACTATGAGTAATTAGACACCTTCTAATCTCAGATTTTGATGCAATTTTGCAGAATATTGACCACAAACATAAACACTGTCTTTGAAACTACTGTCAATCCAAAAGACATTTTAGCCAGCCCTGGAAAGAACAAATGGCTGCTACTGACTGACAAAAGACTGAAGCTCAGTAGAGTGCAGCCTATAAAGCCATTTAACATAAAAAGAATTGCAGGCCAGTTCCTGTATATAATGTATTGATGGTTTTAAAGTGGATTTACTGAGGCTAACCCATTGTTTCACAAACCTGTAAATGTCTAATGAATCCGGCTTTCAGCGGGCACTGATTGCACTTTTCAAGGCTACAGTAAGGTAACAGTAACAAGTGTGCTGCTCTTCCTGAGCCAGTTCTACCTCTGACACCTGACTCCATCTGTCTTTCTATATCCTGAAATCAGTTGTAGGCTGTTGCTCATCTCATCTTGGTCAAAAACAAGTAGAAGCTTTGATGCATGGTCTGAACTGTGAAGATGTGTCGGTCTAAGTTGAGTGTCAGCAGCATCCAGCAAGCTGGCAAAGAATCTACTAAAAAGTGAAGAAAGCAAAGTACTGCTTTTCATTATGGCGATACTAATCAGAAGTGGAAGAAGAAAACCATCATAAGCAAGGCAAAAAATGAGTTAGAAAGTGCTATTTGCCAGATTTACTTCTTTCTTCGGAGATCACTTTTTCCATCTTCTTATTTTCTCAACCTTGTAAGGTTTTTCAAGGACACTGTTGTATGGGGCCCATTTTGAAGGGCTGCATGTTAAAGCTAAAGGCATAAATGAAGTAAGAATTCTGTCAAGCAAGTCTTCAAGCTCAGCTAAGACAGTGGGAAAACATCTTATGGAAATCATTGAGTGCTCCAGCACAAGGAAGCAGTTTTGGGGAGCACACAGACAAAATCATGAGATTTCTTAATGGCATAGTCTGTGATATTAGGTAGTGAAATTTTCTAAAAGTTGAGTTTCACAAGCTATGAATAAGAAATTCCACTTGCCCACACTGCCACAATATCTGAACAGCCTGTTCTATATATTTCTTCAGTCCTTTGTACTACCAGATGCCATACATACATTATTTTTGAAAAAAATGCATTCTTTTTATAGAGGTGTTTCCCATATTCTGGCAGAGTTAATTGCAATACAACATTCCTCATTTGTTTAGACCTTGGTTTTATGTATTTGCATACTTTTTATGTACATGGGTTGCTGATTTGTTTTAAGGTGTGATAAAGTCTGGGAATATTTTCTTTCTTCTTCATGTTAGTTTTAGTATTTTCATTTCAGTATGTATGTAGTTAAAATGAGATTTAATATATTTTCTTACATAATGCTAATAACAAACAATATATGTATCAGCAGAACAAAAATGAGTTTCAGTGTAAAGATCTCATAATATAATAGCATGATATGGTAAAAATATTAAAACATAATGGAAATTAGATGTACTTACCAACCTTTAATTTAAATGCTCCATAGTGGAAGATCCTGTGGCTTAAGACATGATATATTTTTTAATATCTTCCCTTGACTCATTTAACCAGATTTGTTACTCTTATAAAAAGGTTTAATTTTTTTCTTCCTGTGTTGAAGTAAATATATATTTTCCACCATTCTGCCTAAATTGAGTCAACAGAAATTTTATATATCTGTTTTAAGGATTATGCTTTTGCCTTTCTACAGCTTTCTCTACAAAAGTATTTATTTTCCCATATAGCACAATTTGATAATTCCATATATGTTAATTGTAATTTCTCCAATTAATTTCTTGGCAGGAATGTCATTTAGGCTAGCAGTATCCATATTCACTTTATATCTGTTCCATAACTATAGAATTAACTCAAAAAAAGCTGTACAGAATATGTACAAGTATTTGTATAAAAACACTAATTGCAACAATATTCTAACATCCCAACTCATACAGCTATTTCAATGTCATTTTCCTAGAATACTTAAAACAGTATTAATAAATTAAATATCATCATCAGTTTGAGTTTTATGAGGAAGGGAGTTTAATATAAAATATTATTATACTATTTATTCATTTGCGGTTAATGATTTGATAAATAATGGAAAAGGAGACATTTTTGTACTTTTTTATGTGATTATATATTTTTCCATTTAAACAACTAAAATGATAGTATTTATATAATCCTGTAACTTATTTTTACAGTTAAGACCTTGAAACCTTTTAATTTGACTCAGTTTAAGGTCTTTGGCTTATTTTTTCCCACGACTTTAACTCACAAGCTGTATTCCTAATGCAGCAATATTATCCAAGCAGTAGAGCAGAAACATTAAATACAAATGTTAGAGAGATGTCCTGACTGAGCCAACCACTGTTTTTAAGAGAATGCATCCAGGTTCAGTGGTGCCTAGTGAGAGGATGAGAGGGAATAGGCACAAACTGAAACCCAGGAGGTTCTGCCTGAACATCAGAAAACAATTTTGGCTGTGAGGGTGACCAAGCCCTGGCTCAGATTGCCCAGGAAGCGTAAAAGTTGTAGAGTTTTGGGTGTCTTTGGAGATATTCAAAAGACATCTGGACATGACTCTGGTCAATCTGCTGTCTTGGGCTGGGTGGTTGGACCTCCAGGGATGTGTTACTTATGATTCTGTGAGTAATGCTCATAGGATGTTTCTTTTCCAGTGAGATGCAGCATTAGCTTGTATTTGGAGATCAACACCCTCAGCCCAAATTTTCTTTTTTCTCTAAAATTGCCTCAAAGGTTTTCCTTAAGAAGACAAACTGAATAGAAGTAATTTGTAATGGACAAGTCTAATTTAAGAAGTCATTGTGTCAATCATCAGTTTTGAGGACAGAAAAGGGTAATAGAAAAGTCAAGTAGCTTCTTCTATCTGCAGAGTGTTACATCTTTGCTAGAAACTGCATATTGAAAGGACAGGTCTAGTACTGATGAAAAAACACTTAATACCAATACTATGGCAAAACCTTTTGAGTGTCTCGATTTGTCTTTTTTTTCTTTTATGGTAAAGCTACAGGTTTTAAAATTTTTTACATACTCAAGGGAAGTTTTTTGAAGGTATAGGATGTTTCATCAATTCTTAGCTGGAAAACCTGCTGTTCCATGTTTCTGCCAGTGACTCAGTAATGAGGGCACTAGGATGAACTAGCCACAGTCCCTTACGTGGCTCTTTCACTCCCACATGCTTTTTTTTCTGTTCTTCAGCACCCTGAAAACTGAGGTAGGACTTAAAAACATCCATCATCTGACATATCCCCAACGTCTCAGTGCTCCCAGGTACTTATCCACTTACCTTTGCTTTATTATTCATCATCCTAGCTTTACTGGTTCCTCTTGCTCTAATTTATTTTCAGAAATTTCCTGCTAACAGTGTAAATATCTTGGTGCAATATCTTGCCTTTCTCCAAAACCTTTAATAAATATTTCTATATTTAAATACTTTAAAGAGTCAAATATAAGACCTTCTGTTTAGTGGAAATCAATTTCATTTGATCTACTTCCTTTGTGTCAAGCCCAGAGTATTTACATTTTCTGGGCAAAAGTCATATTTTGGCTTTTTTTTACATATTCAAAAACCTTTGAAGGGAATGAAGTTTTCCTCAATCAGAAGTTTTCATGGAAAAGAATATGATGTGGGGTCCACCATGCCTACCAGACAATGGAATTGGAGTCAGTCTGTAGAGATTTTGTTCTACACATTTGTGCACATATGTTATTTTACTTTTTGTTATCCTAAGAAGTGGGTGACACAGTAAACTGTTATGTTGGTCTTCTTATCTTCATATGAGATGAGGAAGAGGCGATGTGAACAAAATTCTGTGTAAATAACAGCAGGAAAAGCCGAGAAACTAAATAGAGGTTCCAGTGCATGACAGAGGATAGCAAGTTTCTTAAAGCAATGGGGGAAGACAACGTTATTAGCAGAAGTCTGTTTTAATAATAGATGTAGACAAAGATGGAGTCTCCATCAGTGGGAAGAATGGGAAATGTCCACAAGTGACGAAATTAATAAGAATTCATTGCTAATGACAGATTCCAGGAAAATAAAGAAATGGCACAGGCAAGTATTTTAGATGATGTGCTAATATGAAATAATATTAAATCCATAGTATTAAGGAAAACAAGAAGTGTTTAATTTACACAAAGTGGTCCTGTAGACCTGAGTGAAATAACAGTCACTGAAACCTCTGAATTCAGTTTTATCTACCATCTGGAAACTTAGACTATCCCTACAAAATTAATTTATTCCATTTGAACCTTTATACATGAAGCAGGTACATCATTTGACATAGGAGCCATAGCAGTATTAGCTTGCTCTTTCCCTGGTCATAATTACAAGAAAATGTATTAATTTGTGTTAGAGTTTTATTTAAGCTTCACATAGTTTAGAATGTCACTAGAGCCGGTAGTGTTCAAACAACCCCATTATTTTGGAATAATTACCTTCTGTGGTCTCTTATTTGAGATAAAACAGAAGAGAGCACAGCAGGTTATTTTGGTTTTGCAGTGCTTATGTTAAACAATTAGCTGTTATTGTTGATTGTCCCCTTAGAAATAATCAGGTACTGTTGTGACACATTTTTACAGTTGTTTCCATGTAGAATATACCCCTATGGCTTTACATCTTGGATAGAGAAAACCTGTTTTTCTGCCTGTTCCAATACCATTCCTATTTCAGACTGTACTAGACGTGTGCCAGTACTTGATGTTGTGATGAGCTCTGGAGCACAGTTTGTGCATGCCTGCAGGAACTGGAAGATGTAGACATGTAGAGCTAAGAGCCAAAAAGTCTCTCCCTGAAAGCTCTTGTATGGCTGAGGCTTCTGGTGCCATAAGGTACCATGTACATGAAACTATGGAAATGTTTTCCAAACCTCTCTTTTGTTACCACTGGAGAACAGTAAATCTTCACTAAAGCATCGCAAAATCCTATGGCTCTGTCTAGAAGCTCTTAAATGGCAAAAAGAGGAAAAGCTGTGCATTCACTTAAATTGTGGTTGTATATTCAAATAACAAGACAGATCGGAATGTCTTGTACAGAAAATCAAGTAATTCTGTTTAATTGAGTTGGAAAAGGGAAATCTGAAGATTCTCCTGAAAATTTCCATATGCTAAAGATTTTCCTTGTTCTGTGATAAACTCTGGCCTCCTATGAGGACACCTGTGCCTCACAAAATCATAGACTATATTGTCCTTTTATATATGGAAACACTAATGGTGTTCTAGTTGCAGAATTACCAAAGAAGGAAATAGTAGACTCTTACCTTCATCAGTTCCTGCCTATGGTGTGGTCACTGGGACTGTTTTTAATGCAGAAACCTTTACGCTTACGTATATAAATATATAAACCTTTTTCCTTACTGTTT
The DNA here is from genome assembly GCF_008360975.1 of Lichenostomus cassidix. Taxonomy (NCBI): domain Eukaryota; kingdom Metazoa; phylum Chordata; class Aves; order Passeriformes; family Meliphagidae; genus Lichenostomus; species Lichenostomus cassidix. The sequence goes on along the minus strand of NC_139479.1, from coordinate 11,503,176 downwards.
CATAAATCTTCAGGAATCTCTATGGCACTGACTACCGTGACTGTGGCACTGACTACACTGACTACTAGACACAGTACCCAACTCTCTCACATTTATTAACAGATGTATCAGTTAAGACTTCCGCAGAAAATCTTGAAAATCCTTGAAAGAATATTTTCCATAAAAAAACTTTTTTTTAAAATGTATTTTGACCAAAATATTTGTTTTATGATAAACAATTGATAATAATTTTTTGCTGAATATAAATGCTGAAAGAGCTATCATTTTCCAACCTGAGATTCTTGACGCATATCCTAAAAAAATAAAAAATCTAATTGAAAAGGTTTAAAGTTAGTCAAAGGAAAACAAAAGTCCCAACAAGGTCTAATAGGAGAGTTTAGGCTAGTTCTACTTTTCCCTCTGCACAGAGTCACAGAAGAAGTTCTGGTGATAGTTAAATTGATTTCCAGGTTTAATGGAGACTTTATTTTGCTACTGCTTTTAATTCTGAATGCTGACCTCAGTAAAAATAAGAGTTACTCTTAGCAACACTTTCAAGTAGTACTTTCAAGAAGTGAAAGACCTACACACTTAGCCAATGACATGTGACACACCATGTTGAAAGGCGTTTGTTTGTTTGTTTGCTTTGTTTTCTTTCAACATTTTAACACTGTATCTCTGACAGTTTATGTTGACTTTAGTCCTGCCATGTATTTTCAGGAGAGCACAAACCATTAGAAGCAGAAGATAGGTTTCTTCCTCAGATAAGAAAAAAAAGAGAAAGTTAGAGATGAAAAATGAAATGCAGAATTTACATTTGAAGTTTTCATATTTGACAAATAGAAAATCACAAATTGGTTTTTTTCACTGCTGCCATTTCCCTTCAGATAAGTTTGAAAATTTCCCTTTATTCCCTGCCACAGGTCACTTTCATACATTTTCATTGAAATGATTGGTAGAATCATTAAATACTGCCAAATTTATTTGCTTTGGAAAAATAAAACAAAAAACAAACCAAAAAAAATCCCCAAACTGCAATAAAACACATCCATTTTACTAAAAAAAGAAAAACACTTCCAACCTTATACCAATTTATTATGCTTTACTACTTTCCCAACATTTAATCTCTGTTATGCTTTATGAAAACAAGCACATCTCTACATTTCCTTCTGGGTGATTGAGTCAGTTAAAATCTCTCCACTGACCTCACTTGTTAAAGCTGCAGCATTCTTTTCTAGTGATCACTTTCACAGGGTAAAGAATATCAATTAAAAATTAAGAGCAGAAGGACAACATAGCAAAGTAACAAACATAAACTTTGATTACTAAAGAATTCAGGCTGAAAGGTTTAGAATTTCATGGCCATTTAGAACAGTTTTGGTTCTGTCATAGAACAATTGCTCAGTAAATTTGAAATTGTTTTTCTCTTAATATGGATCACATAATAGGTTAGTTGAGGTTTACTTCCTCTTTCTATTTGAAAATTACATTTAAAAAAAGATTTGCATATTTTGAAAACAAATGTCATGCTCCCTCTCTGCCACTTTCTCCCTTTTTCCATCACAATAAATATTTTATAATCACACAAGATATTAGTGTATCGCCTGATGAGTTACTCTTGCTGCTGGAGTTATCCTCTCTTGTCCTTATAAACTTTGTTTGCAAAGTCAAAACAACTGAGATAAACTCTTAATAATACTGTGTCGTCTTTACCAATTGTAGTATGAAAAGAATTTTACAATTTTGTGAATAATCAATTAACTTACTCATGGTAGGATGTTTCACTTAAAGTGGTTATGTTTGAGCCAATGTGTGAAAGTTCCATTTTCCTGCCTAGGGCTACCATATATATCTGGCTGAAGCCAGAAAGCAGGACACTTACTTATGCCTTTAGCCCTTCCAAAATAGCTAATTCATCCATGTATGTAAAAAGCTGGAGAGGAGAAAAGTCTCTTTTCATTTTGGGTTGGTCTTATCAAGAAGTTACTTCTGAGATATCAAAATGGCAGCAAGTAATATAATGGTGTTACAGATGACTAGTAAAAATAATAACATTTTTTAAATGGTATTTCCAGAAGGCTAATATTTCACAGGTTTTTTCCACAGGAGTTCATGTTGTCACATAGAGAACTCTATAAATCCATTACACAAGTGGAAACATACCAGTGATTTCCATGAGTGGAAGGTCAGCCAACACCCTTCATGATAATCACTCAACCAAGTAATAACTGGTGTACATATTCTTCTTACACATAAAAAATTAGCAGTTTAAGGTTTTAAATAATAACAGGAGTTTTTTTTTCTAGTTTTGTTCCATGTCTCCATGTCAAGCAAATGCCTCCTTTGTTTCATATTGATGTTTAATTTGGGATATTATGAAGCCTTAAAATCCTCTCTGTATTGTGAAAACATTTTTCTTTTTATTTTTTTACAGGCAAAACAGATAAAATTATAGTATGATTGTCACTGTAGCCAACTCACACCTCACCTGTTTCCCTAAAATTTCTCTAGTTTACTGAGCAGTTCAAAGACATCCTCCTTTTTATTCAGTTTACTCAAATTTTAGGTTTGTAGTAAAACCTCAGAACACTTGGATTCCATGTCTGTGATCTCTTACCTCTCCAATTCTTGTAGAATCAACCACAGGAAAATTATAAAATAGCATGTATGTGTCTGTCCTGCACTTTAGCAAGTGGGCTACCACAAAATCACCACTAACAAGTATTTCTATGATTTTACTGATCCATATCAAGCTATTACAAATTACTATGGCAATCAATAAGACAGAGTCAATAAATATTATTCAGCAATAAATAACAGCAAAACCAAGGAGGTGTAGCCTTTACAATGACAGCAAAACCCAGAAGGTATATTACAGGTTCCTACAAACTCTTCATTCATGAAGCAAGTTTATCACCAATATAACAACAGATTTTCTTATGGTAGATTACTGATATGGGTGGATAGTACTGGTGTCATGTGAATCAGGCAGGATTCAGAAGGAGCCAAACCATCCTTGGGGGGAGAACCAACCCATCCCAGAGAAGGGAGGACAAACCCAACTCACCCCTAAAAAGTCCCCAAAGTGGGACCAGTAATTCAGCAGGCAGAGTCTCACTTCAGGGGTGATCTCTGCCACAGGATCTGGAGTTGCGTCTGGTGAGAGTCCAAGATTTCGGAGAGGGTTCATGTGTTCAGCTTCTGCATGAGAGAAAAAGTGTGTACAGCATGGGAAGTTCCCAGACACAGAGGCTTAACTTTGGATAAAAACTTAGTCCTTTTCAAGTCATTGAGATGTAACAGGACATAGGACATCACCACTTCAAACATTCAATATATGCTGTTAAATTTGACTTTACACCTGTTATCACGTTGTTTTCCATTTTTTCAGACTTATTTTATATTCCCAGATTATTTCCACCTTCTCAGAAAACAAATTGCCATTACAATTCCTTTATTTTGCACTTTTTAGTGGTATCTGAGGATATCTCTGGTTTCCAGGAAACCCACCTGTACTTCAGAGAGGCCAGCTGTACTTTTCAAGGCTGTTTCTGACTCTCAAGCCTAGTCCTAGGCTCACAGCTTCCAGGCTGGAAGGAAAATTCTCTGTCACTTTTTCAGCAGAAAGTTTATTCTGTTCAGTAAATTTGCCCTTCTAACCAGGCCAAATTTAAGGCTGTTTACATCAATCTTATTTTACATATTTAGTGATGCCTCCCTATAATCACATCACTGATCTCCAGTTCCACATTTTAATTAGTGTTTTTCACTTTCATGACCTAACATGCAGCCTTAGGAAGTCTGAGCAAATAGTGCAAAAACTCATAATTTGAAAATGTAGACCCAGATTTGGTTTCTAAACACTATAATTTATGGCTTGATTTTTTTATAATGAAACCTAATTTTTAAAATAAAACATTTCAAATCATATTCCAACCATTTGTAGTACCTCATTGTGCTAAAAAGTAGAGTGATTCATTCAGTGTATTCCTTCCTGGTACTTGGGGGGTGGGAGGTTGATTACTTGTTTAATGGATCTTCAATCATTCTGCACAGAAAACTTGAAGACGTGTTCGGTTTGTTGCTATATTAATATCTTCCAAATGTATCGACTGCTTGTTCTGCACACACCTCCTCTCCATTCCTTTCAAATTTCTGGGTAAACAGGAGTTGTTCAGTGTATAAAGCATGTAGCATATCACAAGCAAAATGTCTTGCACTGAAATGTGAGTAAAAAGGTTCCTCAGAGTACCTGAATGATAAGTTTGAGATATTATATATTCTGTTGAATAAGAGTGACGGCTTATAACTTCAAATTTTGGTGGAACACTGACTCATGCTAATCATTGTTCTGTATTCTCCTCTAACATGTGTTCTCATGATGAGAAACGTGATAAGTCCCAACACAAAGCGCTACTCTTCTAATTTGATGACAGGACAATTATGTTGGGATTACAGTCACAGTCTGAAAAAAAATTTGCATTGGGGAGAGGGAGCAAAAGCTGTCTGGATCAGCAACAGGGCTAAGATGAGGGAAAGCCTCTACTTTTAAATGTCTACACCTTTCACAGCTGGGGTTGTATGAGGACTGTTTGTGTCAATAAGCAGCAGCTTCTCTCCAAAGAGCATGAATAGTTGAAATGCTTTTGCTGTGAACTGAGGTTTCTCAGAGAACCAGGTGGCCAAAGAGAGTATCCATGCTCAAGGGTTTGGAATTATCAGGTCAAGAAAGATGCTGGAATGTCTACTGGTGTCTACAGATACATCTGCACCTGGCTCACCTCAAAGACCATGAAGCTGGGACAATGAAAAATCAGATGAGGACAGTAGAAAGAAGACAACACAATTAGTGAAGATAAATCAATCCCATGAATTTAGCCCTCATAAAGGAGTGATCTAACCATTTTAAGCTATTGCTCTCTTAAATTCCTGTCCAGGATGGAGCAGAAATACTATTCCAGTAAAGAAAAGCGTATTAGAAGTGTCAACCAGACATGTTTGTGTCAGCAGCTTCTCTTTTGACCAGACAAAACAATGATAAGAGACATTTTTGTTTTCAAATATCGATAAGCTCCATGTACGTTTCCCCCTGCCAAGAATGAGCATGCACAATTACATGGAATGAATGCTCAAGATGGCACTGTGGTTTTCTTTTCTGAAGATTTTTTTCCCCTACCAGTCATAGAGAATGATGTGGAACATATTTCTCACAAGGTCTACCTGATAATTATACTGCATCCATAACATTATGCACAAATGGTATTGCATTATTCATGTGCAAAGCACATTTCTTGTCTTGCAGAGTACTAGAATTTATTTAAAAATACTATTCTTTCAATTATTTAACTCCTGTTGTTATGCTTCCTCCTTCTTAGTCCACAGAAATAAACCCAAGGACTGTCAGTGACAGTAGCAACACAGCAGCTGAAGAGCCAGGAGGTTCATTTTTGATTCAATAGTATCATGCCAAACCACCGAATCAATGAAAAAAAGACCATGTTTTCATTAATGTCCTTGTTGAACAGAAGGTGCCTTGGAACTGAAATGATGTGGCTAGAATTCGACATAAACCTGTAAGATGACTAGACATTTCATTCAGGGCTTAAGATCACTAACCAATCTTTTCCCTGCTGAGTCTGGCCCTAATCTTGTATTCTAGGGATGACGAGGAAGGCTGTTACTCTGCATGTCCTCTCTGGGCAAGTTTTCTCACACTCTGTAGTTGCATAAGTTAATAACATGTTGTGCTCTATCCCAGAGCTGATGCAGAAATTTAACCCTTAGTCACTTGGAACAGAATCTTATCTGTATAGCTAGGTATCAAAAGAGAGTATTCGTGCAGAATTAGCCTCTTTATGCTACACTTTGCTGGTCTGGGCTAAACAGATTTATTTGTTCTTCTTTCCCATAGTAAATTTTACTTTCTGATGTTTTCATGTGTGGACTTTACACTGAGATACTTCAGCTAGAACACAGATGGAGGATTGTGTGAGCTTTGATTTCTGCCTGCTTTGAAATAAATGATAAGGTCATAACCTAATTTTTATCAGTCTCTATTTTTTTTTTCTATCTCAGTGATAAAAATATATCTTGGAAATCTGCATAAAAATTACCAAAAATATTATTGCATTTGCAAGAAGAAAAAAGATAAAGAAAGCAAAACCTAGCAGTGGAAGTAGCATGAAAGAACAACAAACACTTTTTCTGATGTTTTGCCTTTTAGAGTTACCTGAGTAAGGGCAAAGCAAAATTTTGAAATTTTAGTTCTGTAGCTGATCCTTGTTTAATTAGACCATGAATTCCAAAATATCTGGAGATGAGAGTGAGACCATGAGATGTGATAGTACAGTATATATTTAGGGATAATTACAAATTTCATTCCTTTAAATGTTGATTCTATCCTGGAAGAAGACTGAGAATGGCATATTTGTTGCATCTGCCATGTAACTATGGCTACAACAAATTGCTTTGGTTTATGGGTGATATTTTTACAAGCTATTTCTACCAATTTAGACAGCTTTTCTGAAAACTGGATGTTTTAAACAAGAGCTGAAGATATAAATGACATAGGTTCATCTATGTTGGTATTTTTTATTGTATCAAATGTACTATTGGAAGCAAATCACTTGGTTTTCCCACTCATCTTATTTTAGTACACATCACAGAGTAGTCTCAGAATGCACTATCCGGATTTCCTTGGGATGCAAGTCTATCAGATGTTTTCCAGCAGCACCCATAGAGCAATTCCACTACTCATATCTATCAAAAGAAGGCTAGAAACAGCAGTAGCAAAAACTTTCTGTAATTCTGATGACATGAATGTCATGTCATTAGCACTAACTTTTTGTTCTCCAGATACAGTTATATTGGTTGGCATTAATTTTCCTCATTGCCAGGTCAGAAGGAAAGCAGGCGTGCAATTTCTTAATTGACCAGTCTAACATCAAGGGAAGAATAATTGTGTCATTTATATGAGTACATATAGGTTTTAGCTGTGGCCATCTCACAGTAACACAGTGCTAGTCACATCTTTTCTTTCCCTTTATCAGAATTCTGTATATTTGAATAATAGAGTACTTTGGAATCACTCCCCATGCTTGCTCTAATTGACTAACCACCTTTCATATAATGAAGCAACATTATTTCCCAGAAAAAAAGCCCCAAGATTGGTAGTGTTGTTGTTATTGCTGGAAGAAATTATTCTTCCTTCTCTATTTGTTATTTAAACGTGTTTATGTACTAGCCAAATTCCTGAAATGTTCCATGCTGATTATGTGTGTAGGCATTTCTTTTTGTTGTTGTTTTGGTTTTTTGTTTGTTTTTCTTTTTTTTTGGTAATTTTTATTTTTCTGATTTTTATTTTCCTGATTTTTGTTCTGAGTGCTCCATACATATTCTGTTCTCTCTGTTATGAAAATATACCTGAAGTCAGTCACTAGTCACTGGCAAAAACTGGCACACCCTTATTTTTAAAAAATATTAGTGCTAGGTCCTTTATACTGCTGAGTGCAAATGATTCCATTCTTTTGTGTAAACCTTTCATCAGTCACACTGTTTCAGACAAAGCCTGGCTAATCCTATAATATATCTTTTAGTGCAAAATCTAATCTTCTCAGGTTGTAAAAATGATAGTGTTTATTTCTTTTGTAGAATGACACTTGCAATTGTTTGCTATCCTTAAGAAATTAGGTTTCCAAAATACCTGTTTTGTTATTACTTACAAGAACTAGAGGTTTCTTTTTCAGTAATCAAACATTATTCATACAGAGCTTACAGACTTTGAAGTATTTGACAGAAAGAAAATTGTAAGGGTAGTTTGGCCTACTTGACACCTTGCAGTAATCTGGGCATTTTTTGAGGCTGCACTTAATCCAGTCACAATCCTCTTTGTCAAAATCAAGAAACATGGAGAAATCTTTCTCAGGTTTTTTCAACACTTAAAGAATGGGGTTTTCTTCTGTGTAGAAGAGAAGCAATAGCAGATTACTAGTACAAATGGGAAAACATTTGAAGAAATGCCTTTTCATCAAAATATGTTGAGGACACGTTACTGAGCTTAGAAAGCTCATGATACTCTACAAGGTTTAAGAGAGAAAGGGTCTGAGGCCCAAATCAAATTCGTTGTGTCACTTCTTGAAAGAACTGAGTGAAAACACTGGGTTTTGGTTGTTTGTTTGTTTTTCTTACTCTGGAGATTTACCTTTCAAATACGTTCAATTTTTTAAATACATTGCAATATTAGTTTGTTGTTGGTTTTTGGGGTTGTTTTGGGGGGAGGGTTGAAAAACAGAACAAAAAAAAAAAGGCAAAATAAAAAGCTTCAAAACAACACTTTGTCGAAATAGTGAAAGGAAGGACAGTTTTCACTCTCTGGCCAGTCCTAATATATGTAATTTATTTAGAGATGCTCTTTGGTCCACAAATGAAATTTACATATAAGGATTAGACCACTGAATCAGTTTAGATTGTTATATTTTTTTTTCATTCTTCTGCCTAAAATAAGCCATTCTTCACATAAAAATAATTTTAGGAGAAAACCAGAACCTGCAGATGTCCAAAACAAGTACAGTAGAGCAAAGCTGAGTAACAGACTCTAAACACAAAGGATGGTTAACTTTCCTCTTTTTTTCAGAACTACAGAAATAAATAGGCATAGAGACAATTGCACTGTGATAATTTCATCTGTGTGGTAGACCTTTAAGGTTGATATTACAACAGTAACTCAAAAGATTTAACTCTGAGACTGATATATTATTGATATTTTAAAAAAAGGGGGAAATGGCATTGCTTGCTAATAAATATATTTAACAATCACCACAACAGAAACAGCCAGAGTAAATAAAAATATGATTACCTTTCAACAGATGTAACCACAGACAAACACATAAAACACAGTTCATTGGAGAAAACTACATTTTCTTCATTGCCAAATCACCTGCAAAACCACAATACACATAATAAAATAGTTATATTTTTTTTCCTGGGAAAATTATGATAGCTACTTCTACACCAGCTGTTTGATACCTTCCCTTCTTGCAAATTAATTTAAGTACTCATATGGTTAAAGCCTTCCATTTCCCAAAATTACATGTATAAATGCTGAACTTCCCTCCCCCAAGCGGCATCTCTATTTACTTAGGATTGCCTTTATAGCATCCAGAGATTGACACATGGATTTGTTTTTTGTGGCAATACAAAAGAAAATATTATTTCTGCTTCAAAGGACACAGTGACAAGTGTTGGGAGAACAGAGGCAAATAGAATAACAGCAGCCATGAACAAGGAATTGTGTTCCAAAAATGAATAGACATCATGATGTGGTTTAGTGAGTATGGTGGTATTCAATCACAAGCTTGACTTGATGATCTTGGAGGTCTTTTCCAGCCTCCACTTGCTGTGTGGGCAATAGCAAATTGTTCATGTGGCTGTTATTGTTTGCTCCAAGTAAAAAATTCAGTCTGCAGAATTAATCTCTTTACAGCATTCAGAACATCAGAAAAGAGTGTGTGTGAAGCAACTGAGCAGGAGCCAAAGAGATGGATTATCAGGCAAAATTATGGTGTCAATAAAGACAAGAAGAGCCCCCAAAAAATGCTAACAGATTTTTTTAAAAATAAATACCTTCTGTGGGGTTTTTTGACAATGTTATATTTAATTCCTTGAAGAAGTCTCCCAGAGTAAATGTAAAAAGTGAGTGGATGGTTGGGAGGCTAGAGGTTAGGAAGCTGGAGGATTGGGAGGGTTCAAACAGCTGTAGAAACAATACTGAAAAGATGATCAAGACAATATCAGCACTATCCCAGCAACGGAGAGAAAGATTAGAGGGGAGACTTGCATTAGATATGGAAATGAGATACATACAGTCATTAATGAGGACTTTCCTTTTATTTATGAAAATAAAATTATGATATACAGTTGTATTAAGGCAGAAACTACTTCTGATGTGGACTATGTAAGATTCACTGTTGTGAGACCAAAGGTTAAGGCTCCCTTGGAGGTTTAGGAATCCATGAATGCACACAGGCATGTGTGCTTCCTCAGTGATACCATAATTAGTTTTCAATTGAAATTTAAGAGTTAGAACATATGCATTAGCATTTACAGCCGACTGGTTGAAAGTTACTGAGATAACTGTCATTTTATTTCATCTAAAAACGCTTCAGACATGACCCATGTATAGCAAAATGAGATCAATTACTTTTACATGTGGACATCCTAGTTCAAAACTAAACAAATGAAACAATTCTAATTGGTAGTTTCCAGTATTACTTGGCATAAAAATCCTTTCACAGTTGTATTGGTCAAAATATGCTTTATGGAAGATGTCATTTACTGCTATTTAAATATTCTAAGCCATGTAAAATATTTAGGAGAGCACTGGATGCACTGCAGTGCTCACCCACTGGGTCCCTGCTGCTCAGGGATGCAAAGAGAAACTTCCCAAGCAGAATATACCTAACTAAAGAGAACACAGAAATACACAGAGCTAATGACACAGTAAAGATTAAGGATTAATATTCTAACACGCTGCCAGTGAGCTTGCCATGGAACCTTTGATAGCCAGGAGGTCAGCTGGGAAAGCATTCCTCTTGAGATGTGCAGAGACTTGGAGATGCTGAACTGCCAACTTTAAATCCTACTCTTTTTTTCCACAATATGTTTAATTTCTGTATTTTTCCCCCCTTGAATTTGTGAGGTTTTAAATACCCCCTCAGCACTTGTACATATTTGTGTTATTATCTTTTTCTTTATGCAGGGCTTCAGCCTGCACGCCTCGTTATAACAATAATTTCATCAGTAAAACAGAGCTGTGTGGCATCAAACTAAACCTTTGATCACCAGACCCTGAATTATGGGGGTAAAGATTGCATCAAGGGTTTTTAGACATACAGAAAACAGGATTTTTAATGGAAACAATGTTTTCTTAAAAGAGAAATTTCCTTTTATGAAACTCTTTATTGTTGTTCACTCTAATTGCAACAAAAACTCTATAATTTTCAGCTCCTTTCTCTAAGCAATAGCTTCTCCAACTCTTAAAAGCTTGACATTCAAATTTGGAGCACTTTAGCAAGAAACAATTTTTTAAAAGTCTTTCTGTAGCTACAAGTTCATTCTGCTTAAAATAAAACTTTTCCAGTTTCCAAACTGTTTTTTCCTCCATTTTTTAATTTTGCTGCTGGTGCATTTTCCTTAAATCCATCATATAATGTGTTATTAATATATTTATGATCTCTTCTGCTTTTAATTCTGCTTGGCTTTCTAAGCAACACATGATGAAAGCCATTTAGGCAAGCCTGTCCATAATCATAGGTTCCTAAACAGGCTAAATGAACTTATTTAGTACTTCCTGTTATTTCATCACTTTTATGGACACTTCTGATCTCTTCCAGCGAAGTTGTTCTACTTCATTCCAATTTACTTTTCTTTATTCCAAATGTTCTTTCCTAGAGTTTTCAGATCTACTTTTCTTCAAAAAAAACCCTCAAAAACCCCCAAAAAAACTAAAAAAAAAATCCCAAACCAAAACCAAGAAAACAAACAAGAAAAAGACAAGAGAAAAAAATTACTTTTATGTTCCGTGTTCCCTAAATGAAAGTGTAGTTATGTGCACTGTTGGGTAAACAAACAAACATGCAAAAAAACTTTGATAAAGTAACTTTGGGATATACAAGTGGTAGAGTGCCGAAGTAGAAAGTGTTCTTTTCAAAAAAATTGAGAAAAAAAAGTATAACTGGAGGAAGTATTTGCTGCTTATCAGTGGCAAGTGGTAAGATAAGAGAAACAGGGAAAAAAGTTACCAACTGGGTCTCTGAGTTGTGCCTTGCAGGCAATGTGAGTCTATGATCTGAAGGAGCACTTTGTTTTCCCTTTCGCCTTCCCCCCTGCATAGAATTGCATTTCATCAAGCAGTGGACAGTCACAAAACCAATTCATTGAAATATCCAAGGTAAATTTTAGGAGGACTATGACTTCCACAATGACAGGAATGAGAAGCAGTAGAGAAGGAAATGGGACTCCTGAAAATTACAATAGAGCAACCAAATCTGATTTGTCAAAGTAAGGAAGAATAACGAACTGCTTTCAATCGCTTTTCTAGAATGGTTCTTTCAAATATATAGAGTTCTACAAAAAAAGGCATTTGTTCTTTACATGAGCCATTTCTTTTCATACTAGTTTTTGTTTTGGTTTTTGGTTTTTTTTTTTTTACCAGTCATGGGATACCATCTGGTATCCCAAAAGGCGATTAAAAACGAACACAAAATTATATAATGAAAAGAAGAGCTGTAATACCTGTGTCAGCTGGAATTATACCATTTTCCCACAAGAAGCTATTCTTCCATCAATTTTTGTTTCAAAACTAATCTCCAGGAAGCCTTGAGCTGTGCTATTAAAATAGTATAAATTATGTCTAGTGTGCAGAATACATACACTTTAGAAGTAAAAATAAAATTATACAAATGGGGCACATGCCCATCAGAAGATTCAAAACATTTCCAGACTGAGACTTTGCGGGGTAATTAGGAATCCCTTCATACTGATATGTGACCACAAATGGGGATGGAGTGAATTATTTTGTGCCAGTAAATCTCACAGTGCCAAATACCCAGTAACTTTTGGCTATCTTACAGACAGGCATGAGCATGAATGAAAATTGTTTTGCATATAGCCTGCATGTCTGCTGCCTTATTTAAATTGAATTCAGTTCCATCAAATTGAATTAACCATGATTTGCTTACTTAATAACTGCTAATTTTTAAGATGGTTGAGATGGGAGAGGACCACTAGAGAATAGAAACAGGAGAAAAATCAGAACATTCTACAGGTTTTTTTGCTTTCCAAAAATTGGCTGTTGGGCACATTATTTTGTTCTTTTTCTTGTATGCTACCTGCAAGAAGAAAAGAACAGGTTTAATTCCAAGTATTTTCCACATTGTTTTCTAAAACAAAAATTATTGTATCATAAGTATACTTTACATGTTGATGTCAATTAGAACATATTTCATTCAGCACAAATAAATCTCAAGACAATACACTTGCCCACTTTCTTCATGTTTTAAAGTTGCATTGTTTTTTGTTGGTGGTGGGTTTGAGGCTTTTCTGCTTCTTTTCATATTATTCTGGTATGATTTGTATAGTAAAGACACCTTTAAAAATACTCTTGCTCTGTCAATTCTTTTTCTTGCACAAGATGCAGAATTAGCACTGTGTAGTACTGACTGATTCCTTCCAGCTCTGTCAGTTATGTGAAGAATGCAGAAGCATGTAAACAACTCTAACCTCACTGAGGAGTTAGTGCCTCTCTTCACCTGTGTGTTGGACTGCAGGCTGAATAATGAATGTGCTGCATTTTATTGCTGCTCCAAAAATGGGATTTGTTACAGAACTACAAAGCAGTTTAAGAGAAAGCACATATCATAGTTACAAGACTTACTAAGTCCATTGATTGCTTAAGTTTGATTGTGTATATGTTGCTTAAATTTTTAAGGATATCCTTGAGCACAACAGTGATTCAGAGACGTGATGTATGTATTATACGTGTTCAGTTTGAAAATTATTTAGTACTTGCAGGTCTTGTAAGAGGTAGCCAATGCACTTGAACTCTGCTTGGCAGAGGAGAAAACAAAAAAACTCAATTCACTTATGTTATTTTTAGACATTAACTCAAGAAGAGTATTTCCCAAAAGACTCTTTTAATGTCTATGTCCAGGTAACCCCAGCAGAGAAGGTTGCATTAAGAGAGATGTAGTCATTTAAACATTGGCTTAAAGGTTATTCCTGCTGTTTGCAGAGTCTCATGGTACCTCTGTGTCTTCAAAGATGTTCTATTCCCTTATTAATGCAATTATCCAGCAAAGGGTACATTTCACCATTTAAGCACTAAGTTTGGAGAAAAGGTAAAATTGTTCTCCTGTATTGAAATGTGAGTAGGAGGAGCACAGGCTTTCATGGGTGCCATTTGTAGCTGTCCAGCCACTCCACATCTGCTCACACCATCCTGTCTGCAATCCTTGCTGTACACTCACATGGTCTCTTCTAAAGGCAAGTTTGTGTTTAGTCACAGGTAGTTTAAAGAAGCAAGGTTCCTTATGACAGATTTCTCTCCGTGTTTTGTCCCTGGATCTCAAGAAACTAGGTCATGCCATGTGTCAGAATTAATTTTCAAGAAGAGACAGAGAGTTTGAGTATCACATTAAACACTTAACAAAGATACTTGAAAAAAAAATGGTTCAGTTTCAGCAATATTTAGCTTTAGAAAAACAAAATTGTATCGCTTATTTTGAAGCAAGCTTCCAAGACCCGAGATAAGAACAGTAGACTTTCCCTGTCCCTTCCACTGCTTCATAATTTATATCAACAAATATTTCATAGTTTAAATTGCTTAACTTAGTCATTCTTGATATAGACAAAATTTGAGGAAATTCCTTATCACATACAGCAACATAAATCAGTATTAGGCAATTGGCATGTGAGTTAATGATGGCAAAGAGATTTTGCAAGGATTTATTATTTAGAATAATTGTTTATAACAAATAACTTTCTAGTGGAAATATGTATACTTAAATTCCTAAAAACAGTTCTACTTGTGTATTTTCACACACTACTTTAAAAAATTTTCAGTATGAGCTCACAAGTTTTTTGTAAAAGAAAGCATAGATCATGAACACTATCTTTGTAAATCTGGTTTGAAAAGTTGAGCAACATTCATGAGTTGTTTCCAATATTTCATATTTTTAGAAATAAAGCAATTTGCCAATATGATGAATCTTAGTTTTTACACCTACCTTCCAAATTACTCCTGTAGTTGAATCAGTCACATTTTGCCTTCTATGGGAAAGCATTATGGGAGAGAAGAAAAATCATCAGGATTACAGGAATAAGAGAGTTATAAGATAAAAGACCCTTTTCCCAAGACTGTGAGGTTACCAGTAGCATACTTCATTAGATTAAATTATTTTTTAGAAGAAAATTATTACTTCTGGAAACCTAGTTACGTATTATGCATAATGGCCTTACATTTTTCTGCCCAGTAGGCAATCACTAAAACTTGTGGACATTTGCTACCCCTGGCAGTATAAGGGACAATATAAAGCTATAAGGGACCACATAAGCAAAATATATTTTAACATAAAGCCAGTAAATACCAAATTCCCTTTTTTTGTGTGTATTCTTAAGGATTTTGTGAGACAAATAATCAGCTGTTAAACAGTATGACTTTGTTGAAGCTAGCTCTGCAGTATTTGTCTTATTTATTTATTTTCATCATGGTTAAAATAACAGCATTTAAAAATTAGGACCCAGTATACACAGATTTATAGCTGTCTTCTAATAAATGCACAATTTGCATACAAGATTGTGTGTTCTCTAAGCAACTGAGATTCATATTCACTCAGACAAGAACTAAAACACCAGCCTGTTTAAATATGTCACATTAAAAGAAAATGCTGCTGACAGCAATTCCTCCTGTAGCTCAGTATGTGAAATTGTTAATAGTGACAAGGAAATGATCTCTGTGGTGAAAAAATATTAAATAAATATTAAATTCAATGAGAAAAGAAATCCAAGGGAATATTTTTATGAAAATCCTAAGAAAGCACCAGATATCCATTCCTTTAATCACATAACAGATTTATCTATTTATGTTTGAGCAATTTTGCAACGACTGAAAACAAATTGTTTAGCTAATAAAACAATCACTCTTTCCAGATGAGACTTATACAGCAGTTGTCATATAATCTGCAAATAAAGCTCTTAGATAGTTATGACATGTTGTATTCAGTGATATTGAATTACTTCAATAGTGATTTTTATCTCCAGGTCCTTACAGATATTAAAACTTTCTCTTTAAACCTCCTTTCCATTATTAAGGAAATAATCACTATGGCTGTGATATTGCATTTTTCAAACTGAGAGATAGCCATAAAACTATTATTCCATTGAAATTGTTCAACATTCTGGTTTAGATAACAATAGATTTGTTGAAAGGGGTTCTTTCCAAAGTGTAATTTGATTATGAGAATCCAACAAACTCATGGCAATACTATGACTTGGATTGAGCAAGGTAGTGAAGGACAGTTAATTTATTACCAGATTATCTACCTTGACAATGGAACAAGGTGTATTTTACTGATACAGCCATTACATATTAGATGGGTTTGGGCTTTTTGGTTTTGTTTGGGTTTTTTTGAGGGGGGAGCTTAATAATCATTGCATGGCTGGGGTTGAGGGGAGAACAAGAATTCTCAATCAGTTTTATTAAGATTCTGCACTCTGGGTTTAGTTTTCTGGATGGAAGTGTCAGTTAAGCTCCTGTATATCCATCCTCTCCTTATTCCCAGTGGAGATCTAACCATGGTTGTCAATAGATTCTAAAGGAAAACATTCATCTACACATGGGTGGGCACCTGAATAGCCACTTAACCAAATGCTTTTTGGA
This sequence comes from Lichenostomus cassidix, assembly GCF_008360975.1. Classification (NCBI taxonomy): domain Eukaryota; kingdom Metazoa; phylum Chordata; class Aves; order Passeriformes; family Meliphagidae; genus Lichenostomus; species Lichenostomus cassidix. The sequence continues at coordinate 11,486,762 of NC_139479.1, read as the reverse complement.
TAGATTGAGCACCTCTGTCACTGATTGTATCAGAGGCATAAAGACTATATCTACTTTAGATGCCTACATTGATACCTAAATTCAACTTTCACATGTGAGTGTGAAAGTCAAAGATGAAAGAACTCTGTAACCAGATAAACTCTGCTCATCAGAACACCTCAAGAGCCACAAAGTTTTCTCATCTCCATGTCTAGTGGTGATGCTTATTGGACAATATGTCAGTTCTCAGTGGCATTTATGCCATTAAAAATTGCAGAAGCAATTTTAAGCAAACTTTCACTTACTATATGTATCTACAGTGTATGACTATGATGCAATAAGTTATTATACTCAGTACATTCCCCAGTGTGCCATTCACTGTTAAAAAACTAAAAGTATTTGAACATATGAGCACTGATTAAATGATCCATGTTTCACATCTGTCATAGTCAATGATCTTTTATTTCCGCTAAGAAATGCAAATTTCCTTTTGTGTTTTAATACATGATAGTAATTATTTTTATGGTCTAGGTAGCTAATTTCCATAGGTATGTTTCATTCAAATGAATTAAGTTGATTTACGTGTAATTTCTTTACTTGGACTGCAGTAAATTTTCAATCTAAGTTTCAGCAATCTAAATTCTATTTTGGCATGTGATAATGATCTAACATACAGTTTGGTCTGATATTTGTTAATCAAGTAATTTAGGACTATATATTTACATATTTATGGATAAACTGCTAAATTGCTTAGTTAATATTTGGTTTTCCCAGATGCTACTTCAACACAGGAAATATTTAGTACAATTTTTTTTTATTAGAATTTCAGAGCAAGTAGTAGTAAATGTTTTTATTATATAAATGCACCTCTTACTTTGACACTCTGTTTTCTTTAGAACACAGACATAAAGACCTAGACATAAAGAAATACAAATGTTAATTCTTAAAAATAATTTAATTTTAAAAAACAGGTCTAAGGATTTTAATGAAAATTGATGTATCTTCACCTACAATATCTTTATTATTCTTACTGAGAAATGGAAAAGATATTGGAAAGGCTGAAATCAAAGGAAATGTCACTGATTTTTTTAATGTTGACATGGAATAGGTAAATCTTTATTTTACTCTCTTTAAAGAAAATCTCCAATATTAAGTTAAATTCAGGCTGTTACAAAATTTCCTCAGAAACTATTTCAAGGCTTGAAAACTTCTGTTGAGAAAAAAATTAATTCTGTTAATGTAAATTTTGTAATTCTATATATATAATCCTGGAATTGTGGAAGAGATCATACAATTAATTTATGTTAACCTGATTCTGCATTTGATGTGTATATGAGGAAAGGAAAAACTTTCATTTCAATCCTTTAATAAAGTTATTATAGAGGGTTTTCTTGCCTGTATTTATAAACAGTTATATGAATAACCAAGGATTTTCTTAAAATATGGTTTCCTTATGTTTTTAAAAGTAGATATGAAAATAATCTACTGGCTTTATAAAAATTACACAGTGGATTTGTTCAGAGATCTAATTAATTTAAGTTTCATGCATCATGATGCAGACCTCTGTAATTCTCTGAAAACTGTATTATTTTCAAATTAAGCAGACAAAAGAAATATAGGATTGCAAAGTTGGATAGTGTCTGGGGAAAATCTTGCTTTGAGACTTTATATAGTCAATACATGAGTTAAGCCTTTTAGTAGCAATGTACGTCTACCCTAAAAAATTAAAAGGAGAAGGATTCTCATGTACATATGTCAACATTTATTTTTAAACATTCAAAGTATTTTCCTTTACCAGATTCTGAAAATGCTATCCTTAATCAACCTTCATTAGTCATGAACATGTGAAAGATTTGGCAATAATTTGTAGTTGTTTTTGTCAGGTATTTTATTTGTTTATTTTTCACTTTTTTGTGTGTTGAGAGAATCCACTGTTCATACAAATGTGTTTTAATTATGTTCATTTCACATTTGCTGTATGAAAATCATTAGCCTATGTTTCCCCTCTTTTCTAGAATGTGTGTGGGCCAGGAGAATATGTAGTCCTGCAAACAATTTAATCTCACCACCAGTATTAGAAGAAAATGTAATATTTACCTGAAACTATTACTAATTTTGTGTGTGTGTGTACGTGTGATTAATTTAATATTCTGTTTAAAACTAATGGTAAGTGTTAATAGACAAAATATGTTGGGATTTTCAATTCATTTTCAGGCTAGCATATGGTAGAAATTGCTTCTGTTGATACTTAAAATAAAAAGACATCACCTTGAGATATCTTTTCAGTAAGTATCCAATTGCAAGCATTTCTGTCCTAGACCAGAAAATTATAAGTACTATATAAATATGTATATATATATATATGTATATATAATATATGTATTAAAAGAAATGTGCATTTCTATTTCTACTTTTATTAAACAGAACGGATGCCAGTTTTTGCTCCTGAATTCTTCATATTTATCCATATGTCTAGTGGACATTTAAAATTTATGTATTACATATTCTTATTCTCATATGGCTTCAGCTACAGGAGGATTTGATGCATTTCTTTTTGCTGATGACACACTTCCCCCCGATCACCAGGCTCTTCAGGCAGTACTTTGGTGCCTGACTGAAGTTACCACCTTTTCTTATTCATCACTGGAAGAGATTCAGACGCCAAATCGATGACATTGGTTATATTTGATTCATTATACTGACTTCTCTTTCACCATCCTGTGCAAATGAGAGTTTAATTTCTAAGTAGGAAGGTTAAATTTGCATTGTAAAGTTATCTGTTCAATAATTTAGTTCCTAAATCACGTGTCTCCTTCCTAATCAACAGATCATTAACGTATAGCTTGTCTATAAACTACTTCTTAACTATTTATATTTCTGCTGGAGTTAATGGTTTTCATAAACCTGTCTGAATATTTTCCTAAGTCCAAATTCTGAAGATATGGGTATGCTGTCAATATTTTTAATCTTAAATACAACCTGTATCTTATGTTTAAACTACATTTGTCTCCTTTTTTAGCAAACCATTGTAGACACTAGCAAGAACTTTGAAAATATCCTTTGTACTGATCACAGATGTGAAAGAAAAAAATAAAACCTAAGCTCCTTTAGTTAGTTATGTAAATTCTGATCTCTAGACATGTCGAGCTGATTTAGATAATTATGAAAGTTGATCCCACTTGTGTTACTCAAATATGGTGTAACATTTCAAATTATAAAGCATATGTGAAATATAGTTTATTAAAACAAGAGTTATACTGTATCTTTCTTTCTAATTATGTTTTCCCTCAGATAAAAATATGACTGCAAGTTTAAATCAAGTATTTGCTCTTGGTTTTACAAAGCCATAAGTTTCTCTTTCAAACTTACATCACTTGTCTGTACTTTCATCCAATTATACTTCTAAAATAAATGCATAAGGCAGTAGGTTACTTTTTCACACAGCTCTAGCTGATATAGCTCTGAGAGCAGGAATAGACTAGATGCTAGGAAGAAATTCTTACTGCGAGGTTGGTGAGGCACTGGAACAGTTTGCCAAGAGAAACTGTGGACAGTTTATTCCTGGAAGTGTTGAAGGTCAGGTTGGATGGGGCTCTGAGCAACCTGGTCAAGTGGGAAGTTTCTCTGTCCATGTCAGGGCATTTGGAACTAGGTGATTTTTAAGGTCCCTTCCAACCCAAACCATTCTATGATTCTATACTGGGGGGATTTTTTTATAGTCCAACATCAAACTCATTCAACAGAAAGTGAAGTGAGGAACAGTGGAGCTGAGACTCTCACAGTGGGGTGCATCCAGCTCTTGCCACATCCAGCAGGTCTGAGTTTCTCTGTTTTAAGCATCCTACACTGATGAGAAGCACTTTAATCTGAGCAACTCCCTTTCATCAGGATTTGCTCATCCCTTTTCTCTCAACAATCTCCCTCTGGGAATGAGTCAGCATAATCATAGAATTGTTAAGCTTTGGAAACACCTCTAGGAACATCAAGTCCATCAATGTAATACCACTGACATCTTCACCTCTAAATCATGTTCCCAAGTTCATATTCAAACATATTTTTAACTCTTTCAGGGATGGTGTCCCAAACACTTCTCTGGGCAGTCTGTCCCCATGCTTAGCCACTTTTTTAGTGAAGAAATTTTTCCTAATATCCTGCCTAAATCTCCTGTGGCACTCCTTGACAACAGTTTGCCTTACAAAGAGTTAAGAGATTTACACATTATTTGGTTATTGAATCTAAGTCTTACATAGTTCACCTTAATGACAAAACCATCCTCATATCCACAATAAGAACCACATTTGCTTAGCTCCAATTTCTTTTCTATCAGCTTATGCAGGGACCAGAAGGTGGTGGCTTATCACACAATATTCCACTGGCAAAAGTCAGTCATGTCACAGTCAAAATAAATGTAACTGCTGCAAGTGAGACTGAGACTGAGAAGCCCAGAGTGGAGGTAAAAAGGGTGTGTGTTGAGCCCTATTCTAAGAGGCTACCAATAAAAAACCCCATTAAACCTCACTGCAGCAGATAGACTCACTCTTCTGACTATGGCAGTTAGAGGTCTCAGAAATTAACTTTCCACTGGGAACAGATGAGTGGAACCAGAGTGACTGTCTTTGTGAGGACAGTGGTGGGCTCTGTTCTGAACAGCTTGAGCCCAAGGTCCCTGGATTGAATGTTGCTTCAAGACACTCAGTGGAGGAAGTCAACCAGACTTATTAGTAAAATGTTTTTGGGACAATTACTATTGAAGATATGAAAAATAAGATATGAGAAGGTACACAATGTGAATATTCCCAAAACGAGCATGTCAGTCTCTCTCTCAAGTTTTCTGTACAAGTCCTTAAAATATGTTTTCCTTTACGCTTGCTCAGCATAGGATTTATTGCTCTCCTTCCTAACTTTCAGTCATATACACATACCAAGAAACGGATAGCTAGTAATTTTCAAAATGGCTTTATTTGGTGAGTAATAGTCCTATATTGGAAAAGAAATAAAATTATTCAATTCGCATACTCATGGCAAAAATTAGGGGAAATGGAGATGAGAGTGAGTAGTAACGAGAAATATAGGTGGTTTTGTGTGTTACAGCTATTTAACTTTAACACTGAAAGGTTTCATATTTTAATTTTATAAAAATAACACCCTACACATATGAATTTATGTCTGTATTGAGTTGCCATAATATTCACCCAACACGTCATTAGTTGGCTGACTTCTTCCAGAAACCTAAACAAAAAAGAGTCGGGAGGAAAGACTGTGTTGCAGTGAAGAGGGAGGTCAACTGAAAGAGGAATGGCAGATTGGTGAACTCAAGATAACCTTGATAGCGCTTGTATGCCTACTTTATCAAGTACACCACATTGTAGCAGCCAAATGAAACACAGTTTTTCAAAGCAATGCCAGCTGTAAGAAAGACCTCTCAAGGCAGTGTAAGTTTCCATACACACATCTCTCAAAACAGTGTCGTTGCTAAGCTCTTCACATATATTACAGAATTTTTGTTCTCGGTAAAGATGCTTAAGGACACAGTGAAGTGTTTTCATTCCTTGATTATATACTATACAGAAAATTTGTTAAGAAAGCAAAAAGGGAGAGAGGAGAGGAGAGGAGAGGAGAGGAGAGGAGAGGAGAGGAGAGGAGAGGAGAGGAGAGGAGAGGAGAGGAGAGGAGAGGAGAGGAGAGGAGAGGAGTCAGCTGCCTGCTAGCTCAGGGGATCCTGAAAGCCTCATTTTTTCACCTTAATACTCTCCAAAAAAAAAAATTTTTGCTTTTAAGTTGGGATAAAAAACTTCAGACTTGATAAATTATAGCTAACACAGAGATCCTTAAAGAAGTTTCAGGATGCATGATTAGAAATCAGTGGATTTCAATCTTTTTATGCTTTCAGTTAAATTCACGAAATCCTGACAGCCACATTCATCATCCTGCAGTGTTAGTCTGCAAATGAAGTACATGGGGATTCTTTGTGCTATAGTTTCAGTGGTAGATAGGCATACATTGCTCTAGGCCAGAAATCAGATGCCTACATTAGTGTGTAGTGAACTGCTGTATTCTGCTGCAAAATTTTCAACCCAAATCCAGTTTTGATCCAGGCAGAGCAAACGCAGATATTTGCACCACTTCTGTGTGGAAGCAACTGGGATAATGCTTATATACAAATGTCCCTAGTAGAACACATTCCCAGCAAAAAAGAGCCCTTACATTCCAAATTAAAGAAAAGCAAAACTGATAGGAGAAAACCATGGCATCCCTGAAGATTAAACTTGAAGCTGAAAGGTGTGTGTAAAAAAGGTGTGTGTAAAACATTTCAAAATTTCCCTAGATTTACTATTAATCCACGTTGAGGATGCTGGGCTAATATTTTAGCCATTACACTGTTATCAAAGGTTGTCTCAGATTTCTTTTTCTTCCAGAACTATCTTAAAAACACTGTCATCTCGGGTCACTGGAAAGAAATTGTGCAGCTGTTTTTCAAAGGATACACCTTGAGTGACACAAGCAGGAGCTGGCACAGCAAGAATCAGACTTAGGTCCAAATTTTTCCATCCTGTCCACTGTCAGTTATTCTGCTGCTCTTCAGTTTTGATGCTGTTTTAGACAGATTGAGAAATCTGGAACTGAGCTTATGTTCCATTTCTGTTATTCTGTCACCTGATATTTAGCTTTGTCCTCTATTTCTTGAGATTTTTTCCCTATGTAATCGTCTTTGCAAACTTCTGAGCAATCCTTTCCTGCATGACTCCAATATTTTGACAATATTTGTTTCCTCTGAGGATTTCTTGATGGTTTCAATATAGCGAGGAAAAAAAGCAGCCTATGTTACCACACCAGGAGTCTTGCAATCTGTACCATAAAACTCCTGCAACAATTGTACACAGTTAAAAAACTCCAATGTGGAGAGCTAAGTTTCTCTTCAAAATAATCAAATAATGCAGACACTAAGTGAAAAGAATGATGACCACAGAATTTATTTTTGGATGAAGCATTCTAATTCTGGTCTGAATTCTTAAATTAAAAAAAAAAAAAGAAAAGAAAAAATATATATAATAAATAGAGGAATCCTTTATTGATTTTAACTTCCCCTCCTCATGAACATTGTTTGCAATAATTACTAGTTGACCATTGTGAAGTTTTCTCCAAGGTCATTAAAACACTGAGCAAAATAATTTACGTGAGTGACTATAGGAACTTTGTGGTGGAGTATCTCATTGCTCCCACCATTAGTAGATGAATGCCCTTTCTCTCATATTAAACCCTAGAAACTGAAAAAGATTTTCTGACTTATTAATTTTTAAATGTAAAGGAACTTATATTTGTGATTTTATGGGGAAATAAATCAACTGACCCCTACTTGGTTCTTGTGCAAGGAGGGTGCTACTTAGCCTCTATATGACTACTACTGCTAATGTCTGAGACTGCTGCAGCCTTAAAAATGCACAGTTCATTCTGCAGATGGTGATAGCTCTACTAACACTTCTATTGTTAGTTTGAAAGTCAAGTGATGATATGTGTAGGCGTATGTGTGGGAGCAGTGCAAAGAATTACAAGGATTTTCTCCCACACTAACAATCCACATGGAAAAGAGGGCCTTATGAAACAATGTTCTGTTCCCCTGGTATTTTTAATCAGTCTGATATTTTGTTAGAATAGCATTTTATTACACAGCTTGTCATTTTTCTATCTATGGACTATCTTTTTAAATTACAAAAAGGCTTTACTTTTTTTTTTCCCACATTTTCATATGTCACGATTTAAAAAAAAATAAGCTGTGTCAAAGCAGAAAAAATAGCTGGAAAATTAATGATTTATTCTGACACACATGTAATTTACTCTTCTAGTTTTTTTCATAATTTTGCTTTTGTTGGACCTGCTAGTAATTGGAAGATCCTTAAAAGACAGTGCCTGTCAGTTATGCCATCTCTGCAAATTCAGTGGTGGCTGCAAAAGAGGAAATATATCAGTATTTGATTGTAAACACATCCTTCATGAAGAGGATAAGGCAGTTGACCTGGAAAACCCAGATATACACTTGAGCCCCCAAAATTCTTGTGTTTGATTTCTACAGGTCATTCAGGACATTTTAGTATCCTGTTTGGTTTTTTATCGGTTCTGGTTACCTACCCAAATTGCCTGTTTACTCTTGGTTAGGAAAAGTTTTTTCTTGCAAGTATGGTATGAATTCCTTCTGTACCATTCACTGGGGGTTTTTATTTGGTTTGGTTTTATACACACATAGATAAACATAAGTGTATGAGTATGTATAAATATGTTCAATACATTCATACACAAATATTTTGTACATAGACAAGAATATTTATGTAGGTTCATGTAAGTCTAAATTTTCTGTAGGTTTTGGCTCTTCTTCACGTATTATATAAACACAGGTAACGGAAAAAAATTACTCCATCAAAATCTTCCCTTGTCCTCCTCCTCTACTTCATTCTTCTTCTACTTTTGTTCCTGGGTCAGCCATTTTTTTCTCAATGCTAAGAAAAAAGCTCCTTATCAGTGCATTTTGAATAATGAGGGGTCAGAAAATCAGCTTTGACTTATCTGTACTACTCTAATTATTTTGTTCTTTTGATGGCAACTGTGATTATACCTGCTGAGAAATGTCCAACAAAAACTTATGCACTATTAGAATTAAAAGAAATAATCCCACTACATACTTCCGTCTAACTATATCTGTTTTAGATTTGTCAAGTCTTTAGTTGAAAGCTTTAGTCCAAGTGTATTCAAAATAGTCTTGTCCATGCCCCTTGCCCTGACATGAAATAGGTGCTTTATTGTTTTATTGTTTCATATGAGAATGTCTTTTGGTTCTGTTTTTTTCTGAAATTAACACTTTGGGTTGTTTTTTTTTATTCTTTTTTTAAAAAAAAGTTAGTTTTCTTTACATTGATGTTTCTACTGGAAAGCTTTCTTCATTAACTACAAACTCAAAAATGCAGGCAACTTGGAAATTCTCTTTTACTTGAATTGCCAGAACATGGACAGAGTAGGGAAACTCTCTTGGTGCACACATTGTTAAGTGGCACAAAGTAGGACAGTACTTAAAAATGACTATATATATCTGAATGATTCACTGTACATTGAATGTCCACCCATTTTGTAGACTTGACTGAATCAGTTTTCTGCTGGCACATAGGGAGTCTCGGGAATGTTGAAAGTGATCTTTCAGAAGGTAACTATTTCACTTATTCTATATAGATTTTAAGCCCCCCACTTGTCTTATTCAGTACAACTCAATGTCTTTGCATTTTCTTGATTAACTAACTACATAACAAAATATATCGACAAGGTTCTATACCTTTTCCAACTGAATGAATTAAACATAATTTTCACTTGATTCTACCAAATATACCTGCTAAATTTGCATTTAACTTTAGAGTATGAGTTTTATTTTGCAAAAATATTTTTTGTACTACTGTTGACTTGGTGCATGGATTTAGCAGGGGCTTAGGAGAAAACAAAAACTTATAGTCAGGAAAGAATTTTGGATAGCAGGTTGATAATGTATACATAAGAATGGTGCGTAGAGGATATGTGGAAAGAAGTTAAAATGTGGTCATACCTGACTATAAAATTAGAATTATATCTAGCCATATAAGGTTTGTGGCTTTCAGGGGTTTTAGTGTATGGTTTCTTGCATTTTTAAAAATTATTGGTTGGGGGAGATGGGGATTTTTTTGTTTTGTTTTGGCATTTTTTGATTTTTTTAAAATATTTCATTATAAGGAAAGAATAATGGTAGAGCAAACAGTAGAATTAAATCCAAATGAAATAATAGTTATCAGTTAAATCTGTATAAAAAGCGTTTCTAAAGGTGGTCATCCTTCAACAATATTATTAAGAATGTGAAACCAACCCAACCTGCAGGCATTGTCTTCTACTGCACAACTCTGTATTTTTACATACAGTAAAAATTTTTACATACATAGAGAGTAATAACTACTGTGTTTTATAATAACTTATGAAGTTTGGATTGACTTTCTCTGTTTTCTCCTTTTGTCAATCTCAATGTAAAGGCCTTCAGGGAAAGAGGATCAAAGAAGAATTGTGTATGTTCTGAGACAGACAAAATGAGAATAATTTCATAATTGTCTTCAATCTCCCAATAGTCTACAACTAAAGCAATGTAAATAAACATTTTAATAAGTCTTGAATTACATTTCAATGTTAAGTTTTAAGGAGAAATAAAACCAAGCAAATGAAAATGAAACAAAAATACTTTTGAAGAAATAGGAAATAGAAGTTATCTGACAAAATAGATCAATATTCAGGAATATGATTTCTTAATAGATCAGAATCCCCTGATAATTAGCATCTTGATTTCTTATTCAATATACATGTACTTTAGAGATTCTATTGAGATTTTGTCTCCTGGAACTAAGCACTACCTAAATGCATAGTAACATTGGATTGATTTCTCAGTCTGAAGGTGACAGTTTAGTCCTTTACATGTACCTGGTTAGAGAGGTAAGAGAAAAAAAACATCATCCCTTTTTGTCACTTGCTAGCTGCATCCCAGACTGAAGTGAGAGAGAAAACAGAACGAAAAATTCAAGGGAGGTCCAGGCAGTAACCCAGTGAAGGCCCAGACACTCTGTTTGAAAGCCTAATCTACATCAGGTAATGGTCTGAGACAGGTAACATGTCTCAGTTCAGAGTAGCAGAGGGGGAATTACTGATATTAGTGAAACTATTCCTTATCCCTCTGTCTGCTCTCGTGCAAAAACTAGAATACAACCACTGAAACATAATCCAGACAAAATTGGGGAAATGTAGTTGTCTTCTCCTATTTTCCCCACAGTGAAGCAAGGCTTTCTGAGTGTGGGGACTTGAGTAAAAAAGCCTGTGACACCTCTGAAAAAATTCAACTACAAGACATTCAATTATTTTCATGTCTGAACCTTGAAGTATTTTACATCTCCTCTGGCTTTGGTTGTTTGTCACTTTGTCAGCATTCACAGAACATTGCAGATAAGCAAAAAGTGTGTAATGTTCGTTAGATGCTTCCTTATCCTATGTTAGTTTGTCTGAATTATTTCTAGCTAATATCCTATCATTTCTGCCAAAATTTTTATTGATATGCATTGTTGCAGCTGATAAGTAGCAGGAAATGAGCCAAGAGAGAAATTACATGGTTCAGAAAAGTGGCTCTGAAATTCTTGCTAAAAGCATCTGGGCTTTATTTTGTTTTGCCTTGGTTTGATATTCATATGTTCTGTAGATAAATCAGAATTTATTTTCATCTCCATTCTTGTGTTTTATGTTTCTTTGTATTGGTTACAGCAGTTACTTGCTGTTCCTTTGTGAAATGAAAGGGAGTTCTAATACAACAGCTTACAGACGCTGAAACTTTAAAAGGTTTAGAACATCAGTTACAGATTACTGCCCTTGATAACAGTTCATTGAAGTTGACTGATTTTTTCTTTTCAGAAAAAAAAAAAAAAAAAGGAGAAATTTCACTATTGAATTCTCTGCGACTTTTGTGATCTGAGTAAAACTGAGTTCTGCTGGTGATCCTGTTGCCTTCATTTTCGCTTTGGAAATGAAAGTCTCATTGCATCCTTTTACATTATTCATTTGGATAAGAAAGACAATTTTAATGCTTACACTACCCCATGACTCTGTGTGTAACCTTTCCAAATCCTGCCCTTGGCTGCAATGCAGACAAGTAAGCCGAGGCCATTGTTTGCATGATTTAATAATTCTGCTGCTGGCAAACGAGTTAGACAGACAGACTTGATTATTCTGTGACAGTTGTTTTGTTTCTACAGTTCCAACAGAAATGAGAAGATTAAATAACTTTTTTTTTTCTGTCGGTTGTGAAAAGATGGTATCTTTTGATAATTAAAAAATGTGGTGTTTATATGATTTATTAAGAACTGCCTTTTGACATTTAACGCAGAATGCATTTTGGAGACACAGGTGCAGATGTTCCTATGTTTTTACTTGGTTTTCATTACAGGTTTACGGATTACTTTGGTGAGAGAAGACATAAAGTAACAAAAAAAATTACAACAAATGATTCTTAAAATGTGAACAGGTCTAGAAGTGCAGTGAATGGAGAGAGGGCATGCATAATAAAGCTTAGATTCTTCCAGTATTTGACCTCCAGATGGGTTCTATTTTCCTTTTGTAAGAGATACAGTCAACTTTCATTTCTTTATAATATTTTAATTAGTTTTGAAGTATGCATACACATTATAATACTTCCAGAACTTAATAGGTAGCTTCTACAAAACAGTTTATTTAAATAACTCTGACCTGCTCAAGATAACCATCAGTCAAAGCAAAGCTTTCATAAGTGGTTGCATTTGGACATGCTGTGAATAGACTGAAAATATTAAGGTTTCAAATCATGGTCATGTTTGTATATTTGAGGGTTTGAGCCAATAGTTACATATAGAAACAATTATAGAAAATGGTAAAGGTAAAATAGATGTCAAAGTTCACTCCTTGATCTTTCTTTCGAATAATATTTACATATTCTAAAAAAGTTCTCTATTTTCTTCCAATTTACGGAACAAGTTAAGTAACAGAGTTACCCTGGTAAAATACTGGAAAATTCTCCACCTACTTGAATATCTAGACTAGTGCTTGCTGCTGCAGGTATTACATATTTTTTCAATTTATATTTTTATATTATTCAATTTACGCTTTTAGAAAGCAAATATTTGAAAGTGATACAAATATCCTGTTTATTACTTATATTCCTGGACATCCAAAAAGTCAAGAAGTAAAGTTTGAGATTTTTCCTAATTGAAATCTGTACAAAAGTCCCTCTTGTTAAGATCCAAGATCATAAAAAATATTCAGGACATTCTAGGCAGCAGGCACAGAACCAATCTTATTCCCTGTGGCATATTAAATTACAAATCTATTAAACTGCAAACTGTCTCCCAAATTCATAGGAAATTAACTCTCAATGATATGCCTAGTCACCAGCAGAGAGGGCAAATTTTGCAAGTGAGATGAGACTTCCAAAATATGGTTTTATTTTTTGTGATTTTGCTTGTAGACAAGATGAGTTTAATTTAGCAAAAACATATTGTATAGTCAGTTCAGGAGAGAAAATAGGACGTTGAAAATGCTAAGTGGAAACAGGTGAACAAATTCTGTTGGGAAATAAACCAAAAAACATTGTACTTTTCACTATCACAAGCCTTGCAACAGTGTTTTTCTGCCATTCCCCTGAAGTATCCATCGAAGCTTCAACTGGATTTAAAAAAAAACAAAGCCAAATAAATAATAAGTAAAAAAAAAAACCCTGACCATGTGTTTATTTTGAAATGAGAAAATAATATTTTGTTTTAAATTAGTTCTAATGCTGAAGAGAATGCTACAAATTTTGACAAGATCAAAGGCCTAATTTCTGTCTTCCTTAGACAAGTCAAGGAGAATTCTTCAAGTGTTAACTGGTATGTATGTAGTGTGAAAGAAAAACAAGTCCCTCATCTCCTAAAGGTTCCTGTGAGATTTGTGAATATAATTTTCTTTAGCCATTACATTTTGTCCCACCCACTAGCTGAGTTCTCTGGCAAAGTGAGCATGAGGTCCATTTACTCCCCAGTGTATAATTTTAGATGATTAGCTACCCAGGAAAAATATTCAGAAGTAATCTCAATTGATTTTAGGCAATTGAAGGAAAAAAATTCTAGCAAGACCAGACAGAATATGGGATATTATCAGAGGATATAATCAGGTCATTTTCCCCAAGCTTTGGAAATATATTTTTGAAGCTAATTTGGGTTGTAGCTATGTTTTTTCCACAACTCTGCTCTTACTGAAGTGCAACAGGCTTTTTCCTTAATGGCTGACATAAACAGGGGTTTTCTGTCTGATTGGTACAAACACTGTCTGCCTTTTGCTGCATTTAACACATTCATGTTCTTTTCTTCTTAAGAATACCGGCTTCATGCAACATTTTCATACTGCCTCGCTTCACATATCTTATAAAGAGAATTAATTTTATACATTACCCTTAATTTCATCTAGCATGCATTTTCAAAACCTTGGTTATTTATTTTAATTGTATGGCTAAACTTCTGGTATTGATTGCCTCAGTTAAGCCTCACCAAACAAGCCAAGAAGGCAGAAGATGCTGTATTTTACCTCCTTTTACGAAGGAGGTACAGATCTACTTCAGCATCAGATAATGGGATTTTAATCACTCAGATAGTGGAATTGTCTTCTAATTACAAAGATGAGAGCAAGGCATTAAATATTTCTTAAAATGTAACTTGGCAAATTCATGAGAACAATGCATAAATGTTAAAAGACAACGTGTGAAGATGGGTTATGTTGGGGATATTTCCACTGTGCTGTTACATCAGAATAGTCCTCAACTGATCTCCATTGCATTCACAAACTATTCAACCTGTTCTTCAGAGTTTTTATTGGTTGTTTTCTGGACAAAGAAAGAATCCTGCTATTCTTGATTCATGGTGAGGTTTCTCTGTCTGTAGTTTTTTTTTCTTTTTTAATTCTTCTTAAGCCTTCACTATTGGCTACATTTATATACGCTGTGAGCAGCTGCTTCTAAAGGAGGTTAATTCTTGGTAGATTTCTTGCATCCATCTCACAAATTTGAATTGGAAGTTAATACCAAATTTGTAGAGTCAAGGTGGACTTTTTCCTCTTCTCGTACTCTAGTCATAGGTCAGGTTTTTTCCATCCTTTGGGCATTTAAAATAACCCTCCTCCCAGAACATCTGTGTGTGGAAATATCTGGGTTTTCACCTTTTCAATTATACTTGTGCCTTTTATAGGTTTGAGGGATTTTTGTCTTATATTGGTTATTTTTATCTTATCTGCTGGTTCTAGAATTAAGTAGTACATACTTTAGCTATATTTACAGCCAAAAATGTTGCATCGAAAACATACTATGAGATATATAGTAAAAATAAACAAAACAGTTTTGAATTTATCATCTTCTTTCCTTTTTTCCTTCTAATTCCATATTTAGGAACAAAACATATTCCAAGAAAGTTAGAAATGTTGCTGTGAATGAAAAGGTTCAGAGCGCTGAGAACCTACCAAGTTAATGTCAATAGCTATTGTATAAAAGCTTTCAATTTAATTTGAAATGGGACTGTAAAGTGGCTCATATGCTGACATATCCAAATGAATAATTTATTTCTCAGTAATGGTAGGATGCCAACATGCTGATATTCACCAAGGAGATCTTTAGTTTAAACAGCAGATATGTTTAGGTAGGTAAAAAGGTACTAATTCAGTTATAGAAGACCGAAACATAAAAATTCTTCTTACATTATGCACTCACTTCCAATGGAAGCACTAGAAAGGTTTTTTTCAGAGCTAAAATACAGACAGTGAATGAAGAACAACAGAAATTCCATCACGTTCCTCTAGGAAAATAAACATTTCCTTCATAAAATCTTCCATGCTTTCTCCCATTTGCAAACAGTGTGTTTTCATAAGCCAAAATTTAGAAAGCTTTTTTCCATCGGTGTTAATTAGAAATTTTATTCACACCTGCATCTAAAATGGAGTGGAAGAGAAGAGAAGAGAAGAAGAGAAGAGAAGAGAAGAGAAGAGAAGAGAAGAGAAGAGAAGAGAAGAGAAGAGAAGAGAAGAGAAGAGAAGAGAACTGGAAAAGGCCTACAAGGAACATCTATTCCAATTGCCCAACCCCTTCAAGGCTAACCAAAAGGTAACACATGTTGATAAGGGCATTGTCCAAATGTCTCTTAATCATTGAGAATGACAGAGCATCAGCCAAGTTCACGAGGAAGTCGATTCCACCCTTTGGGCACCCTCTTCTTGGTAAAGAAACACTTCCTGATGTCCTGTCTAAACATCCTCTGATGATGCAGCTTTGAATGGTTCCCACATATCCCATCTCTGGAACCCTGGGAGAAGAGATCAGCATCTCACTCTCTACTTTCCCTCCTCAGAAAGGTGTAGAGAGCAGTGAGATCACCTCTCAGCCTCCTTTTATCCAAACTAGGCAGTCTCAAAGTACTCAGCCATGTCTCCTAAGACAAAGTAGAATAACTTTGAGGTCTTTCACCAGCTTCATTGCCCTCCCTGGCAGGGGAGGACCTTTACATCCTTCTCAGGTGATGGGCCTAGAACTGCACACAATACTCAAGGTGAGGCCCCACCAATGCTGAATACAACAGAAATATCCCCTCTTTTGAGCCTGCTGTCAGTCAGCACCCACACATCCCTTTTGCAAACTGGAAAAATATGAATTCTTCTTATCTTCTTTAATAGGTTTGTATCTTCTTAACCTGTATGTGTTAAAACTAAGCAAATAAGCTAATTCCTGCCTGATAGCATCATTTTTGGTTAATAATTCAATCTGTTCGTGTCAGGATAGAAAGTTCAGATGGGGTTTGCATTTAAAGTTCTGTCAGCTTTCTTCCCTTCATGTTGCTTAATAATCTCCGAATTCAAAAAGAAGTCTTATCTGGAATTACGACCTTTGTGGTTTAAAAAAAAATCCCACTACACTGGCAATAGTACACTGATTGCCTTAGGGGAAGATGGAGTGTATATGCACATGGTATAGTGATATCATTGTACCAAAAGATAGAGCTCTTCAGGTCAGACATACTAGACTGGGAAAGCTTAGAAAGATATAGAATTAACACCAGGATATCTTTTAGAAACTATAAAGAAGCCTGAAATCAAACAGTACCTTCATCTTGTCAAATTTTTATATCACAACACAGAAACTGCCATATTAAAATGGACAGAAAGTTCATTTAAAACTACACTGAGCAGAAGTAGAGTTTAGAAAAAGAGTATGGAAATGTCATTTTCCTTCCTGTGTACTACTGCATAGTAAAGCCTGGCCACTTTTCCCCTGATTTTTGTGATTTTACATGCAGCTCTATTCTGTGGTAGTCATTTATTTCATAAACTGGAGAGCTCTTATCTCTTTTGTCTCTTCTCATTCAAAACCCATTTCATACTTGTTTCTCTTTTCTGTATTGTGTCTAGCTGTATTATACCCTTCCTGATATGGAAGAATGATAAATGCCTGGAGAAGAACTGCACAAAGAACGTGATGCATGGATTTATACAGTGAGACATGCCACAATGGCTTTCGTCTCTTCCTTTACTATTATTTTTTGAGCACCCATCTGTTATTTTGCAAATCTAAGCATGTCTGCTCAAATCTTTCCTGATGCCAATGGCTAGTGTAGAACCTCTGATTTTGTATTGCTCTGGTTTAAATTACTTTAGGCATTTCATCCCTCACTCAATTACTATTACAACATCCTTCATAAACATTCATACTGAATTATTATTCCTGCTTCCTTGAAAAACACCGTGTCAATTAACTTGATAACCATTGTACCTTTTCCCTGATCGCTCAGGGATATTTTGGATAGCATCTATTCCCATGGATCTCTCCATAATGGTAAAAGTAACTGTCTTTTCCAAAAGCTCATTTTTCTTCCTTAATCACTTATTAATGAGTAGAGGAAGACTTTATCCCTTCTATCATGGCATCCTCTTTTACAGAAATGCTTTCTCAAAATTATTTTTGAAAACCAAGTAGATATATCAATAGTTATCTCTATCTACTTTATCACCTTCTTTATATAAATTTGCACTACATTTGTGCAGCATAACTACAGAACCTGTGTCGACTTTCTACTACATCATATTTACTGATTTATTCTCTATTATAAGTTCAACAGTTTGCTGAGTGCAGATATAGACTTTCCATTTCATAGTTCTCCAAAGCCCTTTTAAAAAATTTGTATCACATTTGCCATTTTCAACTCCTCCGGTACAAAGGACATTTTAAGTGATAAATTACACACTATAGTTAACAACTCAGCATTTTCATATTTCATTTGCCTTAGAACTCCATGTGAATACCATCTGGTTCTGGAAGTTTGCTGGTATTCATTTTATTAATTTATTTGAAAACTCTTTATATTAACATTTCATATGAGACCGTTCCTGAGCAGTGACGTCTGCAACAAAAAAACTTTATTGTGTGAGGCTCTTAAGCTTTTGCACAGTGATGTGGTTAACTCATTTTGGTTTTGTCTTATGGCTTCCTGTTACTCAGACATCCATTATATTAATCTTTGACCATACAGAATCTTGGAAGACTTTTTGCTTTTGGTATTGTAATTTGTTTGAATAAATTATTGTGGGGGTTAAATATTTTCCTAGGAAAAAATGTTTCTCAAAGTCTTGTTTCCCCTGGTTTAGTACATGACAATTTAGAGTTAAGTTACTATTGCAATATTTGTATGCAGTTTATTTTTCTTAAAGAAGACTTTCTATTTCTGAATGGTCTTTCTCAATTTTTATTTAGTCATGACGGATTTTTGGTGTCATTTATAAAATATATTGTTTTCAAGAACTACACCTCTAGAATAAAATTCTTATGCAGAAGTAATATTTTCAACACAAGAAATTTATTTCACAAGAATTTCATATTTCTGCCTGCTTGTTCTATATTCTTAAGCTTTACAAGCATATTGGTTTTAACTGGTTCTCTTTTTTTTTTTCTTTTTACTTCCTCTCTTTTTATTTCCCAATTATTTGTTTTAAAGGGAAATAATTTAAGAAGAAATGCCTTTACAAAGTTGTTTCTACTTAATGTCCATTCAGACATGAATCTTCATGAGACCAACTGAAGTTTTCTGAATGTATGTTTTCTGAATGTTTTCTCACAGCTTTTCTGATTTTTAATAATATACTGCAGACTGAGTCGTTATTCTGTCTGGTTAGTCTAGCTAGTATTTCTCCTTTTGAGTCCAAATTTTGCATAGCACCAAGTTCCATCAATTGTAATTTTTATCCCCTGAATGCTCAGTAGGTCTTCTAGGAGTATAAACACATGCTGATATCAGAGGCCTTGAAAATACTAGGACACAGCAGACTTCAAGGGTATGAACACAAATCACAAATGATCAATAGATGGTCATTAACAGATTTCAGCCCCAAGAATGAGGGCAAATGTTTCTCTAGGCATGTAAAAAAGTTTTTTTTTTACTTTTTTAAAATTAAAATTTGAGTTTTGATTCAATGAAAACAAAACAAAACAAATAAACTAACAAAAGAAAAAACAAACTGTAAACCACTGAACAGACATGGTGTAAAAGACAAACACCCACAAGGATGAAAACAAAGCAAAAATAGAAAGAGATGAACTGTTCCCACACCATAGTGCCAGCCCACACAGGATGCTGTGTCTCATCAATTCCCTCTGCTTAGTGCTTGCCACGCCACATCTGGAATGCTGTGCTCAATTTTGGTCCCCACTATACAAAAGAGATGTGGACAGGCTGCAGAGGGTTCAAAGAAGAGCCACAAAGATCCTTGTAACAACATTATACATATTTGCTAATATTCATTTATATACCATTATTGTGGTAACTTCATTTACATGTTATTTATGGTTTTTTAAAATATTTATATTTTTCATGTAAATATTGTAATGAATCCTTCATCTTGAAAGCATACTAGTCTTGCTTGTAATTCAAGAAATCCAGTCAGTAACAGGAACCTAGACCAAGAGCAAACAGCAATCAATAAAAAGTCTCACAGAAGTAATATGCTAAAAGCAGTAAGCTACTTCTTTTCCTAGACTTTTTCTGTGACTTTGTCACATTCCCTGAGAAGATCATAGGCAATAATAGGCATTATACACACAACATTTTGGAGAGAATGTGAAATAATATGTTAAATCCAACAAAATTAACATAAAACATGACATATCTATAAGATTAAGCATTCACATACTCAGATCTGAAAGACAGCTGAACTGAGGCTGAAAGTTCCATGTTAACTTTGTGCCCTAATTCCTATTTATATGTTAAAAAAAAATTATATAAGAAATGCAACGCATTGCAGACCTCTGTGAATGTGACATCTACAGTGTGGTATCTTAACAAGTAATTTGGCATTTTCAAAATTATAAATAGGGAACATGAGTTTTACATGATTTTAGAATCATTTGTATCAGTACTTTTTTATTTAAAAATCTTCAGCAATTTTTTTAGTCTCTACTTTCAAGTCCTTGAAAAAGCATTGAATTAAAACAGTCTTTATTTCTGTATTCCTTACTTTTTTTCTTTACATTCTTTTCATTTTATTTATTTATTTATTCCAATTACATTATTTCTGCTGGTATCTAGGGTCTAGGACAAAATGTTTAACCATACTGTTTCATGTATTTGCATAAAAAAGTATTTGGATTATTGGTCAACAAAAGTGACAAAGTCCAAGTCACCATCTTGTCATATCAAGATATATTTAAATACCACAATTTAAATATTGCAGTATTTTAACTTCCTGTCTCAAGCATTCAATCTTCTGAGCTTTCTTGCCATTGATGTTTTCAAGGCTGCATTTGTGTCAAACTTTTCATCATCTAAGAGAAAAGCAAGCATCTATTTTGTGGTGCTGCAGAGTTCAAGTGCCTTCTGAGACTGTTCATAAATGTCTACAGCTTGCAGTACCTTACAATACCATACATTTTCACCCTCTTTCTAAACATCTACCTGAAATCTATACATTCCAAAATATTCATTACCAGATAGGCATCTTCAGAAGAGAGCTGCTTTATACATTTTTTTTCTGTATGATAGACAAATGCATTTTGTTTGCAAAATGTCATCCCTTTAAAGTATTGCAACTGTGCTTGGAGGCAAAACAAATGCAACACCGTGCCTACAAGATTCTTGAATTTGAAAGAGGAAAAAGCTATTTTTAGGGCAAAGAAATTATATTGCACCATGAAATGTACTATTCTGCTTGCTACCTAGTAGGGTGCCTTCGTAAATGCTGATAAAATGTATTTATTCCAAACATTACTGTTAACAGCTCATTGCCTAACTGAAAATAGTTTTCCTCAATAGGTGCCATTCTGCCCAAATTAAATTCGAGCAATTCATCTGATAAATTCAGAGATAGCACTCCAACCACCTAATGCTAAATTGTATATCAAAGTTATAAGTAGCCTGAATCCATAATGTGCAAGCTGTGAATACTTAATAAAATTGTGAGAAGTGAGGAAAGCAACTACCTTTAATTCATAACATAATAACTTATTTTCTATTTTAAAAAACATATTTACATAATCCCAGCTAATTAGGGCAGTCATCTTCAATCTGAATGGTCATTGACACATCAAAATATTTTGGTGGCACCTATAGGAATCCAAAATTGTGCACATCATTATACTGATTATATTGTTTATTGTAAGAAGGACTCCCTTCTGCAATCTAATTATTTTCAACTAAATTTATCTAATTATGTATTAAATAGACAAAAGCAGACTCATGATTTTTTCATCAGTACCACTAGGTTTTAAAATTTTATTGCTTTTATTATTATTTTTTAAAGGAAAAAAGATTGTTTTATAAAGCCACAGACTAGTTTCTTCTATTAAGAACTTACAGTTTTATGGCATGCAGTGCATTAGCTAAGTACATATGCCTCACCAGGCTATGTGATAGAAATGTATCTTGTTTTCCATAGAATTTATCTACCCACAAAAATGCTGCACAAAATGTCACATGTTCCAAAAGATGAAAAGTGATAGATTGTCCTGGAAATATATATGGTATATACAAGATCTGTATAAGTCTTGAAAGATAAAAGTGAGTTACAGTTTTGACATTCTGTCATGTCTATGAGACTGAATACTTTGTCAGACTTCTGACAAGCAGAGGAGTCCTTTCTTGAAAATACAAACTGAGATGCAGTCACCACATCAAATCCCATGCTGCTAATTTCTGTAAGTAGCAAATGTCTGGGAATATGTTCTTTGATCTTTGGGCTTTTTTGTTTTTATTTTTTTTTAATTGTCTTTATTACTCAATAACCTTGTTACTGTTTTACAAGTATATGAGGTTGGTAAAAACTGTTAGACTTCATGTTAAATTCCAATGTGGCTCCACAGGCCTGAGCTCTTGATAGATTCATGAAGAGCTACTGAGAGAATTTATAGTCTGTAGCATATTTCAGCTCACACTGAAGTAGACATCTGTGTCTGGTCTTCAAGAAAATAATCTGTTTATTGCATCAACACATCTCCATTCAACTCTACAGGACCTTGACCACATGAAGACTCTCAGATTTCAATTAGCTGCCTAAAGAGAGGAAATTAATGTTGTCTGAAAGACTTTTGGGAATCCCAAGACCTTCATGGGTCCCTGACTGGTATGACTAATAAACAGTGAACTGTACCCTCCTCTGGGGGTGGCTGAACTAGGAGAGATGTGTAAAAGGGCACCAGACTCATGGAGTCCACCCATGCATGGAAGCACATGCAGACACTTTGATTTGATATCTGCTAAGCCTAGACAGTGCCTTCCAGTTCCTACCTAGGTGCCTTAGATTCCCTCGTCTTATTCCCAAGTGCCACTCCAAAAACATGTGAAACACTTATTGATCTGCTTGTGACTCTATTATCTCCAAGCAAATGGCTTGGACACTGCTGACCTGGGAGTCTCCCTCTAGGGAAAATCAGATCATAGGTGTCCATGACTGCATTCACACTCAGTGTGATTCCCTCTCTATATTGCTGCACTGTGCTGTTCTGTTCTCCTTTCTGATAATGTGGTTGAAGAGCCAAGGAATGGCTTGCTGGAGAAGCTCCTTCACATTAAATATGTATACCAAAAAATGGACTATTTGCTTATTAATTCTTCCTGTTATCTAGGTTTGTTTTTTCCAAAATTCACCAAAGTGACATCTAGAAATATTTCCTCTGTTTTTCAGAAGTTAAAAACTACAGTGTGGAAACACTCTTTAAGTATGCATTTATAGTATGCTAGCAGAAGTCCCTGCAAATACATACCTATATGCTTTTTCAAGTTTTTTTCTGAAGAAAACAGACTGGCTCATTTCCAAGTTGTTGATTTCTCTGTTCTGCACTGACTGTTGCAGGTTCCTGGTTTCATAATTGCAGCTGACAGCAGCTGACCTCTCTGCAGAGCCTGAGCTCTAGAGACAGAAACCTGGACAATATTATGGACCTCACCTAGGTTTCTGTGTTAAACTGAAACGTTCATCTCCCATCAATTTGCAGCCAAAAGCAGTGCATTAGCTAATAACAAACAATTTTAATGGATAAGGGTCTGACGTGTTTGAGAAGAAAAAAAATTAAATTGAATAATAGATTTATAGAAGATTATTTAAGGCATGTTTTTAAAAACCAGTTATGCGGGTATTTGTGTGATCTTGTTTCCTGCAAGAAGCAGATGAGAAATGTTTTTGAAGTAATCTCTTAGTGGGACAGTCCAGTAGGCAGAAAATTCTACTCTTGAGCAGAAGGGCTCCATACTACTGACTAAATGGCAGACAGAATTCCACTGGTTTTGAATTATATTTTTCCATTTAGCTACTTAACAGAGAAACAAATAAGAACAAATCCTAAAGGCAAAAAAAATAAAATACTGGTCTCATTTTGGCTCTCCAGCTAGGAAAAAAGTTAATTTTGGCTTATCCAAATCCATGAAGCTGCACTGCAGATATTTGGACACATCCTGCATGATGTGCAGAAGAAGTGGCTCTGCAACAGTGAAAGTTCCTGGAGTCTTTCCTATTTATTCTGCCAACATTCCTCTAGGACTAATGAGGTAGGATACAGCAGAGCATGGAATGCTAAGCAGTCTGAGATATGCATTCATAAGAGAAACACATAGACTTTGTAGGCTACATAAACACTAGTTCTGCTTCTAGATAATGTGTAAACTCCATAAATAATTGAGACTGCTCTGAAGAACTCTATGCAATGCAGCACAGGAGCAACAAATATATATTATTGTTGAAATAATAAGTCTTCCTATGTCATGTATTTCATAGTCTTGATAAAGACAACAAAGGTGAAGGATGAGTGTGATGCATATCTGACAGGAACTGAAGCATGGAGAATTAAAAAGAGCTGTCCAAGATCCATGAAACAGACCAAAATGTACTACAAAGTTACTAAATCTACCTAAAATTTTATTTTCCCCCAATGAGGAAAACTATTCTCCCTCACACTTTTTCTCAGCAGGCCTCTTGATACCATGAAATTTGCTAAAAGTATCCTTTTGATTTGGTACTTTAGGCATCTTTGTCTTTTGGGGAAGGTTTGGGATTTGGTGGTTTTGATAATTTTGGGGGTTTTTTTTAACTTTTCTTGAAGCCTGCCCTTTAGATGACCATTAATTAAGCACCAGAGTAGTGGCTTTCAGTATGAGCTTTGATTTGAATGGCCAGAGCCGCAGGGAACACTGTGCAGCTAAAATATAGCTTTTAGACCATACTCCTTTCATTCAGCTGTAAGAACTGTGTATCCATTGTTAATGTAGATGATCATGTTAAATGCAATCAAGATACTTTTTCAAAGTATAAACTGATCTTCTGCACAAAAAATGCCATTCTTTTGATGACCATTGCTGCCAAAAATTTCCCTTTATATAATCCTCTAGGAAGAGTACAAAGCACTCTGATATTATCATACAGAATAGGTTTGCCAGCAGTTTTGCTGTGAGATAGCTTCTGATGACCACAGCTCTAATCAAGCTTACACACTTACAGCAGAGTTGTGATAAACACTGAAACATTTTCTAAATGCCACATGCATGACTTTGAGTGAATAGAATTATTCTAGACTCCTGCTTAGAAGCTTTCAATCTCACATTACACTTGAATGTAGGATATCACAGGAAGACAATATTTTGCTATTCATTCCATCTATAGTTCAATCATTAATTAACTTCTCTAAATCACTAATATTTCAGCCAATCCACTAAACAGCTTATATTGTGTGTGTGCTTTTACTAGCGATGAATGGGGAATGTCAGTTAAGTTTAGAAATACCTGCAAAGATGAATAATCTTCAAAAACTTCTTCTTTTTCATATTTAATTTAGGCAACATCCCTTTGCAAGATGCTCTCTACTCAAAGATTGACTACAGCCTAGGTACAGAACACTCTCTCTAAGAAGACTGCAGAGGATTGTGCCTCTGTGTTAAAACCTTGCTAAATCTGTCACCATAAAGTAAAACTAGTCAGAACTGACATTCTGCTATAAGTATATAGTAAAATATTAAAGTACTCCTTTATTTTTAATATTATTTTATAAGAATCTCTTTAGCAACATGTGACAGAGAAAGGAAATAAATTGTAGCTTATAAAGGGTTCCAAACCAAATTCATCAGGGAATTAAATGGCACACAAATATTCAGATCCAAGAGAACACATTTCCCTGAATGTTTTATTGCTTTCACCTTCCTATCCCTTGAAAATATGTGTTGTTTTTACCAGCCAAGGATCTTACCTTCACCACCTTCCTCCTGAGTAAGGTTTTGCATCTCAAGAAGAGGAACTGATCTCTTTTTCATGAAAAAAAAAAAAAAGGAAAAAAGTAAAAAGAAACTATGATAATCCATTTCCTGAAAGACGCATTTTAAAGACTCATTGTATGCTTACTAGGACAAGTTATTTTGTCTCAGTCTTCAGCTCTCCTTTGAAACATTTTATTGCTGTTAGAAGAGCTGTTGGATAGTCTAGGTCAATGGGATTGAAGGTTCCTTCCTGACAACATGAATTAAGTTATTAATTAACTTCACACAGAATCATAGAATCCATTAGCTTGGAGAAGACCTCTGAGAACATCGAGTCCAACCTGTGACCAGACACGAACATGTCAACTAGACCAGGGCACTGAGTGCTACATCCAGCCTTTCCTTAAACACCTCCAGGGACAGTGACTCCACCACCTCCCTGGGCAGTCCATTCCAGTGTCTAATCACCCTTTCTGTGAAGGAATTTTTTTCTAACTGTCCTAGGCTGCAATATAGATGTATTTATTCTATTACCACCTCCACAAGCTGTTAAAGCAGCTGGGGCACTGGTTGTTATCTACCGCTGTTACTCACCCCTGATGACTGTTAATGGATCATCAAGAACCAACTGCATGACTCATGGAATTATCTCATCCTATTGGGAGATGCTCCACCCAGAGGGAGGAGCCAAGCATTCCCACCTGGAT
The DNA here is from genome assembly GCF_008360975.1 of Lichenostomus cassidix. Classification (NCBI taxonomy): domain Eukaryota; kingdom Metazoa; phylum Chordata; class Aves; order Passeriformes; family Meliphagidae; genus Lichenostomus; species Lichenostomus cassidix. The sequence continues at coordinate 11,460,781 of NC_139479.1, read as the reverse complement.
ATAACCTGGCTTTAGAACTGCCCAAGGCAACCCTGTCTGCTGGATTGCCAGAGGATGAGAGCTACCACTGAACCTTCAGCTGGAGATCAGACCTTCCACAGGATCACTGCTTCAGCCTAACTTCTTCACTTGGACTGCTACCACCACCCTGACTAACAGGGTGTCAGGCTGTATCCAGCTCTGTCAGTGTTTTTTCTCATATTATTGCATTTATTTTTGATTTTCCTATTAAATTATAGTTCTGACTTGCGATCTCCTACTGGTTTGTTTCAAACTAATGCACTAATGTCCAACCTAAACCTCCCCTGGTCCAGTTAGAGATTGTGTTCTGTCACTGATTGCCTGGGAGTAGAAACTGACCCCAGTTGGCTACAGCCTCCTCCTAGGGAATTGTGGAGAGTGATAAGGTCTCCTCTGAGCCTTCTTTCCTCCAGGCTGAGCAAGCCCAGTCTCTACTGCTGCTCCTGGTAGGATTTGTGCTCAAGAACCTTCACCAGCTTCATTGTTCTTCTCTGGACATGAGCCAGCACTTCAATATCCTTCCAGAATTCAGGGGCCCAAAACTGGACACACACTTGAGGTGTGACCTTATTAGTGCAAAATACAGTGGGGCAAGTTACTTCCCTGGTCCTGCTGGCCACAGTATTGCTGATACAGCCCAGGATACCAAACTTGCTGCTTTTGGAAGCATAGCACCTCTTAAAGGATAAAAAATAACTAGATGATCATAAGCACAATCAGATTTTTCTTCTAAAATTGCTTAATTTCTTTCTTTAGTTAAAGGACAATTACTATGTTGCAGATAATGATGAAAATTTGCAACTCAAATTACTCAAGAATTAAGAATTGAATTGTATTCTGAATGTGCATACAGACTAAGAATAAAATGTGGAATAGAACACAATTCAATTTTGTTCTATTTATTTTGTGATTCTCAGATGATTGATTAATTTGTTGTTTCTCCTCCACCAGAGTTTCTCCTACCATAAATTCCCAGCTAACAAAAGGTGACTGGAGTGGGCACCATGCCACAGAATCTTCTGCAAGATACGTGCTGTAAATCAAGATGGGTGTCACTAGCTCACCACTGCATCTATTTTCAGTTGGCAAAGCTGGTCCCATTTCCTTTTAATAAACTAGAACTATGCAAAAACTTGATTGAGGACACATCAACTGGAGCTGCACACCACAGACATCGTCTGCAGTTATGCATCTGGACAGTTGTCTCAATACTTACAGCCCCTGGGAATGTTAATTTAAAATGCAGTCCTGAAATGGTGAAAATTATAACTCTCCTGTGGGAAATTATTACTGTTTCTACAGATATTGCAATGCATTTTGCAAGGGAGGACATGCCAGGTTGAATAAATGGGAAAGGAATTATGGTAGAATAGAAATATGATGAAAGTATAATTGTCAAAATCCATGGGGTTTGTTTTGGTTTGGTTTTGTTTTCATTTATCTGACCAAGATGGGTGGATGTGGTTTGCTTGTTTGTTTCCTGTCTTCCCCTAAGATTTGAGATGTGACCATCTGCAAAGTACAAATTTAAAACTGTGTCTTTATGCACTACTGCATATATTGGATACATTTCATTAAAGCTACTGTTCTTAGTTTATTGTACTCAAGCGTCATTTTTTATTATATTTCACTGACTATATAATTTTTTTAGCATAACTTTATTCAAAGTATGCCACAGATGATACAATCATTTAAAAGTTTGGCCAAATACTCTGCTGCCATAAGTATTTTGATGTTTTTGCTCAAGCACACAAGACACAAGAACTTTTTATATAGTAGAGGCAAATAGCCTAAGGCACCTTCTGAGGTAAGAGATAAATTAGACTATTCAAATAGTCCAGAATTAGAATAAGTATGGAAATTTAGTAACCCAGGGTCAACTTATCCATTGTTTTATCAGAGAGAAAGAGGGTAAATCATTTGTTAGGAAGAAAAATTAAATGTGCACATAGTTGACAAAATTGATAGTGAGATGGATTGTTATTAAAGTGATCCCTTTTAGCCCAATGACATCTTCTAAGGTATTAAATAGTTTAGAACTCCTTCTGAGATCAGGCTGATATAAAATATTCAACATCCCTCCACTTCATGCCAAAAATATTTCACTAAAATTAGAGTCAGACATATTTAAAATAATTGGTAATATCAGCTTTGCACAGGAAAGCAAAAGGGCTGGAAGATTTAATAATACTTTCATTGATCTTTGCATGAGAGTAATCCTCTTTGGAAATGAGGTTGCTAATGCAGGAATGAGCCTCCCTTTTTTCTGGGTGTACACAGATTAACAATCAAATGCTTCTTCACAAAGCATTTCCTGTAAAAGAGAAACCTAGGCACTGTGTATGAGAGAGGTAAAAAGAAGCTGATATCTGGTTAAAAAAAAAAAACCACCCAGGTATATCTGAATACTCAGGTGAACATGCCTATTCCATAAGCTTTTTTTTTTTTTTTAATGACACAGAAAAATTAGTTCTAACAAAGCTGGAACTCAAGAAACAGCTGAAGACTGTAATTTCTGAATGAACAAACTATTCAGGAAAAACAATTGAAATTAAATTTAAATTTCATTTAAAATAAAATGCCATTAAAAATTTGATATGCTATTTATTCGTTCATTTGATAAACAATTTGACACTTCCTACATGAATTCTTGAAGCTCTCAGAGATTGACATTGGCTTTTTCAGAAAATTAAAACTCATGAGATTCTGAATAGTGTTGAAAAGACATCAGACATTCAGTATTTCTTCAAGCACTATTTCTAAACCCTGCTAACACAGTGTATGACTATTTAAAATGTTGCCTTTGAAACAGTAAGTGTAATTTATGAACAAACAATGCATCTTGATCCGAGAAATGGCAGCACTTCATACACTTGCATGAAAACTTGCAGAAAAGCAATCTCAGAATCCAAAAGGTGCTATTGAATAATCACAGACACAGAATTAATTGAGCTGAAAGGCATCTTAAAGATCATTTATTCCAATCTCCCTGCCATTGACAGAGATACCTTCCCCTAGACCAGGGATCTCAAATCCCTGTAACCTGACCTTGAACACTTCCAGGGATGGGGCATCCACCACTTCTCTGGGTGACCTGCTCCAGTGTCTCACCACCCTTATAAATTAAGAATTTCTTCCTAACATCTAATCTTAACTTGCTCCCTTTAAGTTTAAAGCCATTTCCCACTGTCTTATCAGTACATGGCCTTGCAAACAGTCCCTCTTCAGACTTGGAAGATCCCTTAAGTTACTGGCAGGCTGCTAAAATGTGTCCCTGGAGCCTTCTCTTTTCTAGGCTGAACAGTCCCAGCTGTCTCAGGCATTTTTCATAGGAGAAGGGCTCCAGCCCCCAGATTATCTTCATAGGCCTTCTCTGGACTTGTTTCAGTAAGTCCACATCCTTTTATGTTGGGGATTCTAGTAATATTAAACAAACATAGCAGGAGTTCAATGGAACAGAGTTTTCAGGAGTCCAACAAGATTTGAGTTGAAATGAATGTGAATTTCCATGTATTTACTGCACAGTTTTTCCATCTACGGGCAAACACAATACAACATATCAAGGTCGGTATTTTGGAATGGAGTCTAAACTATATTTTAATCTTAACTCCTTGAGAGCTATAACTTCATACCTGTACTTAGGCCAAGAGTATCTCAGGAGCCTGAATACAGGAAGAAGTAATTTTGGTGTGAAACTTTTGGCTAGCAAAGTGAGAGATTGCAGGAAATTGAAATGAGAAGAAAACCAACCAACCAATCAAGAGAAAAACAAACAAAAAACCCCCCCAAACTAAACAACTAAACAGAACTTATGTATAAAGGTGAAAAGATAAAAATCATCCTCATTTCAGAAGAAACAGACTTCAGAAAAGATGTTGAGACAGCCTAAATCTGACCAAAGAAATAAGAAACTTTGTACTGGGAGAAGTTTAAAGGAAGAGAAAAGGGAACTTTCCACAGAGATTAAGTTCTCATATTGGCTATGGTTTAGTCATAGTGAATTTGGAATTTGGAGTTCATTACTCTCATTGAATATATATATTCTGAACTTTAAACAGACAGTTTTAATAGAGTTTAAAGTAACTCTTGGCATAAATAAATGGCAACATGAAATTTCAAGTAACAAGCAAACACTGAAAATATTCCAGCATTGTACAGCAAATGCAAAAACATCAGTAACAATAAGGTAAAAATTCCTGAGGTAGAAGGTGGGGTGGGAGGAGGGGAAACATGAAAGAAAACCAATGCCTACTGGAGCTAAGGAAAACCAGAAAGTATTTTCAGAGGGAGTAAAATCAAATGGAAAGTTGTTTTGTTAGACAGCTAGCAACTTGCAGATCATAAATTGAAAGAAGTAAAGCAAAAATCTCTTGCTTGTAGTAAGAGTTGAATGAAAAAGTGAGTATACCTCCATTGTGGTTTACATTATGAATTAAATAGGAAGCTCAGAGTACATATGACGGAAATGCCCATTAGGAAAATGTTAAACAACTATCCTTCATTCAAGTTGGGAAATGGACTCTGTCCCAGTTGAACCAGTATTGTTCCAAAATTTATTCCATTTTTTTAAAGACTTTATATTATCGTTATCTAAAATATCTAGAATGAATAGGAATTAGTTCCAAGTTAAACATAGACAAAACAATAAAGTATTTAATTTCAAAATCTGTGGAGTTTTAAAACATTATTTCACTCTATAAAGAATCTGTTTTATAATGTTGGTGTGGGTTTTATTGTAACTTCTTGTTAGACAATTTGGATGTACTCTGATCAGGTATCTTAAGGACCTATTAAAATTTGCCATCTGTAGTCTTCAGAGACACATGTTCAATAGTTATAGACTTGGGTATTGCTGTCTCAAAAATGCCAGTAACTCAAATATGTAGCTAATACAATGATGATAGTGATATTATTAGAGACATGTTGCTTAGTTTGGGGTTTTATAACTTTTGTAATTGCAGACCTGCACAACTGTATCTCAGTTGTTATTAATACATATGTAACATTTTAAAAAACAATCAGAAAAGTTTGAAAATAGTGATTGAAAAGCTAGGAATAAAGTTTGGGATGTCAGATTTAAGAAAATCAATTTATTCTGACTACTTGAGAGAATATTTGAAGGTGACTTCTCTGTGAAAATTATGTCTAATAGTGAGAAAAAATTTCAGCCTTGGTGACAAATGCCTAAAAATATCTGGACATTGAAATCAGATTAATCAGTCTAGAAAATAAGGCTTATTATCTTCTCAGCACAGGCAATTTTCTTTACAGCCATGTTATTGGGGTGTCTGCTAATTATGACAGTTTAAGTTGGCATGATTTTTTTAACTACATCTTTCCAGTATATACATATATGATGCAGCCCAGCAGTGAGCTATTTATCTTCAGTTCACCAGCAGTAATACCATTGTCTTTAGCACATGTACTTATTTCCTTAATTTAATATTTGTCACACGTAATAAATTATTAAAAATAAAGCTGCTCTGTCACTCCCCTCCTCAGCTGGACATGGATTAAAAAATATATTGAAAGACTCATACATCTAGATAAGGATGGGCAGAGATCACTCACCAGTTACTGTCATGGGCAAAACAGACCTTACTTAGAGATATTAAATGAATGTATTACCAACCAAAATTAGAACAAGATAATGAGAAGTAAAACAAGTCTTATAACACCTTCCCCCACCTCTCCCTCCTTCTCTATTCTACACCATAGCCTGCAGGGGAATATCTCCCCTGGGTGCCTGGGCCCTCCTTGCTGACTGACCTTGGTGTCTGCAGAGTTGATTCCCTCGTATATTCTCACTCCATTCTTCTCTGGATGCAATTACTTCTGCACAATAACTTTTTCACCTTCTCAAATATGTTATCACAGAGGTGTTACCACCATTTCTGGGCCAGCCTTGGCCAGCAGTGGGTCCATCTTGGATCCATAGGCTTTGGCTCTGTCACACATCTGATGAAGCCTTTGGCAGCTGCTTACAGAAACCACCCCTGCCGTCCCCCTCCTGGTACCAAAAACTTGCCACACAAACCCAATGCACAATGTAGGAATAAAATTAATGTTTGGATTAGAAGAAAATGACAGTTTTGCTGCTGGCTACCTTGAAAGGCTTTCTCTCCAGGAGCAGCATAGACATGATCTGTGCAGATCACCAACTGGAATAATCATGCACAACTTATCTCATTGCTTCCTTCTCTCTTCTGGTGCCTTTTAAGTTTTAAACACTTTAGTCTCCCCTGTGCTTCAGAAGATAATATTTTAATCTTTTAAAGGCTTTGATTTACTCTATATTATCATGGATAGCATTGTTATGAGATAAAGAATTCATTGCCATACACACGAAGTAGGGCAGAGGTTTGAGGGTGACCTGTCCCAGCTACAGGAAGTGATCAGCCCCATGGCCAGGGTGGACACCCAATTCCATCAGGCTAGAGAAAGGCTTGCAGGTACCTTTGGGATTTAGAGTGGAGAGGGAACGAGGGAAATAGAAGAACAAGGGAGTGAAAGATAGTCGTGTAAGCAGGAGCTGGTTACGGTGCTTGAACAGTCGTGCCCTGTGCCTGCTCTGTCATTTCTTCCCATTAAACATTAAAACATTTCTTCTCCTTCTGACATTTCAGTCTGTCATTTCTTCTCATTAAACTTCCTTTCTGACCATTTTTCTGGGTGAGTGGCTCTCTTCTCGTTTTTTACAAGATTGTGGGAATTTCTGAGTGAAAGCAGCCAGAGTAGTGCCAGAGCTCACAGGGTCTGTCTGCGATAGGTCACCACAGCAGTGTGTGAGGGTGCAACACCTAGCTAGTCTCATTCCTAGAGAGGAACAATTCCCAAAAGAAATTGAGATAATTTGCCATCAATCATTCAGGTTGATGAAAAATTGTTGATTGTTATGTATAGATTCAGTGTTTTGCTGAATTAGGGCCTGCAAGAGAAATGGCTCATGTTTTAAAAAATGCCCTTGATGGAAATAAGAGACAAGTATTTGTATTGCCTGCATAAGTTATCAGGCATGGTACAGATGGTGAGGGACTTTGCACTGCAGATGGGAATGATTCAGAAGATGATAAAAGTGCTAAATCCAAACCCTTACTCCATCACTGTCTAGGGATAGACATTGTTACAGGAAAGTTTACATATAAAGTTTACTTTCAGCAAATATGCATACTTGTGGGAGTGAAAGTTAGAGGACAAGAAAACGCAAGCTTTTCCAATGGTAATGGGGATCTTCTTGGTGCTAAAATAATAAGTAAGTTATACATAGTATACAGTTCTTGAGATGTTGTGAAGATGATAATATCAGCAAATGGAACTGCTTTGGGTAACTGTAACCTCAGCAGTGAGTAGTTTAAGGACATCAGGATGAAACTCTACTCAAATTACTAACATGTAAAATCTCCACAACCTGTATTGTGTTGGACAAATCTGCAAGCTAAACACAAAGGTATTATACAGGCATTTCTATGGCAACAGTTACAGAGTATAAAACAATGCTCTAAACAACTAGAAAATTAATACCATCACTTACCTTCAGTTTATCAACTGTTTGATTCCAGTGGCAGTTTATATGAAGGAAAACAATCATATTTCATGCCAGGCATATCTTCTTAGAAGGCCTGCTATTGAAAATAGCAATACAATTATCTACTGTGTCTTTTCTTTTTCTAAAATCATAACAGAATACCTACACAGAGAAGGGAAATATTCTTCTTTCTTAGGTCTTTTCTTAGCCAATTCATACAGCTGACCTAAGAGAGCTAGAAAATCATAGTTAAAAAAACTTTTCTTAATTTCCTTTTTTAAACTTTTTTTACCAGCTGTATTGTAATATTGCTAAATGTCAGAAAGTTGAAATGACCATTCTGACTAGTGAAGCTGAAAAACATGCCAAATATCTAAAGAGTCAGGAAGTACATATGGCAAATTATTAAGAGTTATGTACTCTGCATGGCAATAATAAGAGTATATTTTCACTATTTTCCTTGAAAATGGAAACATAATGTGTCTTAGAATTTCTGGTTTATGTATAGTTTAAAATTTCCTCAGGTTTTAGTTGATAATTTGTTATGTGCATGAGTCTACATTCAGAAAAGGTAACACATTTCATTTTCTAGGAATAGATTTGCAGTTTTCTATGATAGTATTCATGTCTAGACTAGGATTTTCCCAAGTTTCTCACAAGGCAAAGGATTCAACACTGCCCTGGTTTTGGCTTGGGTAGACTTTATGCTCTTCACAGTGGCTGGTAAGGGGCTGTGCATTGGATTTGTGCCGAACACAGGGTTGATAATACAGAGATGTTTTTGTTATTGCTGAGCAGGGTTTACACAGAGCCAAGGCCTTTTCTGCTTCTCCTACTGCCACGCTGGCAAGGGGGCTGGGAGGAGACACAGCTGGGATAGGTGACCCCAAAGTGACCACAGGGACATTCCAGACCATGGGACATCATGTTCCGTATTTGAAGTGGGGGGAAGAAAGAGCAAGGAGGGGATGTTTGGAGTGATGGAATTTGTCTTCCCAGGTAAATCTTAAATATGATGGGACCCTGCTCTCCTGGGATGGTTGAATATCTGCCTGCCCTTGGGAAGCAGTGAATTAATTCCTTGTTTTTTGCTTTTGAGCACAGCTTTTGCTTTCCTTATCAAATTGCCTTTATATCAACCCACAAGTTTCCCAAGTTTTCCTTTGACCGTTCTGATTCTCTCCCTGATCCTGCTGGATGGGAGTGAGCAAGCAGCTGTGTGGGGCTTGGTTGCTGGCTGGGGTTAAACCCCAACAAACACCATGAAGTGCATCTTAGGAAACTTCTGTGCTATTATGGATAAAAATGTTCTGTAGTCAAAACTAGCAGTTCTTATGGTAGAATGTCTCCTAGTATTTTTTGGCAAGTGGTATTTTCTCTGTCAAGTTGTACAGAACTTCTGCTGCACAAATGTCTATTTCTTTCTATGAGCAAGGAGATATCTCTAAAGTTTATTAGCTCTGGCTCGTATAATTCATCTCATTTTGAATTATTGAGAAGTGAAAACTAGATATACAAGCAGACAATTAAGATAACAAGAAAAGTTCAGCAATATTTTCTTAGAAGCAAATTGTTTTCTATTTGTGGAGATACTTAGAAATCTCTTAAGACAGGAGTTTATATAATCAAACTGGCTACTTACACAGGCCTAAGTGTATTTACCACTTACTCTTATTTAAAGTGCTTTGAAATATTCAGCAAAAAGCATAGAAAATAGTCCTATGAAGTGAAGACACCATTCACAGCACAGAACTGTAAAAAAGTGGTGTGTAAGGTCAGTTGATGGGCAGAAATCTAAAGAGGCCTTAAAAACCTTCTGTTTGGGCATCCTGCCCATGCAAACTATGTACAAAGTTTTACATAGTCAAGATACAGAGGGTAATTCAAGAACCACATTGTTTCAGATAGATTTCAAATACCTTTTAGTTTCAGGCTCTTGAAACTTACAGATAGGTATAGGTGGAAGCCAAAACTTGCGTTAGATTCCTATTAGATCCTGTTCTTGTAAGCCCATGGCTGTAGTGGTGGATGATACCATCTCGAGAACTGCTGGAGAGCCAAGTGATTCCAGTACAACAGGGTTTCACTGGTGGGAAACTTCCTAGTCCGAGTAACATGATAAGTCCCTCCCCAAATTATGTAAATCCCCCTGGCTGTAACCTAACCTCTGACTCCATCCCTCCCTTCTCCCCATTGGTTGTGGTGTTCCCCCCGCCTCCTCTCCCCTGACCCCAGGTGATCCCTATATCTAGGGACACCTGGGGTCTCGTCTTTCACGCTGGAACCCTTTGGAATAAACATCCGGAACATCTAGCTGATTGAGCCTCTGGATTCTTTGTCTCTGGTAACGCATGAGCTATCCAGCTCTCTGGGTGAGTGAGAATCTGTGCCTTACACCGGCACGGGTGTGAGAAGGGTCTTTCTGTACAGCACCAGCGCAGTGCTGGCTGGAGTGATCTCTCGATAGCCTCAGAGATACTTTCGGTAAACGCAGAGGCCTGTTCCACCCCTCCCCACCCACTGCGTTACATGGCGACCCATGACTGCATAAAGCAAAACTGTAAACGGCTCTTTTGTGTTCCTACCCATAAACACCTTATGAGAAGGCACTGAGTAGCAGAATAAATGAGCTTGCACAGAGCTGTGCCAGGCAGGTCTGCAGGATTGCCTCACTGGAGATATCCAAGACCCATGGATAACTCATTGGTGAATTAGCAGTTGCTAAGAGCCCACTCTAAGTCAAGGGCTTTTCAATGCCTCATGCTCAGCCAGTGAGGGGTGGCATAAGCTGCTGGGGGGAAGGAGCATGGGCAGGACACCTGACCCAAACTAGAATATTCCACACCACAGAATATCATGCTCAATCTATCAACAGGGGGAAGATGGCTGGGAGGGGGTGACTGCTGCTGGAGGACTGGCTGAGCGTTGGTCAGTCGTTGGTGAGCAATTGTATTGGGCATCACTTGTTTTTCTTGGATTTTAGTCCTTCCCCTTTTAATTACAATTATCATTTATCATATAATAATAGTAATTATCATTATAATTATATTTTACTTCATTTCAACTGTTAAACTGCTCTAATTTCAACCCATGAGTTTTCACTTTTATTTCCAATTCTCCTCCCCATCCCACCAGGACTGGGAGTGACTGAGTGGCTGTGTGGTACCTAGTTGCTGGCTGGGGTTAAACAACAAGGTAGTTGGCACTCTTTGGTGCAGGTTCACACTGCTGGGTCATGATCAGCTTTGATGTTTATCTGGGTTTTGTTGGCAAAACTAACTCTTAGTCAGAGTGTCTTGCCTTGTACTAGTGAATGAGGTTATTTGTCCTACAGGGCTCTGCATTGTTCTTTTCTTGTACTTTTTGTACAAGCTTTTTCATTTCTTTTTTTAAAATTTATTTATTGTTGAGGTCACTTTAGGTAGCAATGAACCACATTCCCTCTTCTGATATGTGCTGTGAGCTGGCTGAGGGTGCCCACCATTCTACCATCCAGGTTGCTAACAGTATTAGCTGCAATACTTATCCATGAAGTGGCTGTCATTTGCACATTGAACCAATGATGATAACAAGATTTCAACCTGAGAGTTTAGCGAGTTTTGCACACAGTTATGTGCCTTTATTTCATCCAGTTGAATATGTGAACACTAGTGAAGACCATGCTGAAGGCCTAGCTAAAGGCCTTTTTTGGTACAGAGTTCTCAGTCAGGACCTGTGGCAAAGAAGCTTATGTAGATAATCATGACCCTGACAGTTTTTTACTGGAATTGATCTTTATAAAATTATGTATCTATATCGTGTACAGACCAGCTTCAGTGTGGAAAATAAATAGAAAACGTATACAAGGATTCTCACAATGATAAAAATTAATATTTCCAATATCATGAAGTGCACAAGAACCTCTTGTTCATAGCTATACTAAATTATTATTTAAGAAGGAACATACTTGACTATACAAAGCAAAAATAGAAGTCTTATTATGCTACTTTTCTTCCAGCAGTGATTCAAAGCTAGAATATACGTTGATAGTCTGCCATTGGAAATGTCATCAGTCAAAAACATTCTCAAAGGGTTAGAGACAACAATTTTGTATCTATTCTGCAACACTGCAGTAATGAAAAACAGAGAGAACGGAAGAGAATATATATTTCCATAAAAAATGTTTAAGACATTAAGTGTTAAGTACATAGCCCACATCTTTCCTCTGTAATCACATTGTATTTTATGTCTGCTACATGAAAAACAGAGTGGCAAATGCGCTAAATGTCTTTATATTCCAAGTAGGTAAATGGCCTGCTTTGCAAGTGAAAATGAGTGTTCATGCTTCACTTACTACAAAATACTATGCCAGTAGAAAATGAAAGAGGAAATGAAACAGAAAAAGAATAAATATAGAGAAAATGCATAGAGTTTATGTTGATGACATAGTCCTGCTAGTCCACATTAACACTATCTTTACAACTGACAGCTTAGTAGAAGTAATCACATTATTAAATAATATTTCATTGTGTACAACACATATTGTCAATGAAACTTTCAATTTTCATTTCTAAATAAATTCGGGCCCCTCTTTAGACTACTGCAAACCCTACATTTTCATTCAAGTAGCCTGGATACATGGAAAAAATACAAAATGGTTGAACCTGAGCCTAGAATAAATAGGAGACAAAATCTGGGAGGTTTTTTTTTGTTTGTTTGTTTTAAAAAAACCCGAATCTTCTGAGGATACATTAATCATAGAGAGTAGATATAAATCATGGTCATCTACAGGTCATCTTTGCATTGTTTCTCATTGAAAAATAAATTAATACTTTGCAATAAAATACCTAGGAAGAGTTTTGACATAACTCACTCAAATAGCCTGACTCAAGACAAGAAAGATTGCACTGGCATGAAAAGGGTTGGTAAAGCCTGACATTTTCTCCAAATGGTGTTTGTGACAGCCAAAGAAAGATAAACCATTAGAAACAGCAAAAAGGCTTCCACAACATCACATAAGAGCAAATAAAGTCGGGACAGATAAATAGAAGAACTTGTCTGCTAAATCTGAAAAAGAAGAAAAACAATAAATCAACAAACTACAACCAGCAGGTTAGAGTCAGACTGAAATTTGATTGCGGTACATATCAAGTAAGACTGCACATCATAATCTGTATTTAGAATCCAATTTAAAAGCTGGCATGAAATCAAACTCGAAAAACATATGATATCTTTGACTATGAAAATCTCTTAAGGATTTTCTTTTTTAATATAGAGAGCAACAAATGAGCTAGGAAACTTAGCAGCTGAAACACTCAAATGCATTTGTCTGTGTTCCAGACTGCCACTGAGAAAACAGAATCTACAAAGCTTATCCCTCGTCTACGTGTGTGTAACTCAAGCAGTATCAGAAATTCTTCAGAAGACCTTTTCAGACCTTACAAAGGGATATACAGAATGGAGACAAATTAGACACCTTGTAAAAGACAGCTGGCACAAGGCATTACATAAAAACTAATGGAAAACACTTTTTCTGCCTTCCAAGTGAACATGCAATAAGGCGAATTCTGAAATGTCACTTTCTCAACAGCGTGGAAACCATTTGCATTGATTCTACAATAGACTGAGAACATCTAAAAGCATTTAGTGTTTTGATGATTGTCAGAGGATTTTATAGCAAAATGTTTTATCACCTGTTTGATCAGTGGATAGGTCCCTCAAATTCACCATGGCAAATAGCTCTAATTGGCAAATTCAGAACAAAGTTTATAAAAAAACTGAGTTCAACTGAACTAAGAAAAATCAGAGCATTTTTGTGGTTGGGTCAATGGTCTAGGAGTGGAAAGAATTTCTGATCTGTTAGGTTTCCTTCTTTGACCTTACCAAATTTACTCAGACTAAATCCATGCAAGGGTACAACTTAAGCATCAAAAGCTTAAATTCTCAAAAATTCTGCTTATTTGATGGCCAAAGACAGAAGAATTTAACATAAAACACACTTGTGTATGAAAATTATTCCCTTTTACCTTTAGATACACTCAGAAGTGTCTCAGCCCAGAGAACATTTGAGCTGTTTTAGGTACTTAATTTAGGGAGTCAAAAAAATGCTGAGGATGACAATACAAAACAAAACAGGAGCTTGTGAAGTGTTAGGAATGAGCAACAATGCAATATGGGAGATACATAGACTTATGTTAAACAAGGACTACACCACATGAAATTAATGTGTGTGCCATATAACATTTTACTTATATTACCCATTCAGTAGATAGAAGTCAGTATGGGCAATAGCATTAAATAATTAATATTTGTCTAGAAAAAATAAATGAGGTACATATACTGAACACTCTCATCTCTGAAGGCAATTAGGGAATTCACATACAGCAAAGCGGAATGGTCTTGTGTGAGGAGTCTTTGTGCCACCACATTACTATAAATAACATCAAAAGTTAAAGGTATTTCCAAAGACACACTGTAGAAAAGCAGGAAGCAAGACCCAATCATCCAGTCTGCTTCTGTTTCAGAGCCTTGAACTCCCCAACTTTATTTTACCTTCACAAGGAATCTGCTGCCTGTATGACACACTCATAATATCAAGTTCTTAGCATATCTATTAATCAGTGTCAGTTTTTACTGGGAAAACTTATCTATGTGTACCATGAATCATCATGATCAGAAAATATTCTAACAACCCTCACTATTAAGCAAGATTTAAAGTTATATATAAGTTATATATATATGTGTGTGTATATATAAATATATACATCTCACATATATATATATCTTGCATATGTATGCACATATATAGAGATAGGTACGGAATGTCAAGCAGATCAATGATAATTAATTTGTAGTCTACGAAATTATATCCATCTACCTCAGGCAATCAAAGATTTCTTTAATAATTGCACTGGAACCTGTTTTTCAAGCAATTAGAATTTAGTTGCCAGCAAATATCTTAGATTAAAAGAAATGGCATTTTAAAATTACATGAATGAAAATTAAATGGAAATTAACACTACCGTTGTCTAATAGGCAATCAGAAACACAGGAAGATATTAATTCCCAGGACTACTGGAATAAGTTTAGTTCTGTATTTCCCAAGTTTTTCAGTAATTCAAAGTGATATTGTGGGAGTGATCTCATTAGCAGGAGTCCCAGTGTCTTCGGTGGGAATTCTACATGTCTTGTACCTAGGGAGGTCAGTCTATGGGACAAAATGTTTCTTGTCAATTCCTAGATTGGTGTACAAACCAGAGAATGGACACAAAACCTTTTTCATTCTGATGTTATTTGCTGCTGGGGACTTATAATCCTCTCAGTCAATGTTGGAAATCTATAATGTGCTGCAATATGTTATCGACTGGTAATTGAGCTTGAGTATTATTTATTGATATTAAACTTGACAGTCAAAAGGATAAGCCTCAGATATTATGTTAAATACTTTCCCAAAGGATGCTTTGAATATTTTTTTAAAAGTTTAATGTACCATTAATGTCAGTGCAGCAGACATAAATTTAAAAAAAAATCCTAATGAAAATTGGGTGGGTTTAGATAATTCCCCAGTGGATTTATCATCTTAGAAAAGTGATGTTCTAAGGCATTTTGATGACTCAAGGGATCATCAACAAAATACAGTTCCTCTCGTATTTTGGGTTCCTATCCATTTCATATTAGTGCCTGAAGTTAGAACACAATGACTATTTAAGGTCCATAAGTACTGAGCAGTCTCCTTGGCCCCATTCTGAAAAAAAATATATCCCCTGCAAAGAGGAGAGGTATTAGAAATTTAGGAGTTAGTCTGTGCTCTGAATGAACTATAGTGTTCTGAGGACAAATCTGATTGACAGGAAATAGTCACGTGAGAAGGCAATTTGGTTTTCCCAGGCTTTAGTTCCTCTAGATAGCAATTGTTCTGCTGCAGGATTTTATTATGAACTAAATTAATTCTGATATTAGATGGACTGATGTTCATTAAGCTTTTACATTTCTATAATCTCCAGTTAGGAGTTAGAATGTGTATGTAAAAAAGGCAAAACACTATACATGCTATAGAAACAAAGGAAGTTATTTCCTGCTTTTAGAGGAGCTGAATATTTTACATCATGCTGAACACTTAAGCACATGGCTAACTGTGAACTCAAAAGAATCAGTCACACACTTAGAAGTTAAGCTGTGAGAAAACATTTCCATTGGTGTAGTGAAGAAAATAAGTAATACACAAAGATTTAAAGGAGAAAAAATTCAAAGTCCTCTATAGATAAGATTTAGATTTTTTTAATAGATATAGATTTTCATTATGTTAAAGATCAAGTAAGGAATCCAGCAGTCCCAGGTAGTGGGAGCTGGTTATAAAGGACCTGACATAGAGCAATGCTTACCCAGCCTTTGATTATAGCTGTGTATGATGATTCAAATTAAAGTATTCAGCCAATTATAAATGTATTTCATTTGTGAACTCAAAGTGTCTGACTTCACTTTTGGAGAACAGGACAGGAAGTGAAAGAAGGAAACACAGGAGAAAGCATTTGCAGGAATATGAATAGTAAAAGAGGATAAATAATAATTTTTCAGTTAAAGCCATATAGAAAATGAAATGCCAGATCAGGTTAAGCTGTTAGACCTTAGGGCAGCAATATGAGAGAAACCACAATGTTTCTTAGAATGAAGTTCATTGAAGTTTGATTTTGGGTACACATCTAGGACATAATACTTCACAAGAAAGTGTTACAGCTCAGGAAAAGCAAGAAATTAATTCAAAAGATGATAAATAACACTGAAAAATGTTACCTTAGTTTCCATAGTTTCTCAGTAATAAATTGTCAGAAATCAAATTTTATTTCTTCTGCTGTGTTAGCAGAATGACTAGTGTTGGACACTTATGTGTCCAGCTGAACACAATACCTTTTGCTAGGAGCTAATAATTAACATTCTGAGTCTCCTAAAATTTTAACTGTGATTTGTACCAGTCGCCACCAAATCCATATTTTTTCTATTAAATAAATTTCTGACTATATCCTTCTTTCTGATAATATGTAAAAAAAATGCAGATGTAATTTGTAGATGGTCTGTGTCTCCCACCTTAGAAAAAGAAGCTTTTCTTTCTATTGGTTTAGAGGATAAATATTGACCTATAAAGAGTTAATTAAACAACACCTTTCTTGCTGGGAAAAGAAAGTCTCTTTCAAAATGCCAGTATGACTTTCCCCAAACATGTGCATCAACATAACTCCTCTGAAAGTGACTGACAAACCTGATCTCAGGAAAAGACTTTCAGGCAGTTTTTGAGAACATAAAAACAACCCACAAGCAAACCAACCAACCAAAAACAACCCAGAAACTATAACTCACATGTTTATGAATCATCTGAAGCATTCTGTTCACCTGTTTCATTTAATTTATTTAATTTCTTAACTCTCAGCAAACAAGTATGCCTCAATAGGTGCTTAAGCTTGATCTAGCAGGCTAACATTGACACTACTTGAGCACTGATGGAAGAGATTTATGCCATGATAAATTTAAATACCAAATAAAATTTAAAACTCTGCCTCAGCATGGAAGGAAGTAGACCAAGTGTCTGTTGTGATTAGGTGGATTGAGAGTGATGGTTAACTTGAAATCTGCTCAGGGACTGAAAGCAAAATCTAACTACTTATGAATTTATAGTGCAACTTGGAGAGATAAGAGATTGTCAGTACCAGTCTCAAGCAGCAAAGTTCTGAAAGCTGGGGGAATGCATTTTTTTCAAAGGGCTCATTTTTGAGGACATTTG
The DNA here is from genome assembly GCF_008360975.1 of Lichenostomus cassidix. Taxonomy (NCBI): domain Eukaryota; kingdom Metazoa; phylum Chordata; class Aves; order Passeriformes; family Meliphagidae; genus Lichenostomus; species Lichenostomus cassidix. The sequence goes on along the minus strand of NC_139479.1, from coordinate 11,443,484 downwards.
TCACATGTTTTAATACTCAGAAAGTGGAATTCTTTTATATTCTACTTAGCTTGGTGGAGAATGGGGACACTAACAAGGGACAGGAAAGACAGTTCCAAGATGAGCACTGCACAAATATCCCACTATCAAATTTCATGGTACTCTTCATTTGTTTCACATGTGATAAGCACAAGAATTGACAAGAAAATATGAAGACACCCACTAAACTGCTGCTCAGAGATGCATTGTTGAATTGTTAATATAACACCAAAACCAGAGAGAAATCAGAAAGAAATATTTTCTCTGTAATATATGCAATACAATATTAATTATACTTACTGTGTCACCATAATATTTTCCCTAGGACTCCACCTCTGAGTAGCACCCCCAGAACAACTAAGTTTTATCAAAAACTGCAACACAAATAATGAGCTAAATCAAGACTTAAAAAAACCCCTCTTTAATTAGCTAAAGCACAACAGCAAGTGCTGAATACTTCTATTGATAATATTCATGGTTTCCTTTACAGCTACCTTAGGTCTGTGTGAAAGATATTTACTGCCATAAAAATTCAAACAATTATTGTAAGACCCAAGTGATTGCAGAGTCCAGACAACACCCCGAGGGAGAATTCCAGGGGGAAGTGGGAGGGAGGCTGGTGTCACTTCCCTTGGTGTCACTTCCCTTGATGGACTGATGTCTGAACCATTCCTGGATTTGTAAGGAGAGAAGGCTCCAGAAGTCTGAGACCTTCATCATGAGATGCTAATGTCTTCATGTCCTCTCATTGCAACTCCAGTCAGTGTGAGGATACCTCTCTTCATATTCTGCTGACTGGGATTTCTGTGCTCTGGTAACCATTGAGAGGTGTTTTGTTTTGTTTTGTTTTGTTTTGTTTTGTTTTGTTTTGTTTTTTTCCAGGACAAATACATAAAAACAGCTGTCTCAGTAGCAAGATATTTCCAAAATACAGGCTAAATGAGGATACCTTTTTTTAGACTGTTGGTAACATTTTTTTTATTTACTCTTCATTCAACCTGTCAGTGCTCTCTTAGCTTCATTAGAGAAAGTGGTTACACCATTACCTTTCTGAAAACAATATCCCACTGTTTCTCTCTGGACAGAATAATGCCTCACCTGATGAGAAGAGACAGGTTAAATGAAGATACTGGTCCTGTTTTGAGGGTTTAGAGAGAGTCTGGATTCATAATTGGTAATATATCCCCACACAGATAGGGCACACTGTCAACATCCCACTTCATAGCCTCCAAGCTTTGCTCAGTCCAAGGCAGACATTTATTTCCATCTTTTTATCATCAAATATGGTCACAACCATACACATTCCTGTGCTATAGACAGGCAGTCTTATGACTCAGATTGACATAATTCTGTTCTGCACCTTCCTTACTAGTAATGAGATCATTGGCCCAGCTGTTTGCAGGTACTATGTTCACCTTTTAGAGGCAGAGTGAGAAATTCAGTGTAAATTATTCAAGCTCTTTTTTTTAAATATATAAAAAATATTGATTGATTACTGGCAGATCACAGACCCCCTTCACACCTGTATACTGACTATATCTCCAATCCAAGTTGAGGTAATCTTTGCATTTCTAAGTAGCTATTTCTTTTTATGAATTGTTGACATCTTGTCTTATATTTCACCATTTTTCAGGGTAGCCTTTTCACCTCTTACTGCTTTCTCTATTGTTCTATTTTTTTTCATGTCACTCTGTCTCTTGTTCTTCCTTTTCCCTTCCATTTAGTTTTTTTGCTACACTTTTTTATTAGCTTGAAGAACTTTAAAAATTTTGTTTCTCTCCCCTTCACATATATTTTCATTTCTTTGTATTATTTCTTGTTTGTGATAGTCTAGATGGTGACAGACAACATTGGCATTACATTAATGGCTGTGCAGAAGTATGCTAATATAAAATTTGTGTTCAGTGTCTAGACTATTTCCTTACAAAGACAGCATTTAAAGAAGGTATTTATTAGAAAGTTTGTCTTTACTCTTCCTATTGTAAATAGCATGATGCAGGAATCTCAAGGCAAACCATCTTACTGATACATAAATTACCATGTATTTTTCTTTAACTAGAAATGGCCTGAATTCAATTCATGGTCCTTAAATATGAAATGATCCCACTAGAAGTCCAGATGGAGTGTGCCTGCTGCCTTCATGGAAACACTGCTGCTGGCTGATGCAAATGATCAGCAAGATTCCTGGACTGCCTATTGAAAATCTGATTTTGCACATTAGATCTCCTGCGCCCAATTTAGTGTCCCTACTGCAAACATGTAAAACACAGCCCTACAGTTTATTTGTAGAAATGTCTCATGTCTTTTTAAAAGGACTGGTTTACACCATGTAGAGAACTTCAAAATTGTCCTTATTTGCTCACTTCTGTTTCTATTTATTCTTGTTTGTTGTCCTTTGCTGTTTCTTCAGCCTGCCTTCTTTTAGTTCTTAATTGTCACATTGTTTCTTTTTCTCATTGTCTCCACATCTGAACTTAAATTGGGGTTTTTTAGCAATCATTTTATGGTTTATTGGAAGAATGAGGTTTTATTGTGATATATAACTGTAAACACAAGATTAGTTTCTCTCATGTCAACATCTGGCTATGTCCCTCTTTCCTGAGTCAGCTAGAAAACTCAACCTGGTTAAAAGAGAGGGTAAGAAATAAATGACATCTTTAAGCAAAAAGTACTGTCATGTTTAGAAAGAAGTTGTCTAGCTCCTGGGATGAATACCAATGTTATTTTAAATATTCATATTGTTCTCATGGGAAATAATTCTAAAGTTACCAAATTAAATTTACTGTCATTATTTTTGCATTTAAAAATTCTCCCTCCCTTCCTTCATTTTTCCTTTCCCCTACTTTTTTCCCTGTCTCTCTTCCTCCCACTTCTCTTCTTCTCCCCGTTGTTCCACATCTAGTTCATTCCATTTTTGATGCTTTTACCCTCATGCAAAGTTTACAGTGTTCTGTGAGTAGCAGAGCTAATATACTCACTTTTTATCTGGTGTTTCCTTTAGCTCTGTGCTAACCTTCTGGTGGGCTAGTTGTGCATCTGATCTAATAAGTGCTCCATACTATTGATGTCTTTCCTTTGTTGTCCTCATGCCCTGTTTGATATCATGGCTTCATGGGGAGAGCAGCTCTGCTTGAATCTTTGCCTTTTTCCGCTGGTGATATTTTGTTAAATGTTGTTCAATGATTTTTGGAATTGTTTTGACTTTGATGATATTCTGAGTATCTCCTCTCCTTGATACAACTGCTTTTGGCAGGAAAGTTCAGTTTCTTTTTCACCTGCTTTTTCACCTAAATTTATCACAAGGTTCCGTTTCACTGTTCATTTTTCTTCTTAATTTTTCCTTTTTCTGCTTTGTACTGTTGTCAATAATTTTGTCTAAATTGTTGAGGTTTCTGCCAGTTGACCTGCAGCCCTCATATGCTCTGTGTTAGCTTGGACTCTGTGGCCTGCAGCATTTGTCAGTGGGTGTATGTTTTTGATTCTTTATTTTCTACCTTTTATTGAGTGACTGTGTGTTCACTTAGCAAGCCGAGAAGCTTTTGGACAAAGTCTGAGGAGAGGTTTTCTTCCTAGAGAATTCATCTCAGAAGGAAAAGAATGAATGAGCAGATTCTGAGCAATTCTAAACCAGATTAAATGCAGGGAAATGAAATGATTCATGATGATGATGATGATGATGATGGTGGTGATAGGTAGACAGTAGGACGTCAAGCAACATCCTAGTCTGAGAAACTAATTGTGTTAAATATATGTGTCTAAGGAACAAGAGAAATATTTAATGGGGTTCAGAGGGTGGAGGTATGGGGTGGAATAAACATGGAATTAAAATGTAATTCATGCTGCCATTGGTATAATCTCTGCTGCAATCACTGAATTCGTCTTTTGTGAGTTACTGGGCAAGAGCTTGGCCTCTTCAGCACTAAGACACCCTAAACCAACAATGCTGCAATGTATTTGCTGGTCAGACCACAATCACTGGGCAGCAGATTTTAGATTGATCCATTCTATTTGCTGCCCAGGAACAGATACCACCACGAGCAGGATAAATTTCTGACCTTACTAGAACCTAATATGAAACTGACAGGACTCTGTCAATTTATTCTATTCCATCATATGTTCACAATAATTTTCCTTCTTTTTAGCCCTTTTAAAAATGTGGAAATACTCTGCAGCCACCAGTTGCTGTGGAAATAGATTTTTTCCACGAAATTTATACACGCCAGGAAATATTGTCTTGATGGTTTATCAGGAGTGGCTAGGTGACTACACAGCAGGTTGTATGTTTTAACTGCTGTTACACTTCACAGAACCACTGCCTTTTTTCTCATGGGTTGTACGTATTAGCCATTACCTATTATCAGTCTTTCAGTGGTTATCTCTCAAGATAACAGAAAAATCTATTTCATCCAGGTGCCAAACCCCACACCCCCTACTTTTTAAAATAAAACAATCACAATACCTGAATTTTGCAGCTTCCTTTTACTGCCTGCGTCATTACATCTGCTTTTAGTAGATTTTGTTTTTCACAACTCTGGGGAAGGTCCTATTCTCCTATCACACTTTTCCATGCCTTTTGGAGAAAAAAAAATACTGTAATAACCCTGTTTGGGATTAGGCAGAATGGAACCTAAACCATTACAAACCTCACTGACTGTGCATTTATCTCAGAACTCAGAGAAAAAAATAGGAATCACAGTTGCATAGAGAGATGCTAAAAATGTCATCAATAGTCCGTGTAAGTATTTATTTTCCAAAGTTACTGTGCTTTGACTTGAAAGTGGTGTTTGAAGAATTAGGTTACACACATTACATAACTTCATTGTATGAACAAATACATAATACTGTTTTTTAAAATCTGTTTAGCAGAACAAAAATGTAACAATCAAATAGTTACTGATGCACCCCATCAGGATAATGTTGGCAATTAGCACATTTACAAGTAGTTTTAGTGCACACTATGGTCTACAGACAAACACAATACAACCACACCCATTGGCTGCAGGTGAGATGACAAAGAGTTTATCTGGGGAAGAAACACTATGGGAGCAGTATGGAAATGAAAAATCTCCAGCACCAAAGTGCTCAACAGTTCTCTTAAGAATACACCCCTTTTGTATTCATCCCTCTGCAAGATAAGGTAAACTCTGGAATCTGTGCTCTGGAATCTTGACTGTTAACTAAGACTAGGCACCACAGGAAGGGTAAAAATTGTGCAGAAGAAGTAGGCCAAGAATTCAACTAAATATTGGTATTTTGTGATGGATATGAGCCTAAACCATTCATACAGTGCAAGTAAATGAAAAAATATGCCACACCCCTAAAGCTGAGTCTAAACTGTTATGCAGTTAGCGGGTAAAAAGGCAAGAACTGGACAATATTTCTTGAAAAGCTAACGTTTAGAAATCAGTGGGAAATTTGCATCAATGATGCAAATATAACTCCAGACATCAGATTATAATGACACTATTAATAAGAAGATTTAGGTGGAAAAAATACTGTAAGAGTATGATTGGAGGGTGTTTTCTTTGATTTCACTCTTTTAGGTAATTCTATTTATTCATCTGGGGCTTTTTGTGTATTTGTTTATTGGTTCTGTACAGAATGGTTTTGAGCCTGTTTTCTCATTGGTTTTGTAAGTATTATCTTGGGATGCTGTTGTAGATGATTCAACAGAGACTGGATGGATTTTGCTTTATGGTTAGGGAGGAAATTGATGTTGGTTAGCTAAATCATTCTATAGTAGTTGTTAGTGTGCAACATCACTGCACAGCCATTCAATTTTTGATTACTAGACATGAGGTTACTGCATGAATGTTTGGTAAAGAGCTGTTATCACAAAGACAACACTATAACTAAAGTCAGATAGTATCATTCCTCTCATCTTTCACTGGCAGTGTTCACTCTTTATAAATACTACACTTTTTACTTTTGGTAGGAGTTACAAGATATTTAATCTTTCTCAATATGTAAAACTGACATGAGTTCAAAAGTTATGTTATCGCAAATGCAACAAACTGCAGCTACAATAATGGGGTATCCTGATTTTTCTTTTTTTTTCCTTAAGTTTTTTTTGGTTTGGTTTTGTTTCAATGATATTTAAAGTTGATGCTAACAGGTCTTCCAAAAAGAAGTTCACTGAATAAACTTTTACTTTAAGTATAGGCCCAAGTTTGCAAAATATTTCAGATTCTTAATAGCTATTTATTCAAAACACTACAGAGAAAGTTCTAAATTTTACAAAGAAATCATAACTTTGCATATCACATTTGAGAAATCAAATTGATTTTATTATGCTAGAAAGACCCAGTAGACACACAGTATGCCAGCTAGCAATCAAAAAAGAACTGAATATTTGTACATGCTTCATTAAGCAACTATGACTGTGATTTATTTTTATATTTTAAGGGAGAAAGGAGTTTTAGGGATCAGTGATTTCTTAGAATGTATGTAAGTATGTCATGTAAAATAGATGGTTCTACCACTGTGTAATCTTACTACATTTTTAAGTCAATAGCATTTATTAATTGAATAATCATATTTGCTCAGCCTTTTAGTCTGGAGTTAATTATTTAAGGCCATGGAAAATGTCAAGCCTCATAAACTCTTTTTCAAGTTATAGGTGTAACGAGTATAATAATCAACTTTCTATTTTTTTTTTCCTTTAACTTTTCATTTTTCTTTCCCTTCTCTTTAGTTGAAATGACATTCTAGATTATAGGTATAAATAAAGTTGTAAGACAAAATACATTTTGAAACAAGAAAAAAAATTATACCTCTCATATTTAATGCTTAACCATTTCTCAATGCAATTTGTCAGACAGTAGTTTGTGTCTCCAAAATTATTGTCTTATTCACAGCAGAGGATCAGTTTGAATTCTTTCTTTCACTATTGTTCTGGATTTTGAAAATTTGATCTTTTTAATCAAAACTCATTCTTTACAGGTGGTGGGGGAAGAGAATGAATCAATGTTGTTTCATTTTCTTTTTTTTTTTTTTTAATTGAAAACAATGTTTCTGTTAACTTTTTCGAATTATCTGAAGGGGTTGCTGAAAAATTATACCTGTTAGTTATTCCTTTCCTTCCTGACTGTATTTTTAACCAGGCTTCCATTGGTTAATAATATATCTATGTAGTAAATACAGCAGCCATTACATTAATTTTGTAGATACTCCATTTGTATTAGAAAATGTCCCAAAATCTGACAGAAAACGCAAAAAACTATTATCTGCCTTTACCAGGGAGAATTAATTTTTAGAACTAAAGATAAAGTTGTTTCTTTTGCAATGATTTTTGTATTTGCTTCTTGACAGCCTGTTTTTAATTTTGCTGGCAAAATTATCATCTCTAGTTTTGATTGATGATCATGCTTTGGGAAGACATTTACAATTTATGTAATGTCCCATAAGAGAGTACCTCATTGCCAGCACAAAATTGCTGTAATTTAAAACATATCATTTTCAATAACTATATAAGGATTAAGCACATATAATAAATACTTAGATACCTCCTTCGTCACACTATTATGTTTTAAACTATGTTAATTTGACATTTACATTAAACATGGAAAAGCATGAATCCAGATTTGTACATGACTACAGACTATGCCTAAAAGAAAGATTATTCTTTTCACTTACCAAAAGTAGTTGTGACTTCTGATAATGGCATCTGAAAAGATTTGCCAAAGCTCTTGAGAAGTCAAGTCAGTCCAGCTTCTGTGAAAAGGTGGGAATTTAACTGAAGCCATCCACAGAAAAAAAGAGAATAAAAATGTAGTGGGGAGAAATGTAGTCTTTTATGGAGTAAAATAAAGTTTTGAACCAGTAGTATTTGATAAATCACTTGAGTGTGGTTAGAAAATATGACTTTTTTTTTTTTTCACTTTGATGTAGAGAAAAATAGTATATGAAGGAAAATAAAATGTAATGGAGTACAATACGGTGGTATGAGATGCAATTGTAGCAGACAGAAAATAAAGAGAAAGAATCATTCTGTCTGTGAAAAATGAAACATATCTCTTGATTCTGTAACAGTCAAGTTGTTTGTCATTAGTGATAATCTCCAAAAGTAAGTGACCAGTGACACAATCAATGAAACAAAAGGAAAAGACAAACCAGATGGGTAACCACTGTGGTTTAATACCTGCCACCAACTACCACACCAGCTTCCCAACATAACACCAGATTCACATTGAAAAGAATGCTTTGCTGTAAACTGTCAATTAACATAAACTTGAGAAACACGAGAGTCTTCAGCAGAATTCTAGAAGCTGGTTTAAAATTACTCTGCATATCTAGAAAAAAAAATGACAGTTCTGTCATAATAAAGAAGACAGATGTGGAAGAAACTATAAACTAATAGTAATAAGAGCAGAAGCTTTTTCATTCTGAGACACCTGCATCTGAAATAGATTGCTTGGTTCTCATTCTATTTATGGAAAAGTGGTAGGGGAAATTAAAATGTTTTAGGATCATGTGCCGTGACTAAAGACACAGAGGATCTCCAGAAAATTGATATTTTTACCACAGAGAAAGACAGAGAGATGCTCATGCAGGCTGTGTTTGAATTAGCTGTTCACTGAAATCTGTTTGCCTGGTTCAACCAGAGCAGATCAATACATAAAATAGATGGTTCTGTTGTTCCTCATTATTTCTGTTGTATGTGATTCATGGAGTTTACATAAGATAAAGCTGTATACTTGGACCAAATGTCCCTCTACACATATGGTTTCAAGTTCTCTGTTGAAAACTTATTCAGTAAAGCTTTGTTTCCTTGACTACACACACTTCCACATATCTGCTTAAGAATGACAGTGTCATTTCATCTATTTCATGTTGATGACTAGTGCATTATTGCATTTGTGTGTTCCTACCACCTTTACTTTTACAATACATATAAGAATAAAACCTAATTTCTGTTCATGGTCTTGGTGTTGCTAACCCATATTTCAAAATGACATTGTGTGTGGTGGCTGCTGCCCAACCCAGCTGTCCTTTTCATTTTCTCAGTGTCCACAGAAAGGTGTCAGAGTGGAGTGTTCATCCTTTGTCTGCAGTAACTAATGCAGAGCACTGCATTGCCAGCCCTCTTATACTTCCAGTTTGAAAAGTGAAACTGTAGTTGCTAGATCTGCCTTTCCAGAGATTTAATTGAAGGACTGGTCCAGTTTGTGGAGAAAAGTTTGGTGGTGAGGAAACAGTTCAGGTGCCCTGCCATGAACTGGTCTTTGGCATCCTCCATTCCAAGTTTCAGAGCCTATATTTCTCTTAAAAGGAAGAGTTGAGGAGAGCTGTTCTTCAGATGAGTTTTGCAGCCCATGACTTTTCACTAAGTGGCAAGCCAGATCTGAGTGGGCAAATCTTAATTCAAGTGATAACCAAGGTCTCTGAGATGGCAGAGCCACTGGAAAGCAGCTCCAGGCTTCTGAATGGAAAGCTAAAAGATGTTGAGTGCAGCACTTGCCCCTTTTATAGCACGTGAGAACCACTTCTGGTGGTTAGAGTAGCTCAAGAGCCTTGTTACTGGAGTGTGAACAAAATCTGTCATGGTACTAGTGACTGTGTGACCATGACCCAGTTCACAGCCTGATGTCCCCTCTGAGCAGGAGAGAACATTTGGGCCTCGTGGTGAGATTCCTGTTTAGCTCCTTCACATGGGAATAGATACCAAAGACAAAAACTGCTCGGCAAACAGACTCTGCAAATCAAATGCAGAAAATGGGCATAAGGGCAGGATTCTCTTCTCTTCAAAACCTCTTATTGCCTCATTTTAAACTCTTAATGTAGAGATGTCTAAAAAGCTATACAGATTAAGAAATTATAGGTAAATCTTAATCATTTTCTTTTAACCTTTTTCACTATACAATGAAAACAAATTCACATAAATGGAAGTTAATACATTAAAAACTCATTGTCTTGAGACATAATTGAGGCCAAGAGCTTAGCAAGATTCAGTGAAGGATTAGACACATATGTGGATAATAAGAACATGCACTGTTTTTTCACACAGATTAATTTTATTTTTTTAGACAGGATTTAAACATTAAAAATTCTATTAATTGATAGGGATTATGAAACTTCACCTTCTGGAAGATTATTTCATTCCTGGGCACTCCAGAGTTGGTATTTTTTACATTCCTTTTATGACTGGTGGACAGAATTTGGGGCTTGACTGGTTATGCATGCAGTATAGTAAGATAGTTGATATACTAATAGGCACTTTACTATGCCAAGGTAATTCTGTCAAGTTTTACCAATACTGAAAATTTTGATTGCAAACTGAAACTAAGTTTTAAGACACACTGAATAAAATGTGAACCTTGCTCTCAATATTCTGGGACAGTTTCTATGTTATTCCTCTCACTTCTTCCCCAGCTCGCTGAACATCATATAAATTACTTCTGTGGAAAAATCAAAAAAGGGTGAAAATGTTGTGGTTTTTAATCCTGCAGAGGTTGCATTAGGAGGACATAAATTTCTACCAAATGCTTTGCTGTGGCTTTAAAAATACTTTTTTTTTTTAATCTAGTATCTCTTGATTTTGGTGTGTAGCATTCTCTGCCCTGAGAATTCTAGATACTTTAAAGTTAGCTCCTTGAAAACTATAGTGCTGATTCTTTTATTTTCACAGATTGGTTTGATCTATGTAAAAAATTCGGAAGTTTAAAGTTGGAATGAAATGGGCTGCAACAGCAAATCAATGTAGTTAAGTGGGTTTAAGTTAGTCATAATTTGGTTGGGTTTTTTTTTTTTAGAATCATAGATCAGACATATTCTAACTAATTCAGTGGTGTTCCACAATCGTACAGTCTCTTACCTATATCTTTTTTAGCTTTTTATTCCTGAATGAAAGAGCATAACAGTATTAGAATGAAGTTTCATCATGACCCATCAAAGGAGTGAGGGTAGAAGGGAAGAACTTGTTACTCACTAAGAATTAAAGAGCCCAGGGTGAAAAACTCTGTCTCTGCCCTCCTTTTGTGGGAATATGAAACAATCAACTAACTCTTTTATTTTCTTTTTCTTTTCCACAGTGGAAAAGAAATAAAAAACATCCAGTGATGTTTTTAAGGTGGTAATCTGTAGCGATCATTTCCTCTCGGTTTTTGTCATGAAAGTTCTCGTTTTACCAATGTCTGCTTCAGGATATAGACTGTCTGGAGAGCAGGAACCTGTTTTAGATTTGGTATGATGGAGCATGGAGAGAATTTCAAGGATTTATGTACTCATATAACTCTGTACTTCTTGGTGAATTTTGATTTTTGAGAAATTTGGAATAAAAACAATAAACAGATGTCTGGTGAGTTTGTTGTTATACTTCTATTTGATAAGTCACTCTGCCTTCTTTACACTACGTTATCACTGCAAAACATTTTAATCCATTAGAAGTATATAATTCAATTCAGTGCAAATGAATGTACATTATGAGAAAGGAGGATGCACAGGTGACAATTCCACTGTTTAATTTTACCTTTAAACCTGGGAATGTGAGAAGTTGGTTGCACAAAATGTCAGCAAACAAAACCTTATTATGTGATGAAAAACTGGAACACACAATAAACCTACTCATATAAAACAATTGTCTACAAATATATTAGCAACCTATACTAGTTTCTGTGTGTGAATTTGCTTGGGAAGTACCTTTATTTTTTAAAAGTGTGATATCAAAGGTAAGCTCAAACATTAAAATTCATAATTTTGTCTTAAGAAATCGGGGAAGCAGGTAAGTTTTGGGGTTGAGGGTTTAATTGTTTGTGGTTTTTAATTAAGTGTTCAGATTTTATTATTTAAACCTAAGTAGGCATTCACAAGTAGCTATGTCACAAGTCACATCTGTTTGTAAACCTTGACATCAGACAAGATGTTTTTTATAACAAGTCTGTAATATTAAGGATCTCTAAATAGGACACTTTAAATTTCAGATTAGATTAATAAATTGTGAACATTGACTCTGGAACTCAGCTGTTGATTAATCCTGAATGGGAACTCACTTAATCCAGATTTTAAAGGTTTTCCATCTGGTCTAAGTTTTTTAATCAGTGGAAAGAATTGTCCCCTCAAATGACTATTTCCCTCATAAAGAAGTTTAAATGGAATACTGACTGAGTCACCTAGGTGCTATTTTAATCCTAAAGAACTTGCCTAGCAACACACAATAAACTTATGACAAAGTAAGGATTTAAACAGATTCCCTAAGTTTTAGAATGTTTATATACTTTTAATGGAAACATTTTTTTTATTGCTGCTAGCTATATATCTACATACTTAGATACACATATATCTTTCTGACTCTGGTCTTAATTTGGAAAGGATTTGTCAACTTTTCTTACCTCATTCAGTACATTTGTTTTGTCATGCATAAAAAGTAAATTAAAATTGTTAGGTTTTGCTTGGGGTTTATATTTGGGGCTTTTTGTGTTGTTTGCTTGTTTTGACATTGCTTGTTTGCTTGTTTGGTGTTTTTAATTACACAAAAGGCACTTTTTCTAATTGGTCTAGTCTGGGACTAGCCAGTATATTATCTTCATAGATCTGAATATCCTTCAAGCTATAGTTTTCATCATTAAGAAAAAAATTTTCTCAAATAAAACCTATTCTTCTTGTATTTGTCCAACTTGAACTTCTGTGCCTCAACTTATACATCTTTCATGAACAAAAATAAAATTAAGATTTTTGTAATAAATTTCACATAGTAAGCAAAACCAAGTCTGAATTAGAAAATATGCATAAATATTAGAAAATACTTAGTCATAAGTGCTTCTTCCGTAATGATTTCTCAAAAATGAATTAAATATATGCAATGAGATTTCCTGAAATAGTTCAATATTTTGTTACCAGTTGTTTGGACTTGTACTTTAAGTGCTCTTTTGCTACAGTACTTTTAAGATAATACTTTTCCTCGACACAGGGAAACATTGAATCTTTTAGGCTACTCCTGTTGTTTAATTACATGCCAAACCATCAATATATCTTAGGCTTTAGAAAATATATATAAAATATAAATCACTTCCCCTAAAGGAGTATAATCTATGGAAGATTGTCATGCTGTCTGTACTGTAAAGCTACCATTGATTTTTATGAGGATCATTAGGTGCTTTTGAGAATCTCATCCAATAGCTGCAGTTTCAAGGTATTGTATATTTAGTCGACCAAAAACAAAGCTTTGTATCTATTGTGCTTGTATGGTTAATTTTATACTATCTTATTTTCATTTATCTACTCTTCTGTCTGGAGAAACTCTCATAATGATTAAATGTCCTGAGTAAAACATGTCAACTCTTACTATAGGAGAAGAATTTGTGGTGAGGGAAATAAAATTACAGTGTGCAAGAAAATAACATAAATAATGCCAATGTACTTAATTAATCAGAAACCTTACTGAATGCTTGGTGTTTCCTCTTCTTAATCAAGATACTAATCTGTGAACATTTTCCACCATCATCACTACCAAAAGGTACTAGAGTTTATAATTATTTCTGTGTTATGATCACTGCAGAAAAATGGAATAGATGTAATTGTCCCTCTGATGTAATTTCTGCCTACACCTGGGTAAAAAAGCATAGAAACTGTTAAACAACATAGCAATAAATGAATCCATCAATAAAAGTAACAACTTTGTTAACTAGAGTTTAGTTTGGCCAAAGAAGCACAAAATTATATGAAAAAGAGGAGTTTACTGTACCCATCTATGACTCTTTAACTGCTTGCTCCAAATTCATAAAAGCTGCTCAGGATCTAACTGCAAAAATGGAGACTTAGACTACTTAAATTCTTTGGGAAACTGCTTTCTATCATCCAGGGCTCCTTTATAGTTCTTTTTGTAGTATAATCCATATTTAATAGCAGCACTAAATGTGATGTAGGTCTCTTGGAAGAAGTGCACAGTACAAAGAAATGGTGAGAAAATTAGTGAGGCAAAATGAATCAATGTAAGAATGGAAAGGCTCAGAGATGTCAGAATGTGGTCATCATATGGCTTCTAGCTGAGAACTTATTTAAGAGAGAGACCAATCTGTAAATGTAATCAGCATTAATGATGATGATGACAATAATAACAACTATAAAAAGGATTATCCCTGAATGCATAACTGCAATTTTTGTTTATATTCTATATAATATATTCAAAGGAAATAGAATAGATGGCAATACGAAAAAGACTTTGGAAGACTATAACTGAAAAATATCCTTTAGTTATAAATAAACCCATACTTCCTGAAGAATTCCTTCAGTGATTCCGTAAATCATCAGCATCACTTAATAAGTACCTCTTTTATGGTAAAAACACAAAAATTGTATAGCAATTTTCCTTTCTGCAATTGCCTCTGGAAAAAAAATGATACTGGAAATCTTTTCAAAATGCATTTTTAAAACATGGTTTGATACATTCATGTAGGTCTGCATGCACTGAATATACAGAACTTCTTGTTTTGCTCTTTGATGTAATGTTGTGACTTACAGTTGCTAGGGAATAGAAAACTCAAAATCAAAACAAAATCAGCAGAGGGTGTTTTGCAAAGATATTATTCAGATCTTAGTTTCTGATTTGTCTGTCTTTAATGATTGACAAAGACTTCTTCCAAATGTGGAATGTACTAGCTGTCATATGTACAGTCCATTCATTATAGGAAGCATAAAACAAAGAAGGCATACATGTATTTTAATTACTTACTCCATGCTATTTGACATGCTGGTTTGTTTTCCTCCAGTTTAGTGGTCAAGGAAGAGGAATGTATCAAACTGTGCCACAGAGCATCCTACAAATAGTTGTCTTGTGTCAGCTTGATGAAATTCCATCACAGTGATATGGTTATCTAGTCAAGATGTGAATTAGAGTAAAATCAAAACCGTAGCATGTTGGAGAATATCCAAGCAAGCAAAAAACCACCGTATCTAAGGCCCTATGAAAAACTGAATTATAGTTGAAATATACATATCTGCATTCAAATATGGCTGTGCCTTTCTACATGACTCTTGTTCAGGATGTGCTGCTGGAAAAGTATCATGTAAACTGAAAACAGTTGCTAAGCTGGGAAACTTAATCATTCAGTGGTTGACTTTCTTCAGGGTCTGACAAAAAAATCTATGAGGAAAGGAACTGTGGTAGTTTAGTCTGGAGAAGAGGAAAGATAACATGGACGTGATAGAAACACATGCAAAGACAAAAGAAAAACCATTGTCCATAAGCCCTTCTGAACAGGACAAGCAGTAGCAACCACATCTAAGACAAGAAAAATTTTGAATATAATACAAAAAATATTTTTAATAAGAATAGTTAAACACTTTAAAATACTGGCCAAGGCAGTCCACATAATTTCTTTCAGAAGCTCCAAAGAGAAAATTAGTCAAGTGCCAGGTCTGCCCATATGTCTCAAAAGTTCCTTGATGCAGTTCTACAACACAAATTTTGATTTCTATATCATTATGTTATGTATTATAAGCATTTCCTCTTGAGTTATTTCACCATAGATATGTGTTGATATCAAATAAGTAGTTTCAAACCATCTGCAATGTTGGTGACTGTTACTTGTGACCAGTTTTGGCAAGAGCAGAAATGATTGGCTGTCACAAATGTAGCACAATGACACATTTTATTCTGCTCTGAATTTGTCTTAGAATTCCGACATCCTTCTGTTTACTTAGGCTCAGTAGATCCTAGCTTTTTGGAATAAAATTGTATATGATTTCTATGACTAGGAAAGAATGAGAATAAACAGCAGTACAAGTTTCACTGAAATTCTGTTCAAATTCAGCAGATTGTCAGAACTGAGCATTTTTCCTTGCAAAAGTAAATTGTTCAACTAGATTAAAATCAGACTGGCAAATCCTCAAGGTCAAATATGTATCTGGTATGTGTCTTTGAAAGACAAAATACCTCAGGCAAGAGAACCATAGAATCAGAGAATATTCTGAGTTGGAAGGGACCCAAGGGACCACTGAGTCCCACTCCTGGCCCTGGGCAGAACACCGCAAGAGTCACACCACATGTCTGAGAGCATTCTCCAAATGCTTCTTGAATTCAGACAGGCTTGGTGCTGTGACCACTTCTCTGAGGAGCTGTTCCAGTGCACAACCTTGGTTTGGGTGAAAAACCTCTTCCTAATATCCAATCTAAACCTGCCCTGACAAAAATTTAGGCCATTTCCTCAAGTCCTCCTCTCCCATCACTTGCCATGAAGAGTGAAGAGATTGGTACCTGCTTTCTGCTCCCCCTCATGAGGGTGTTGAAGATAGCAATGAGGTCTCCCCTCAGTCTACTCCAACCTGAACAAACCAGGTGACCTCAGCCACTCCCCATAAGGAGGACACAGTTAGCCCTCCTGGCTGCCAGAGCACTGGTGACTCATGTTCAACTTGCCATTCAGCAGAATCTCCAGGTCCCTTTCCCCTCTCCAGACTCTCATTCCCCATTCTCATACACACATCTGGGGCTGCCCCATCCCAGGTGCAAAATCGAGCACTTGCCCTGGTTGAATTTCACATTTGGTGATTGCCCATCCCTCTAATTTGTTGAGGTCTCTCTGCAGGGACTCCCTGCCTTCGAGGGAGTCAACAGCTCCTTCCAATTTAGTGGGGTTGGCAAACTTATTGTTTAAAGTCATGTGTCCAGGTCATTAATGAAGCTGTTGAAGAGAACTGGACCAAGAATGGAGCCCTGTGGAACACCACAAGTGACTAGACACCTGCCTGGTGTCACCCCATTCACTGTCACTCTTTGTGCCTGATGAGCCAGTTGCTCTCCCATCACAGAACATGGTTATCCAGCTCTGTGCTGGGAATTTTGTCCAGAAGGGTCCTCTGACAGACAGTATCAAAATTTTTGCTGAAGTTCAAAAAGATCACGTCTGCTGGCTTCCCTAGATCAACAAGGTGGGTTACTCTGTCAGAAAAGGAAATCAGGTTAAACAAGCAGATCTCCCTCTCATGATGCTGTGCTGGGTGTAACCAATGACTGCTTTTTTTTTGTTACATTATTTATCAGGGATAAGCCAGCATGAAATGAATAAATGATAATTAATTAAATACTTACTTCTTGGAGGAGGGAAAGGGTTTTTTTTTAATTTATTTAGTGAAAAACTCTCCCAATGTAACACTTGAATTCTAAATAATACTGCTATTATAAATGCATTTCTGTCTGTCTTAGATTAATTTTTAAGCCTTTTTTCAGGCAATGTCGAGCTTTGTAAGGGGAACTAATTGTAGGTGAGTTTGGGATGCCAGCACTCATATAAATAATCTGTCAATATTCTGAGTGAACTTTACTCAGTTGCCAGAACAACATTGCCTCCTGTGGCATCATCCCCTCTGCTGGGGCCCTGGCAGGCAGAAGACATTTCTGCCAGTGCAGGGGTTGCCTGGTTGGGCAGCCCCTGTAGGAGTGCTCTGTAGGTGGTGTCACTGACTGAGTCTAAAGGTTGGTCTGTACAGGGGAAGAAACGCAGAAAAATCATTCTGAATTAGTTATTTAAGGCCTATGACTAATTTGTGTTGAACCCCTGATTGGACCATCTCATAGAAAATTGTAATGACCTTAATTTGATTTGGCTTGATTTACTTTGGGAACGATTTGAAGTCATTGAATTAAACCCTGGTTAATTTTCATTATAGCTTTCACACAGGGATTTTATGCAGTTTAACTAAACCACTCGTTATTTACTCAGTATGTTAACTGGAATTAACTATCTTGAATTACCCTGTAGAGGAGACATGTAAGTGAAAACAGAAAAAAATATTGGAATTACTTCATTCATTGTTTCAGACACTGATTTCCAACATGCCTCCCATCCCCCAAATGAACACATATATTAGCTTGCTTAGAGATAAGTTAAAAATGTCAGGTTGTTTTTGGACTGACAGTTTTATTAAAGGAATTTTTCAGAACTTAACAAAACAATTCAATTTAAAAAAAAATCAAGTTTTGTGAAAATGAGCTCTAACCCAAAAGGCAGTGATGGCTTTCTAAAACTAACCCTCAAATGAAACACTGGAATTTGTTCTTAGGTCTCAGTACTTGCAATTGTGTGTGAACGCTTATGCATGACTAAATCTATAAAATATTGGCAGGGCAGAGTTACTGCAATTTCTACTGGACTATTGTACTTCTATATTATAGATAAATATTTCCCAGAAATCATGCTTTCTGCCCAGATCATTATTTGCATCATCAGACCATGCTTACAAAAAAAGAGTTTTAAACCCATATACTTATTATAATCAGAGTTGCCTTGTGGGTTTTGGGGACTTTTCTCCACTGAACTAAGCCTTCTGGTAAATGGTAAAATTATTGGTCCTGAAATCATGCATGGGAGTGTCTGAAAAGATTGCATTAAATGGCTGTTCTGAGGTGTTGCTAACCACAGCAATGCACTATTGTACAATTTATGACTATCAGTTTTACATGAAGTTCTGAATTTAATGCAGAAGACATTCAAATCTATTATTCAGAATATTACTTTAACACTGGTTAGTGTAAAAATGCCAGGAGGTTGACACAAGGTATCAATACTCTCCCCCACCTATACTTTTACCCACAAGTGCATCCTTAATAATGACCATCTTTCCCACCCACTCATGGACTATTTATAGCAAAAATTTAATTTTAAAGATTAAAAAACCCAGCCATATCATAAACTGTCATAGTTTTCCTTGCTAGTTAAAACTGCACAAGACAAACACACGCATTTGGGCAGCTAATTTCTTTTTGGATTCAAAAACATTTTTGCCAGGACTTCAGGTTGAGCCTAACAGACAAGACTTCCTGATGCTTGTAGACCTACAACCACACTAGTGAAGGGCTGATAAAGATTTTCTGTCACTGCTACTTCCACTTCCACTCATGAAGAAGGAGAGGAACTGTCACACTTGGTCACTGTAGGAAGCCTTCAACTCCCACTGTGGAGGTGTCTGTTTATGTAGCAAGGAACATAATGTTACAGATATTCCCACCAGATGATCTGTTCCAGGGGTTAGAAATAGACAAAGCAATTCAGATTCCTACAGAAAATATAAGAATATAAAACTATATAGGAAGTTTCCATGGGATTGGGAAGAATATCCTAAGTAGAAAATACAGTATACTGGAAGACTGGAGTTAAAGAACATGTGGTTGACATGGTTTTGTTCTTTTTTGTTTTCAATTACAAAATTGAAATTAATTGGGATAGGAAAACTGCTTCCCTCTGCAGTGGTAATTTGTGGAAACATCTTTCTTACGATTCTATGATTCTATTCAGCAGAATACAGAGGAACCAGACCCATCACACAGAAAAACAGTAGAAGTTGAGGTTTATGGCCCTTTTTGGATCAGGAATATAGTTTTCTTGAAAATTTGTTTTAGTTTGGCCCCAGCCAGACGCAGCCAGATGCCCACCAAAGCCACTCTGTCACTCCCTGTTCCAGCTGGATGGGGAAGAGAGAACAAAATGCTCATAGGTCAACATAAGAGCAGGGAGAGATCATTCATCATGTACCGTCATGGGCAAAACAGCTTGGGGAAATGAATTTAATTAATCAGAAATCAAAACAGAGTAGGATAATGAGAAATAAACCCAAATCTTAAAAACACTTTCCTCCCATTCCTTCCTCCCTCCCTCCCTCCCTCCTTCCCAGGCTTACCTTTATTCCCTATCTTTTTGGTCAGTTCATCACACATTGTCTCTCCTTCCTCCTCAGGGGGAGGACTCCTCACACTCTTCTCCTGCTCCCACCCACTACCAAACCCCAAAACCTTTCCACAACAACCTAATACATCATTTTTTATAGGACATAGTTGTTTGGAAATGGAAGATACTTTGCTTCTGCATCAGTCTCTGAGTACATTACTGTTAGAGAAAGGAGTCCTTCTAGCCTGGGGACCTCACAGCTGCTCATCACACACTCAGCCATTTGGGTTCTCAGACTGGGAAATGGATTTGTAAAAGGAGGTAGTTCCTTTTTGTGAATAAATCTTATCAGTGTTTCAACCTGAACTCTTCTAATAACTCTTTTTACCTAGAAGGATGGTTTCATGTTTGGAGTTTTGACTGCCATATTGCCTATTTAAAACACAATGTGATAGTTTATTATAATTTACTCGATCATATTATGTATGAAAGATCAGCAGTATAACAGTTGAGCTCATGGGAAAAATGAACATAACAATGAATTGTGATCTTGAACTGTATTATTATTTTATTTTTAAGAGTTGATGAATATCAAAACACCTCATTTATCTGAAATGAAGTATATGCTAATGTACCAAAACATTCATGAGAACATCTGTAACAGCACATCTCTGCTAGGTATATTGTTCTTAATGACTAGCAAATGAAGAGTGTAGAGAGTTGAGATCAAAAAGAAAAGTTATTTCTATGATATAACATCTCCTTTCATTAAACCATTCCAAGTGTAATGCTTCTAATTAAATTTGCATATTATGACTAAAGAGCAAGATTCATAACAATAATAAGCCAGAGACAGTTCCTAAAGTGAAGAAGTTATTTTGATTTACACAAGCTAAAATTGGGCCAGAGGTGAAATTTACAAAATCATTGATTACTTTCATCCTACCATCTTAACTGTTGCATATTTTATTGTACTAATACTTCTTAGAGTAGAATTTTAACATTACAATCCATGAAATTTTGTGTATATAAATCAGGAAATTAAACTGAAAGTTTAACAGAAAGATTTATATACTCACATACTAAATCAAAACTCTGAAATTTAAGATTTTTAAATGTTTTATATGCAGCATACATAAATCAGAGCAATATACCTGTTTCTGAAAGTAAATGTGCATAAATCAAAATTCTGTCAGCATATACTAATGAATCATGGCAAATAAGTTATACTTAGAAAGTGTTTTTTAATGTGGCAATTTTCAATTTTATTTCACAGCAGATAGGCTTGCTTGAAACAGTCCTTCCTTTTGTTCACTTTTGATGCAACAAAAATACCCACTGTGTCATAATTCAAGAAAAGAAATGGGCAGTCAGAAAATTAAAACACCAGACATGGATCAAATGTTTAATACATCTAGATTGTCAACTAACATAAAATCAAGAATGTGCAGCAACTAGAGGTCAAGTATCTAGTCCAGATTAATACAGTTTAAACTGTTTATAGACATATTTGCTAATGTTTCCTTTTAGCTAGGTAATTTTAAAGGCTTAGAAACACCCAGTTAGAAAATGAGATGACTGAGTTTTATTCAATGTTCAGTTCTGTGTTTAGTGCTGTTATTTGTGCATTCCCAAGCCTTTCCCACAGCATGAGTCAAGGAGTAAAATCATGATAATTTCTCTGTCCACTGAGAATCGACTTCAGTGCAATCTGTTTTGGTGAAATAATGAACCTGCACCTGAGTTAGAAGACAGCTTAATATTTATTTCAGAGATAACATCCTTTAGGACAACATATTATTTCTTTTATTATAGATTTATACTAACATACCAGGCAGAACAGAACCCAGTAATGATCAGCTATGCAGCCTTGTCACTGGGCAAGCTTCTTCTTCATCATCATCGACTCCAAGGACACTTCCCTTCCATGCATTGTTTTCACTTCTTTTCTCTGACCTTCATACATGCATCCTTTGACTCTCAATTTCCACATCTCAATCCAGTCAAACTTCACACGTTAGATAACTCTACAGTGCCTCTGCTTTCATCTACCTTTTTCAAAATTATTATTCACACTTACACATCACACAAAATTGTTGAACCCAGTTTAGGGTTTTAAACAGGAATTGCATGTCCTTCAAAAGGCTTGTGTGGGAAAGATCCTGGTCACTGTGATTTTTGGTAGATTTTTGTCCTCATCTGTGATGCAGGGAGTGTAACAGAGCTTGTTGTCAAGAAAATTCAGTCCCTATGGAAATTTTGCTCACCTTAATGCTATTCAAGACAAATATAGAGCATGAGCCTTGTTTTGAAAATCATGGATTTACTTCAGAACTATTTATACTCTGTGACCATCAACACATTTTAGTTGTCATATCTTCTTACCAGATACATTCTTTCGCCCTCTCTGCATCTCTTGCTTAGTGTGTTCTTTAACATGAAGAAATACAAATCCTGCAATATTTACACAGCAGTTTCAGTAGAAATCTAAGTAGTGATCAAGTATGAACTGAAGAGATTTGGGGGCAGTTATTTGTAACCCCAACAATTGTTGACTACACTGTGAATTAGATACCCACATAATTTTGCAAATCTGGTCCTTGACCCATGGTGAAAAGCAGGTGCCACATGGTACTTTTTACAGATGGATCATATGAACTGTGCATCTGTGAATAAGTGTCACAGAGGTATTTCAGCTTCCTTTTGCCAGCTGACAAATAGAAATCAAATGCAGATGTTTCAGCAGGAAGAGGGAGAGAGAGGGAGAGAAGTCAGTTCTCAAGGAATACATGGAGCCAGCCGAAATCTCTGGTGTATGGGTTAGAAAAGCAGGCATATGTGTGACTGGGGAATTTTTCCAGACTCATTTAAAAAGATATGATGAGCTCAATATTGTCAGCAGGAAGTTGAATCCTTCTGTGTATAATATTGGAGCTTGCAGCATTGGAGGGGAATTCACAGAGCACGAGGAATATGAATAGCTAACACAAGAGACTTGGATCATACATAATTTCTTATTTTCCCTAAACCTTCAAGGTAGTAGTGTATTGCTAAAGAGTAGGGGAAATGTGCATCATTATATTACTTCTTTTCATTTCTGTTACTCCTCTGGTTTCCCACTATATGAAATAAGATTTAAAACCAACAAAAGAAAACTATTAAAGAGGAGGTTGACTTCATAAAAGGGTGATTCGGTGATTCACCAGTAATGACTAGAGAAAACATGTAATATTTGTCCAGATACTCAAATATATATAAAATCTGGAAGAAAACCACAGTAAGACGCATTAAATAAATATATTCAACATTGAAAGTCAAGAATTCTGGTGTCTTTTAAAAGAAGAAACAGTGGAAGATGTCTTCATATATTTTCCCCTCTGGGAAGAGAAATAGGAAGCACATACTAGATCATATAGTCCTTTATCTTACATGTGGGGGAATCATTCTTTTTACATTACTGTTTCATATTCAATGCAGCAATACAATTCCTTTTGAGAGTGAGCACAAAGGAAATGAAACAGACAGGGAGAAAGGCCATCATTTCTTTACAGGGAGCACATGAGACGTCTGAACTAGCTGACGTGTCCTAGGACACCTTGAGTACTTTCCTACAACACAAAATTTTTCTTTCTTACTAAGGGGAAAAGTAGTACACACTCATTAAGTAGTGCTGTAAAGGTTAAAGCTATATTCATGAATTTTCATGGTATCTGTGTACCTGGATGTACCAAATTCCCAACCCTGTTGAACTGCCTTTCATATCTTAGTGACTCAGTCAAGACATGCCATGATTCTACTCTCACACCACCTTTCTGAGCCTTTGTTACCAAATGTGTGACCTCCATGCCAGTTCTTGGGAATCCATGTGCACCCATGTGTTCTTTTTCCATACTCATACCTCTAACAGGAGCTGTGGAACACTGAAGGGTATTCAGGAAACCACCTCTACAGACCCATTCTGAGAAAAACTTGTCCTTGATTAAGTTGCGGACATCTACTGCTGAAATCAAAGCACATCTGGGGTAAATAAGAGAAATGTCTAGCAACTTTTGATTATAAGACAGATCAGCACATGTTCCTGTAAGCCAAGTCATCATGACAGCAGTTAAAATCTTGCAATTCAGAGCTTAGTGCATGACAATCATGCAATGTACAGAAGAAAAAAACTAAAGAAGAGATTGCTACCATGCAATGGGAAATATATCCTTGGGCCATAGAGACAGCTATCTCTGGAGCCACTTTTGACAGAATTTCCTGTAAAATTCTAATGGCATTACACATATTAAATGCCACACCAGCTATTTATTTCTTTTCTGAAAAATGCACTTAAAAAGCATTTCCCCCCCATCTATTTCCAAGGTAAGGCCAAGGCAAGGGTATTAACCACTATTATCACATAATTACTTGTATCATAACTTTCTTTTGCTTATTTGCTTTCTTTGATAATTCTAACAAAGTAGCTCTTACATTTTGATTAAATTAATGTGAATATGAGAGAAGCAATGTAAGAACAGCATGTGCAACATATTATTGTCTTACAACAGGGTATTAAGGACTAGGCTATAGCCCACCAATTTAGACCTCTAATCTTTCTGAGCTAGCGTGGTATTAAAGTTTGCTTCTTTGCATAAAATAAATTGAATGTGGCTGACACAGCTGCACTTTCTTTTACATGGAAAAATGGCATTTGTCTTATTTTTTATGGATATTAAGCACAATGAATGGATGGATGATAAAATATCTTCAGAAATTATAAGTGTAAGGTGTATAAATTTTCATGCATATGAATGTTCTTTTCTTGAACAAACACAGTTAATTGAGTGATCAAATCTGTGCTGCAATTTTTAATACCTTTTACTAATTTTAACCCTTTTTTTTTAGCTTGAATTCTACCCAATGGAATTTGTTGTTTAAAAAAAAACAAATATAAGATCCCAATATTCCCTCACTCCAATACATCTATCTCTTGTACTGGGGAGCCCAGCACAGAACACAGATCCCCAGATGTGTCTCACCAGGGCTGAGTCCAGGGCAAGCATCACCTCCCTCAGCCTGCTGATGATGCACTGCCAGGGCTGATGGCCTCCCTGGCCACGAGGTGAGAATGACAGCTCTGACACTCTGCCAGACCACTGTGACACAGCTCTCAGCCCCAGCCTCTGGATTCTCTCCCACTGTCCCCATTTCTCAGGTTCAGACAAGTGGAGAAATTAAAGCAGCATGTCCAGAGCAGTTTGTGTGTTTGCAGAAATTATTGAAATATTGTAACAAATGGAAGTCTAGTGCTAAACACAGCCTGGTGGGGGACACAGCCTATTGCAGGATCCAGCCGTGTTCAGTGAAAATCTTGGAGCATCCTGATCCCCGCTGAGAATAAAGCCTGCTACTGCAGATGAAACAGCACAGATTCAACAGCGTGTATGGCAATTAGCAGGTGCAGCAAACATCAGCTGGTATTTCAACCAGTCCCCCGTGGCTTCAGATTTGGAAGCAACAGACAAATCTTATTTGTACATTAGTGTTTTGCTCTTTGGGGCACTAAGTTTGATATTCTTGTGATGTTTGTACTGTGGAATCATTTGTCCTTTACTGTTGTGAGGAATGGTGGCTCTGATACTTTGTCAAATTTTTTTACAAACATCAAAATATTATGGGATTTAGGCCTCAGGAAATTAAATATGTTTTTAATCTGGCTACTGTGATGAAAATGAATGAAACATATGGCTCCAGAAAGTAGTTATTTACCAAAAGAAAAACAAAGTAGCTGTGTATCTTTAATCAGCACATTATCTAATTAACATATTCCTTTGTTCTTTAGTCACTGTAACTGTAAAAGCAGATTTAGGTGTACAATCAAGCTCTGAAAAATGCACACCATGGTTTATGCCCTGCTTTCTTGATGTGCTTCCCCCATTTCAACCCCAGACTCCACACTCCAGTAAAATAGCAATTAATATGTGGAGTAAGACTCAAACCACCTTCTTCCTGTGTCTCAGTCAAACTCCCTCCTATCCTGGAAAATATGAGAAAGTGAAAGAGTGTCAAAACAGGTGAGAGACTGTAACCTTCAGATCAAACCTTCACTGGCTTGATGTGTGGGCCCATGTGGACCCCATGAGGTCAACAAAGCCAAAGTCAAGGTCCTGCTTCTGGGTCAGGGCAGTCCCTGATGTCAGCAGAGACTGGGGAGCAAAGCAGGGGAGAGCAACCCTGCAGAGAAGGACTTGGGGGATTCTGGTGGGTGACAAACTGTGTATGAACCAGCAGTGTGTGCTGGCAGCCCATCCTGGATTGCATAAAAAGAAGACTGGCCAGCAGCTCAAGACAAGGGATTTACCCCCTCTGCTCTCAAAACCCACATCTGGAGTACTGAGTGCAGCCCAGGGGCTCCAGTAAAAGAACATCGTTAATCTGTCAGGGGGAGGCCAGAGGAGGGCCACAAAATAGATCAGAGGGCTGGACCCTCTCTTGTGGAGAGAGGCAGAGAGAGCTATGCATGTTCAGCACAGAGAAGGCTTCAGGGACACTTTATTGTGGCCTTTCAGTATTTAAAGGGGGCTTGTAAGAAAGGTTGAGCAAAGCTTTTCACCAAGGCCTGTAGTGGCAGTACAAGGATTAACAGTATTAGACTAAAAAAGGGTAGATAGAAAGGTATAAGAGGGTGGGTATAAGGAAGAAATCCTTTACTGTGATGGAGCTGAGGCCCTGGCACAGGCTGCCCAGAGAAGTTGTCAGTGCCCCAACCCTGGAAATATTCATGGCCAGGAGGGGCATTGAGCAACCTGGTCTGATGGAAGGTGTCCATGCCCATGCCAGGGAGATTGGAAATAAATGACCTTTAAGGTCCCTTCCAACCCAAACCATTCCATGACTCAGTGACAGTAGGTTCTAGCTCTTACTTTAGAGGTGGATAGTTACCCATTACTATGAACAGGGCATTTTCTAGAATAAAACAGAGATGACCTTGAGAAAAATGGCCTTCCTGTCAGATCAGATATGACACCATGATACATCTTAGACTGGAATAAGATAAGCACTGGTTCACAACTGATCCTGATCCTGCTTAAATTAGAAAATACTACAGGTAAATGTGTTAGTCCATGTGATACCTCCTGCATCACTAAAAAACCAAAGGGGAAAAAGGACTACCATATTTGGGAATAAATTAGATGGAGCAAATAGAACTAGGATTTAAAGGTAAAATGCAGTGTCAAATTTAAGCTAAACATGAAGAAAATAATCTTCTTAACAATAAGAACTTTAAGACAGTGGAATGTTCTCTTGAGAAAGTGATGTAAAACTTCTAAGTTCAGCAATGCATACGGAAAGGGGTTTTAAATGTTGTTTGATCTGTGATAGAAAGAAATTGGTGAATCATTACAATGTACTTTGAAGTCCTGCAGAAGAAGATTTTAAAAATCTATGCCTTCCAGTCAAGTGTTGTAGCTGCTTCACTGCTCAGTTCATGATATGGAGATAACCACAAGAATTTTAAGAACTGATTTTTATGTGATGCCAGTTACCAGTAGGATCAGAAACAAAATGTTATGGACAGATGAACAGATTCATGTGGTTTTTCTACCAGCTACCTAAAGGGCCCACCAGGCAGTATAAATTACTCCTACCCACAACTGCATTTGACCTCTTTTCTGCAGTGAAATTGCCCTGGATATGTCTGCCTTGAATACGGGAAAAGAGCAGCAAGTCAGGTATATATTTTGAATTACCCACTCTGCTTTTTTAAATAACCTGGCCCAGAACTGCTAGGAAGGAGCACAAACCAACACAAGTTCCCATCACAGCTGAGGCATTCAGGCTCCACAAGGTCTCTGCAGCCCCTTCAGGAGCCCTGGCTGCCCCCACGTCCCCTCCCTGTGCAACTCTAACTGGCCAGACTGCAACCAAGGATTGCTCCACTTCCTGCAAGCTCTTGTTCTGCCTTCATGGTAAAACTGGCTGGAGAGACAGCCAAGAAATATTTTTCCCCCACATTTTCTTGAAAATAAAAAAAAAATACATTCCTAGCCCATTCCCTGAAATTAGGGTTGACTTAGTGAAAAAAATGAGCAGAGGTAATAAAGATTCTTTTTCTCCTGAGAAGAAATAAAGAGATGAAAATTCTGTTTCAAATAAAATATTTTAACTAATTCACAATTTTAACTACTTGACTACTTATTGCCAAATGCCACAAGCATCCATGCTGGTAACCTCAGCACAGAGTGAGAGGTCACATCCTGCTCCTGTGGTCATCAATGCAGGGGTGCCTGCACAACCCACTTTTGGCAAATTGTCTATTCTGGTGAGAGAATGTGAGGAGTGGGGATGTGTGTGTGCATTTGTCTGTGTGTACATATTGAATGCAGAAACCTGGTTGTTAGAATATTCACCCAAAACTGATCATGCTCAAGAAAAAAATTATTGTCAACTGGATTAAATAGTAATAGGGGAATTATAAAAAGGATTTGATACAAAGAAGCAGTCACTGGGAATAGATTAAAAGAAGCATGAAAATTCATAACCAGAGGGAAAGACTTTGCAGTGGAAAGGACAGGAAGGAAACCTGATTTGGCAGTGACAGAAGTTGCCCTGGGGCATCACAGCCCCAGCCCAGCCCAGAGGCATGTCCCTGTCACTGTCCCTGCCCGATCTGGGAGGGTCCTGAGCTGGTGAGCAGCTGCTCCCTGCAGGGTACCCATGGGGAGCTCTTTCCCATCAGTGTCAGCAGGTTCCTGGCACGTCCAGCTCTCCCCAGGTGCCCCCATGCCCAGGTGGGTGGGGTTACTGGTTACACCCCTGTCTTGGGGGGGTGTGAACATAATCACATGTGTGCACAGGTGATATGAACATTTTGGGACTAGTTATGGAAGAATGTTTAGGATGTTGTGTTTATCGTTATAATTGTTGGCAGTATTATCATTATTTGCTTGTTATTTATTTTGAAAGTGTGTAATATTGCAGGTTATCTACTGTATTAGATATGAGTCCTGGATGTATTGTTTGTTGATTGACAATTAGTTACATGTTGCTAAGAAATCAATAAACTGCTTTGATCCTTAGATTTAATTTAGGCATTGTGAAATGAGCACTTTTTCCCTGTCTGTGAGAAAGCATTCAAAGAATTTGTACTGGCCAAAGGAAAACTTGCAACAAAACACTTGTAAAGCCTGCCAGAAGGAGGATGTGGGGAATGCAGAGGCCTGCCAGCCTGACCTCAGTGCCCAGCAAGGTTATGGACTGGATCACCTTGAATACAGTCAGATGGCACATAGAGGACTGCCAAGAGATCAGGCCCAGTCAAAGCAAATTCAGGAAAGGCAGGTCCTGCCCAAACAGCCTGATGTCCTTTTACAACCAGGTGACCCACCTAGTGGGTGAGGGAAAGGATGTGGGTGCTGTCTACCTGGACTTCAGCAAAGCCTTTGGTCCTTTCTCCCACAGAATTCTCCGAGAAAAGCTGGCAGCCCATGTGTCCTAGGTTACAATTTAAATGTATTTAAGTATTCTATTACCACAAGCTGTGGGGCATTAGCTGTTATCTCCTGCTATGACTCACCCCTGATAACAGACAATGAGCCATCAAGGACCCACCATATGACTCATGGGTTTATCTCATCCTATTGTGAGATGCTCCACCCAGGAGGGAGGAGCCAAGCATTCCCACCTGGATATAACCTGGATTTAGACCTGACCAAGGCAGCCCTGTCTATTGGGTTCCTAGAGTACAAGAACTGCCACTGGACCTTCAGCTAGAGACCAGATCTTCCCCAGGATCACTGCTTCAATAGAACAGTATACTTTACCTGGACTTCTACCACCACCCTAACAGGGTGTCAGGTTGTATCTGTCTTTGTCAGTGCTTTTCCTTGTATTATTGCATTTATTTTTAATTTTCCTAATAAATTTTAATCCTGACTTGAGATCTCCCACTGGTTTGTTCTCAAACTAATACACCATGGCTTGGGCAGGTGCATGCTTGGGCTGTGAACTGGCTGGATGGCCAGGCCCAGGGAGTAGTGGGGAATGGAGCTGCATCTAGCCAGTGCCTACTCTTAGTGGTGGTTGCCAGGGCTCAGTATTGGGTCTAGTGCTGTTCAATAACTTTATTGGTGATCTGGATAAGGGGATTGCGTGTACCCTTAGTAAATTCATGAATGACACCAAGCTGTGAGGGAGTGTTGATTTGCTGGAGGATAGGAAGGCTCTGCAGAGGAGCCTGGACAGGCTGGAAAGATGAAATGAGACCAGTGGCATGGGGTTCAAGAGCAAGTGCTGAGTCCTACGCTTTGGCCACAACAAACCCCTCCAGTACTACAGGCAAGGGAGAGAGAGGCTAGAAAACTGCCCAAAGGAAAAGGAGCTGGGGGTGCTGGTCTACAGCAGCTGAACATGAGCCAGGTGTGCCCAGGGGGTCAGGAAGGCCAGTGGCAGCTGGCCTGGGTCAGCAATAGTGTGGCAGCAGGACCAGGGCAGTGATTGTCCCCCTGTGCTCAGCACCGGTGAGGCCACAGCTCAAATCCTGTGCTCAGATTTGGAACCTCACTGCATGATGGACTTTGAGGTGCTGGAACATGTCCAGAGAAGGGCAACAGAGCTGGGGAAGGGTCTGGAGCACAAGTCTGGTGAGGAACAGCTGAGGGAGCTGGAGGTGCTTAGCCTGGAGAAAAGGAAACTCAGGGGGGAGTTTATCACCCTCTGCAACAGCCTCAAGCTATGCTAGGGGTGGTCCAGGACATCAGAAGGAATTGCTTCATGGAAAGAGTGGTTAAGAAAAGGGTTGTTAAACACTGGGATGGGCTGCCCAGGAAAGTGGTAGAGTCACCATCCCTGGAGGTGTTCAAGAAACGACTGGGTGTGGCACTTGGTGCCATGGTCTGGTTGACAAGTCCAAAGGTTGGGCTCAATGATTTCAAAGGTGTTTTCCAGTCTGAATGATTCTGTGATTCTGTGGAAATTTGAAGATTTCAAAAAATATTTTCGTAATGGCAAAAATAATAATTTATATCACATTATTCCTTCTAAGAGTCTCAAAAAGTGGTGTTAGATACATAATATAATTTTACATTGCTTTCTCTTTAAAGGTTTTTGAGAATTTTTCATAGGAGATACTGACTTTTGTGAAGACAAAAACAATCCATCAGATTTTGGCAAAGATACATGTTTACCCACAGACACAACATGAGGCATGTGGTGTTAAAAAATTCCAATATTCTATTTTATGCATTAAGATAAGTTCCTCCCTAACTCAAATGCCAGAGCTGGAAAATGAATTTAAATTCTGTCCTCACAAAAAAATAGATATTTTCCTTCAAAATTTTTGTTACAGATTTTTGAAGAGTGAAGGTATATATTGTAAGACTTACAAGGGAATACATAGGTTTACAAGAAGCCTCAGAATAGCTTTCAGTCAGTCTAAATTGGCCCTTATTAAATTAAATCTAGTGTCATTTCACATCACCCTGTGAAATCTTATGCTAAGACTTTGTATGATAAATTGCAACAGTGTGAAATCATTCATCTAAGGAATTCCAGTGGGAAATTAGTTTTTCCATTTTCTCTAGCTTTTGACTGTATGTAGTGATTTTAGAAGGGTCTTGTTTGCCAACGACATAGAATAGGAGATATGTTTGGAAGACATTTTCATATGAAAGAAAAGAAGGAGCTCAAATGTCTGCAGAAGTCTGTGTGAAATCCCTGCACAAACTGGAAGCACTACCGCGTGTTCAGGTAATTGTCTTAGGAACACCACATTTCTGCTGTAGGAATGAGATATTTACTTGAAAATGACTCAATAAGAGAGGTTTCCATAAAAATCATGTTCTGTAAAAAACCCAAACCAAAACAAAAAAACCTCAACAAACTTGAAATATCTAAAAAGCTTGTGAGAAGTAATCATCAAGATATAATTTCAATGCCATCTGTCTAACTTTCCAATGCCTGATGCACTCAAAAGTGGAATGAGCTCCAGGTTTATCACTTAAAAATGAGGATTTTCTACACCCTTTGTCCAATTTGATATTTTTATGTTTTCCAGCCGTGAAAAAATCTATGAAATAATGTAAAACATTATCAATTTCTACTGGCCAGCTGAATGTTATCATACAAGCAAACAAAAAAGATAAAAAGAAAAACCACCTTTCTTCTCTCAAAGATTCAGTATGCTTGTTTTGAAAAGCTGAGGCTTGTTCCACTTCACTAAAAATATTTAGTTCACTAAGATTTATGAATACAACTGCTTGCAAAAAAAAAAAAAAGTTCAGGATTTCATTTTGTGTAAATGCATGTGGCAGTACAAATGCTCCAAGAAGCCACTTATGTTTTGAAGAAAAAGAAGAACCTGGTAAACAGCCAGAACGTGCAGAGGCACCAAATTGTAAGGGTCTGAACTTGTCTCAGATTATTCATGATCAGCTCAGTGTGCATTAATCTAACTGCAAAACAAAAATCCAATAAGATGTTCAGTGGCTTTAGTAAGCACTCGGAAACTAGAACTGAACAGAAACATTTTTTTCTCTAGGCATTGTTTTAATTTAAAAAAAAAAAGAAAACAGATTTTGTTCCATTTTTTGTTAGAATATGAAGTTTTGTTGCATTTTTTAAAAGTTTAAAGCAGAAATTAGCTTTAATTTTCTTACAGGGTGGGGACATATGTGCACATAAGTATGTTTTAAATTCACTCATCTTTCATTTTCCACTTTTAAGGTGGTCCCTTTTTTTTTGCATATCTTAAAATTACAGAATAAATCCAATGTGAAGAGGCTTTCAAGGGTCTGGGCTTGTGTCCCAAGCATTGTTAGATATGAGATCAGACCAGGCTTCTCAGGGTTTTTTCTTGAAAGACCTACAAGGATGGTGACTGCCCAACCTCTCTGGACCACCTGTTTAACTTCTTAGTTACCTGGCCCAGCCTGGACCTGAGGTGTTTCCTGCCCACTGTCCCTCATCCTGCTGAGAAAAGCTGAGATCCTTGGCCTCAACAGCCTCCCTGTGGACAGAGGCAAGTGTCTCTTGGTACCCTGCAACGAGCCAGGCTTCTCATGGGGCCACTGCTCCCACCCCAACCATCCTGAGGGTTCCCCAGCACTTGCCTTGCTTGATCAAAGTCTGTTTTCCACTGGGAGACCCAGCTGGATGCAGAACTCCAGGTTTTTTAGCCCTTTTTGTTGACTCTCTTTTCTTTCCTTTTTTCATTTGCAATAAAAGGTGAAAAGTAGAATACATGATAAAAGAAAAAAAAAACTAAAAGGAAAATATTTACTTGAAAAATCAAGGCTCTTTTCCAAAATATTTGCAATGGTAAACACCAGTTAATAGGGAAAGAACCTTGCAAAACAAAAGAGATTTTGATATTTTGAAAATAATTTTTAAATTACTATCCTTATTTCTCCCAAAATAACATATATTTCCCCTCTGAAAACTAAATTTAAATTACGCAATTTTAAAAATGCTAGGTTTATACTAACACAGAGTTGATTAAATTGACCAAGGAACCATCCAGAAGAACTGGATGCAATTACTGTGGATCAATGATTGTGATAAAGACACAAAATCATAATCTGACTAATGAAACACCCTTGATATATTTGTTGGATGAAAATTGGTTTACATACTGTACAGATTGGGGATATGGTCCTGTTGTCATTGCCAAAGAATTAGCACAGAATCAAACAATTAGCCAGGCAAGAATGTTACTAAACCTTTTGCAACCAGGGAATGTGCAAGCAATTATTTTATCTCAATGTGACAAGAGAAAATTACATTTAAACTGTGCTGCCAATAAACATAGCATCTTTCCCTTTTCCAGGATTGGTGCCTCAAGCAAGACCTGCATGATTCAGACTTGAAAAGTTTCTGAGCATTTAAAAAATTCATTAATCCTGATTATCTGACATCTCCCCTGATAGATTAAAGCCCTAAAAGAATTCTTTAAACTTCTTCTCTGCCAGAACTTTACTTGTAGCTCTGGAATTACAGAACAGTCTAGGACAGCACGGATACCTGAAAAACACCTGGTGTGATTGTTTGGTAAAAGCAGAGTAGATGAAATTATCTGTGACCCTGGCAAGACAAGTACAAATATTTCTGGTGAAGGAGACCACACCAGTTCTCTGTGGAACTTTTTCAAATTATTAATTCTTCTCACCATGAAGATTTATTTCATGCACCTAAACAGAATTTGCCCCTGTGCCCACAGCCTCTTGTCCTGTCCCTCCTTGTGCAGAAAGCAGCTTCTCCTACTCTGTACCTATCTTTAAGGTATTGAAAGGCTGTGATTAGATCTCCCTGCTGAGTCTTCTCTTCCCTAGGCTGAATGTTCCTAACCTTTTCAAACTTTTCTCCAGCCACCTTGGTGACCCTGTTTTGTATGTCTTTTGAACGAAGGCTGGACCAAAACTGAGCACTCTATTTCACGTGTGGCCTAAATAATCACACTTTATCACCTGCTACATATATTCTTACAGATCCATGCAGCTAACACAGAGTCTGCTGCATGGTTTCACAGCTGATCCATGTTCAGCTTGCTCCTCACAGCCCTCTAGGTCTTTCCCACATTATCTATATTCCAGACATTCATCCCCTAGCTGTTACTGCTGCTTGGGATTATTCCAGCCCAGGTGCAGGACTTTGCATTTCTCTTTGTTAGACATCATGCAGATCTTTCAGTTTATCAATGCATCCCTGTATAACGGCTCTTCCTTCTGAAATATCTGCTTCTAATCCTAATTTGGAACCTACTTATCCAGTCACTGAACAGAGGTCAAGACATGTCACCATTTCTACTCAACTACTCAACATGGTTTAGATTTGAAAATCTAAAGAAAAAGTACTCACAATAAAAACTTTGCATTCAGGAAAATATGAGTGGTGAAAATAAATAACTATACAATAAGTTCGAAGAAACAGCATGAAAGTATATGAAGCCTATTTGGAAGCATCAGACAGAATTTTAGATCTATGCAATCCATTCTTCTATGTAAATAGTAGATTAATGATACAGAAAACCGAATAAAGACACAGTTGACACATAAAACTCATATTTATATTCAGTAACAACACTGTTACGGCAATTAGCCTACCTCAGAAAAATGTACTTACATAAAGCAGGTATTAGGCCATTAAATTAAGAGGGAAGAGACACGAAGATGCCATGCTGAAGCTTCCTGCAGTTGGTGAAGAAATGTCTGTACAAATGCCCTCTGGCCTTGGGAATGACTGAAATGGTAACGAGAGTTGTTTGCATTTACTATGCAAGGCTATCACCCATAACTTTGCTGGCAGAAGATGAAGAAATTCACACCAAAGAAAAGCTACTGTTCTGCCTCTGAGCTGGAGAAGTCCGTGGTGCCTGGATCAATTGGATGCTGAAGCAGCTGCTGCTCAACAGATGCTGTAACATGTTCTGTTTGGAATCAGGAGCTTCAGCATTGCCCTTGGGATGCCCAGCAGCCAACACACACTTGTTTGGTAACTATTTGCACCTTTATCTTTCAATAAACTGGATTCTATGACATTTAGAAGCCAAGATTATTGTCTCACTGAAATATGGCAGCTGAGAATATAGTCCAGCATACAAGAATTGGAAGTCTAAAATTTAGATAATCTGTTTGTACTCCAAAAATCCTTCTGTTTTGAAAGTTTCTATCTTCTTGCTCAAACGGCTTTAATATCTTTCATTACCACCCCCCCAAACAAATAGAAAACAACAAGCTCAGAAACATTTTTTCTATATATAAATGCTCCAAATTTAAACAAAAAAAATCTTAATTGCTTCTCAAGAAACTTTCAGACATAAAAGCCTTTCAATTTCTTAGACAATTCCATCTCTTCACTAAATTTCTGCAGGTGTGTCTGGATTTTTTAGTTTATTTTAACATTTTCCCAAACACCTCTAGTACTATTAAAACTATGCTGAGAAATGCAGTTGGAATGACAAGCGTAGGCACAGCCAAATTGTTTATAAATTTTCCTTCTGAATTCTCTTCATCATACATTTCCATTCACTTACTTGGCATTTAATTTCCAGTCAGAGAAAACTTTAATAAGATTTGCTCACTTAATTGCTCAGTCTGTCGCTGCCTCACTGTCTGGCCTCTCAAACACATCAAGGATTTTAACAAGAATTTGCTGACTACAGAATATAAATACTAGTTAATTAATTTACCAGTAGTACCCATAACACCCAGAGTTTACTTCTCAAAATTGCAATTTTTCATTAGGATAGAGTTACTACTTCCAGGTTCTCTCTTTACACCAGTAACTGAATACCTAATAACTTTCTACATTAATGTAAATAAATAGATGCACTTCTAAATGTTGTCTTTTTCAGGCAAGCATATTACCCGTTGTGAACTCTTTTGGCTGGACATATATCTGGTCAAGCATAATTTCTAGTTTATTAACTGCACAACAAGATTTATCATGGCAGTGTAAGACAATCCAGGAAAAAAAATAAAGAATGCTTAGAATTACTCACCTTAATATCTTTTTTCTCTTCCTTGCCAGATGTTAAGAAAAAGGGGACTCTGAACCAAGAATACAATTTGGTAAATATCCTATACCAATAGCTTTCAAGACTTCATGTTACTGCTCTTCTATTTTTTTTTCAGTAAAGTAAAAAGCATTTTATGGGTAATTATCCCTGGGGGAAATTTTATTATATGATCCGATAAAGAAAGGAAACTACACCACTCTAGAAAATATTGTTTGCTAGTCATCAATAAACATTCTAAGAACCTTTCCCATAACTTTAGATTTTCTCATATCGCATGACTATAATTTTTATCTTCAGAGAGATACATCAGAGGGTTATGTTAGCACAGAATGACAGCCATCCTGGGACTTAGGAAACAAAGATTGTGCTCAGCCCAGCCAAAAATATTATTCACATGAAAAAAGTCCCAAAGCAATGAAGACAAATCCTTGTCTGGAGAGGATGTGTAGTACCACAGCAGCACACTTTGTGATGAGAAAAGACAAAGTGTTGTTTCTCTATAAATTCCTGCTCAGCAGTTGTACAGTCAGAAACTCTGTTTAAGCTGTCTTTGGTGGAATGAAATGATGGAGAAATTGAAGGTTCAAAATGCTCCACAATTTAGTAAATAAGCCCTGCTGAAAGGTTTGGGTTTTTTTTCCAAAGTATCCACTCTCAGTAAAGCAATGATGACAATTCATCCAAAAAGAATGGTTTGATGCCAAGGAAAGGCTGCCCTCAGGGATGTGTCCCTGAGCCCCTGAAAGGAGTCACATGCCAGCAGAGCATGAGTTGTTGGTGTCAGAGACAGGGAGGGACACTGAACCATGCTCACACTGTTTTGAGTAAAAAAACCAATTATTTCTACAAACACGAGAGAAATTGTAACACGGGCACAGGGATGGATTTAAAAGTGCAATGTTTCAGTATTTTAATTTTACATTTTATTGGAGCAAATGGGAGGAGTGGCCCATCCTGCCAAGATTTGTGTAGAACCTTATGGCATTTGTAGTTAGACTAATGTGTGCACACAGTGCAACCTGTGGAGAAATAATTTTAATAATTTTTGAAACTTTAATGCTTTTGATAGCACACCTTTTAGCAACTTACAGAGATTTACTGATGTTGTAGACAACGCTGCAACTCAGAAGATCTCTGAGGATTTTCTGGTTTTGTGTGTCACAGGTGTGAATGGAAATAAATGAATAATGCAACATTGTTCGGTAGAAAGACTTTGAAGTAATGAGTCAGCTTAATTAGGAGATGCTGTCCCCCTGGTTTCTCTACAGAGAAAGGAAATGGCACTGGAAAATGCACAAGGGCAAAGCAAGGAAACAAATGTGCATGATAGGACACAAACCCAAGGGCCTGACAGAGCACGACAGGAAGCTTTGGGCAATGAAGAAGTCTGCACAAGTTCACAGTGATTAACTGTGACAGTGTCTTCACTCCTGGGCTCGGATGTGTTTTTGTGGTGTTGGTTTAGGGGCATACCCTGTCTGTGTCTGCTCCCTTGGCAGGGACAAAGTCTAGCACCTTGACTGCTCTCTTCACACTCTCTTTCCTGCACAAGGAAACTCCACTCTTCCTCTGGGCATGCAGAGGCCATAATGTGCTTTCAGGGGGCACTGGGAAGCCCAAGATCCCAGGCTGAGCTGTGACTCACAAGTGCAGATGCCTGAGGAGTCAGCTGCCATCAGGAGATGCTGCAGTACTGACACAGGTTACAGGCTCACTGGTTGTATTGAAAACAAAACCGAGCTCAATGCTGTGGGCTGATCATCCCCTCAGCCTAATTTCTAGCACATTCAGAAGCCATGAGTGTGGCTGAAACAAACTAGATTTCTGCTGGACAATGCCTGGCCATGATGCAGCAGTAAGGGCCAATGAACTCAACATAGGGGAAAAATGTGCACCAGCTTTGTTTTCTTCACTGTATAAAGTCTTCTAATGGTATCTGGTATATTAGCACACCACCACATGCTCTCCTTTTTGTTTCAATACTCTGATAAGCTGTAACATTATCCTCACATTATTGCAGGAACTTTGTACTGAAAACTTACTCACAGAAATTTCTTATATATTGGAGCCACGGAGCAGCACATGGGGCACTGACTTACAGCTGAATACTGTGTACTGTGGACTTGTATTACCATGTATTATCATTCATTTCCTATTTATTTATCTAAATAAAGAGAAGAATCCTTTTTTTTAGCAGTGCAACTCCAACTAATAGAATTTGGATTTAAAGTCTCTTATAGCTCTCCATAGGGTTAAAGCTGGGAAAGTGATTATGATTGAAGATTCTTTCTAGGTTTTGAGCCTGGTCCTAAACCATAAATCTAGAACATCCTCATGGATGGAATCTAAACAAACAACATTAACTACAGTGAGCTGAGGAAAGAAAGGCGGAATGTTCCACAAAATCCTGAGGAGTCAGCCCTGGAGTCTCATTGTCATAAAGGGATCAGAAAAATAAAGCTCAGGTCTAGGAATGTAGCCAGAGGAATGGCTTACTGATCTAGGCAAACACATTAAGATCCAGTGTTTGAGGACCTGATTCATCAGCTTGTTAAAAATCCAACAGCTTTTACCAGATTACAAACTTTCAGTTCAATTCCTACTGCTGAACAAGTTGGGACAGGCTTTGAAGAGTGTGGGAAATACAAAATTAAATAAAACCCCTGGAAATCTTATACATGCTGGTTTCATAGAATTCTGCCCTGAGTCTGGAATCTCAAAGTTGGCCAGTACTGTCACATACCAAAAATGCCACAGTATTTTCCAAAAGAAGTGCAGTAAGGCAGATTCTCAGCTTAACAGAGCCTCCTACTTAGAAGGGCAGATGTACAATGAATGTAGAACTTCCCCTCAGCAGAAGTAGTGGCAGCAGAGAAAGGTGCAGTGAAACTTTTTCCTCTCACCATCTGATATTCAAACATGATCTTTAGTCTTTTGTGTGCAATGGAGACTGAGGTGTTGGGAAAACTCTGGGAAGCCATTTCCTTTAACACACAAAGTTCTCAGGTTCCTTTTCCTTAACTGGTATGTCTCTCCCAAAAAGATAGCAATTGTGCTCATTTTCATGATAAGACAGAAGCCTGGGAAAATAAACTGATTATTTGACTTTACTATATATAGATATAAATGTATATATATACATATCTAGTATACTGGGTATACTTTAAAAATACAAAAATCATTGCACAAGCTTGACATTATACCTATGTCAGCACACTCTATCTTTCAAATCCCAGTGCAGGAAAAAAACCAGTTATTCATGCACTACACTCAGCATTCAGAAGCTATGAAATTTTTCTTGAAGTCAGCCATTATATGGCTCTTCTTTATTCAGTTCTCAAGAGGAAAAGAAAGGCCTGTGAGGACAGCAACAATCTGTGTTATGCTGTGTTGAAATATGGAATTCCTTTGTTGTGCTGTATTAAGTGCCACCATGAGGAAAGATGAGGTCAAGGGGAAAAAAATCCTGCAGGATTCCACAAAGCCATAGCTTCCACTGCAGTGCTGAAGCTCAGATTGCCTCTGTGAGAAAGCTGTTAGAGAAATACACAAAGGGCATTTTAAAATCATTTTAATAATAAAATATACGTCAGAACCATACTGAAAACTAGACTTCAACTCAGTGAACCATGTTTTCATGCATTATACAATGTCAATTGCCATGCAAATAGCTATGAAATAAAGCTAAGTGTAATTTAGGAGTTCTGTGTTTCACCAACTGTCAGAAAGCACTCGGTGCATTACATTCCAAAAAACATCTCATGACAATTACGATGAACAGGTAGAAAGGCTGGGGAACAGAAGAAACCACTGAAAGTCCATTTGGAATTGTGGGGCAGAGATTGCCTTCAACTCAGATTATCTTCAATTACAAAAATTTTTCTGGGATTGAAGACGCACCTGAATCTTTAAGAATTCCTTAAGAATCTAAGGAGTGAAACACCCTAAAGATTTGGAGACTCTTTCCAATGACAACAAAATATTTAAGCTCATGTTTTTATGTACAAATTACTTTCTTAACTGGTTAATTGCAATAGAGATTGCACCTTTCTGGACAAAAAATATCTATAGCCTGTATTTATATTATGACTTTTCTCCTCAAAACAGCTGTAAAATGATAATTCCAGTCATGAATACTATCTGTCTGACACTGTGCTTGGCCTCTGCTTTAACTTACACCATCAATTTCTTGTGGTAGAGGAACCTGCACGTGGAAGGTGGAGGGACTAGTTCTCTACCCCTTTGGTTGTCATGAACCTGACTGAAACAGGCCTGGCACCAACTGTACTGTGCCCAAGTTTTTCTGAAGACATTTCAGCAGATCTTTGTCCTTTGATATGCCTCAAAGGTCAGTGTTTCCACTCTGCACTACTGTCTCTGTCTCACTAAAAAGACAAAGAGAGCAGAGGACCTGTGATTACTCAGAAGTGTGAAGATGATGGAAAGGAATCCCCTGTCAGACAGTCCCAGTGGTATGAACCTGCCTAATGCCTTCTGCTAGCAAGGAAACCAGTTTATCCAGGTGCCAAGACTTTTTCAATTGATTCAAAGAAGCAGAAATTTGTTGCAAGTATTCTGTAAAAATAGTGAAACAATGCTACCAGCACAGTCATCACAGAATCACAGAACATGCCAAGTTGGAAGGGAACTATCAAGATCATCAAGACAATTCCTGACCCTGCACAGAGAACCCCAAAAATCACACCATGTGCCCAAGAGCATTCTTCAAATGCTTCCTGAATTGTCAGGCTTGGTGCTGTGACCAGTTTTCTGGGAACCCTGTTACAGTCCCCAGCCACCCTTTGGGTGAAAAACTTTTCATAATATCCAGCCTAAACCTCCTCTGACACAGCTTCAGGCCATTCCCTCAGGTCCTGTCACTGTCACCACAGAGCAGAGATCAGTGTCTGCCCCTCCTCTTCCCCTCACCAGGAAGTTGTAACTGCAATGAGCTTTCCCCTCAGGCTCGTCTTCTCCAGCCTGAGCAGACCAAGTGCCCTCAGCTGCTTCTCATATGGCTTTACCTCTAGACTCTTCACCATCCTCATTGCCCTACTTTGGACACTCTCTAACAGCTTAATGTCTTTTTTATATTGTGGTAATCAAAACTGCACACAGGTCTTGAGGTGAGCCACACCAATGCAGAGCAGAGTGGGACATGACGTGTTGATAAAAATAATAATTGGGTACATATACATCTTCCAGTTCTTCTTCTCCTGCCCCAAAAGAGACTTCTACAGCACCAACTTTATCTCTGAGGAGAAGTGCACAGTGTTTGCTGTTTGGTTTGGGGATTTGTTTTTTGGGTTTTTTATTACATTATCTGCAGGGTTTATCTAGAAGAAGGGAGGCAGAACTAAAGGTTGCAGCTGAATAGCAAAAAACCAAAAACAATGATACTCCTCTCCTTCCTTAATCTCATGGGTCCTAGCAGTTATTAATGGAAGTATACATTCTTGTCTTTTCAGAAGCCTTTAGATGCAAATCATTAGAGTTTGGACTGCAGTGAGGCAAGGAGAGTGACAGGGTGGATCTCCTGGCACTTGGCAAAGAATGATGTGGCACATATCAGCCCTGAAGAGAATTGCAGCTTTGGGCTGCTATTTGGGGTATAATGGGCACACTGTGTTAGGAAAGAGTTCCTGCTTGCCTGTAATTCAGGCAAAACTCAGTCTCAACTGAATACTGAGTGAAGCCAGAAACATCTGCTAAAGCTGTCATGGGAACTCTAGTTTCAGAGTAATGTGTGCTGAGAGAGGAGAGAAATGGATGTTCAACAGGTGCCTCATGGAGACAAGTGGCTTTTTCAACATCTTATGAAAAAAACTTCAAAAAGACAAGTTAAGGGCAAGAGAGTGTGTGATACCAGAAACACTTACTTAAAACTGTTCTAATAAAGTAAAAGGTGTTACATAAAGAAGAAATTTCATATGTTGGAAGTCTTAGGGCAGATGGATCAAAAATACTTAAAGATCACACAGATGTGTATTTCAAAGGCAAAGTTCAGGTAAAAACAAAGTCAATTACAGGCTTGAATGACAGAAAGGATGGTGTTAGAAACACCCAACAGTTTCAGAATTCGGATGATAAAGATGATGTTAGAAATATTTTGACATACAGGAAGTCTAAGCACCATCAATATGATGGTAAAAGTTATAGAATGGGATCAGTCCAAATATCTCAATCATATAACAAGTTATGAAAGAGTCATTGGAGACCCTTGTACACAAGAAACAAAGAAATGAAATCCAGCAGAACAAGATCACTAATGATATTACAGTCGGACACATTTTGCTGAGTATAGCTTTATTTGTGGGAATACAATATTGTAAAAACTCAGCTTTTTCTTTGATTTAAGAGAACAAAACTAAAATAGCTAACCTGGAAGTGTAATTGGATTGTTAAATGTGGAAATTATCACAAACAAAATGAGGAACTGGAACAAAAATCCCTGAAGTGTTGAGGAATGTTCATGTGTAGTTGTATTTGCAGACACTAGATTTCCAATGTTAATTGAAAATTTTACAGTAAAGTAGTATGTATCTTGAACTAAATGCAACTGGAAATATACCTGGTTTTGACTTCCAGCATCCTTTAAGATCAATTTTAACTAAGCCATTAACTGGCGTGACAGTTCCTGCGAGACAAAATTCTTTGTTAAGTCTTCATTGCTACATAACATCAGTACTACATAAAAATGAATATTAATGTCAGATTAATAACTGTGAAACCATTTAAAGATAACAGTCTTTAAATGCCAGATATTACCACTGTAAGCAAGGGGCAAGAGGTATTTCATAGAAAAGTGGGTTGATAAGTGACAAACCCTGTGGTTTCACCCTCTGATAACAAGATAGCTGCACAGCCTGTATTTAAACAAAGCAAATTCCTTGCTGCCTTCTTTTTCTGTGAAGAAAATTAAGCAAGACAAAGTTTGTGCTACTTCTTTCTCTATTCGCAGTCAAGTTGAAAAT
Source organism: Lichenostomus cassidix (assembly GCF_008360975.1). NCBI lineage: Eukaryota > Metazoa > Chordata > Aves > Passeriformes > Meliphagidae > Lichenostomus > Lichenostomus cassidix. Next base: position 11,400,408 of record NC_139479.1, on the reverse strand, counting down.
AAGCAGCACTTTAAGAACACCCAGGCATGCATGTTTTATTTCTGTTTAGCAGATAAGCCATTCTGTGTGAAAGTTTTCACTTTGGAAATTGTTATTGCATTCTGCATATGTTATTCTGCAGTTTCAGAGGAAAAGATAAGCTTATCACCTTAGTTTTTACTTAATTTTTTTCTACATTAGAATATCTATATGTCTCCATCCTGCTTCTTCTCTGTAAACAGTTTCACTGCATTAAATGAGAAAGGACAGGAGAATAAATAAATTTTGCTCTGCCCTTGAAATCACACTGTTTTTAAGCTAAAGGAGTCTGGGTGTTTCCACTCTGCCCTAAGCAGCTTTAAAAGTGAGAGTGGAAGGTGACAACATAAACTGTTACAATAACTCTCCTAGGAGCTGCCTTGCTGCAGATGGATTTGATAGCAATGTGTTTGTCAGACTTGTAGCACTGCTGCAATCCATCAGCTGAGGACAGTCCTGGGTGAGTGTCCTGAGTGCTGATCAGAGCAGCTGCACCAGCAAACTGTGTCTAACCTGACCCAATGGCCATGAACAGGTTTAATTGCTTAATGAAGAGATTATGGTATTAAATACTCTGGCAAGGTTTATTTTTCTATTTTCGTGGTTTTTTTTTTTCTTTTCTGAAACACTGTATTAATGTGAACGGTAGGTATTTATTGTGTCTGATAAAAGGAGGTAACTGTAAAAGGCCAAGGCCATATCATAATCACAAATTGAAAAATTCTGTTACTAGAGATTAGATGCCTGGAAATTATTTGATGTTGAGTAAGAAGCAATATAATTTTCCTCCTGCCCCCTAAGACAAAGTATTGCATAAAAAACATTTAATTAAGGCTATTCTCCAGGGTACTGAATTGTTTCCATTAAATGTCCACCTCTCCTGACTTCTGCTCATTTTGGGAAATTAATTGAAAACAATTATGTCTTAGAACTGTTTTGTCTTTTTGCTTTAATGAGTTGACTCCTATGCAGGTCTCCTACCTCTTAATAATGATATTTTATCTTGTAATCAGTGTATGAGATGTTCTTTATATTGATATGTACTTCAAGCTGTGTCTATTTGTTAGTTTTTTGCAAAGTTAAAGAGCATCTTATTTCGATTGGGACAGATTCTACACAAAGCATTGAAATTTAATGTGGGTATTTTGCAGAAGAACTAGCAGAGGTATTATTTGGCTTTATTTAAACATAGTCTAATTTTATTTTTCTTAGTGACACTGTGGTTATAAGTGGAGAGGAGGTTAGTGAAAAGACAGTGGTTTACATGTGTCATCCAGGAAAGGACACAGCACGCTGGCAGTATGTTATGTTTCTGGAGAGGGGTAATACCTACACTTTAGATCTAGTCCCTGAAATATGACAGAGATCTTACTTCTAATTTCAGATTCCCTTTTTTTTTTCCCTCCAAACTGAATAACAACCACATCAGCATTGGATTTTAATATCTTTATATATTAATATATCATATCTCAAAACCAAGACTCCTTTCACAGAGAGATCCTTGGAGAAAAGAAATATTTCCTTTGGGAAAGTATTTAGTGTCGCATCTTTAAGCACACATAGTCTCAGTGACTGCACTGGAATCTCTGACTTGCACATTTAAATTCAAAACTCAAAAATGCTCTGAAAGTAAGTAGTCTTATCAGGCTAATATTTGAAAGCCCTGGGTGCTCTATCAAGTCTTACCTTTCCTTATCTTATGGTATTTTTTAGTTGTAAGATCTGCAAACAATCTCTTTTAAATATAAAGCCAAGATGGGTGTTAAAAAATATCAGCAAGATTCTAAAGTGCAACGAGATAGCACAATAGAGCTGGCAGCGGAGAACTGTCTTGGATGTTTTAATTGCAGTGCCTAAAAATCTTTCAGGTGGAATTCATTACTCTGTGAAAAATATCCCAGATTTAACAACCTAAAGGAATAAAGGATAGATAGCCCACCAGATGAAGCTTTACTGGAGGCAAGCTGAATGTCCATCCCAAGTGCAAATATATGCATAAACCATATTAAGATTAATATTTCCTTTGTGATTTGATGCACATCACAATTTAACCTTTGCTTAATTTTTGCAGTATATTTAAGTACATTGCTGAATCAGTGCCTCAAATAGAATAATTACATTGATACCATTTGACTGGTATCAGCTAGAAGCCTGGAGGTTTGGTTTTCCCCAACATTATCCTTTGAAGTAATTGCACAGGCTTGTTATTGCTAGAGGTACCCAGACCCAGTGGACTTCAGGACACAGAGCATATTTCCCACCCCCATCTGATTGCTCATATCAGATTCTCAAAAGAGTAGCAGAGAGAAAAAGTCCCTTCCAGCAGTTTGGATGGACACATAGCCTCTAAGAGCAAATTAGGCTGCTGGATCTGATATTAAATGACTGCATTTAACTGTTACACTGAGAGTAACTGAAGTCTTTGAAGCCTTCTGCCTCACACTGAATCAAGAATGTCTGATGCACATTCAGAGGACTCTGTGGTCTCCCCCCTGCACTGCAGGTCTTTGCTGTCCCCAGAGCTGCACCTCTGCAGCAGCTGGCCTGGGCCTCATTGTCCCCTCAGCCTCATGCCTCTCATGTAGATTGGCACTTGGCATAACCTCCCACCCCTCAGCCAAGCTGCCTTGCTGTTCATTTGTGGTCATGCACACAGATCCCTAACACAGAGTGCACGTGCATTTAAAACAATTGGAAATGGGATTCAGTTAGGGGATAGGATAAACTGTGATGCCAGTAACCTGCTTGGGCATCACTAGTCCCTTTTAATCTCCTTTTCCTTTTTTTTTCTCATATTTGTGCCACTTGTACCTACCTTGCTTCCTCCCCCAAACAATCCTTAAAACACCCCTTAAAAGGTTTTGCATGATCCCAAAATGCTCTTCCTTCCTGCATCCCACAGGCAGGAATCCACTTTAGTTTACATGGTGGTGCAAAGAGAGATTCTTTCACTAATTCATATTTTTGGGTTATAAACCAAAAATATAAACCTGTCCTTCTCCTTTGATAGTTCTAGGGACAGCTGATTCAGTGTTCTGTAATTTTCATTGATGAGGCCACTAGAAGTCCTCCACCTGTTTCTGTTCCCCTGGTCCATGTGGGGTCTCTCAGTCTGATCTGCACAGCTTTTCCTTAGAAAACCTAGGAGTTTTGCTCCTTCCCTTCAGTTTCCTTTGCCTTTTCTTCAGCTTTGGGCCTGATAGTGGAAGCACTCCTGTACCACAGATAATCCTTTACACTTCCAGTCTTCACCAGTGTGTTTGTTAGGACTATGATTTCCAAGACATCTTATGGGGTGGGTGGAAGGAGGGAACCTCAGAAGATACCTCCATGCTAATTAAACATGACCATGTTGCTTAGCTGATCTTCATGCTTTGCTCTGTCCACTGTATATTTGAGGTGTTTTAGGAACCTGAGTTAGGCAGCAGAGTTAGCAGTGAACATGTACTTACTCCCAGTCTACACCAGTAAGCTATCACCATAGAAGTGTTCAGTAAAAGATACAAGAATTTGAGAAAGGCAAATAGTTGAACAATGATAGCCCTATTTTGTCACTGGTCTTTCCCATAGTGAAAATACCTATTTGCCTTCTCTCTGACATCAGTTATATTGCATAAATACTCTCAATCTGGGCATACATTTTGTACATTTTGTGAGCAACTCTTGTGAACTTTGGGAAGGATTTAGGTCAGAGATTAATGTACTTTTGGAATAAAAGTTATGTTAATCCTTGTGGTATTGTCTATTGATAATATGTTAATTCTTGCAGTATTGTCTGTGGATAATTTAAAGAAGCCAAGAAAAATGAATAAATTTTGCTCTAGGGAGAAAGGCATATAATGATACCTTCTTTTGTCAGCCACCAACCTACTAGACTGATGCTGCAACCATAGAAAACAAAAATGATTCTCACTGACTGAGAATTTGAAGAGAAGTTTGCTAGTTAATACAAAGAACTATAGGCAAAAAAACCCCAAAAACCAGTGAGATGCCATTTAGTGATACGCTATTGCATGTGCATGCATGTGTTTAATGCTGTCCAGCAGAGGAGAGAAAGCATAAATTTAATTTCAATTTTGATATAGTAGCAGAATCAAAGTGCTACCAGTAAAAAAAAAAAGCTCTAGGAGTATTTAAGGGGAATGTTTGAAGATGTCTATTGTGTGATAGAAAGACAAGGATTTTTTCACTGGATGAGATAAAACAAAGTATTTTTAAAGCTTCCACTTTAAATTCTATAGAGAATTAAATTGCATTCTTTTAGATTTGTATTTTAAGCAATAGAGAATGTGCTGCATGGACAGGTAAGAGGAAAGCACTGGGTCTGCATTGTTTTTTTTCCACATTTACATGGGTAAGACCTTAGAAACTGGGAGTTGTTGGACTGTAGCAGATACCAGAATTCCAAAAGAAAACTGTGGCTTTTGAACACTTTTAAAATACAACTTGAAAGTCACAAACTACAATGCTAATGATATTCTAATGTAATTCTAAAGACAACTAATGCTATTGTGGCTCTTGCTGAGTTCTCTTTTCCTCTGTAGTTACTACTATAACAGGAAGACATTTGAGAAACTGAGGCAACAGAATCACTACAAGTTTCTGTAATGCAGAGAGGCAGCTGAAAGCCACCCAGAAAACATCAGCAACAGCACCACCAAATTCCAGAGATGAGGAAGGGTTGGCAGTGCAGCATTAAGCTATGTGATAACTATTCTGTCATGCAATATTCCTTTGAAGTTGCTAGCATTAGAGCACCATGCTTACCTTTATAAACTTGAAGTGTTCATCCCCATGAGGGTTAGGTTTTCAGCTTCAACCTGCACAGCTTCATAGCCAGCACTGGGAACACCTGACTTGGGCTTACTGAGAACTACTTTAAGTTGTGACAACCTATTCTAGAAGTAAATTCTTCTTTTTTTACTAGTTTGTTAGAAAAAAATACATGTCTTCAGCATTTAGCTGAATTGATAATTTATCCTTTTTTCAGTTGTGTGTGTGCTCATGCACAAGTTTAGCCCACCCTGAGGGGTATTTTGTTATTAATAAATGGTACTAGCACAGTTTATTCAGGTTTGTATACCTACATTGCATTACTTTTTAAAAATACATTTGCCACTAAATGTAAATAATACGCTTTTTTAAAATGTGAGCTTTAAGAAGTTAATTATTCCTCCACCTCATAAATCTCTACTTTGTAACCCAGCAAGAAGTACGGTTTAGATGTTTGCTCTAAGAATAAATACAGAGTATCTACAGATCAATTTTTCATGGTTAGAATCGACTCTGATTCATTTGGTAAGTAAGAATTTTCAAAGACTTCAGTTACTCTCAGTGTAATAGTTACATGAAATTATTTTACATTAGATAAAAGTTGCCAAGTTCACTCTTAAGAGGCTGAAATAAAAGCTGCTAAAAGGACCCTTTTCTCTGCTGCTGCACTGCTCTGAGATTCCTAAATGAGCCAATGCATGACAAAAGGTTGTTCAGTCAGTGTAAGCACGTGTAGCCCAATGTACTCAAAAGGCAGTAGATTAATTCCTAGAATTCCGGTCAGAAGTCAAAAACAGTTGAAGCCCACTTCAGCTTTGAAACTCATTTGAAGTAACTGTCTATAGTGAGGAGGGTTTCCTAGTCTCAGCCATTTCCATAGCTGACCAAAACAAAAGCAACAATAGCTGACTTGAACTGCATTTTTTTACACAGAGCCTGCAGTGGAGCTGCTGCTCTGCCATTACTTGTAAATGTAACTTTGAGCACCATCAGAAATGATCAATGGCATGAATACAGACTAATAAAAAAGAAAGAAAGAAGAAGCAGTACAAAACCTCATCCATTTTACAGCAACCTACCATTTCTGACTTCAAGAGATCAATTTTTCATTGTCACATTAACACAGGACAACATGTATCAGCTAACTCACTTCCAGTTTTCTGATATTAAAACCAAGTATGCTTCCTCGGAATCTATCTAAATTTGGCTTCAGTGAGCCAAAAAGGCCCAGCTGAAAAATTTTACTGGAATTAGATTTCTGAAACTGTGGGGCATAAGGCATTCTCTTCTTCTTCAATTCCCAGTTTAATTACATTATACTAGGCATGCTGACAACAGAAAAAGCATCTTTTCAATAAACACTTAATCTGTACAAAAAAAAATAGCTGTGGAGAGCTCTGTGGGGCCATAGCCTTTACACAGTATTTTAAGGGTACTCCTGTTCATTAGAAAAAACATACATGAATAATTAAGGAAAAATGGAAAGAGAATGTATTCCTGCATTGTAGCTGAAATACCAATGCTTTTTGTTGGCATGTAGTAACCACTGCCTACTGCAACGGATATTTTAGAAATCTGAGTATGTACTTCTGTCATTTGTTGAGTCAGACAGCCAGAATAGATTTTTGAGTTTGGTTTTGACAAAAACTAAACTAACTTCATCAGTATGTCAGGCAACTAGACTTATCCAGTCTTATTTAGGCTGATTTTCGTCAGGAGAGCTCACTGTGCTTTGCAAAAATGAGAAAGCAAATCACCAAGTGCAAAAATTAATATGGAAAATAGGATTTTTTTTTTCTCTTTAAGCAGGGGCATTAGACATCAAGACTGGTGTAGGGAATGTATAGATTGTAACATCTCTATACCAGGCAGTCCAAGTTACTCTCAAGTGCAGGGGACAAGGACCCTTCCTCCCTTTAAGTAGCAAATTCATTTAATTGAAGCTCCACTGAGGCAAACCAGAGCAGCTCAGCTCAGCAAATTTATCACTCAGAAGGTGAAATATATTGCCCCAGACTGTTCCTTTTGCTTGCAAAAGGACCACATTTGCTAGATTATGCTACCAGAAATCTGTGATGCAGAAGCTGTTGCAGAAGTGTGGAAGTTGCTAATGCAGGTTAGGTTGGGTTTACAGATCCTTTACATCTGGAGGAGGAAAAGCACCATCTGTGACACCAACAGGCATCAGTGTGACGTGCAACACATGAGCTTTGGTAGCACAGGGGAGGAAGTGACTTGAGGCAGTCGTCCTCATGCATTCAAGTTTTCCACAAAATTTCTAGACGCATCAGTTTCTGCTTCTGCACGAGCTGGAAAGATGACTCAGCCTTCACAGATGATGACATGTTCCAGTCTAGTTCATTCTCAATTCATTTTGGGCTTGCTAAATTAAGTTTTCCCTCTGCAGCCCGCTCAGAGCTCAGTTCAGGAAGATTCTTCCACCTGTTTCTCTTACACCACCAGAAAAAGCAGAAAATGTGTCTATTTACCTGTCTGTTTAGCTTCATTTGATCACCTCCCTGTTACAGCAAGGAAATACTTCATATTATATATTAATGGCAGAACTGCTAATGATGTGAGACAGCCATGAGGATAGAAACTTTTTTCTGTCATTTTTTTGGTTTTTTTTTTTCATTTTGGATAAATATTTTAGTCCTCAGTCAAAACCTTTTTGTGCTGAAAGATGGACCTGATTTCTCCCCAGTTCACAGCAGGTTAAATCAGGTGATAAAATTATCATACAATGAGTGAGAAGAGTGCAGATTAGAGTGAAAGGAGACTTAATCACATAATTTTTGAAGAGGTAGTTCCCTTGATGTAGCACCTGTGGAGAGGGTCTCCTTTCCTCTTATTTTCTCTTCTAAGGTTTCTTCAGATTTTTTCCTATTGGTTGAATATTTACGTTTTAAAATCAAGTAATTTGATATTTTTTCTCGTTCATCTGAGCTCATATTTCATTAATACCTGCTCAGTAACAAAGACTTGGCATTATTTACCCTCACTGAATGCTAGCTTAGACTTTCTTAAAGCAGCAGGCTTTGCTTACAAGTGTATATTTGGTTTTGCCCTTTTTTGCCAGAAAGGTGTGTGGAATACTTCTTTGGCTTAGAGAGATGGAAAGAAAAAATAGGTGCATCTTACTGTGATTCTGAAATAAAAGTCTGCTTTCATGCAGGATACTAGAATACATATGAGAGAGCATTTTCCTGTAATAAAAGCTGGCAGCTGAGCTTTCATTACCTAGTCACAAAAAATGACATCTGGACTGAGACAAAGTCAGACACCTAGATGAAGAGAAGTTAAAAATCACTAGATCAGAGACAAAAATTGAGGTAAAGGCGTGACCAAAAGGTGACAAATGCCAAAGACAAGGGGAGTAAATTTCCCTGCCAAGGGATATAACCCTGAACAACAAAGAATTCAGGTCTCTAAGGCCTGCAGATAATCTGTTTTCTGTATGAGACTAATAATAAATTTATCTCTGTCAAAATGGATAAAAATATGTGCATCCAAGTCTCAGAGGTCCTACAGCTACACACCAGAGTTCTGCAGTGCCCAGGGCTAACTTTCAGGCCAAGATTGCTTGAGGCTAAAATGAAATTAGCAGCATGGGCCTGGTACATCTCCTCCTGAAATAAAGTGGAAGCTTTCCATTCACACGTATGAGACCTAGATTAGGCCTGATATTTATTTCTGAGGTCCAGCACACTAACCATCCTCAATATTGCCCTTTTGGTACAAATCCAATTCATACCTGAGCTTTTAATTTACAGATGACTCCCAAAGCTACCACAAAAAAAGGGTTTCTACCCTTGCCCCTCTATCCAGCCTCATGGGTCCTAGATACAAAATGTTTTTAATAGTCCAGATATTAATATTGTGTGTCTTCTTTGTCTTTTTCTCTGTCAAATATTGTAGAAATTTATTTTGCAAAGAGGTGCATAATAATCAATTTAAACATTGCACCTTTTAAACTCAGTCACACACAGCGAGTAATGTGATTTGAGATAAAATACCAGGGAGGCTGGGGATTAGAGGGAATGATTTTGGATTTACAAGTACACATTTTAGCATGTAACTGTAAGTATCAGACCACCCAATAGTTGTATTTATTGCTGGATTTTTTATCTAATTACGAAAACACAGTAATGTTAACACTTTATGGAAGGAACAGGCTCCTGCTCTTGTCAAATGCTGCATAAGTTATTAATTTTTGTGAGGGGAGGTATTGTACAAACACCATGTGTGTATCACCTCTATTCACATGAATTAGCATTTTACGTACAAAAATAGCCTCTTGACATCTATCCCAATGAAAGCTGTAAAGGGAGCAGATTGCAAATCTTGAGTTTAATGTTTTATTTTAAGGACTAGTAAAACATTTCTAATGTATTTTTAAAACTCATTGGTATTCTCCTCCTCACAATCAGTGAAACAGTCTGTTGCTAATGTGGAATGAAGTACTGTTTTACCTGCAAAAAAGATGTTATTGCTTTAAACAGGCTTGGCCAAATCAGCTTCTTAAATCTTAACTGTGCAAGGCAAAAGGCTGAAAGATAGTTTATCACTGTCTGCAACAGGTGTGCTACCAGCCAATTTCATTTGTGTTGAGCTGGCATTCAAGAATTAACTGCAATAATGGAAAGAGATTCTTACTTAATTTGTAGTCCAACAAATTGTTTCACGGTTTATGAGTTCAGCATTTCAACAAACAGGAACAAAGCCAAATTCTGTTCAGAAACTACCTGCTTGAAAAAAGATATTGTAAGGACTTCAAAATTTAGTTTTCTGTTTAATTAAGAACATGGCTGTTATTTCTAATATCCCAATTAAACCTTTTCCTGCCTTAAAATCTTGGGGTGGAAAAAAGTTACAAAAATAATGTTTTGAAAACATTAACAGCAAATTGCAAATCTTATGATGAAAATGTCTGCTTTCTACAAAGAACTAGACACAAGGTGATGCCTTTCAGAGAATCAAAAAGGAGGTGTTTTTAAAATACAATTGGGCCACTTCCATTGACTTATTCACCCAAAGCCTTCAGTGATTGTTCAAAATATCAAGTTGCAGCATCTTTCATCTGCCAGTGAATGCTCTGCTGCATCCAATCACCATAATTCAGGTTGACTCAAATGCAGTTGCCAGGTTCAGGACCTGGAACATCCTCTTAAAAGGCAGGGTTTTATTTTTCTTTTATTTTTTAAATACCATCCAAACAATGATCAGAGAAGCTACTTCTCTTAAATTCTTGTCCAGAAATGTAAGGGTAAGCACAGAAATAAAGGGATCAGGAGGTACATACATGATCAGTACAGAATGATTCACTTTTATCTGCTATAGAAAGAATGAACCTGAAAGAGGTTTACATATTTCTTTGGAAATGTCAGGATAACGAGAGGCCAGAGCACAGGAGTAAGGAAGGGGATGTGCAGTCATGACTGCCATTTGTAAGTCTTTAAGAAAAGCTGATGGTAAAAGGAAAAGAGACAACCTACAGAGGTAACTGCATTTCGTGATTCAGGGTGCACCTCTTGGATAGAGAACATTCCTGATTCAGACCTTCTCCAAAACACAAGTAAATAAGACCATAATATAAAATATATTAGTGAGGATTACAACTGTGTCTCATACTTAAACCAAGGGAAAGCCCTTAAAAACACAATAAATACAGGGTCATTAAGAGAAATCCTCTGGGAAAAAAAGTTAGTGGGGCTGTGTAAAAGTTAAATACAAAACCATATTTCAATATTGCAAAAGTGCTTAGGTTAATGACTTTTAGAAGGGATATAGTTAATATTTCTTAGGAAATCAAGACGCAAATGATTTGCTTATTTGCATAAAAATTACATTAAAAATTGTTTAACCAAGACTTTCGGCCCCATAGAACATGAAATGAAATTAAAGGAGGGTTTTGTGGGTTTTAGGGTTTTTTCTACAGGAAGAAATCTCTGGGGGTTTGGTTGTTGTATTTGCTTCTAGATGACGACTTGGACTTCTTTAGAAGTCTGAAGATTCAACATCAGTAAGACACATAATGTTGTGAATTATTAATTCAGGTCCTCTGTCTCAAGTTAATCTCTCTGGATGTCTGTATCTTTCCACAAGCATCCTTTGCTGCTTAAGCCACACAAAGGTGGGTGAGAGAACCCATGAATTAAAGACAGACTTCCCCATGAGAAGATAAAAACCCCTGAATGTGGAGGTGCCCCTTATTAAATAAGCTCAATTTAAACTTTAAAGGACTGATCACACAAAGTGGAATAAATGTGGCTCTCAATTTGCCTTTAATCTGGGAGTTAGCCAATGGCAGTGGTAAATGCCTACAGAAATGTCTAGTGAGGGTGTAACACCTGTGCTTATCATTGCTCTATGCCTGTGTACCTGTTCAGCTATGACACTGCACTCTTGGACTCTGTGAACACATCTTGGCATCGTTAGAGAAGATCCAGAATCTCAGTTAGATCTTGGTTTTATGCTTGAAATTATTTGCTTCAAACTATTTGCAATTCTGGTGTGTGGCTTTCACAGTGTAGATACATGGTGGTAATAATGCTTTCAAACAGACCTAGTGGTATTAGGAATAGCATTCTGTTACAGCTATTATGACAGGGGTTTAAGAAAGCATTTATCATCTTTCCCAGCCATTATGACAATTCACCAGCACATTTTCAATTACAAGCGTAAGACTGCTTTCCCAAAATTGTTGTGCAGTTAGTGCTTTCTAACCTCATATGTGACTATTTCTTTATAAAGCTCTCTCAAACAGTTTCACATCACTTTCTAACCCATTCCCAGTGAATGTGCTTTCTTAGCCAAGTAATAGCCTGCTTTATTGTATACCACTGTACACTAGGGATGCAGAATAGAGCCACAGAGAACCACACCAAATTTCTTCCCAGTGCACTCCTACTTCCTTAATCCACAGTAGACTTCCACATTGGTGTGAAAAAGATCTCCCTGGGCAGCAGAGCAGTATTGCTCAAATCTGAACTCTTTTAAAAACCAAAAATAAATTTTTAATTACTTTAATGATCACAAACCTGGGGAAAAAGAGTAATTTCTCTAAAGGATTCAATAATTTGCATTTTTTATATTAACTTCTTACTTTTTTGTATTACTCTCTGCAGTGGAACTGCAGAGAATTTCAAATGACTCTTTGAAATGCACTTGAAACTATTTTTTATGCTGACCCCTTGCTTGCATATTAGGTTTTAATCTAGGAAATATTTAAATGTCCTCACCCTGATTAATTGTACCTAGTGTCAAGGGAATACATTACACTAAACATTGAAATATTTTTTATAAGTTTAGCTTAGATAATTGTAAAAGAAACCCCAAAACTCTCCTCTTAGACAGAAAGCCCTTTCTTTCAGGTCTACTAAACACGTGTGAATGGCTTTTTTAGCATTAGAATTATTTGGCATTTAGTCAAGTCTCACTCTTTCTTCAACAGAGTAGCTTTTTCTGTATACAGTAATCAAGTTCCTTTCTAATTTAGCACTGTCTTCAGACTTATTTGCTTATACCATTAAAACAGGTATTTCAGATTGTTTGGTATATTGAGCTGTAACAAGAGAAATTTCTTGATTTGCTCTTCATTTGTGTTCCCAGGGCTTTTTCTATCTGTTTTTTTGTTGTTGTTGTTGCTTTAATATTGTGTCCCTGTCCTTCTTGACACATTCACAATTTTTCAATATACTGTTTCCAAGGGAAATGGAATAGGTACAGTCTTAATATGTCGTTTATTTTTTAAATTTTTTTTTCAAGTATTAACACTGTACCATTTCAATTATGCTAAATAGTCTACACAATAGATCCCTCCAAAACTATATCTAGCACTAAAGGGATTAAATCCATTAAGCATACTTAAGTCAAACAAGTATTAGTTTTCTTGTTGTCTGTAAAAAAAAGAATTGGTTTGTGTAGATTTACATACAAATTTGACAAGTGGGTTTATGGAGAAATTTAGGTAGAAAATCCCAATTATTATTATTATTATTATTATTATTTCCAACTGATTAAAAAAATTGACAACACTCCAGCCTCTTTCTCCCTTTAGAAAAATTTCAATCACCTTCATATAACATGAAGAAGGATACTTTAAAGAAATGTTTTAAGTTTTGTATTCTCCTTCACTGTCAAGGACTTTTTTTCCCCAGTGATAAAAGGTTCTGCATAAAAGTAAGGTTGTTTGGACTCACTAGAAATAGATTTCCAGTTTCTATTAAAGTCTTGAGAGTACGAAATGGCTAATAAAGAGGGTTTTTTATTTTCTTTCCCTTTTGAGATACCCTGAAAACTTTTTCCAAGAACAAAGCCTAATAAAAATCAACTAAAGCAATATTATGCAAATTATACATTCATTCAGGTACTGGAGACTTTATTAAAACTAAAGAGAACTTTTTTTTTTCTTTTCCTTCTCATATCCTTCCCCCACATTTACAGAGTTTCCTGAAAATGTGCAGATGCTACAGGAAAATTGTTAACCTTAAGAAGGTACTGAGATAACAATAGAGTGAAAAAAGCCAACTCTGCAGCAAGTCTAGTACAACACAAGCACACCTTTCTTTCTCCCATATAAAAGACAAAGAGGTTGGGAAGATGCCATGAAAATGCTGAATTCAACAAGAAGTCTGCCCACTTCTATTTTATACATTTATAAAAGCTCACTGTATTCACTGGTCAGCAAGAAACAAGGAAGGTAAAAGGAGGGAATAAAACAGGCACATTCCAACATCAAGGGAAAGCAACTTCCTCATTCTGAGCATTGCTGAGACTTCAATTTGCTGCTTCAGATGAGGCTGCAGTGCATTTCCACAGAACTTCTTTTTCTTGCCTATAATGATTAATGACATACAGAAATAGTGCTGTGATTTAATAGAGAAGATTTTAATGTTTCAAGAAACAGATTGCTTTATATTTTGTAATCGTGGAGAAGGTATATGAGGTACATTTGGAAGAAAAGAAATTGTAAGATCTTAATTTAAAAGTATTTCTTTTCTTATAATCTCAAAATAATGTTTTGTGTGAAGTATTCATACAAATAATGAAGGTGTATAAACGTTCAAGAGTTTCTAAATTGAGGTAAAATAAGAATACTTAAGGATTATATGTTTTCAGGCTACTGCAGATAGTCCAAAAGATTTTTCAGTAGTGACATGCTCAAACTTGATATTTGAAAATAAGTTTATTTCAATACGTTATGATCTGAATCACAATCTGCTAAATCTTACAATGAGGTAGGCTTTCTGGAGACATATACAAAGACTTTGCACTAACTTTATTATTACTTTTTCTTTAATTCTTTTTCTTAAATTATGCAAATTTATTATGGCAAGGGGGGGTTTTTTTTACACAGTACTGTCTATGACACAAAACACCCAATGAGATCCCAGAGATGACTGCTCTTGAATAAATTTAAATTTATTAAAGTATTTATTGGATGGGCTGCTCTTTTATTATTATTATTATTACTGTTTTGTTGTTGTTACTGTTTCAGTCTATAGATCTTTATTAATTGATTACATTCTCCACGCCTTTTTAACAGTTTACATTCAGTTCTTCAGCATTCTAGACATGCAGTAATCATCCTGTCACCCTGTGAGGGTGACTGAGCCCTGGCACTGGTTGTTCAAGAGAGGTCATGGAAATTCCACCACTGGAGATATCCAAAGCTGCCTGGGCACTGCTCTGGCCACCCAGCTCTAGGTGGCCCTGCTTGAGCAGGCAGAGGACAAGGTGACCTCCAGGAGCCCATTCTGTGCTTAAACTTGCTCAAGAGTTAACAACTGAGGTTTTTAAACAATTTGGGGTTTTTTTAAGAGTTAAAAGAATTTGAAATTTATATATTTGACCTTTGGGGATTAGAAATGGGTAAGGCACAACGGAAGTTCAAGTTAGTTGATGGATTTCTGTAGCAGTTCACTTCTCACTCCCTTACAGGCAGAAATTCTGTTGTGGTGAAAAATGGGGAAAGATGAGCAGAGTGGATCCAGCACATATTGTAAAAAAGAGAAGAAAAATCATGGAGGCAAAGTAATTTACAGAAAGAGTGTTCACTATTACAAAGCAGCACAGACACTGTGTACCCCCAATAATGTTTTTGTAATAAATCTGGAGCTCCCCAGACTAGGCTGACCAATTTTACAGCTATTATACAATGGTAGAGTCATAGAATGGTTTGGGTTGGAGGGAACCTTAAAGATCATCTACTTCCAACCTCCTTGCCATGAGCAGGAACATCTTTCACTAGTTGGGGCTACTCAGAGCCCCATTTAGCCTGGCCTTGAACCAGGTTGGAATGGTACCACTTAATGGTATTACTAGTTCTTGGGCTTAGTGTTGGTATGGCAACAATTTCCAATGAAACAAAGTAAAACACAACACATATACACACACACACAAAACAGGCAGAAATGAGCCTTGGCTGAAGATTCTTAGGCACATGGGAGCAACACTGAGATTTTTTAAGGACAATCAATTCGAAACAGGAGTGGTTGTTTCCTCTATCAGAGGGTAGCAGGATAGCCAATGAAACAAAATACAAAAGTTTGAACTAATGACCTTAGATTGCCTTTAAAGACACAAGGGAAGTGCATGTCCAGTAAAGTGGCCAATAAAATAGCATCTGTGAGTTTCTATATTCAGATATAAAATCTAAGTGCCCAGGATATGAATTGATGGTCTAAAATTAAACAAATCACAGAATATGCTAAGTTGGAAGAAATCCCACAAGGATCAAAGTTCAGCTTCTGGCCCTGCACAGGACAGCCCAAGAGTCACCCATGTGCCTCAGAGCATTGTCCAAACACTTCCTGAGCTCTGTCAGGCTTGGTGCTGTGACCACTGCCCTAGGGAGCTGTTCAGTGCCCAACCACCCTCTGGGGGAAGAGCCTTTCCCTGATACCCAAGCTAAACCTCCCTGACACTTCATACCATAAAAATCTACCAGTTATACTAAAACCACGGTCTTAAAGCAAACCTTCTTTGTCCAAGGCAGACTTCAAATTATTTTGGATACTCAGTAAAATCTTTGAGAATGAATGCACTGGAGAAAAGCATTAACAAGCGCACATCAAAAACATATTTATGTACAAAACAGATATATTTTAAGTACCTTAAAAATTATTACAGCTTAACAAATTTTAGTCATGACATTTTTTCCTTTTTTCCACAATCCCCCACATAAATCACACTGTTCCAATAAAAACACACTCAGAAAAGCAACAGAGCAGTTTCCTCGCTAGCATGTCACAATCCACTAACTGCAAGAGTTTCTGCATTTTATCTGACAACAATATGCATTCTCTTTCTTTTATTTTCAGCTTTACTAAGTCAAAAGTCTTTTTTGAATAATGAACATAGAATGAGAACTATAAACAAAAACTGATGTTAGATTCCAAGCATTGTTGGATGTTTATACAATGTGACTTGCAGACCAATACACAAGCAATATTTCACAGTGAGGTGGAATGTAGAAGCTGTTTCATTTTTCTGTTTTATCTCCTGTTATGTTTCTGTTATTTCTTTTGTTTTACAGCAGAAATACTTTTTAGAAACACACTGTTGATGCATTACACCAGAAATATTTCCAGTGGAATATACCCTCATCAGAAAAATATTCATATTACACAATTAAAGCTTATGAAAATAGCCAATTTCTGTTTGCTCTATGTACAGTCCAAAATGAGCTTTCTTACAAAAAAATTAATTTAAAATCCAACAGTAGACATCTTAAAGTAAAGGATTTATCTGTACTTTTAATATTCTTCTCCATCTGCCACAATGGCATGGAAAAACAATACCAAATACCCCTCTTTTTGACTTTCTCATACTCCTTTTTTCATTCAAGGAGAGCTGAATAAGGAAATATGAAAAGTTTGCTACAAATTTACAATTCTTTGGGCTACCATGTAAAGACTTACAGAATTTTCCATCTGTCCTAACAGCTGGAGACTTAGTCAGATCCCTGGCAGGAACTGTAATCTTTCCTTTCTAATTTTTTTTTCCTTTGGTGGAAGATTGAAGAGGTCCATAATTTACCATGATTGCTTTAAGAAACGATGCTGTGTAATGAAACATTCT
Source organism: Lichenostomus cassidix (assembly GCF_008360975.1). Taxonomy (NCBI): domain Eukaryota; kingdom Metazoa; phylum Chordata; class Aves; order Passeriformes; family Meliphagidae; genus Lichenostomus; species Lichenostomus cassidix. The sequence continues at coordinate 11,383,533 of NC_139479.1, read as the reverse complement.
GGCATTTTATTCTTTAAACATGGAAGAAATAGGAAGTATTGAGGGCTAACTTAGCTTAATGAGAAATAGTATATAATGACAGATCTCAAAATTGCTCCAAGAAATCTTTCAGAAAAAAAGAATTATCATACTTTTATACTAAACAAAAATGTATATAAGGAAATAACTATATTTCTCTTTTCTCATGTAAATTTATGTCTTGGTACAAACAAAAAGCACAGGAATAAAATTAAGTCTGAGCTGGAAGCTGAATGCTCTTGTATGGAGCTAGGGGTGGAAGATCAGGCCAGAGTCAATATTGCATTTCTGAAAAATGAAAATACATCACACTTGCCTTTGATTTTTTTTACACTGTAAATGTACAATTAAGTAATCAAAATTTTCTTTTTATACTTCTATAGAATTTCATGGTTTTTTCTCTGTCTAGTTAAATAAGATGAAAAAGACCGCTTGTGAACACTGTATATTTTTTAATTAAAATTTAATACCTCTCTTCTGCACTCTGACTTTCTAAAACCTCTATTCCCTGAAAATAATGTTGTCCATTGTATAATGTCACCAAATTTACAATAATGTTTTGTAGGGTAAATATTCAATCATGTGAAGGTAGCCAAATCTTGCCTTTTGAAGTTTCTTTTCAGCATGCGTATTTGAGAGGCTATTTTGAACATTAGCAATATAAATGTTTTATGGAAATTTTGAGAGAATGGAGCATCAAACCATTCTTGAAGAAACAAGCAGAGAAGTCCCTTTTTTTGAGAATCAGAGCAGCATTGTTTTAAAGTTGATAAAAGCACTGGAATGTCTAAATGATATATTGCTAGTCAGGTCACTCTGTGCTATATACTTCTACTAAGTATAGTTAAACATACTAATTAAAAAGCCAGTTCAGTGAGGGCAAGGTTTAATTACCTTTCTGCTACAGACTATTTCTCTTATATTCACTAAATAATATCTTCTATTTTTCATCCTAAAGGCTTGAAAATGTTATTTATCATATTTTAAAATGTATGGCAAATACAGGAAATATCATACTCCATCAGATGGGAGAAAAGATGACATGACAGGCAGGCATTACTTCTCTGTTTTTCTTGTACCCCCTTTTTTCTTTTTCTTTCCTTTCTTACAAAGGGAGGGGATAAGCTTGTGTATATATACAAATTGAAGGCATATATATACATATAACCCTAAAAAATAAGCAATTTTTTATCTTCAGTGTTTATGTAATAACATTTTAAATAAAGAAGCTCCCTTTGTAATTATTTCTGAAATCCTTTCATAATTTTTAAAATTTTTTCTTCCTAATGTGAATGGGGAAAAGCCTTTGTATCCATGCATTAAACATCATGGATTTAGTATCTCTAGCCAGATTGTACCCTAATTGCATTTAGAATATAACTCCAAGTATCTTTATGAAAAGAGGGTGCAGAAATACAAAAAATATATTTTACTATGCTCTTAAGAAAAAAAAAGTGAAATATTTACCATACATGAACATATATAATTAATGTTGGTGTTTCCCCAAACACAGGCATTTTTTCCTCAACACTGTTTGCTTCTCCTATTAGCAAAAATAAGCTCCCATTTCTTGCAAAGGAAACCCCACTAAAACCACTGGTGAAGACTGAATTTAAAAGAGGACCACAGCAATGATTTTTAATCATGCATCATTTCCCAACATTGCATTGCACAAGGTGTGTATGAAATGGTAGTGCCAGATATTTTAATCAGGCTAATTCTAATTAAAGTAACCAGTCAGAAAAAAGATATTTCTTGCTTACTGTTTCATGTTGCTGACAGGAAGCACAACTGACGCCCATAAATTCAATGATTTGTAGTTTTGCAAAACATCCTAATGTCCAACAGTAGACAAAGTAAAAAGAAAAGGCATCTAGTATTTCATTCTACATATTCTTTTGACTCACTCTTTTCAGAATTTATTTCAGACTTCTAACATTAAGCCTCTGTCACTGCATTTCAAGAAGCATTAGAACCAGTGGAGTGGTTTTGCCCTTGGATATTGGTTGTCCTACAGCTACAAGAATATAATACTTGATTTTAAAAACCTCAACAAAACAACAAAAAAACCCACCAAATCAAACCAAAACCAAGAAAACCTTTAAAGACGTTTATAAAAACCTTTATAGAGGTTTGCTTTGAAAAGTTTTCTTTATCTTACATACTTTTATAGAACTGGGGGAAAGATGTGCTGTCACAGAAAGACTCTGAGATAATGGGTAGAAAATCCAGCATGCCCAACTTTCACTGTTACATAAAGGCTTTTACAGTGGTTTAAAAATTGTTAAAATTTCTCCATTAAAAACAAACTAAAAACATTAGGCATTGTACAGGGTAATGAATTAGAAGCCAAGCAAAGCTGTTCGCTGATCATTTCAAAAAGATAATGTAATGTATTCACAATGCTTAATATTTACTTAATACCTTAGTCTTGAATAAAAATTTCAATTTTTCAGTCAAGATAAGTTGTTACTTTCCCTATTTGCAGTCAGGTAAATAATAACAATGGATAAATAATTCAGCAAACAAATATTTTACTGAAGCTATAGAGCTGATTAAAGCTATTACTTCTATTTGTACATACTGTGCAGAAAACTACAGGATGTTCTTCTTCTATACCTTTGGTAGCATAAAATCTCTTTTGAGTAGTTCAGACAAAATGAAGCAAAATAATCAAATCAGCTTTTTGGTGTAAAATCTTAGCTGGCTGGCTTCATGTAAATGAGGTTACAAACTGCTCCTGTGATCCTTCTCCCATCACAGCTGAAGATGATAGGCATATGGATGGTGCTAAAGACTTTAACTGAAGCAGCTGTTTGCAAAATGAGCACCTGTTGATGGCAAAAGGGTAGGTTCTCACCTTCATTATTTTGAAATGTAGAGAGACGAGGCTAAACATTTTCAGTGTGTAAAGAAAGCCAGAAATCTTTAAGTTCTATGTTTGCCTCAAACTTGCAAACAGTGCCACAGCTTTTTGACTTCATGCATAGACTCATGCTGGAATTAAAAGATTCAAAAGGTGGAATTAAAACATTCAAAAGCAGACTGAGACATTATTTTATCAGGTTTTATGCTTCTTTGTGTATTTGTATCACAAGCAATAATGTAGCATGAGGAAAGTCAAGTGCAAAAATATCACCAGACTCAAGATGTCTTTCAGCTTTTATTCACTCATAGTACACAGCCCAATTCATTTTTGCTGTCCTATCCCATTTTCCCGTGGGAAGCTGAACTTGTGTCTTTCTATCTGCGTTGCAAAGAGAGATTCCAGGTATCTTGTTTCCATCAGGTGACAATTCTCAACCCCTGAACTCTCCAGTGCAATTTAAAGTCCCACAGAGTCTAAATGGCCAAAGTGAACCCAAAGGAACACTAAAGTATGATGCTGTCTGCCATGCAGTTTTCTAGATGAAAACACATTGTGTTGCAGAGCATGATAAAGGGTGATTATGGAAGACAAATTTATCAAAAACTTTCTTCGCAAAGAAATACAAGACTAGAATTTGCCAGAAGACTGAAGGTCTCCTGCCTTTTGTAATCATAGGTAAAGGTGCAAGATTTAGTAAAAAAAAAAATAAGCACTTCTGAGCTTCTATTGAATTTTAAACTTAAAACACTGATGTAAATTTCAGCATTTACAGCAAAAGACAGCAAGAGAACTCTTTTCTCAGAGTTGGATAAAATAGCTCAGTAGATACCTAGGGTCTCAAACACAGATTTAAAGTTCAAGTGATATCAAATTATACTTGAATAACATCTTGGGGCACTGCAGGCTTTCTTGTCATAAGGAATAACAGATAAGGAAAGAAGAGACCTGAAGATCTGGATCTGCAGCCACTCCTGGCCTTGTTATGAACTATCTGATTGACCACTGGCAAAATGCTTAAATATTCTACAAAATGTGGATAATCTGTTTTACTTCCTAAGCACGAGGAAGAGATAGGTTCTGGCATCCCTTAGCCTTTAAAATATGCCATACTGAAAGAAAATTTTGTCTCACAGTGATTTATTTGCTCTGTACATGCATGTATGTGTAGAGAAAAATGCATACACAAGTGTGTTAAACTGACCTTGGAAATATCTTCAACTTTTTGGTTTTCAAATATCTTTAGGTTTTTAGAAAGAAACTCTTTTGTTGTTGTTTTGGGGGTTTTGTTTTTGTTTTTGTTGGAAGGCATTATTGCCCTTTTATAACAATAGAACTTGAACATGAATATCAATAGGCATATGTAACAATTGGTACTTAGGCTTTAAGGTACAGCCATGACTTTTTACATCCCTGGGTTATGTGTTTGTTGCTCAATGACCTGTGGTAGCCATAAGACTTGAGGCCAGAATAACCTGTCTAGACATACAGAACCTTTCTAATTGAATGTGCTCAAGTTACTGTGCCCAAAAACCTTATAGTTTTTGAAACCATTGCACATTTTTAATGACTACACATCAGAATACTTTCAGTTTTGTGTCTTAGCATTTCTAAAACAATAGCTGCTCCAATACCAGGGTTCATTTTCTGCTCTTCTGGTTTCAGTGCTAAGCCAGAGGGAAGACTGCCACCTAAGGACCCGAAGGTAAGTGCAGGTTACAGCTGGTATCTTGTGGTTCCAAGATTTTGCATCCTCCACTGCCTGTAGGCTTAATGGAGAGTCAGGGGTGGCCAGTTGCTTTTATGGTTGTTTGTATTTACAAACACAACTGTGGAGCTGCTTGAATTAAAAAAACTGAATGGGGAACAGTAATCAGCTTTTCATTTGGCTTTCTAACAATAAACAAGCTTGAAAGCATCTCAGCCTGCCTTTGAAAGGTTGTTGAGTGCAGCAGGCAGGAAAAGTCATCATGGGGAAAAAAATGAAAATCCTGAAGTATCAAAGTTTGCTTTGCTAAATTCATGGGAGTTAGGCAAGAAAATTTTAACAGAAGGGAAAAGTACACGAATTGGGAAAATATAACAATCTAATAGTTGGTTCATAGAGAAAATTGCTTCTTCTCCCATCACAAACCTGAGAATTACTTGGTGGAATGAAAAGATAAATACTTCCACGGTACATTTGAAAAATTGCATGTAAATTCCAAAGTTGTATTCAGTAGGAGTCTTTTTCAACGTATTGAGACATTGCAGGGGGTGTCAGTCCCATTAATACATGCCTCGGGTGGCTGAATGTTCAAGCATCCCTTGTCTCCCATTGCACCAGAGGAATGTGTTAATGAGTCCACAGAACATAATCCTGTCATATTTTAATGCTATGTTAATTTAAATGGCTGAGGAACAAATCCTGGGGCTAGGAAGATCCATAGCATGGAGCCAAATGAAGCCATGCATTTTGTCTTCATCCTCTGGTCACACAGACCTAGTTCTCGTGAGTGAGGAATTTCTAAAGACACCTTGAGGGAGGGGAGCTTCTGTGTAACTGCCTTAGTCTCAGCTCCACTGTCCTCAGGGATCAGTGATAATAAGACTGCTCTACTGAGGATTATTTGGAGGTGGATTGAGCATGAATTTTTGGCAACCCCGCTGCTTCACAGAAAAGTTGAAGGATTTTTTATATCTCCTCTTTGTTGTGTGTTCTTAGCTAACAATTCCAAGGGAAAAATGAGGAAAAAAGTCTTAAAAAGCCTTTGCTGCTCAGCAGTCCAAATAAAGCCTTTTAAGAAATGTTACAACACCTCTTTTCAAAATGTAGTTTATTTTAAATATCACAAGAATGAGAACACCCATTCCGGCTTCAGCCTTCCCACTGATCTAGGGCAGGCATGCCTCTTAACTGGGCCAAAAACATCCTGAGTTACCCTCTGCTTGCTCAAGAGTGATAAGGATTTGGCTGAATCCTTCTCTTGTAAGCAGAGATTGCCTACTCAGGACTAACCTGACATGGGGAACATTTGTGACATCAAATTCTTTCTTCCTTTTGGGTGTGTAGATAAAGATATTGGTGTTGCCAACCAGCCCTTGTCCTATTCAGAAGCTCTCAAAGGAATTGTAAACAAATTCAGTGAACCATGAGAACAAACTTCAGCTCCATTTTAAATACAGAGAGCTGGACATGGGAATTTCTGTACAGCACACAGGAATTATGAAAAAATGCTAAGGCAGAATAGGTGCAAATCATATGGATATGTCCTTAAGGATATGAAAATCAGCAGTTGCAGGATTCCCAGAGTCAACTGGAAATTTAGATAAAGGTTCAGCAGCCTGAGAAGGGATGGACACTAATATACTTCCTCTAAATACAATTAATGGTGAAGACCAAATTGCAAAACTGTTGTCACTTTGTCTCAGTTCTCATGTCACTTCTGCTTTCAGTAAATTAGAACAAGACCTTACAAACCACTTTCTGAAATAGACCTTGTACTTCATTCTACATGTTTCCTGTTAACTTTCTTTTTGACCAGGTGATCTAAGAAATAATTGCTGGACACAGCAAGCAGATGACCTGTACCCTCACAATACCTCTATCTCAGAGTCCTGTTCCACCTGTTATTTTCTATCAGCTTCTCCCACCAAAAAAAAAAAAAAAAAAAAAAAAGTGGATTTCTTCCTAAGAGCGTGCTTTCTACAACTAATTACTGAAAAATCAGATTGGATTAATAAGGAGAAAGAGTATGTGTGTTTGTGTGTTTGTTCAGAGTTCCAGCTGTAAGGAGGAAGGCCTGACTTACAAAAAGTTTCCAATGCGAACTGGTAATTTCCTAAATTTCTTTTTTTTCTTTCTATACTCCTTTTCCTGGTGATAAGCGCACCTCTTTTAAAAAGGTAATTTTTTTCTCTGTTTTCTCCTGTTTAACTGAAGAGAATCTTTCTTAGTCTAAACTTGCTACATTTACAGGCAAATTATAATTAACCAAGCTTTAAAAAAATCAATTAATGACCAAATAGTTGTAACCACAAGACAAGAAAGAAGTGTATTTGTAAGAGAAAAGGACATTGATTACAATTCAAAGATATCTTAAGCACTTTCAACCACTTCTTGACAAAACAAATGAGCTACAACCTTAGCCTCGATGTCTTTTTGCTTCAGTGTCCATTAAATTGGAATTTTATTGGCAGACTATAGCTTAGTTAAGAATTTATTCATGCTATGTCACGCTGTCCTTTTGGCAAGGAGAGAAATTTGGGGAAAGATTTTTAATTAAGTTTTTTTTTTCCTTTTGGCTTTAATAGACAAAGGTGACATTCCCCCTAAAATCTGAGTTCCTTTCTCTTACAATGACCTGAAAGAACACCTGAAAATATGGCTGCAGGGAAAATTACATTTACAAGTGTCAAAATTAATAATATCAAGTAATAAAACAGCTTCAAAGATTGCTATTTTCTTCACAATTAAACAATAGCCATAGATGCCATTACATGCCAGCATTATATCATATGAAAGTATAATCTCCAGTATCATTCCTTGTTTATATGTGTAGATTTTTATAAGCCAACCACACCCTCAGTATTGCATGATAACATCAAGCAGTATTAATCTTTGAAGCTAAATAAATATTCTGGGTGCAAGCCAAATTCGGTGTGGAAAAATGGAAAAAGAAAAATTAACTTCATAAATATTCCTTACTGTTGAAACTTTCCAATTTTGCTCTATTATGCAATTGAAAACTGCAGCACCTTGCCATTTAGAAGAGAGAAAGAAATTTAAGCTGTTTATGAGTCATTAAAATAAACTAGCTAAAGTGGCATAACCCTGAGGAAAAGTAATAGCTGTTGATTTTTTGACTATGTGCTGGGAAGTAAGCATGAGAAATTCATGACTCTTCAGTTCTGGGTCTATTTTCTATCCTCTCTGACATAGTTACGTAAGTATTTAGAATCACTCCTAAAAGTTAAAACAACTTAAGTTGTAAATTTAGAGGAAATGAGTTGAAATCCCCAAGGAATAATCCCATGTAAAACCAGAAATACATAATATTAAATATCTCCTTTCTGATGTAAACCATCCATTATTTGCTTTATCATCCTTGGCCACAGATAACTAGAAGAAACCAGTGAAGCTGTATCAAACAGCTTGTTCCTGAAAACAGACTGACTTCAGTTGTTTCCTTGCTTTTGGAGATGCAGTAATCACTGAAAAAAAGAGTGACATTGCTTACCTGAGCTTTCCTGATGTTCACTGACAGAGCACAGTAGATGCTGGAGCATATTTCAACAGTGAGTTTCCTTAGAACCTTTATCATAATCTTCACTTTATTCTGTTTTTTAAAGAAATAAATAGGTCCCTCCTATAAGGCTTTGATCATCACATCAGATGTAAACAGAATGTATAAGAAGGGATCTATTTGTGGGTTAGAAAAAAGTGCCTTTAGGTTTATTTTTAGAGCTGATGGCCATTAGTCACAATTCCCTAATTGCTCTTCAAGTGTTTAGAGATTTCAGGATATTAGTACTCAGTTCCTATTTTGAAAAAGTCATTGAGTGTCTGTATAAGCATGTTATTATAAAGCATCACAAAAAACCAATAAAAATTATGTTTTTCTTTTATCTTCCTAGGTATGTAAAAACCTATAACTGCAAGTGAACAGGACTTTTTAGCAACCCCTTGGAATCCTTATATTGCATGCAAGGCTGCAAAGGTAGGGTAACTTTTTTTTTATAATCTTCATTAATTTTACTAAGACTTTTCTTGCAAACACTATTGTAACTATTGAAAAATCACTCTTTTATTTTTTGTGCAATTTTGTACTTTCTAAATTTAGAAATTCACTTCTGCTTATTATTTTATATCCTCTTTACATATTAATGACAGGAATAACCTCACACAGTCTTAGGCATCTGTCATATACCTTCCATTTCCAAGCTTTTAATCCACTTTCCTGTCTAGATGAGAGAATGAAATGGATCCTTCAAAGGTGAGATTCACTTAAGATGTCTACACTAGAATGAGCTGAATCATTCTCAAACAGCTTCTGTTTCTTCCCCATGCCTATAAAGGTAGTCTGGATGAGCTCAGGATGATGATGACACTCTGATGATGATGATGAGAGCCTAAAGTTAGGGAAGATTAGTTCTGCCCTAATTACCAGTTAGCATCACAAATTGCAGTGGCAGAAAATTTGTTTTGATTGTTACAATGCATTGCAAAGTTTTCTCGATATTGATTCTGACAAATCCTTGAAGTCCAATATAAGTGTTCAATTTGTGATCTTCTGACAAAGATTAATGTTTTCACAGTCATTAATGATGGTCAGGTCTCTATTTAAAATTGAAGAATAGCTTAAGAATGTTCCACTTTTTCTCTTGAAACACTGCCTTGTATGTTATTATATACATATTTATTTGTATATATACATGCCCTTGTGGAAACACCTGAAACTCTTTCCATCATTGGTGATATCACTAAATCAGATTTTGATTTGTATAGCAGTTGAAGTTTTGCTTGGCTTGGTGTTTGGTTTTTAGGTGGTTTTTGGCTTTTTTTTCAGTCTTTGTCTGAGGGTTTTACTGTAAGTATTTCTATTTTAAAAACTCATAAACATGTGGTCAGACATAAACCACAGATTCAGAACAACCTGACAGTTACGTATTGGTCATTTATTTCAGTGGGATTTTTTAATGTAGTGTCAAACCACATAAAATAAATATGTGAGAAATAGGCCATTGTGGGGAAGAACTGCAGAGAAATGAAAGGGGAGAGAGGAAACAAATTACCTGAAAAAACCCTCTCCATCTATAATCCTTCAATTAACATTAGGTCTAAATCATTCTCTGTTGTATCTCTCTGTATCAGCAAGAAGATGCCCCCATCACATAGTGTGAAAATGTGTGTGATACAGTGTGAAAGTACTGACCAGGGAGAGCAAAATTATTGGAAATTTACAAAGTGTTCACTGACCCATGCATTTCAAACCCCCATCTCCTGAGGAAATGCATTGCTTATTAACAGCTTCTAGTACCAAACCCTAATAGTACCTGCAGTTTAAAAAGACATGCATATTTTTCCTTTTGTGATTTATGTGCTATTTTTTTAAAATGGGTTATTGCTATTAAGTGTTTTCAGCCTGGTAGGAATTTTAATTTTCCATTAAATAACTTGATGTAGAAAACATAACTGCAGATAATTCAAAGATGTTCTGCTTTTGAACACTAATATTTGAATTTGTTCTTCCACCTGTCAGATATTCTGTTCAGAACTGAAAATGTGAATAGGAATTCACTCAAAGAATCTTGGTTTGATTTATGATTTTGGTTGGTTTTTTCTCTATATTTTCCCCATCTTCATAACATGGTTGACAAGAAAGATTGGAATTTCCTAATTATCCTAATAGATTGATGTTGAATTAACATTATCAGCTGCTATTGCAATTTGTGCCTTTTGCTCAGGCTGGGTGTGATCAGATTAAGATGTGACAGCAGTGACAATACTGTGACACACTGATCTTTGTGTGAAAGCAGATGAAGCTGAGGTTGGGCAGTTTTCCTTCCTTCTAGAGCACATTTGTGCTTCTCAGTGGAACACTTAATTTTGAATTTTATTCCTCAAAAGGAGTCCAGAGTCCATGCATTTCCACAAATCCATGTTACCACATGGTCACTGGCAGCAGCAAACCTTGGCTTTCCGAGGCTCTAACACAGCAAAGCAGGAAGCAAGGTTACAGCCACTTTATAGCACCCACAACTCTGATGTTCCAGGCCACTGCCTACCAGATAACAGTTTTGTTTGAGAAGTCCCAGCAATTTTGCATCCTCTGCAGTCATATTTATCTTCTATAACTGCACATGAGCAAATTTAAACAACCTTTTTTTTTTTTTAAGTGATGAAATAATAGTATAAGCATGGAAAACAAATCTGCTTTGGTTTAATCATCTCAGTAAATCACAGTGGATCCAAGACCTACTGAATTTCAGGGAAGTCTTCCAGAAGTGCCTTTGAGAAATTCTAATGAAACTGCTCTGCATACTGCTTGCTGTTAAATATTCAACAATAATAAAATGTACTTTACCTTTATGAAAAGCTACATAAGTATTAACTAACTAAGCCTCATCACTCCTATATATAATGCAGATAAAGGTATAATTTAATTTTACTCTTCTTAGGCAAATTAGCCACAAAAATGAACAAGTGAAAAGTGAAGTAAAGAGTGAAAGATTTGGAAAAGGACCTTGGCTTCCTTGATTTTCTTGACTGATTCCAGTGAAATCACAATTTCCCTACAGCTGTACTATAGAGGGGGGAAAACTAAAAAGCTTCTTATGCACTGGTTTTAAAAAGTCATTATACAGAACGACATTTAAGCCAGTACTACCTCAGATACAACGTAAAATTTAGAGTTTTTTTTTAAAATCTCAATGCACAATTTTGTTGGCTGTATATTGCATACTTCACAATATAACAGCATATTTAGGCCCATGTTATACACATACTGATATCTGCCACTATAGGCTGTTCTACAGCGTGAAAAAGTGTGTGTTTTCTGAGAGAATACACACTGCTCTGAGCACTCAGCAACAGCTGATTCTTTGAAAGGAGATTTGAAGATTCTGATTCATTGAAACCAATGGCTTGATGGCTGGAAAGTGACATTTTCCCCAATGCTTGTGTTGAAGCAAGAGCCTGGGTGTACCCACTATTAAAGGTGGGTGGGTTTTTTTTTAATTTTTAAAGTTTGGCAAGATTTTATTTCCAAAATTGATGTCTGCTTGGTTTTGTTGTTTTGTCTTGTTTTCAAAACCAGGATTTCCTATGAGTACTGACATCCAACAGAGAGCTACGTTACATTATGAATACACCTAAATTACATATGAATAAAATACCTATTTAACTACCCTGTGTACCCTGGAGAGTGGGTGTGAATTGTGAGTACCTCAAAGACCTGCTGTATCTGTAATCAGCTTGAATTACTCAGAGAAGCATTCTCAAACCTTGATAAAGTCCAGTTACAAGGACAGAAGGGTCTCAGAAAGTGGGGGAGAATAGGAGTAAGGTGCTGAGCCCTTCCCTCAGCAACTATATTTCACAGGGGCTGTGTCACCACCACTGATTGTGAATCCTGCTTGTTCCAGTTTTATGATATAAAAAGAGAGCAAGAGTGTGTCAACAGGACAGATTTTACACACTGGAAATGAGAGAGCGAGAGCGCGACAGAGAGAGATCTTTCATCTTGTCAATGCCTCCTCATCAACATTCAGATCACATTGCCTTCATTTCAGGCCCAGCCACTATCCTCTGCCTTCATTCTTTTTTCTTGCTCTGATTCATCTCTCTTCACTGCTGAAAACAAAACTTTCTCCTCTGCTTTGACAGTTGTCTCTCTTCTTTCAGGAAATGCTGCACCTTCACTGTTGATCGCGTAAGGAAGAGTTTGTTGCCCCCTGTTAGAAGAAAGAATCCTGGCCTTTGAAAGAAATTGGCATTTTGAGATGAAGCAAGGCAAAACTACACATTGAAATGGAAGTTACGTTTTTTCCCAGGTCCACAAAACAAAGTTATTTGGGAGTGTTCTTTTAAATCTTAGTAATTGCTGATCCTTCATTTTTCATTGTCTGCAGCTTGCTTCCTGTGCTTTCACAGACCTTTTCTAACAATGCTAAAATTGCAGCATTTATTTTTGCTGTTTATTTCAAGCGAATATTTAACGTAAAAAATAAAGTCAGAAGAATGAAAATGTTGGACCTGGGAAATTTGCATTTCACACCATGGATAACAAAAGTTTGGCAGAATTGTTTACAGATTCACATCAGGAAAAGCTGTCACTTTTACTAAGCTGTGTGAGACCTCAAATTTGTTTATGCTGTAAAGTTGTCCTGTATTTCAGGAGGGCACAATATTTTCCTATCAAGGCTCTCATGTTCCTGTATAGACTTGAAGAAAAATTCAGAGAGCAACAGAACTCCCACACAGCCATAGTAAAACCTATTTCCTTTAACTCTTTTGCTGCCAATAACATGGAGATCATGCCATGCTGCCATCACCCACAAATCCATTTTTCAGTCACTCCAAATCTGAGGGGATGTTAGGAACGTTTCTGTCCTGTGGACAGTTTTTTTTAAGCTTCTTGAAGTACTAGAAGTTCTGCTAGTAAGGTTACAGGTTGCAGGCCATGAATAAATTGATTAAAATAACCCAAAACAAAATATGTAAAAGTGGGAGGGTTTGCACCATTTTGAACCGACTGGTATAATTAATATGGCTCAGTATCTTTATTAACAGTGCCTGACAGACAGAAGTGAAAGTGAGCCTGAATTTCCTGCTTTTCCAGGATCTCTCATCTTTGTTCCTATTTCATTCATAATGTCTGCTTACTTACACCTGTAACATGAGCATTGAATAAATTCAGGAATTCTTACCTGGTAGCAGTTTTTTACTCCCTTTTTAGGTGATGTAAACACCAATGGGAAGTAAAATTTTTGTATAGTAACCCAGGAAAGTGACATTCCTTGTCATTTGTTTCCAGATTCTGTGTTGCATTACCTGTGCATAATGTGCATTAACTCTTTCAACAATGCAAAACCTTCAAGTTCCATATACCATTAAAAAACCCAAAAAAACATGTCCATGGAGATTCAGCACAAAGACCCAGCTAGCCCACTGTGTCATCTCTAAGAGTGATTAGTGAAAGAAACCTAGGCAAGGGGTGAAAGAAACAAATGAAGCAGACTATCTGTCTCTGGTGTGTCCTTCTGCCTTGGCTGCACACAGTTTTCTGGCACTTTCTGGTTGGGAAGTTGTAGTCAGACTATTGTTTAATACAAAAGAGAGGCCTCTCCACCAAGAATGTACTTAATCTTTCATAACTGATTTATACTTTGGCCTTCAACATGTCCTGAGGCAACGAATGAATTATACAATTTACTTATTTGTTATGCATCTGTTTTGAACATGTCATTGCATAATTTCACTGGCTGTCTCCTCATTCTTGTGTACTGCAAACATTGGTCCTTGCACTGTAACTTTACAGATCTCACATATTGCTCTTTGTATCCTCCTCTGCAAACCAAATAGACCTGCTCTGTTTGGTCATCTTCCATTTCTCTGAGCAAACATGTTCTATTTGACTATTCCCTTGATAGTTACTTTGCTTAATTACTAATTAAAACCTTTTTTTTGAGACAGGGTGACCCAATAATGTGTCATATTCCAGAACAAAGTTCACTATGACTTTTTACAGTGGCATAGTATTTCTTTTCAGTTTTGTTTTCATTTCTTGTCCCAGTCATTCTTTATGTTTTGATTGTCTGTTGGAAATTCATTAACATTAAGCTGGCATTTTTGAGAAACTCTTATAGTGATATTGATAGTTTCCTTTATGAGTATTACTAGATTTTTGTGAAACTAAAAATACTTAAAACTATGGTAGCAATAATCATTTTAACACCCTTAGATGCTAAAACATCTGATACACACTAGAACAATATCTATAAATTGACTGTTTTTCAGCTTCTTGCTTCTCTATTGACTGGTTTTTTTCTGCTGATTCTCATCCTACTGAATCATCTGCTGTTACCAATGATGGCAAGCTTCATCTTCTAATGAGTTTGAAAATATTTTTTCTCTATGATATATGCTGTTAGTGGGTTGATTCTCTACATTTTTGTCAGGGCTGAGTTGCTATAGCTTTACATTTAATTTACTATATATAATTTCCAATTATTGGGCTGTGATTTTCATGTTGGGAAGAAGGGGTTTTTCGTCTCTAAAAGACCCTTTATTATTTGTCAGGATCAAGCTAGCCCTTTGTAAAGGATCTGATGGGTTCTTTCACCAAGCCTGTAACATGATGTCTTTGAACAGCATCCTTTGCACCAACTAATATTTTTACCATTTGGAGCATTTTTAAAAATTATTTTAAATAACTTCAATTATATTTAGGTTTTCCCCCTCTTTAAAGCAGTATTTCAGTAAGAGAAGGTGAGACTGTTTTGATACCTATTTGGAGGAATGTGGGGAGATTTGCTTCCGTAATTTCCATACTTCACAGTGATTATTGTACAGTGGTACTGAAATAATTGGCTCTTGAAATGGGTCTTTTGCACTGTTAAAAAGTAAAGAGCTGCTTCTCTTCCTGTGAGTTCTCTGCTTAATTGTTCCAAAGAGCAACTGTTTATTATGTCCTAAACTTTAATCACCATGTTCCACCATAATACTGACCTAATCCACATACAGCAGCTGAGGTTTTGTGTCACTATCTTCTTTTTCTTTCTTACCTTCATATCTTTCTAACCTCCTTTACAGTCTTTGTCTCCACCTCAGGTAGCTGGTCCATAGTACAGCTCTATTGATACATTCTTCTCACCCAGGTTTTGCCATCAAGACCTGTCATACATGCAGTAAAAATGTTGATTTTTCTCCTCCCTCTTTCCATTGTGTTGGTTGTCCTTGCCTTGCCCTCAAGTAGGTTATTCCCACATGTGTAGCTGAGGTCTATATGTAGAAGTCTATATCTCCTCATGGCATCCAAATAGCAAAATGAAGCTTCAAAACATATTGACTGCAGATGACTCTAATCACTTATATTAATAACTGGGAAAAACCTTTGCAGCTGCTAAATTGGATGCATTGGTAAGCACAAAATCAAGTTCCTTGTGTGTGTATAGCGAAGAGACAGAAAATCAACAACTCTGAATAATAAACATTTCTTAGGTTAATTAATTTTGACATGTATAGCTTTATATGTAATTGATTCACGAGCTCTGTGAGGTAGATAATTCACACTTCTTTGATTTTAGCAATCTCTTATTCTGCTTCATAACTTTCCAAAGGATATTTTTACCCAGGAACATTAAACCAGTTAAATTTTGGTCTGTTCCTGTCAAAGTGGTTTACATCTATATAGGCAATTTCTGGATTTGATTTTGTTTTTGTCAGTCACGCTCTTTGATATATGAAAGTTTAGTACTTAATGTACTTCAGGATGAAAGTAGCCATACTTCTTTGGGAACTTGCTCATGTGAAGCTGCATATGAGTGAGCACTTTACTGCTCCTGGCAGTCCCATCACTCCCCTGACCCACAGGACTCCACATTTTGGTTGGCCAGCCTGCATCAAGGCTGCAGAAGTAATTTCAGGGGTGAGGGAGTGAACGCTTCAACAGATGGCTCTGCAGTCAAAGGAACAACATTTGAATTATGCACCCATTAATCACACGATGGCCATGTGCACCTCCTTGATGCAAACAGTGATACCACATCTCAGAGTGAGAACGGGCAGGGGCTGACAGATGTCCAGGAGTGCATAGAAATGATAATTAATAAATGGTGTGTAATTTCCACATGGATGGATGGGATGGGGGTGCTGGGGAAGTTCCCTGACACCTGGCCCTGACACTGCCTGCCATGACTTGCCTAGAGGGGGGCAGGAGACCATGGAAATATCCCTTTCCTGATGAGAAAAACTTTCAGTGACAGAAGGATGCAGTGGCCAGAGTGGGCTGGGAAGGACGTGCTGGGCCATGTGCTGGGCAGGGGAGCAGCATGGCAGGGAGCAAGCAGCAGCCCATGGGAGTTTTTCACAAAGCAGCTGGATGATTCAACAAAGTTTTGCTTGTGGTCTTGATTTTGCCTTTAAGGTTTGGGGTTTGGGTTTTTTGGGGTTTTTTTCAGATCAATGTTTCTTAATTTCTAACATTTTCATCTTCGTGACTGGAATTTTCTCATGATGAAAAGTGAAAATCCCTGTACTGGCAGCTGTCAGAAGTTGGGAGGTGCATTACATGAGAATCACTTTGGTTGTCACCAGCCCTGCCTGTTTTCGTGTGCAGGAGTCCTGCCCTGGGCACTGCTGGGACACATCCCTGGCCGAGGGATTACTCTCATAACTTGGGTCAATCGTTCTTACACAACTTTTTTCCAAGCAATGTTTTTATTTAAAATCTCCAATTTATTATGTTTGATTAGACAACAGTAGTGCAAGACTGCTGTAATACCTACTGAAGCACTAAGAGCCTTTCTATAGACTTTATAGGAATTGGATGAGATTTATATTACTGAATAGTCTAAAACTAAACAGACCCTCAAAGGAAAATAATCCTTTATTGCTGCCTTCTGTTAGTTCTTTTGGAAAAAAAACCCAAAAACTCTGAACTGAAACAAACAAATTTTTTTAAATGCACGAATGCACCCCATCGTTTTATTTTTCTCATCTTGTGATAGAGTACTGTTTAATTAAATAGATGGGTTATATGTTCTAAGAAGCTTATGGATGGGTATTATCTTCATTTGAGATAGTCTAATGAGAGACTAGGGGAACAGCAAGTAACCATTTATTCTACAAAATTAAAAATGGGCAAGAGATGAGCATTTAATTACCTTGACATTATCCTTTGCTATATTAGGTTAAAGCAGTAAATTGCAGGACAACAAAGCTGATATATATATTTTTATACATTTATATATTTATATACATGTAGCTATGTAAATTCTGTTTTCTTTAAACTTTAACAATCAACTAAATGCACGTGTTAAAGCAGTAATGAGATATTTAGCTTTTATGTAGCATCACCTTTCATCCATGCTTTGCTCAGGCCATCTACAACTGATGAGTACCCGACAGAGAAGCTTGACCTACAACTGATGAGTAGCTGACACAGAAGCTTGACCTACAACTGATGAGTAGCTGACACAGAAGCTTGACCTACAACCAATGAGTAGCTGACAAAGAAGCTTGTCTTGGCAGTGATGCCCTGGCAGAGCTGGGTACCAACAGCCTGAGCTGTCTGACATGCTCAGCAAAAAGCTGTCAAATTAGTCACACAAAAATGGTACCAACAAGAAAAGCATGGTACAGCTGTAGCCTTTGGGACAGCACAGCTCAGCAATGAGCAGAGCATGGTCACACTTACAGAAAGGTGCACGTGGTGGTGGTGGCTTGATGCTGGCTGGATGTCACCCACTCACCAGAGCCTCTCCATCACTCTCCTCCACTGATCTTGGTGTCTGCAGAGTTCTTCCTCTCACATATTCTCACTCTGCTTTTCACTGGATATGATTACAACTGCACAGTAACTTTTTTTCCTCCTTCTTCTTCTCAAATATGTTATCACAGAGACATTCCCACCAATCCTGATGGGCTCAGCCTTGGCTAGCAGCAGGTTGGTCCATCCTGGAGCCAGCTAGCCTTGGCTCTGTTGGACATGGAGAAAGCTTCCAGAAGCTTCTCACAGAAGCCACCCCTGTTGCTCCTTCCCCTGCTACCAAAACCTGGCCATGCAAACCCAACAGTGGCTCAGGAAAAGAAAAACAGAATTGCAGTTAAGACTATAAACCAGACCTTTTGTGATTAAATCTCTTCGTTATGAGATGAGCATTATTCCCTGACGAGGTATGTACTCTTTAGAGTTAGGTTCCACTGTAAAGGAAATTGCTTTCAAAATTTTCACATGACATGGAATTAGGGATTATTCTTTTTAAAATATCTTCTTGGTCAAACACTCTCGCCTGGACTTATTAAAAGGATGTAAAATGTAAAGTATAATATATAAAGCATTCAACAAATAAGATGTAATTATATACAACTTAAAATAAATAATCATTAAAAATATAAAATATACACAAGAACTAAAGAACTAGGAAGTTAATCACATAGCAGATTTCAGGTTTTATGTTGCTCTCTCTGGAGCATTCAAGACTACTTAGTCTGTCAGAAGTGGACAAAAAGGGAAACTGTTTTTAATAAGATCAATGTAACTGTGTTTTAAAAAGGGGAAAAGAAAAAAGATAAAATGCTGACCTTTCTATTTTGTGAAACTGTTTATTAATCAGATTGAGAACGTAGTTTACAGGATTAAAAGGTTCAGATGTAGATTTTTAAATGAGCAGAGGTTCTGTTTGGTGTTTTTAGTGAGGGAGTGAATGCGTATTTTGGAAATTCTGATTTAATTACTTTTTTAATCTAAAAATCTATGCTTGTTTTCCATGCTGTCAGATTCATATCATGTCATAGTTGTTTGTATATGCACACTCAGCAAGAGAATGTGCAAGTGCTGGTGTTCTGTGTTACTCCTTCTCCCATTGCGTTTGTTAAAAAGCGGAAAATAATACATGAATGGAAACAATATTTACCACTTAAAATCCAGAGGTAGGTAGCAAGAAATCAAGACCTGTCAGTCTTTGGACCCTCTGGACAGATTTGGCAGCAGGGTTAGCATGAGGCCATGAAATTTTGTAGAGCTCCTTGCTGCTAGTGGATGGTGTCAGCTCTTGGGCAGTACCCATTCAAGCACATTGGATTTACTAAACAAGAGCATTCTGCATGATGTGAGCATTCTTCAGAGCCATACACTCTGTCAGCCCTTTCATTTTAAATACGTATTACTTTTACAAAAGGAAGCTTACTTGGACTGCACTGTTTCGCTTTCCTAACACACATTATATGTGATGATCCTTTTAAAGACAGTGAAGTATGGATGAGGATGTGGCTTGTGCCTCTTCCTTATCTCAAGGGACACAAGGCCTGAAGATCACAAACATGGTTCAGGTACAAGATACACTACTCATTCATATTAAACAATTCAGCATGCACTGAATGCCATGGAGTTAAAACAATGTTTACAAAACAGACAAGATGATGCTTTTCTCTTTGGTGAAGTATCTTGAAAACACTCAAGTCATGAAGAAGACAAAGGAGATCTCCTCTTATATTATACAAACCATACTTATTAATGGGAGGATGAAACCAATTAGAGATTAGGCATATGGCTGAGAAAAAAATTC
Organism: Lichenostomus cassidix; assembly: GCF_008360975.1. Lineage (NCBI taxonomy): Eukaryota > Metazoa > Chordata > Aves > Passeriformes > Meliphagidae > Lichenostomus > Lichenostomus cassidix. The sequence continues at coordinate 11,363,879 of NC_139479.1, read as the reverse complement.
AATTCAACATCTCATACTTGTGTCCATACAACTGCATTGTTATTCATAGGAATTCAGTAACTGAGAAATGAACTGAATCTAGTTTCTTTAACCCTGGGATAAATTTAACTCAAGAACACAGGTGGTTTGTATTCTGCACGAGTGAATGGTCTACAGCTTTTCTGTGTTATTAGTCTGGTTTCAGCCTTTTTAGCAATTCCATTGTATTTTGTTCACACCTTTTGGTTTCCACCCTTTTTCATTTTCCATTTCTTCTGCCAGACACTTAATCAGCCTCTCTGGGAACTTATATAGCTCCCATGACCACTGTGTAAGAACACCTAAAAACATTAATGCCTTTTTATCTTCACTGCACCCTTATGAGTAAGAACAGTGTTAATGCACATTATACAGAGAAGGAACAAAAGGACGGAGACATTAAATGACTTGGCTATCAGTGGAAGAAAGATCTGTAAACCATCAGGAGCTGAAGGCAAATGGTTGGGGTTAGCCCCAGGTGCCTCCTTCCTACGCTCTGCCCTTTGCAGAGTATGAACAGCCTCAAGCATCTGTTGCTGTGTCAAGGCATGAAGAAGACTCCTGGGAGTCCCACAATGGAGGTGCCTTTGCTGGGAGTCTGTTGTCACACCTCCATGGTGAGAAAGCAGCTCTCCCAAAGGATAGTGGTGAGAATCAAAGTTGGGAACCCCTCTGTCTTTCCCTCTCTCTCACTCTGTCAAACAGCTAGGATGCCTGGGCTTCTAAATCAAGCACCCAAACCTGCTCTCTAAAGTACATGGTATGAGTCATTTAGCTAACTTAAAAGACCCTCTACTGATCCACAAAGAGAATCCCATAAAGTTTTTCATGTCTCTTTTACCTGCCCACGCATATGGATCACTCATCATAGTAGTATCTTATAGCCTGGTTTAACCAGTCACATTAATTTTTGTGGTTTTAACATTGGATTTTGACTACTGGTTGCTGCACTCATTTCTAGTTTCATCTATTTTTTTATCTGACGTGAAGAATGCCATTCTGTTACAAGGCGAGGTGGGGTGGGGTGTGAGCAAGTTCCCCAAATTCTGCAACAGCTCCCACCCCTCCTGCAACCCACTGACTCTGCATGGCACATTATCTGCCTATCGATAATCCTTTATCATATTCCGTAATAAAATCACATTCTCCCACGTGCTGCTTTTTCTTTCCTCACTTCTCTTGTAAGATATTGGGGGTTTAATAACTGCAGCAGTTTGGATTCCTCTCTGTGGTCCTACAAGAAGCCAGGATGGGTTAAGAGGTAAGTGAACACTGCCTAGTCTTTTTGTCCCGGTTCTGGAGAACGCTATTGAAAAGGATACAAACAGATACGTAACTGTACTCGTTTATCTCACTTTGCTATTTCATGCCACTCCATGCTCCCACCCCATACAATGGGTTGTAAGAGTTCAAAATGCCTCTGATCCAACCCTGGACCTATGCACAGGCAACTCTGTGTATCTCTTCCCTGCGAGTATGCACCTGCAGGATAAACAAAATTGAAGATGTGCCTACTCCCCTGCACCTTTGTGCAGGAATGGAAACAAATTTATAGAGGGGAGTGTCAGAATTTGAGTTATGTTTTACAGAACATTTGTTTAGTATAATAAACATCTGCAAATGACTATTTATTTCATGAAGTAATTAACATTCCTAATTAGATGCACCTTGCAGCTGCTGTTAATCTTAATTGGCAATAATGCAGTTACATTTTGATACATATCTTCAGAAGAGTTACAGAAGAGAAGAGAAAAAAATAAAGACAAAAATCTGAAGTGAAGGAAATAAAACTGTTCCCACACAGTTCAGAGAGTTCGCACAAAGAAGATCCCATGGCAACAGCGAGGCCCACAGTTTGCCTTATAAAAATCCAAGAATAGATAATGTATCATCTCTCCTAAAACACTTCGCTTGGGAAAGCAGAGGGGCAGGGGGGAGACAAATAAACCAAAGCGCAAGAGGTAAAGCGGAGCAGGCTGACCCCGCGGCCGTGCCCGCCGCTGTCCCGGCAGAGCAGCGCGGCGCGGAGCGGAGCAGCCGGCAGCGCGGAGCGGGGCGGCGCCGGGGCGGAGGCAGGCAGGAGGGAAGGAGCAGGGAGGCCCCGCTAGGCAGGAGTTTCTCCAGGATCCCTCGGGAAGGGCTCCCGGCGGCTGCCCCCGCAGCAGGGCGCGAGTGCGGCGCTGTCCATCGGGGGGCAGTGCCGGCCCCTTCCTGCCGGCCCGGCGGAGGGCGTGCAGCCGAGCGAGCGAGCGAGCGAGCGAGCAGCCCGTCTCGTAGGAACACAGGGATCGTTTATGCACTGCAGTTTCTCTCGCCTCTCTCCCTCCCTCTCTTCCTCTGCTCCCGAGGATATTTTGGGTGGATTGTGGTTATCAATCAAGACCTCCTCTTCTTTGCTGATCACTTGTCATTTTCACCGGGGATTAGTATCGTTCGGGGCAAGCGGACAACTGATTTTTTTTTCCTTTCTTCTTTTCCATTTGGAGAATTTTTCCCCCAACACCCCCCTCTTTTTTTTTTTTTTTTTTTTTTTTGGCGCTGCGGTGCTGGTGCTAGGACCCGGCAAGCACCCTCCCCCGGCCCCCTCGGAGCGTTTTCCCCCCAGCCGCCCGGCAGCAGGAAAGGATCCCCTCCGGAGCGTCGCTGGCCGGATACTCGTGCGGGCAGCCGGATCCGGCCCTCGGCGGCGGCGGCGCGCTGGGCGCGGAGCTGCCCGCGGGCGGCGCGGGGGCCCCAGGCCGGCCGCCCCCTTCCCCCGCCCCCCCGCCGCACCTGGATGGTACCTCCCGCCGGCGACGCGGGCACTTTCTGAACTAGGAAGGAAGGGGCGACTCGGGGGGGTGGGGGGCGCCGAGGTCTGTATGGAATTACCTGCGCCCGCGGCGGAGCTGGCGGCGGTGGATGGATGGGCGCCGCGTCCGCGGCACTCGCGGCCAGCTGAGCCCCAGGAGTAAACACGGGGCTGCTCCGGCCGAGTGCGCAGTGTGGTGACCGGCACTCGCCTCGCTGACCGATCGCACCGGAGGAATATTTCGGGAGACTCCTGTGGGTAAGGTCATTTTATCCAGGCAAAAAGCCCGGCATTGCTAAACTTGGTGGCGGGTGACTGGAATGGGCACTTTCGGGATTGCTGCATTACCCTGATGCGAGGGGCTCCGGCCGCTATTGGCAGTTGAGTGGAATAACTGCAGTGGGTCTTCTGGTGAGTGCTTTTTGCGATGAATTAAAAAAAAAAGAATTAAAAATCTCCTCCTTCTGTATTCATGCACCCTCTGGATTTGGGAGACTACTGTGAGAGCAAGGAGTCTTTCATTTCCCCTATTTTTTAATTTTTAATTTGCCTGGTTGTAACCTATTTGACTGGAAAGGCTATGTGACAGTAAAGAAGGTCTCAGTGATGGAATCTAATTAATATGAGATCGGATCCCCTCGTCTGGTTAAACAGATGTTTCCAACTCTGTGCAGCGTTCTGCTGCATTTCATAGCTGCAATGGAGGTAGAGAAAACCTGCTTTTCAAGTTGTTAAACTTTAAGGTGCTGATCCATATTGATCGTGGTACAGTGCACTGGTGCTAAAGGGGTTAAATGCCACTGGTAATTTGGGATTACAACTGTTCCTGTAAATCTTGCAAGAAAATTATAAACTGAGGGGCGGTAAGGACAAAATCTCCTCAGCTTCATAGTAGAGAAATATCATAAATGTCACTAGACTGAAAATCTCTCATCCAGCTGCTCTTACAAAATACCTTTTTTACCCAATAACTTACCTACTGAAACCTCAGGCCACGTGTATGGGAGTTGGAAGATGTGCAAACAGAGATGCTATCTTCGGTATTTCATACATACATGCATCTGGCTGAGGGACTGTGTGGGAATTCATTCCTGTTACTTGTGGTGTGAAGCGAGACGGGAGAAAAAGGAAAGATCATCTTCTTAAGAACAGAAGCGAGTGAGGGAAGCACTTCAGCCTTTAAAGATTTAAAGGGATCCGAGCAGTGCACATTGGTAATCTCTCTCTGCAAAATCAGTTCTGATGAGAGGGAGTGGGGGAAGGTTGAGGGAATCGATAGTGATGACGTTGTGCAGTGCAATGCACTGCAATGCTAAAGTTACATAGTGTGTGCGAAAATATGTACCCTTATGTACTGCTGGTGAGTTCATGCATAATGGATGGAAGAAGATATGCAGATCTGTCTGTAGGAAGATGGATGTATTTGTGCAAAGACGGCGATTATGTAACTTGATTACATCAGTGGCATCAGTCGCCGATAGTGGAATAATGTGCTCCTATAGCGTATCGATCACTTGGGTTAACTTTGTAGCGCTCTCGGCAGCGAGGGATGGAGACCTGGGCAGAGGAGGGGAGATCCTTGCTCAGCTCAGCTCCTGACAAGGGGTTTGCCTCTCGCAGGCTGCCTTTTGCATCAGCGTGCTGCCGGCGGAGTTTCCCCGGGACAGGGAGTTCACGGAGGAGGAGGTGGAGGAGAAGGAGGAGGAGAGGAGGAGGAGGAGGAGGAGGAAGCTGCCGAGGCGCTGGTTCAGCCACACCCGGGCAGAGGCTCCCGAGGAGCCCCGGCGAGGCTGCACAATGGTCCCGTTGAGCAGCTCCGCGGCAAGGTCACACCGCAACCTGGGGCTTGGGTGCATGGCAACAGCTGAGCGGAGGAGGAACAAAACCCAAATTAAGATTGATCCTCCTCTTCTCCCCTCGCCGTCGCCAGGCTCCAGGCTCGGCGTGGTGCTGACCTCTCTGCAGGGCTCCAGGCAGAGCCGTGCCGTGCCGTGCCGTGCCGCTCCGCCCGGCTGTGTGCGGCGCTCGCCTGGTGTCTCTCGGGGTGAGCAGGGACTGCTCGCAGCTTTGGCAGGGTGCTGCTCCTGGGTGTCACCATGCAGCGGGACTGACGGCAGAAACAAGTACTGTCAGATACAACAGCTTCATGCACCTGTTACATGTGCAGGAAGCTGGAAGGTGGTCCATTAACACATTTCGAGCATCTTAGAAGTGAGTAGGGGAAGAGCAAAGGTGTAACAGGAGTCCCATTGGTTTAACTCAGACTCCTTTAGCAAATTGTCCTCAAAGATAGCGGTATCAGGATGTGCCTTAATGCCCCTTTTAGAATCCTGAATCACTTTTCCTGTCTGTTCAGGGGGAGGAGGGGGAAGAGCACTCCTTGAAGACAGATAAGCTCACAAAGCACTGCTGAGGGCCCATACCTCTAACAGATGCATTTTCTGAAAAATGGGAGCCTGATGAAATCTCAACTCAGCTGAAATGAGTGATCTTATCATCACTGACCTGTGTCCTTCCCCACTTCACTCTGAATTCATTCTAGCAAAATGTCACTAAAATAGTTTCCAGTTAAGAAGAGGTGAGGGCAGAGTGGGTTTTACATCTCATGATAAACATGATCTTCACATACTTACTAGATTTAATGCACTATCAAACTCACAGTAATTTTTCCTTCCAGCTGCCTGAAATATCACTTTTTTTCTGCTTCCTTGAAAACATCAGTATTTTAAAGTTGATTCACCATTAATTCATGACTATTTTCATATTCCTGGAGGGTAGGTCTGGGCAAGCACTAAAAAATCCTGCTAATGCAGTTTAGAGTTTGACATTCATAGAGTATACTGAGCAAATGGGAAAAAAAAGGATATGAAGTTAACTCTGTTTCCATCCTTCAGGGGTCAGAATAACACTATGGCAACTCCTATGCATTGCTACAGCTCATATAATTTTCAGAAATGTCCATGGCATTCTCTGTTCCGCCACACATAATTACAGGCATGCTCTTTCCACTGATTCCTTACAGGACCCCTTGTGACACACAGGCTACATACCTGTGCCATCCATCTTAAAGTGAAGCACAATTGTCTCCAGAAGGTGTTATAAAACTGGTGCTGTAGAGGAGTAGGCTCTGACAGTGTGGGAATGTATCACATGATACATGTAAAGTGGCATGCAGCATGCAAGGATTTGCAAATTCAGGACAATAGAGAATGGTAAGCAACCAAGTTTTATTTATAGATTAATTTTATTGTTGTAGTTAGCAATGCCTGCTTGGTCAGAGGGTTTCAGCTCCATTGCAGTATCTGCTCAGTTTGCACCAAATGTAGATTTTTAGAGAGGAAACTTTCCCTGCTGAAGTAAAGCTGTAAATCACTCGGACAAATGAAGAGAAAATGTGAAGAGAAATATTTACATAAAACATTCCCAGGCTCCAAATCTCAGACCACTGAAAGCAGTGAGAGTTTGGCCACCCACTCCTTGCTATCACTGGAGAGCTGGCTTTTAAAGAAAACAGCAGTGCATGAAGAATAATCTCAGTGCCTCCCTCTGAAAGAGCAGGCTTCTGACTGTCATTGTCACTGAAGACAGTAGACTTGTTTTGCTGCTGATAGGAAGATTTGAAACATACAGGGCAGATATTAATGAAGCTTTTTTACTATTCAGTGATATTCTTGTGAGGTATTCAGAGGACTTTCTGTGGCTATTATGTAGAACCTTGAAAAATGGATAATCAGCTGAGATTTTCCTTCAGTGTATTTCACTTACAGAGAACTGTTTGGATTTACTTCTGTGTTTCATAACAGCTATGATCTTTAGCTGCTGGGAATCTTTTTATTTTTATAGTTCACACTGCATGATAATATAGGGCAATTAAAACACGAAGCTCTGATTAATATGATTAGAAAGTAGCAACTTATCTGGTGGTGCTGAAGTTGTAGAGTTTAATTATAGAGGCACCATTTGCACAGCTATAGGTAAGGTTGTGTCAGCATTTCTTTTATAAATCTCTCCTCTTTCCATCCATTGTGTCAGGGGTCCATGAAATAAGAAGAATGCACAGTAGAGACCATAATGGCTATTTTAGGTTACTGTCATGGCCTGTCAGGTCAGTAATCCATGTGTTTCTTTAAGTCTTTATATGAATGTCTATAGCAGCACCAAAGCAGCCATTATGCTTTATCAACTCAAGTATATGCTTTTATTTTAAAATGTAATTAAATATGCAGTGATGGACCACAGTGGCTTAGTGACTCAGGAGGGATCATTTAATATACCATTTTTTTATGCACTTTCGTAACGTTTTCATACTCCTAAAACAAAACTAGATGAAATTCAGCAATTAATTCTTTTTGTGACAGCTTAAAATTAATTCACAGTTAGGTGAAAACTGTTTTGGGGGGCAGGGAGTAAGGAGTGAATAATGAAGATGAAAACTTGTGGGTTTTTACAGTTAATATTCAAGCTTTGCATATGCCCCTGAGGTAGTCACATACAGAACTCCATCCTGCAGAAGGGAAAAATCCTGTGCCATTTGCCAAAGCTCTGTAAGACCAGGGCAGGGAAATCAGGTAGTGCTGGTTCTCTGTTTTAACACTGAGTGCTCTGTTTTTCTAGGTCTCACTGTACCTGTGTGTTATAGGCACTCCTAGGTCATTCCATGGTGTTACACAGCACACTATTTATGCCTCAATAACTAGGTCTGAACAAACGAACCAAGGGCATCAGAATTACTGCTTCATGTGCTTTAAAGTTTCATGTTTATAAGAACAGCACACAGCCAGAACAATAATCCTTCAATGGTCATAGCATCAACTACAGCATTTACAAAGATTTTTAAATTGGGAATAAAGTAGGAGAAAGGGAGAACGTGAAAACATTTAGATTTTTACCAATGCAGTAGATATTGTTTCCATTCAATTTTTTACTTCTGGGAATAATTGAGGAAATGCTCAGTTTAGCTTATGAAAAGAAATACAGAAACCTAATTCATGTGTTGAGAAGACCAATACCATTTGTACAAATCTGTACAATCAGCAGGCAGACATGGGGTAGTGGTGTCAGAAAGTTTTCTGTTCTCTGGCCCTTCACAGCTGTCCACAGTGAATAGAACATTGTTAAAGAGGAAGAGGATGGAGACTGCAGAATGGGTTAAAAAGAGGGGCAGAAAAGCTTGTAAATGTACAGACAATGGTGAAGCATCTTCTCTGTCTTCAGAGATCGAATATATTTCTATGTTCTTCTTGTCTGTTCTTTACTAGTGATACCCAGATGCTTGAAGTTCTTGCAGTTCCCAACTCCCACTGCTCTATTTTTTTTTTTTGAGAATCCTTAAAATCTTCAGTGCAAGGGTCATCACCTTTTTGTTCTTGTGTCTGTTTCCAGTCACGCAATGAGATTTTGATCTCTCAGTTGAGGTAACTTGAGGTGCTTCTCCATAAAATACTAAATTGATGTGAGGAACATGAAAGAAAGAATGTTTTCTGTTGGCTGAAAAGACTGAAAAGAAATGGCCAATAATTTTAGAAAATATGGGTAATTTGCAGAAATCACACTTTCCTCTGACAAAGTACAAACCTTAGAATTTTCAACAAAAATCTCACAATGCTCTTGCAAGACTGACACTTACGAAGGTAGTGCCACGGCTGTGTAAAACCTCAATATCTCAATTTCACCTATTAAGTTCACTTAGTAATGTGTGCTTGGAGTGTCAGTAGCAATCCCTACTCAATCCCAACCAAAAGTTAAGCCCGTTTCAGGGAAAATGAAATCATAGTAATGTGCATCCGTTGTAATGTGCAGGGAAAGGCTTCTGCTGGTGGCTAGGAGTGAGCTTAACCAGCTGTGACCTGTCTGAGTTCCCAGACCAGTTGCCTCAGACAGGGAATTGCTGTGCCTGAATGGTGTAAGGGACCTGCAAGTGCATTTGTCCCTGCCTGCATCCATTTGACAGCACACCTTTACTGGATTTGACTCTGAGCTCAGATCATATGCCTCAGGGATAATTCCTACACCAGGAAGATCTGTTGGTATGATGGAAGCCTTGGGATAGTGCCACAATGTCTGCACAGGAATGTGTTTGGCCAGGATGCTTTTGTGTGGCACTGATCCCTGGCAGCAGTTTTAGCCCTATGTCTGTCAGGTTGCTGCTCAGTGCACAGAATTTCAGGATGGCAGCAGAGCACAGCTGTTACCATACAGCACCTTGGCATTCTGCATCTTTGGCTTTCCTTTAATGCTTTCTGGCTGTCTACTCCTGCATTAAAACTTTTTTTTCTCCCCCCAGAAAATCTTTTGCTCATATTAGAATAACGTAACAGGAAATGCATGGTGTTTCCTTTTCAGCAGGTTGTGCTTGTGATGGAGATACGTGTGTTTGTGCATGAATCTATCAATAAGATCTACGTGTTCAGTATACAGAGTTTGTTTTGTTCAATATCTCTTACAAAACAGACAAGGCCTGTGAACTTTCTACTAGACATGTCTTTGCGGGTCCTAGAGGTGAAGATCAGGCTGGCTGATTGGCACTATCTCTCTGCACATACTTATATATTTAGTTACCAAAGAATCATAGAATATGCTGAGTTGAAAGAGACACATCAGGATTATTGAGTCCAACTCCTGGCCCTGGGGAGGACACCCCAAGAGCCACACCATGTGCCTGATAGCATTGTCCAAACACCTTTTGGACTCAGACAGGCTTGGTGCTGTGACCACTTCCCTGGGGAGTCTGAGTGCCCAACCACCCTCTGGGTGAAGAACCTTTTCCTGATACCCAACCTAAACCTCCCCTGACTCAGCTTCAACCATTTCCCTGCATCCTGTCACTGGTCATGAGAGGGAAGAGATCAGTTTTGTTCCCTCCACTTCTCCTCATGAGGAAGTTGTAACTGCAATGAGGTCTCCCTTCAGTCCCCTCCAGGTTGAACAGACCAAATCACCTCAGCTGCTCCTCTTAAGGTTTCCCCTCCTGACCCTTCACCATCCTCATGGCCCTACTTTGGGTCATCTCTAATAGCTTAAAGTATACTTACGGGGATCAATTCTGTAGCTGGTCACTAGAGGAGAGTATACCTGCACAAATACAGATACCTGCTCCTGCCTGTGCATACATAGACCTGTACCTGTGCACTTACAAACCCAGAGGGAGACTGAGAGTAAGCCATAAAGAGGAAATACTCTACTTATTTCCTGTGCTAAATGTAGGAAAACAAGCATCATTCAAACAAGCCACGAGACAGAAGCTGTTTTTTAGTGTTGATTTAGTATTTATTTTTAATGATCTGTAAATGCAGCATATTTGAAGACAATGCAGATGTATTTTGGAATGTCAAAGCAGAAACATACTTTGAAAAGGCTATCAAAGGGCTGTATGGTATCAAATGTAATTTTAGAAATCTACATGGTAAAACTTTGGAAGATACAATCTAAATGTTTCCTGTATACCTCTCCTGACAGAACAACAGATACTATCAAAAATCTCTTGCTCATTTTTGTGGAAAAGCTCAACCAGGGTATTTGCTCAGGTCATAGTAGAAGAAAGATATATATATATATATAAAATAAAAGAAATGTAAAACTTTGTTTAGTATTCCATGTGTAACATTTAGCAACTCTTCACTGTCATATTCAGTATGAATAATCTGTCTGCTTTTGGTCACTTTGCATCCAGAAACCTATTAAGAAAGAACAAAAGACCAGAGAATGATAGCCAAAAACCTATTAAGAAAGAAGAAAAGACCAGAGAATGATAGCAAAAAAAAAAAACCCAACCAAAAAATATCTCTTTCACATGAAAAGATTCCCATTGGAAGAAAGAAGTGAAGGTTTTGTTTTATTCAGAAAAGAAGAACAGGTGATGCAGGCAATACTGAAAGCTGTTGAAAGATACTTTGGTTATCTTAAATATTGTTTTACTGATGACTAATAAAATTTAATTGTACTCCTTTACACAATTCATTCAAATCCTTTGTCTCTTACGGACAAGGATACAGTGAAGAGAAAGCTCTAGTAGAATAGAATATTTTGATGAAAACACAATTTTTAAATGTTGCATTGTAATAGATACCTAGGTAAGAAGATCATCAGGCTGTGTAACAGGTAGTTAGAAGGCTGTGTCACCTTGTGTACCCCAGTTATGGTGTAATCAGTGGATGTGTGTGTGATTTCTGAAGAGTTAAAGGATGCTTCTTCCAAAGGATTTGTTCCTCCAAGGCTTCTCTTGGACGTCTGCTGTCTGACTAGATGGACTGTGTGTTCTTGAGGCCTCAGTTCTTCACTGCCTGTTCATTTTACAAACCCAGCAACTGTAGTACTGCTTAATAAAGGTCTTATTAATGTTGACTGGACAGCCAAATTCTGCTGTTTAAGTCCTCATTACTAAAGTCCTGGTCCAAAACACAGAGATGGAAATGGAACGAGGCCTACTGCACTCCATAGGTAGTCGATCAATCTCCAGCTTTATCATCTAATTTCCTCATTTTTGTTGTTTTCTAATAAAAAAACACTTCATACTGCTTATGTTTAATAGGTTAACATTGATTAGAAAAAGAAAATCTTGTAAACTGTAACAGAATTCAATAAAGCTTGCTATGCTATTGACAGCATAAAGAGTCTTATTAATTTCCATTGTTAAAGGTTATGCAACCCCCATATTTTGTTTATTCACAGAAGGAAACATCTAGTTTCTTTAAAGGCTGTTACACCATCCGTGGCCTGCAGTACTTTCAGTTGCTCTGATGGAAAACTCAGAAGGCTCTTTAAAATCAATCACTAAAAATATATGCAGTGTTAGTGTACTTGAGCTTATTCTTTCTAAAGAATTGTCAGGTTAATCAAAATACAGATAGGTTTCAGTCTTTAGTTAGTTTAACATATCCTCCTTCATAATGCTTCTTCAGTACTTTATAAATATAATAATGTATAATATATATATTATATATAATAATGTATATTCTGTGAAAGGACAATCAATGGCTCAATGGACAGATACTCTACTCCTACTTATGGCTCTTCACTTACAAGGGACCTTCCTTAGTTATTGTTTTCATTTTGTCCATTTGTAGTATCACTTAATGCTTAAGACTTCCATATTAGCTAATGCAGTGTATGTCTTTCATTTCTTTGGTGTCTGAAATCAGGCCCTTTCACTAGTTCCAAATATTGCTTCTCTGTAAAACTTTACTAAGTTGGTCCATACTTCGATTTCTTGTCTGTAAACACTGAAGAACATAAACACATTCTGCCTTCGTGTCTTTTTAAGTGTTTCATCTATTTATAATGTAAACTCTTTAATATTTTTTAATATTTATATTTTATTATATATAAAGTAGGGTTAGAGGAAAAGTTTATGTCAATTTCTTCTTCCTGCCTCAACGAAAATCCAATTTTTTGCCAGCCCTCAGAAATCATAGAAAGTATTTGCATTCTTCCAGCCTCTAGAAAAGAAGTAATTTCCATGTTGGTTGGAGGGTGGATTTTTTAATATTTTTTATTTATTTAGCACTTAGATTTTGGGAGGATTGAATCAAAAGATGCCATTTTAGACATAAAATTGTAATGAAAACACTTTCTTCTCAGTAGAAAATTAATCAGGGAAGATATTTTCAGAGTACTTAATGCAAGTTCTTAGCAGAACAGGTCTCTCAGCTGAGGTCTTTAGATGCTAAATAATACAAATATGAAAATAGTACTGTGAGTCATACTACTGGGGGTGGCTGGGTCAGCTGCCTGTTTCCTAAATACTAATCAGTCTTTTTAATTTGAGATTACTTCACTATTCATCCTCTCTTTTTTCCCTATTTGCCTGAATTAATTGTATATAAAATATGGATGGGCATGAATCAAAGGCGGCTTGTGGTTTTCCTTTTTGCCAGGTTTCAGGTGTAACAGAACAAAAATGATAGCAGAGAAAAAATGTTAATAGTGATAGGGCTTTCTGGTTTTGATGCTGAACTTTGACTCTGTGTTTGCTCTTATTCATCAAATCTTAATCCATTGCCCAGGGAGGTGTGGGAAAGGCTGCTGTTGGTCTCAGTGTGTAGTGAATTAGATTTGGGAGTTTTAAAACCTTAGCAGCGAGGTTCTGTTATTTCACACAGCGTGTTTGCCTGTGGGCACAGAGCCATCACCTGCTGCATGCTCACAGGTACTGCCTGCCTTCGCCAAGAGCCGCTTTCCCAAAGGGAAAGCCAGAGCAGGGCAGCTCCTGTTTCTCTGGGAGATAATCCCAGAGGTGAAGGGATCTCGGGTTTCGTCCGTGAAACCTCTGCTGTTTTTTTCAGGTCTTGTTACTGGAATTGACAAGCCGTGCTGAGTGCCATCCTTTGGGCTAATTCCAGCTGACGGCTTTGGACCAGAGCTGGACCGCAGAGCTCCGCGGTGACGCCGGCGGCATTTCCCCAGCGCAGCAGGAATGCCCAGCCAGCGGGCTCCGTGCCCGGCACAACCTGTCGCCTGGAGACTTGTGGTTTCCATAGCTTTCTTTAATAGAGGACATTTTTGTCTGCTCTGAAGATGCTCGTGTTTGCTGATTTGGAATGATATTAAGTGAAGCAAGGGTAAACCGATTTCGCACAGAATCTCCTGTCAGAGCTCTGTTCCGTCAAGAGTAATGTTAGCAACTCCGGTGGAGCTGTTTCATTCGGCTTGCCAGATTGAGTCCAATGTGAACCTTCAACATAGATATTATTGCATTAATTTTAATGAATAAAAATAGCAGACGTATTACTTATTTAATTAACATAGCAAAAACCACTGTCAGCAAGCAAAGGAGTTATATTGCACAGCCACTCTAATGCAATCACAAGAGTATACTTTATGGCTATGAGAACATAATTTTCTTGTTAAAAACCTTTGATGTTTCTTTAAATATATAAAAATAGAGGAAATGTGTAAATAAGGCTTGCCAGCCATCTCAAATGCCTCGTATTAAAATGAATCTTTTAGCTTTAATTTGTGTTTATTTTGGTGGGTTTCAGATAAGACTGATGTATATATACAAGCATATATGTAAATATAAGTAGGGGTATGCATGTATGTACAGAACTTCTGTTATGAAATCATAGGTGTTAATATTGAAAATACAATCATTACGTCAATTTTCATATGTTATTTTTACCATTATTTTCATAATTTTATTTGCACTGTTAAGGGCTGTTGAACCACTAGAGTTTTAACTTTTCTTGTGCTTTCCTGTCTGGTCCAGCCCAGTGCTAGACAAAAAATGCTCCTTTAATTTGTTCTTAGGGAATTCAAGAGCATTCTTTTGGACATTCATGCACTCCACCAAGAGCCACTGTGCAGTCTCACCTCTGTGTCTCCTTTAGACCTACACATGTTTTTCCATCCAAAGCTCCTTCATGCATTACCACATCAGCTGGTTCAAAGTTTCTGGAAGTCGAGGAGTCAAGAAGCCACCAGTCACCTGAGTGACACTATCTTGACATGTGCAAGACAGGCTACTGTCTCTGTGCTAGTCCTGAATTCATAACTCAGAGGGAGTCTGTGTTTTGTACTAGGGGAAGCTGTGGGCAGTACATCTCACAGTTTGGCAGGAGCTGCTTGCTGTGCAGAAGCTGAGTAGATGGCTTTAGGTTGCTGTTGGAGTCAAGATTTTAACATATATGTTGCTGTGTTTGATCCCACACTCATACAGAGTATGAAAACCATTGCTTGAAAGCAATGTAAACATATATTATGTATACATATATTATTACTGATTTATAAATATAAAAGCCAGACTGTGGTTTATCTAACAATGAAACCTGAATGCAGGAATGCAAATGTACAATGTATCTCAAAGTGTATCAGGCTGTATCAGTGCCTGATACAGCCTGATCAGTGCCACCTGAAATATGTAAATAAGTGAATTTATTGTTTATTTGGCTGGAACTGTGGTTCTGCAATCCTCACTTATATTGTTATTTTTATTGACCCCTCAGAATGCCCTCAAATAAGCTTTAAACTTTATGCTTTATTTTGATGAATGAGGATGACTAAATTTTCAGCTAGAGACAGTTGAAAATACAAGATAATTCTATAGTTTGCTGTAGAATTATCTTGTGTTTTTTCTACCTAGATTGGCACAATAATCTTAGCTTAAAAGTGGAGGTTTTTTATTTATTTATTCTTTTACTGGAAATTCATAATATAAAGGTTATTGCAGGATAGAGAAAAAATGCAGTAAAAATATAGTACAGTAAGACTGTTCATATAATGGCATTTTTTTGCACCCAAAAACTTTAAATTTTGTTTTGAGGATTATATATTAAGGCTCTGATTAAAAAGAAAAAAACAACCCACACAACTTCCCCCCCAGAGAAAAGGGAGAGTGGCACACAAGGAAGAAAGATAAATTTTTGTAAATAAATTTAGATACCTATTTATTTAAGTCCATAACTTGTTTTAGAGTACAATTTGTATTTCTGCTTATCTTAGAGGGCAGACAGACCCTCTTATTATTTAAAGCTTATTTTAAAAATAGCTTCACTATGAAGGGACACGATTTTTGCTCAGTCCTTATCAAACAATAAAATTAAACAAAATATGCTGTCAAGCAACACTCACTTTCCTTTAGATAGTCAGAAAAGGTTAAAAGATAGCAGAGAACCATCACTGATCTCAGTATCAAAGTAGTATATGCTTCTAGGGCATTCCATAAAATTTAGTTTATGGAACTCAAAAGTTTTATAACAGAGTTACTGGAGTTTGACATATGGATTAACTGATTTCAGCAGGAGGTTCTGTTTTGTTGATGTCAGGAATTCTAGCTCACTTTTGCTGTTACCTGATGTGTGTGGTGCACAGCTTTTATGGTGAGAACACATGTGGAACAAGAACAACTTTTTTCAGTTCCCATGAGTAAATGGCTCAGCACACCTCTTTTTTTTAGTGAAAATTTTATTTGAAAACAAAGACATAGAGGAGAATATATCCTTAAATGGCCCTGTATTTTATGTGCTGTGATACACAAATAAACCCATGAATTACCTTCAGCAATGTGGAATTTATTTATCTCCATCAGATGAGGCGTTCTATCTGTCAGCAGTCACAGACAGTGATTGTGACATCCTGCTGCACACATGGCTTACATTATACAGAAATTCTGTATTTATGTCACACATTGTTCCTAAGATTTCATACCCCAGGTGAACAATTAGCTGTATACCTGCCAGTTAAGATAACTGAGCTCTGCAATTAGATTGTGTGACAGGTTTTGATGAAATTCAGCCTCTTTCTAGAGCAGATTGTGAGCTGGCAGTGCCTGCCTGGCTGACAGGGAGCATGTTGGGTGGGCACAGGGTGTGCAGGCAGTGGGGAAGGGTGTCTGGAAAACCACAGGGAGTGGTGAGCAGAGTGCTGCCTTCCCATCTTGTGCAGCCCTGTAGTTCCCACATGTCCTGTGTGGCAGCTGACAGGCATGGGGAAGGCTGCTCTGAGATGGATGTTGAAGTAAAGCTATTAATAATAAAGACGTTGAGAAATCCTTGGTGTTGGTCAGTGCCCTCTGGCATGACTTTGGTTTGATCACATCTTTTCTGTTGCATACATCACCCCTAAGCAGAGGTTTCTGCCTCCTTGGCCAATATCTAGCCTCAAGTGACATCAGCTCCCAGGTGAAGAAGAGAGCTTGGCTGGGAGGCTCTCCCTCCACTGCTGCTCCCTGGGGCCAGCTGGCTAGGTGGCAAGAAGGGGGACAAGTTTGTGCTGGTTTTGGCTGCAACAGAGTTAATTTTCTCCAAGTGGTAAAGAGCAGTTCATAGCCACACTGCCTGATGCCCTTACTTTTTAAACAGGTTGCCCAGGACTAGACTATTTGTCATTTGGCTTTGGATTCCTTCTCAGCCACCTGTGGTGGACTCCTACTCTTAGTTAGTGCTAGTACTGTTGGGTTTTGTCTTTAAGTTTATGGGGTTATTTTTAGTTTTGTTTGTGTGAAGTGCAGCCTCCCATGCATTATAGTTTTTTCAGACACAAAGCTGGTAGTAGATGTGTGTCCTAGGCTACATGCAGGGATGCTTAGGGATAGAGTGGAACCAGAGGGCTGTTCAATACAGACCAAACCAAGCCTGTCCCCTTGGTGTTAGAGGTGCTCCTTGGAATGAGCTGCCTTCCCTCACCTGTTGCCCTCAAACAGAAACCAGCAGTGACCTCACACCGTGCAGTGAGGATGATCCCTGTGAGGGATTTCCCTCGAGGATGTGTTGCCTGACTCAGATTCCCAGGAGCAGAACGGGGTGATAGCATTTCTCACCTCCCTGGCACACTGAGGGAACAGACACATTAGAGACTGTGAGATGTGAAGATATGGTAAGATGTGGTGTTTTGTGGTGTGACGAGAGTGCAAAAGACAGACTCCTGTCTGAGAAGATGGATGAGTTCCCTTCAGTAAAGCACTAAAACGTGTGGTATCCTTCCTCTGAAATGTGAGCTAGTAGTCACAGGCTCTGCAGTAGTTTCTGGTGATTTTGTTATGCAGATGGTACTTTCTGATTATCACATTTTAAGACTCACGCAGGCATGAAAGGGAATAGTGAAATGAAGAGGGGTAATCTAACTGAATAAGAAAAGCCTATTTATAAACAGATTTTTTTCTTCCCTGAGATAAATTGGCTCACTCTGAGCCTTACCCATTGAAGCTCAGTCTGGCTATATCTGGGTTTGTAAGATACCTATGCATCTTTATTTTACTGCCCTTTGAAAAGCCCCAGAAACACGACTGTTACCATTAACAAGCTGTGGAGACAAGTCCATTCAGAGCTGAGTACCATTCCCCTTGCTTCTTTTTTCCATCAGGCTGGTCAGGTGTGTGCCTGCTGCTCTCTGAATCAGGGCTGGGAAGGCAGACAGATCTCCAGTGCAGGTCCCATTTGGGGCATCAGCCTGTAACACAGATACTCTTCAGAAGTAAGCTACAAAGCTTCTTGGTCTTGCATACCCCTTTCCACAAATTGCCCTGCCAGAAAAGGGCTGGTGAAACAAAGGTTTGATGAAATACTTCCATTAGACACAGCCATGCTTTCCATTTGTAGGAGAACTGCACTGCATTCGGCAGTGCATCTGCACTCTAGCAGATGATGTTTGTTCAGCAGATTTCAATTAAAGGTGTTAGTGCTTTTAGAGGCCAAGCTGGACTTCTTCCAGAGCAGATTTTTTATTTTTCACTCCATACATAGCTCCATAAAATGTCTTTGTACAGACAAAATGTGCATCTGCCTATACCCTTAGAAAGCTTTTGTGATTAAATTGTGGAAGAAATTCTTTTACCTTGCCCTGTCTGAATTGGAAATAGTGTCTGCTGTGGGAGGAAGCAGACATTGTTGTTCGGGTTTGGATTGTTGTTCGGGAGTTGGGATTTTAATGTCGGTGGAGGAATTACTGTGATTTCTTTCTGTTACAAGATTGCCCATAATTGCCCAGTTTCCATTTCCCTCTGTGTTGTGCATGCTCAGAACCCATGCCACAGAGAGAGAAATTGGATTGGGGCAGCTGGGGAGCACAAGGTAATAACAAAACCATATTGGCAACACTCTTGACAGTAGCCATCAGCTGCCGCTTCCTTCTCAATTTTTCGTAGGCATCACAGCGGAGAAGGGATTTGAAGGAGCAGAGAATGGAGTTCATTGTCTCTTTAGTCTGCTCGAATGATTGAGGAAGGCTATAAAAAGCCACCTCAGGCTTAATTTCGTAGTAGCCAATTCTCACAAATTGTCTGTCTGTAGGAAGATCACAAAGCTTCTGCGATGCCAGGCCACCTGCAGATGTCACTGAAGAAGAAAACAGCCCAGTTTTCATTGGACTATCGAAACAATTAACTTGCTCAAAATCACAGTGGTTCTGTAAGTTTGTTTTAGCTACAGAAGAATAAATTTCTGCAAAAGTCTCCATGAGCCTTTCTGAATTCTGTATCATTAATCACTCCTCCCTCGGCGAAATCTCTGTTTAGAAAATAGAAAACTAAACTATCACTAATGAGGAGTTAAGCATAATTTTATATTACCCAGTATTCAGAATATTTAAAATACTTGGGCTCTTAGTTTGAATTTGGACTTTTAACCTCATATTAATAACCAAGTTTTAATTTGAACAATTTTTAATTTTTAATGTAGAGTTTGTGTCATTTTACTTCTGTAATAATCAGAAGGTCACATGGTACCAAGTGAAACACCTTATGACAATCTAAATTGAGTATATAATCATTAATACCTTTATCAGTCAGAAATAATTGAATTGTGAGTATTGCTCATGGATCACAATGTCTGCTTCTGAAAAATGCATTGACCTATAAATTGTCCTCCAGTAGCCATCCCCAGACTAGACAGGAGTTGCCAGAAGAAATTTGTAGAAAGATGTCTTCTGAATGATGGGTGTTTGCACAGTAAAGCTGAGTAAGAAGGCAGCTATTCAAAGCCTCTTTTTAAAGTTTTCCTGTTAGATCCTTTTTTTAAAAATACAGTTTTCTATTTCTAGCATGAATTAACATAAATTACATATGAGATATATTTAATTACTTTATTTCTGTCTAGTTATTTCCATGTAAGACAGGACACTGTTGGAACATAATACTAACCACCACATGAATTTATAGGCACATGTTCCTGGTGCCACATTAAGTTTTACCCAAATACAGTAAAATTGTTCAGCAGATGAGTGATTCCTGAAACAAGTTATCTTTGCATTTATTTTTAAAGATTTTTTTTACAACGATTCATAAACTTTAAACTGTTTGTCACGTGTTTCTCAGGATGTACTCCAGTTTTTAATATATACACCCGTTCTTAGGAATAGAGGACAGGGCCTTATTATTATGCAGTCCTTACTCTCTCTTAAAACAGTTTTCTTTTAGGTTTGTCCTTCTAATCTGGTTTCTGCTTTCAGGGCCAAAATAGTTGCTGGACGGCTCAGATTCAGTGCCCTTTAATTGACATGACTTTTCCTCTGACTCATGTCTGTTCCCTGATGGTATACAGAAAGAAATCATAACTTCTCTGATACTTACCGCAATAAGCAAGCTAAAATCTTCTATTCTAATTAGACTTCTGTTCCTCTCATGTACTTCAACATCCGCCTTTGTACTTGAGATCTGGGTTTACCTTTTCCAGGACACTGACCAGAAGTCTCTACAGTATACTAGAGGAGGTCTTGCTAGTGTTGTTTGCAGTAGATCTCCCACACACCTGTCTTCAAAAATACAGATGCTAAATTTGCAGCTTTCCAGTAATGTGCCATTCTGATTTGTCACTTAAAATATTGTACTTATTGCATGCAGGTTTTCTGACAGCTGTGCTTTGCTGTGAGTCTGTGGCTGCCCCAGCCAGCCTGTGATGCTTTACCACTCTAACTAAAGTGTGTATTTAATGCTGAGAATCTGCCTAGAGCCTGAACAGTAGCCAAAAGTATTGCCCTCTCCGCTCTTGTAAGCATCCTTAACAGTGGGCTTTCTTCTGGCAATGTGGGGGATGGAATTAATTGTTCATAAGCTGGCTTAAAAATTCATCCTGGTACCAGAAGGATAGAATATTTCAGTGCTATTTCATAGCATATATTATGCATGATATCATGGCAGCGACTAATATATAGGTATGTATGATTGAACAGGTCATTCTTGCTCGTGGAATCTGAGTAAATTCACTGGATCACCAGAAATAGTGGCATGTGTGAAGCTCAGACCTCATTGAGTACATCTTCCCATAACAAGATGCTATACTTCTCATTGGTTCCTATAGTTATCAGATACTATTTAAAAATCTCCTCCTCTCAGCTCTAAAACCATGCCAGAAAATCTGGCATTTTAATGCAACTCACAAACGCAGCTAAGAATTTTTTTTTTTTTTTTGTTTCAGACCTACAGAAACTTCACATGACATATGTTTAGAGACGCAATACTCAGATACTTCATTATTAAAAAGTCAGGAAAAGGAAGAACCATCCACTCACTTGGCATGGAAGGAGTACTAGCTTCCAAAAAAAAGGGATTCTAGGAAAGTCAAGTGATGGTAAAGTGTAATATCAGCATAATTTTAAGTGTAAAACCACCAGGATTTGGCTAAGTTTAGCTAGGAGTAATGTAAATGAGCCTTTGTAGAGCAATTGTAGCAAGCCCTGTGCTTAATGTCCTAAATACCTTTTTTGTGGTTCCTGAGCCTTATGGCCTCATCATGGACCAAATTTTTGGGAAAAAACACTTCAGCTTACATGCAATTAAGCTTTACTGAGGACGTAAAATTACAGTATAGCCAGCGTGAAACAGGATCATCAATGATGGTGACATCTGTCAGACACAAGAATAAAACTACATTATGAACCCCCAGCCATGATTGTATCATCTCATTTGCATAACCACTGTTAAAAAATCCAGTTAGTTAGGCACTTAGCATTTTAGAATGGCCTTTAAGCATAGGAGTGAGTCTAGGAGGGGCACCAGATAATTTTAAATTGTAGGATTAAGATGCCAGAAACCATCTGGAGAAGCAGCAGTGGCTGCAGTGGTGGATACAGCAGACCCATGGATCCCTTCTGTCCTCACCCAACCCATAGCTATGCCAGGGAGAGAACTAGGAGGGAATCAGTGGGAATGGCTGTGGATCCAGCATTTCAGTTTTCTTCCTGGCTTCATTTCCTTTAGTGTTGGTGCAGCCAGGAAGTCTAGCTGACTGCAAAAATGTAATACACAGTCAGTTTAAAAAGTACTTCAGAGCACCAGCCCCACACCACTTACATTCCAGAAGTTTCAGGCTAATAACTCCCTACATCCTATAATTAATTAGAATAAAAAAAGCCCCAGAAATTATGATGTGCCACAGAAAGAGAGCAGGAGAAATCAAGGGCATTAGGGGTGTCCTAGTATATATATGGTACAATGGTGAGAGTACAGACATAAAATTCTTTATTAAAGTAAATTAAGAAGTTTAAAAGAAGAAATTACTAAAGTTATAATATAGGAACAAGTCCCATGTTGCATAAAAATGGTGTAATTTTTCTTCATTAATGTGTAAGATGGGAAAGGACAGATAGGAAAAAGCAGTCCAGAAACAATATGTTATTAGCTACATCAGAAAAAGGAGAGCCAAATGAGACACATCTAGGTGGGGAGTGCCTTCACAGGCCCTTCTGTCTCACCACTGGGCATGCAGCAAAAATTGCTCTTCTTGCTAATCTCAGGTACATTTAATCAGCTAGGCAAAGGTGTATTCATCTGGCACAAGATGTAATAATTGCCCAAGGAAGCAGCAGGAGGAGGAAGGATTGCTTTAAGGCAGCTGTAGGAGTGTGGAGGAGCTAGCCAGGGGTGAAACAGTATTTCCAGAAGAGGAATGCCATTGATTTTTCAGGCTTATATTTTCTCTCCACCCCCTCAGGTAAAACTGTCTGGCACTTGCTAGTAGTAATACACCCATGTCAAATGAGTCTCCCCAGACACCACCTGAAGAAAAACAACAGGAAAGAAATAGAAGTTAAGTTTTATTTTGGTTTGATTTTATTTTGCACTGCAGAAATTAATACTGTGCATTTAGTGAAGTTAATAAATGTGAGTTTAACGTATTCACGGCATTTAGACATCATTTTGAATATTTTCAAGGTAAACAAAATCCACATTTCCATATCACTAGAGGAAACAAACTACATGTAGAACACAGGAAATTAGTATGTTTCCCCAAGTAGTAATTTCATAATATTTCTTTTCCAGTTTGTGAAAAAGAGAGGATTCATATTGCTCCATGAAGTAAAGTTTAAACCACGCTTGTATACAAAAAAAAAAGTGAAATGTTATATTTTAGGTTATTATGTTCTTTGTACATGAGATTCCAAAGAGAATCAATGCACTTCTCTCTCAGAAATAATTTCTCCAAAATTCATCAAAACAAAGAACAGAGCACTCTGAAGAACAACTAAAAAAAAAAAAAAAACACAACCAAAAATCCCAAATCCATCAGTTTTTTTGCTGGGTGGGTGAGTTGGCCCTGGCTGTTCTGTCACTCCCCTCCTGAGCTGGACAGGGAAGTGAAAATAAAACAAAGGGCACATGGCTGGAGAGATAAGGACAGGGAGAGATCACTCAACAGTTACTGTCAAGGGCAAAACAGACTCAGTTTGGGGAAATTAACTGAATTCATTACCAGGTGAATCAGAGTAGGATGTTGAGGAATAAAACCAAATCTTAGAAAGCACCTTCCCCTCACCCCACTCCTCTTCCTGGGCTTCACATCATTCCTGATTCCCTCTCCTTCCTTCCAGAGGCACAGGGGGACAGGGAGCAGGAGCTGTGGTCAGTTCATCACACATTGTCTCTGCTGGTCCTTCCTCCTCAAACTTTTACCATATTCCAGTTTGGGGTCTCTCCCACAAGAGGCAATCCTCAACAAATTTCTCCAGTGTGGGTCCTTGCCATGGGCTGCAGTTCTTCACAAACTGTTCCAGCACTGGTCTGTTCCAAGGGGTGCATTCATTCCTTCAGGATGAGACTGCTCTGGGGTGGGATTTTCTCTCCATGGATCCACAAGTCCTGCCAGGAGCCTCCTCCAGCATGGCCTTCCCACAGGGTCCCAGTCTCCCTAGGGCATCCAGCAGCTCTGGTGTGGGGTTTCTCCATGGGCTGCAGGTGCATCTCTGCTCCACCATGGATCTCCATGGGCTGCAGGGGCACAGCTGCCTCACCATGTTCTTCCCCACAGGCTGCAGGGAAATTCCTGCTCCAGCACCTGCAGCATCTTCTTCCCCTTCTTTGCTCACGTGGGTGCCTGCAGGGCTGTTCCTCTCACATTCTCATTCCTCTCTGGCTGTTGTTGCACAGCATGTTTTTTCTTTGCTTAAATTTGTTATCCCAGAGGTGCTGCTGCTGTCACTGACAGGCTTTGCCTTGGCCAACAGTGGGTCTGTCTGTCTGTCTGTCTTGTAGCTGGCTGACTTTGGCTCTGTCAGACAAGGGGGAAGCTTCCGGCAGCTTCTCAGAGAAGCCACCCCTGTAGCCTCCCACTATGATAACCTTGCAAACCCAATACAGCTGGGTCAGAGTGAATGTTGCTCTGGGTTGTACGGTAATTAAGCTGAATGTCAGAAAAAGTTCTCAATTACGAGTTGCACTGGGCTCTGTCTGCCTCAGCACTTTGGTTGGAAGCAGTAGCACAGTCTTGAAGGAATTCCCCTGGTTGTTCCCACTTCCCACATGTCAGCTCAGTTTCCAGGGCAGCTCCTGGATGGTGAGGAGCAGGTGGCCCTGTGGAACAGAGCACTGTTGGCAGCTCCTTCCCCTCTGCAGCAGGAGAGTTCAGATCCTGTCAGACATGAGTGGATCAAACCCCACACTGAACCTTCCAGCAGCCTGGAGCTGATTGCAAGGACCAGATAAAACCTACTCTGAACTGCAGTCTACTACACACCGTAGAGATCGAGGCTTATGTGATTTGATCTAATTATTGCTTCACTCTCTTTGCCAGGATTTATCTGATATTATGGAAGGGCTTGGGTTTGTTTTTTGGGTTTTGGGGTTATTTTTGGTTGTTTCCATGAAAAGGGGGAAAAGCCCAATGGTATGAAACCAGAAGAAGTGAAGAGAAGGTAATTTATTTGGGTAGTGGTAAATGCATGAAGGTTATGATAATGTGACTGGTAAGATAAAGTGAATTGAGGGAAGAAACACCTCTACCTTTATGGTAAAAAATGAAAATGAGTAACAATTACTTAGTGTTTTACCATTCGTTTAATCCTATAAACCAATCTGTCAGTAAATTAAATAAAATTTCAACAAAATACTGCCATGTGAGGTAATCTTTTTTAAGTGCTCACCCTGAATGTTTTTTTCTAGAGCTGCCATTGCTCCTGTTAAAACAGGAACATCAACTGTGGGCATGCACGTTCCAGCCTCCCCATCCTGCCCCTCTAGGTTAAAGGAGGTTTCTGCTCCTTCAGATGGTTTGTAAATCTTACAAGCAAATTTTCTTAAGCAGAATTTGATTCAGTAATTTGACCCAGTTTTGCAAATAGTTTTAGAAGAGCTGAAATGACACTTTGGCTCAAGAAGAAAAGAAAGGAAAAAACCCTGAAAATAGGAAGAGGAGATTTACACATTTCACAGCACTATTTTGTCAGGTTTTGTAAGAAATGCATTATATAATGCAGCCCTTTAATCCATAACAAGATTAAAAGTAATTGTTTTCCCATGTTTTGCTTTCCTCTGAGGCTGGTTCAGTACATATCCCATTGTTTGTGTAGTATTGCATTATTTAGCAAAATCCTCAGATATTGAACAGCTGTTTGTTGGATTTGACCTGCAACATTGGAGTAAAGGCACTACAAAGACAACAGATTTTGGCAGCTGTAAATTCGGTACAGCGGAACTACGGTATTTGCAAGTAATATGTTACTTGCAAAATTGCATCTGCTTGGTTTTGTTTCTGACTCTTTTTAAAGTAGCATCGTTTGCTAGAACCTACAGATACATAAGAAATTTTGGAGATGTTTATGCTGTTGTATAATGAGTTTGCATTTATTGCACTATACATTTCATATCCAAATTTAAATTTGGAGTTCTAAATTGGCCTGTACAATTTAAGCACTAGTTGATAGTCAATGCTCTCTTAATAGCAAATGATGTCTTAATAGTAAAAACACAAAGCAGATGTTAAATTTTAAATTTTCTTCTGTAAAAATATATTACATTACATTTTTTTTTCAACTGGCATTTGTCCATAATTTTAATTGCAGTAATTGCAATGTTGTAAGTGGAGCCCAGATGCAGTTAATATAACTGAAGGCCATTTTATGCATAAGAATTTATTGACACAAATTCTGTTCACTACTTAACTCCAAACTGTTACTTGTCTTAATAAGGTTAGTTGATGGTCATTCCTTTACTGAAGAGGTGTTAGATTAGAAGCTGGAAGATGGTGAGTTGAGGAGACTTCCCCAGCTGCACAGACAAACAAGACTCACTTTATTATTGCCTTAATAAAAGCTATTGAGCCCTGAGTACAGAGTATCTCCTTGGCACCTCGTTCCCAGAGTGCAGGGAACATCCCATTCTCCCCTTAAGTGGTCTGCTCAGCTACTCTTCATTTCTCTGGCCTGTTTTTCATTGCTTTCCAGCCATCCTCTAGTCTCACTAAAGAAGTTCCTAAGCAACTGCTGTGAAACTCTTCCAAAATAAAAGAAACATCCAGGAGGTGGGTGCTGCTCCTGAGTTCCCGTGCAGTGCAGCAGGGTCTTCACATCTCCAGTATGATGTATTTCCTACTAGGAATTTAACCATGACAACCATTTTAAGGAATGCTAATTCATGGTAACCTAAAAGGTGGTTTTTTTTAAAGAATATTTTATATAAGAGTGAGGAGCAAAATTGAACTCCGTGAAAGTCTTGTGGAATAACAGTGAAAAGGTATTTGAGTATTACACAAAATATTCAAAATAGTTCTAATGAATAGGTTTTTTTGGCCTGGTTCTCAAATAAAAATAAAAAAAATCTGTGCTTAACTACTTAATAGCCATTCAGAGAAATCTGTGCTTGATCAATATTTTTGAAGAAGGTTGCTTAATATTCATTGTGCTTCACAATGAGCAATCTAGAAAGAGGTGATGAATCACATCTCAGTCCTGAAACAAAAGATGACACAGTTGCAGTCTAAACTTAGTCAGCCTGACTGGGCTAATAATTCCTAGTTAACTCCTTTTGATTTTTAGCTGTAACTGAGGTTGATTGTTGCTGTTGAGTAGAACAGGGGATTTTGTTGTTCTTACATCTGAAAGAATGATTCTACAGGTTGCCAAGTGCTCTGGCATTCATGCAACATAGCACATGCTCAAGTCCTTAAATGCCTTCACTCAAGTCTTCAGTCCTTCTTGTTGGTTACAGTTAAGCAGATGAAGAACATTTTTGCTGGATGGAGATATAAATAAAGTTATAAAAAAATCATCATCCTAACACGTTTCTCTGTAAATTAGTATGCTGAATTAAGACTGTTGTATTTACTTTGCTGCCTTAGGGTGAGCCATTTGACAGAATCACTTTAGCTTTGATTTTGATTATTCAAGGATGGGGATTTTTTTGGTGGTTCTTTCTCTGTTACTATCAAGAAACAGCAAGTGACTTGCAGTATCTGATCCTGGAGAACATTTTTTTTTTTTCTGTATTCATACTGGAAAGAGCTTGTAAAAGGCTTTCTCAAGTAGCTCTTACTGAAGTCCCATTTTATGTTTAAAGTGGCCTATTTATGTTCTCAAAAATTATTCAAATATATTATTTTAAAAGTTCTATTTTTATTTTTAATTTATTTTCATTTAATTTTTTTAAATTTGTATAGCTAATGGAAAATGAAATACATCTCCCTTAATGATAGATATGAAAATCAGTGGACACTTAAGTTCTGCAAAACTACAAAGTTTATTTTAAATCTTGTTTTCAGACCTCAGAAAGGTGCAATTTTGCTGATTTAATCTGCTACGACTTTTTTTTTCTCTGTGCGTTGAAATAGCCACCATAAATTAACATATTTGAAAAAGAAAATATAATTCAACTTAAAATTAATTAAGATTGAAAGTAAGTTTTGGATAGTAGCCCCAAAGGAAAAAAATTACAATGGTTTTTGCAGTGGAAAGAGGATGAATTTCAAGATTTACTGTAGGAGAATGATGTAAATGAACACTTTTGAGACTGATGGCTTCACAGGCGACAGGTCCACATATTTCACATATTTGTATGTCCTGCATTTGATTATGATAATTTTTTTAAGGCTAATTTTTTTTATTTGATTTTTTGTTTAATTTCATTGGACACTGAAATGGTTCAGGTGGTAAAGAAACCAAACAGCTAATTTTAAAGTGCATTCCATAGTGTCATGATTAGTCAATTGTATGGAAAATGTTAATTATACCCTTTATGCCACAATCTCCCATCACACAAACTGCAGCTGGAGTGTTGTAGATGAGAAAGAGGGCCTGGCCGTGCTTTTTGCTCTCATTTATGGTATTTCAGTGTATCTCCCTCTTTTGCACAGTAGGGAAAGGTGATGATGATTAGGATCTAGCAAACCTGATCCATTTTACTTCATTTGAAAGTATCCCAGTTCTGCATAACCCATATTACCTTCACAGATAGGATGGATGACTTAATTTTTCCTCTGACCCCTTAAGAAAGTCTAGTTTGATCTATGACCTTTAAGATACTCTAAGCAAGGTACCTTTATTTAAATAGCACTGAAACTTTGATTTTTATTTACATGCTATTGTAGAAAGTTTTTTCACTTGCATATCCTGTTATTAAAATCTTTAAGGACAGTTGGTTTTTCTTGTTGGTCTTACCATCTCTATGCTGCAATGGTTTGCCATCCATTGAAGTCTGACAGATGTAATACAGGTATCTATATTTGCTATTGCATTTTCAGTGTAGATGTATCTGTTTCCAGAGAGAGTGAGGCAGTGAGTGAAGCAAGGTAATGGAAAGCAAACCAGGAGGTGAAGAAGTGAGGACCGTGCTGTGTGTGCTCCCATCACTCCACTTGACAGGGTGAGAGAGGAAGGGCTAAGGGCAAGCAGTGCTGTGATCTGAGCTGGAAGGAGACCAGGCTCACTCCTCCTCCCACCCATGCAGGAGCATCCCCAGGAATCCCCGGAGCTGCCTTTAAGCATGACAGATGATGGTGGAAAAGACAGTGCTGTTTTAATTAAAACAAAAGACAGCGTCTGGTACACACCGTCTATTTATAGCTCAGGTAAATATGTTCCTCTTTTCATTGACATCTTTAAAAAACAGTGAGGATCATTGCTATTAACATATGAATATCAGCTTGGCTTTCATGTGTTGGCTTGGAGCCAGTTCTATGAGATTTTAATGATGCTGCCAAGTTTATCAGGTTCTCTCATGTAACTGAGTTTATTCATGGTTATTCTGAGGTTATTCTGCAAGGACTCGCAGGCAGTGCCTCCATTCTAAGTGCTTTAAGAGTTACTGGTCGAGCTGATAATATTTGAGAATTAATAGCACTTAGTAAATGAGAAGTTCCCTTTTTTTCATGCAGAAAGAGTACAATATTCAGGTTTTGTATTCAGCGAGCTTCTGTTGAGCTTTCTTCAGTGGTAAAACAAAAATATAAAGAAAGGAAACAAAAAAGATAGCTGTTCTTTCGTCCCAGTAATTTAACTGGGTTGCAAGCATTAGTGGCAACAGTATGGCAGAGAGTTTGTTTGTTTGTTTGTTTTTTTGTGTTTATTGTAGGCTGCACTCACAAAACAGCTTAATTGAAATTCAGTGCAAGTTAGGTTTCTTCTATGTAAGCCTAAATTGGTAATGCTCGGACTGAAAGGTATCTGAGGATGAGGACAAACTGCAGAGAGCCTGTCATGACAGTGCACCTTGTGCACTAACAATGAAAATAGCAGTATTTTAAGGAAGAGGATGTTTTCATGTATGTTTTTATATTAATGTATTATTATTGTTATTTTTTGAAAATAGGAAAATATATTTTAAAAACCACATTTAATTGAGATGCTCAAACACTCAAATATCCTCATTTAAAATTTCAAACAACAAAATGGAAGGGGTCATAAAAATTGTCTCCATAGTATTTTTATTCTACAGCATATGTTTACAGTTGAATTTTTAATGAAAATTTATAGCAAAAACAAAAGCAGAACAGGTCAAGATATCTATGCTATAACAGAAATTCTAGTAACGTGCACTAAAATAATAATGAATCATGAAGCTTCATTGGTTCCAAATTTATTGTAAAGCTGCTTAGCAGTTTTTGCTGCCCAGGAATATGCATATTTATCCTTCCTTATCTATAAGTTTGTATAAAATTGGATCAATATTTAGCAACTGATTTAAAACACATGTAGGGTTACATGAACAAGAGGCTTCAGTTTACCTTTCTTTGAAAGGCATGCAATCATGTATTTTTTAGAAGGTATTGTACAGACAATTTTGAAGTATGCTGTCTCATATTATTTTCCTTAATTTTTTATTTATGTCAAGATAAATCTCTTTACTATTTCCATATTTTCACATTTATGCTTAAATTTTCAAAGCATCCAGTGTGAAATTTATGAAAGTTTATGAAAGGGTGGTTCTCCTTGACTAACCAGGTTTCCTTCTGTGGTGCAGTGCCATTTGGTGAATGAGGAAAGGGCTGTGGATGTTGCCTAAATGGACTTTAGTAAAGCATTTGGCAGTGTCTTCCACAGCATTCTGGAGGATGTGGGAACGTGGCTGCTCATTGCTTGGATGTGTGCAGTGTTCACATACTGCACACAACCATAAGATACACAGATACGATAAATAAGAATAAGAAAATAGCTGGATGGCAGATCCCAGAGATTGGTTGGGAATGGAACTACATCCAGGTGAGGCTGGTTCCCCAGGGCTCAGCACTGGGGCCAGTCCTGTTTAACATCTCTGTCAATGATCTGGACAAGGGGATTGAGAGCAGCCTTAGGCACTTTGCAGACAAACCTGCCCTGGGCAGGAGTGTTGATCTCAGAGAGCAGGAAGGCTCTAGAGAGGGATCTGGACACGCTGGATCGATGGGCCAAGGCCAGTTGTGATCAACACTTGGATGGGAACTTGGATCACAAACCCATCCAATGCTCCAGGCTTGGGGAAGAGTGCCTGAAAAGCTGCCCAGTGGAAAATAACCTGAGAAGATTGATCAACAGCTGACTGGTTACAAGCTGGAAGGGCTGCCCAGGGGGGCAAGAAGGCCAATGGCATCCTGGCCTGAAACTGTGGCCAGCAGGACCAGGGCAGTGACCATTTCTTTGTACTCATCACTCTTGATGCTCCACCTCAAGTCCTGTGTTCAGTTTTGGGCTCTTCCTTACTAGAAAGGCATTGAGGTGTTGGAGCATATCCAGAGAAGGGAGCAGGGCTGGGGAAGGGTCTGGAGCATGAGTCTGGTGAGGAGCAGCTGAGGGAGCTGGGGGTGTTCAGCCTGGAGGAAAGGAGACTCAGGGGGACCTTGTCACTCTACAATAACTTGAAAGGAGGCTGTACTGAGGTAGGGGTTGGTCTCTTCTGCCACATAACAAGGGACAGGACAAGAGGAAAAGGCCTCAAGCTGCACCAGGTGAACTCCAGATTGGATTATATGAAATACTCCTTTCCTGAAAGGGTTGTCAAGCATTGGAACAGGTTTTCCAGGGAAGTGGTTGAGACACATCAAGAGTGTGTTCAAGAGGTATCTGGATGTGACACTCAGGGACATGATTTAGTTATGGACTTGGCAGCACTGACTTAAAAATTAGGCTTGATGGATCTTAAAAGTCTTTTCCAACCTAAATGATGGTGTGAAATATTACATGCTAGTGTTTGTTTTACTGTAAAGAATTCATATATACCAAGCCAAAGTATCATGAAATTGTTGATGCAAAGGTTTGGAAAGAGAAAGATGTATCTCTTGTTAGTCACCTATTCTCTGGAGTGGTACTTCAACTGGAACCTATGACATGGAGTTTATCAGAATTTAGGTATTTCTTCTGTTCTTTTACCATGATGTATATTTTTGAATAGGCTATGGGATCGAAGAGGATTTCCCACATCTTAGAAAGTGCCAAAAAATGAAGCTGGCACTCCTAGGTACTGATAGATATTATATTTATAAAAATAGTATAAGTTATAGGAGGGACTTGTTCCCCACACTAGTAAGATAAGACTTTCCTTCAGGTTTCAGGAATTTTAGAAAGAAAAGTGGATTCTTCAAGTGCTGTAAGTTACACAGATCATATCAAAACCAAAGTAACACAAAACACAGATATTTTTCCCTGTGCTAAGCATCAACAGTTACAGCATGACTTTCAGGAGGTGCTTAGGTAAGGTGGGAATTAACCTCCCCCAAACACAAACATTTATAGACTGATTTTTTAGGAGATAATGCAGATTTTAATATTTGCTTACAAGTTGTTCATATAGTGGTTGATTTTTGCTGTTTGTTTCCATCTCTCACCACTTTTTTAATCAGCTTGCTGTGTATTTTGAGCTTTCTAATTATTTCCCTCATGAAAAATATGTACCTTTCTATGCCAGAACATGCCAATTGCAAATATTGGACTATCTTCTATGAGAGAAAACTTTATTTAAGCACATGTTAACATTTTCCTGTCTGCCATACTATGGCTTATTTCGGTTGCAACATATTAAAATACCCTGCTTGATGTTTTACACAGGGCAAATATGATTGTTAATGGGGGGACATCAGGCTTTCAGTACAATTTCTGTGGTTTGCTTTAAGACCTAAGGCTTCATAGAAGTATCAGACCTGACTGTTGTGTGTGCAGAAGAGCCAGAGGATGACACACTCCTGTAGAGAACATCAGCTCTCCAAGCACAGGGTGCCCAGATCTTGATGAACATCTCAGCATATCCTCACAGCCATTAGGGCTTGAACCTATAAACATAAAAATATTTATTACTACTGTAGGTAAAAATCTCACTTTGAGAGCTGGCAAGGAGATTTTTCCCCTCTATTGATCAAAGAGCCTGTATCAGAAAGGCTTATTTTCATGCATTTTTTAAGAGTTATGGCTAGGATCCAGACAAGTTTATGCTTAGCTTTCTTGGCATTCTGAATCAACACTGGCATATATGTGTGGGGAAATGGGGGTATAGATAGATGGTAAAACTAAAATTTTATAAAATCAATATATACACATAGTGTTTGCAGAGACAACATTTGGGGAAAAGGTAAAGTCCTTATAAATCCCACTTTATCATAGAATTGTAGAATGGTTTGGGTTGTAATGGAACTGCAGAGATTGTTTAAGCCAACACAGATGTCCCTAAGCAGGGACATCTTTAACCTGACTAGGTTGCTCAAAGCCCACCCAACCTCACTTTGAACACTTCAAGTCATAGAGAATCCACAGTTTCTCTGGGCAAACTGTCAATGTCTCACCACCCTGGCTGCAAAAAAATTGTATCCTTACTTCCAATCTAAATGTACCCTCTTTTAGTTTACTTTTTTGCCCTTTGAAGAAACACAGAATGGTTGGGATTGGAAAGGGTTGGAGGTCATCTGGCCCAAGCTCTTGCTAAAGCACATTTGGCTTTCTTAGATACAGATGACAGAAAAGTGAATCTTCTACAACAGGCCTGACCTTTCTGTTTATCTGTGTCACCTCTGGTGACTCTGCTGAGATAATTTTGGCTACTTTTCTGCTGGCACTAAGGATTAAATACAATTCAGGCAAAGCCACAAGGTTCCATTCTAGGCCCTCAAATTAACTTCAGGATAAGGTACTATTACAATACCTGCAAAAGATAGTAAGAGAAGGAAAAAAAATAGATGAAAGAGATGAGGAGGAGAGGAGCAGGCTGACTTGCAGATTCAAAAATGTAACTGCATGACTGGCAATTCAAAAAACCTTATTTCTAGTTTAAATCTGAGAGGTTTTGACCTGGAAATAATTGGTAAGAAAATTATAATCATAGCACACCATTTAAATAACTTTTCAGACTAGAGATATCTTTAAGTTGCAAATACAAGCAGCTATTACTTAGTTACACTAAATTAGCAGAAAAAGGTAAAATACATCTCAGCTGATATGGATGGTCATCTATTCCCACAGCTAAAACTTTCCATATAGAGTTCCAAGGTTTGGGTTAAAGGCGACTCATCTGACTAATGTCCTTCATTCTTTTACTTTTGCATTTGTTTACTTATTTTTAAAACACTAGGGCTCAGTTTCTCTGTTTTTTTGTCAATAGGAGTAGTGATTATATCAGTTATTCCCACTTCGAAAGTTCTTTAAAACCTGAGTTTCTTTTAGACAAACTTGCTAGCTATGGTTCCAGTATTTTCTCATAACATTTACTTTTTATTGAATAAAATACACATTTTGAGTGGACAAATTGTCATTGCATCCCCAGGTACTTCCTGCAGTGATTCCCATTGACTGGAGTACATGAGCTTGTGAAAACAGAGATGATCGACTGCACTGAGTCAACACCACACTCATTATACTACCAGATGCTTTTATTTTCACATAGCAAGAGGAGCTTTATGGACCACTGTTTTCTTTTTCTCCCAGAAGGATTTTTCAGTGTACTTATAATTCCAGAAATGAATGCTCTGTTGCATATTTAAAGAAATCCCTTTCAAGACCTTCAGAAATACAGGCTGTGATACACAGACACGCTCTTTATGAATGTACTGAACTCTCTGCGTTTGTTTTAAGAGGCAATTCTGGGAAAAACCAACAACAGCAACAAACAGCAACACCCCTTCCCCACCTTCTTCTCTCATGACAATAATATATTACCTGATTATTGTTTTTTGTAATCCATCATCCTTCATGTCTCACTGTATGAACACAAATAACACTATCTGAATATCACCCCAGAGAGGTTCTTTCTGTGCTTTCTCTGTGTTTACAAACCAAGTGTGTTGTTTTCCCTCACACCTATGTTATTATCTTTCTCTAAGTACTTGTTACAACTTGACTGTAATTTATCAAGTACCTGTAATGGATGTTGCATATTTGAGATATAGCTGAATTTCTAAAGATCATGTTTATTACATCTTTGGGAAGCCCATTGTAAAAGTTTATCAAAGCCTTTCAGACCTGCTGATGGCTGTGGGAATATCACCAGTTTACTAATGCATTCTGCTTCTGCTGGTCTAGTTAGCAAATGAGAAATGTAAAATATCTGTGGTACTTTGTACTTCAGGTTGAAGCTAAAGCAAGAAGCACAGAATGAACATGCTCTAAAAAATAGGCTGTGTTCTGCTGAATACTAAAAAGGAAACAAACACATGGATGGCAAAGTTATTGTTTGAATAAAGATACAATATTTCCTTCTTTTTTTCCATTCAATTGAATATTTTTTGTTGTGTCACACATAAACTTTTAAATATTTACTCGTGATTCTTACTATCCTGGATTAAATTCCGTTTTGATACAAGTATAAGAAATGCTATCACATTAAACTAAAGAAGAGAGGGAGAAATATAGATTTCCACATCTGTTAGAGAATTTATAGAAGTCATTAGAGCTGTAATAACATATAATTATATAGTTCTGACTGCAGTCAGAATCAAGACTAGTAAATGCTGGTATGCTAATAGCATTTCCAAAAAAAAAAGAACAGGAGAAAAAAAAAAGAAAAAAGAGTCCTAGAGTCCTAGTCTTTTTTTTCCTTCATGCTCATCAAACAGGTCAGACAGTCACAGATGGATGCAACAAGAGATGAGTATGTGCAAGGTCCATTTTTGCAGACTAGACTAGCCAAACAACTTGTCTGTGTCACTGTTCACTTGGAAGCAAATGTGATGTTTCTAGTATTAGTTAGAAATGGAACCAAATCGAAAATACTAGCAAGAAAAGTAATTTTAAGAGTGTTTAACCAGGAAGAAGCAAGTTAAACATGGAGGTCACTGCCTTCTTTACCTGTAAGAAGGATCTTGGATTTATGTACTTATTCCCACCAAATGAAGGGCATTTTGGTCTTACACTGCTGCATTGCTTGGAGCACTTCAGAGTGAGATCTGAGATTGGCTGCCTGTGAGAGAGGAGAACCTAGTTACAGTTCTGCTCTCTGTGCATGAGTCTGAGCTTAATATTGCAGATACACACATGAAGTAAGAGCAGAGCAGTGACTGCATAGCACCACACAGAAGGCAAGTGTATTTTCATTTCTTTTTCATGCATCATTTAGTGCTCAGTGCTGTCATTTTGCATATCTTTTAAATAATCAAAGTGTACAGACAGAAGGGAATTAATAAATAAAGAAAATGAGGCAAAGAAAGAATGAAAAGCAAGCAAGGAAACTTCTGTAAGTCAAGTACCAATTGGAACATTATCACTCTCTTGCACTCATAAAATGTCTCCACAAGTTTCAGACCTAATTTGTGTGTTTTGTAATGAGAAGGGGGCAGAAAACAACAGCAGGCAATTACATTCAATCCTTGGTATTTCCAGCTTCTGTCAGTTAGCTGGTATGTGATAGGATTTTTAAGACAAAGAAAAGCTAACTGGAGGAAGGATCACAGTCAGGTCTGCAGCAGCCTTCACTCTGGGAGTGCCATGCCCTATCACTGCTTAGGGAATGACCAAAGCAATAGTGCTTCCATTCCTTAGAGTAGTCTTGCTAAATAAAACTAATTTTAAATCCCCATTGTTATTTTAAGGTGCTTTTTAATACACAAATTACTCCAGTATGACATCATTAACACTGGCTGTTGTTATCAAACACAAATCTCTCCTGGACTGAGCACTTCAGATGAGAGAATAGATAAATATAATGGGGACATGGTTTCTCTGATCACTGCAATATGTTTAATAGTCCTTTGTTTTGTGCTACTTCTCAGAAAGGATCTTTGAAGGTAAGATTTCCATTTGCCATCTCCATGAAGCTCTTTTGTATTTCCTCATCTGTACTTCAGTTGTGTAGACTGCCTTCTAATAAATATTTCTGATTCTTTTGTCACTCATTTTGGAATAAATGCACTAAAAACTCTCTATATAACCATTGTATTAAACCTTTTACTGCAACATTGCATATTTCTAAGATTTTTCAAAACATCAACCGAGTGGTAATAAATTGAAAATTACACATTACTTTGGAAGAAACAAATGATCCTGAAGCTTCTGTTCCTGCTATGGAAACCCAGTGTCAAAATTCACAAGACAGACACTGCACCTTGACTGTAGAGAAAGCAAATTTGATAAGAAATCGCAGAAGGCCAGAAGACTTGCGTTTGAAAGAGACTGGTGGATGTCATGGGGTCCAACTTTTGCTCCAGCTGGAGCCACGTCCAGATGGCTTTTGAATATCTCCAAGGTTGAACATGCCACAGCCTCCCTGGGCAGCCTGTGCCAGAGCACAGTCACACTCAGAACAAAAGTGTTTCCTGATGTTCAGAGAGAACCTCCTATGTTCCAGTTTGCTCCTGTCCACTAAGGAGAGCATGACACACCCAGACACCAACATTCAGGAGATATGTGTGATAAACTCCTTCATGCTGTGCTTCAGGCATTCATATAGAACTAACATTTCACGTTGCTTCTGCATAGGTAAAGGAGGAGGTACTGTGAAGCAAGTGGCTGAACTTGATCACTCATGTTCTAAATGGTTTTCTGCATTGCAGGATATTCTGAGTAATAATTCCTTAGTGGTACTTCTTAAATTTAATCTCCACTGGATGAAACATTGAAGTATTGCTTGTAGCAAGAACTGAAATTCTGGGCTTATAGATGTGTATCATGGCTAAAAGTATTACCCATCAGGCCCAGTTTGTCATATATAGTGTATTTTAAATAGTATGAGAATATTGTAGGGAAAAATTGTCAGAATACACCACAGTTTGTTGATGAAACCATTAATCTTGCAGGACAGTGGTGTAAATCCAGTCTGTTCTCTAGTTTAAGCAGGGATGGGATCAAAGCCTGGTTCTTGCCAATTTTTAACTGCAGCTTCCATATTTCAACTTTAAAATTTTCCCTTAGTTGTGCTCCCTAAAGCCAAGAGAAGACTAAGAGTAATATCTTTCCTTTACCTTATCCTGTATGCAAGGCTTAAGATTCAGAAAGTTTCTTACATTCATGAGGAACCTGTTTATTTAAATCAGGCAGGCAGACACTGCTAGGTCTGAGGTGGCCAAGTGGGAAACTATAAAACTTGATATGCAGTGACAGAATGTCTTTGTTGACTGGGCTTTTTATCTTATTTGGTTCTGCCTTTAGATATGGCACCATCGAAAGATGATTCCCTTCTCTCCAAGTAAATAGCGCTAAATCCTTTCCAGCTCTTAACACCTTCTAGCTCTTACCAGCCAGTCTCCAGATATCAGCTCCAACCTCCTGAACAAGGCATTTGCCAGCTGCAATACAGTGTGCACCTTGCTGAGTCCCCCTTAGATGGAGAGTATGATAAGGCTGGAGCAATAATCATTAACTGATCACATATATGTGTATAGAATCTCTTACAGGGCCTTATTTCCATTTTGTGTTACCTTTATGTCGAGTTGTCAGAGTTATTGATGATATGTTGGTGTGGTTATGCAGAAGTATGTATGGGATCTAGCAATTAATTGAAATAAATTCCTTTATCTACAGATCATCTACAGTATTGCAACGTCAAATTTTAGAGAAACCTAATTTTAATTTAAATTTATGATACATAAGTTTTTGAGGTTAAGCAACATATGTTGTTATGACAAGGAATATCACATAATAGACTAACATTCTGAAAAGGTTCAAAAAAGTCTAGTGATCTTCATGGTGACTAATAGATTGCAAGTCAGACCTCTTCCCTTTCCCTCCTTACACCACCCCAACATAGAAACTGTTAGAAGCCAGCTAAAGAAAAGGCAGTAGGTATTGGATTCAACCCCAGACTTAGATGAGATGCTACAATTCAAAGCTCTTCTCCAATGAATGTCCCAGTAGAAATGCTGCTAGACCATTACTGATTCCAGAAATTATGTGGAGCATTGTCCTCTCTGGTCTTCCGTACTCATTCATGCTTACAACTTTCTTTGGGCATAATGTCTAGCCTTCCCTTGACACCATTTAAGATTTTGAAGAGAAGTGTTTCATAATGACAAAAATGAAAATTGTCTTACTAGATTTATTCATGAGATGTAATCTCCATAGAAAATGATAGTGTCTTTTTTCTGTATAGACATTGTCTCAACAGCCTCTATTTAAGTGAAGGAGCAGTGCAATCATGACAAATATAAGTACAACATGAAAAAAAAGTAGAACTAGTCTTAGCTATTCCTCAGCTATGAAACTTACTCTGTGGTCTTCTCCTAAACATCTAGACTGCAGAACAGAGAAAAGCTGAATAACAAAAAAGCTATTTAATTCGTTTTGACTGAAAACAGTTCCTTAAATTATTTAATTTCATCCAAGTTGTCTAAGCACTAGCAGAAATGAAAGATGCTATGAAAAGCTTCATAATGTTTCAGTTCAGATTAGACAGCAAGGAAGCATTTACTTCTTCCTTTAAATATGGATACATCAGAGATATAAAACAGGATAGAAAAAAAGATCCTGCATTACAAATTTGTTGGGATAAATCATGTATTTTCTGTGAAAATGTTTTTATATAATTAATTGTGAACCAGTTTCAAGCAATTTTATAGCTATTTGGTTCATGTCAGATAATTGTAATTAATGAAGGACTGAATATTCCAACACATCCACCTGAGGGCTAACAGGCTGAAAGAAAAAGCTTCCCCAGTTTTGTAGGTCAAGGTGTATTCAATCAACCTAGTAAGTGCCCTGGATATTTTCTGTAACTAATTGTATAATCCTGAGAAATGAGCAGTAAGCTCCAGGTTGGGAGTATTATCTAACACCTGACAAGCACATAATGCATTTTGTACTTTTAATTGCCTTTGATAAGCACTCTTTATGTAGTGGCAAAAGCCAGTCTAGTGTTTTTGCTTCTGATGATCTTGCTCTTGACTTTGTTGCTAAGGAGCCATAATGTAATAATTTCTGTTGGAACTATGAGGGTTTTTTTAAGAATGTAAAGTAAAGAATATGCCAAGCCACTATTTAAAAAATGTCCCTGACCAAATTTTGAAAACCTAAATGGGATTTTATGTAAGGTAGTCTTTGAAGTTACTGTGGAAGTGCTATGGTTTTGTAAGGCTTTTTCAGCTTCAAATAACTAAGAGTACATATATTTAGCACGTAACGTATCTACATCCTGAAGTAGGGTTTTAAAAAAAACTCATGAAAGAGAAATTGATTGAAAACCAAGGTCACATGTCCAATATTTAAATTTGAATGCTATAGATGTTTCAGTTGGATTAAAAAAACCCTTTTTTTTCTTTTTCCATTGATATTATCTTACTGAATGAATGAATAAGTTTAGCAAAGAAAAGATTGTACTTTCAAGTGCTTAAAAGATGGGAAATGTTCTTGGGGCTTAGAGGAATAGGAACAG
Source organism: Lichenostomus cassidix (assembly GCF_008360975.1). Classification (NCBI taxonomy): domain Eukaryota; kingdom Metazoa; phylum Chordata; class Aves; order Passeriformes; family Meliphagidae; genus Lichenostomus; species Lichenostomus cassidix. The sequence continues at coordinate 11,324,190 of NC_139479.1, read as the reverse complement.
AAAGATTCAGTAGGTGGCAGTCTTTCCTTTGAGTATTTTCAGCACCAAAATCTCTTAAGTTGCCTTTGAAAGCTGATGCCTTTTAGAATGACCTTACAATAAAGAGGTGCCCTCAAGTGGTTATTCTAGATTGGATGGGAGGCTTTAGAAAGATAGTGCTTGCCCTAACCAATTATTATATCAGAAAATTATATTCTATTGACATCCATTTCCTCAGTTGTGTCAGTTGGTTATGATTCCCTTTCCAAAATCTGGTAAATTTTTGTCTTCCTTGATACAATGACATTATCTCTCAACACTTACTGCAATGAATTTAAGAAAATCCATGTCCTTGTAACACTACAGTTATGATACCATGTATTGGTTATTTTAGAATCACTGAACCATAAGTGGATTACAAAAACTTGGGTTTTTTTTTTTCTGGATAGGAGTTGTACAACCTAGATTCACCCTTTCTTAGGAAAAAAAATCATGTGTTCTTAGGAAAACAGTGTGTTTGCCTCAAAGTAATCAAAGGGATCTCACATTTTAAGAGCTGACAGACACTTCTCAAAATTAATAAAAATTCAGGCCTTTTTCACAGTTGTGAACATGTGGTAGACACTTGTATCCTCATTTAACTAGACAAGATGTAAGAGAAAGTATGAGTATAAACAGAAGATATTTGGAATTGGTCAAATCAAAGACACAAACCTTCAGTGCTGATGCACGTGTTCTCAGTAGTGAATGCACATTTACACATATACAGCTTTGAAATGCTGCCCATTAAGCTTTGTTATCTTTTGTCTGTTCATCTTAATGATTTTACTTTTCATATATTAACTGGTGGTGTAAGAAGCAAGGAACACACAACCTTCCTGCAGTGATGCACACAGGGGGAAGGTGTGACCCAGTGGAGTGCTCTAGGAGGAGCCCAGAAATAGGTCCCAAGGTACATGAAATGTCAGTACAAACCATAATAAAGTTTCCAGTATGGCTCTTGTGAACCTCCCAGTCTAGCTCTTCTGGTAGCTGGCAGCATTCAAAGACTAAATGTGACTGTTGGGCACATTCATCCATGACAAAAGCTTTTGCAGATTTGCCATATCATTCCCTTTTGGTGTTCTTGAAGCTTAACTGAATTACAACTCCAGTACTAATAATGCTAAAGTGACAATGAGGTTTATTATACAGATACTTCTCTTTTACTCCTCCAGGCATTGACATAATTTCTCTGTTGAAGAGCACTTTTTCTTTAAAATTCATATTTGCAAGATGTCTCCTCATTACTTTGATTTGCAGTCTTTAGTTTTATTTCAAGGACAAATGCACACTTTTGTTCAGGCTAATTTTCCACAGACAATATGCTTCAAAGTGAGATTTATTTCTTCTCTTATACAATTAGTCTTTACATTAACTAAGTTTCCATTTTAAGATTTTTTTCCCTTTATTTGAACGTTTAGAAAAAGTGAAGGATTATTGAATTGAATAAATGTAGGAGCTGGGCAACTCTGTTTTTACTCCTAGTAGTTGTTTTTCTTGCAGAAAATATTCACTATATGGGCTGTGAGGTACTGAAGGAAAATAGTTGCTTTCATGCTGTAAGAATTCAGTTCAATGTACTTGTAGTGCCTTTCTCTCTTCTCTGTACAAAGTGATTAGATAACATCTTGGCACTGTCTGGGAAATAGGAAAAGTCGAGAATACAACTGGCCAGTTTCTAAGGTCTGCTACAGACAACACTGTGGAGCTTTCTCTGCTGGATGATTACATTTTGGATAGAGGTTGGGGCACTGGCCTTGCCCTACAGAGCCTGATATGATTCAGGGCCTGATTTCAGAGCTGCCAGTGTGGTGCTATCAAAACTCACATTAGTTCCCCAGCTTAAGAAAGGGTAAGTTGGTGTCAAGTTATCTTTATTGTTAACCATTATTATTTGAGGGTAAGGAAGAAAACTTAAACTGGGCAAATTGATGTGTTGATTAACACTCATCTGTTAGGAGTTTTGAAATGCAATAAAGATGGGCAAAAATACAGATAGCATATTTCTATTGTTTTGGAAAAAATTAACTTCTGTGCTATGTATGATACTGTCCAGTCACTGAATATGCACACAACTTATTTACTCATTTAGGAACAAGTGTTGAATTCAAAAACGGCCCAGTAAGAAATAAGAATCCCTATAAGGTTTTGCACCACAGGACACTTCGCTTTCTGGTCTCATAAATACTCCTTTTGCTAGCATTCTTTACCTTCTAATCATATAGCAGAAAAAACGTGAGATATTGCATAAGGCTAAGCAGGTTACAAGTAATAGTCTAGAATTCTAAAAGAGATCACACTTCACAAGTTGACATACATTCATATAAGATATTTAGATTTCAATTTTCAATTAATTAAAAATCTGATGGTATTTTCTTAACCCCACAATTTTTTAATTTATGATTAAAAAATTTCTTCCCTCCAGGACTTTCATAAATAAGACTTAACTCAGATCAGGCATCAGAACCTTGTCTGTGTTTGCCCTTAAAGAAGGTTTCAGTACCTTGCCTTCAAGACATAGGTCTTTGAATTTGTCAGGAGGAATAGCTGATTTATTATTACATCCTTTTGTTTGTGACAATAAAAAGAACGCTGTACTTACCTCATTCTCTCTGTAGATCTTTCAAAGGTTTAAAATTGTAGATTCCTTGGGAATGAAGTAGTGTGTGAAGAATTTCACACTTCTTAAAACTGCCCCCAGTGAAATGGAGAAGCTGATTACAGTCAGGTTTGCTTTCCTTGCATTCACTGTGCATTCATTTAACACTAGATATTTTACAATCTACCTGTATGGCACCATGAGTGCCAAGAATGTTGAATAGTTATGTTAAATTTGACAGAAACTTAACATTAACTTCTGTTATAATTCCTGAAGCTTAAAATGAGCACCTGCTTGAATCTGTTTGATCTGAGCAGGTAGTCAAGGGTGCATATATTTGTACTTAGAGAATATACAGACATTAATATGAGATGAAGACATGCGTGTGTCAAGCATCTGACATATCGTGCCACCAGCAGGAAAAAAAAATCTTGGTCTGTGACTCAGGTATTTTGCTTCACATCAGTCAAACAGATACCAAAGAAAGAACCTTTCACTTGAAATCAGCGAAGTTTTGTGTCACTACTGAGATTTCCAGGCTCACCGAGGAGCTGATTAGCAGTGCAGCCAAGTCAGTAAGAAGCCCTCTCAAATAGTTGGCACCAGACCAGAAGAAACACTGGATTTGGGGAGTTTTGAGTTGTTGGGGTTTTTCAACTAGAAAAACAAAACAACAAAAAAGCTGAATGTGAAAGTCAGAATCCAGACTACTGCTTTAAACAGCACTATCCAGATTTTGTTCATGTTTCAAGTAATCCAGAGATAACAAATGCACATGAGAGCTAGCTAAGGTTTCCCTGTCTGCAGCAACTTAATTTCAGGAGCTAAATATTGTTTAAAACTTAAGAATATAACTTATTTTAAATTCAGAATTTTCAACATAAATACATGAAAGAGTGAATTATTCTGGTTTATATGAATTGAGATATTGTGCAAGAAGTGCCAAACTATTCCAGATGTGAGATTTGATAGGAAAGGGTGCTTAGTATTCTTTTAAATTAATCCTTATAATATCTGAGTATCCTTACTCAGTTGGTTTTGAAGTTAAATCTAGAAATTAGCACACAGAGGTTTTACTTCTGAAAACAAAAATTCAGCTTTTAATTTAGGTCACTTTATCTCTGCTTCCTTCCTGTGTACTCACTTTCAGAAGACTGGAACATAATGTGACTCAGCTTGACTCTCCTGGCAGTATCTCCTCAACAGAGGTTCAGTGTTATGACATTTGCAGGTCAGAGCTGATGAGCACTGGTGGGGCATTGCAAGCATTAGTGTGTCTGTCTGCTTGCAGTCAGAGTTATTAGTGCTTTGCTTTTCATTAGGATAAAGTTCATTCCTTTTCCTATTTATCTGTTGTTCCAATAATTAACTCATGGTGACACTTCTATTTGCTTAATGGCCGTTTTTTTGACCCAATTCTAAGTGTTTCTGCAAACATTACCCCTTAGCCTGTGTTCCAGATTAGCATGTAAAAGACTTTCTGCAGCTTTCTGCTTTAACACTTTACCAGTAAAATGATTATGGCTGCTTTTAACTGGGTTTTGAGCCTAGAAGTGGGTCAGTTTCATCTGCCAGCTGAAACTGGTTATAGGCAAACGTGCATGCACAAATGCAGGTGCATTTTCATGCCTCTGATTTACCTGTGGAGCAAAGCTTTTTGGATAATAAAGCTGATTCAGGAAACTTCCAGAGCATGCTCTTCAGTGGCAGGGATATAAGCAAATATCCAGCATGTCACTTTTCACAGGCCTTCTCTTCTTCACTCTTCTGACATGTGCCTAAAGGAGTGATCAAGATACAAGTGTCTCTTTGAGGAGAATAGTAGTAAAATGACATAAGTGAGAAGAGAGAAGAGAGACATCACATAATACTTCAAATAGAAGCTGAAAAGCTACACAGACTGCAGCAGCATGAGGCAACGTTAGTACATGGTCGCCCTACACCAAAAAAAACCAAGCTTCAATAGAACAGTGACAGCATGAAGTAACAAAGCTGAGTTTGCCCAGAAAAGATTTTATGGTTACTTTCCAGCTCATCTCAGGGACAGGAGAGAGCACTCTCCAGCTTTTCAAGACTGAGCCTTTACATTGTAAAGAACATAATTTTTTTTAAAAGTTAGTTAATTTTTTTCTTCAGGAACATAATTTGAACTAGATTTGTAATTTTTTTAATAAATTTTTCCATTCTTTATAATTTTTTTAAATCTAATTGTAAAGTTGAAACTGATCTTGCCTAAGCACACCAAAACTTTATCAATAGAATCATGTTCATGCCAACAGGTGTAAAATAACCTAATTAAAATTCTTGCAGGTTAAGCTTTGAACATCACATATATTTTCTTAAAGTTAAGATAATCAAGTTATAGTGCTTTGTTTTTCCCTTGGGATTAGTCTACTAGCTCATTTTTTTATATTTCTTGTGTTTTTACATATTATCACAAGATCTACCCAGTTACATACTACATTACTTATCTGCATGTTCCTTTACATCTGGGCAGCAGTAAAGAATAACACATGGCCTAAAATACCCTGCTATACCAGTCCATCTAATTTCTGTACAGTACCTGCGGACTTCTAACAGCTGGGAGTGAGCACAGTGAACCTACAAACTGAAAGCTGGTGCCCTGGGCTTTGATAGCACTGCCTCTCTGCACTGACCATTTACTTTTCTAGATCTCGCTAGGTTCACACTGTTACTCATCATCATCACTAGCATGTCACTGTTACTCTAAAAGCTATCCTTCCTACATTTATAAAGCAAATTACGTTTTCTACCTGTCTTATTCTTGATTTAGTCATTCACCTTATAATTCTACATAATTAGTATCTCTGTGTTTGTAGAATGCTATGTAAGCTCTTTTCACTAAACCTCTGGTTTTGAAACCAAAATGAGTTGTCTGGAGCTGTCTCAAAATATATTTGAGTGTGCTTATTAAAACAATTGAAATGCAACGTTCTGAAGTCATAGAATCATGGACTGGTTTGGGTTGGAAGGGATCTTTAAAGATCATCTGGTTCCAACCCCCCTGCCCTGGGCAGGGACACTGTCACTGAACCACGTTGTCCAGAACTCCATCCAGCCTGGCCTGGGCTGTAAGGACACATTGCTGCCTCATGCTGAACTTGTCAAGGTCAGAAGTAACACCTTACCAAAGGATCCCTGTATAATATTTTAAATTCATTTACTAAAAACAATAATTGAAGGTGTATTTTGACAGCCTCTCTCCCCTGTAGATTGGGGATATATCCATGCAACCACAGTGCTGCTAAAGGGTACTTCAAAAACTGCAGTATAAAGTCAGCATCACACAAAGCAATTCATTTCAATAATAAAATTCTGAAACATACATGCAGACTTATTTCATCTGCTTAAGGTTTATTGTGTACTTTCTTCTATGTTCAATCAATTTTATTCCAGCATAGAAACTAAGAGGCAAGAAAAGCTCAGGGAGAAGCTTCTTGACAATCACTCCTATAGCAACAGTAGCCTGAAATCAGGTTGGCATTCAACTATGTGGGGGGAAAAAATTATATCCCTAATCCTTGAGCTATGAACATAAATTAGGAGGAACTAGGGAGGAAAGGTATTTTTTACATCCTTTCTTTCCTTTATACTTGGGAGACTCATTTTTGGAAATAGGCCCCCAATGACTATGTTTGCAAGAACATTAACTGTAGTTTTTAAGGTTATTATGACTTTTTAAATAGGCAAGGTAAATCTCATTTCTTTGGAGCTCAAGGTACTGCTTGCAGGGGTCTTTGCAAAAACTTAGTCTCAATTTCTACATGAAAAGTTTAGTGTTGGTAGTTTTCTTACAGACTTAATTTGGAGAAAGTACTTCCCTGTCACTTTCTGTTTGCAAGTGCTTAAGCCTTGTTGGTTTCAGAATGTTTAAAATGCTGCATAAAAACAGCTGAACCCTTAAGTGTTTCACTGAAACTTATTCCACACCCCTTATTGCCTGGAGGATGTTGTTCAAGTTCAAATTAATTATACTTTAATGTTAAAATAGCTCCCACTCCTACTCTCCCCCAAGCTGACTTAAAAGATAATTTGCATATGCAGATTTTATAGACAATATAGTAAGATTTTCATCCTGGTAAGCGGTTGCATTTATTGACAGTTGTGCTCAACATGTTTGGTATATTCTGTTTGGTTTTTTTGGTTTTTTATATATGTGGTAGGTGTATGTTTTTCAGTGCTTTGTTCTTGTGCAGCTGCAATGGAAGCCTATGATTTTCACACTGAATTTTAGCTTTTTAAGCAAAAGTAAAGATGAAGGGTCTAATTGCTTCAGCACTGTAATTAAGTCTTTCTGGTAGGCATGGATACCTCTTAATCATAATTCATTGTAAATACATAAGTTTATGTTTGATTATTTGTTTGTTTGTTTTTCCTGGTCAGTTAATACATGTAATAAAGAGGAACAGTTTCAAAATATTTAGTTTAGTCAGTCTGAGAGGACAAGCAAATAAAAATCTCATTAGAAAATTGATTGAGGAAAATCCACATTTTAATATGACCAGCTTTAAGTCTTCACAGACATAGACAATCAAACACTGAATGACAGAAACTAAGGTGTGACTCTCTTGCAGTGTGCAGCTTTATAATCCTATGCATGCAGCCAAGCAGTCATGTGTCTTATGCAATGAGTGATGAATAGAGCTAAAAGGCTGGCTCATGTGTCCCCTCAGGTTTGTTTCCTCTCCTCCACTTTGAGAAAAAAAGTCCACTACCCAATTTCTCAACTTTTGATTCTACTGTGTCTCAGCTCATAAGTCTATCACTGGATCTCTTACTGCTGAGGGCTGACCATTTGCCATTTCTCTGAAATACACATAGATTGACATGATGCTTAGACAACATTAATTTTTTTCCTTATGTTTAGTAAATTCAGCTGGTCAATACACAATTTAAAGAGTTTGGGGATTTTTTTTTTCTTAATCTTTATCTGATAGATGAAGTCCATCATTACTAAATTTACTCTGCCACAGTGTTTTCCCATGCACACAATTTTGGTACTCTCAGACATACTCGCAATCTATTGATTATTTGGCACATTCTGATGATATTTCCTTGTCATGAAGCACAGTACCCACCTTTCTCAACTGTGTTGCTGACTAGATCAGATACTATGGCACTAATATAATCCATCCAGAGCAATCCAGGAACCTTCTTTTCTCTCCCACTTAATTCCAAGCTCTCTGAAGTTTTCCTCATCCCATTGAATATCTGTCAGCTATAGGACTTCATGGCAGCAAATATTGATGTTGGTCCTGTCATCCCATGAAGGAGTGATCCCTCCAGCCCCATAGCCACATCACTACTTTATGTTAAAGCAAAAAGAGGGTGTGGAGGTTTGTTTGCCTGCTTGTTTTCTGTTTTCAATTTGGTTCTTCATACCAAGGTAACCCTACTAGCAAATGGAGAAAAACATCTCTGATTCACTTTGCTTACTGATGGCCTTTTCTGAGAACCTCATTGATTTTTAGAAATTCTGTCCAGCATGACCTGAAATTCCACATTCCCCACTCAAATCAGACCATGACTTTTTTTACACAAAATACGATGATTTTATGATAACACTAGTATATTGGCTCATATTTTCTTATCATTCATAGCTCTGGTCACTCTGAGATGACAGTATATGTCTGTGCAACAGCTGTAGTCAGTAACCTGCAGGGTAAGGTGACGCTACCAGGCACTACAGTGGCTGGTGAAGAGTTTCTTAACTGCATTCCACCTTGAAAATTAGGAGTTTAATTTGCGTAATGAAGGAGGTGGGGTTTATCCACTGAGCACTGCAAGCCTGTTCCTTCATATCTCCTTCTGTGCTGGTGCCTCAAAATTGCCTTCCTCTTTCCTATTTTACTTTCTCCTCCTCCAGAATTACTCTGACTGCAGTGAGGCCAACCCTTCTCCCAGGATGCTTACTGGAGGTCTGACATGCAAACGATTAAAAGACAGAAGTGTGTTTGACTTCTGTAGGAAGCAGAACAGAGCATTAGTGCTGCACTTCAAGTCTCAAGTCCTGATTGTAATAGCAGCCAAATCAATGAAAGATGAGTAATAGTCTAAAACAGTTTTGAATCATTGCCATAATTTACTGGGGATCTATAGTAGAAATGGATGTGGACTCCCCTGCCAGTATCATTCTGGAAAACAGAGCCTTGAAACTTTAAAATGTTGGCCAATTTGCCTTGCTCTAGGTAACTCTCCCCATACTCTCTCAGTGTCCTATTATTTTTAGCCTTTCCATTGACTGCAAATCTCTAACCGTAATATGACATCTGGCCTCTTCATGTTACACTATATAAGAATGTCTCAAAGCCTGCCAATAAAGAGAAGATTCATGTGTCTCTTTTTTATGACAAATTTTAAAGAGGTTTTTGTCACCACTCCTTGCAGCACATTGTTTTTGTCTTACATTCTTCTGGCTGTTTTCCTTTTCAAACCCTAAGCAACTGCCGTTCACCCTGACTCTCTCACATGCTTGGCTAGTCACTTTTTTTCTACTTGATGATTGTCATCCTGCCAGCCCCCAGGGAGAGCTCTGAAACAGATCCCTACCTGCATTTGCTCAGCACCTTATTCCCCATCTGGTGTTGTGAATTCCTGTTTATTTTCTGGACTGCTATTTGGGACAGAAAAGTGTGTCTTCATGCCCTGAGAAGGAATGGTTTGACTGCTTGACAAATAGCCATCCCAAACCAGTGGAGGTTTGGGAACATGAGGGAGGCAAATACAGTTGGTTATACAATGTAAGATTTCACTGTGCTAAATTCTAATTATTATTAACAAAAATTGCAATGTCAGCTTCTAAAATGCTATTGGAAGAACATTCTTCTAGCATCCTGGTCAGCTGAATCTCACTCACTGTGCTGACCAAGCCAGAGAGATTTGCAAGTCTTGCTCCCAAGGTCTTACGGTGTCAAATGAAACTGTTCTTACTGATGGTCATGATCTCCATATTCCTCAAGGCACTGTTGGGTCAGCTACTTTGACAGGGCTGACCCTGGCATTAACCCCAGAGAAATACTGCCAAACACCAGCAGTTTGCTCATCCTCATACAATTACCACTCCAGAGACTTACATCTGTGAAGTCTCCTAAAGAAATAAAAGTAGCATTAGTAGCCATGCTGCAAACATATGGTGCCTCAGAGCAGCTGGGAAAACACGGTGCTCCAGCTTTCTTGATGGAAAGCACTTTTCCTCTGCCAACTGCATTTTGTAAAACAGTTCAAAGCCTTTTACCAGCTTTCAGGGAGCTGCTTGCCACAGGGAAATGCTTGTGAAAGGAGTGGGCAGGCAGGCACCCAAACACCAGAAGTCATGAGCTATCTTGCTACCTCTCCCCATCTTCCTGTTTCTACACAGAGTGCTGGGATTATCTGCTGAGAGGAAAAATTACTAAAGGTATTTGAATACAAGTAAGGTCCCTACATCTACTGGATGGCTGGTTCAAATCATCAGAAGAACTGAGCATTGGCCTTTTCAACGTGCATTCTCTAGGAATGGTTTTGCTAAGTCAGTGTCTTCCTGCTGTACTTCTGCTACGCCCCATTGAAATCCTATGTCTTTTTGGCCCACCTTTCTTCTCTGTGGTCAAATACCTCCTGATCCAGTGTCTTGACCAGTGTATTTTCATGCTCCTAACTTCAGATCTAACACTTAAGCAAATGCAACCTCATGGTAGGTCCAAAGGTTCAGCTGATTGATATCTAAGAGCCTCCTTTCACCTCCTCCTCCTAGGGCAGCCTCCCTACCAGCATTTCTCTACTAGGTTCTATCAAATACTGTGTCTGATCTTCCAGTAATTGCACTGTCTGTACAACTTCTTGTCCAAGTTGTTGTACTTCTCCTTCAGACATAGAACCATAGATCAGCCCAGGTTAGAAAGGACCTCAAAAGTTCATCTGGTCCAACCTTCTGGAGAAAGAAAGCCTACAAAGAAAGGAAGACTTAAGAAAGGAAAAAGAATATTATGAGTATCAACTCCATCTGTAGAAGACATCCTACAGCAGACAGAGAAAAGAGGAACCACAGTAAAAATATTTTCTTAGGTATATCTTTCTTATTTCTGCTCAATATAAAAACCTCTCTCATGGTATGGTGACAAAACATTTCATTTTCCCAGCTCAGAACAATGGCATCACATGAGAGCTGCTCCTGCAAAAGTAGAATAACCAGAGGAAATATAGGTTTACCCATAGGAACAATATGTTCTTTATATGTCCTTAGTTAATATGTTCCCATTCAGGATGGGGATTCATAATAGATATTCTGAATTCTTGCAGAACAGTTTTCCCTCAAATTAAATGAATATATCTCAGGACAATAAAGCATCATTCTAAAGCATTGCTGTGAGACCAGGATCTTTCATAAGAATGCATTAAAATGTCTCTCTTAAAATGTTAAAGAAAAGAAGAGGGAAAAAAGGAAAAGGTGCTGCTAAGTCCTACATATCAACAGATACAGGCTCTAAGAGATTCAAGGAAGGAAAGCCTTCTTTGTTAAAGCAACAAAAATTTGTGACGTAATTAATGAGTCATTTCCAAATAATTACATGAACCATTGGGTGTATCTTCTACATCCCTTCATTCAAGATTTTAATAAACGTTCAGTATGTATTCTACACATCCCATGGCTGCAGTTTAATTATCATGAGGTGTACTTGTGGTATTTGGTATATAGAATCTTTATATTACATGCCTTATAGATGTCTGGAGAACAGATATCCTCCCTGGATAGAAGCATTTAAAAAATTCTTGAATGTGCTATTCAAGTCAAGAATGAGCAACTGAAAGCAAATGTGCCTCAGTTTTTCAGAGCATTAATAGATGTACTAAAATGACTGTGAGGGTCCTGTTATTACCTGTGGAAGGAGGAGCCCATGCTGGAGTAGGTTTGCTGGCAGGACTTGTGACCTTGCAGGGTACCCACACTGGAGCAGCTTCTTCCTGAAGGACTTTATCCTGTGTGGGAGCAGTGTTTGAAGAACTGCAGCCTGTGGGATGGACCCACCTTGGGGCAATGCAAGAAGTCATGCTAATGGGACCCCATGTTGGAGCAGGGAAGAGTTTAAGGAGGAAGGAGCAGCAGAGACTGCAGAGTGGACTGACCACAGCTCCCTGTCCCCCTGCACTGCTGCTTGGGGGAAAGGAGACAAAGAGGTTGAGAGTAAATTTGAGCCCTAGAAGACAGGTGTTTTTAGTTTTGGTCTTGATTCCCATTATCCTACTCTCTTATTAATTAGCAATTAATTATCAATTTCTCCAAGCTGAGTCTGTTTTGCCCATGATGGTAATTGGTAAGTGACATCCCAGTCTTTATTTCAAGCCACAAGCTTACTGCCAAATTTTCTCCCTTAGTTTTGTTGGATGTGCTATGATGTTGTGGCTTGGTGGACACTTGTCAGTCAGGCAAGGTCAATCCACCACACCAGCAAAGAGCAACTTCACAGGAAGCAGGTAAATGTAGGGGGTTGGACCCCTTTTGTTGCAGATTTCAAGTAATTCACCTTTCCCAGTCAGTCACAGTAAAGTATAAATAACTTATTACAAAGTATCAAAATTAACTTTTGCATTTCCAAAAAAGACCATTTCTTGAATTCCCATCACTGTCATGTAAAAGATGGAAGGGAAAATATTGTTTGAAACTGCAGTTCAAAGTAGTCAGTGTTCAACACATATTTAAGCAAGTATGTTTAGAAAAACATCTTTATCTATAATAATTGAGAGCTATTCAAATTCTACTGCTTATTTCACTTCAGTAAGTCAGTGGGATTCCCAACAGAAATAATGTTCAGGGTTAATACAGCATAATGAGGAAAAGGTTACTTGATCCAAACTAGTAGACATCTCCAGGCAGTTTTCAAAGAAGTTCCTAGTCACACTGTTAATTACATTCAGCCATGCTAAACTGTCTTCTGGTTTCAATAATTTAGTGGTTTTTTCTCTTTATAACTAGATTAAGTTAATTTCTTTCCTATATTCCTTAAAGCATATATCATCTAAGTATCACTGATTCAGTTAAATTACACTAAGTGACAAAAATGAGCTTGAAAAATGCCTTTCAGAATTCTGGTGAATTTCTGATACTGTACATTGTAAAACTACTAGAAAATTTGAATTTGTGTTTTCAATTTTCAGATTTTCTCTGAAAATTAAGAATGATGAGATTTTACCTAGTTGTTACACTTGTGAACTAAATGGTCCTCGTGCAGATCTTAATTCAGGGCTTAAAATTAAGCACATGTAATGAGTATAGCAGATCTGGATGCAGAGTAGAAAGGAGGAGAAAAAGCAAGTGCCTTAGGCAGTTTATTGTAAAAATATTACTGTGTAGGAATTGTGTCACAGGGTAAGGGTCATGACTACGCAGTGATTTTATGTTAAAATAACTTATTTTTGCAATAAAACTTACATCTTTGAAGAAAAGGAGAATAGACAGCAGATTAATAGTTTTCTCTGAATGTTTTGTCCACTGTGAAAAGAATTCTTGCCTGTTTGCAGGCTTATGGTTTGTTTTATAGATTAGTTGCTTTGGTATTCTTCTCATGTAAAAATAACAACTACTTATTGGAATAAAAATAGAAAGTTATTTGCTGTGGTATTTGGAAATTTTGGTGATGAATGACATATACTAAAAAGAGGTAATACCTGACTCAAGAAAAATATGGGGAAATAATTACAGCAATCAGGTTCATGGAAGAAAAATGGTGATCAAGAAATGTCTAATGATTGACAAAGACAGATGAGGCACATTCAGAATGCTGAAAAAGTTGAATCAACTCCTCTGGGAATTACCCATATATATATAGCATTTCACTGGAATGAAACAGCTTGCAGGGTTACCCTCACATACACTGCAGTGGAAAAAATAAGTATTTGGGGACCACAACTTTTCACCCCGCTCCCAAAGGTAGGATATAATTAAGATGAAGGGGTGCAAAATTAACAGAGAGACTCATGTTTAACAAAGCTCTTGTGTGTGTGTGTACACATGAAGCACAAGTGCTGTGAGGAACGACTGAGGAGCTGGGATTGTTTAACCTGGAAAAAAGGAGGTTCATGGGGGTCTTTAATCACTCTCTTCAACTATGGAGAAGGAAGTTGCAGCAAGGTGGGGAGAGGTCTCATGTCCCAGGTAACAAGCAATGAATGGCACAAGAGGAAATGGCCTCAAGTTGAGCCAGGGGAGGTTTGGAGTGGATATTAGGAAAAGCCTCTTCACAGAAAGTGTTCCAACCATTGAAAACAGGCTTCCCAGGGAAGTGGTTGCATCACCATCCCTGGAGGTATTTGAAGGATGTGTAGATGAGGCACTTAGGGACATGTGCTAGTGGTGGATTTGGCAGTGCTGTGTTAGGGATTGGACCCCCTGATCTTATAGGTCTTTCTAACCTAAATGATTCCATGTGCATGTGAAAAGGTACCAAAGGCACAGGACACCATAGGCAGAATGAATGTGGACTTTAAAATGCTGCCTGAAAGGCTTGTGTGCCAAGCCAGCTAGTATCATATTGAGGATGAACTCTTAGATACCTAGGATAACCTAATGGAGATATATTTCATTCATATTCTGAATAAAAACTTCATTGCATTGCAAAAGAAAAGAAACACAGGGTGACTGGTGAAATGTCATAAGAATGAATATTATGGTTATCATTTACCCTTTAGAAGAAAGGCAATGAAAGCTGCATCTTTCAGCAAGAAAACTTGGTACTTGAGGATGGGTAAACAAGCATGGTCAGCAGCTGAAATACAGGTTAGGCTTCGTTATATTCAAATCTTAACTCATACTTGGATATGAAGGGCTCATTTGTGGGTTTCAGGCTTGTCCCCAGTGGGATCACAACTCAGAAAAAGAAAGAAAGTCATACTGTTATTCTTTCAAAGGATTAGTATGTTCCAGGGTTTGAGTGTAATTTAAGCTTCTTAGCCATGCATGTCTTCTGTAGATTATAAAAAACAAACTAAATTTCCATTGTCACTATAAGCTATTAATTATAGATTGCAATTCTTCTCACACAGCAATGGGTATGAGTGAAATCATCTCTGGAGCAGTTTTGTCACAGACTATACAGAAACAGCAATGTATGGAGAGAGAGAAGCAGGAGGAAAAGAGATAGGTATATTACAGAGCAGGGAGGTGGTAAAAGAGATGTGTGAATTTTATATGATCAAGAATAATTAATTTAAGAAATAAGTCTGCATGGGGAGAGAAAGGAAGTGCAATGTTCTGAAGAGCACACATTTAGACAGGAAGATGGACTGTAGTATTTCTAACATAGGAGTTAGATTCAAATGAAAGCAACAGTGGTTAGTTTGGTTTATGGGGTTTTTTTGTTCTGTTCACTGGGGTTTTGTTTGTTTTATGTAAATAAAACATTAAAGAAATGTTTGAAGGAGTAAATGAAGATTTATAGAATCATACAACTGTAGAGAAGGAAAAAATAAGTCTAAAGTTCACAGATCTCCTGTTGGTAGAAAATTTAAACAAGAAATTGTTGCATAGGAATAAAAAGCCCATTAATAGCTACATGTAGCTCAAAAGTTGTTCTATGACAAAACAAAACATGTCTACTGCTACAGCTGACTGGCTGTGAATAATTCCCTCATACTTTGGTTTCAGCTGATGGCACCCTGGCAATTCCATGTTTATGAAATCAGATACGTAATCTTTATTAAAAGATTTTGACATTCATATGCAATCATAAAACATCACTGACTAATGTGCTGTGTATTGTAGAACCAGAATAATAATGGGTTTGGGCTTGCAGGATGCTATTTGGAGAACACTTTACTTCTCAGCAAAAAAAAAAAACAAAAACAAAACAACCATTCCTTCAGCTTTTGGGAGGTTCTGAGAATTCAATATTAACAGTAGCTCCAGTCAAGAGACAGAAGAGCTCAGTACCTGTCAGGATTAAGCCTGGTTTGCATTTCAAAATTGAAGGTTAGGCAAGGTTACTTTTTGGTTTTCTTTTCTTTTCCCTATTACAATAGAGAGCAACAATTTAGCACTTCTGAAAGTGTCTGCAAGAAATACAAACTAATCTGTTCTGCCTCTGTGAAGACTTTCTCTACATGTGTCATATACTGATAACATTACTTAAGTAATTATCATTATCTCTGAGCAAGTGTTTTCAAACATTTGATATCTTTTAATAAGGAAAACATAATGCATTCTGCATAGAAGAGCTGGCAAGATTCAGGTGATATGGTTACTCAGGAAGAGAACTAGGGGAACAGATGTATTGGGGATTAAAAAAAAATAAAGATAGGAAAAAAAAGCAGAAATTGAATACATAAAAGAATTCTGCTCCTGCAGAGCATTATTGGTTAATAAACATCATCATGTCTCACAGGGGTGCTGAAGGGACTTAGCAGTGAACTGTAGTTACCCACTGGATGTAACCAGAACTGTTCACAGAACTGTCAAACACAGGTCACAGTGAAAACATTTCACTGAATTAACAACATACCCAATTCACTGTATATATGCATAGCACCTTTTTTAACTTGTTTACTTCACAAAAGGACTGCAACTGTTTACTTTAATTACCTCATTTTCACATTTGACGTAATTTAACACTCCAGCTGCAAGAATGATTAATGAACCTGCAATTAATTAATTTAATGGTATAAAATAACAATGTATAAAACACTATGGAAGCACCACACTGATTTTTACCATATTCCACAGGTGTCACACTTTCCTGAGAAACATTTTACATCACTGAGAGTTAAATAAGAATTAATTTGTCTTCCTTAGCCTTTTCCTAAGCCAACTAAAATGTTAGATGTGCTGTTATGGAACTGTGATTTAGAATGATATAAAGGAGTGCAGCAGTCTCCTGATCTCTCTTTTTCTTCAAAGCTATTAGCTGAAATAGCTGTAATTTAATTAGAAGAGAATAGTTTAGCTTATTCTACCTGTTTATAATCAGGACACAGTGAAAATTTTAATGTCATTAACAAAAAAACAAAGATTTTTTGGTTTTGGCCACTATAAGTCATCCTGCCACTTCCATAATTAAAAAACTGAGGGTTTTTGTTTTGTTTTTTTATTCAGTCTCTGGGGAGGAAAATACAGTATTGTTTCTATTTCTTTAGTTCTTTGCATGGTTTGAACTTGAAGGTGAATGAGAAAAGGTTTTCTTTCAGTCCTGTTGCTACCTAAATAACAGTGGGATGTGTGGCACCCCAGCAATGCACATCTTCCATTTCCTTTGGCTTTAAAATTTTGGTTGAGCAAGGAGTTCCTTGAAGGATCTCTTTCTCCTTTTGTTGTGTATAATAGCAAGTTTGAAAACAAGCCTGTCCCATGCCAGCTCTGTCATGGCAAGGAGAATCCTTTCCTTGGGTCTTTCTTTTAGCCTGGAAGCTGCTGTGAGTTTCTAGTTTCACCAGACTCTGTGCTCCGTGAGGATCATGCGTCTTTCCATTGCTTCTGAGAATTTGCTGTGGACTTGCTCCTGACTGCAAGCAGTACTCTCCCTCAAAATTCTCCCAGCTCAGATAGGCAGCAGCAGGGGGAGGGAAGCAGCAGTGCACACACATTTTTACTTTAGGTCCTGAAGCACTTCAGTACTGCCCAAATCTCCAGTGCAGGCCAGCTGCTCATTGTACCTTCCCAGCAGATTTCCCCAAAGGATGCACAGATGTGCAAAGTTGCTCTCAGGGAAGCAAACTCTCCTCTCTGCTGCTGGAACAGAGAAAGAACAAACCAACAGCCACTCTTTGGCTGTGCAATTTACATCTTTTCATGTAGGATGAAACATGCAATAGAGGTGGAATGAACTATAAGCAGTTGTTACAGCAGTTGCTGTCCAGCTGCTCTGGATTAAATGCCCAGCTCAGTTCACTGTGGGTCGCTGTTTATAGCCCTGGTTGATACATCACTTCTGAATTTAACCTTCCCACTGGCATATTACATGACCTGAAATGTCTGTGACACTGGACAGGTCTGGCTAAGCCTTTCTCAGAGAGGGCAGGTCCAGGAGCTGCCAGCACTGCAGCATTTACCAGGCTCCATTGTGAGCTGACCAGGTTTTCCTGAAGAATGGGAACTTAAAAATCTCATATTCCTTCTGGGGTGTCTTTAATTGTGAGAAGGTGCTTCAAAAACTAAAGCTTCAGTGGGAACTGTATGCTCTGCTCTCTGTCTATTATCTTAAATGATATGTTTAGAGACTTTCTGGGTTCCTGCTCTTCTCTTCTTTCTGAAGATCAGAAACAAAGACAGCTTTTCAGACAGATGGAAGCCACTGGGAGAGAAGATAAAGGTTTAGGAAGTGCAATGACTCAGGCCTTTCATAGGCAGAGGAAGGAAAGAATGCATTTCCTCATCTTTATGAATATTTGTTGGAAGAAAAAAATCTGGCAGATAATAACAAGCCCTCTCCTTGCTTGTCTTTAGCATGTCTCTGGCATGTGTGTAAGCTCCCCCTCTCACAATCATTTTGTATTCAATCACAGGAATGACTGCAGTAATGAACAAAGGCTGCACCACTCCTGTTCCTGTCTACTGATCCTTGTCATCCTCCTGCAGTGTGTGCTGAGCTGCCACAGTTTAAGATAAAGCTTTGTTATTCTAAATCACTCAAATGAAAGGAGAATGACACTGTGCAGCAGGAAAATGCACAAAAAGAAATTGTTTTAAACAAGCCTCATCTGTAAGAACTGAGATTTCAAATCTATCCAGTTGTCTGTTAACATCAATGTAAGTTAGTAAAGAGTGCAAAAAGCCTGACTTGGAGCCTTATGGTTGGCCTTACCCCTTTTGTTGTCAATGAGGAGCATAGCAGATAGTAATATTTCTGTAACCTTCAGGTTTAGTTTTTTTTTAAAAAAGGCATTGAAATAGCAGTAAAAATAAGGAGACACTGTGCTCTCCTTCAGGGAATAAAGCTGTCTAAAAAGCCACCAGTGAATTATGAACTGAAGACTAAAAAAAATTCATGATTCTTGACTGACCTGTACAAAAGGCATTACTTTTAAATTCTGTGCTTTACTCCTTCCTTCTTCTTCTCCTCCTCCCCCATCCAGCTCTCACAGCCCCAGCTAAGTATATGGAACAGGAAAAAAAAAAGGTAACATGGTCTAAATGTAATTTCAGAGTTTGCTGATTTAGCTCTAGTTGCACCTCTGACTCTTGAAATGTTGAGAAGCTCTGAAAGTAGAAAACAGTATGGAGAGAGCAGACATCATACTCAAAGGGACAGGATTTGTAAAGTCTAAAGGGAGGTCAAATGATGTTTATGAAAATGTGATCATAGCTCTTAGGCTGCAAGGAAACTCATTTTCTTTTCAATAAACTTATCCTTAAAGCATTACCAATCTGTATGTGGATGCCTTCTTATACAGAAAACAGATTTCATTGAAATAAGAAAACACATAAGAAATGTGTTTTGTGTATATGTGATTTCAATTACTTCTGTTTCCATTAACCACTGCAGGTCGATGCTTTCAGATTCTATGATTCTATATTTTGAGCTGTGACATGAAATATGCTAAAGAAAATGCTTAGAGCTCATGCACCTCTACCTCTACAAAAATTGGTTTTGCTTCCAGAAACTGAGTGAAATCATAATGTTTTGTATTACTTTGATCTCTCTGCTGCTTCTCATTCTCATATTAAAGAGAGGAAACACTCTGTAGATTTATTCTGTATTAAAAGACTGTAAAGGGCAGACAATGTAAAACATGAAGGAATTACTGATATTATTTGCATAGTCCTGTTGAATGTGGATGCTTAGTTAGTGCAACTTTTATCTCTGGTTTTCCTAGAGAACCTGGATACAAGTAGTTATGAAATTATTTAGACTGTCTTGATAATGACCATCACCTTTAGTAACGTCATGCAACAGTAAGAAAAATAATTAAAAATTGCATACATTCTTAAATTTTATAGTATCTCCATGCTTTGGAAGTTCAGTAATGTGGTTTTCTTGTATGTAGCATGTTGTATATGAAAGTGCATATTAGATTTAATCAGTCTGCATATGCTACAAAGCTGCTCATGTTTATAGAGCATTTTTATGCTGATCTCACATGGCTTAAGACTGCAGGAATTGAACAGTAATTCCTTGCAGTTGTTTCCCCCAGGAGGTCCTGCATTGCTAGAAGATGTAGGCAGAGACATTTACAGTCACACAGAAATCCTGTAATTGTGTAGTGCCAGAAGGAAGGGAAGAAATATGAACAGTATGGTGGGCAGAGAAAGGAATAAGAGCAGCAGCAACTCCTTCTGGGAAGATGCTCAAAAGTACAGAAGACTAAGAAATACAGATGACACAAAGCAGGAACTATGGATGTCAGAAAAGGTTAGAAGAGAAGGAAACCATTCTATAAATAATAAAGCACTGATACTTGCAAGTAATGGAATCGTGGAGTTGTGAATAGTTCCATTAAAGAGCTGTCATATGTACTGGTAAAACTCATGTTGCCACTCCAGTAAATCTTTTTTAGAGAAGTCAGCAACTCTGTACTGCTACCAACTACTGCCTTTTTGACATAAAGTCCACTGACCTGATTATTCAAGGTTAGGATGTTTCTATGTTAACAAAGTCAACATTTCTTCTTCATTTCACCTAAAACAGAGTAAAAGGAATGCAAATTTCATGTCCTTGAGTATTTTTAAACATTAGGATTTCCTTTTACCATGAATTATGAAAATCTTAGACTACTCTAGAATACAGCCAAATGTGCAATCTTCATTTGTATCTAGCATCTGTATCCATCATGAAAAAAACAATTCTATTAAATGTTTCCAAATAGTTTTTCGCTAAGGACTAGTGATGGTTTTGCATGTGCCATTTACAGAGTTTTGGAGCCCCCAGCTGCTGATGTCAGAAGGCCACATGTACTGTATCTAACCTGCCTTCCTGCTCGAGAGCTTTGCAGGGAATTCTTGCAGGGTACTCTGGAAGGAGCTGTAGGGAGGCCAGATGGCTGCAAGCGGTGCTGCTGCTGAAGATGCATCCTTTGGACACAGAAAACATCATTAGGCTTTCCTGGATTTCTCAGCCAGCCATAGCTCAGCTCTCACAAATTTAGAGAGCAGTAACTTTGAAGTGCAGTCCACCCATCACACACACTCACCTGCAGGATTGAGGGACATCCCAACACTGTGGGCATTTGTGTTTCTCAGCTGCTCCAGGCTGTTCCAGGAGATGCTATGTGTCCCGTTCCGCTGTAAAAGGGGAAATCGGGAAGGATTCCTTGAATAAATTTCTCAGACCAAAATAAAGCGCAAACACGGCAATATTATATCTGGGAACTGTTTATTGATAAAGAAGGGTAAGTGTTCCTACCAAAGGTGCAGCAGTGCAGAACCCTCGGGCAGCCCCCTCCTGGTGTGTGTGGGAGGGCTGCCCCAAAGTGGGAACACACAGGGTGGTCTCTCCGTGGCCACAAGCTGTGGGGCTGGTCAGACTCGGTCCTGGCAGAAGTGTCACAAGTTTAGAAAGGCAGCTGTTTTGTTCCAGGTCTCCATGGTGTTTTTATTATGGAAAACAGGGGAGGGGTTGGGGGACTGAGGAGGGGGAAGGGAAGACAGGGGAGGATGTGAGTTCCATTGGGGGCCGGAACCAAAGAGGGCCATTCTGGCTCTTGCTGGAGTTTTTATCTCTGGGGATAGGAGGCGGTCCTGACTCACATCCAGTCAGGAGGGGTCAGGGGGAGGGGTCAGGGGAGGGAAGGAAGCATCACAACACAAAGGGGGACAGAAAAAGGAAAGTAGAGGGAAAGAGAGATGGAGAGAGAAAGAGTACCCAACGGATTGCTCCTGCTGTACCCCAGGCGGCCCGTTGGCGAGGTTTGGCAGATGGAGCTGTGTGCTGCGAGCTGCCAGGAGTCTGCGTGGCTCCCGGGGCAGCTGGGCGCGATTTCTGAACAGCAGCAACTGCATGTGCCTTCTGTGGGCAAAGAACAGGGCTCGAGGAGCAGCTGCAGGCGGTCAGGGTCGGAGCACGGTGGCTGCAGGCAGCTCTGGGCTGGGTGCAGGCAGGGTGCAGGTGGTGGCAGTGGCTCCGTCGGGGAAACAGCGAGCACGAGGTTGTCGCGGTGACGGATCTGCCTCGAGCAAGCAGCAAAGCAGAGCAGGACACGGGCAGACAGGACAGCCAGGGAAGGAGCTGACTTCAGGGAGGAAAATGCGAAGGGGGCGCGGGGGGCAGAGCTGACCCTCCAGGCATCAGCTCCCTCCAAGAAACTTTCCCTCCAAGAAACCCAAAGAAAATGGCCCCCGGTTGTGTCGCAATTGGCTGCTTCTATGTGCTTGGCCCTCCTATAGCGTGCCTTCCCGCGCGTTTTTCCCGCACGTTTTTCCCGCGCGTTTTTCCTGCGCATCCGGGGATCTGCCCACCCATGAGGGGAGCAGTGCTAGCCGAGCAGCAGTGGAAGCTTTCTCTCTCCTGAGGAAGGCTGAGGCTGCCAGGCGAAGCCTCCCGAGGCTGCCAGGCGAAGCCTCCTGGGGCACAGAGCTCCCAGCACATATACAGAACCTAGGGTAACTTTTTCACCTCATGTATAACATATGTTGAGGCAAAAATAAAAGTCAGATTGGTCTCTCCCACCATGGAGGAATGTATCCCAAGAGGAGGTCATGGAAAATGATGAAGCATATAGACGTGAAGCATAGAATGTGAATTTAAAACTGTTGTTGTTGTCTGGAGATAGAATTTCTCTGGTATTTGTCAGAATTCACGGAGAAAATATTTCTGTATTTGCTTTTTGTAGCAATCAGGGAGAGCTGGGGTGAGTGCTTTTGTTCTCTGTGATGTTCCTGGTCACAGGAAGAACAGCTGTCAGAAAGAGAAAAATATTTTTCTTCAGTTGCCTTTGTAGAATTGCTTCATGAAAAATATTTACCTCTGAGGAGAGAATTCAAATTGTTCATCATGAATCTTGAAAAGAAGCTCAGGCAAACTTTATTTCTCAACGGACAAGGGAAAACCAGAATTTGGGGAAAACACTGGAAAATATAAGGGTTTTACCACAATGCATACTACCTTTTAGTTCTTATTCTTCTCTCTGGCTGTATTGATTCCTATTTTTCACCTTTCTGTATACTTACCTTGTATTGCTATTTCAAGGTGAGGGATTTACTTTCTGTTGAATGCTATACAGCTTTTCCCAGCGAAGGCATTAATTTATTCCATGCTAGGGAGACATCGTATCTTTAGTTTAATTTTCATTGAAATCTTCTGCTGTGTTATCAACACTAATCTGAAAGCTGAGTAAAATCAATGTACACAGAAAATGAAATTATTTATTCAGTGCTTGTTCAATCTTATCAGTCTTGTAAAGATTCTAACATACAAAGCAGATATATATCTATTTCCCTCTCCCGTTTCCTTTCAAAAACTTTATTCCTGTCTCCTTGATGCTATCATTTCATGCCTCCTGAATGCAGAGAGAACCTTTTTTTGTGTTGGTTTATATTTTCTGCTTTCTCAATGAAATAGGTGGAATTCTGGAGATACTAAATTTTTATCGATAACTTGTATAATAGTAAAGTGTTAGAGAATATTTGTAACGTGCTTGAAAATAATTCTCTGTGATGCAGTTTCTGATAACATGATAATTTCATTTTGGCTTTAGCACACCTTCAGCATTGCAAAATAAAAACCTCTAGTCTACTTCTGCATGCAAGAGACATGTTCCCAGTTCTGTTCTAGAAATGTGTACACTTCAAAGAATACACACACTGGGACTGACTTACCGATGCTTATCCACTTGTACAATCTTTACTTGCACAAACAATCCTGTTGAAGTTAAAACTCCCAGATACAATGCAATTACTCACAAGCTTTAAGGTTGCATGGATCTTGACAATTGTATTCTGCCCCCCAGCTAAAGGTTTGCCTTAGCTTCATCTGATAAAACCTTCTAGCTGAGTGCTCCCTGCAATGAATACATATTTTGACAGCTGAAAAGTGTATGGCTTGAGAAATAGAGAGCCAATTATAAACTGCCACACAATTTTTATGAAAAAGCAAATCTAGCTAGATTTTAATATTTTAACTCTCTTTTCAGTGCTGTAGAGCTTTGCTGTTTACCTCACTTTGCAGCATTTGTTCTCAAGAAAGAAATGTCTGATTATAGATTTCTTGCTGATGGTAGGAGAAAGAAGAAAGAAAATGTGAACATTTTCAATACCAGTCTTAACAATGACTTTCGTTGTTGGGGCAAGAGCTGAGGTCATACTTGGCACTTAGCCCCAGACTGTTCTGGAACAGTGCTCTGTCCCAGAGTAGACTTTACCAAAGAATTCTGCTCTCAAAAATGGAGGCAACTATTTGCCAAACAGCAGTGCCAAAGCTGAATTTTCTAGTTTCTCAAGGACAGTAGTAGGCTGGCTGCGTTCTAGGTTATTTTGTATGATGACTGCTGGGTACCCACTCTACATGTACAAACAGGCTGTATGCATGCAATTTGTCTTCCATGTGATACTAAAAATGATAAAATTTTCACAATGAATTGTGCACAATCTAGTGCATTATCTGACTTGGCTTTGCTATGAGAGCTGTCATAAATCTATTTTATGTGTCAATAGTGGCTATTAGCTAATTGCATAATCTGGCTTTTGGATGTGCTTCACATGCAGCCTTACTTTTAGACAAAGCTGCCAATTAAAGAAGGAATGAAGTTTTCTTTTTTCCCCCCTTCTTTGAATTACTTAACTACATAACCATATCCTTATTTTCCACTGAATGTAATTAAATGATTCTTAGAAAATTATTAAGTCAAGAAGTCTTTGGAAAACAGCTATGCTTGTGAATGAGTGAGTCCATGTGTGTGTGAAGCAGAAAGGAAGTGATGCTGGGAGTGGGGGTGTCTTCGTTGTTATTTGAACAAACTGAGTTAATGAGTGGTTTCCTGCAAATACCCAACTCTACAAAGCATTTCCCCTCAGAGTATTACTGTAATAAGCATTGTCCTTCGGGAGCTCCAATTCTCTATGCTGAATTTCTCTCCACGGTACAGTGGGATTTTTGGCAAGAGCTACAAGGAGCATATGGGATCTCAGTATTAGACAGAGATGTACTGCTGATGGAGAAAAGTATTGTGCCCTTAACTTGCAGAGATATGTTATCATGCATGGTGATTATGTTGGGGTGTCTGAACATCATTCCTGATTTGGTCAATTCCAAAGAAACAATCAGTCAAAAAGTTATGGCAGAAGATGTAATTAAGTGTTTTGCTCTCTATTTATATTCTGTAAAGTCAGCTTCTAAAACGTCTGTTGTATTTGCATGGTTATTTGAATCAAATGTGTATTTCTTCACTGTAAAATGAGCATGTACCTCTGCTCACACTCTGTCACAGAAATTTCTGCAGCTCCCTGCAAGATAGCAAAATAGGGCAAGTTTATACCAGTAGCACTCTGACCCAAATACTTGCTAAGCTTGTACATGTCACCTCATTAGATGCAAACTTGCTACTGTGGATTTTTAATATTAGCTGGCTGCAGCATGTTTTCTGCTGTTTAGCCCATGTGTCTATTTAGCAGGCTGTGTAATTACTGCTGTATGTGTCAAGGCTATCCTAAGGTGGTAAGATCTTGTTCCCCTACTCCATTCCCCCTACAAGGGAAAGAAAGGAACAACTTGGTGTTCCTTCACTTCTCTTGCACTGGGGCACGTTGGCAACAACCTTCCTGAGGTGAAAAAGCCGGTTTACAAATAAGGACTGTGGTGAAAAAATGGCACTCCTCTGCTCCATGTCACATATTAAACTACCAACCTTCTCTTTTGCTGTTCTTCTACCCACAAAACTAACTTAGTTTTCTTGGTGTGATAAAGCCCATCTGAATTGTTGCAGTTGCAATGCATTTCCCTCTGTAATTCAGAAATGTTTTATTGCTCTAAACACTTTTTTTGAAAATAAATTGACAAATAAATGAAAAGCTTCTAGCTGTTTATTTATTTCATGAAGAGTTTACTATAATAGTCAGAAAATTGACTATAACATGGAAAGAAATACTGAATGAAGATAGTTCAGCTGCATTGTTTACACACATCAGGTCTCATTCACTTGGATTCATTTATCGTTTGTTCAATACGAGTCCTTTATGTGTATTAAAAATAATTTGATACAGCTTTTCCTGGCTCATCTGCACTAGACAGCTTGTAAAATATAATTTGTAGAACACTGTGGCCAGCAGTATTGCTTAAGCAGCCTTAGCATATATTTTTTGTAATGTAAATGAAAGCCAGCCATGAACTTCACATAAATAGTATTTCTATCTTTGTAATGATTGTGAGATTGAGCTCTCTTTACCTTTAAACTTCAGTAAATGTCACAGGTCTGCAAGAATAAATTGAGAAAGATTATTTATGTTTACCCCATTATTCTTTCTCTGTTTTTCTTTATTTAAAGAAGATAGGTGTGGCTACTAACTGTCCTTCTCAGTGTTTTAAGAGGGAATAGATAGAAAAGAAAGTAATGTAATTTTTAAAAGAATGTAATTTTCCATGTTTCTACTAAGACAAATAGGCATCACATTATAAATCTCAGAATGTCAGCCTATTTGATGAGAAGTAAATGAAAGAAAATGTTATATTCTGCAGACTGGACTTCTGTATGGAGAGGATGTTAAACAACTCGTGAATGTGTAACATTGTACAGAGACATGTGACACTGGGCAAAGGGCTGGAATAGCTGAAATGCTTGATTCTGCTCCTGACGTAGCTTTTCTCAACTGCACACCACATAGTTAAATACAGTTTATAAGCCTCCTGCCTCTTTGTCACATATATCCCTTCTGAAGGGATCTTACTGTGTTGGTCCATTTCCATTTCATCTGTATTTCATGGAGCAGCATGATTATTTTGCCCTAACTCATGGGACACATACTATCAGGGATATCAGTCTGGGAATGCAAAGGTTTGGGGAGTACAGGAACAACTGTATTTCATAGAAACAATTTCTATGTAAGATAGCCAGAAATCAAGCAGACAGCTGCTAGCCCAGGAGCTGGGAAGCAGCTCTTCAAGTACAAAAAGCTACTGGAAATGTGTGCAGTTTATTCCTTTAGGTTAGGAACCAACTAAGTTACTGGAGAATCTCATATTCTATTGACCGTCAAAAATACTCAGTTCCCACCACAAGGTTTCAGTTTTTCAAAAGTGGGCAGGGAGGTCTGACTATTTTAGCATTATTTTCATTTTCTTGTCTCTGTGGGACAATACACAGGGTGAGGGGAAAGCAAACCTTTCTCGTCAAATTCCCATGTAAACGAACAAAAAGGGAATATACTCAAGAAATTTGCTTTATGGCATTCGGTAGAGGAATATATTGATATTGGTGCCTATCCTAGAAGATCATATTGTCCTGGGATCACCAAAGAGGTGGTGTTGGTGAAACATCTCAACTGCTCTACCACACCTACCTCAGTATACTAAGGGCATGGTTTTTTACTATTTTTAATCTGCTGCAGGAGTGTAAAGACATAATGATCTTCTTTGGAAAAGAAAAAAAAAAAAAGAATTAACAAAATCAGATTGCCTGGAAGCTATTTATTCTTTGAAATGAACAGCTATTGTTAGTGCTGCCACAGAGATTATACTTTAAAAAGACTAGCATTTCCTCTCTGCATTGCACTTATTTTATTTTATTTTATAATCCTGTGAAAAGAAGCATTTTGAAAAAGTCTATGGAATGTCATGATTCCAACTGATCTCCTTTGTTCCTGTTATTAGATTAGATTTCTCCAGTCTCATCCTTCTGCAATAGCCCTTGAAGGAGTATGGAGCTGCTAGTATAAAAGTCAGACATTTTCTGTGTTAGGAGATTATTCTCTGCTTTTATGAGAAGATGTGTATCTTTTAAACATTAAAAATCTGCTGCCAAGTACAGTTCGTAGTGTGAAGATAAATAATGTCATTAAAATAAAAAACCTTTTAATGATTGGTGGCTATTCAGTGGGCTTAGCAATTTAAACTAACACTTCCTTAGAAAAAATCACCACAGTTACTCAAAGTCCTAAGTCCAACAGTCATTTCAAGACAATGTGGCAGCATTCTTTTATAAAGTGGGTCACTGGTGATTTCCTGAAAGCTTAGCCCAGTAATTTTCATATTCCTTTCATTGCTATGTAGAAGAAGAAATACAAAATGTGATTTGCGTTGTTAAAATGGCATAACATTATTTCAATTTAGCAGGGACTATCTAGGAATAAGGCATGCTATGGAGGTCATTCTTAATTCCCTTGAGGACAGTTGCTGTGAGCTGACAGATTTATACTTTGCCAGCCCATTGTTCTGCCCCTTGTAATGGTGAAGAAACAGATCAAGCAAATTCTGACTACAGAGGTTTTCTGCTCACTCCAGTTTCTACTGTTGGCTGTGTCTTTTAGTGCTGAGTATCAGCAAATGATAGAGACTAGCTCTTAGCTCATGTATTTTGCTTTTTTTTTGTACTTATATATTAAATACTTGCTATCTAGAAATACCCAAAACATATTTACTTTGTGATTTTTAATTGAAGAGACGTTCAATAAATATTAAAGCACAGCGAAACAGGGAAACACTCAATGTTAAAATGAATTAGTGGTAAGCATATATGAACAACCTTACCAGAAATCAAAACTATATCTTTCTGTCATCCTAAACATGAAAAAATTCTGCATTTATTAATTTTCATTTGAACAAGCAGGAATAGGGAATAAAAGGTTAATATGTTAAGAAAGTTAAGCTAATAAAAAGAAAAGAAACTTGCTTTTTTAATTGTTATTGTTCTAAATGCAAATATCGTTCTTAAATTCATGTCAAAATTTGGCAATTAAACATGAATGTAAAAATCCTCTTCCATTTGTAGCAGAGAAGGTGTGCTCTGAGGTATGCCATGTGTTAGAGATAAGGTCAGAGTGCATTCTCTCTGATTCCATAGCACAGCCTGCAAGGAATGATGCTCTGTAATGGACATTCCCTGCAAGGAATATTTCAGGATAAACCCTGCAAGGCTCAGCACATCCTCCCCTTGGGCCCTGGTGGATCTGACAGATGACATCGTTTTGTCATTTGGTATCTCTTCTTTCCACACACACTTACTCACTTAGAGAATCTTAAAATGCATTAGTGTTTAATTACAACTTTGGGAAATTTATTTTCCTTTCCACTCTGCTGTATCACTCAGAATTTATTAGGCTGGTATTAAACACCAAAATTATGTTTAGTCTAGCACTTCCTAAAAATATAGATGCAATTGTAAGCAAAACATTCAAACTTTCGTAACTAATTGATTTGCTTGGAAGGTCAGGGGTTGTATCAAACAGCATTATAGCAGAATTATTCTGGATTTTTAAGTCTGTCTTCCTAGAAGTTACATGCTTAAATATTGAAGCTTGTGAGAGCTTGAAAAGGTTTTATTACTCTGATCTTTTCTAGCTCAGATTCCTAAGTGACTCATTGTTCTTTGTGTAATAATAAGTGATGCTGTTTGACAAAAGTATTTTTCTATGAAAATGGAATCTCTAGACAGGTTCTCCGAGAGGTCTGTACCTTGTTGATTTTTTGCCCAAAGTATAAAAATCTAAAGGCATGATATTACATTCCCTGTGAAGGTTAATTATTAAATTTCATGAACTCCTTTCAATCCCTCACAAGGGCTGTATTTCAGAATATATTCCAATATGCTTTGCTTTTATTTTCCAGCTATTCCAATTTATTTTTATTTATTTCAAAGAAGCACGAAGCTGGCAAATATTTCTGTTCAGGGTTTTTTGTTAGTGTTTCTTAAAAATTTTTCTTTTCCTTTCTCATTTACCATTTTTTTTAGCTATCAGAGAGTATTTTCACTCTTTCCAATCTGCCCTTCATGTTCTCAATAGAGGCCCTTATAGAAATGATTTTTTTAATAATAAATAATAAACATTAAGTTACATTTATGGTAGCAGTACTCAACAACAGGCCTATGAGCTATTGGCTTGAGAGTACAACTTTGGATCTATATAAGCTGTAATAAGTGAAGGAAATACTTAGATTTCCAGAGAAACATTAATGTGTACTGTTGTTATGTTTAAAGCTTTGTTTCCTTCTCAGTTTCCAGATTTTAGTGAAGGGTAGCAAACCTGGAAAACAAATGCATTTGAGAACAATTAATTCCAAAAGGTCATCATGACATGACAAGAAAGTAAATTATGAAGAAGTCCTTGAGTTTTTATGTCTATGCTCTCATCCAAAGTGAGAGTTTATTCTCATGGAGTTTATACACAGAACTGTCTTCAGAGACTTTGGTGAGTGCTTCAGCTTCTAGGAACAAATCAGGAATTATCATCTTCTTGGAAACAATTTGCTTTTAAAAAACAGGCAAGGGAAAACAAAAGAGATCTCTTAATCCTAAAACCGGTCTCTTGGATTCTAGTAAGTGTTGTAGTTCTTCTGGGTAAAATCTTCAGATTAGGAGTGGTGGTGAGAGGGGAACTCTTTTCAGTAATCTGGCTCCTTGTCTTGCCTGTTTTGGTAATCAAACTGTGCTGAGAGTTGGATTACAAACTGAAGCCCTTTTGTTTCAGACAATATCACACAAGCATCATCTGTTGTTAGGGAGATAGTCATCCAGGGAACAGTCATGAAAGACAGCATGGATGTCTTTACCAAATTCAAACCCATAAAGACTGTTCTATTGAAAGCAGAATGGTCCCTTCCCATTTTATTTTAAGCTACACTAGCAGCTGTTGTAATACATAAAACAGCTAAATGATTTCATAACAGCATTAATGAATTTAAATGAGACCTGCAATCTGCTTTTCTTCAGTCCAAACTTTCAACTACTTGGGATGAACGAGGACTATGATTTGAAGGAAGTCATCTCTGTTATCTAAAAAAAACTCCCATTGGCAAATATATATGTTCACAAATACTGGAGAATTAACCTTGTTGAAAAAATTGTGAAACAAATAACTTTAAACTAGCAACAGTTAGAGGAAGGACTTTCTTGTAATGCTGACTTTTTTTCACAGTTGGGAGACAAAATTATTAGCAAATTGGTGTAGATGATAAACCAGAGAAGATAATATATGGACATGATTGCAAAGCTTCTATTTAATGTACAGTTTAGAGGAAGAGATGCACGAAATATTCTAGCTAAGTTAAACCCAACAAACAAAATCTTGTATATTTTTTTTTCAAATATGTATTTTTAATAAATCAGTAGGAAATACATCAGTAAAGGAATTGTTTTATCAAATTATTACAGTAAAGGTTTTGTAGCTTATTGCTTTAAGTATTGACATGTGCCAACACTTTTTACAACAGTAACAACTTTAAATAAATGTCACAATCTCTATTCCCTGTCTAAATACATATTTATAGTGAGAGACATGGATTTGATGGTTGGACACTTGGTGAATAAGGACTTGACTGGATGGCCACACAAAGAGTTGTGGTCGACAGCTTGATGTCCAAGTGGAAGTTGTCACTTGTGTGACAACTGCTGTTCCTCAGGGGTCACTACTGCAACCTGAGCTGTTTAACACCTCATTGGTGACATGGAGAGAGGGACTGAGGGCACCCTCCGCAAGTTTGCCAATGACACCAAGCTGTGTTGTGCTGGAGGGAGGGATGTCATCCAGAGGGATGCTGACAGGCTTGAGAGGTGGCTCTGTGTAAAACTACTGAAGTTCAACAAGGCCAAGTGCAAAGTCCTGCTCTGGGTCAGAGCAGAACTAACACATCCCAAGTACAAATACAGGCTGGGCAGGGAATGGATTGAAAGCTTCCCGGAGGAAAAGGACGTGGGGTTGTTGCTTGATGAGAAGCTCATCATGAGCCATCAGAGCCATCACTTTGTGCTTGCAGCCCAGAGAGCCAACTGTCCTGGGCTCTCTCAAGAAAAAGTGTAACCAGAAGGCCAGAGAAGGTGTTTATCCCTTTAGTTTTACTTTTAAAAAGTAAAAAAAAAACATGACTTTGACAGCATTCTGATTTGGTCTGGTTCATACGACTACAAAATTTCTTTAGACCACTTTTATTGAAATGTACTTTGCCTCATCCACTTACAAAATTGAAATGCTGTAGACTAATCAAACTAAGATTTAGTTTTTTTAGTCTAATTAAGCATGTCCTTAAATTCATGCTGAAAATCTTTGCTCTTTCAGCTCAAATACAGTCTTTTAAATTCAGAAACTCTGCTTCTCAAGCACTGGATATTTGGGGAGAGCTCTTTTTGTTTGTATGGAGTCAGGACTTCTTAGCAAGCTGAAAATGTAATTTTCTCTGGGGTGACTGTTTTGTCTGAAGATAGCTACTTGTTTATGAACTATACAGACAGTTCACTGCTGCCTTATATTCCAGGATATTAATCCAGAATTAATGCATTTCCCAGTCCCTTTACTTGTTTTGCTGACGCAAAGCCATACTCAGACACTGCAGTAGGTCAGGTTAGTCAGCACCATAAAAGGATGGCATCATGACCTTTGTTAGCAAGTTAAACCAGGGGTTCAGTGAGTCCTAGCTGACCCAAGTGATGATGTCTGGAGCTGTGGTACCTACTTTCATCTCCTCTTTCTCTCCCACATCATCTGGTCCTTCCTTGAAGATTCCTTGTTCACAGCAAAAGTGAATAGCATGCTCACACATTTAGTTCAGTGAAATAAATGTATGCTCAGTGCTGGCACAAACACAGGTAAGGATGAAAGTGGAAGTAGAACTGCTAAGAAGATATTTTTCAACTGTAGAATCAAACAAGGAAAAAATTAAGAGTTTAAATCAAGGGAAGATTTGTGTTCCTTCAACGTGCTTGAAAGACAAATATTTAAAAAAGTAAGCATAAGGATGTACCTACACTGTAATCTTCATGTTGGATCTGACTTGTTTTACTTTAACAAATCAATCTTTTAATCTACCTGTGACAATTGAAGTTAAATTTCTTTTGGTGGACACCTGTCAAACTGCTGTTGAGTTTCATCATATTAAGTCTCCGTGTTTAAAACTTGTTGAGTCTGAGTGGCATCTTGCATTGATTTCTACCATGCCTTCTGTTTCATGCAGTGCAAATTAGCCACTTCATTTAAAGTGAGATATTACAACCCAACTTTCCTGCCTTTCCACCCTCTCATTGGAACTCTGCAAATCTTCTTAATTACCCACCACACCACCACATTTATCATTGTTGTCTTGTCTTGGGAGATGCACCAGAACGATGGCAAAGAAATTATAGCATCTAGAATTTCTTAACTGGCTCAAAATGCCAAATATACAAGACTAAAGGAACCACAGGCAGGGCATGATGGAGCAAGACACTCATTTAAGACTCCTGTTTGACTGTGCAGTGTCTGCAGCAGTGCCTCAAGCCTACATCTGCTCCTCCTCTGTTTCTGCTGTATTTGTCCCTGTGCTGTTAGAGTTCTTCCTCTCAGCCTTTCCAAGTCCTGTAATTATTTTGTGAGAAGGGGGTGTCTTTGTCTTTTTTAATTCAAACAAATGTTTTTTAACTCTGCTTTGGGGACTGCTGTCCTTTGGAGCACACTTCCAGACACAGGGTGGAAAGTATGTTTTTTCTTGAATGTGGTTAATACTTTAATTCTCCTGTCTGCTGAGTAGTGCTTCAGCTCTCCAGTACAAGAGAATATCCTGATGTTGCTGTCAAGCTACTCCTTGACAAGACCCTTGGTACAAATCTTGTTTCAGCTGATGGAGCATGATGGAGGAAAGAGTAAAAATACTGTTAGAAATATAGACCCTCTTGATTCAGTAAATCAAACCAAAATTTGGAAATAGGTTTTCCTCAGTGCATACACCCATCTTCCTTTTATACTGGGTTTTTATCAGAAGCATTGAGAAGTTCATATTTTCATGTGCTTTGAAAATATTAACCCTATAGAATAGTGTAGTGGAATGTAAACTTCCGTAATATTTTGGTGCTGTTCTCAAGAGCCTTAAATAAGAGGCTTAACTCTGGTGCAGCTATGCTCTACTGTGCAGTGATGTGTTCCAGATAAGTGAGGAACTGAGCCATGGGCTCAGGCTCTTATTTGTGAGTCTGTTCAGTCAGAGCAGAAGACACTGCTTTGCACGATTTAATGTTTTTAAAGAAGAAAAGAAATGCAGTTTAGTAAGAGATTTAAAGATTATTTTGATGTTCCTTAGCTCTTTACTGTCATATGTCTTCCTCTAGGCTTTGTGTCATAAAATTGAGAAGTAGGCAATGAGAATTTCTGTCATAATGCAAGCTGGGGTGCTCAGTTCATCCTTGAAAGCAAAGCTTCACCCTACACCAATTATGTGATAAACAACTTCTCGTGGGAAAAAAAAAAAAAGTAAAAAGGAGTGCTATTAAAAAAAAAAAAAAAAGGGCAAGGTATTTTTGTGCAGGAGGCAGCCTTTTTACTCATTGCCTGACCTGCAATAAGTAAATAATTGAGAACCCTTGATAACTGATAGCTAATTAAATTGCTCTCCTGTATCTCTGTGGGCATCAGAGTTGGTAGCAGTGCTAAGAATAAGCTCTGAGTTCTTTTGGAAAGTAGGAGTCATAAGCTCCTCATCTATCTCTGCACTCTCTGGACAAAGTATTTAGTATTAAGACACCCTAAAATCAGTAATATCAAAAGGGATGTATTCTGCCCTGGTAATACTAAACATGAATAGAACTAATAATTGCTTAAAAATAACCTTACTACTAGGATTTTTTTGTCAGGGTAGACAGCATCTCCATTTCTCTGGGAATTGTCCTCTGCTCATGCTATTATGTGTTTCAGCAAAGTTTTTTGATAGTCTGTTCTTTAAGTTTCAAAGAAAGACTAAAACTTATACACAGTATTAAACTAAGAGAAGTACCTTGTGTGTCCAAATATACATACCTAAAAATCAAATTATCCTTGTAACAGATTAACATTTTTAGTTACTGTAGACTGTATGAAATATCTTGAAATACTGGATATGCTGATAAGATTTCATATCAAATAGGAAGTGTCAGTGACTATTTGACAGCAGATACAAAATCCAGTATACACCAGAGAATGCTAAATGCTTATCATGCCCTCTAATTTGAAAGCTGGAAATTAATTGATTGACATGGGACAAAAGAACATTTAAAAATATTTATATTGCAAATTGAAATTCATAAAATCATAGAGTGATTTGGATTGGAAAGGACTTAAAGATCATCCAGTTCCACTCCCCCTACCTTGGGCAGGAATTCCCTCCCCTAGAGCAGGTTGCTCAAAGCCTCATCCAACCTGGCCTTGAGCAGCTCCAGGGATAGGCACCAATAAATTCTCTGTGCAACCTATTCCAGTTTCTCACCATTCCTATAATGAACAAGTTCAAGTTAGTTGATTGAGACAAGATAATAGTCAAAACTTTGTCAGTATGTAATGGCTTGTATATAATAGAGCTAAAAGCTTCTTGGTGAACAGCTAATGCTTGTTCCATTAGAGCTGTGCTAATATCCTCCACTTGCTAAAACCTCAGGATTTTCTTACTACACTTGTTTTCATTAACTGTTCATTTGCACATAATCACTGACAATGCATGCACATTAAAGAGAAAATAGGCTTCTGTCCTGAATGGACAAATGTCAGTAAGGAATATACTCTCCTGACTCCTTTAGCTGGAGCCCCATTGTCTGCAGTGATTGCAGCTATTAGGCATCACACAGTACAGTGTGCACACCTGTGAGCAGCATGTGTAAGGCAATGAATAATGGGCAGTGGCTGGAGCAAGGGTGTTATAGCTGTATCTTTGGTTTAAAGTGGATCTAATGCAGATCTGCGAGGCACTTTCTGAATTCTTACTTTCTCCCTATATTCTCTCCAGTGAGACTAAGGATGGAAGTTACTGTGGGAGAATTTCAAGCATGATTGTCTCTGCTAGGCACAATACCCACAATTAAAAATCTTTAATTTAGCAGGTCTTTTATTTCTGATGTTTTTCACTCTCCTAAATAATGTTTTCTCCTTGCTACTTTTTGCATGATTCACAGATCCAGAGCTAAATTTCTGTTTCTTCAACCAGCAGTTACACCCCTTACTGAGTCCCACATGTCCCTGTGCTTTATCACAAACCAGTGACACTGATGTAATGACTTTCCCTGATTTCTTTTCATCTCCTCTAAACCCTTCCCTTCCCTTCCCTTCCCTTCCCTTCCCTTCCCTTCCCTTCCCTTCCCTTCCCTTCCCTTCCCTTCCCTTCCCTTCCCTTCCCTTCCCTTCCCTTCCCTTCCCTTCCCTTCCCTTCCCTTCCCTTCCCTTCCCTTCCCTTCCCTTCCCTTCCCTTCCCTTCCCTTCCCTTTTTTTCTTTTCTTAAGACACTTCTTGAAGGTCATCTTCCTATCACAACATACAAGATGAGCTAATATTGTGGTTATTACTGAGCTGTGATGCATTAGCTAAGAGGCAGAGTTCACAGGCTTTAAATTCATAGATAGGCCAGGCATTGAAGACTTATTTCCACATAATTTCATTGCAAGATAAGGATTCTTTGTTTTCTAAACAAAGAATTACCAGGATTCCTTTATTTTATTTTTTTTTTCTTTTTACTCTTGACACTGTCACTAGCCACAGTGTCACAGCAAATGAAGCACACGTGTCTTTTAGATCCACGTCACAATTTCTAACCCCAAAACTGTGGGCAAACATCAGCAATAGCAGTATTTATTCTAGGAATGCTTATTGTCTTCAAATAATGTTGGGACAAAATCAGTATTTCTGCCTGTGTTTGCTGCACTGGCTGCTGAATGAGTCCTTACAGTACCATAATATTTTTCTAAATGACACATTCTGGGCAGTGGCTCCTCCCAGTACTGGTGAACTGACCACTGTCTATGCTTTACACTCTTGCTCTCTCTCTCTCTTAGCAGCTCTGACATTCCTTGTTTGTTTGGTTTGAACAAATGTTTTCCAGAATGTGTGGATTTCGTAGACATCCCACTCTTATTTTCAGAGGAGGTTTCTTACAATCAAGGTCAGCTTTACTCAGTCATTGTGTACAGATGTTAAATGTCTTTTTTGGAAGATTCTTAGAGCCTAAAGATAAAGGTTCCACAATTACCCTGCTCTGTGAACATCCCAGGATAACAATTAACTTTTTTTTTAGGAAATGTAGTCTGACTAGTATTCAGCTTCTAATCTGCTACAAGTGATGGATCCTTTCCTGTGGAAACAATACCTAGCCAGCTGTTATTCATCCTCCATGCATTTGGTTTATTAGATCATCTTAATTTGACAGCTTACACTTGTTTCCCTGGAGTTTTATCTATTTTTTCATATTATTTTCTGTAGTCTGTCAGGATAATTTTCAGTAGTGTCACTGACCTCAAAAAGTTATGCAATTCATCCCACCTTATTTAATCTGGAAATGTAATAGTTAAAATATTTTTTCCAACATGTAAACAATTAATAAATAATGTTGAGCTAACAGCAGGCTGTGTAGAAGTCCACTTGGTATCTGGCCTTCCAAAGTATTGGCCTTTGGTCATTTTGATGAAACAATGGGAGACTTTCTTTTCAGAATTTGATTTTGGAAATTCTAGCTCACATTCCTTCATGAGAATAATCTTCTCTAACTAAATGTAAAGAGAAAAATTTAAAAAAAAAAGTGCTGGAACCCCATGAACTGTTCTACTTCTAGCTTACTTAATACCTCTTATAGCTCTTATTAATCTCCTTGTGTTATAATCAATGAAGAGTTA
Organism: Lichenostomus cassidix; assembly: GCF_008360975.1. Taxonomy (NCBI): domain Eukaryota; kingdom Metazoa; phylum Chordata; class Aves; order Passeriformes; family Meliphagidae; genus Lichenostomus; species Lichenostomus cassidix. The sequence continues at coordinate 11,286,923 of NC_139479.1, read as the reverse complement.
ATAAGATTTGTGTGTGTGTTATGAAATTCACTGCCTGTGAAATAAATTTACCTTGCATCTGCATCCACTTCTAATCCCTCAATCGATGTGTGAGCACAGCAGCCTTGAACAGCCAAGAGATAGGAAAGGACAGATGATTCATTTTTTGTGGATCTTCTGCTACTTCTGCTGCAACCCAAAAAATCCTGTGTTCACAGTTCATTTACAGAGGCTGGGCTGGCTGCTGTTAGAGAGGGAGTGATCATGTTCTTTCTCAGTGTGCATGGGAGAGTATGTGCTTGAGATCAAAATCTTGTGGAAATAATATAAGCATCAACTGTTGCTGCATATATTTTTAAAATGTACTAAAAATCTTTTACTTTAGACATAATTTCTCAAGGAGGTAAAACCTCAGCAGTGTTACCCTGATAAAGATTTTGTTTTTCTAATTTATTGGAATCATAGTAGTCAGTCAATAGCATCAATTCATGGGCAAATACACTTATGCTAGGTTTTGAATTCTGTAGAAACTAGAGGCATTTCTAGTGAGCTTTTAAAGCTTCCTGGGGGCTTTTCACAATAGGAGCTGATAAAATTTTATGGAATGCTCCACTTTTATGTTTAGAGTATGATGAGAATCATTCTACCCTGTAGAACAGGGCAGAAATTAACTGAATAGTTTTGAATGAGCTACCCATAAACATTTGCTGCATTTATTTTACAAGTTAACATTTTGCTCATCACAAACTATTCCTTTGAAAGCACACAATGTGTGTACGTGTTGTGGAAGCACAGCACATGCCCAGGAAATGGAAGCTTTATTTTGTAAGTCTCCTTGATTTGAATGTTTTGAACCCACATGTCCCAAATGCCTCATCCAATTATTTTGATGACAGCAATCTCTATAATTTCTGAGGAAAACAAGGTGCTGTGCAGCTGTGCATGCTAAATCCAAGGGCCTGGAAAAAGAAGCAAAAGGGGAGAAGTTCTGGCTTAATAGTTTTAACACTTCCATAGGAAAGAAGAGTCCCAGGATTACACTATTTTCTCCTATTATTACTGATATGCATTTCTTCCATTTTAAGAGAAAACATTTTGAATTAGGAGCTTGGAATCCCAAGGCTGATCTACCACAGGTAAGACTAGAGTGGTTCTCAGTCTTCTCCTGATCCATGACTGAAATCCTAGTTTTGAAGGGCTAGATGAGTACCTGGTGGGAGAAAATATTACTGTTTTTCAAAGGAGTTATTTTTGAGTATTTATTTTTACTTTTTTAGATCATTATTCTCAAATCAAGATTTTAAAGAATATTATTATAATAGCTCCCAGCTATGAAAATTGCCAGCAACATACTGACTGTAGTGCAATTTAGTTTAATACTTAGCTTGTTACCTGAATATATGTAAATCTTTACTTGATTTATATTTTCCACTGTTATAGTCTGAAATTTTAATTTTGGAACAGCTATCGTTAATTATTAGGCTATTGCAGCATTAAATTCAGATATTATGTATTTCACGGCTACTTATTAGTGATACATCATTGGTAAACTGGAAGCTTTGCCTCTTCTGAAACTGTCCACTTCCTCTCAGTGTCAAATCATAAATTGCAGCTATTAATATACAGTACTACTCAGCAGCTTAAAACTGTAAATGAGGGTAAGGAACTTAAATGCAGTGGCTGGTTAGGCCAGCCACACCTTGGATCTCAGTTCTGGCTGAGAATACAGCTGAAGGTAAGCAAGAGAGTCACAGATCTGCTGCTCTCTGCTCAAGCAATGAAAGTTCCTTCTGTGTTGGGATTATTAGGTAGCTGGTTGGTGCTAGGGCAGTGAAGTAGCAAGCAGAGTTTGACTAGAAATTAAAGGCATTGAGATATGCTTTTCAAAATCTAGCTAAAAAAGCAATAAGATCAACACTAAAAATTAAGTAGGATTAAGGAGTGTCATCCCAAGTGGAAAGATAGGTCTGGGCAGTTTCAGTCATCTCATTCAGTGCAGCTAAATGCTTTACAGTTTAAACAGGAGAAGTTTTCGTCCCATTTGCAATCCTTTCGTCCTTTTACCCTTTTACTCCCTTTTACTCTTCTTTATAATAATAGATCAGGACTTATGAAGTTGCGGTGTGATTTGTCAGCGTTGTGGGAAAGCTGGCTTACATTGACAGGGTGCAGAACAGAACAGAAAGAGCTTCTGTGCTACACCCACCATTGTTAGAGTTACATATCATCAATGCTTGAATCATTTACAAACCAGTCTAAGGATGATAATCCTTGTAGAAATTGCTCTGCTTTTAATTATGGTACACAGGGTGCTGTATCAAAATGGTAAAGCTGCCTTATCCTTTGTATGCATATTTCTCTTCAGGTCCTTGTTCATGTACAATTGGCAAATTTGTCATACGGACTTTTGTCTTTGGCAGTAGCTTGCCTGTGAAATTCCATACAGATACTGAATTGCTGCTACTCAAATGTTTTTGTGTGTGATCTGAAAGGAGTCCCAGGCCCATTAGGGCAAGTCTCAGGGCAGGCTGGGCAGGGACACTCAAGCCCAGTGCTGATCTCAGGACCTGACAACAGGTTGTCAAAATCTGGTTTGAACAAGTGTAAGGGGCTTGTCAGTTAGTCTGTGAGAGAGAGGGGACAAATGAAACACTTGTTTCTCCCTTTTCACAACTCTAAAGTGCAAAGGGAGCTCATGTAATGTGAAGTGTAACGTAAATGACAGACCACTTCCCCAACATCTAAAATGGCAGGATAGAGTAAGCATTAAATTAGAAACAGGTCATGTGTAAGGGTCTAAGATTACCTTGTGTTAGCAAAATTGTGTTTCAAGTATCAGCTATGGAAAACCATTGATGTTGGTGTGATGTAAACTGATAACCTGAGTGATAGTAAGGAGGGGTTTATTTTGTGTGCAAACATTCTGTCAGAATATCCACAGTGGATTTTCATCCTCCACATCCTTCTGTCCTTCTTCATTTTGAGGGAAAATATCTTTAGTGACTCAGATGGGAGATACTATTTAGAGAATTTTTGTAATCCTTATTGATAGTCAAAATACTTAGAATCTTCTGACAGTGTCTGAGAAACAACTTGCTTATTTTACCAAGTAAGCATTCAGAAAATGTCATGAAGACTGAACTTTTAAAAAAGTGCTTTTATCCTAACAGAAGCTTGAAATTAGACTTCTTCCTTTAAGTTACATCTTTCAAATTTCTTTTTCAAACATACATTCTTTTTCAAAATACTATGTTGTTACATAATTGCTACTCTTCATGAATTAAAAAATGAAAGAAAAGTACTCATATAGGAAACTAGAGTTATTCCAGCTGTTCTGCTGTGGTTTTGCTGCAAATAGCTAGTCTTGAAAACTTGCCATATGCAGAAAAGGAGTTGTGGAACTCACCCTCAAAAAGCAAAGATACGGAGTGGTCAGGGAGCAAACACGAGACCAGATAACAGGTGTTAGATATCTCACATGCCAAAATCATGCCGTTAGTTGAGTGCTGGTTACCCATGTGAGACAGACCAGTTTGATTTTTGTTTATACCTCAACATGTGTTATACATGGGGTGAAAAATTACTCTAGGGGCTTATTTTTTGAATTACATCTGATAGAGTGGAGCCCTGTCCCTGGGAAGGCTTTACCTGACAGCAATCCGGGAACATTAAACAACACAGCAATCATCTTCCTCTAAACATTGCTGTTGAGCTTTTGAATATTGTCTATTATTTTTCTGCCAGGTTGCTATTATGTTCTTTGTTTGCTGTCCAGAAAAAGAAATTATGGTTTCAAGTTTTCCATTAATCCACTGGCCTGATCCACATAATGAGAACACATTTCTTGTGTATCCTACTAGATATGTTGGGAACAACATGTATGTTAGTCCAGTTTGGTTACATCTTTTGTTGGGAAAAAACCCTTTACTTAGTTTCAGATTCTTTTGTCCTTGTGATCACGAGTTGTGAACTATTAAGAGGGATGCATCTACTTCTAATAACAATACCAGATTGTTTTAAACTAACGCCAAAGTATTTCTTTGTCTCAAGTAAGGGCTCCTACAAATGAACAGAGACTTCTGACCATCCTTTGTTCCCTTACCCCGATAGGAAATAGCTCACTGCCTCACTATCCAAGGATTTTCTTTCCTGCTCTATTTGCATCAGCACTTCTGAGTGATTGAGCCACCTTGGTGAATTATCTGGGACTGGCAAGGCACCCTGCTGACCTGGATCCCACAAGATCCTGTGAAACCATTGTAAGAGACTCTCATCTCCCTTTCTTATGTCTTTCCTGAAGCTGTACTTCCTCTTCTTAGCCCCTGCAGTTCCCCAAAATATGTGTCAGACAGTTTTCAGCTATGAAACTATTTCAGTCTGTGATTCAGAAGGACAAGATGTTCACCTGTTTCTTCAGAAGAGGTTTCTCAAGCATATGACATGTTGAATTTCAGGTATCTGCAATCTGCTACAATTTATTTGTCTCATAATAGAAAAAGCACAATCCAGAAATCTTATTCATTACCTAGTGGAGAAAAAAGCCACTTAATGAAATATTTAAAAACACATTAAGCAGTCTAAACAGTGTGCAAAATATGAATGTTTGCTAGTCCATCAAGTTCCATTCAAATACTATTGACATTACTTTTTTACATAAGACTAAGAAAATAAATATTCAGCATATATCAGGATTCTTTTCATTGTAGAATAATTTTTAATTCTTTTATATGTTTAAGTGTTGCATGTTTCTTAATGGAAACAATTGGGAACAGTGGATTATATTTTCATATACAGATATACATGGAATAATCTTGAATTTCTCCAGATAGATTGCCATGTTTACTATACCTTGTATGATGGATGGAGCCAATAAAAAGTATCTTAAAAAGAAGGCAATAATGAGTACCAGGTTTAATGGGAAAAGTCATAATGTTGGAAACCTCTCCAAAGGCTGCACTGAGTTCCTATTCACAATGTGCTCTGCAGGACAGGTGGCATGTTGGCTTTTGGTTATCACAGGTTAAAACACTGTCACCATTCCTTCCACCCTGACTGCTTGTTTAATCATCTCCTTTCCTTTCCTTTTTTTGTCATGAGTCACAATTTCCTTGAACTTAGGAATGCTGTTAACGTGGAGGAATAGGGATGATTGAAAAAGGAAATGCAGGAGCTTATTGGCTTCCTTTTGGGAAGCACTGAACACTTTGGTCTGGTTTCTCATGAGTTCCTCATAATTTGGTTGCTGAATCTTTTTGTTTATTGGGACTTGGAAAAGGTCTGATTTTATGGATGTTAGTATTTGAAACAGGTACATTTTCTTCTAGCTGAAGTTTTAAGAATTGCTAGGATTGTCTTACTGTTCTGGGTCAGATCATGACGAATTGACACATTTATGAAATCAAATTGATTCTAATTTTAGTTTTTCCTTGCGTTTTAGGAATATAAAGCATTTTTTTCAAGATGCTTGAATTGCGTTCTGGTCATACCAAACTGCCCTTTACATCTTGTGAGATCTAATGTCATTCTATTGAGGGATTTGTAAAGAATGCCACATAAAAAGAGATTATTACTGAACAGGCATTTTTGGTTTTGTTTTCTCATGTATTCAGGTGGTGGTTCTTTGTAATTTTGTTACTCATTCATAATTTACCAGCACTTTCATGTCATTACCACAGAACAGCCATGAAATATCTTGCAGAGTTCAGAGGATGTTGTAATTTTTTTTCTTTTTCTTTTTCTTTGAAGGGGATATGATGGACAAAGATAATGCAGCAGTTATGAACATGTATAGAAAACCATTCTTCAAAGTTAGAACAGTAGTATGGGAAGAGAAGGGATTTTCAAATAACTAGCAACAGACATGAGCTAGCATTTATAGGCTAGCTGAGAATCAGCCCCTTAAAGTTATTGTAAGGGACTGAGCCCATGGAAAATTTCTTACTTCAGTTAAGTTTAATTCAAGTTTTGGGAAAGGCCCATTATAAACATAAATAAAATAAGGAAGTTGACATTTTCTTTTCTATTTTCCTACCTTATCAGGACCTGCCTTACTATTAATAATATAATGTCTGCTGAGCTGTTTTGGGAAGCATGTGTCTCTGTGTATGCATTCTCCTCACAGTGAGGATATATGACAATTGAAGGAAAAAAACATTCTTGGCATTTCCCCAGAGAATGTTAGTCTTGATATACAGCTGTATTTCTACTTCTGTCTCAACTGGAAAATTAGATACTTGATGATGCAAATGCTATGCTATGGCACTTTTGCATCAAGCAATGACACCTTCTACAGGAAAGAATTTTAAAAAAAATAATATGCCTAGTTAAAATTTGTATGGAATATATTTATGCAGAAATATTTAAATTTTTTTCAGTGATTTGGTTCATGCAAACAAACAACCCACTACTGAAAATTTGAAATTGTGAATACTGCTTAAAGATGAAAAAAAATGTCAATCTTTTCTATTGCATAAAGAAAAAGCAATCAAAAATCCTTGGTTCTAAAAGACTTTCTTAGTTTACTATTCTCCCATGCAATATAGTAGTCTTATACCCAAAGGGTATATAAAACATGCCAAAATCAATTCAGCTTAAAAAACAGCAATTAAGTTTATAACTACCATACATTATCTTGGATTTTTAGTGGAAGTAACTGAAAATCAGAAAAAGAACAACCATAAAAATTACTTTTGTAGATGTATATGCAAGCTGTCTATCTGTATATTGCTTAAAGAATCAGCAGACTTGTTCTGCTTGTTAAAATCAGAATTTCTTAATGTTGTTTTAAAAAAAGAAATAAATTACAGCTAAATGACTAGTAAAATAGTCTTTTCCCTAAAAAATTCATTGCTGAAAGAAGGCTATTCCCAATTCATGAGGTATCACACTCCAGTTACTGTTAACAATTTGACTTCTCAGACTTATGCCTTTTATTTTGTTTTTTCGTGCAAAAGATACCTGAATATGTTACAGTGTCTAGGCCTCAGGCAAACTCACTGCAGCAGTGAAGGCATTTTCTGTTGACTTTGTGACTTCTTGTGGGATTCCCCTTGGGATGTTCCTTTTGTATTTGCTTCTGACTTACTTTTTTTGTTTTCACAACCAATTTCACAAGGGTGACATTTTCTAGAATAGTCAATTTCCGAGGCATTCACCCGGAACAAGGGACAAGAGATGTTAAATATCTGTTTTGAATCACTAATAGGAATAACACGAGGCAGATTTTCCAACCACCCCAGACAGCTTCCAAAGCCATGGGGCACCAGCTCCAGTGTACTGGTCTTTACTTCTCTGCATTTCTCTGGTTGAGCATTTGATTTTTAAAATGAAGAAAAGACCAGAAATACTTCTCCTTCACACAAGGGAGTGTAAACAGAAGAGAAGGGTTGGAGGACTCTAGGTAGAGCCTAGATAAGATCTGATTTGTTGCTTATATTGCTGTAAGGAGGCTGTGGCTGCTGTTGGGAGTCATCCTGCCTCCCTTTTTCCCTTCAGCAGTAAGTTCTTTCTGGTATTTCCAAAGAAAGTGGCAGACTTTACTTTCTAGGGATTTACCACAAGCCATGTAGGCAGCAGCCAGTTTTGCTTATGGCTTAAAGTTAGAGCTGTCTCTGTGAGAATAAATGTACATGAGAATGGCTTCCACAGGGACATGTTTAAAATGCAGTTCCTGCTATGCTATTGTAATAATGGTTCTTCTTGCAGACTTGACAACTTAAATTAGTAATATATGCCTGGACCAAAAGAATATTTTAGTTTACTGAACAGTTTCTTATTGATATTGTTGTATATACTGAGGTTTGCTTTCATAGAATCAGTCTTTATAGCCGCTCCATGGTTTCCCTACAAAAAACATCTATAAATACAAATGAATACATGCACAGACATACATATGCAAATATATGTATATATTTGCATTTGTTCACAGTGATCAGCAATATTATCTTTTGATGTATGGTCAAAAAGGGTGTTTTTTGATATGCTTTCACAGTCAGAACTTGTTTAGTGGATTTGTAATTGCATAGAAAGATCCTGTGGTTCTTTGGGTAATATTTATTAGGCTCACACAGAGCAAGGAGCTGACTCTTGCTAGTACCCTGGAGGCTGAAGATATCAGCTTCAGGATTTCCTGCGGCATCACTTAGTGCAGTGACTGAGAAATGAGATTTTGATTTCAGAAAGCTTGACTAAGATCTGCAGTAAAATGTGGCATAACACATTGTGGTATCTACTCACTGTGCCTCTGGAAAATTAACCTTTACTGCTAGCTTCTAAATTTCTAAAGATCTGTATTATTTGTAACTGCCAGTGGTCATGCTACTTTGTTAAATTTTAAACTTAACTAAAAATGTTAGCATTACACGTAATTTACCTCCTAGCAATCCCATATTTCATATTTAAGTTACCTAAATTTTCTGAAGTAGCATCTGAATGTAGGCAAATGACAGTCCTTCACTGTGATCCTAAAATGCTGAAGCTTGTTAAAGGCAATGAATGAGCAAACTCTTGTGTATTTCTCTGTGAGTACAAATATCGTTACACAAAATAAGACATCACAAACTGTTGTCAAAATATATTATCTCACTCCCTCATCTTTATTAAATTTGTAATAATGAGTAATATTAAATGAGTACTCATATTAAATATTAGTAATATTAAATTTGTAATAAGTAGGTTTGTGCTTGGTTCTGGAATGTCTTGAAATGTGAAGCTTTAATATGGATGATATATGAAATCATAATTTTTCAAGCAATTCTTCCCCTTCTTCCTTTTTTACTCTTACTGTTTCTTATTTCTAACCTGTTCTTGTCTAAGATGAAGATATTTTAAGATACTGCTTTCAAAAAATGTCTTGGCTATTCGGTAACCTGATTATCAATGCAAGTGCAAAGATTCACAGTTAAGAAATCAAAACTTGTACTATGTGGTACCTTCTGAGAATTTTTTCAGTTGCTCTCCAGGGCTGTGATTAAAAGAGGTCAATATCAAAACCACATTGGTTTAATCTGGGTCTTAGTTATAATATTAATGAACCATTGATCCCAGCCCTTTCTTGTCCCCATTAGACAAGAATATTTTTGTGTCAGCTACTATAATGAATATAGATAGCATAGATAGGCTGCTGTCTAGTTTGAAGAGGCAGATTTGTCCTCCCCTTCCTCTTTCAACACACTAAAATATGAGATGATAACCCTATCAGCCTGTCCTGACGAAGGTTGATAATCACCATGACTAGATGACACTCTTAGTTATATGAGGAATTTACAAAATTTGTAGTCCCTGCTTTCACCAGCAGCTCATACCACTTAATCCCCAGAGTAAGTAAATAGAATGCAAAGCTTTTATTCACATGTTGGAGGTGAAGGCTAAACCACAGTCTGTGCTTTGCTTATCTCCATTCTAATTAGCATTCACTGCTGATTTGGTGCAGTGAACATGTTAGTTTGAACTTGCTCATGGGAACCTACTCACCTTAAAAGAAGTTGCAAGTGTCTCTGCTGGTTACTTTGGTGCTCTTATTTTTTCCTTTCTCTGTTCCTAAGAAGATGACCAGAATTTTTTAAAATCAAATGTGCATTTTATTTTGAATCTTGTGCTCAATATGTGGTATTATTCAATGAGAGCAAAACTAATGAAGAAGGGCATTATTTTCCTTTTCCTGTTGGTGTGTGGAAAAGTTTATACAATAAAAAGAAATAAATAGATGTTTCAGGAGATCAGTTATAAAGTTTTAGCAGGGACCCAATGAATTTTTACTGTGCAGATGAAGTAGTAACTTAAGCTCCAGGGTTAAATGTAGTGTGTGCATGTGTTTGTTTTATGGTGATTTTAGTTTACATACTTCTTTGAAGAAAGAACAAAACATTTTTAGTGCCTTAAATTACTCACAGAAACTGTATTTAGCTTTTCCACCATGTCAGTATTACGATTATTTACTTCAGGGTTGTTTCAGCACCAATGTACAATCAGTGTTTCTCTTTTCTGGCACTCTAGGAAGCAGCCACGGAAAGACAGAAGATGAAAGCTCCTATTCCCAACTTGATTCTCTTGTATGCTACTCTGACTCAGAGCTTGAAGGTTGTGACCAAAAGGGGATCAGGTAAGTAAAGCTTTATCTCTCTGGTTACAATGTGGCTTGGAAAGTACTTAATGTTTGCAAGTATATACTAGGATGTTGTTGTGGTGGTTTGAAATGTAGTTAAGAGGATTTAAAATTCTGCAGCAAAAAGAGTTGGCAGCTTCTATATATTTTTAGACTATTGTGTTTTGTGGACTTGATAAAAAATCATATGTGTAATATGAAATAACCAATCATCTGCTGGAGGAAAGTTATTCCCAAACTACTCAACTTACTTAATAGACTGTTGAATTCAGTGTTGTTGGGTACTGGATTTATCTGTTTGACTACATACTTTGGGAAATTAAGATCACAGAGTCTGGGTTTGAGTAACAACAAATAGATCAAATGCATTAATAACCGTGAAAAGTGAAGAGCAAAATGTGTTTTTGAAAGGGATATCTGGTATTTGGTTGAAGAGTTTAATTTAGCAAAGAACACAGAGTCAGTACTCAGACAGCTGGGTAGTTTTGAGTTCATTTTTTTCTCTGTCAACCTGTAATGTACAGTATATTGGGCTACAGTATTTGGCTTTTCATTGGACAATGAAAAAAATAGGATACCATTTCTGCAACCTGTCTTGCTGTATTGCATTTCAGAAAACGAAATCCTTAATGAAAGTCTTAATTCCATGTTGGTGGATTAACAGAAGTCTTAATCTCATGTTGATTGAATTAGTTAATTAGGTCTGTTGTAAAATTCCTTTTGGCATTGGAGTGTTTTAGGTAGCTTTTGTTGTGCTGTTCCAGAAGTCTCTGATTTATTTTTGTCTTTTGGTTGGTAGTAGTTGTAAACTGGTGCTTGGGGAGAACACAGATCTTTATACATTTTTGGCAACATCTTAAATTGTACCTTGCATTTTCAATGGATTATATTTGTAACAAGAGAATGAAACAGATTATGTCTCCAATATTTTAGTAGTTGGAAATGTTGATGTAGGGAGGGCAAATAAGGAGTACTACTACAAAGGAAGGTACTCCTCAATGAAATCTTGAGATTAAAGTATATTTGGGGTTATTTAAACTCAAGAAAACTGAAATACACAGACTTTGTACAGAGCAAGGGAGCTGGCGATGGTTGACATGTTTATAGGATGCTGTAGCCTAGACACAGAATATAGATACCCTTTGAATGTTTCTGGCTAAGATTTTCTGTTTGATTAAGATTTAATACTTGTGAGCTTTAAGTCAGGGCCTCTTAATCCAAATTTAGTAAAAACATTATTGACCATCTTCAGTAAATTTTACAAAGTCATTCATTTTTAAGGAACTGAAAAGGAGTCCAGGCATCACCTGTTACTTGAAAGTGGCAATAATAAGAACTTGGGTTGTCTTTGCATTTTATTTCATATTTTTTTGCCTGTATCCTCTTCATCTGATTAACCAATGCAAGAAAAAAATGGTAAACATACAATTTAATTCATGTTTGGGAAAGTAATATTATTGCTGTCCAGCAAAAAAAAAAAATACAGAACTTTTCAAGATATATAGAATATGTTTTCATCCTGATGCTGTAATGAAAAGGAAAAACTATAATGGAAATCTTTGGGTCATACCTTACTGAAACATGGGGTCTTGATGTTTTTGCATGAGATCAGCGTCTCCTGTATAAAGCTTCATTTAGATATATCACCAAGGGGACATTTTGTCATACTGTGTATGCCAAGGAAAAATCTTTGATTTACTGAAATCTCAGATCCTTCTGCTTTGGACCATGTTGCTTTGTGCTTTTGGATTTGAAGAACTTCAGTGCTAGGTGGAATGCAGTAACGTGCAGCTGCTGGGTTTGCTATTGCTGTTTGGTTTGATTTGGTTTGGCTTGGTTTGGGTTTTTTTGCTCCCTTTGGTGCTCAGGACAGCTATTTTTGCAATCCTGAAGCGTTTCTATAAAGAAAAATTGTTTACTTTAACAGGAGTTTGAACAAAATAAGATTGACTTACCTGTACTGTGAAAATAAAAATGGTTTCCTCAAGTTAGTGCAAATCGTAATTGGAAGAAGAAAAAAAATCGGCTTGAAAAGTGGAACTTAAGTTTTATGTGAATATGTTACCAAGGGCAGAGCATAGTGAAGGCACAGTTTATATTCTTCTGTCAGTTCTACTTGCAAGTGCATTTTATCCTTGAAATGCCAGCTAAAGCAAAATGACTAGAAAAAAAAATAAAATGGAAATATTTTTATACTTATGAGTTGTTATAAATACGGAGTAGCAGTATAGACCTTTTCTAGATGTATTGCTTTTCTTTACTTCCTTCTCTGTTTGAAATTCCAGGAATGTAATAAAGTTAAAGAAGTTGTTGCATTAATATGCTAAATAGTTGTTTTAATTGGGACTTACTCCTTCTAATTCACTTTTGTTGAGCTTATTTTTAAGGACCAAACCTAAAAAACACAGATCTTGTGTTATTTATTTATTCTATTTATATAATTTCATATGTATATTGTATTTTAAATATATTTATTAAATATATATATTAATATATTTTATGTTCCTTTTATATATTCAGTGTTTAATGTTAAAAAGAGGTATGTCCTTAAAAATATGCCTTTCCAGTATTGTCAGTTGGTTTTATCCTGCTAGAGTATTTCACCTCTTTTCTAATATTTTCTTCTCTTATTTATCAGGTGTGCTAAAAAGATAGGTATTAATAAAAGTATGAATTTCTCCATCTGGTAGAGATTTCCAACCACTTCTCTGATTTGTCAAGAATATGAAAAGCTACCTTCAGAAAGTCAGTTCCTAAGAATGGATAGCAATTCTGACTGACTGTTGGCTTTCAGGACTGAAGCTATATCAAATAATTAGCTATATGTGAAAATGAGAATCAATACATTATTCTTGATTTTGTGTGTTTGAAAAGAAGGTTAAAAATACTTTACAATAGAAGAAATCTTAGCTTGTGCTGCATTGGATTAGATTACTGATATGACAGCAGTCATTATACAAAGCACTTAAAATACTTAAAGGTAGTCCGTGAATCTTTCTACCACTGTATGCTATGAATCAGTTAAATATAATAATATAGGGAGTAAAGGGAGCGGTATTAATCAAATATTTCTAACATTAGCCAGAAAACATGCTTTAAATGGGCTTGCTCACAGCTGTTTGACTTACCTGTTTAACACTTTGTCTTGTATGTTTGTTTCTATCTGACAGAAGAGATTTCTTTTTTTTCCCAGTTAATATTTTAAATAAGTTCTGAACAGTTTCAAGTTACTTTTTAATATATGTTGGATTTCTTTTACATTGAGAGCGTGTGATGACTGTGCTTATGTGAGAATGGATGAGTGAGCAGTTGTAGCAACATTCCTGTCATTAAATACAGATGATGCAAGAAACTTCTTCCTCATCCTTGTATGCAAAAGCTGACTTAAGCACACCTTAACTTCCCCTGTCAACAACAGCTGACCACACAACACCTACAAGCTGTAATGCTTTCACAAGAAAGAAAGAAAAGAGTCTTTGCTGTAAGCTTCCCTGTTCCAACCACAGACTTCACAGTGGATGTCATGTTTATTAATTGGGTGTTCCAGTTATTCAGTGATGTGTCCCTGCCCTGGAGAGGCTTCAGAGCCTACAATAGTAACTGCAGAGAGGAACTTTCTTTTGGCCTGTAATAGATCTCAGATAAGATCTGCTAAATGGGAAGCTGACTCTTGCACTACTTCTCAGCTCCTTTTAATTTCTTGAAGCATCTTCCTTCATGAAGCAGTTCCTGTCTGAGCACTGTGATCCTCTGCATGCAAAGGAAGAATAAATACTGAAAGCCTATATATTTAGATTTGTTCAGCACATAGTATTACAGGAATTGACTTAAAGTTCAAAAATGTAGAAAATAATGCCTGTTTCTTGGCATGAAAGCAAACTACATATAACTTTGTGATATGCCTAAAAAGTGTGTAGATTTACTTTTTGTGCAGTTCAGTTCAGTCCCTGATAGTATTTAGGAGAACTTTATGGAAATGCATTTCTAAATGTTTTCCTTTCAGTGATTTTTCCTAAAATTATCCAGTTTCAAAGTTTGAACTAAAATGTTGACTTTTTTTTTTTTTTGTCATGTGGTTTTACATCCATAGAAACTTGTATTTCTAAAAGTCTCTTCTTTACAGGTTGAATAGTATTTGATCACTTACTTGTGGTGAATAGAGTTTTGGCTTATGAATTATTTAATATTCATCAAAGAGGAAGTAGGTTAGGAAAGAGAGCCTTATGCTGATGCATACAGACTTTTTCCCCCTATAATATATATGTTAAATGAAATACTTGAACACTGCATTGCCATCTGGTGGTTTTTTCCAAGGATGCTGAATAGACAAAAGAAAGCAAGGTTTAGAGTTTTTTTGTTCTTTTGTTTTTTGGTTTTTTTAACCCAAATGTGGTAAAAGGGAAAATGTGGGAAAAAGTATGAAAAGGGATTTAATTACATAAAAGGATTATGAGCTGATCAGTACATTCAGGCAGTATTATTGCATTCAGTTTTTTCACACCCAGGTTGCCTAACAACACTCTGGTGTTGCCTTGTATCAAAAGAAGTGAGAGTTGTTATTACTGCTTACAGTTTTCTGCTTTCTACAGGTTATTTTGCATTATGAGTTAATTAATATTCTGTGTTCAGTTCTGCTATTTTGAATAGAAAAGTTTTTTCTAGATCAAATTTATTCTATGATGGAATGATTTAACTGGAAGGAAAATCTTTCCAGTGATGGGTTTTTGGGATATCTATGAGATCCTTCACACTGTTACAATGAGATCGAAGTCTAAATATGTATTTTGTCAGGTAACAGAAGATTACTTCTCTTTTCAATGTCTAGTGTTTTTGTGCCTGAGCTATTATTATTCAGTCTAGGTGGTTGTACTTGGATAAAAGATCAATATTATGAAAATAAGGTAGTATAGTTTTGTAGGAAAAAAACTACTAATTTTAATGAGGTAAAAATTGTTGAAGTTTTTTTTGTTCTAGAATTAGTGGAATTCTGAGGAACAAACTGGAAATACATACTAAAATCTCAAGTTGTTATTCTTTAAGAACTATAACAAGGTGGTTTTCTAAATTTTGGCCATCCATGTTTTTTAGGATTTATTGTTCATGAAAAAATAAGTATATTTTAGGTGATAATAATAACAGATGTATAAAGAATACCTCTGCATAAAAAAGACAGTTGCTGGCTTCGACTTTTTTTCTTTTAACTGAAAAAAGAGCATATTCAATATGGGCCTTAAGATCAACAAAGCCAGGAATTTACAGCTCATGAGGAATGTCATAATGAGAACTTAACAATGTAGTTTAAAAAAAAAAAATTAAGGAAGGAATACAAGTAAGTCAAGACAGTATGAGAACACTTTGTAGCTAGGAAAAATTTTTGAACTAAGTTTATTCATTTGTACATTTGTACTTCATAATTAAATTACCACTATTTTACAGAATATATTTATTTCTGTACATAAAATCCAGCTTACATGGCAAAAAAAACTTTGAGAAATTGCTCATAATTAAATGCTGAGGCTTAGCAGAGATCTGGTACCCAGTATTTGAGTATTTGCATTCTTTATTTTTTATAACCCTTCCAAGTGAGATTTGGTGTCCTAATTGTGTAATACTATGTAAATAATCCTATTCTTCTTAGCATCTTCCTTTAATGTTGTTCTGTTTTTCATTCTCCTTGTGTTTTGGTTGCCTAAATAGTTTCTTTTTGGATTCTTGTCAAAAGGTAATTAGTTGATGGATGTCATATTGGATCTGGTATGCACTGAATAGTAATAAGATGGTTCAAAAATAAATTACTATATCTGTTGTTCTTATTCTTATGCAATTTATAAGCAGAAGGCTCACATATACTGTACTCCAGGTACTCTGAACTTGGAGCAAAGCAATTACAGCAATTAAAGGATATGCTGCTTGTAAACCATAGGAGTTTATGTCAATTGATATTAATGGCTCCTAGCTGTTGTTTTCACTCTGTTGTAGAATGTTAGCTTTCCATTATTAATTGATGAGACTTGTGGCTTATTGTGTGGTTATGCAGAACCTGAAATAATATTTAGAGTATATCCATCTCTGTTTGATGTACAAAATTACCTTCCATGAGCAGTGACTTTTTAAACTGGAACAATCAAGACTACTGTTATTACTATGAAAACCTTTTTTCTATCTCTTTCATGGGTGATAGGAAGAAAAAGTACAGTGAATGTCAGTCCTAAGCAAATACGTGTGTACCTTTCTTACTGCACTGGGGAACAGGAATATTTTTGCATCATGACCTGATTAAGAAGTGAACCTTGCTTCTTATGAGAATTGTTTCAAAAAACTCATTTTGAATTGGCACATAAATATGCAGCCTAGTTTATGTTGTAGCTGTGGGACTGAATGGAGAAAGCTCTGTGAAATATTTTCCTTTTGAGGGAGAAGAGTAAAAAAGGTGAGGCTGAACATTTACAGTTAAAAACACAATAGAGACAAACAGAAATCCTTGTTGTTCATTCTTGGGCAACTTTCTTATATTGTGATCTATTAATTCATTCCATATTGATTTTAATAACACTAATATTATTCTGGTTTTTATCCTAAAAATAAAAGATGTTTAAGTTTTCCTTTTGCACCTGTTTTGCTTTGATTTAAAGATGGTTATTCCTCCCTATTTAAATGTGTAGTAGAAATTGCCTTTTAATTTTTAATGTTAAAACTTCCTCTTTATAGCTGAAGAATTAATTAACTGAGTGTGTCCGCTTTCTTGAATTTCCCCTAATTACTCTGCAAGATACAGTTGTGTGTCAGTGGAGGAGGGGGTTACTTTCTTTCTTACTTGCACGTTTCTTTTAACGATAGAAAATCTTCAAAAGCCATCCAGTAATGGGGTCAGCTGAGATGAATGATTCCTCATGCCTGCTGGGAGGGAGGCCTAGATGATGTAGAGATGCAAAGACTGTAAACGCTCTGCCTCCTTCTTCAACACTTGCACTCTTTGGCCTGAACTTTTGCCGTCTACTGGAGAAAAATGTGAGGCCTTCTGAAATTAGTATAACCCACAGAAAATTTTTACAGCTTGTTATTACTACATGGCACCAGGGTATCAGGAGAGCAATTAGTGTCCTTTAGCATCTTGTTTAGACATCAAAAGTAACCATATCCTCATCCTGCAGCAATTCTGACAAAGCCAATTACACTACTTCTGGTATCATCCTCGACTTCTTTCTTATTTTATGAAGGTAAACTACAGTTTGACTATTGTTAGGTGAAAAGGCATGACTTGTTGTTTGAGAATCAAGAGATATTGGAAGAAAGAAGGAGTGAAGAATCAACTTACTTAGTAATTTTCTGCATATTCAAGAAATTAGAGGGTTCCTTTAGTACATGGTTTTGAACCTGGGGTTTGAGTTTTTTTCTGTTTGTTTGTGCCAACTGTATATGGGAAGCATTAGGTTTTTTAAAAAGAATATTTCTTTACAATACTGCATCTTTATTTAGCTACAGAATATTGTATGGGATGCACTGCTATGGAGTAATTTTCAATGTACAGTTTTCATTTGAAAAATGCTGAATAGCAATCTTGCTGGAAAGAATACCAAGTTTTGCTAGTTAGCTTAAACAGTGCTTGGCCATGCGGATGGTTTGGCTCCAATGGTCTTTACTCTGTTTTTGTATGCTAAGGATGCTATTCCATATGTCAGATGAACAGCAAATATGAGCATGTTGTACTAAGGGGTGGCGGGAAGACCATATTGTAAAGAAAGAAAGAAATGCAATTTTGTTCCACTGGAGGATTTGGGCAGTAAGGAATGACTGCATCTCAAGCATAAATCCTTTGTGACACATTACTTATTTTGCAGAGACTGTGAAAGCAGTAACTGTTACTTGTTCTGTGAGCATTTATGAACAGGATGGCTGGCATTTTAAAAATAGTTATATGACCTTTTGTTGTTGCTAGGATCCATCCTGATACTTTTCAGAGTCCTGGGAGATTGTGAATAATACCATGGTATGTGAAAGGACTGTCTGTGTTTTAGCAAAGGGTCAATGTTTTATAGTGTGCAATATATATTAAGAAATGAGTAATGATAGTAAAGGAGACAAAACAAAATCTGAAGCCAAAAGGACAGTAATAGATATTCTTACATAGTTCGGTCATTGAGTTTCAGTAGCTGCTTAGGATGACTCTTCTTCCACAGTCCCTGCTTTCCCTGGGGAGCTGATAGTGATTGTTTTACTGATTGGCATCTGCTGGCAAATGGCCTAAAAGATTTAAAAGAGACAGTGACCTTTGATCAGAAATCACTGCTGCAAAAGATTCATTTATTTGAATATTATCCTGTCAATTTTATGTAGAATAATGACTGTGGAAAATAGGAAGGCAAAAAACCCTCAAGGACAAGTAATGGCCATCTGATATATTTGTCTTTTTTATTTAAATTTATTCAGTTGTGAAATATTATTAAAATACAGAAATAATAGCCATGAAAATAAGTTCTGCCCATTAGAATATATTTTGTTGTTATACTTAAAGGAAATGAAAATTTATTAAATCTGTCCTATTAAAATACTTCCTGATTTGCTCTTCCTGAAGGATGGAGGGAGAAAGTGCTATCAGTGCTGCATACACAGATATATGGGAACCAACTTAGCAGGTTTTCCTTTAGTTTGCAATTCTGAATTCTTCAGCCATTCTTGCTCTGACTTGTTTTAGGTGTTACGGTCTTTACTTCAAAAGCAGGATACACAAGCTCCTGTAATATTATAATTTTTTTTCAAAGTATTTTTTTGCAATTATAAGGAGAATTATCAGACTTCTGTAATAGTAAATTACAGCACAGTCATGTTAGTTGAGAAATGAATGTTCCTGTAATTTCATCACCTTGCTCTGAACACATAACTCATTTCAGGAAACTGTTGGTTGTTCAGATGCAAAGCAGACAACTGTGTTGAAGCAATCTGAAAATTCATTTGGAGTAGCCCACTTCCACAAATGACTCTTTTTCATCCTTGACAAAAAGGAGCAGTTTTTAGTCTCTTTTAAATTGATTTTAATTCCAATTAAAACACTTCCAGTTGATAATTCCAGTTTTGATTACAGAGTCATTTAGGTTGGAAGTCAGCTTTGAATATCATCTAGTACAACCCCCTTGGTTCAAGCAATGGCAGCTACAGCAGTCAGCTCAGGACTGTGTGCAGTTGAATTAAGTGTCTTCAGGACTTTTCTCTGAACAGCAATTTTTTAAGGAATTCAGAGAAACCTCCTAAAGGTTGTATGTACATGCTGCAGACCCTCGATTTTTCTAGATAAGGATTTTCCTAAACATACTCATCATGGGTTGCCTTGTCTCCCAGTGGGAACTGTGGCATGTTTAGGTTGGTAGCTCTGAATTGCTCTCATGTGGAGCTGCGACATATCAAGAAAAGACCTGGAGCTATTGCCATGTCAGGTTCTAAAATCTGACCTTCCTGCAAGCAGCGTTAGCTATTGCTTGGTTCCTGTTCAGAATGTTCAGTTTCTTTCACGGTAAGATTAGGTATCTCTAAAAAGCTATAAATATATTGAAAGTCTACTGAAACACAAGACAATAAATGAGGCATGTGTGAAGCTGCAGGAAGAAATGAGCATATATAACATGTATTTTACCCTTGCCATGCTGCCTGACTTCTAACCATAGTTAATATGCTTATTAATACTAGGAACATACTATTTTTCTTTATGGGAAAAGTAACTGGCTAATGCTGGGCATTCTACCTTCAAACACTTTTATATAGTTCAGTATACATATTCTTTTTTAATGAGGTTTGCCATAGCAAGTACAACAAAGACAGTGACTTTGGGATATTAAAAATAAAAGAGCAGGTCATAACATAACACAACTGCTGAAAAAACCAGCAACATACAAGGCTTGGCCAGATTGGTGGTATAACCCAGAGTGAATTCTGAACCCAAAACAAAGAGACAGGGAAGAATAATGCAAATTCCCTGTAGATGTATATAGAGGTACCTGTGCTATGAGGAAAGGCTCAGTTCCTTCCTCTGGATCACAGAGCCTATGGAGATGCTGCTGAGCTGTCACACAGGTGATTGCTGGCGTGCAGCACAGCAGAAGAGGAGGGAAAACATGGAACAACAGTGTTAACCTCTGAGCCCTTTCTAATCAAACATCTGAGCCACGTAGGAGGAGTCAAGCTGCCATTTCTAGGAGTGACTACTGCATAGCTCATGGGTTCACAAGGGGCAGGCCAGGATGGAGGCCAGTGAGTTCATTGTTTTCATTCTGCTGACTGTGCCAGAACTTGACGCAATCTTTAGCAAAATCACTTTTTTGTATTGTATGTTTATTTTTGCCATTGGTAGTGTTTTAAATGTAATTTATATTTTTATTATTTGAGAGACAAAACAAAATTTTAAATTTTGTATTTTTCTAGGAAACTGAATAAGGGTCAGTAACAAAACATTCGAGTTCAGTAAAAAACATTTTTTGAAACAAGTATTCAGCAGAAATGCTAGCTCGTATACGTTTACAAATATGCATGCTTTCTTTTTTTAGTGTACTACTTGCTGTGAATTTTTAGCAAAATGGGACTATTAATGGATGAAGCAGGAAGCTTAAAATTAGAGAAGGTCTGAAAAAAACCCCATGGAAAACCATGTTTTTCAGAAAATATATTTTTATTGTGAGAATTAGCTTTCATGTCAAGGAGAGAAAGAACAAATTACTTCTAGGAATGATAAAATGGGATGGCTTATATTTTTTAAATTATAATATTTTTTCTCTACACATTTGAAATATGCAGAACAAAACCCACAGATATTACATATTACTTTAGTATGTAATACGTATGGGTAAGATTTGAGATTAGGGAAAACACTTCTTACTTATTTTTCTCAATTTTTCTCAAATTTTTCTCAAATTTTCGAAGTAAACAAATCTATGACAAACATATTAATAAATTAATACATTTTATTGGTTCCCTTGAAATAGTCACTGTTACTGTTATCTGAACTTTTTTTCTTATAATTCTTTCTTAAATTATCATAAGTCTGTGCAAAGGCATAAAGGTAATGAGGTGGTGTAACAAAAAATAGTTTGGACAGGATGTTATTTAACAACCTAAAAATTTATCACTAAGAGTTTGCCTAACTGTACATTAAATTGCAAGGTCATTGCCCAAATATTTGCACCAAAAAAAAAAAAAAAAAAACCAAAAAAAAAACCCACCAAACTAGTGGACGATTTTCAGCATCTGAATCCCACTGTGATTACACTTTTACATGCCTAGAGAAGCTGTTAGCCCTCCTTCACAATAAGGAAAGCAGCTTTCTTACATGAAAAGCAGCTGCCCTTGTTATAATCTGACTAGTGTGGTGCTATCTGTAATTCAGGGAAACTGAAAATAAATGAAATTGTATGCATATTTTAACTAGGTGGTTGGCTTTATTCATTCATGGCTGTGTTTCAGCTTGCCACTGCTAGATAATGCATGTGTGATAAACCTTTGCATTTCAAAGTAGCTGATACTCATCCATGTACAAAGCCAGCATGTTTTGTGTGTTTAGTATTGGACACAGTTATGTTAAAGTGCTGCTTTTCATACCAACTCTACAGCAGATGCTCCGTATAGGATCCATGATGGCTCATACCTAAAAATGCTACTGCTTTCACTAGGGAGGATCATTTATTCATTTCCAACTGAGCTTGAGCAAGACCATTCAGCAGAGTTGCTTTCTCACTATAAAAATATTGTGTGTTTGAAACAGCTCAGATTTTTCTGTCTGGTAAGTCATGAGATCGAAGGAAAATAGTGAAGCCATGTTGCTGTTGAGCCGCTAGCAGAGAGAAGAATCCAGTTCTCAGTGGCAAGAAGGAAAGACCTTTATTGTTTTGATTTCATCATATATATAGAGTTTTCAAAGGTCACTCAGATTGGTCAGTCAGAAGCCTCCCCCTAGGCCTGATTGGCCAGGCCTGCACCGTCCAAGTCTTGGGACACTGTTTTTAATAACATCCAAACTTTATCTTTATTTATAAAACACAAAACGAATTCTCATGGGAAAGACCTGTGCTAGCCACAAAGTCATGTGCTAAGTCTCCAGAATTAATCACTTTTTCTGTTTGATTCATTGGTTGGTTTTAGTTGTTCTCTGTAACTCAGTCTTTCACTACAATTTAGATGAGAAAGAAATTCATGTTCCATAGCACTTTTGAGCCTTTTTCCCATTTCCTTCCTTCTGTATAGATATACAAGATGAAAGATGTAACAGGGTAAGGTAGTTACCCATCAATGGACAGCAAATTGTTAGATGTTCCTGGGCTAAGAAACTCAAGAAAGGGTTTAAAAGCTGTTTTTCTGTGCCAGGATATATTCATCAACTTCAAGATATTGTCAGTTGTGATCAACAGAGAGAAAGTTTGTCTGCCACACATAACTTCCTACGTAGCTGTAGACAAGAATGCAACAACTGTCCTCACCAAAAACATTGCTATTGAGGATTTTATGTCCAGGTTCTGAATTACTTTTCCTGATTGAGACAGTTGCAAATGTTAGTAAACTATCGGAACTCCTGGAAGTGAATTGCTTTGACAGGCCATGTCATGTGGGAGAGGACTCTGGTTAGGCTGGGTTCATGGGCTGAGGGCCGTTGTATGAGGTTCAACAGTCCGAGTGCCAGGTCCTGCACTTGGGTCACAGCAACCCCAGGCAACACTGCAGGCTGGGGGAAGAATGAGTTGAAAGTTGCCTGAAGGAAAAGCACCTGGGGGTTCTGGTCAACAGCAGCTGAACATGAGCCAGCTGTGCCCAGGGGGTCAGGAAGGCCAATGGCACCTGGCCTGGGTCAGCAATAGTGTGGCAGCAGGACCAGGGCAGTGATTGTCCCTCTGTGCTCAGCACTGGTGAGGCCACAGCTCAAACCCTGTGTCCAGTTTTGGGAGCCTCACTACAAGAAAGACTCTGAGAAACTGGAGCATGTCCAGAGAAGACAAGGAGCTCAGGAAGAGTCTGGAGCACAAGTCCAATGAGAAGCAGCTGAGGGAGCTGGAGGTATTTAGCCTGGAGAAAATGAAGTTCAGGGGGGACCTTATTGCTCTCTACAACTACCTGAAAGGAGGTGTAGACATGTGGGGGTCAAGCTGCACCAAGGGTCAGGCTGGACACCAGGAGCAATTTCTTCACTGAAGGGATGCTTAAGCATTGGGATGGGCTGCCCAGGGAAGTGGTAGAGTCACCATCTCTGGAGATGTTAAAGAAATGACTGGATGTGGCATTCAGTGCAATGGTTTAGTTCTGAACATCATGATGATATTCAGTTCAAGGTTGGACTCAGCGTTCTTAGGGGTCTTTCTCAACTTTAATGATTCTGTGATTCTATGTAATTTTAAAAATATCTGATTCTCTAATTATTTCCTTGCATTAAAGATGCTTTGCTATACTCCAAGAACTTCCCTGTTCCTTTCTTTTCCTACCTGCAGCTATTAAAAATTGAATCTAATTTATGTTTTATTAGGTTGATTTCATTATGTTCACCCAGAATAGCTCTTTATTTTCTCTTGCATTTGCCTGATCTTAATTTCTATGCCAAATTTAATATGAAGGCTTTAAATCTTGTCTCTTGCTTAGGGGAAAGGTAAGGCATCGAGTTCCATCACGCTCTAGAGAGAAGAACAATGTGTTATGTATGCTTTGTTCACATTCCTTTGCTGCTTTGAGCAATTCTGAATGACCAGTCACATATGAGAGTAGTTTCTGTTTACATTTACTTGTCAAAGTAAAGGAAAACTTCTTGCCTTTTACCCCCTTCTTGAAGACCTTTCCTGATGAGCTTGATTGTGTTTGTGGAGTGGTTTTGGATTTTTTATTTTTTACTGTAGTTAGTTAGTTTTGGCATAAGTAGTACAGTGCTGTATATATATTTTTCTAATTTTGGAGTGAAATTGTAATACCTGCTGAACAACTCTCTACCTGACCCATGGTAGCATAACGACATCATCTAGCTATGAATAATTAGATTTGCCTGTATGTATGAAATATAAATATACATGGAGAAAAATTTCATTACCTGCAATCTACCATTCCAGTAATTGCTGTGGATTTCCTTTGCTACAGTTGTTAGTAGAGTAATATGACAGTGTTTTTTGACTACAACTGAAGGGATTTTTTGTGTTTATGTGGTTTTGTTGGCACAAAGATTTACCATGAGCTGAAGATGGCTGAGCCAAGTAATAGTTTTGATTTTTTTCAGATTTCTTTTATAGGATAATTCAGGTTGGAAGAGATCTTTGGAGGTCTCAAGTTTAAAGTAGGATCAGCTCTGGCATCAGGCCAGATTGCTCAGGACTTTATTCATGCGAGTATTTTAAAACCTCCAGAGACAAAGCTTACACAAATTCCTTGGGAAATTGACCCAATTACATATGGACTCTTGCCGTCTGCTGGGGTCTCGAAATACTATTTTATAGTTCAGAATGATGTAATGCATGAATTATAAACTAAGTCTGGTAGACCCAATATACTAAGAAGATCTGAAAAAGGGGGAAAAAAGGCAAAATCAGCTTGTTGGATAACAGTCTTGGTTATCTGCAGTAAAATAAAAAGAATTAACCTAAATACAAATAATTAAATTAACTTTTTCCTTAAAAAAGGTTTTATAATAAAACCAAAAGAGATAATTTAATATTCAATTAGTTCAACTTTCTGCATAATTTATTTCCATATGTATGCTTTTCTTTAATCAAGGTTTTTTTCTTTTCCTTAAGGCAATTTACTGCTTCTGTTAAAGGCTAGTGGAGATTAAGTTCCTCATGTGAATGGAAACCTGATAGACACATCCATTTTTAATTTTGTTTACATATTAAATTGTTTAAATTCTTGCAATAACTTCAAAAATTGTTATGTGAAATGAAGGGTTTTTAAATAAATTGCAACTGATTTCTCTAATATATTAATGGTTAGAGTAAGACCTTTGAAACAAACTGTGTGATTGGGAAAAATTCTATGAAGTGTAGCTAATCCTGTCAATAAAGCTTCAATCAGAAAACTGTTCCATTGATACATATTGAGCATAGAATACATCATTGAAACAATGAATGACACTAATTATTGAGCAAGAAGTTTAGGTTTTCATTCGCTAGCTTGTGACTTTGGGAAAGAGGGCAATAATACTTGTTATACTTTGCTCCTCAAAAAAACCAACCAAACAAAAAACCCTATCCAGAATAACCACAAAATCAAACCAACTTTTTGTATGGTTTTAATTCATATTTCTCCTTTTAATTAGGATATAGGTACAAAAATCCTAAATCACACAATTTTAAGCAGTCAAGAAGTTCCAGCATAGTTAGGGATGTTGTCTGTTTCAGATTGGATCAGTGGATAATACGTTTTCATGGTAAGCACTAAAACATTTGCAGATGAACCTCCTTGACCACAACTGACTTTTCAACACCTTTTTAGTCTATAGTTTAAACTTTTTTCTCCAAAGGTGAAAAGAGCACTTTTTTTGTTTGCTGAATTGGATACTACAGGATCTAATATTTTCCTCAGGGCTCTGCTGGGTGTCTATCATGCTCAAGGATTAACCCTTCAAACAGTGGTCAGATTATGTGGGGTTTTCTTTGTTTGTTTTCTTTTCCTTCTGATGTTGCCATCCAAATGGATTAGTGTGTCATCTCAGAAGCTAATCACAGGTATTTAAATTGATTAGTATGCAGCTGAACTCAGAGCCTTAAAGAAGGGTTGAACTGGTTCCACTGAAAAAGAGAAGATAAAGCCCTGGCCAGAGGTAGGAGAGGAAGCAATAACAAACAAAAAGCCACAAATGAAATGATGAAACAAATTCTGAATTAATTTTGTTTTATGTAACATTCTATTTTCTTCAATTCCCAACACAGTTATATAGCTGTATCTGAAAGGATAATTAAAATAAAATACAAATATATTTCTAAAGCAGTGTGGTCCATGTTTAACACTGAGACTTCAACCTGTTTTTTACCAGTGCTCAGTTACTGAGTTTGTCTCAGTCTTGGCTTCCTGCAGGTAACATGGGATTATAAAGAGGTGAAGCACTCTGAAATGAAAGGAGAGCTAATTTGTTTAAAACGAAATCTGAATGAGGAACTTTAAATTTATCTTGTAATGAATTGCAAGTCCCACATGAATTATCAGTGGCATGAACCTGCTTCATGTATGTGAAAGTTATACATAATGAACCAGCTGCAACTGGAGAGATAGAGACAGAGATGAAAGTGCAGCAACAGTCTGAAGAGATCTCAAAACACAATAATTTGAAATCTTCCAATCAGTTGCATATAATAGCCAAATCCTCCTTGTTTAAAGCCAGCTATGTTAGTTTATTTCAAATGTTGGAAGAACTGGGAACCATACTTACCCTGAACAAGTAAAAAATATAACTTAAATATTGAATTTAATATATTTAAGTCTGGCAAATATCACATGGAATATTTTATAAGAAAAATTTTAACTTTCCAAATTTGATACTTCCATGAGAACGGTGTCTCTAGAAAAAAAATAAAGGCAGAAAACATAAAATTCTGAGTCTTTAGACTACCAAGATAATTTTATAGCTTTTAACTAAATACAAGCTAATGTTCTTTACTTTTTCAAGTGTATTATTTCCTCCTTTCTGGATACTCTCCCTTGTTTCTACTCAACAATCCAACTTTTTGGCAAGCTTCCCTCTACACTTTTGCACCATCATTGAGCTTCTCACGCCTTGACAATCTCTGTGAATAGAAAGTACTTCCCCTAGTTGCATTTCAGGATTACTGCTCTTGACAATCAAGTTCCTTCAAAAATCTTTAGAATATGTTCAGCACAGATGTAAATCTTTTCAGCTTCAAAAAACTCAGTAGGTTTCTGACGAAGTGTACATCACTTTGATCTTTTATATCAAAAGAAGAAATCAAATGGCAAATCATTCAATTATAGTCCTTAGCAATCACAGAATGTTAGAATGGGTAAGGTTGGAAAGCACCACATGTGGTTATCTGGTTCAACCTCCCTGCTCAAGCAGAGCTATCCCAAAGTAAATGGCATAGAATTGTGTTCAGTTGGCTCTTCAATATCTCCAGTGGGGGAGACTCCACACCCTCTCTGGGCAATCTGTCACTTTGCACACAGTCACTGCACAGTGAAATTCTTCCTCACATTCAGGTGGAACTTCCTATTCATCAGTTTCTGCCTGTTGCTTCGTCCTACTGCTTGACACCACTAAGAAGAGCCCAGTGAATAAAATTGCCGTGCTGCCCCTCAATACCAAGCGAGCATTGCAGGAAGGCACGCCTTAATGTGACACCTGGGGGTCTGGAAGTAGCTGTCACATCCCTGTGGGAACAGCTAGAGAGATTATGAGACCTTTTTGTTCCCCTGTGTCCTGCTGAAGGGTGAATGCAAGCTGCCCTTTTCTTCCTGCTGCCTCATTGTGTCCTCTACGGAGGAGAATGAGGACAAACACCATTCCGTATTTCACTGTGTCTGCAGCCTGCAACACCATTCAGAACCAGGTACTTTCTGAAAACCATGCTGGATGACTGTTGTTATCAGGAGGAGGTTTGTGATCAAGGCAGTAAATTGTATTTGGATAGGCAGTAAATTGTATTTGGATAGTTAATCAAAATTTCAGAATTCTTGATTTCCATCCCGTTCCTTTTCAGTAAGTTCCACTTCGGTTTTCACAGTGCCACATTCTCAGCTTAGTACAATTTGTGTCCTCCTTTCTCTTCTGCACTCTTTCCCTGCTCTGTTTCTTTCTTAGTGTCTATCTGTACCCGTGGCAGCTCCAGCAAAGACCCTGACAAAATAATTTTTCCCAATTCACTAAAACAAACTTTGATTAAGCTATGAAGGCTGGCCATGAAATGTCACGGTAAGATCTTGCTTCACTTGCTTTTCAGCCCTTTCAGAACTTTGCCTTAAAGGACAGGAACAGCTTTTCCTTGCTGCAAACTAGAATTCCAGACCCTTGCACTGTGTGCCACAGATCACAGAGGGAAATTCCCGAGGCTCCTGGGGCGCTGGTTCTGCCGTGCCTTGCAGGGGAGCAGTGCAGGTGACAAGGTCTCCAAGCTGTGTGGGCTCCCTGAGCAGACAGCAAATATTTGCTGGACATTTTCATGCACATTGCAAGCTCGAAGCAGAGGGAAGAGGAAAAGGGAAGCAAGCAGCTGACAGAATCATGGAATGTTTGTGGCAGGAAGGGACCTCTGCCCAGGTGTTACAATCCCATGAGGGAGAGATGCCTTTGCCCGAATGAAGATGCAAATGAAAGCATATGATGACAACATACAGATTTGATTTAACATGGATTTTATTTGACAAGGAATGGGAGATAGAGAGATAGAAATAGGGAAGAGGTCTCAGAGAGAGAGAGAGAGAGAGGGAGAGCAGATGATCAGTTGGAACTAGATGATCTTTGAGGTCCTTCTCTTCATTCTATGATTCTAGAAGATGTGTGAATGTGTGTTTTAACTTGATATGATTTACTGCTACTACTATTTCAGCTTAGTCTTCTTCTTCTTTACGACTACTAGTTCTTCACCTCAGCCATTCCTATTATTCTTATTCTTCTTATTGTTTTTCCTCTTCTTATTTTTAATTACTACTATTATTTCTTCTTCTTCTTCTTCTTGGTATTGTAGCTGTTATAATTCTTTTTCAACTTCTTATTAATTTTCTTCTTCTTCTTCTTTACCACTATTAATTCTTTCTCTTTATCATCTTCTTCTTCATTTACTACTACTACTATGATTTCTTCATCTTCATCTTCTTCAACTATTTGCATTTCTATTCTTATTATTATTATTTACTAGTACTATTTCTTCATAATCTTCTTGTTCGTATTCTTCTTATTCTTTTTTTTTTTTCATTTTTCTGGGGGGATTTTTGTTTTTGGGGGGGGGGTTGTTTCTCTTACTTTTACAGTCTCCTAAACCCAAATTTGATTGTACTGTAAGACTGATTTGTGTGGCAGTCCCACTCACAAACGGATGGAGATGTGCAGGCAGAGGAAGCCCTTGTGGCTCCCTCAGGACGCAGGGCAGGCTCCAGGACAGTCACTACCTGCGTGGCCTGGCCTGGTGCTGGCAGCTACTCGTCCAGCTGAGGTCTCAGGCAAGGGGCAGTGGAACAGGCTGAGCAGAGCCTGCAGTGCCCGCCTGAAGCGGGACGGACGTTTCTGAGGGGAAGCTGGCTGCTGCCCGAGGGCCTGGGCTCCCTGCTGGGGAGCTGAGGGGCTGGGGGGACACCAGGGGCTGTGGGGGTTCTGCAGGAGCTGTGGGAGCTTGGGGTTGACCCAGACGGTGTGGATGGTGATCTGTTCACAGTCCTCTCCATCTTGGGACAATGCTGGCTCTGCTCTGATTTCCCCTTCTGAGAGTTCCCAGTCAGAGGAGAGTCCCCCTAGGAAAAGCTCTTGGTCACTGTCCTGTCTGTCTTGGGACAATGCTGGCTCTGCTCTGACTTCCCCTTCTGAGAGCTCCCAGTCAGAGGAGAGTCCCCCTAGGGAAAGCACTTGGTCACAGTCCTCTCCACCTTGGGACAACGCTGGCTCTGCTCTGACTTCCCCTTCTGAGAGCTCCCAGTCACTGGAGAGACCACCTAGGGAAAGCACTTGGTCGCTGACATCTCCATCTTGGGACAGTGCTGGCTCTGGTGTGACTTTCCCTTCTGAGAGCTCCCAATCACTGGAGAGTCCCCCTAGGGAAAGCACTTGGTCGCTGTCGTCTCCATCTTGGGACAATTCTAGGTCTTGGCTGACTTCTTCTGCAGACAACTCCCAGTCACTGGAGAGACTCCACTGGGAAAGCACTTTGTCACTGTCATCTTCCTCTGGGGACAGCTCTTGGATTCCTGTGTCTGGCTGCTGGGAAAGCTCTTGTGGTCTCTCAAATACCCACGGGCACAGATTTCTCCACTGGGACAGTTCCTGGCCCATGGATGGTTCCCCCTCTCCCTGCTCCAAGGCCCAATGCCAATCTGGAAGCCTCAGCCGCTCCCACTGCTCTATGAGCCCTTGCAGCACCCAAGGGTCTGGGAGGCAGCAGGGGCTGTGCAGGGCAGGGCCCTGGCTCTGTGCCCCAGCTGTGGGGGATGGAGGCCACAGGCTCTGACCTTCAGACAGCTGCCCTCCGGCCCCATCCCAGCTCTCTCCAACTCCATCCCAGCTCTCTCCAACTCCATCCCAGCTCTCTCCAGCCCCATCCCAGCTCCCTCTGGCCCCATCCCAGCTCTCTCCAGCCCCATCCCAGCTCCCTCTGGCCCCACCCCAGCTCCCTCCGGCCCCATCCCAGCTCCCTCTGGCCCCTCTCCCTCCATCACTGTCCGTAACCTGGGGCCTTATGCAGAGGCCTGGATGCTCCGTGGCAGGGAGACAGTTGCTCTTCGCCTCATCCATGAACATCTCCATGGTGCTCCGTCTGGCACAGAGGCCCTCAGGGGAGTTGCTTTCCGGTGAGACAGCAGCTCTCCTGGCACCAGGCACTGCAGAACTCTGTGCCCCTTATATAGCCCTGGAGCAGGGTGGGCTCTGCCATGTCACAAAGGCCTCTGGGCACCACAATGTCCTGCATCACAAAGGGCTCTGACACAAGGCGCCTGTGTCACAAAGGGCCACACCTGACATCCCTTCAACAGCCAAACCCAGTGGAACTGGCATGGAGCAGTCCTTGGACTTGGGCACTTGCAGGCCCTGATGTGCCCAGAGTCCTGAGAGGCTTTGGACATTTCCCACATGACAGCCTGAGCCCCACACTGCAGAGCCCTGGCTTTGGAGGGTGAGCTAGTCAGGGCATGAGCCATTGGCCAGGCAGACGCAGCCACAGAGTTGTGGGCACTGGCTCTGTTTGAAATGATACAACTTTTAAAATTTTATTTCACTTTTGTCATGGGTTCATTCACTATTGCCAGTGTAGGGGGTGAATTGAAGGTTCTCTGCAAAAGACTTTTTTACCAACGGTTTGAATTTTGCTTGTGGAGGCCTTATGCGCTTCAATCAACAGCAAGAACATTCCTAGACTCTGAAAGTTTAGCACTGACAGGCTGGGAATAGCCAGAAGATACAGAGGACAAAAATGGCCATTAGCAAACATAACCCCTGTTGCGGTGGGAGACTGTTGGTCTGGGAACAGATTGATAAGAGAACCGAAGAATGACGAGCAAATTAGCATGGAAGGCAAAGGGATCAATAACCAACAGGAGATTGAATACTAAGAATTGTGTAATTTAGAACCAGTTGAGAAGAGTTCCTTTGTCTTTTTTTTGTTTTTTTTTTTTTTTTGTTTTTTGTTTTTTTGGTATAAATATGTGAAAAGTCTGGTAAAGAACCATGTGGGATGGAATTATTTCCACTGCACAACCTGGGCATGGGTAAGTGTGAAATTATTCACTGCACATCCTGACCAGAATAAAATGATGCCCAATTCTCTATCACTTAAAAGATGTTGTTGGAGGGTTTCTGCTTTTCCTGCAGTTTTGGTGACAGCTCCATATCCAGCAGCAGGTCAGGGATGAGGGGTGTCTCTCAGGGCTCTGCCTTGGCCCCGGGGCTCTTTAGTGGCTTCCCCAAAGACACAGACATTGGGTCGAGCTCAGCACCTTTGCAGGGACAGGAGGCTGAGCAAGGTGGGACAGCATGGAAGGAGGGGGTCATGCACAGGGATCTGGACAAGCTTGACAAGTGGGACCATGAAAACCTCACAAGTTTCAACAAGGCCAAGTGCCGGGTGCTGCACATGGCCCGAGGCAATCCCTGAGTCCTGGATTCATCGAGGTCGGAAGAGATCTTAGCCCTGCCTCCCCGGCCGCTCCCAGCGCCTCCAGAGCCAGTGCCTGGCTGCACCTCGGGGCTTTGCCGTGCCTGTGCCCACTTGAAGCAGGGCTTGTCCGACGGGAGCACCCAGAGCCTTTGCCTCACAGCCCTCTGGGCAGGCTGTCTGGCCGCCATGTGCGGGCTGTGGTGGGGAATGTCCTTCCAGCCCCCAGGGCTGAGAAAGCGCAGGGCCAAAGAGTCTCTGCCCTGCAGGCACTGCTTGTTGAGCTCTGAGCAACAGCTGGAGCCCGGCACTTGCTTATAGAAGGGGGTGAGCCCTTCTATAAGCCCTTCTGGGTGGAAAAGGA
Organism: Lichenostomus cassidix; assembly: GCF_008360975.1. Taxonomy (NCBI): domain Eukaryota; kingdom Metazoa; phylum Chordata; class Aves; order Passeriformes; family Meliphagidae; genus Lichenostomus; species Lichenostomus cassidix. The sequence continues at coordinate 11,254,729 of NC_139479.1, read as the reverse complement.
GCTGAGGGCGATGGCACCCAGGCCACTCCCAGTGGGTCCTGTTGCCTGCGCGGCGCCCCGGGGACAGAACCTGGGGCTGGGCTCGGTCCCTGCTGTCCCATGGGCCCTGCTGAGGACAGAACCCGGGGCTGGGCTCGGTCCTTCCTGCCATTGGGGCCCTGCCGAAGGCCCAGCTCCACCGAGGCCGGGGCTGAGGGGGGCCGCTGCCCGCTCCGGCCCCTTGTCCCAGCTCCCATCTCGAGCAGGGCCACCCAAAGCCGGTTGTGCAGGAGCACATCCACATTTTTGGCTTTTGAATATCTCCTTAGACTCTCCCAGCTCCTCCAAGCCACCTGTTCAGTTCTTGGTCACCCTCCCAGTGAAAAGCTGCTTTTCCTCATGTTCACAGAGAACCTCCTGTGTTTCAGTTTGTGCCCCTTGTGTCTTGTTCTGTCTCTTGAGCACCAGTGCCAAAAGCCTAGCTCTGTCCTCTTGCTACCCTCCCTGGAGACTTTTCTATAGCCTAATCAAATTCCCCCAGACATTTCTGTAGCCTCTGCCCCTCAGTTCCCTCAGCATTGCTTCATTGGAGATATGCTCCAGCCTGTGAATCATCTTCATGGCCTTTCAGTGGCCTTTCTCCAGTGGAGACAGCATTTCAGGTGTGGCCTCGCCATTGCTGAGGAGGGAACAAGGATTCCTTCCCTCAGCCTGCCAGCAACATTCCTTCGAATACAGCCCAGGCTGCCTTTAGCCTTCTCTGCTGGAAGCACATGTTGTTGGCTTGTATTTAATTTGGTGTTGATCAAGACCCCCAGGTCTTTTCCACAAAACTCCTTTGCAGCCAGTTGCTCCCAGCATGTGCTGCTGTCTGCAGTTGTTCCTGCGTGGGTGCAGGACTCGGTGCTTTGTCTTGTGGAATTTTGCCTGTTCATGTAGCCCATTTTTCCAGCCTGTTCATGTCCCTCGGGATGGCAGCATCACCCTCTGGCATGTCAGCCACGCCTCCCAGTTTTGCGTCAGCAGCAAACTTGCTGAAGGCACACTCTGCCCTACCATCCAGAATGGGCAGAACAGGACAAGAAGAGCACTGCCAATGATGGGCAAAAAGGCAGATTTTCCTTAGGGAGAGTGGAGCAGGAGAAATGTTCTCCTTCAGCCTGCCAAAGACACTCATGTCAAACTCAGAGGTTTTGTTGGTTTTCATACAATGAAAGGTTTCCCCTTCTCTCAAAGTTACAAAGTGATGCTGCTTACACACTAATCAACAGCTGCAGAGAGTTATATGAACAGCACCATATGTCTGTGTTTTCATGTGATAAATAACCTTATTCATGTTACATGTGGGCACTTGGCTTTGGCTACCAGTGGGCCAGTCTTTCTACCCTAAGAAAGAAAGATCATAGAATCTCTGTGTCCAGGAGGCTGGAGCATACTCACCTGGCTTGTGGTCGAATTACCTCCAGATACTTACATTGATATGGTCCCCTATATATTTTAAAATAGCCTGAACTTTTTAATAGTTTCTCCCATTAACTGATTTTATCATTGTATTGCCTTTATTAAGCACAGAAAGTGCAACAGTTGAACTGCATTATTTCATGAGATGCCCTAGAGCCATCAGAATTCAGACACGTTTCTGAGTCACAGCTCCAGTGCCATTCTTGCTCTGGGCAAGGAGGTAACAATTTTCTGCTGGCCTAATTTTACTAGCTCAAAGTTTCCAGTTTCTCCCCTGCCTCCTCTTCCTATCTATGTAGCTTCACTTTTCTGGCCAGGAAAAGCTCACTGATCCAAGTTTTTGACAGACTAAACAAGGAATGAAAGGGGATGTTGCATTGCATTAATCTTGAGAAAACACCTTGTTCAGGAGCAGCTGAGCCCTTCAATTTTTGCATCTTACCTGTAGGAGCTCTGTTGTGTTTTGACATTTGTAAGTACATATTAGAAACTGACAAACAATAGAGCACTGATGTCAAATTAGTTTCGCTGCTAGTTCAACTTTGCATGTGGACTTTCCATTTGTTTACTTAATGTTTTAAATGCAGTTTCTAATTTTAGGTAGCTAGCTTTCCTTCAGGGTCTGCAAAACAAAACAAATCAGTGTTTTTATGGACTGCTTAAAAAAAAATTAAATATCAAATGTCAGAAGTCAGAATTTGATTTCCAAAATGCTTTTTGACCATCAAAAAGTATTTTTGTGTTTGTTTCTCTACGCATGACCATAAACTTTTAATTTATTTTACTGTGTTGCACTGCACATTTGTGATATGCTGACTGAGAACTTTTTGTAAAGTAATAAAACATTTCCTGAAATGTTATGGTTCTAGGAGAGATTTTGTTATATGACATCACATTTATTTCTGTTCTGTGTAGTGCATGTTTGTGCAATCTAGTCTGAAATAGGTTAGTAGATCAAAAATAACACAATGGAATAATGTGTGTGATTGATGAGGGAGAGGACTGGCAGGGCAGCAGTCTTGCAGACTGCAGGGTATATTTGGCATTTCTACAAAATCATTGTTTTAAATTAATAGCCACATCATTTTCAAACCCATAAAATTTAGCTCCACTTTTAACTTTAAGTTATGATCACAGGGAGGAGTAATTTTCTTTTCTGATGTTTGACTTTTATAAATGTACCATAATTCAAGGCCATGACAGTGCAGTGTTATATCACTAAGGAATGAAGTTAAGCAAAGACCTTTTAGCTGATTTCAGGTTCTACAAAATACTTTGAGAGAAAATGTAGGTATTAAAAGTTACATGTCACGTAGCATTTTGGAATCAGGTGCTTCTTGATTTAAATATCTCAGATAGGACATGTTTCTCAACTATTTTTGAACCTTTTCTGCCGTGGGAGCTCATATGGTAGAGATGCTGTAAATTACGAGCTGAAGAATTGACTTATAGTAATTTCTAAAATTAGAGGTCGCAGTCAATTTAGATTTTGTATTCAACAGAATAGAAGAGGAATGTTTGGAACATGGATTTTAACTGAAATGGTAAAAACTCTCCTAAACCCAACAGATGTTGTCGTAGCATTGAGTTAATTAATGCATTGAGGAGAAAATCTTGTTCAATTCCTTTTTTAACATAATTCAGAATTCTTCTCTGTGTGTTATTTCCAGGATTTGAGGATGTGGACTATTTTTATTCTGTAGATAAATTTTATAATTTCTAATTTTAAACCGTTAAACAGAGAGTGTTGAAGCAGATTTTTCTTTATGATGTTGTATTAAACCAGAGTAACATAGTTAGGTAAAAAAGGCTTCCTATTTGAATGAGCACTTTATATTTTGAGAATAGAGTAAAAGATTACTTGGCATAAGGGCAGTGATCCTATTTTTAGATCTGAGTGTGATTAACTATTTCATAATACATGTGGCTATCATATATATGAAAATGTTTGGGCACATTTCAGAATTTCAGCCTTATTTTGACAGTGAATCTTAAAAATTGCAGAGAAACACATCTAAGGTCTCAGCAAGGGTGATTTTGTGGAAGCTCTTTATTTGTAGTGTCAAGAGCATAGGACCAATTTATACACTGATACTCAATTCCACACAAGCTAAGAGATGCTGTTGAAGAGCAACCCTGTTCATAAGGGAACATGGGAGAATGCTTCTATGGATCTTTAGCCTTAGAGGCTTCCCAACATCCCCTAGCAAACCTAAGCCTCACTGGTGCCAGTACCATACACCTCCACAAATGGTTTGAGGCACTTCCCTCCCTTCCCTTCCTCCAATATCTAGTCAGTTGATAAAACCATCTGCTAGTCTGTAAAGAAGACATGTTTCTTCCATGATGTATGTGCAGAGCAGAAAACAATGACCTTTATTCAAGCTTGGTTTTCATCTTTTCAGCAACATTAAACCTACTAGAATTTTCTAAAGCGTCTAATATCTTTCTCATTGCACATAAGAACCCAGAGTGGTCAAATGGAGGTAATGTTTTGCCGAGTAATGTGATGTAGTATTTAATCTCAATGTTCCAAGGAAAAAAATAATATTGTTCTTTTCCCCTGAGCTCCTGACTGCATTGCACATTGCTTCACATTTCTTTTCCCCAGGCAGAAACTGACTATTATATATATTTATGTACCTTTGTCCAGCTACAGTTCTCAGAGTTTGCTTACTATATTATGTTATTTTAAAATGTTTTCCTTGGCTCTAAATATATAATTACATCCATTCCTACTTGCTTAAATAAAGTATACAGAGTGAAGGGAAGATCAAAATCACTGAAAATACCTTACTTTTAACTATCAGTTTTTCAAATGCTCAGAAGTTGAATTTAAATTTATGAAATTCAAATTCTTACCTTCAAATTCAACCTTCTTTAAAAGGTTGAGAAATTAAGTCAATATTTTAATTTCTTTGATTACTAAATTAGTCTGTCTTTGAAGTAAGCAGACGTACAAAGCTGTCTTTAAAAGCCACATCTTTCTATCTACATCAGTTTTTAAATTCTACATACGTGATAGAAAACAGAACGCCTACAAAAACTGTCTTTTCTTTTTTTGCAAGACTGGTGTTCATAGTTCTCTTTCTACTTCCAAATAGTGTAAGTAGCTTCATAAAGTGCTACTGTATATAAAATTCCAATAGGTTTACAGTCCATCCAGATTTCTGTCCCTTTTGCATCCTTAGTATTATATTGCCTGATCACGTATATTTTTGTTGTATTCTGGGAGTAACTGCCCAGTCCTTTCTCACGGCTTTGTGAAGAAAAAGAATGCCTTTAATTCAGTCCTGTCCCTTAGAAAAGGAAGCGTGTGTTTAACTTTATTTTCCCAACACAAGTCCTAATGGCATTTCAAGGTAATAAAATTCTGGAAAAAAAAGTTTTAGTTTTTATTTAACCGTACTAATGTAGGCATTTACCTTGAAGTTTCCAGATGAAAACACCTGCCTGTGATTGCATACTTCCCCATATACATGAATGAAAGCAACAAGATTCTTTTCAATAGTATGTTGCATGTTTAACCTGCAAACATGGAGCATACACTGGAACGTTCATAGGCATTTTGTGTCTTGTCCAAAGAAATTGGTAGAATTTAGATAAAAGGCAAAAATCAACATCTGAGCACTGGTGTAAATAAAAGAGACAAATACTTGAAGCCAGATATGGATTCATCAGAGAACCACTTGACATATTATTTTAGTCAGAAGTAAAAATATTATGATTTATTCAATTTCAACACATTCTGTCACATCTTCTACAGCAACCTCCTATTTGGTTGGTGAATGCAAGACACCACCACTCTAATTTTCATTAATTTATTGTGACTCTTATTTAATTCTTTGAGATTCTCTTTAGCCAATTTAGCTTCATCACAAGAGCAGTGTTCATCTGAATCATTCCTGTGGGGATGACTTTTTACAGTTAATTAGGCATTCATTAGCTACTAGTCCGTAGAAAGCAGGAAGTTTCCTAGTTTAACTGTTAATCAATAGATTAACCCTGTTCTTCCTGATTAATTTTTTAAACACTGAAAAATTAATGGAAATATCCTTTCAGTCTTCTTGGAAAAATACTTAAGCTCTAAACCAAATGCTGAAGAGGACATGTAAATATTTTTCTCACTGATGTTAAAATAACATCAGTGAGAAAAATAACGTTTTTCTCTCTGATGTTAAATATACAAATAATCACAGAATTTTGATTTTTTTAGATTTTTTTTCCCCCTTGACTATGCTGACATTGTGGAAATTGAGTTTTACTGTATGTGATGTCTGATTCTGCAAGCTGTGGCATTTGATTCCATATTCTGGAATGAGTCAGTATTAGCATAGTCTTTCACATAGGTACATTCCCTTAAAATAATGGAACATTTTTTTCAACTGCACAGATTACTTTTCTAAATTTACTCAAGTAAGTTTCAGTAATTTCAGCTCTTATTTCTGGCAATTTTTGATTTCCAATATTGTCTTTTCATTCAACACATGGATATTTTTCATGTTTATTATGCTATAATGGAAACCAGATTTAGTCCTCTGATTTCTGCTCTCCTTGGAACTTGAGAGAATTGAAAAGAAACATAATTGAAGCTGGTTTTAAACGACCAGTCTAGTGTAGACTGAATTGCCTCATTTGCACCAATTTAACAGGGTCTTTCTGACTCTCATAGAGTTATTATCTTCTGATTACTAGTGAGTCAGACCTTCAGACAAAGGTCTGACATGGCAATGCTAATCGGAAACTAAATTGTCATATTATGTATTTTAATAAGTGCTAGAGACAAGTCAATGGAAATTACTGTGATACAGTGATTCAGTAAAAAAAAATAGTCTCACAAGAATACGTAGAGTTTTTTAATGAATTGGAATGGCTTGCAATCAAATGGTGTTCTAGCAGCTGTAATTTCAGCATTCCATAGGGCATTTCAAGGGTTTTTCTGAGATTCACAGGAGCAAATTATATAAGAAATAGAATAGTGAAATGGAATATGCATATTTTTAATTTAATTTTACAATTTAATGCCAAAGTCAGTAAACTACTTCTTTTTTCTTTTAAAGGGCTTTTGATATGAGCTTCTAGGTATTCAAAACTTATACAGAAGCTGCGTTCCAGTGTCATTTCTGTCCACACATTAATGATAAAATTAATCTATATATCTGTTTTAGTAGTTAAAAAAAGAAAAGGAAATTCTGTAAAGGATACTTTAATATAAATACTTTCTTAATCTTCAGGTGAAGAAATCTTGTAATGTGACTTTTGTTGTTTCCAACAGATTTAAGTCATGTAAGCTCAGTGTGTAAGTCTAGAAACAAAACAATTCTCAGCTCTTTAGTTATTCATGTTTTAGTGAAATAAGAGATGCTACAGGAAATATAAATCATTATATTTTTTAACAATAGAACATTATTTTTTTTAACAATACAACTCCTTTTTAAAATGTCTTTCAAAGCTAGTAGAAATTGGAAAATGTAATACTGTAGCACCTCTACATGTTGTTCATTTAAAGCAAAGACTAATTCAAATTTACAGGAAGAATAAATCCCATTTTGCTCCAGTCTTTTCCTCATATGGTTTCTTTTTCTGAGGTTGTTATGTATTGAAGGATGGAAGGAAGGAAGGAAGGAAGGAAGGAAGGAAGGAAGGAAGGAAGGAAGGAAGGAAGGAAGGAAGGAAGGAAGGAAGGAAACAAGCTATTTTCCTGGGCTAGTTTGAAAAACAGCATGGATATTACTCATGGAAAAACAATTTTGAATTTGGATAGATTTCTGAGTTGAAATATCTTTGAAAATCTTGTTCAAAATGTAAGTTTCCACTAAGGCTCTTTGTTCTTCCAGGAAACAGACAAAGGATTTTAGCTCTTTTGGAAAATTAATAGCTCAGCAAGATTTGCTTTAAGAAGGTCAAGTATTGTCTAACACTGTACCTCTCATTCTATGAATACATTTTTCCATGTTCTAAAAATCATTCCTATATATGGCCTGATACCCTGAGCTAGCTTATAAATAAAGTTACAGCCAATATTTGTTGAAATCCAGATTTTTAAGTACAGTCAATTCATTCAGGAAATAAACAAGTCTGTCCAGAAGTACTTAAGGACTAAATCACAGTGTGTTTTCATTTAAAAAAAAATTATTCTAGTACAAATTGAATTTTATACATGTTAACATAATGTAATTTTTAACTCTTACTTTTGAATCTGTGTCAGGATCATGTCAGAATCAGTTTATTCACTGCTTGGTGAGACAGAATTCAGAACTTCGCAGTCTCTATGTAGCTTGGATTGCGTGAGATCTGTGCAGTAGTAAATTAGCCTTTCCTGTCCTTTCAGACCTTGTCACTACAATATAAAATTGACTGCCCATATGCAATCAATAAATAAAGACTGTTTACTTAGATTTTAAGAGCTCTGTGTCAGAATTTAATGTGTCGTAAGAACAGATTCAATACAGCACATGTAGAACTTGTGTGACCTAATTAATTATTCAATCATTTTTTAAAATTGAAGGATATATGAAGATATCTTCATATTTTTTTCATAATTTCTCTGAAATCTGGAAAAAAAAAATCCCATCACTTTACATTTACTGGCAAGATCTTTGAAAACATTTTATATTATGCCCTAGTTATACATGCATTTAATTAAATCTACCTGTCAGCAGTATTGAAAAACTTACTTATCAATAAGTGCAGCTAGGATAAAGTTAGAAAAGTGATTACAGTGCAGACTCTGTCGTCTTTTGCTACGAATATTAAATAAAGTTAACATTTTAGTATATCTTCTCTCTTTTTTTTCCTAGTTTTAATAAAAGTAACTTGCTTAAGCACTGTTTGTTGAATGCAGTAATTAACATTTCATTAAGTACTAATAAATCCAGCGATGACCATGGGGTGGTTTCTTTTTTTCAAATGTGAAAATAATGTTCTCGTGGTGTCATGTTTTCCTGCCTTATCCTCCTGATTAGATTGCTGTTTTCTTGCATGACAATGAAAATACATTTATTGATTCGTTCTTTACATTTAGTAGAGCAGAGGCAATGGATTCAGACAAATGGAATAGTCCTCAATTGATACTTTTCTTTTAATAATAAATCTCTAAATGGAATAATTTTAAAATAATCTCCTCTGGATAGCAGTGTGAAATCCCAGAAACCACTATGGGATCAGACAAAATTTTGTAGTTAAAAGATTTGTTTTAATAAAATCTGTTAAATTAAAGCCTGAAGAGGAATACTGCATTATCTGATCTTTTATGGTTCAAACTGTAAAATTCCATGTAGTCACTTCTGCACTCAATTGTATACTTGCATATTGAGAAGGTATTTTCCACAGCTATAACTATTGTTTTGTCATCTTCTGGGTATGAATTTTCAGATTTCAATGTTTAAGCTTACATGAGTATATGCTCAGGTTGTTTGCTTGTGGTTGTTTTTTCTTTTTGTTGTCGTTTTTTTAAGGAAAGAAAAAAGAGAAAACTATTATTTCTTAAAATTGCTGAGCTTTGAGGAAAAGAAAAAAGAGTGAACTGATGAATCAAGGGACAAGAAAAGTATGCTCTTCATCTTTTAATGTTCTACTAACAAGTTAAAAGGGACTAAAATAATTAAAACCAAAAAAGTCACAGAACACCAAGACACAAATGGGTTTAAGCTTGGTTTATTTTCATGAGAGGACACATATGCAGTTCTTGCTGCAGTCTTGACTTGTATAAATAGTAGCAAAAAGCTAAAGTACATTATGCTGTTTCTTTATGAATACTTCAGTCAGTAAGCTTTTCAACTAACAATCTGCTGGCTTTTCACATTTGAAAACAAAAGCGTTGTGTTTTAAATTGGCATATGTCTATGCACAGGTCAATTTAAGAGGATTTGATTTATTGTAGGGCTGTTAATGTGTCTAGATAAGCACTTTTGTCTTTTTGCCCTGGTTTTTGTATAAGGAAAGAAAACACCTACCTGTAAGTTCAGTGGGGTTTTCATACTTGCCACTTAAGAAAATGAAAAAACCTTTGCTACTTCTAGTTCTGTAGTATCACATTGTAACCAGTATGCTGATAAACGTGCTACATCCCCAACTCCAAGCCAACTCCTTTCATTATGAAATCAAGTAAAGCTATATGCTCCACAGCTTCTCAAATCCAAATTTTTTGGCATTACCAGTTAATTTTTTTAAACATAGAAATCCATAAAAGAGTGGAAATATCTTCTAAAAACACATGTGGGGGTGCCTTTTAGTCTAATTATTTTAACTTATAAGACCTCCAAAGCATGTAGCTAGGACAGAGACACTGCTTTAGAGGTGAACGTTTTAATTCCTTAAGCTCTGCTTTCCTTTGTTTCCTCTTGGTGTGAATACAGCTTTGGGGAACAGTGCATGAAGCTAACATACACAGAAATAATTATATCAGTAGTGTTTAACTGATTTGAGTTAGCAAAGGGTCTGAAATTCACTGTTCATAACCCTCCCAAATTCCCTGTTGCTTCACAAACCATTACCACATGCTGTCACAAAGGCAAGTGTTTCATTTTCTTTCATTGCAATTACTCCAGGCAGTTCCGGAAACATTGTAATACAACTGATTTGAATGTCCTGTCAGAGTGTCAGTGTGTGTCAGGATGTGACTTCTCCAGCCAAATGACAAACGTGCGTGTACCTCCAAAGAAAAAGGAGTTACACAACGCAAGTTACTTGCAGCATTGCCCCAAAAATACTGAGCTTTCTGCAGCAGTGATCTTGGCATCAGTTCTCATGCTCTTCAGCAAGACTAAATGACTTCTTTTTATCTTTCACTCTGATTAAGCAGCATTATTTTACTATGTTTCACATTTAATTCCAGATTGTTCTTTTCTCCCAGACTTGTATTTTGAGAGAACTGCTGAGAACAGTTTGTGCATATTTTACCTGAGTCTTTTCCACCACGTGATTATACTTCTGGCAGTGCTTGGAAACTCTGGGATGTCCTCCATGCTCCACTTCTGAGGCTCTCAAAACTTTTCAAATCTGCCATGTGGTGATATTTTGGTTTGAGTTAAATTAGATAATGTGACTGGGCTTGTTTAATTTATGTACTCTTTTACATGAAACATTCATTACTTCACTAACAAAGGTTGTAATGAATTATTTTTATTATAGCTTCTTGAAGTAACAAGCTGTAAGTGTAGCTGAGATGCCATAAGAGGACAAAGTAAATAAACAGAGGTTTTTGTGAAAGAATACAGACTGAAGTTTGTTCAGACTTCACTTCTACAAATAATCATTTTGATTAAGAGCTCATATTTGGTCTGTCCTTAGTATGTGCTGCAATAGTGGTCTTGGTTAGGTAATAGTTACTGTTTCATTGTGAGACAAAACATCCCAGATTATGATGGTGATCCAGTCAACCCAGAAAGCATAAGATATTCTTCCTATATATATATATATATTTTAACAAAAGAAAGCAAAATTAAAAGTCCTACGTGCAGCAGAAATGGTCTTACTCAAAAGTTGCACAAAATGAATTTTTTTCTGTCAAGAAATCATATTGCAGATACTTTAGTGCATTTTATACATACTGTGCCTGAGATTTCACTGTTACAGTTATTGTACTCATAAATGTGTTTGAGGCTTGCCTGGGCCAAATTATGGTGTTGTTATTCGAAAACTTTTGGGTTCTTGTGGGTGGTTTGCAGCATGTTTTGTGAAAATTTCCATCTAGAAGACTGCCAGTGCCATAAGGAGGAATAAAATCTGAATGTTTCAAGAAGGTTTGGGAATTTAAGAGCCTAACTCAGTACCAAATGCTTAAAGATTGATGATATTTATGAATATATTGTTATACGGTTTTTTGGGGGGGCGGGGGTTTGTTGGGTTTTTGTTTGTTTTTATTTTTATTTTTGCTTAGGATCCTGAAAAATAAACCTGGCTTTTTACTTTTTCTGCCATGAAGTTTGGGTGGATTAGGGCAATGAGAAATAGTTGTCTATGAATGCAACTCAAAGACTGGAAGGATTAACAATATTAACAATCATTCTGAGGATATTTTAAATAGTCTGTGTAAAATTGCAGAGCTGAATTGATCTGTGCCTTCAACAGATTTACCACAGCCAAAAGAGTTACTGCGTGTTATTCAAGGTTTCTTTTCTAAAACCTCAGTATTATTTTTAGCTAAGGAGGGATGTTTTATGTGTTTCTTAAAATATAAATCAAAGATTTATTGCTTCCTTTTTTATTTATGGTGGGTCTCAGTTAATAGAATTACACATTTATGAAGATAGTATAATTTGATAACCAAATGACCTCGTAAAAATTTCTTACTCTCCTGTAGGTCCTGTTAATAAACTCAGGGTTTAGTTCACTTACCAACTTGTTGCTTCCCTTTCCTCTTCATGTGTTAAATGAAGTGTCTATACTTGAAGTGCTGCCATTTAATTTAAACTGTGGTGTAATTTATTTTTCCTTCATGCCAAAGAAGAAAATGGAAGGATTTTCCTAAGAAAAATTTTGGTGTGTACCAGTGTAATTCCTGATCCCACATGCAAATACCTGTGCTTCCATAAAGCACTATTTAATAAAATCAATTAATCCCCACCTAGGAAGTGTAACTGTACTGGCAAAGGCAAAGCAATGAAGCATTTTAGTGTACAAAGCCATAGCAGAGATGGAGAAATGACTATATTTCTTTCAACCCTCTTGTGCTGATGACATGGAAGAAATGCTTTGCCAAAACACTGCACTGCCTGATTTCCATGCTGATTTCCATGCTGCCTGAGCCTCTTCTTTGCTCCCTAATTCCCACTGTTAAATGGCAGAGCTGGAGCAGGCTCTGCCCCCTGGCAGGAGGAGGTACTGGGGTGAGAGACACAGAGTCCCCCAGGCAGGAGCCAGCAGTGTTGGCTCTGGAGCTGGAAGCCCAAACAGAGTAGGAACTCTGTCATCCCAGAGAGGGCAAAAATAAGAGTTTCTTCTGAAACACAAACAAAAACCAAATAGCAGTCACTGACAAATAAAAATAAAGGAAGTAAACAAAACTTTGCACGCTGAAGCAGATCAATTAATTCTGGCAATTACCTATACATACTACCATCTGATTTTATATATATATATATAACTGTTTATCTGATTTTATATATATAACTTTTTTTTTTTCCCCTTACGTTTAACTATTTGCTCTTGATCCATGCAGGTGAAACCTCTTGCTGTAGGTTGACATATTTAAAAATCCAACATTAAAATATTGTGTAAAATAGCTTTCTGGAGAAATAAAAAGAACCACCATGCATATTAAATCCCTTGCAAGAATTTCAGACTCATGAGGATTTTTTGTCTGGTTAGGCAGTGAATAAATTTAGATATTATTTTGAGTAACACAGGGAGCAAGAGCAATCATAAGTTATCATAAGTTTTAACAAAAGACATGAATATGCTTCTAACAGCCTTTCTATCTAGAAAAGAAACAAAAACCCAAACACATTATGGGCAGGTATTTTATCATAAATATTGGTTTCACTGAGCAACATTTTTTTCAAAAATTCTTTATGACTTAGCATTTTCATTGTACAGAAAAAAACATGCAGGTCACTAAAGTTGGTGTTTTAGAAATGTTTTCATCTCTCTCCTATCAGTAGCTATATCAAATTTATAAGTCTTGAATAATTTAATAGAAAAGGTTGTTTATGTAGATTCTGCCTTATGTAGATTTTTCTGGTTTTCAGTGTATTGTTCCTTAATAGCTCACTCCTGCTATCATCTGTTGAACCCTTTTGTGTCATAGAGGAATCCTGTGGGATTTGAGCCAGTTCAGGAGAACAATGACAAATGGTGCACTGACTGTGAAAAGCTGCTAGGTAAAATATGAGTTTCATGGCATCCAGTTTAATAACTCTTTAGTTAAATGTGTCAGGTATTTTTTTGACCTTTCTCAGTCTAATTTTAACATTATATGATGATGTAACAAGATAAAAATCAGGACAGTACTCTTATCAGCAGAACTTTCAGATAAATAAATTTTTAAGGAAAACAAATAGCTTTCTTGTAGAAATGCTACTATGGAGGTAACAAATACAAGCACATACACTATTTCAGATGGATTAAAGAGAATCCAGGAATCAACATGTAACCCTTGCATGAGTGTGGTGAAGGCAATTCAGAATGAGTATAGTTATTACTAGAGGCTGCCTGAAAGTGTGCCAAAAAGGTGGAATTTTTAAAAAACTTTCTTCTGTTTTCCTAGTTTATAGCTCCTTCTCTTGTAGTGGAGGTGCTGTATTACTTGTGGATATTTCCTGTTATTCAATATTCCTATTAACATGTGTGTACATTTGTAGTTATTAATAGTAGTTGGCATTTAAGTACATAGGCTGAATAATTCACTGCTGTAAACACTCCGTATACAAATGTATATCTGAATTTATTAGCAGGGAAATTAATGATTTAGAAGACGCAATATGGGAAAAAGCATTTTGACAAACTTCTGAAGCTGTACGTGTAACCAAAGAAATACTAAGGTAGTGAGAAGAATAAACTTAAATATTAGTGTGGCATAGAAGTGACTCACAGCTCTTCACTTACTATTTTTTACCTCCCAATAGTAAAAGTGACAAGAATGTTCTCCTCCGGAAAGTCTCTTATTAAACAAAACAAACAACTTCATTGTCAGCCACTCATCAAAAGAGAAATTGCTGGGGATAAGTTTCCATTTTCTGACATTCCTGCTGTCACCCTTTGGTTATTTCTAGAGCAGGGCCAAGATAATTAGAGGTGGAGAACATCTCCTGTGAGAAAAGGCTGAGAGAATTGGAATTGTTCAGCTTGGAGAAGAAAAGACTTCAAGGGCATCTAATTGTGGCCTTCCAGTACCTGAAGGGAGACTACAAGGGGAAAAAAAAAAAAGATATGAATACATTATCTGGCTGGTAGGATTGTTCTGCACTTTTGGCTTTTTTTTTTTTTGGTAGGAAATCCTGATGTATAAATTTAAAATATGACTGCAAATATTTTCTGAGCTGAAATGTAATATTAGTTCAAAAGAAATAAATGTGGAACAGAATAGTAAATACCTTAATAGCGCCATGAGCACTATTATTTAGGGTGTAGGATATTTTTAATTGGCTCATTTGAACAGTTGCATCAATCTGAGTCTCCTCTGTTTGATGTAAATAGTTGAGGAAGTAGGCAGTAGTACTTCTACAGCAGGATAAATTCAAATGAAACCTTGTTTTCTCTTACTAACAATTTATAACAAAGTCTAAAGCATTGATATTTATGTAATAGAATATTGATTCTGATTTTTTTTTAATTTTCATGATCCTACTAAAGCTTCTGAGATCTAAGTTCCTGTTGAACTGTGTATTTTTACATCTGTGTATATAGCCGTATATGGTTTCAAATGTTCCTCTCCTAGAATATGACAGTCAAAGCTTAAAAAGAATTCCATGTTGATGTTTGCCAATTTATAGGATCTGTGCTTCTATATCCAACATGCACACAATCCCTATATTTTACTCTGAATCCAATCATCTTTTTTCAAAATTGCAAACTGTGCATCTCCAGAATTCATGAAGGGATAAAATGTAGAATACCTAGGAAGCTTACTGTAAAACAGAACATAAGAGTGGAACAGCAAACATATGGCTATCTGAAACTCCACAGCAAAGTAATAAAACAGAAATATTTAGGAAACAAAATACCTTGGACATTTCTGCATTAACTAAGTACTTTTGCCATTAAAGCAAATAATCAGAAAACTAGTAGGAAAGGGATTAGCCAATTTTTTTAATTTGTAAATCACATCTGTTTAGAAACCCCTATTCAGAGAATTTTGCACTCCCCAGGGTCAGAGAAGTAGCCAGACGACTCTGGCTAGATAGGATACACATTTTCCAAAGACACTGTACCATACTCTCTCACTATGAATGAAAACTACTCTGTAACAAATGGATAAAATTGCAGTTGTAATAGAAAGTGAGCACAAAAGCATTTAAAAATAGAAGGCATAAGTAGAATTTGCTGTTCTTCATTCCAATTAAAAAGATAAAATTAATTTTGCTATGTTAAAGGAGCCATTCTTAAAATATGTATTTGTAGCCACCACTTATCCAACAATAGTGCTGCCATTATTAAAAGGAGTATTGATGAGTTAGATAAAATTCTGTCTATGTGTGCAAACAAATATGATTAGTTCCCTTTTCTTTATTGCATGTTATTTATTCAATTTGTTTCAGAGGCTGGTGTATTTCAGGCATGTTTTCATGTCGCATATGCTGTCATTGTGTTGTATTAAATGATTTTCCATTTTGTTTATTATGTTGCTTGCGACAGGTGAGAAAATTATTAGAAATATTTAGGGAAAGTATAACTTTTCAATAATATGAAAAATAGTGTTTGGAGTTGTGTCTGAAATGTGATGATTTGAATATTTTTGCTGCTTCGTGCTTCTAAGTAGAAGGACCTTTATTTTTTTCTTCTTTTTTTTTTTTTTTTTACCTCAAAGTCTCCTTTTTTAAACACCTATTGTATCAAACTACTATGAAGCTTAATACTCCAGTAGACACTACAGAGCCAACACATTTACAGGTACTTGAGTCACCCTTGGGCATTTTCTGAAGTTGGTGCCTGAGGAAGACTTATTATTACCATGCTGTACTGTAGGATTTAAGCACTAAGCATATTTTACCTTGGGAACAAATGCTCTCTGCAATTCCTGATTTCAGGAGCAAATTGTGACCTTGGCTTCTACCAACCTTCAAAGGAAGACCTGAGCTGCCCAGGCCACTGATCAATGGGGATAGGAGGCTCCAGACTGGGAGTTTAAGAGGAGAATAAGCAAGGATGGAGTAAATGAAGTAAAACAACGCTTTACTCCTGCATCATTTAGGATGGTTATGAGTTGTAGTGAACCCTACATCCCTGCTTTAACTTTCTTCTGAAGGAGGTGCATAGTTAAAATCAATATCTAGCTTCACTTCTGGGTGAGAACCTGCAGTGGTGTGGCATGTAATGCTTCCTTTAGCCCAGCAAAGTCCTCTGGGGATATATCTGCTATTTCTTTTGCCAAAAATTATTTGGTTTGTGGTGGCAGTGCTTTACAGTAAGATTTAAAGAAGTGCAGGTATTCCATAAATATACATTTACAGAGCAGCCTCTGTAAAACTCAGTTAACTTTCTTCGAAGGCAAACTGAAAAAGTCACAGCTGGCTTGTAACAATGTTTAATGGGCGCTTGAGGAAATAATGAAAAATTTAATGCAAGCATGAATCACTCCACAGAATACCAATCTATAGTCAGTAATTTTACTGTCAGAACCTAGAGATTTCACCAACAGGTACTGTGCAGACACTAAAATTAGAAAAAAATACTATGCCATTTGAAACGACATGTCAGACCCATAGATTACTCATGGCTGTATTATACAATATTTACTTGGAGTTTTCCTTAGGGTGATAGAACTGCTGACTCCATATGGGGCTAGTGATTTATTATTACTCAGACATCCCTAATGTTGACCAAATATTATTTTAGTATATGAATTCCTTTTTAAATCCACAAACTAAAGTAATTTAGAATGATTGACATTCTAAGTTCAGGTAAATTATCGCTGCTGTACATATAGATAATCTGCAGAGCCAGTGAATAATGCAAGGAATGAAATTAGGAGGTCTTGAAAGTCCTCATTGGGAACAGTTTGAATCTCTTTTCCATGGTGATTCACTGTTCATGATGCTGGGTACTATTACTTTTTCTGGATTTGCAACATTAAAAAAAACCAGAAAAAATATTAAAAAACAGAGTATGCTTTCAAATTCCATCATTTTTATACTTATTTATTTGTTGTCTGTTGATGATTTACTGGTACTTATTGTGTAAAATAATATAGATATTTAATACATTAATAATACACATTGAAATACAATGACATTCATTCTCTCTTGGTATTTTGAATGAAGTATTCATATTGCAACCTCTGCGTGATTTATCTTAGTCCACTTTATGCCTAAAAGCAAACTGGATTTTTTAAGAAAAGATTCATCCATTCAAACCACTACCCTATTCCCTGTGGTGTCTCTGTGTTGGTTTAGGTCAGCAGAAATGAATAAAAAAGAAACAGTGGACAGTCATATATTTTACCAAGTGATTAAGATAAAGTTAAGTGATGGTTGATATGTAGGTGTATTTCTGATCCTAGAAACTTTTTAGCAATTATTGAAACAGACATCACAAGAAAGTTTCCTATATTACAGAATTCTTGTAACAAAATAAGTTATTTTATTGCAACCAATTTATTAATAATGAGACTAAATGAAGATTCGGTGACAGTAGTGGGAGACCTGTTTGAAATGCTGGATGAAAGATGGAGTCTAAATTTTATAAGTAGTGTTCTGTGAAAATGTGTGCTATTTGAGACAGACAACTATTTGAGCTGTTTGAGAAAGACTTGTTCTTAGTCTTAGGACTGTGGAAATTAGAATTGATTTTTTTTTTTACAAGAAAATACTTAAACTTCTCTCTTTAGTCTTGGTAATCTTGCTGATCTAGATAGTTCCAGCAAATATTGTGGACTTTGGTTCTCACATTTTTCACTGCTTTTGTTTACAAGGAACGTAAAAAGTGAAACGACAGTGAAAAGGTACATTTATGCAGAATTGTAGCCTCAGTGATTTCTTTTTTGTTTTTTTTCCTTTTACCCATTCTTGAATTAGGGGAAAGCAGGAATTAAAGGGAGCAGTGAAAAAACAAAATGGTTGCATTCTGAAGTGTGGAATAAGAGAGATCTTGGGATTGGCTGATTTGTGACCTTCTAATTTCCATAAAACATTTCAATCACAGGCATGCTATTCAAATAGAGAAGATTTTCAAAACTGCTGTAAATAAGGAAAAGACAGGAATCACTGCACCCTGAGTGTTTCCATGTGGTTTTCCTATTGCTATAGAAACTAAGTGATGATTTATTTTTTTCAATTTGATTCGTGGAGGACAGGAAATGCTATGTAGTTTCAGACAAAGCAGTGAAATTAAGAGCCAACAATTATCAGAGAGATCCTAATAATTTAGCTGGGTGACATGAGGATGCAGTCTGTGCTAACTTTGGTGATGTCTGTGAATTACAAATTGGTTTTGGTTTATCTTTTTGAGAGGTCTTGCTAGCCAAGAAAAAAACAGGAAAAGGAAGGATGCTGAAGATTTTCAGACTGAGAATATGTTGTTTTTATTGCTTTTCAGTGGAATAATATCTGTGCACATAAAAACTCCAAGATTCCTTCAAGAGTGGTGGATGAAATAATTTAAACTATTAGGTTTGTCCTTGAACCTTTTTTTCCATTCCTTTAGGTCACAGGTCTCTATAATACTCACTAAGCCTTCATTATTAGGCCATCTTTTCCAGAAAATCGCTTTAAGGGGACAACTGTTTAACTTCTACTGGACTTTCTTTCCTTAGAGGAAATAAACATTAACCGCTGAATATTTTCCTTCATGCACTGCTAAGTTCCAAATGGGAATCTGAAGGTTGTGCATGCATTTTCTTACTGTTCAGCTACACTGGTACTCTACCTAATAAATATGGCTGGCAAGCTCTACCAAGAAATGGTAAAGTCCTCTCACCCTTCAGTACAAGAATGCAAAACCTACTTTCTGACACTGTATATTCTGAATTAACTTGAGTAGCTGTTTCAAATCTGTGTCAGTGACAAGTAGTGAAATATCCTGCTGACAATTCTATGCTTTGAAAAGATGATGATGATGATGATGATGATGATGATGATGATGATAATGGTGATGATTATGATCATTATTATCATTGTTATCATTGGTATCATTATTATCTAGGGCACTTGAGTATACATTGACCCAAGAGGTCAATCCTAAAAATAGTGTACAAAAATAACTTCCATTTCAATTAACTCTCCTACTGATCTGATTACTTGTAGTCATTACAAAGTTTTTTAATATTCCATTGAATAGATGAATAAAACTTTTCTTTTGACTATAAGTTACATAAGGTATAAGGTGGATGTGAAATTTTTGTAACTTTTCCAGCAGAAGTCTTTTCTCATGGCAAAAAAGGTAGCAAAACCAATTTCCCTTGAGAGTAGAGGATAAATTAATGGGCACATGGTGCCTTTTGTTTCCTCAGGGCAGCTGCAGTTTTTCTTTCAGTTTTACAATTATCTTCTCATCGTTCTTGATTACTCGTCTTACCTTTGCTATGATCACGTTGGGAATAAAGAAAGCAAAGCCATGTTCCTGATGTTGAAAGAGAGAAGAAAATACAGACTATTCTGCATAAAAATAATTTGAGAACATTGTCAAACCTATGACTTGTGTTCGAGATCTGCAGATAGGAAAAAACCCACAAATATCTTCACACCAAAGTCTTAACAAAGCACGCCCTCAGATACTTATTCTTTCATTTTAGGGAAATTGCATAAAAGTTAAATGAAAATGGTTACTGTTGCTGGCATTTGGCTTTGTCTCAATAAAATTATTAACTTTTTTGGTCCTCCCTTCCCCTGCACAGGAAGGGTAGAATAATTTCCAGAGATAACTATTAAGAGTTTTGCCTAGAGAAGTGCCTAAAAAACCCATTTAACTTGCAGTTTACTGAGACCTAAACAATTGAAATTGATATTTTTGAGTTTACATATCATTAATTGAAAACAAGTTTGTACATATTTCTGTAAAATAAATAGCATCTTTATGTTTTAAAAAATCTATGCTGATAATAGGATGCTCAATAACTTGGAAGTGGATTGGTTTTCATGTTAAAGATGGGATTGCCAGAGCATTCTCTAAGTGCTCAGGATAATATCCCTGGAGAGCTTTGTAATATGTGAAGTTCTCCAAAAAAAAGAAGATAAGGGGGGTAATATAACTACTTACAAGAGAGCCAGTAAGTGAGTCAGTATTTTCAGTCTTGAAAAAGTTGATGGAATTGAAATCGCAAATTGTTCACAAAGCAAATAAATCTGGGTAAGTTTGAGGCTGTTGATTAACTGTTCAAAAAGCAGGGGTTTTCTGCTAAAATCAAAAGTTTAAACAGTATACCTGATAATGTTTGCCAACTTTGATGGATAGAAGGTGTGAAAATTAATGTTGTTTATTCTGCAAGTGTGGAAGGTTGTTAAATCTAGTGGGAGTGTCTAATTATATTTAAAAAGAAAAGAAACTCAGCTATCCTAACACTAACCTCTAATGAAATACCAAACTAAATATTAGGAAAATGTACTGAACACAATAGTGTTCTTTTAGCACATCTGATAAAGCCAAAACATTACAGGTATTGACAGGTCTTTCATTTCTGGTTAAACTGAAACTTATACCAAATTAATCTCATGTTTAATGATTTTACTTTAAATTCTTTATGAGGCAAAGATCATTTGAGTGTCTTACTAGCTTTGTTGATCTGTTCTGTGTTGTCTGTCCACTTCTGTTGTAGGTGTTGGTCCTAACAATTTGATGTCAATTTTGGCTATAAAGAGAAAATTTTCTGTTATTATTTTTTCCTTCCTCTTGATGGAAACTGAGACTTTATAATCATGGAGGGAGGGGTTAGGACTGTGTGATTTTCCCCTTCACTACAAGAATAAGTAGAACCAACCAGCCAAAATGAGGTCTTTCAGTTAGATTAAAATGCTGTGTTACGGTATTTCAACTGTTGCAGCAACTGGAATATCTGGAGGGGAACAATAGTGTGAAATAGCCAAATATTCTGTTGGATAATTTTGCAGTTTTTCATCATATCAAAATTTTCAAGTTTCTAACTTATTGAAAATAAAAAGCGTTCTGGCAAATTTCCATTCCTTCATGTCCTTTTGAGTAAACTGTTTTGACATTACTTCAATTCCTCTTCTGGCCTATCTATCAAATGGTCAAGCTCTGCTGGAAACCTTACTGAAATAACCATCTGTTTTTATACACATGGTGCACTTTTGAAACTTACTCATTGAGTTCTCTCACTTATTTCATACTGTTACTTCAACTCTATTTAAATACCAAGACTCTTTTCCTCCCTTCATATTTCTTGCCATAATTTTCCTTTTTCTTGATTTTCGCCTCTCAATTATCTTGCCTCTCTTTTCTTTGGTAGACTTCCCATACGAATCCACTAGAAAATATTGCCATTTCTTATAATACTAAAAAATATCTGAATGTTCTTGGTTCTTCACAAAAGGCAGTGTTTGTGAGTACCTCTATTGCATGTAACTCCATGTAACTGTGACCCTTGATGGAAACATTAATAGAGAAGATGAATTACTTATGCAGTCAATATTAAAAGCTTGTGCAGTGTAATTTCACTGCATATTCTCAGCAGAAATTAAATGAACATGTCACATCATCAAGAAATGGATGAGACTCAAGGAATAAAATGCAGTCCTGATATCAATATTATGTTTCCTGTGAGGAAGCAACACATTGTGAAATGTGGAATGCACATTTGGTAACTCAGCTGTTGGGTGGAGGTTTGTGTTGAGTAACTAGGGAAAAACTGGGGAATGTGGGATAGGGGCAAACTCTGTGTGACACTAAAATCCTAATTTCTGAAATCCTAATCAAAGCAGTTACGAAATCACTTAGGGCCAATAGAGCAAATCTGCTATGTTCTGCTTTTCTAGATAACTGTTTTGTAGGTAGAGTTGAGCTCTTGAAACTCGGTGCACTGAGGATTAATTACTTTAATAAAAATTCTATTAAAACTACAGAAAGTTATCTCTAAGATTCTGACACATTTGAGTGGGTGAGTGAAGAGATGTAATCTAGTAATCCCTGCTCTAATGAACAACAGTGGAGTTTTAAGAACCTTCTTTTTGGCCCAGACAATTTAAATGCTAAGAATCACATTTAACAGAACTATAGAATTGCTCACAGCTGTAAATAGTTGCTAACTTACATTAATGTATGTCACTGCATAAGCCTTTTTCTTAAAGCAAGTGGAAAGCATTTCTCTTGCTGGTTTACATTTATGCCTAAAGCATAGGTATTTTCTGTCTTAAGTAGAACCATGTACTGATTAAAATATTTCCAATATGTGATTATTATAGATAGATCTCTCCCTTACGATCACTTCCATTATAACACACAAATTCAGAATAGTTTTCCCCCACAAAGCAAGATTACATTTAGTGCATTACTGCCTCCCTACCTCCCTTTTCTTCCTTTCTGGAGAAAGGAGACAGCAGTGCATGGCCCTGTGGCCAGCCAATAAATAACACACTGAAGTTCAGAAGCCTCAAGGTCTCCCCTTTGACCTGGAGTTCTGGCACCTAAATATAAATAAGTCAGTGTAAGGAGGTAGACATGCCAGAGTGGTAACATTTGGTGACTGTTGACATTTTCTTTCTGAAGAATGTCATAGTTAGCCTTACTATAGATTATAATAGCAGTATTTGTCTATAGAAGAAGAAAATAAAAACCAACTCAACAATAAAATATTGTCAAGTAAATGCAAGATTTATTTGCTGAAACCAGTACCTGAATAGTGGTGGTGCGTTTTGCTGTGGCAGTATCCTTTAAAGATTACGGAATACTTATTCTCTTTAGGATGCTACCTGTTGGGAGCAAGAAAAGCAATGCATTTTTAAGGGTAAATGATAATTAGTAGCTGTTGTTACATATGATCTATGGTGCAAAGTACATCAAACTAGTCAAATCATATGTTTCTTCTCTGTGATGTCATTTACACCAGTTCTGAGTACATTTTACAAAAGTTAAGAGACTGACAAAAGCAAGGATGTAATTTATATGAAAGTTGGAGGAAAAAACCATTGTTAATTGTATTTAGCTAACAAAAGAACTGGGGAGAAAAGCCTGAGAAGACTACTGAGAAAAACTAAGATGACTTAATTAGATGTTAAGAAGTATAATCCCAACATCTTTATAATTCATGGTAATTAGTTGATGACTGCTGTTCAGTTTTTGACTACTCTCAGATTTTGATCTTATTTTAGTTTTTCAGAAGATTATTTAATGTCTGTGAATTTATTTTTATTATAAATTGTATTTTTTATTGTTTTTTTCTTTTTTTTACTTGCTTGTACTCTGTGTGCATACATGCTTTGTAGATCAATCATGATAGAGTGACCACAAAAAGTTTTTTGTAAGACAACATACAGAATTTCCAGACTATATGGAACTCTCTAGAGTGGCTGAGATCACAGCAGAGATTCCCATGAAGCCAGGAATTCAGGGATTTCTTTTACACTGATCATTAAGGAAGCTGCCAAAAATATTCTCCAATGAAATAACTACTGAAGAAATTACAGGGTGTGAAAAAATCTAAATTAAGTATGTATAAGAGCATATTACAAGTATATGATGAGATATCTAATATCAGATGCATAGGATTGTTGCATTTTAACACATGATAGAATATGGTAATAATAGACTATTTTACAAATAATAGAATTTAATAATTTAGTAGACACATTTTCACTGAAATATAGAAGTTTAATACATTTCCTGTGCAAGGCTGATAATTAAGACTTTCCAGTTGTCTAATTTAGTTTTTATTCAAATTGTATACATTGCATGATAATTAAAGAACTTCTTGATATTTACATGTCTTGAATTATTTAGGACAAATATTAAAATCAATCCACTTTAAATATTTCTTTAGTACTCTCTGGGGTTGATAAAAGATGCTCCTAGACTTCATTGAGCTACCTGTGAAACTGGATTCCATGACAAAATTCCATTTTTTAAAGTAACAATGAAGATCTTGATTTTGGAAAGAATTCAGTCCAGATACCTTTATATAATTTTATCTCTACACCCCAGTCATTGCATTCTTTCTGGTTTCAAGTGCTGTTCTTACAATTTGTCTCCTAAATTAGAATTGAGCTACCTCTGTACTACATCATTTACTTCATAGAGGTAAGATGAATTCCAGGAAGCTGTGCAGTTGTCACCTGCTGCTTGCTCCACATTGGCCACAGACATCACAGGGCAATTATCTCCTGGTTCCATCTGGGCAACACAGTAATCTTAGTGTGAATCTGTATGTTGAAAAGTGCAGCATGGAGCCTCTAAGGTAATTTCAACCATGCACTCAATTCACTGAGTAAAAGCTGACAATTTTCTGAAGGCTAAATTCAAGTCTGTTGAGCATCCATGTAGTATATTTCAGTGGATGCTTGCTCAGACCCTTTGAAATATGGTAAATAAAAGCAGCAATTTTACTGGTGAAAAGATCTCAATGAAAATAAATTCTATCTTTATTCTTCTTTATAGATATTCGTGAAAGAAATAACATTTCTTATTGATTTCAGTCATTGGAAATAGCACCACCTAACCCATGTAAGAAAGAGTCATTAAAGATCAATAAGGAAAAAAGGAAAAAAAAAATGTCAGGCACTGGTGGGTGTGCCAGCAGTTAAAATAGCCAGACTTTGTGTCACTTTTCCTCTGTAAGTTGTTTTCTGCATCCCGCTTTGATGTTGATATGCACTGAAATTGAAACTAATATTGACACAGACTTGTACAAAATTAGTATGTCTAACATGACTATTTAATGGTAATTTAAGGGTCAGGATTACCTGCTAAATGAAGTCCTGTGGAGTGTATTCATTAAACAAATAGAGATTTCCTTTCCTGCAGATTTTCTTGGGCGTTTTTTGTTTTGTTTGATTGCAGGTTTTTGGTTTTTTTTAAACACAAGTACTTCAGTTATTTTTTCATAGTTTTCTTAGTTTTCACCATCTGGGTATTGGCAGCTGGCAGTCACTGTTCCAAAATGCATTTAGCTATATGGATCCAAAATGTAATAGAGGTCTCTTGGAAGATTTCTAAGTTTAAAGAGCCTCCAAAATTTTGTAATACTTCTGGGGGCTGTATTTAGTGATGCTTGTCAAAATGTTGACTCTAGTATCTTTACCAACATTGATGAAAATACTGTATTTAACAAAGGAATTGGACATTGCATGGAATTTCACCATCAGATGATATCCATTTCCATACCTAGAGGTATCCGTGGGGTATGCAGATCCTTACTTTGTTGTGCTGATAAGAGAATACAGCATTTTTGCATCCTTTTATTAAGATATAATGTAACTTTGCAGCCTGAAATCGGCAAGTATGCTTCCTTGTGCAAAAATGATTTTTAAGAGGAAACATGTCTTGTACTTCAGAACATTTTGCCATCTCAGGAAGGTTGTGCAGATGGGCAATGAGGCATGTGAAAAGGCTGGAGGAAGAAAAATAACAATACTTCTATTTTACCAAAGGGAACTCTGTTGTCAACAATAGTGAATAAACATCTTCTTGTGTTAGTCTCTTCAGCTTGAATTCCAAAGTGCAATTTATTTCATTTTATCTCTGACAGACCATTCACTTAACATCAAGAACAGCTTCAAGAGTGGCTTGTGCAGCTGTTTATCACAAGTAAATGCTGAGAGGACACATGTAAATGATATCTGTTGTACTTATTTTTTATACACTGGACACGAAGAAAATGTACAACATGCTGAGATCAAATGTCTGTGTGGCTGAAAAAAGAAAATAAATTGGTTTTTCACTGATGCACGCTGCTTAGGCTGCTTGTTTGTGGGATTCTAAGTGCTTAAGAGAATTTTTACTCATATTGTTCTAGAAAAGGTGCAAGGACATTGTGTATCTATTAAAAAATAATGAGATTATAATGTTTAAAGTGTTACCTTAGTCAGTACTTTTTTGATATCTTATATTTTCTTCTTCATTCATCCATGACTCACTTCTTCAACAATCCTACTGTGGCAGTAATGTACACAATTTTTTTCTCACTTTCTCGGCATGAAGAATATGTGGGAGTGAGCCATGAATATTTACTTCCTAATTGGTTTGCCTGTATCAGTGAAAAGCATGGTATAATGCTCAAAAGATATTTTTTTCGCTTTCAGGTTGTCTAAAAAATATTTTAAAGTATTGTTGACTAACCTAAATATTGCAATCACATATTACACATTTCACAGAAAAGTTGAACTTCGTTCACTGCTGGGTTATTGATGACTCAGAACTGGCAGCTGTTTACTGCCATGTACAGATGAGAGCCCACTTCCCAGCAAACAGGCTTCCTAAAAATAGCCTCTTAAGAGGTGCCAGGAATCTTCTACCAAGTGCACCCATTCCCCTCAGATGTGGCTGATCAGCATATCAATATATCAGCAGGGCAGGGAAGAAATTCTTATATTTTTTTTTTCCTTTTCAAGAATAGTTTGGTGAGCTGAGACTTTCCTCAGGAAAGTTCTTTTGCAGACATCCTAGAACGGCGGAAATGAAAATAAAAATGTAAAGAAAATACTCAGATTACAGAGGCATCATCTTTAAAGGGTATATTTGAAGCTGTGTACATTTATTTGAAACTATGCCTTAATCCTAGTGTCTCATGACTGGCTTGTTCTGCCCATGTAAATAGATGTTTCTGCATGGTGATTCTCAGGGTTGTGGCCATCCCAGGAAGTGTTCACAGGGCATGTGATTGTGGACTTGGAGACATGGTTTAGTGGTGAATGCAAATGGTGCTGGATTAGTGGTTGTACTCGATGATCTGGCAGGTCTTTTCCAACCTTAGGGATTCTATTATTCTGTATTAATCTCTCCTGATTTTGGTTTAATCTAGTCCTTCCAGCTTCCTGTTTGAAGTCTGGGGAGAGAAAATTCTATCCAGAGGTGGAGAGTTTCCTCCTCTTTAAGGATGAAGTGAGCCTTCCTTCCCTTAAGGCCTCTTTCCTTATGCTGTGTGCAGGTCACATCAGGTGTAGATGAACATGTGGAAAATACAGACTTGGCTAGGAAAAAAGGAGTCTCAACAAATGTGGGAAGAATAGTGTGTCAGATTTTTTTCATCTGGATATAAAATAGGAGTTCTTTTAATAAAGTTGCAGAGATGTTTAGTAAAAAAGACTGAGTATTGTCATCTAAGGATGAAGCAAATCACGAGGGAGAGCCTTTACCAACTGCAGTATTCATAGAGGTTTTTTCTTTCTCCCTCTCATCCAATTTTCTTCTTTTCTTCTGTGAATTGCCACCTTTGACATTGATTATACTTTGACTTTACACCCTCCAATTTTGTCACATTTTCCTTATTGTTGTCAGCTTGACATCAAACCTCTCTTCAACTCCTTTATTACAAGAGTGATCTTCTTGTGTAAAGTGTAAAGGCATAAACTGATATTATTTTTCTTTGGAAAAAAATACTTTTGTTAAGCTAAAGAAATAAAAATTAAGAATAATATAGGGAAAATTTCTGGTTTTAGATTCTTCCAGTTAATTTCTCACAGGCATTTTCTGGACAGGCTTCTTTTATCAGCACAACCATCTGTTAACTCTTACAACATTTTCCAGTTCATTGGGAAAGTTCCTGTCCTACCAATATTAATATGAGATGTAATAATCAATCACAAGATTTTGAAAGGGAGAACTCCATCCTTTCCCTTAAGTATGGGGGCCAGTAACACTGTGAAAGGGGCTAATGGGCAGATGCACATCTTGTTGGCATTCAACTACTAAAGGCAATTTTGTCTGTAAACAAATCCTAGATATTCTGGATCTGGCAGATTAATAGAAGATGTTTGAAAATAGGTCTTCCCAATCCACTGTGTCCTGCTAGGATAGGTCCTCATTCCAGTTGTTTTCAGTGGCTCCTTGGTGTGCGAAAATTTTGTAGTCTTCTCTGGATCTCTAGGAAAAGTTTACATTCTTAATTACTTTTGACATTTTTGGGACTGCTGGCATTCCTGGGACACTTCTCAGCTGTGCTGGCTCTGTTGATCCCATGATTAGAGTCTTATCCTGAGCTGTGCATTTGCACTCAGAGATTATTTCTGAGCACACACTGTTACTCTCTAGAGGAGAACTGTGCCCTGTTACCCCAGAAGCATCCCCAGTTGAGCCACAGGGCAGATGTCAGGATAAAGCAGATCACCTTTCTGGTGTCCAGCCTCACACCTAAAGGTAAAGCAAAATCAGCTCTTAAACAATGCATGTTGAACAAACAAATAAAGAAGATCCATGTTTCTACTCAATGAGATGTCACTGAGATAAATGTTCACTCAAGGGTGTTTCACCAGTGCCAAATGTGTGGGCAATTCATCCATAATGTGGAAATGTTGCATTTTGTGTTTTGCAGTTTGATCTGGGTAACTTTGTTGACTTTTTCAAAAATCAAAATATATCAATGCCTGCTGTGGGTTTTACTTTATATAATTTCATTAACTGAAGAAATCTTATTGTGGCTTTTCTATCCACCATTCCTTTCCTCCACTGCTGATCAGAAAGGCAAGATGACTTCTATGCATATTTTATTCTCTATTATTTTATGCAAAAATGCTGTGGAGATTTCTCAGTCACTGCTGTTCTGAAGCCAAAAAGGCATCCTAGGAATTAATCATAAATATTACCTAGGGGAGAAAGGGTGATTCTTGTGCTTTTCCTATCTTACCCAATAAGTGTAAATGGCTTATAAAATACATTGAGAGATTGGGGGTGAGAAAAGCATTACTTTCCATTTCATTTGGTTCTGGACAAGCAGAGGAATGTAAGCCAAGTCTTTTCTACTGCCAGGAAAATTCAGTCTTACTAATAGTCTTTCTAAGTGTTCAGTGAATTCATCTTGCTGGCACTACTTATTAACTAAGGCCCAGTGCAGCATGAGCTGAAATAGAATAATTGGTAATTCATTGTAAACATGACTAGTTTTATGTCCATTTTTCATTTCTCCTTGACTGGTGTTTAGTATTTATACTCCAAAGTAATTGGCTTCCTTCCTGTCTTCCAGCTGTGGGGCTTAAGGAATTTCTTTTTCTGAGTGAGGTGTGTGCCCTGTATTTAAAGTGTCCACTTTGAGGTTTGTAGAAAACTCCTCTTTGTCTCAAGCAAAAAAAAAAACAAAAACCCTACAAAAAACCCACAAAGGATCTCATTTAAACATACAGCAGTCAAGTTTCAAACTCTGGATACTAGACACAGAATCAGACTTTTCAATGCTCTCTCAGAGATGATGATAGGTTGCATGGTGAAAAGTGGAGATAACAGAATGTGTGTTTAATGTGAAGAGCATCTCATGACAACAGATAAAATAATTGAACACAGAACAGGAATATGCAGAAGGTATGATATTGTGGAACGTTAACCTTGACTGGATGCCAGTTGCCCACCAAGCTGCTCTATCACTCCCCCTCCTCAACTGGACAGGGTGAGAAAATATGACAAAAAGCTGAAGAATCAAGGTAAAGGACAGAAGGAGATCACTCATCAGTTACTGTCATGGGTAAAACAGCCTTGAAGTTAGAAAATGATTGTAATTTATTGATAATTAATAAGAGACTAGGATAATAAAAAACAATCTAAACCCCACCTTCCTCTGTCTTTCCCTTTTTACCAGACTCAACCTCACTCTCTATTACTGCACCACCCCTCCCCAGGCAGTGCAGGTGCACAGGGAATGGAGTTGGGGTCAGTTCATCACGCATTTCTCTGTCACTCTTTCCTCCTCAAACTCTTTGCTCATTCCAGGATAGTGTCCTTCCCATGGGAGACAGTCCTTCCTGAACTGCCCCAACAGGAATACTTCCCACAGGGTGAATTCCTTCAGGAAGAGGCTGCTTTAGCATGGATCCCCCATGGGGTCAGCAAACCTGTTCCAGTGTGAGCTCCGCTCTACAGGGCCACAGGTATTCCCAGAAAACCTGCCCCAGTGTGAACTCTCCACAGGGTCTCAGCTTCCTTCAGGGCACATCTGCCTGCTCTGTCATGGGGTCCTCCTAGGCTGTGCATGGATAATTCCTCAGTGTACTTCTGTGGGCTGCAGGAGGACATGCTACCCCCCCATGGTCTGCAGGGGAATCTTTGCTCCTGAGTGCCTGTAGCACCTCCTGCCCCTCCTTGTTCACTGCTCTCTGCAGGGCTGTTTCTCTCATTTATTTTCACAGCCCTCTCCCAGTTACATTTCTGTATCATTTTCCCCCTTCTTAGATATGTTATCCCATGGGCACTTGCAGTGTAGCTGATGAGCTCAGTCTTGGCCAGTGGTGGGTCAGCCCTGGAGCTGTATGGAATTGCTCTGTTGGACATTAGGGAAGCTTCTGGCATCTTCTCAGAGAATCCAGCCCTGGGACTCTCCCACTGCCAAAAACTTGCCAAGCACACCCCATACATGTACAATGAAAGAATAACCTTCAGAGAAAACCCTCACCCAGCCTAGGTTACTCATTCTCCCCTTCCCATCCTCCTGTGCGTCACCAAAGCTGTCTATATGGTGAAGCAGATTCTTTCTAGAGGTCAAAATTTCTGTTTCTTGTGGTTTTTTTCTGTTTGAAAGCTAAGAAAAGGTCAGAGAAGGAGAGAACTTGATAGATCTAATGGTTGGGTTAAGTACGAACATGATCAGGGTGTGTGGGTTTTAAGGCTTCTCTATGGTAAGGATCAAAGGAAACATGCTTTATTTTATCAATAATGCTTACAATGTACTGTTGTAATGTCATTACAATCTAGACTTAAAACCTTCTTAATGCAGCAAAATGTTTCCATAATTTAAACATTTAAATAAGGTTTTTGTGTTTATTAAACCAAGGTCTTATACTATCCACTTGTCGTAAGCAAATTATTTTCTCTTTTCTGAAGAAATTTATCAGAGCACATGCTTTACAGAAATTTACTCAATAAGTACCATTTCCTATGTGGTAGTAGAGGATGTCTCTGTGAAACGAATGCATTCAAGTTGACTCTTTTCCTTCATTTTGCAGAATAGAAAAAGAACAGGCTTGCAGACAATATCAAAGATCCTAGCTCATCTTACAAAGTATTTTTGATGTAAGGAGAGTGTAGGAAACAAAAGTAACTGGTAAAAAATATGTTCTTTTGCTTCTTACTGTTTTAGAGGAAACTATTTACTGAAAACCTAAATTCCCAAAATGGTACCTAGGTTTTACTCAATTATGGTTCAGTTGATAAAGTGCATCACTTGTTTTATTTGGGTTCTCTGTTAATTTTCACTGCTCTTTTCCCACATAGGAACCTGGTATATTTTTAAAGCATTAAAACAAAGCTTAAAACTAGCTTATCTTCATTCCTTTATGCATTACAATATAAAGCAACCTTTAAAAAAGGTAGAATGCATCTTTAGTTGGTATAAATTTGCTGTCCTTATTGACTGCAATAAACGTTGACAATTTGTTTTACTAAGTGTTTGGACAGCAAGCTTTCCTTCAGTTGTAAATATAAGAAATACACCATAATAATACAGGATACAGACTGTAAATCCAACCAGTGCTTCCCTTTACTTGTTCAGAGAGAAATATAATCATGAGTTTAAGAGTACATGGTATAACTTACACTTGAAGAACTTAATGTCGAATGTGTTCTCCGAGAAGGCTCAATGATTACAGTTTATTCACTGAAGTAATTGTGAACATGCAATTATTTCTTCCATTACTAATAATTACCTACCCATTTTACTTAGACATAAAAACCAAAACAAAAAAATTAAATTAAGGCAGCCTAAAAAAGAGGAAAAATTTATGTTCTTTACTTGTGAACTCTAAAATAAAATATACAGAGCCAATGGGCCAAAAAATTGCTTTTGCTAAACAGTTACATAACCCTTGTTTCTTATTTCGACTTTCTGTACAACTCCAGTCAAATGGAAATCTGCATCTTTAGCCTTTTTTTTTTTTCCTGGCATTCACTTTCTTGCCTAGTATCTCATTATGTTTTGCAACATAATGTGTGCCTGTGGTTTTTGTATCAGTGATTTTCTCTTATGAATATTGATACCATTACCCATGCATAGAATTGCAGCTGGGAAGATGGAACTTCTAAAGGTATCTATTTATATGAAAGAACAAGTCCTACTGAAAACCTTGGTCTTTGAACAGAGCTATTATCAGCTTGCAAAGAATGCCATTATGGGCAAATATAAAACAGTGCTATGAAAGTCACTGATTACAGTGTAGGTTCTTTGGGACAGGGAGTCGTTCTTGGACTATAAAGTTGGGAAGGAAGTTAGGATCCACAGCCTGTAGTTCATCTAGAGGAGAATATTATTAACTTCTCTTACCTAGGACCTATTTTTCCTGCCTGAATCGTGTTTGTTTTCAGGCTTGATGCCGTAGATTGGGTATCTAGGTACTCTCAGAAATTATAGATTAAATTAATGAACACCCCAAAAGGAAACATAAGGTCTTTGCATATTCATGTCAAATTCCCTTCTCTTTATTTTAAGATAAAGTGTTGAGGAAGAGAGAAGAGTCTTTATCTCTGCTTTCTGACAAAGCTGTCTTTCAAATCCCTGTTATAAGAGAACAGACAAATCCTCCGGGTATATTTACTGTATCATGCCACAGATTTGGTTGCCTTAATACAAACAGTGGAGCAGAGATCTTGCTAACTCTCCAACCCCCAACCTCCTCCTGTGGCAATGGGGCATTGAACATTATTGCGTGTTTTTCATGCAGGCATACAAAAAAAAAAAAAAAAAATCAGCATTCTCTTTAAAGCTTTCTTCCCTGGAACACCTGGATTGAAAGCAAAGTGTATTAGTTAGTCTGATTTTTGGATAACTTAGTTCCAAGCAATAGCTGCACAGAGTTTGTCTGTGCAATGACAGTTTACAGTGAAGTATTTGTCTTGAAAAATAGGACAAATCATAGACAAACTTTCTTTCCTCGGAAGTATACTGAACTCTATTAAGTACAGGACATGTTCTGTAAATGTGATAGGAGGATAGCTCTTCAGAGTAAATAAAAGCCAATTATGGGAACATTTTCAAAAGGTTCATGGCATCTTTTCAGCGTCATTGCTGACTTTATGAGTATTTTTCAGTATAACTCATGCTAAACACCATGGGAGGAATCAATTGTGACAAGTAGGAGGACTAGTTATTGAGATGTCATCAGATTGCTCATAATCACATATTTTCTCTGTGGATTTATGCTTCAGTTCACACCCTTAAAGTCCATTCACACTTTAATGCAATTAAACCTTTGCTGTATCTGTTTGGTAGGTTGTATTTGATTGCACCAACTACACATATTTTAAAATAAACCTAGTCTGATAAACCCAAAACATATCCAGATATGTTTCTAGCATTCATTCTTCTCATTCTTTAAAGTGAACTTCCTTCAGACAACCTAGGTACTATTCCCTAGTAATTCCATTTATTTTTGCTTACCTGTCAAAATCCCACAGCTTCATCAGTTATTTGAGTAATGCCAACCAGCCTGGTGGTTAGGTCATCCCTCCTTCTTCTAATGGATTTTTTCTCTGAAGGTAAGGAGAAAATCATTAATGGAACCACAGCTTTCTCCCTGCAACATACTCTTAACTTGTTTAAGTTTGAGGGTTTTTTCCTTCTTTTTTTTTTAACATTACTGTGGTGGTGAAAAGGCATTTTACAAAAACCACCTGATCAGAGACAGAGCACCTGCAGCAGCAGTAAAAATTATAGAAGGAAAAATAGTAAAAAACCATTTTGAGGCATCTCACCTCACAAAGGACAGCACTTCTGTGTTTCATTTATCACTAGAAGATTATAGTTCTTTATCAAATACTAACTTCCTGTGGAGGAAAAGCAGAGCATAAAGAGAAAATGTGCTCAGATTCCACTTCTTTAACTTTTCTGTCATTTTTTTACGGATCACTACAAGGTCTCAATTATGAAGCCAAATCATACACTCTCTCTGACAAATGCATCAAGGCTTGACACCTCTTCTGGTCAGGTTTCATTTGTGTGTGATGAAATTTCTTCACTTATTCAGGCAAACTGAAAGCATCACTGTTGATTAGTGATTTTTAAGCAGAAGGCTTTCATACTGAAACAGAGTGTGTGTGAATTGAAGTGAAGCTTTTTCACTGGTGAAAGATACTCTGGCTTATAAAAATTGAATGTGCCATGGACATTAGCTTTTATCACATGAGAAACAAAGTACAAAGATAAAGAAAAATAAAATCCAAGTAAATTTGTTGCAGTTATCTTGTATTCAAATAATTATTTGTCACTATCTCTGCTAAGTTCTTCCTTCATAAGTCAGTCCTTCATTCCTACAGAAAATTAGGCAAACATCTTTTTTGATTCAATACCTCCATTTGTCTTTAACACTAGAATTCCTTTAAAAAAAAGAGGGTGATTTCTAAATTTATGGGGTTTTGGCTTAATTTTCCTTGAGGGAGAATTGTGTATGGAATTTGATAGATCTGTTTGCAGAAATGTCGAGAGACAGTGATCCAAATGAAGAGTATATACAGTATATTCTGACTTCTTTGTTCCTTGTTTGTCATGAAATTATGTTATTTACAGTTCTGCTGAAAATCTGAAATGCCTGTACATGTCAAATAGATTGTCTGCCCGTAAAAATATATTGTGATCCAACAGCACTTATCTTCATCAAAGGTAATAAAATTTGTATTCTCTATTTACTTTTCGTAATGGCATACAAGGTCCTAATAAATCTAAGCAGTAATACCATCAGTTTATTTATAATTTTTTTTATTGTTTCATGTCTTGCCTATTACTGCTATTAATGTAGTGTGGTTTCAATATTTTGTGCTAAGCCTGCGGTGTTTTTATTTGCTATTATTTTTCATTATACAGAAGCTCTGACTTCTTTCCTGTCCAAGTCCTTCATCTTTGCACATCTTAGCAGCTTGGCTTTAGATCATATGTACCATGAAGGAAAAAGTTTCCTTATGTCCAGGTGACTCCTTATGGAAAATAAAAGCCACAAACAAACAAAAACCCCACAAAAAATCAAAACACAAACAAATAAGACTTTAATAAGACTCACCTCTAAAAATGTTAATTAAGTGTGACTCAAAATCCTGAACTCTTACAATAAGCATACCATAACCTTTAAAAAGATGTTCCTGTGGGGTGGCAGTACTGCTCTATGATCTCTGGGATGTGGGGTTTATTAGTATTCAGAACATCTTAATTTTATCATTTTTCATGGCAGAGACATTGCCTTGGCAGAGAATAGAGTGCCAGGTGTGGAAAGTCTGATGCTTTTGCCACTAACAGAAACCGTAAACCATCAGTATGTCTAAGACAACCCAAACTATTTAATCTGATCATTCTATTCTGTATTTCATATTTTCAGCAGCTAATGGATTGCTTACAAAACTACTGAATGGCAGTGCACCGCTAAGATACTAGAATAGTGGAAATTTAATGTAAAAATTATGCACCTGAAATTTTGGACATTTAAGTTCATTGGTTATTAACAACTTCATGTTCACAAGCTGCATTAAACCTAAATTCCATAATTACACTTGGTGTTCCTAAGTACAAATAGATCCTCCTGAGACACAGTCAAGTTGCTTGCTTACCAAAATCTTTAGTTGACCCTGCATATTTCCATGAATTCCAAGAAAAATAAAAACAAAACAAAACAAAAACAACAAAACTTCCCTCAAAGATGCAGATATCCAGTCAATCAAAAATTTTCACAGAAAATTGGAGTAGATGAAGGGTTCCTGGAGGCTGCTGGATAAAGCTCTGCTTCCAGCCTATTGTAGTAGCTTTCCTGCTCAGTGGAGGTGTTCTCACCTTTGGAAACCTCCCAGGAAAGCAGATCCACAGCCTCACCATTGTAAAAATTCACTTATAGCGTTTTGAATTTGAGAATTTTTTTGCTTGTTGCTCTATTCCTTCCCCTACCCCCAAGATCTAATCTCAGTAAATGTTCAGGTCTCTGAGGTACATTACAGTTTGTCTGCTGTAGTGGTTGTTGCAGGGATGTGCAGAACTGATCTGCCCTTTTGTGAAATTAGTGCCACTTCTTGTCAGTCTTAATCATGCACAATATTTGTATATTTTTGTGTCCTAATGATTACTGTGCTAAAGAGACAACTTATCCTTCTAGATGTTGTCACTCAGGTTATACTCCTACTCTTCAGAGAGACTAATTAACCTGAGCAATCTGGCATGAAATTCTGGTTTACTCTGTTTTTAAAAACCTTTAATCAGTGACTCACCAAAGGTAGAGGGCAGTTTTTTCCTCATTTATTTTGCAGCCTGATATCTCTTTCACTGACTGTGGGATGGTGAAAGACTTCGTTAAAACAAGCATGACACTGACATTTAAATAATTCTGAAGAACTGGTAACTATGTATTTAAAAAAAACCCAAACCAACAAACAAAACCTTCTATTCTGCTAGCATTTAATCGTTCTTAACTTTTTTTTTTAAATGAAAAAGTTTTTAAAAATCTGTTGAAATACTGAGAGAAATTTCAAGACTAGAAGGTGTCCAAAAATTCATGTCAGAGGTCTTTCAGCACTTTTCTATGGTATTAAAAAAAATCATATAAAACACGAGGTATAATGATCCTTTCCCCTTAATTTTCATTAATTTTTTTCATTAAGCAGATTTTACTTTTAGTTGTCTGCCTGTTTTGTTGCTCTTTAAACAACGACAAGAGAAAGAGCTTTCTGTGGCAAAACAGTAATTTCTCCATTAAAGTGGCTATGATTGTTGTGAGAAGGGATCTTTGGCATTCATGACATCCTCAGAGCAAAGGACAGAGGCTGTCCTGCATTTCAGTATTCCAAAACAGACCAACTGATAATTCTGTATTTTTATTTCAGACTTGCAGATTTGTTAGGCTAAACCTTCCTGATGGATGGGATGATTTGTTAGGCTAAACCTTCCTTGGGATGATCTACGCAGCCTCTATGGCAGCATTTTGTAATGAAAAATCAGGCAATGATTTGCTAACGTTACATGTCTACGTCAAAAATCTTTAATGAATTGTCTGGTGGCACCTAATTTTAATAGTAAACCAATGTAGATTAGAACAAAGTTTTTTTGAAAATAGGTATGGCATCTGCATTACTACAAAACAAATTTATTTCAATTACTGTTATTGCAGCAAATAGCAAATGAAATCATGAAAATGAATGTTTAAAATCATCGTTCTTTCTAATACACACTGATATTAATGCAAATATCCATGATGTAGGAGGAAAAATCATGAATATTGAAAATTCCAGCTTGGCTGGAAATGGAAGCTAGAAAACCTGATTAGCTGTCAGGCAAGCATTTTTGTAGTGTGATTGTTTAACCTTTGCAAGAATGACTGTGGTGGGTTCTCTTTTTTAACAAAGATGTCTGTGTGGGTTTCAGGCAGACAAGGTCAACCCACCACAAGGAGTTTTTCATCCTAAAAATATTTCCCAATTTGAATGAAAACCATTTAAAAACTATATAGCTAGTTTTATGTATGTGTTGTGATATTAATGGACCTTTTTTGTTTCAGGATTTTTGAATTGTTGATAAACACAGTGCAAAAGTACACTGACAGATTTAAGTTCTTCTTAAAGCTGAAGACAGTACTGCACAGTATTACAAAGCCACAGTTATGCATTTCTTCCATTGAATTTTTTTAACAATAGTTTGATTTTTTAAATATAGAATGAATATGGCATTGCTTTGTCTACTCTGCCTGAGATGCATAGCAGAGTTTCAGCTGATCTGACAAAATAGTTACTTTATTTCTGAATTTTCAATATGAACATTTCTAATTGTCAAAGAACATTTTTTATTTCTCAATTCAGTCTGTTAATCTTTTGAAAAAGTATACTTATATTTAAGAGACATAATAAATGCTACCCTGATAGATTCAGTACTTTTTCAAAGCTCTGTTATTATCTTACAGACCTTTGGAAAATAAAGTTTTGATTAGAAATATTAGGCTTAAAATAAATCTGCCTTTTTCTATTTATTCTATTGGATTTTTTATCTGGATTCATTTGATCTGTCTCTCCTTTTTTTCATCTTAATCCCTGCATTCATCTCTATTTCCAGATGCAAGAGACTAAATGCATTGCTAGACTTGGGTTAAGAATTTATCCTCTTCCCTGCCACTCCCTTCTTTCTCTCTATCTCAAACAGATTAGAGGTCTGTCTTCTTTTTTTCCTTTTCTTTTCAAATCATTAGACTACAGGAATTTAGGTTGAGGTTCAGATAAAACCCTAATGCTTCATGTTTTTGGTATTTTCCATTTTAGCTTTTGCCCTAGTGTTTCAAAGAACATTGGCAAAAAGTTTCAGTGCTGAATATAGGACATGCAATCAATTCCTGTAAAACAAATAGATATTTTTGGGGAAAAAGTATGAGTAACTGTGGCTCAAATCTAACCCTAAATTTAGGTAACATCTGCAAGCCTGAAACACACCCTTTCTTCCCTCCCACCTTTATTTATGATTATCAGCTTGATGATTGTGCCAATGAATATGTGATCACAAAGTGTGTACCTTTTCTCTGAGTAGAGAATTTAGGTGTCTGAGGAGTACAAACTTATCTATATCATATATAAACAGCTATTTGTCTATTAAGCCAGAAGAATTTTACAGAGTGCTAATCCCAAAGGTGTCTTTCATGGCTGCAAGCAACTGTTTGTGGTTTTTATTTGATGGTTGCAAATAGAAGTCTGTCCACTCAGTGCTCATGATTATTTCTTTGTCTTTGGGCAAGGACAAGAAAAACCAATTCACCCTCATCGTTCCTTTATGATAGGAAATATGAATTACTGAAAAAATTGAAGTATACTCAAATTTCTCATAGGTTTTAATTGGCATATATTAAATAGAGGTCTATTTAATTGAAAATAGACCTCTAAGGTTTTGTATGAGTGTAAAAACTTTCTTTTGGACATACTTTGCACGTTAAATCCTGCAGCTGTTCTGAAAAGAAAAAAGTCCTTTTAATATAAGACTAGAATGGCATACCAGCAGTGTATGTTAATTGGGAGTCTTTCTATCTCAGTCACCTTTTAGCACATGCACTTGACAGTCTATTTATTTTTGTGTGAGCATTGCTTATAGATACTAAACATTCGCAGTTTTCTTTTAGTCCTCTGACATTTTGAATTTGTTGATTGGATTAACATTTCTAAAGATGCAGTGGCACTTCCTCAGGTATCTATTTAAAATATGCCTATATCACTGTATGTTCCCACGTAAAATCTAAAATTTAGACAGAGAAAAACAATAAGTAATGTCTTTGGTTGCACAGCACTGTATATAATCAGTTTATTTTTCATTGTGAAATGGCAATATGGCTTGTGAAATACAGCTTGAGCATGGGAGAGAAGTGTGACCATCTTTGTCCACTATGCCAGCAGTCTGCTGCACCTCGCAGGAAAAGCCACCAGACTGGAGGTATCTGTTACCATTTGTAGAATTAACACCCCATGTTAATTCCAGCTGTTGCTCATGCAATTGTGCTCCTGGTAGCCAAATGAGTGCTTCCTGTGCCCAGCTAGGGCAACTGTGTGTCAGCTTGGCATTCAAAAAGTCCAGTTTGAATTATTCAGAAATAATCTCTCTGTGCATCTGAAGTCCCTTTCCCATGTATTTATAAGAGTAGAACACTATGAATAGCTTGTACATTGTGTTTTGTCTCTAGACAACGTGTTGCTTACTGTGATTTGATTCTTCACGTTAAAAGTGCTCCTGCTTTCCATTTGCTCATCCAGGCCATTTTTGGGCTTTTCCTGCCTAGGAGCATAGTGTGGGCAGTGAGACATAAGGAGGATTCTAGTGAAAACACTTTTCATTCTTTCCATTTTGCATCAGTCCTGAGGACTTATCTCATCTGGATGGCAAAGAGTCCTGGTATCGCCAGCACTGCTGAGCCTTTCTGGGTGCCAGAGGCAGTGTGAGTGACTCAGAGCTGAGACAGTAGGGCTTTTGAGAGCAGCCTCTGGGGCACAGCCACATGGAGTCTCACAGTCCCTGTGGCATCAAACACAACAAGAAAGCTTCACAATGCCCATGTGTGAAAACACCAAACTCTGAGGGGGTTGCTTTCTCATACTGATAAGAGCTGTGAATGGTGCAAAAATTCAAACTCATATAGCTGGATTTGTTTTCTTCATCACTGAAATCATAATAACAGATTTCTAGTCTCTGATTTAATTCCCAGACCTGGCTATTTCGGTGATTTTTTTCCAGATCTCCCTGTCTTTATCACAGTTGCCTCCAGCAATAGAGGCACACCTGCCAACATGAGTCAGAAGAAGTTAGCGGTCCAATGCTAATGAGAAGCAATCTATTAATCACCATCTTGCTGACAAGCTTGTGTGTGATATATGTGTGTGGGCTGCTGGCAGATTAGTACCTTGTGTAAGTACATACATAACACACCAGCCTGGGATTTCATTAATATCTATAAAATTTCTGTTACAGTAAGGAGTCTCTTCAGCACAGCTTATTATACCAGACACAGATGTCCTAAACAAAAAACAAGCTAATGAACAAAAAATGCTCTGTTCATCCTTGTATTCTCTTGGTGTCAAGAGATTCTATGTTTTTTAACAAACTCTTTCTTCTTTGCCTCTGAAAGCCTTTTTTCAGAACTATTGTTAGTCCTCTAAACAGATAATTCAAAATTTCATGTGGTGTTTAGGCTTTTTTGTTAATTGAAATGTTTAATTCTATGTATTCTTTGGGGTAGGGAATACCTTTCCCCTATCTTCCTCCACAATATTATAATTCACTTGAATAATGGGGGGAAAAAAAAGGCAGAAATTTAGAAGTTTCTCTTCCACATTTGGTTTTCCTGAGTGATCAGATAATATCCCTAGGTTCTGCAGTTCTGTTTCTTTTATTCAGCCTTTCCTTTCTTCCTTGCCAATAGGCCTTTCAGCTTTATCTCTTCTCTAATGACACACATTTTTTATTTCTCTGGCTGTTATCCTTTCCTGAAATTAAACTCTTACTCATTTTGTAGAAGGAAAAATACCAAAAAGAAAATTCCAGAGAGATAGGACTGGGCTAAATAGCTGCTGAAATTCACTGAGTGCAGAACTCACTCCTACCCTGATACATCACCAATGGGCCAAACTAAATGCAAAAATATGGAAAGTGAGAGACGGAATTTCCAAAACTGGGATACCACAGTGCTTAATTCTGCTGTGGGGCAAAGCACTCCAACATGAAGAAGGTCATCATTGTTCATGCAAGCTAGTCTGTGACAGGATTTTGTTTTTCTGGTTGTCTTGACTATTAGTTTAATTATCTTATTCTGATTTGATTTCTTAAAATTCCTGCATTTAACCTGTGATTTTTTTTTTTTTTAATGCAAGGCCATGGTTTACCTTATGATGTAGCAGAGGAAAACAATGAGGCAGATTCAGCTGAAAGGGTGAGGGATTTCCAAGAGGTTTTGATGTAAAATACAAAATTTTAATATTATCTTTTTTAATTTTATCATATTTAATATCAAAAATACAGCAAAAATTCACTTGGTTTTAAGATACTTCTTTTTGTGCAGTCTTGAACTGCAAAGCTACACAGTGCAACCATTCTTTTACCTGTAACCAAGCATCTATAGTTGCTGATAAGAACCCTAGAATGATTCCAGAGGACAATATTTTTAGTATTTTCCTTCAGTAATTAAATATTGCTCTAAATATATTTTGACTTATAGGAAATAACGAGGGAGACAAAAGTGACATTCAAACAGACATGATAGGCCTCTGTAAGAACAAATAAAATGCTTAAATTGTTAATGGATTATACAATATTACTTTGATTTTGCAATTTTCTAATGGGATAATATATTGAGGAAATGACATTATTGTAGTGCTCTCAAGTGTATGAACTTCATTGTGCTAGGCTTTGTATATATAAAAAGAAAAAAACAATAATCCTGTGCATGACTATGCTACTAGAAATTATCTGCAAGGAACCAAATTCTATTTCAGATTTATATTGGGGGAAAAGGGTATTTAGAGGACTACATGATGAAGAGGATGGGATGTACAGCAGTCCCTTGATGTGGGGAGGTGATTTCCATAGTCAGCCATGCCTGTACACTAGAATTGATGATTTGACTTGTGATGCAAAATTCAGAGCTCTGTTGGCATTTCACCCAAAGTATTTCTTTTCAGGCAGTTTTGGGCTGAGATACACTGGCAGAAGAACATGTGATGTTCTAGGGAGCAGGCCTGTCAAACACCAATTCTCTGTTACACTGCGCTAAGTCATAGCTGGAGAATGTTTCATGATAGCCACACGTGCTGTTTTGCACAGGTTAGATGACGTGTCTGGCATTGAGGAATAAATCATATCAGAAGAAAAAAATCGCTTAAGAA
Organism: Lichenostomus cassidix; assembly: GCF_008360975.1. Classification (NCBI taxonomy): domain Eukaryota; kingdom Metazoa; phylum Chordata; class Aves; order Passeriformes; family Meliphagidae; genus Lichenostomus; species Lichenostomus cassidix. Next base: position 11,212,252 of record NC_139479.1, on the reverse strand, counting down.
CATTTAGAATGAACTCTATATTCCTCCAAGTTATTGATGTATGTTCTTCCCTTCTAAGTTTTCTGTTATTAACCAGCTAACCACATAAACAAAATGGCTCTTTTCTGTGATCAGTAAACCTTAGTTACCACTTGTCATTTTGCTTCTATTAATTTGTGTCATGCACACTCAATAGGAATGTAAGTGAGGATGATCTATGGCAATCTCCTGCAATGGCAAAAATAGTTCAGCAAAATATTTGGTGGGATGCCTCTGCAGAAGATGCTTCATAGCAGCTTTATTACTTATGATAAGAATGTTATTTTATTCCAGATAATTTAGGACAACTAAAAAATATCTCTTTGAACATTTATGAAGCTAAAATTGGCTTTCACATATTTCCTAATGCTACATTTTTTATATGTTAGTCATTCCAATTAGTGTTTGAGATAAAAAGGACAAATTCAGAACTTTGGTGCTCTCATAAGTCAAACTCATGTCATAATGTTATTCCATAATATTTTAAAGGAAAGCCAAAACAAAAAATGCCATGTTGGATGTTGTGAAGTTTTCCTCACTGTAAAGATTTAAAAAAAAAAAGAAAAAAAGAAAAAATAAAAAGTCCTTTTAAAGAGGAATATAAAGAGGAATATGGTGCATTTCCCATAATTTTTTCCATATATTTTTCCTTTCAATCATATATAACACAGGCACATATTTTTCCTGAATCTATGAAAATCAGACTATCAGTGTTTTTGTTTATGTGTTGTTACTCTATATTTTCACTAAATCTAGAATTTCTGCAATCTCATTTCTCTAATATGGTCCCATCCTTTCTCAAATAATCACTTTACTGTTAAAAAGTTCCTTGTAGAAATTCTGGTTATGGTTTAGCCTATGTTTTCAGTATAATTAATGTCCATTGTCCAATATAAAAATTACTACTGAATTTTATAACTGTTCTGAAGAGAAATAGATTTTAATTTCTAAGAAAGTGTTTGGCTTTTAGATTTGCCTTAGAAAGGTTAGGAGTTAATTTGTTTTAATAATAAATTTTCTTGAATATTAATTTGCAATTTAATCGTAAATCATATTTAGGATAAGTCGGTCTCCAAAACAATGGTAAAACACAAGAATCTATGTAACTAAAGGCATTGTAGTCTGAAGAAGGAACTGTCATGAAATCTGGTAATACAATTAATTATGTCCAGGGAATGGGTAGATATGTATTATGCTGTATATAGAATCATATATACATGTTATGCACTTGAAGGTACCCTAAAGATCCTCCTGGTTCCACCTCCTGCCATGGGCAGAGACATCTCCCACTAGGCTAAGTCTCTCAAAGCCACATCCCACCTGGCCTTGGACACTTTGGGTGATGGAGCACCCAGAACTTCTCTGGGCAACTTCAAAATTGTAAAACTTCTTCTTTCTTCATGTGAGGATTTGCACGTAGTCATAAGAGACCTTGGGATTTAGAAGCTATCATGGGAGAGTAAAGCAATACTGAGGAAAAAAGTCTATATAGGTATACACAATATATGACATAAATTTTTGTGTAAATGTATATGTGTTATATATGTGTTTGTGGTTGTACATTTGTGTAAATATCTCATGTAATGCCCTGGGAAGGAGGATCCCATCATGGCAAGTGAAATATCAAAAATGAAAAAAGAAAACACTAGGTTTAATGACCACATCATTTTTCTTTCCCAATAGATTCTTGTGTAAGCTACATAAAGTTTATCACTTTCTCCACTGTTCTTGATAGCTGCCAGCTCAGGCTTTCCATGGACATTGACTGTCTTAATCCTGACATGTACGTTGGTGTGGATGTCTGCCATCATGAAAGGATGCATTTGCTTGTCCTCATGATTCCCTTGACTGTATTTTCCTTAAAGTGAGGTGTTGCTCTGCTTAGTATCATGGTGGTCTCCATAGTCAAGAACTCTTCTTGAAGTTAGTTTGAATATATAAATTATGTCAACAAAATGAGCAAAATTAACCAGGGTCTTGAGTCATTACATTCTGAAAAACACACATTATTTAATCTAACGTATTTTAACTGTAAATTGTCATTTATTAGTCTACTATTTATTGCTTTTGAAATATGTTGTGCTTGAGCTTTTTTTTCCTCCATCTTTTACTGCAAGCCAGAATCCCCTTTTAATGGACTGTGATAATCTCCACATACAGTAGAAAAGGACACAGCTGTAGTGGTTTGCTCTGACTCCAAAGGCTATCCAAACAACTTTACCAGATAAATTAAGTTTTATGGTGTAATGCAGCTGTACCTGATAGATCTTATTATTTAGTTTCATCAACTGATTTAGAATGTTGTTTTATTGACCAGCTTCTGTAGGCAAGTTGTGCTTTTCCTGATACTTCAGATGGGAATCCATCCATTTTGAACAAATACTTAACAGTGGTTGGAAGCTGATGGCTAGAGAAAGAAAAGAACACTGTAAAAGAAAAGAAAAGAAAAACCTAGTCCATTACAGAAAAGTGATTATAAGTTACACTGCCAATGGCAAAATTTCAGATGGAAATTCACCTTCATCTTGTTTTATGCACACCTGAAACTCAGCCTCTGACATCCTGCTCTGAGTTTTTCTTTTCCCCCCAGGCCCAGTAGTTTTTTGCTGCCCTGAGTGTTGATGTTATTAGCGTTGGTAGGTTACACACACAGTGATGTTTGAGAGACTCAAGTGCAGTGTTCATGTGCTGCTGGAGGTTGGTACCAATCGAGGCAGCCCTGGAGCCCAGCTGGGACGTGGCAGTGCAGAGCTAGGCAGGCACTCCTCTGGCTGTGCTCTGAGCACCACATCCCTTCACAAGATAAAGTTCCTTCCATTTTCCTGCCTACTTTTTCTATTGAAATTGCTTTCCTTTTTTACCTTGTAGGCTTCCTTTCAAAGACATGTATCCCACAGTTTCTTCCTAACTCCTGTGGAAGCAATTCAGTGAAGGAAAATACCTCAAAGAAAGCAGAATTTTTTCCAATCTCACATGCCCAAGGCTGTTAAGTAAATCTATTATATAACTAGAAGTACAAAGTCCTCTAATGCTTTTAGGGGTGCCTTTGAAAACTACCTCTGGCATTTACTTTCTGTCATTTAACTGCAGCTCTCCTGGAGCAGAGGAAATCCTTTAACAACCTGCCCAGCACTAAAGGCCTCTCTGTGTGAAGAGTGCTAACTCTGAAGTTGTGTGTCAGAGCACAGTTATTAAGAAAAAGAAAATAAAATTATTTTGTTTCTGATTTTAAATGTTATATAAATCCAGTTGTTCATTTTAGGTGGTCCCTGAAAAAAGCAGGGATGTACAGAATAGCTAATGATTCAGGGCTCTACTTTATGTTCAATCAAGTAAAAGATACAATATTTAAATGATTACTTGGCCTTGCCTTTCCCACTTCCATAATCTCCAAATATAGGTGATTATTAATCAGGGAAATCTATTTTTTATATATAATTAAAGTTGCTATAAATTTTGGTTTCAAAAAACCCCCTCAGGTTGCATGCAAAATTGTTTCTGTTATTCTATAAAGTGAACAGAATTTCTCCTTCCTCCAGCTGTCTTAAAGGAAAATATGTATGCATAATATGCAGTTCTTATATATATATATGTATGTGTTTATTTATTTGTTTGTTTTCTGTGAGTCCCATTATAATTCTGCATAGTTTCTTGTAATAACATTATCAGAGCTTGAACATGTAAACTGTTCTTACTGATTGGTTCTTTCAGGATCTAAAGCAAAGTTGTGCTTTTATGCATTCATACTTTTGTCCTCCCTTTCCTGGTTTTAGCAGACATTTTTCTGACTTGGATGCACTTCATTGTTACCAAGTGCCATCCTACCAGTCTTTCACTTTGTGTTCACAACATTCATTTTCATCACATTTTCAAACATGCGAAGTTTCAATTTAGTTTTTGTTCACAGACCTTGAAAAGAATAATGAGGTAATTAAGGGAACATATGGAGAGAGATTATTTTTTTTCTATACTGTGCTATAATTCCAACACATTTTCTTCCAGTTGAATAGTCTTGGTAGTATAGAAGAAATCTTAACAATTTTGTGCATCAAATGAAGAATGCATCTACAGTTCTGCATTTCTATAACACCAACCTCACTGAAACATCACAGTGCTTTAAAAAAGTTATTTTCTTTCTACACATGGAAGAAAGATGAGCTTTATTTTAAAGGACTGAGTCTTTACTGGTGCTAGAGTCATCTATTGACACAAAGTAAAACCCTACTTAAATAAGTATTTATGTATCTTTTAGAGGATACCTGTGAGAGTAAGAAATAACATTAATCCTCTTGCTGTTTCAGCACAGAAAGACATAAAAAAATGACAAAATGCAATTCAGACTGGGGTTTCTGCTACTGGATCTATCTCTCTGTTAATCTAATACACAAAGCTCTGTGTCTGTGGCAAATATATCACATCTTCATATATATCAAGATCACTTAAGATACTTCTAGCAGTCTTTTTTGTGGAATGGACTTTGGAGCTGAATCAGAGCTCAGGATAAAAGACATATTTTGAAAATATCTTATATTTGGTAAAGAACCATGACATAGCAATTTATTTGATTTACTTGTACATGAAACTACTGCGACTCAGTTTCTCTCGAAATACAACTTCTGTTCTATTTAAGTGTCAGAGTGTCTTGGACCATGTTGTTTCATTGTTTTTATTGAGAATTTGTGCATATCAGAGGAAGTACCTGGAATAAACCACCTTTGCCATTACATAATTTAAAACTTAGATAACTCAGTGATTTTCTTTTATAAGTCTATGAGTACCTGTTTAACCTTACTGGAAAACATGAATAACACTGCAGATCCCTATTATCCATACCATTTAGAAGGTATAGAAAGTAATTAATCTTACAGATTTGTTTCTGTAACAAATTGACATGAAATAGACACCACTCTAAATTTAAGACTGGTACAGCGTTTAGAAACAAATTTACCAGTATATAGCACCTTTTAGGTGACTGATAGGTGTTCCTTTTCTAATTTCCCTCTTATGGAAGTTATGTAATAAATGCTGCTTCATAACTCAGGATGACTGAAAGGCTAATTTTAGCTCTGAAGTGTTTTTACATCTAAATTGATCAATAAATTAGATGGATTAATTAATTTCCGCTGTCAGGGCCAAGGACTATAAGTGTATGTAACCTTGCTGATATATCATTTATTAATTTCTCAAACAATAACTTTTTTAAACTCTCTGTATATCTCTTCCATTTTAAACTCCTTGAAAGTCCTTTAGGTCCTTGCCTATTGCAAAGAATAAAGTTTCATCCTGTTAGGGAATGATGAAGTTCTATCAGTAACACAGACCAGCACTAACCTGCAAAAGATGAAAAACTCCAGGAAAATGTAATTTATTTCTGACAGCCGCATAAATTAGAAGGAAGTTTCCTGAAAAATGAACATGATTACATTTTTTCCATAAAGCCAAACTTTTACCTGATCAGAATGGAATGATGTGGGTGGAAACAGTAGAATTACTGACATGTGAACAAATACACATGAATTCCCATTCACTGAATGAGAAGTCTTCTATGTTTGATGAAGCTCTTTGAAAATATTTAGCTTAAAAGAAGATGTCATTCTCCTGTTCAGAATTTTCCTATGACACAACTTATTCTGAACTAAAAAAAAAAGCCAATACCTAAGGAAGACCTGGGCTCTTTCCACACACAAGAAATCCTGGAATATGCTAAACTATCAGAACTCTTATGGATTATGTCAAGAATTGTGCTACAGGTTCTAGCATTTCTGATTCTTGATAATAATTCCTTCAAAGACTAAACATAGCTTCTAAAATGTCATGCTTTAATGACAAATATATACAAGATAAATTAACCAGAGACAACTTGGGAAAAATCTGAAACAGTTCCATTCAAGAAACCAAGTATAGTTCTTCCAGTTTCCTTTCTGTACTTCCTCATCTTCAGTTCTGTTTCCTTTTAGTTCCTCTGCATTTCAAATTAAGTAAATGAAAAAAAAATGCATGAGAAGCCATGTAAAAAATTACTTACCATATATATGTTCCAGACAATACTTTGAGAAGTAAAATGAACACTGTAGCAGAAAACCAGAACAAAATGCATTATACAGGTTTTTTAACATTAAAACAAAAAGTATACTTAGGTAATCATAATGCCAGATGTATGTTTTCTGTATAATGCGCCATTTTAGAGTAGTCTTTTATATATTTGTATCATTGTATTTATTGCTTGCTCATTTTGCCCCGATGGTTCCATCATTTACTCCTGAATAAGCAAACTGCAATATTTCTGAAAAATTACTTTGATTTGGGATTCTTACTGAAAACAGCTCAACTTCATCTGAATCTCCAGTATTTCTTTCTATTAAGCAAACCTATTTAAATAGGATAGATAAACCTTCATTCTACTGATCTGTAAAACCTTTTAGGTAAATTGCTTTATGATTAGTGGTCAGTTTGTTAGATAAAAGCCCTGGTTTGTGTGTTTGCATGTCTGTGTTTTCACAGCTGGTTAGGGGCATGTATCTCTAGCAGGATAGTTTGGTGTCTTGAAAACTGGCCAGTTCTTACGTCCCCAGTCTTATCCTCAAAAATAGGATGTAAGCTTGATTTCTTTCAATTTACACTTATAAAAGCACCAAGTGGGAATTGCTGTAAGATTTATAAGGTTCTAATTATGATTTCTGTAAAGTGTAACTGGCTTCAGTAGAGATACCTGGATTTTTTTTAGGAATGTGTCTCAAACAGATAATGAAATGTACACATACAGAAGTAAAAAAACATAATGAGCTGGTATTTAGCACAATAGAATTCTCACCAATTTTCTGTTTTCATTCTTCTCACTTCTATCCTACCCTTACTTCTTATGCTTTATGATTATTGGTGAAATTTTGCCCTTCAATCTCTGGTTGAGAAACCATTTGAAGAATATCACTATAAATTTAGTACACTAAATATTTGCAAAATACTTCATCTTTATTCTTAATTTTAAGACTGGAGGAAGTAGAAAATAGATGCGTAATGACAGATGTTGCTTTTGCCAAATCTGAGTGAGCAGCTGTGAACTTTTAGGAATTAGTGAATATCAGTAGCCTCCAGTACACTCCATTCAAACCCAAACCTTGCCACCTGAGACTTTTTCACCATATTTTGTGTTTCACTTGTTCTTTAGTTACAACAATATGGTGTCAGGATAATTAATTTCAATGCAAATATCTATTTACATCTCAGAGAACTTTTTCTTCTTAAATGTAGTTATGGTCAATTTCTTTGCTTTCTATCAGTATTTCTTTTCATGTATATCAAGTACTTCAACATTCTTGTAGAGGGTTTATATTTGGGTTTGAACTTCACACCCAGGTAATACCTGGTTCATGCTTGTGATGTCACTGCAAGATACTAAATTTCTCTTTACTTAAAATGAAAACAAGAAAGGAGAGCAAAGTACCGTGTGTCAGAGTCTGCACTTGGCCCTGCTTTTCTTTCAACACAGTGCTGCTGTTTGGAATGCTGTGGAAACAAGAGGGATAATGTCTACAGGTGGGAATCTGACTTGCACTCCCTCAAAAACCCAGCAAGGGATGAGCTGCATCATTAAGCACCTAAATGTCTTTGACAGTCTTGCCCTTGTTACTCTAGAATTTGTCTAATGAAAGGAATAGTTGTAGTGAAATGAGAAATACTCAAGAAAAAATATATGTAATAAATACAAAAATTTTATAAAGGTGCATACAGAATATTGTAGATGTGTGTGATTCCTCTGTTAGTTTCAGGATAAAAACATTATGGCATGTAAGCTGAAGTTTCCAAAATGACCTAAACCCTCATGAGCTCCTCTGTCAGATGACCTTCATTAGTGCATTTCATGAATACATAACTAACTTTAGAAAATACTACACTGTGACAAATCTAGTTTTCATATTATGATAAGTTAATGGGTTTTTCTTTTAACTTGCTAAATCAATAACAATACTGCACAAAAGATTACAATGGCATGATGAAAGCATTAATTTAGTCTTAATTATTTAAAATATATTTCTCAGAAGTAAGAATAGCCATAAAAGTGATTATCATAGCAAGATGAACAAAGCATTTCAGAAGACTATTGCATATTCTTATAATTTGTGGTCAGAGTGTACTCTGCAAACATAGCCCTAAACTGTGCTGCCAAGATTTGCATGCAAAAATCTGTTAGACTTACTTGCTCCTGCAAAAGGGAAAAAAATTGAATGAGAACACATCCATTTATTGGTGACCTTTTTTTCTCTCCCTTTTCTGCTGGTAGTCACATAGATTGAATTCAGTCCAGGAAAGAAAGTTTCCCTCTTTTTTTTTTTCTTTTTTTTTCTCTAAGACGCTATCTCCATATTTCTGCAATATTTAAAGTACACATCATGTAGCTCAGCCCTATCAAGCCCTATAAATTTTGAACTTTTCTTTCTTATTGCATTCTTGCCATGCTTGCAATCCAAGTCTTCCCAGTTTTTCACAGTGGTGTCTTGCTGGATACACATCTGGAGGACAAGGCACCATTTATGTCTTTGGTTTTCTTGCTTGGTGGTAGTAAGGAAGGAGGATCTCTAGCATATCCCTGTTGATGTTAATAGATTTGTTAATAGATCTGGCCAAGCTGCCTTTGATTCAAATTATATTGGGAAAGAAGTAGGTAAAAATTCAATTAAATAAGGGTACATTTCTTTTCTCTTTTTTTGCCACATTATTAATATACTTTCATTTTTTATTTTTCTCCTTCTATGAACTAGCTGCAAAGTGCACCATATATCCAACATTCACTTTTCTGCTTAACGAGTAGGGTTCTTTTGGGGTTTGAAAATGTTTTTGCTTTCACAAAAAGCAAAAAACTCTTGACTGAGTTGCAAAATTAACTAAACTGCAACTGCTTTGCCAATTAAGTTTCAAGACATTGCATGTGGCTCTGTTTTAAAACACATCATACACTTGCAGCAGCATGGTTTATTCTCCAATTTCAGCTGTGGCAATCACCACCTTCTCTAAATGGAGGAAATCTTCATGCTTGATCTGTTGATAAGGTTGCAGAACTACTGTACTCTTTGTGGCTTCGAGTTGTTATGGAGAAAATAATGAGATGTTTGAGTTGCATTTTGAAAAAAAAAAAACAAAAACAAAAAACCAAACCAGAGCCCACAGGTCCTGAGCTCTGAAAAGAGCTTCCTTTACTGATTCAGGGATAAAAGTATCACCTCTAGTTGTCCCCAACATGACCATCCTGGTTTGGGATGAAAACTACACTATAGCAGGCTTACCTAGACTTTGCTGTTGAATTATCTCAAAATGTCCCCTGGTAATTTAAGAGGTAATTTTTTTTTTTTTTAGAAAAAAAAATCACTGTTGCAAGATCCAATATTTTATTTAATATTAAGCACTGAAATGTTTGTGCTGTTCTGCAGATTGTGAAAAATCCTTTTCTGGAAAGGGAAACACATCTTTAGTAGCTTGAGTTGTATTTTCCTGTCCATTAGACTTGAAATTAAAGAGTTTGTTTGGGTTTTATTTAGGTAAAGATGAAATGCATATTCAGATTAAGAGAGAGTTTTTGATTAAAAATTAGAAAGATAACTAGAGGAGCAGTGCTGTGCTCCTCACAAAAGTACAGAATCAAATCCCAAACAAATAAATACAAATTTTTAGGGCACATCCCCAAGTTTCCTGGAATAATCAATGACTATAATGATGTAGAATGTCTTATGTGCTATCTACATGGCATTATGTTTTCTGTATTTACTATTATGATATATTTATTCATCTTAGAGGTGGAGTGCTGCTTGAAATCATCTTTTCCAAGTCACAGGTTATAGAACTAATGTATCTGTTCTGTTCTTTACCATATGGAAATGCTTAAAGCAATACATTATACCAGAATGCTTTATCTCCAGTACTTTCAGTACTTCTTGCTCTGTGATTTCTTGAAGTATTCATTAATTAAGGAAGCATAATGCAAATTATTGAATTTCAGACTAAGACCAAAGTAAATGAATGTACCTTTAAAAGGAGAAAAGATGCTATTATTAGAAAACTTCTAACTTAGTTTATTTTAATTATTTGCATAGCTGTAATTAAGCTATAGTACACTTCATTTCTGCATTAAAATTAAGTAGAATAAAATTATCATTTTTTAATAACATCAAATGTCATTAATGAGAATTTAATCACCATGTTTCATATTATATATAATTAGCTAATGATCTATAAATCTGTATGAAACACACCTTAAAACTGTAACACTTTACATAATAAAATAGCTAATCTAAGCCCAAGAAGTAATTAAGAAGATGTCATATGTGTCATATTTCACTCTCCATGAGAGAAGACAATTGAAGCTCTGGTAAAATATACAATATTAATTTCAAATTGGCCTGCCCAGACCCTCTCTACCATTATTCATGCCTTTATTTGATACTTTTGATCTAATTTATGTTAATGGTCTAGTTTTTCTTTGCATTTGTGTTTTTATAATTTGTGGCAGGTGAGGAAATAGCATATATTTTGTGTTACTCCATTAAGCTATTATATGGAGTATGCTGGAGGTGTTGGCTTTCGTTTTCTTGGTTTTTTTCTTTATATTAAGAATTTTCACCAGAGAATTTATTTTACTAAAATAAAATTTAAAAAAAATCTAAGAGAGTTTTTTGGGATGAATATTCTCAGATTCTCTAGGCACAATTTCTGCTCAAAATTGGTGAGAAAAAGAAGTTCTATTTAGTTCATTGCATGAGTGCTACCCTGGGATTTCAACTTTGATGCCACAATGAGCTAAACTACTGCACAAGTCTGCTGAAGTCTATCATACTCACTCTTGGTTTTTCCAGTCATCAAAGAAAAGAAACACATGCAAATCCTAAGAAAATAAATGCCCAAGCTTTTCTAGTATTTCCTCTTGAAATAATAAATATTGATGAGAAAAAAATATTGTTGTAATGCATTTCTTAACTTGCTCCCTCATGTTCTTATCTTAATTTATTGAATTCTGTGATCTCTGTAAGTCAGATAATTCAGAGCTGTCTGGACATGATCTTGGGCAATCAGTTTAGTGTGGCCATGCTTGAGGCCCTGCTTGATCATACAACCTCCTGGGAAACCTTCTGAGCTCAGACATTCTGTGATTCTCTCATTGCTTTGGTACCACCTTGCCATTAACACCTCATGCACCATCAGACTTGCAGTGTGGGGTGAGCATGCTCTCTCAGCTGTCTCTGATCAGATGCTGTCAAGTGCCATGTTAAAACTGAGAAACTTGGTTGCTTTTAATAAGATGCACCTATCTTGAAACTTCCCCATCAAAAGACTGAAGAGCCCTTTAGTAAATATATCACCATTCAGGGTAGATTTTGCACTGGTATTTCCTTTTTCGCCTCATCTTTACCTTCTTTTGTTCATTGATTTATCTGTCTTTGGAGGTTAAAATTGAAATTGAATCTTTCCTTTGCACATATTTTACTATGTTTTAAAATTATATACTGCATTACTTGCTTAATAAGTATTTAGAGAAGGAAAATTCATTCATTGATCCAGACATGTTAGACAGTTTTTAAAATGTTATTATATCATATCACTCATGTCAAACCTTGCTTAGAAAGTCTTAGTAATTAAAATCATCAGTGTTGGTCTTAAAGAAGGAAAGCAATGATTTTCTGGTAATATAAATGTCAGATAAAATCCCTGTCATATTTTAAATAATTGAAAATTATTTGTCAATTAAAAATTCTTAAAATTGCTTCTAAATACTGACCAGTACAGCATGAAGTTACAGAATAAGCAGTAAAGAATAATCAAATTGCTTTTTTACTTTTTCTCTCAGAATGAAGCATAGTGTTTCTCCATTATTGCATTGGAAGCAAAATACTTTTAAATTCAAGTATTAGTTTCTCTCATGATAAATATTTCCTCTGTAGCTCCCACATCATAGAAAGTGCAGCTATATAAAACTGAAAAAGTGCTGCTAAAATTTCATCACTTTGTAGTAGATGAATTGGACCTCAGAGTATTCTTTGGGTTTCCCTTCATTCCACACTGCATTCCTACCCTAAACAACTTAAATTTTGTGCTTTTATGAAGGTCGCTTTTAGATTCTCAATCACAAAATGTTTCACTAATTGATCTCTGTAAGACCCTCATCACCATCCTGAGAAATCTTTTCCCACAGAGCCAAGGCTTGGGAAGCAGTTCCTTACAGATCATTGCTAACGAGGGTGAAGGATGATTAGCAGGTGAAAGGCTGGTCCATGAAGGGATGTTGGAAACAGAGCTGATAACCACAGCCTTGGCAAGTCCTTGAGCCACAGTGGGTGGAAGGGCTGGCTGGAGATGCCCTGGGATGGGGCTGTTCTTACACTGGGATACTCCAGCAGCTGAGCCTGTGCTGACCAAGGTCTTACCCATGGGGAGAGAAACTGTGCCTGGCTGTTGGGACTCTTGATTTCTAACAGCTGAGAATCTTCATTCTGTAAGGCCAGGGAACATCTTGGCCTCAAAACAATCAGCAATCTTAGTTGAGAGTGTGATGGTAATAATTTACTTTCATCATGGATTTGCAGCAAGAGGTCAGACTTTTTTCTCCTCAGGGCATTTGAAGGGTGCAATTCTGTGCATTGATTAGGGTTAAGCTATCTTATATACTATAAAATCTTTGAGAAAATCTGTGAAAGGAAGTATTTCTCTGGTCTGGAATACATATTTCACCTTCTAACAATTAAAATTGGGGGGTGGAATACAGACACCATCATCTATTTCAAATAATATTGATGAGGAACACTGATTTTATACTGCTTTTTATTCACATTTTTAGAAAATAAAATTAGAAATAGTTCCTAGCAGAGTTTAGCAAGGGGAAAAAAAGACATACATTCACAATTATATACGTGTGGAAAATCAGCATAAGATATTGGCAAACTGCAAAACTTTGATCCTTTAATATCACAGTTTATTTGTGTGGATGTACTTTTGCCCTTCATATGCCTTTCTGGGCCCTGAACTTCTAATTAATAAGGGGAGATGAAGGACAGGATGTGAGGCTAGATTTTTCCAAGCCAGAGGAAGATCTGGAGGTTTTAGTGTGAAGTGTTTGGTTTCCAGCCTGAAGAAGCACATCAGATGGAAGGTGTTAGAATTCACCACAGGATGTGTGGTAGGACATTAGGCACTGCTGGATAAGTCAAAAAGCAGAAGGATATTTGGCAATACCATATTTTCTGCATAGCAATGTATGTGCATTTATTTGGTGGACAGTGAAAGTTAAGATATTTCCAGGACATCCAGAATTATCACCCACATTCTCTGCAGTTCAATGTTCCACATATTTCAGAGATGTCTGTTATTCGTTGATTTTTAGCTGCGCAGTTAAAGCTATTGTGCAAGTGCTCCAACCAGTAAATTTACTGGGCATGGGATTTCCCTTCCCCACCAAGTAATTTTGAGAAAATTCTAAAAGTTAAAAGATGACCAAAAGTTTAAAAACCAGATACTTTAGACTAATTTAAATAGGTATTTTGGCAGCAGATACTGTAACATCCCAGGTGCTCATCAGGGGAGGCATATCTCTTGACATGGTGGTAAGGAGGATATTATTTCCCTCTCTAGCAACTGATAGCTGCTGGTGAACACCCTCCTTTTGAAATTGGAATGTTTCAAGTTCTGTTAGCTTGATTCTAGTCAATACAGCAAAATAGTCTTCAATTCTGCCTAAATCAAGACTTTCCAAAAAATATTCACCTCTTCATTCTTCTCTTTTCCCTGTTCTGGAAGTTTCTACAGAGATTAGTCAGAACTACAAATCACAGGCTGGAAGTCATGGGAAAATAATTGCACTGTCTAGCCAAAACAGTCTCTCAAAGAGGCAGTGTAGCAAAGTCAGGTGGAGAAGGAGATTTGTGTTTTTAGTATTCACAGTTTGTGAATATTTAGTCTGAGTTTTCTTCATCATTCTTGTGAGGGTCACAGACCTTCAGGTTCATTAATAGTCAAGTGTGTTCACCAATTTTGTAATTAAATTTAATATTTACCTAAGTTTATCAGAAATTAGTTTAAGACTGTATGCAAGCTATAGGTTTACATAGCTGTCCTAATTAAAAAAAAAATCTCACATTATTTTATGTCAAAACCATAGAGTTTAGATATTTTGTTGTCAATTTCATTAAATCCTGCAATGCATTTATTACGTGGCAGATAGTAAAGTCTTTACTCACTTCAAACTGTAATCTCAAACTTCCACCTTTTCCCCTTGCCATATCTGTTAAACATATTTGTTCATTGCACATTAACAATTTTGAGTTCTGCAGTGTTCATTAGTAGATAGGAATCTATTTGGGATAAAGATTGCCATTTTAGCATTGTTATAGAAGTTACTCTCTAGGAAGCATTTTCTGATGTTGGAAAACAAATACTCCTATAGCATGCATTTTAAGTAATCAGATCCATTCGAAACTCTCTGGGGGATGTTTCTGAGTCATAAAATGATGAAGGCTGACTTTCATTGAAGGTTTCAGCCTAAGTACTGTTTGTCTTTTTTGAAACCTCTCCTTACATTTAACAGTAGTTACAAAATGGGAAACTTTGATTTGGACACTAAAAATTCTACTCATCCTTGAGAATCATATGTACATTGTAGTTTTCAGATTGTCTGTTAACTGGGTGGCAGCTTTGTAATAAAAGATTAAGGGCAGAAGTACAAAAAGGTCACCAATCCTCAACACTTTCCCTATGTCTGTTAGGAGAGGTTACTGTGAAGGAAAAGTCTTGTACAACCTCAACTGCTGCATGCCAGGAACATGGATTCCTTTGCTCAATGTAGATTGAATTCTGCTTTCACAATACAAATACTTTTCTTCAAAAACATTACTTTCTCTGAGGCCAGTATGAAATTTTATGTCCTATATTTCTCAGTATTCTAGGGAATTTCATAAATTTTTAACTTTTTTTTTTTTTTCCTGCAGCCCTTTGAGTCAATAACATAGTGCCTTTAAGTAAAAATCTATCTTATATTTTTTTGAGTGTTGGTTAAATTGATGAAAGGGATGAGAACACAGTGTCCCGGGCATTCTTTACTTCTATCCCTACTCATTTTCTTCAGTGTTCCATCATAACTGGAATCACGGGCAATAATAGTCAAAGCAAGGAGATTTTATTTTTTCCTTTGTGTTGCAACTCTCTGAAGCCTAGCTCTGAAATTCCTTGATTCCAAATAAATATTTGTCTCTAAACTGAGAGGAGGCTTGCTGCTCTGCTTTCTAGTAATAGATCTAAGTGGTTCACAGGACTTAAACATGACATCCCTTTAGCATAAGAGAAACAGACAATGTTTGTATTAGACTGAAAGCAATATTTGACTTCAAGGAAGTGGACTTTTCCAGTTCTGCCAAATAGTGAAATTTTCTGGCTTACCAAGTAATAGCTGGAAATACTTCTTCCTATCTCATGGATTTTTTAACCAAATTAAAAAAAAAATAATTTCCTTCCTTTTAGTGAAACAAAGAATTAGATATAATTTTATCTCAGTAATGTGTACCTGCTGTGCATATTTCCTATTTCCCAGTGTATTTTCCTTGACGCCTCTATGGTGTTTAACCCAGTTACCTTCCTCTAGACTTTTTAGGGTTTTTTCATGTTATTACTATCAATATATAGTAGCTATATAGAGAACTTGCACTACACAGCACCTGTAACCTTTTCCTTAAGGGGATGTGTGTGGTTGGTTTCCCATCTCCTGTCCTTTGCTGAAGCCCTTTAGAGGTCTTTAACCCAGAAACACAGTTGTCATATTCCACCAGCAATGCACAGAATTTGCTGAAGCTTGAAAACTTCTGCAAAGCAGTTTAATGCTGTGGAGCCTTAGAATGCTTTCTGAGATTAAAGAATATTTGTTCCTGCTGCTTTCTACATCACAGGCATATCCATGAGCAATGCTTTTGTGGAGTCCAGCTGAAAACTTTACATATTTTAATTCCTAAATTTTGAATCCCAACAAGTTTACAAAGATGTCAAAGCTCAAGACACACCCCACATGAACTTTGTTGTAGAACTGGTGAATTTCTCAGAAAATTCACATATAAAACTTTATGTGATTATTTACATTTCATACATTACTTTTTTCTAATATATTTTTCCAGATTCAGCTATGATGCTGATTCTTCTTCAAAATCTTTGTTAAAAACGGATGAATTGTCTGTCTAACTTGTATGTGTTGCAGTCAATTCCTTGTCCTACTTGTTTTTGTAAATTACCTATTTCAGAATCTCTTGCCTAATTTTTATGTGCAGTGGAGTTTAGTTGTTAAATTTTGCAGTATAATTTCAGTAGCAAGTTATTCAGAAAGTTATTGGCAGAAACACATATTTCATTAACATCTTTCTTCTTCTGCCTTTTCTGGATTGGTCTTTCTAGGATCTCTTTAAAGTGAACTATTTATACAGGAATGGGCAGATGGGAAAAATACTTCTTACCATAAATTTTGCTGCTCTGTGCACACAGATTATCTATGGCACATGAATGTATTATTACTTCTGAGGCAGATTTTTTTCTTTCAGACTTCATATCCGTGATGTAGTTTACTTTTCAATTAGTTTAAGATAAACTAGAAACAAAAGCAGAAGAAATCCCTTGAAGGAAAGTGAATTACTGAGTTAGGGATGAGGTCAAACAGAAAGTAAATGTACAGCCATGGGCACCTCAGAGCCATCCTGGAGAAACAAATATAAACACGCATGGGTGCTCCCATGTATTATATAGGCAAAAAACAATAAAAGGAAATCAACCTTGAGCCAACAAGGTTGAAATTAAATTAAAGAGAGGGAAATAAGGAGAAAAACATATGTTGTATTTTTCTTAGGTTAATAGTTATTTGTTCAGTGTTAGGCAAATATAAGTATATTTTAAAAAAGTTTTTCATAAAGAAACATACCTTTAAGCCATTGCTCCTGTTTCCAAAGCCTCTAACAAAACTTTATTTTTCTCTTCCCTTATAAGCCTACTCATTGCCCAAAATATATGCAGTGGATATTAAAATGACATTAAGAAGCACTCAGTTTTCTTACCTCTAGTCAGTCCATAATGTGTTTAAATTTCGAATGATGTTTAATCAATGTTGAATAGTTGTAAAGTTTTTAATGAATTCTGAACTTCTATGAACTTAATTTTAAGAAGGAAGCTAGAGTATGGGTCATTAAAAAAAAATCCAAACCCCATAAAAATCCACAAAACCAACCAACCAACTAAAGAAAACAAAACAAAAAATCCACTGCCCAATGAACAAGAACAACCTTAAATAAGAAATTAGAGATTAAAATTAGGTATAAGAGATCTTTTATATTGCATAGACATTAAACTGAAAGATTGATTGAAACTTAGTTACCTTAGAATCTCAAATTCAGTTTAAATCCCCGATATTTGAACCAACACCAAAAATCAACCAACCAACCAACCAGCCAAAAAACTCCAAAAAACCAAAAAAAAACCCCAAAACCCCAAAAACAAAAACAAAAACACCACCACCAAACCAAAAACCACCACCAAACCAGACTGGAAAATACTGAGTTAAGGATGCTAATTTCCTGGGGAACTGTGAAGTGTGCACATTTCTCTTTCCTCTAGGGATTTGCCTGTACTGTATCTGCCAGCTTTACATAGATCTTCACTGTCCTGGTGAAACAAAGAGGAATCAGCAATGTTTAGAATCTTGTATGTCAAGTATACTGTCAGAACTTGGTTCTGGCAACCTCTGCTCATATATTGCAGAGCCATATTTTATGAGTGATTTCTTTATAGTGTGCAGATGTCTTGGTGCTAGTAAGGAATAATCAAATGCAGAAATATAATAAAAGCCTCCCTGTGAACATCAGCAGTAGAACATATAGTGACTGCAGCTATTTGTAATCCTAGACTGAAAACAGAATATGACCTCATATTGTGAAAAGAGAAAATTAGTTCTAAATCATGTTGATGCTTTTTAACTCACTGATTTTTTTTTGTTTGTTTTCCAAGGATAAAAGATTGAGAAAGCAAAGCCAAATTCAGAAAGACTAACATTGGAATCTGACCCTCACAATGATTCTGCCCTGTATCTGCTCTTTTCTATTCAAGTTTTACTATGATTACCATGTACCATTCTAATACCATGGAGATGGCTGCAGATACTTTCGGTCTGGAGGGGCTAGAAACATGTTCCTGGATCACTTGTGAATGACTGTGGCTCATTTGTTTCCATGTTGATCTAGCGTGAAAAATGAAAATACCAAATACCAGTAACTTTGTAATGAATCTCCTTTTGTAGCTGAAAACACATACCATAGTGCTTAAGATTGTACTCTGTCTTAATTAAGAAGAGGAATAAAACCCTACACAATCTATTTTAAACTAAAAATACAATTAGAGCTGTTTATGTGTTAGGGTAGTATATACACTGTAAAATAAAAGGGCTATGGAAAATACAGAAATTGATCTCTCATGTTTAAAAACGCGGAAAAATCGAAAAAAAATAAACCAAAATGGATTGTTTATAATCTAGTTTATGTATGGAGAATTGCAAAGTAGAAAAGTTTTACATGCCCAAAGCCAAAGAATGGACTGGGGACACAGCTAAGGGTAGCTAATAAAGATTCCACAAAAACTTATTCTTTTAGAATATGTCTTTTCTGGGACATAGAGTAATGTATTTTTACAACATTATATAGGTAAAAAGAGCTTTTAACATTTGTCTGGGAATTGAACCAGCATAAGTCAAAGCATGGTTTTAAAGAAAACCAGCATGAAAATAGAAAACTATATATTTTTGCTTCCCAGGGGGTGAGTTTCCTTAATGAGATTAAGATAAAATATAAACTTTTTAAAAGTTTTTTCTTTAGCTATGCATCATTTTGGGTAAAGTATTCAAATACTATGGTTATAAGCATCTCAGAAGATGTGGCAAAGACAGCAATTTCACTGTAGGAAATTCACTGTAAATTCAGAAAGCTCAAATAATTGAAATATGGGAATTATGGTAGACAGAGTAGACAAATTCCTGTAATTATGGAATTATTCTGAAGAGTAAGATCAAGGACTAGATTTACTAGGAATACAAACCTAAGGATAAAGCCCTAGCACTATTTGGTTACATAGTATTTAATTGTGAAATGAATTCCTATTTCTTGCTGCTGATGGCTGGCTACAGGGCAAATTATAAAGAAGGAGCAGCATATGAAAGGGAGTGTTTTACACAGCTAAATGAGCTGCACTGTTGGTGCTACAGAATTAGTATATCTAGCCTGATGCAATATGGACATTCTGCTGCATAAAAAAACCTTTCAGAGATTAAAATATTGATATTTAATAAATGCATCAAAATGCCAGCAAAGAATATACAAAAACATATTTTATGTTAAAATTTGTGATAAACAAAAGGTCAGTTGGCATACTTTTTGTGCCAGATTTATTGCTAACATGCTGTGCTTCTTACAAAATAAATAGAATGTTTCTATCTTTGAGTCCAATTTTGCTTGCAAATCCTTTATAAAACACTTTATTTCAGTGGTCATCACAGATAGGAATTTTGATATTTCATCTGCTTACTCACACTGAAGATAGAGCTCTTTTATGGTCCCTACAGAAAAAGAAAATTCAAAGGGGAATGATCCATCATACCAATATAGTTAATAAACTACCAAGCTCAACCTCTCCTTTCTTTCATTCAGATGTTTAGACATTAATAATTGGAAAACTGGTACTTAAAATTGTGGAGAGCCATGGACTACCCATTGATCTGCATTTCCTCTGTGAAGTAGAAGGACAGCATCAGTGATAAGTTATTCCTTTATTAATCAGAGTTCCTAACCTTCATTTCTCACATCCTATTCTCTTTGTAGATTAGGTGAAAATTCATGTAACCCTCTACAGCTGTAGAAAAAAGCATACACAAATCAGAAGTTATGTATAAATCATTCAACTGTAAAATTTTTAAGAGAAAAACTGTCAATTTATTTAGCGTTTATTTCAACCTCACTAAGTGGTTCTGATATGTTATTTGAAGCTGAAAGCCAAATTGTGAAGTTAAGAATTAAGCGAGGAATTCAGACAGGAATTCCAAACTTCCATTTTACCAAACAACTTGTTTTATATAAATAAATGTGCTTCTTTATACGCTGGGATCATTTCTTGGGTCTGAGATGGAATTTTGTAACCTAAGTGTAATCCAGAATGTAGAGTGAGACTAAGGAATTGGGAATCAGAGTCACAACACTCCATAATCCTTCACTGTGGTGGTTACAAGATGGATTTAGGAGATTGTTCACTGCTCCTTTTTTCCCTCCTTCTGCTGTGGTTGGAACACTAATGTATTTCAAACCCTCTGAGCTTTCATATAATTGAGTGATATTCCACTAACCAGTCGTAAGTAAAATGTGAGAGCTTTTTTGAGGAGTTACTGACTTCAGGGACATCCTTATTCTTTCAACAGTAAATATGCTGAGAACATCTACACTGAGCTGTCTTTATGCCATGTTTTAAAATAACCACCTGGAAGTTGTTTATATTGTCAGAGGAATTCTTAAGCCTAAACAGCTGACACAAGGAGAAGGTTTCTTGTGTTTTGTGTCATTTTCAAAATAAATTGTAAGTGTAAAATGATAGAAAGTTATATTAGTTTAATCTCAAGCAAATAGATTTTCTCTTTTCCACAATATAGCTGGTGAATATAGTAATTGCAACTTGAACAAGTAATAATTAGCAATTCATTCAAAAAACTGGGAAGAAAATCTCTTTCTGAATAGCAAGATTTTTGAGGCATAAAAGTGCATGCATGCTTGATTTTTTCTTTTTAATTACGCTCTTTTCCTTCCATAAATATATTTCTATTGATACTGGTTTAAACCATGTGTCATGACAGTTCTTCAGATCCAGTCCTCCACGTTTGCTGTATAATTCATCACCTATGAGGCTAATTATGGGATTCACTGTTTTAGACCCTATTCTCTTGTGAGGAGAATAAATGTAAACATACATTGCTGCTTGGTCTTACTAAGACCAAGATTCAGACAAATCAGATTAATCACCTCCACAGGTAAAATCTAATTAAAATTATTTTAAACACTTAAGATACGAAGCAAACACACATAAATTTAAGCATATTTAAACACATGCAGACTATCTCATGCAGAATTAAAATGACTTTAGAAGGGCTCTAGTTTATTATTCAACAGAGTGAACTGCAACTGGGCAGTTACTTTAAATAATAAATATCTCATATTTATGAGTAGAGATTGTGGTGCTGGTGTGGATGTTAAGGGAGCTGAAGGAAGCCCAGCAGAGCTCTCTCAGCCTTTATTCTCCAGTGTCCTGCTTGCCCAGCTGAGCTGTGTGGTGAGGCTGCAGTGAAGTGGTTTCTGCATCTTGATAGGTAACTACCAGCTTTAAGGTAACCTCAGAATATTTCTTAACATTCGTAGGATTCTCCCTTAATACTGATTTTTTGTGCCTTAATCATTAGTACTCCTTTCAGCTGTTCTGAAAGATTGTCCAGGTGAGATGTCCTGATGGAATAAGATTACATGTGTGTTGTAAGAGGCATAATTTAAATGAAAACTTTATTTCTTTTAAGAATCGGTATACTGGTTCATCTCTTCTTACTATATTATTTAAATGCCTCAAAAGCTCAATATCTTTTCATAAGTAAATCAGAAATTTCAGTATAAAGTTGAAGAGAAAATATAAGCAGATAAATTTGCACTGTAAGGGATTTTCAGAATTGTGGTTTTTTTAGAACTGAGCTGCCTTTGGGGTATCACTGGGGAAGTTTAATCCCAGAAAAGACAGGCATGCAAAATTTGACTTGTTTGTGCTTTTTCTTTCTTCCCCATAACCTTCATAATAGAAATAGAGACATCATGATAAATGAGCATGTAGTCCAGAATAGCACATTTTGTGTATCAGTTCTGTTGAAACATTCATGTTATAAATATTTAGTGATGAAATAAGAGAGGGGTTCAGGAGTGTTCAGTTTTTAAGGAGGCTTTAGAAGACTTATTCTAAAATTATTAAATTATAAACTGGAAATAATTTTTTTTTCGAGTCTCCAAAAGGTGCCCTATTTTGTTCAACTACATCAAAAAGATCTTTCAGATGATTTTCTGAGAAAGGTTATGAACTGTTACATTGTGATATTACATATTTTCTGTTTGAACCGATTCAAGTAACAAGCAAGTATTTCTGACTCAGCTGTAGAGCTCCATTCCCTAGAGATGCTGTTGTTCCCAGTGGGACCTGTCACAGTTGGAATGTTATCCCGCCCACAGAGGATTAATTTAGAACATAAAAGAGAATGTGTCTTGTCTGTGGCCATGGCCACTGCAGGACAACCAACATTGTCAGTTCAGTGGTTACATCCACATCGTTTGTAAATACTTCTGTATGATGCTTCTCATCCACTTTCACTTATGATGTTCTTATTTTTTACTTTATCCCAGTTCACACTTTTTCTTCCATGGGTGATTGTTCTTCATTTCAGTGTTTCAGAAAAAGGGTAATTTCATTTGTATTGTTACCTTGAAGATACAATCCATGTCCTGGAGTTTTCAGGTTCTGTAGAGACTACTCTGTTCCTTTATCTCTCAGTTTTCCTCACACATTTTATCCTCTTTATCCTTTTTGGTTTCTATTCTTTGCATTTGGTCTAACTCTTCTGTAGTTTTTATAAACTATGCAACCAAGCATCACAAAGACTTACACTTAATAAAATTCAGGAATAAGTCTCCAAACACCAGATCTCTGCAGTCAAGCTTAAAGATCCTCAACCTCACTGGGAATACCAGTCCTCAATACAAATTGATCTGTATCCATGGCATTTTCAGCCCCTGACTGTTAAACAAATTTCATCAAAATGCAATGGAAGACCTCTGAAGCAAAGTGCAATGCTTTTTCAAGTGCCTGTGCTACTCTGAGACAACAGTTTAACTAAAAATTTATATGGGAAGGATAGAACAGTGCTGACATCTATGCTGTCAGGTGAAACCTGTGAGGTACCTTCCTGAGGAGAAGTTTTGTTCCTTACCACTGGATTTCCATGTAAACTACTGTGATGAGATAAGCAGAACATACTTATACACTTCTGACATTTTTCTCCCTAATTTAAATGCTGATGTGTTAAATCATATGTCAGTAAGAACAGAATAAAAAAAAAGCAGGAGTATTTTCAAAGTATGTAAGTACTGGCTAAACATTTATCTTGCATCAATATGTTTGGTAAGTGTTTCAGTGAAATATATTTGCAGCCAAATAATGATATAGCTTAAAAGTTCTTTTGGGGGGTTTTATATCTTTTTGTTTTGCCTTAGGATTTAGTGGAAATATGAGGACTTTATATGAAAACATTTTGAGAACCAGCCAAATGTGTCACTGGATATAAACAAAGTCCCAGCAAATTCCACAAAACGTTGGTGTTTTTCCTGAACTTTAGGCAATATTATGTGTACATTTTTCTTTCAATAGTTATGAAAGTAACTGTAAGACTCATTTGTAACTATGACATATTTCCATGGGTTTTCCTAGGTATTATGAAAGAAAATCGTTATTTTCAGAGGCAGAGCACTGACTGACATAAGTTGGGCCTTCTTTCCTAACTTCACTGGGGATTTTAATGTTTGTGTGAGATTAAAGAGTGACAGTTGAGTTTTTAAATTTATATTAAGTTTTATTTTAATGACAGATTTTCTTAGTAGTTATAGCTGAAAATATGTATAATTATATACATTTTGCTTGCAATTATTCTGATCATAAGTTGTTGGAAAATGCAGTTTTCCAGCATAACTCGTGCTAACTGGGTGAGCCTGAGCAAGGCTTTAACATGGTCAGGCCTCAGTAAGATTCCAACAAGCTGCAGTGGTTTGTTTGCCTGAGAATGTTCTGTGGGAAGAATGCCATGAGAAAGATTAGGAGTCAGAAGTGTTATGAGAAAGGAATAAGGGAGTTAGCAGGAGGATCCCTGAATGTGTGAGAACAGCTGCAGGTGTGTGTGTGTATCTATAATTAGAAATATCTGTAACAGTATATAAGTCTCTCGTTTAGTGAAATAAAATGGAGCTTACTTTATATCTCATATTGAGAGTGCTGTGAGTTTCCCTCTCGCCGCATCTCGTTAATAAGTATTTGATAAAATAATCTGAAGCACTTTGCATAATTGAAAACATTGCAGTTTTGTTCTCAGATCCTAAATTGTACCAACTTTCCTGAAATAATGCGCAAATACTGAAAGAAAATTTCTTTGCTTTATTCATTTTAACAGAAAAACAAAAGCCTGAGCCAGACAAGCAGTGGAGTAAAAATTAGTGTAGTGCAGAAGAATAAATTCACAAAATCCACAAGACTTCATCCAGTAAGCTGAAACACACACACAGAGGGTAGAATACCTGCTTTTTGCTCATTGTATGCATTAAAGCTTATGAAGACAGTTATTAAACAAAAATAAAATTCTGGATTCATATAGAAGATTTGATATTTGACTCACAGAAAACACATACTGAAAATATAGATATTTTTTAAGTGTTACTTGATTGTCAGTATATCTGGTTTTATTACATGTTAGTGTTTTTTGAATTTCATTTTAAAGTGACAATTACTTTTGCTTTTTAACCAATCTCAACAGATTCCACTGATAGTGGAAATAACATTAAAGACCTGTAAACTGAGAAAATAGACTAACAATATCAAATTGTATGAAGGTCTCCAAGTGCTTTTCTTATTCTGACAGATGGGGAAGGTAAGCAAAAAGATAGAAAGCCTGAAATTAGAAATTTGATCATTTACATTCCAGCCAGGGATTCATAAATTATGGAATCACGACAATTATAAATATGTACCCACCTTTTCTTTCCTCCTAAGCACAAAACAAAGTGAGAATAAGGAGTAAAGACTTTCCTTCCACTTCATAATCTGCAATGTATTCAAAGGAGAATACAGTGCCATATAATTGCAATTGTCAGTGGGGTTTGCAGAATATTAATTACTGCTTTTTAAATTGTTAACCATCAGTGAGTCATAGGACATGTCTACTTGAAATTATTCAACCTGAAAATACTAAATTAAAAGATATAGACTATTAAAATAATAGTGGGGATAGAGAGAAACCTAATTCCTTTTCTATGGCAACTTAGAATTTACTGACAATAATGGAAATAGCTGGAAATTTCTACGTTTTTCATGAGCATGTAGGCAAAGCAAAATGCCTATGACAGGGTGATTATGGGATTTAGGTCAGGTTTGGTGACTAATATTAATGCTGTGAGGATGAACAGTCTGCCTGACTCGAGGAGAACATGCTTTATGTTTCATAATGTTTAGTTTAGCAAAGTAAGTAAAATCCATGGCATTTCTCTTATTCTGCTGAGTAATCCAAACATATAAATAAAGAATAAAAAAGCCTTCAGGTCTGTGTACCCCCTGATCCTGAAACGAAGTGATTTAAGTGAAAACAAAGAAACAAAACTTAGCATTTTGTCTTTATGAAAAGCTGATGTGAAGCAAACCTCTTGAGACACTTTAGATTAGCAGTTATTGATCCAGTGTGCAGCCACTACTGTTCAGAGGGATGCACATGTTTGATCGGTGTGCAAATGTAATGTACAGAGTAAATACCTAAGGAAAATTAAATTTGCTCTGTAATTAAACAGGACATTCTTTTCTCACCTTCTTACTTCTCAGTCCCTGGCACAGAGATTAGTGCTTAACTGCTGATTCACCTCAAGTCAGTTTTCATTCATTTTGGGCCAAACCAGTGAGCAGATTTCAAGGCAAACAGCAGGGAAAAGATGCAGATTTACCCAGCTTAAAAGCAATCATTCCAGCAGCAGTTTGTTGGGAAGGTCTGGCACATGTTACAGACATTGAGCCCTGGCAGGGATTTTGTACAGGGTGTCACTCTTGCCTTTCCCAGGACTTCCCAACCCAGCTGAGGAATGTGAGTTTTGGGCAGGGCACAGCTGGTCCTGGTGCAGAGGGAGCCCTGGATTGCTGGGGTGGGGCCTCCCAGGACAGGATGAGGCTTTCCTGGGGTCATGCAAAGTCTAAATTCAGGCATCCAAAACAAAAGTGAGTGAAAGGAGGAAAGAAACTCTTCTGTGCTGTCAATGAGAGCTTCCTACCCTAAGTAATCATGCAGCCAGTGTGTTCATATCCTCACCCTCTGTGTGCATAATACCGATGACAATCTGGTACACTGGATATTGACACTATTAATAATGAAATATTATTAATTGCAGCCCTCTTGCTCTCTTGCCCTACTTTCCCTGGTCTGATTTCAGCAATTCTGTATTGTTGCTGCATTGTCTCCCTGTTTTCCAAAGCAAAACCCAGCCCATCTCTGTAGGGTTACCATGGAGCTCCATGAACTCCTTTCCCACAGGAGGGAAAAGCTGTAAGAGAGTCCTGTCTTCCTTCCTCTCTCCTGCAGGCACTAACACATCCCTCTGAAGTGTGACTGGGAGGGGAGATATGTGGGTCCTGGGAGAGGAGCCATGGGGAACAGGGAACACGGGGAGAGTGCTGTGAGGAAATGCACAAGGTTTAAATGGACTGAAAAGCCCAGGGAGCAATCTTGGCCCTTTTCATGGGAAGCGAGTTGGAACAAGGAGTTATGGGAGACATCCTTCCAATCCCACTGGAATGCTGAGAGAGAAACTTGAGCAAGAGGAGGAAAAGCAGGGAGGATGGTGTTCAGGAGGGTGGGTCTGAAGAGGAGACCCAAACAGACATTGGGGCCAAAGGGATGAGGCTGGTGTTAGTGGGTGAGCATGGAATAGTGCCTGGAAGGGTAGGTATGAGCAGGAGCACAGCTACTGGACCTAGTTTTGGGAAATCAGATGCAGGAATGGGGCATCTGGGCATGTGAACATGGATCAAGAAATCTGTAACAAAACCAGAGGAACGACTGGATAAGAAAATGGGAGAAACTAGGAGATGGGATGTGTATAAAAGTGGTACTTGGATGAAGCACGTAGAACAGAATGCCTGAGTCTGAGGCAAGGAGTGGAGACTTGAGTGAAAAGTCAGAGAGAATAGGTAGAAGAGTTTATTTATATTTGAGGACAAGTCCACATTTAACCATTCCTCTGATGTCAGAAGATAGACATACTTTTCAAGCAATGTCTCACTATGTAGTTAGGAGACAGTAAATTGTTACCATTTTCAGTTATTCTGTTTCATATATCTGTCAATAATAATTTATATTTTTAGTCATGATTAATTTTAAGTATTTTTGTCCAACTCTTTGCTATTAAAATAATAGAAATTGAATGTATAAAATATACTAAAATAACACATTTAATGCTGATTGAATTAATAGTATAGAAATACAAGAAGTCATTAGGAAGTTCACAGCTTTGGTTGTGCTTCATTTGCATATTTAGTATAAATATTTAATAAAAGCACTAAATCTGTACAGATCTGCTCTGTATGGTCAGTATGGTCTAATTTGAGCTGAGCCTGCATGCAGGAGCAAGAAGAAATATGTTAGGAGAAGGCATTTTTTGAGTACATGACTACAATAAGAAGTTCTTCAGCTAAAAAAAAAAAAAAAAAAAAAAAAAGGAACTAAACTAGTTATAGGGCTATGGGCTTATATTCATGATTGATATTGAAAATTAGTACCAAAAAAACCCAAAACAATAAAGATTGTCAAAGAAATCAAATGTTGCCCTGCAAAGCTAGATTTTGTCTCTCTGCCATGTGAACAGCTATGTGAAGTACTATGTGAACAGCTTCTCAGAGCCACCATTTTCCTGTGTAATGATGAATGAGTTTTTATTTTCAAGTTTTGAACTTCCGGTTCCGAAGTCTGATTAGAAACCAGTGGGAACATATCACTGAAAATATCAAGTGCTTGTTGTAAATTTGGACACCTGAAATTAGAAGACACTTCTAATTTCCTTTCTGTGGTTCTATTTCTCTTCTGTGGAATGGGATAGTAATGAACTCTTGTCTCATAATGGTGCAGAAATTAATTTATTGATAGCTATGTAGAGTCAAAAAATCTGATGAGATTTTGCAATTTGTTTCCATAAAATGCTTTGAAGGGTCTAACAATGAAGAGGAAAGAGGATAGCGAGTAATTTGTCATTAAACAAGTATCACCCATTGTCTGATTGAATGCAGCAGGGATTCTAGGGGAAAAATATATTATCATGTCAATAAAACATGCATGTGCAAAAGGGTTAGAATATCCAGGACTCAGTTAGTTTAGCAATAGTCTAAGTGTTTTTTTAGAATAGTTGGTTGGTATCTAATAGGTGTATCTTTACTCAGTTTGCGTTCAATGGAGAAAAATTTAATTTCTCCTTTATGCAGGCAGAACTAAAGGCACAAATAAGCAGATACATATGTACCACAGGGAGCTGGGTGTACATCCTTAGTCCATTGACATCCATTGGAAACTTGAAGCAAGTTAGTAGTAAAAGGATTTCACTCCAAGAGATTTTTATTTATTTTTCTTCACTGATTTTAGACACCAGAATTATATATTTTGTGTTTTAATTAAATAAAGAAGACTGCATCATGCTGGTCAAGTAAAAAATCCTCTTTTTTTATGTTTTAAGGTTTTCGATTGTTAATAATTTCTAATTCCAGTTAAAAATACCTATCCTTATATATATTTCTCTAGCTTTAAAATACAGGTAGAGTTATTTTCCTTGATAACCTACACTGCAGAATGGGCAGGGACTTAAAAATCACTGGAACATACTGTAAATATTTGAACCACATGTACATTTAAAAAAAAAAATTGCATAATAGATATTTCAAGCCTGATTCTGGAAATTCTAGTATATAAGTTTGGGGTTTTTTTAACCAACAGCCATTTCAATTTTAACATAGACCTGCCTTAGCTACATGCTTCCTATCTCCCTCCTTTCCATTAGCCTCACCTGGTGTGACTTTTGGCCAACTCTAGGAGCTGGTTTGCCCCCTCTAAATTTCATGTTTCACCTGACTTTTCTGTTCTTCACCAGCTACGTTTGAATGCTTTCATTTTATGAATTATTTTTGTTTAACAAAAGATAATACACTAATTATTATGCCTGTTTTAATTACATATCAGAGAAATTTGTCAGGGTACAGCATTAAGCCCCACATGGCAAGTAACAGGGGTTGAGATACAACGATGGAGATCACAGTATCAAATATCATCAAATATCAAATATCATCAAATGGCAATATGATTTTGGGAATCATATGCGTTCAGCACTTCAGTGTTCTAGTTAATTATTTAAGAGAGGGAAGAGGAAGATGAAATGCAGCTAAAAGTGCCAATTTCTTCACTGCCTTGGCTGCAGAACAGTAGTCAGTAATCTAACAATACAAACTTCTATTTGCAAAATATGCAATTGGTCTGAATCTTCTTTTTCTTGTCCTTACCTCACCCATTCATTTCCTTTCACCTAGAAACCAAAGACCTGAAATAAACTCTTCCTTCCGTTTACATAGTCTGACAGCTTTCAACAATGAGATGACAGGTTTGGTGGTTGAGGGGAGAAGAGTGAGTGTTATTTATCTTGACTTCAGCAAGACTTTTGAGGCTGCCTCTCAGCATCATCATAGACAGGCTAATCAAGTGTGGCTTAAACGAGTGGGCAGTGAGGTGGGCTGAAAACTGTCTGAACATCTGTGTCCAGAGCTTTGTGAAGAGTGGTATGACATTCAACAAAAGGAAGTGTCAAGTCCTGCCTGTGGGGAGGAACAACCCCAGCCAACAGTGGAGGCTAGAAGGTGGCTGGAAGGCATCTCTGCAAATACTTGATGGGAAAGGATGCAGAGGGAACTAGGCTCTTCTCAGTGGTGCCTTCTGACAGGGCAGATGCCAGTAGACACAAAACAAAACCAATGAGATTCCTTGTGGACACAAAAGGTGCTTTTATACTGTGAGGATAAACAGTGGGACAGGTATCCCAGAGAGGCTGTGGAGTCTCCATCACTGGAGAGTTTGAAATCCCAGCCCAGAACACAGCCTGGACACTGCTCTGGGCCCAGGGTTGGGCTAAGCTATCCATGAAGTTGTCTCTGTGACATGGACTTCAGATATGCCTTGTATTATGTCTCTGTGAAAGATTGATCAGAACTGAGGCAGTATCATCTCCCTGTTAAAAATGTCTTTCTCACCCACAATGCTTAATTTTCCTCCCTTTTGGAAGGTTACACCTGCATGCCTTTTGTTTTCTTGTTTTCTTGCCATGTTGTTCTTGGTTGTCAGCAAAAAAAGAGGTCACAGATTTTCAAATGACCACAGGAGGCCTATTGAAATGATTGTTTTTGGAGGTCACATGTCACTTCACTACTGGTTAGTTCATCTCTCTATTGTGTCCTGCCCGGTGAAGACAACGGATTTAGTTTTTCTTTGCCTTTGAGTTTGTATGTGCACCATGTAAGTAAAACTTTCTTGAAAAATCAAGTAAGGTTTGCTGCAAATTTTCTTTGCCTTTATTATCATATCAAAAACTCCAGGCAAAAAATACTCCAGAAAAAAATACAGAAAGGAGAAGAAGCCAATTTCTCTGTGCATTCAGAGTCATGTGTTGAGTGTGCATTTATACAAGCTTGGAGCAGAAACTGAGTGTGCAGGCAGGTATGACACTGTGCATCACTTCATTTTTAAGCAGTTTTCCTGAGAGATTTTCTAAGAATGTTTTGTATTTAAAGAAGGAACAATCAAAAGGTTTTCAGACCAGGTACTAAACAGTTAATGGAATATACTCGTTATGTCTTATTTCTAGAAAAACAAATTCAAGGAAAGTTTTGCCCTATTATCTGTCATGAATAAGTTGAAAAGCAATCATTATTCTAACCTGCAGTTAAAAACTAATGTTTCATCTCACTTTGCATTCTTCTTAAAAGGATATGAGATATTGTAGCTTTAGATTTTTTGAAGGCATTGTTTGGTGAGGGTTTTTTTTTTTCTCTTTTCTATTTTCACTTTTTTTCCCTACTTGTACAGCACAGTGAAGAGGGAAACTATTACATTTACTGATAAATCATAGAAATACCATTTATATTTAGGGTTCAGGAGTAATAGCTCAGCCATTCTGGCCTTGATATCACCTGTTTTTCTAGCTGCTATTAAAATGCCAACATTTGCTGTCAATGGCCCCAGAATCATACTTGCAGTATTTCTCAATAACAAAATTAAAAAATAACAATAGTATTTCAGATAATGTAGTACTTAAATTGTTAGGAAAATTCAGCTATAATTGATACAGTCAAGATTCATGAAAATCATAAAAGACTAGGGAACAGTAATCAGAAAAGATCAGATTATTATATCAAATTATTATCAGATTAATACATATATGGTTAGAATTCAAGTTATTTGCATCTTACTAACTTTCTTTTTTTAAAATCAGTAATAGGTTTGGGTTAGAAAAAAGATATAACGTTAAGAGATTCAGTCTTTCTGCTGTGTTGCCTGAGGTTTTGAATTATAGGACACTGCCACTTTTGGAAGATTTTTTCCTAATTTTCACTGTAAGCATTAATTTTTACCTGAAAATTATTCTTTATGAAGCCATAAAAAAAGCCTTTAGTAATATTTTACTGAAATGTAACATTTATTCCAATGAGATAAAGAGGAGACAAGAGTGACAAAAAATGAGGTGTGTCTTTTTGAAGGCAATCAGCATTATATTTACAATTTACTCACGATGACAATTTTTTTGTGATTTATTTTATGTTTAATTTCAACTCTTATAATCAGATGTAAAGCTGAGCAAAAAGCATAGGAATAGAAATGAGGAAGTCTATCATGACACACAGCTATCCTGAGACACCCCAAAACCCTTTTCCTCTGCAGAATTGGTGCTGTTCATATTAATGTCATATGAACTGTTTTAACCTGATTTCAGTGGAAACAGAATGGAGCCCTTAGTCTGAAAGATCTCAAACACCTGTGTTTTCATGCTGTGTCTAACCAGTAATTACTGCAGGTCAGAGGGTAAAAAAATATTTCTATATTGGCACTTTAACATTAGAGTAGATTTTGTTTGCTTGTTTTTCAAGCTAATTATAAGCATCAGAGTGTTCACTGCAGGTTTTCCAACTTGATAGAATTGTTTCATACCCTCCAGCACATGCATGTTTAGCTCTGCAAAGATAATATGAACAAACCTTTGCTGCCTATTGTGTGAGCATTACCCATTGACTAACATCAGTTTCTATCATTCAGTATAGAAATTCATTTCTCTTCATGAAATATGTTCTTCAAGCAATGAGATTATCTTGTCCATGGCACTTTACTAAAAAAACTGGATGTGCTGTAATTGTTCTGCATGACAAATTGGGGGTTCATATTTTGTAAATAACTGTCTTTCTCATTTGGGCATTACCTGCTTTTTGCATGTTTGTCAGAGTGCCATACACTCCAGCCAGGTTCTTTTAGATATTCCACATGTGGAGGAATATCTGATTTACCTATATGAGGACATTTAATGTTCTATGGGATTTCTAATTTAGAGGGACAGTACAAAATAGAACACAATAGAAATGTAAGTTACACTTTTAAAGCTCAGCACTATATCCACTCCAGTCACAAATCTAAAATATTCTCACCATCACCATGCTAGGCATCCCCCCTCCACAGGAAGGCATCTCTGTTGGTTGAAGCCAGCTGTCGAGCTCCTCACTGACAGTGGAGTCAAACACTGACACACAAGGTGATAGTAGGCATCAGCAATTTAATTAGCTCCTGGTACACCTTTTTATGCTCTTTCTGCATATGCATAACAGGTGTTCCTTATTGCATTACCCTTGGTGAGTAAACTATCCACATGTGCCTTTTCTAATTAGTCCTACAGGTCTGCATTCTCTCCTTCATTCTCTAACAAAGTTGTTTACCTCTCTTGTTTGGGGCACAGCTGTAGCTTATTTAGGTCTAGGCTGCCCTCAGCCTTTTCCTATCTTACCATAGTTCAGAATTCTTTTGTTAATTTTTCAGATTTTGCACTCTTTATTGGGCTAAGCTACAGCTTCTCTTCTTTAGGTATTCAGTCTCCCCCATGCAGATCTGTCCAGCTCAGGGAGACAGTCCCACTCTACTAATGAACTCAGGGAGAAACTTTTGAAATGCCTGTTGGTCCTCTCATCTGTTGATAGCTGTTCACCTGAAACAGAGGCCACCCTCTGGTCTCCTTGGTGCTAAGTCAGCTTTTATATAAAAGCTTTGGTCAGTCAAACCCTGCATTATCTCCCAAGCTTCACGGAACATCTCTTTGCCCATATCCTCTGAGCCTCCTTCCATTGTAGGGGTTTATTGGTCAGTCATGTTTTCAGAAAGGGGTTTTGGTTATGAACTCTGTCTGACAAGGAAGTCACATAACATTTTGCAGTGGACTGTAAGAAGAAAACCCTAATAATCCAGAGAAAAGCAGACTGGCTTCTATTCATGTCAGCCCTGTGGACATAATTTGCAGATCCAGAGCAGTTCTTACATGGCAGTTGCAGTGTAAGTGATGATTTCCCACATCTCCTCAGAACAATCTTCTGCTGCAATGTATTCTTTCTCCTCTTCTTTCTCTGTACACAAAGACATACACACCCGTACAAGTGCATGTATAAAAATAGATGACCCAAAAACCTCTCTACTCTAATTTCTACTTCAGCTTGACGTGTATTGTATGTGCTTCAGCTTGACTCGTGCATATTATTTCATAAGAAAAAAAAATTTTAGTAGCTAAAACCACTTAGAAATTGTTGTGAATATTTTTTGTTCTTTCCAAGTGACTTTATAAGAAGAGTGACTTGAAGGAAAGGTTCACTTCATAGTGTTAAGGTTTCCCTTTTTGGATTAACAATAGACAATATACTCTCCGTGAAAATGTGCATTTATTACTTGTGAAACAAACATTCTGTTAATACAGTTTCTAGCTGCAGAGAATCACTGTCTGTGTCTGTGTATGCACGTGTGTGTCACCTTTTCCCTCTTTAAGGTGTCTTGCTATTCTGAAATAATGCAAATTCTCTTTGCTTGTTTGCCAAGAGGGTTGGTGGTATTGAGCTATATCAGAATGTCAGTGACTGCTTCTCTTCTCATTAATATAATTGGAAGTAGGTTACATCAGATACTCTCAAGGCACGAAGTAGACATGCTAAAAAAATGCACGTGCTATTTTCAGAACTTGTCTCCCACGGTGGGAATGTGGAATATTTCTGAGTTATGAGGTGAAACAGATTGCTTATTTCTACTCTGCCATTTTTTCCCCTTTCCTTTTTATTCATTTCCCCATCCAATGTGTTTGCCCAAGCTCCAGAAGTGAGCAGAGAAAAGACAAAGAATAAATAATCAACATTCATTCCTATTACATGCTAGTATTTTTCTCCAGGTTAAGTGGAAGTTTTAAGGGACATTAGATAACCAGACAACTCAAGACACAATCCTTGACAAATGATGCCACAATCAATTCACTTTTGCCAACAAATCAGAGGGATGTCCCAAGTTGAGGTGTCAGCTGTTAGACTTTTTTTGTTGAACCTGTGACGCGATAATTTGTGTGAAAATAGGAAGAATCCTGCAATATTTTTTCATTGATGATGATAAATGAAATCTGTCATCCATGGAGAAACCTTTTAAATTTTATTATCTGACAATAAAACCACATTTTCTGTGGTGTAATATCTTAAATCTCTTTTTATGTATCAGTGTGGTTAACATTTTTGAATAAAAATTAATTTTGATGCTTTGTTACCCTTTGGGAAGTAGAACATCCCATCACACTTGTGAATTATTCATGCTTGTGGCAGCAGAATTTTTAATGTTAGTTTCTCTATATTCATAATCCTCGAGTAGACCCAACAATTGCATGGGGATTGAAGCTACAATATTTATTCCCCTTGTCACAGGTGGTCTTCAAACCTCTGTCTGTCAATGAGGGATCTAAGCCTGAGTCTCTCAGCCTCAGCATTACCATGTTCACTCACCAGAGATCACAGCCCTGGATCAAAAGAGCCACAGGCTCTACAATACTGGGGTTTTTGGTTTTGTTCTTGGATTTTTTTTTTGTTTTTTTGGTTTTATTTTTTTTTTTTAATGGGTTCAGGGTAAATTTCAGCATCTTCCTTTTTTTTGGGGGGGGGTGCTTTCCCATAGTCTTGCCACAGGGGAGAGTCTAAAAGTCTCAGCTTGAAAGTGAAGTCCTGAAAGAAACAGGATCAGAGACCTGTGCATGGAAAAATGTAGAACCTGAGATGTTTCCATGGGGCAGTTTTCTGTCAACCTAATTGACTGAGAAGAAATTATTATTATTAAATTGCTGGAGAGACTGAGGGCTCATAGGTCAAATGGACCTCAAGGTACCATTTCTGTGAAACAGGAACAGATGGAGGGTATCTGCCCTGGAAAGCTGCCAAAATCATAGTGCTAGTGATTGGCAGGCTCCTACTGAGAACAAATAGCTTGATAGCTGCCTAGATTTCACAAAAATTGCAATAAACAATGTGCTTTTATGATTAAAAAATAAAAGACCGAGAGTATTTTGATGTTGAAATAGAACCTACAAAATTATTTCACACCATCTCTCAAAAAAGCTGTTTATTTCTACTTCTGGAAAAACAAAGGATAAATTCTTACTGTTGGTAGAGGCATTTATAATTACACCAAATTAAAGCCATCTCTAATGTTACAACTAACTTTTTCATTAATGCTTCCTAAATGTGTTTAACAATGCCAGCAATGTTCTTCTAGACATAGACCTAAAATGCTAGTAATTTTCAGATAATTTTGAAAAAATCCTCCATAAGGTTAAACAATTATTAGATACTTGAATGTTATTTCTTCTTCTTCTTTTTTTTTTTTACTTATTTTGTGACCTTGATCTGTCTACTGAACAATATAATGGAGTTTTTATTCTAATTCTGCAGATTTTTTTAAAATAAAAAATACGTACTATCTATGTGGCAAACAGATGTAGGTTGAGAAATGGAAATAATGAGTTTCATTAAGCTGAATAACCCTTATATATCTTGATAAAAAAAAAGAAAAAAAACACTAATTGTGGGATTTGCTTTATAAATTTGGATTGAAAGGGGTGAAGCTGGGCAGTGACTCAGGAAAGAATTTGCATAACAAAGATACAGCACTCGAAGGGAAATTCCTGTAAACAACATAGTAAAGTCAGAGTTAGGAATATACTAATTATTTTCCACACTTCATCAGTCCTTTGCAAAATAAACACTTCATTCTAAATAAGACACCACCTTGGGGATATGCCTGACCCTTGTAAAAGTGACAATGTGAAAATGCTGTGGATAGCAGCAATGACCACGGCGATGACAGTACATGTAAGTGTTCTTTTACCCTTTTATGTGTCAGTAAAACCCCAGAAAATAAGTTTAAATACTTCTACTCCAAGCAAAAATTTTTGTTAGCTGATATTTCTGGAAATTTTCTGTATACTGCACATGATCTTTTCCATATAACTTCTCTCTGTCATTAGATTAAGTAATCAGTAAAAGGGCTTTGTGTTATTTATTTTGGTTTTTTAATTTGTTTTTATCATGTTTTTATCCAATTTTGGTATGCTTATTAAAAGCAAATCCTTTGCTTAGACATAGAAATATCCCAATTAATAAGAAAATAGCAAGGATTACATAGGGGGCTGTCTTCTTAACTTGACTAATAATAAAGAAGATTAATTACAAGAGACTGAGGGAAAAGTGTGATCAACAATAATATTTAAAACTTTGTTTTGAATTAGTCTGCTTCCTTGGCTTTTGCCTGTAGACGGAGACAAAGTCCCCTAACAGAAGTTTTATTCCAGCTACTTCTGTATTCTTGCTACCCTCAGCCTAGAATTAGCACACCAAAAACCAATGAAAATTGCTGCTTAGCAGTGAAATCAAATATTAGCACCATCTTTTCCACCCTTTACTTTTGTGTGTTAGTTGTACTGAAGGACACTAAATCACAAGTTTGCTGCCCTTCTCTTAACTGCAACATATTCCATTTTTGCACTGTACATCTTCCCTATTTCTGTTTCCCACACCTTTTCACTTAGAGGGAAGACAGCTTTTTGGTCTCTGCAATTCAGTCTTTAGGTGTTGTGGTTTGTGATAATTTATATTCTATTCTTGCTTCCACTGCAAGTCACTCCTGTTTACTCTGGGATTTTTTGATCTGAAGCTCAGTCACTGTATAAGGAATTTTTAGCTTTACAGGTAAAAATTTGTTTACTTACTAGCCTAATACCAAACAACTTGAATGAAAATTCTGTTGTTTTGTTGTACTTTTCATATCCTTTTGTGAAGGAAAAATGAAGTTACATTCAAAGAATACCAATGGCCTTGTTCACCTTATTTGCCTTTTTTGTCTAGTACTATTCCTTTCTTACAGTGTTCTGGGGATAACAGGTTGGTTGACAGGACAGGTAATATACATTTTTTCGTAATATATCACAAGATTTCTTTCTCACCTAAATTTGTGTTAATGGGTAGGAGAAAACAGCAAAACCAGCATTCCTAAGCACTAAGGAATGCACAGGAATGTATTAAGGGCATTCCTACTAAGCCAAAATCCACCTGACTAGTAAACTTCTGAAAAATGAAAGTTTCACTGTCACAGAGGACAGAGATAAAGAAGAATATTTGGGTTTGCAGTTGGTGGTCACACTTCACAGGAAAGGTGGAAGATATATGACATATATATATAGAGAGAGGATATTCTAACTTCATAACCTGGAGAGAGGTCCTAGTATCTCTTCTATGAAAAAGTGAAAAGTCATCTGTAAGAAGGCATCCACTTGCATACATATTTAATGTTACCCTGCAGAGACCATGGAAACTCCTCTTCACTGGGCTGTGATTTTATGGGGAATACTTAAGTGGAACAAAATGTGTATCTCCGTGATTTAATCTTCACAAATATGAATATTGAATTACTCTTCGGTACTTCATTATTACAATTCCAAGAAATCTTTTCTAGCCATGCTGAATACATAAAAAAACTAAGGCTGTCAGTGAAAAGAGGTGATGACATTCTATATTTTTCACATTTAACTATTTTACAAGAATCTATTAATTGTCTCTGTCAGTTGTTAAAACAAGTAAGCAAGATGCCCTCTGCACGTCTATCAGGATGACTGGCCTAATCAGGCTCAGCAAATTCAATGAGTATTTTGCTAAGCTTAATTAAAATTCAGCCCTGCATTTGAGTAAGCCGCAGTGGTTTGGCAGACCTTCAAAGGGCTACACTGCAGCACAACAATAAAAGTGATAAAGGCACACAATAACAATAAATATAATGCAAATGTTCCCATTATTCACAAGTCAGGTATGAAGTTGCTCCTTTAACTATTTTCTGTTCTCTGTGGTGGTAAAATTCAAATTTTTGGACTTTTCATTTTCAATCTCTGCAAATGATATTCTTAGCCATATACATTTTATGGTTCTAATTAATTGAAATGAAATAATTCTAATAATTCAAGAACAATACTGGATATAAATTATTTCCAGTGCTGAGAGATCTGCACATGTTTTGTTTAGTAAAAATTTCAACAGGACATTTGCTTTGCAGTGGCAAAACTTCAGACCCCTGGGGGGTAACACCTCAGCTCGACCAGTTACTCCTTCAGGTATATTCTTCATTTAACTTTCTTGACTGTATGACCTCAGGTCTGGGTTTCTCCTAGCCTTATGTAAATTGCAGTTCTTCAACATTAGACATGAAATGGAGCCTTCCCTGCAGGTACTTCAGTTTTGATTTATAAACTAAAATTTTCCACCATCAGAAATACTTGTTTTCTTTTGTTACAAAATCTCTACCATTACCCACGTATCTTAAATATCTTTGGAATGCTTATTTGTCACCCCTCATGAAAAAAAAAAAAATATTAAGACCATATTATTTCTTCAGAATTAGAATTTCTTTTTGAAAAGAAAATGTTGTGGTCCCTTTGAATGGCGAATGCTCTGCATCACAAAAAATTTACAGCATACTCCTATGTCTTGTACATCATAATAGTTCCCTTACCCTTGTTCCATTAGCTTTGTATCCTGATATGGACCACTGATATTTTAATATTTTGTTTGCATTCTGAGCAAACACTACAGTGACAGTCAATCTTGGCTGAAGATTTTTTTTCCCTTCAAAAAGGCATTACTTTACATTACATATGTCATTCCCTATCTTCTGCAATAAAGTAAACTAACAGCTATGGTAACAGATTTTATAATGACAAACAAATCCATTTTTCAACAGCTAGAGAAGCAAAAGAGGAGGAAACAGCAAAAACTGAAGTAAATAGTGATTACTGTTGAACACTGTTTCTAAAATCAGATTTTTATCATAGGAAATAAACATTAGGATGTTTTAGAATGAAAAATGGTTTAGAGATAAACAATGAAAGATATATCACACAGTGAAAAGGCATTCCTAGCTAATGACATATTGTTTACTTTAATGTTTAGTATTTGCTGAAATTCATTATATCTGTACTGGCTTTTACAATCAGATTAATAATTTTTTGGCAAGATAAATCAAAATCCACCTAAATATATAAACCATAAGAAAATATACCTAACAGTAAGAAAAATTAGCTTTGTCTGAGATTAAAAATATTCTTCTTTAAAGTAATGAAATGTGCTGCTAATAATACTACTTTCACAACTGACAGAGAATAAAGTGGAGTCCTTATCTAGTTAGACTCCATAAACCTTGACAAATCAGTACAAGCAAGCATGAAGCTTCTTCCCATTGCCATGGGAGCAGATGACCTATCTGCCATTTTTTCATATCTCCTTTCTGCAAATCTAATCTGGACTTTGTTAAATGAAAACCTTGGCTTTTCTTCAACAGATTTGCAGAGAGCAGATCCTTTGCTAGTTAACTGTTCAGGTAATTTCTCCTGCCTCCTTTCAGCCTTGATGTTGTACAGTGAGAGAAATATTTCCAGAACTTTTAGCATATTCCCAGGCAATGGAGGAACAAAAGGAAACTGCAGAGCTTATGCTTTTTAAAAAAAATATTTTATGAAATTAATTTTATTATTTTGTTTTGAAGTATATGAAAGTATATTGTTAAATAAGGAAAATGACTAAGCATCCAAGCTGCTGAAAGATTGTGAGTACTGCCTACAAACTATGACTAAACATTTAATTAATATTAAAAGCTATTCTTTATAATTCAGTATTTTTTCCACAAGTCGTGACTCAGGATGCAAAGTTATGTAAATCTTTATAAATGAAGATTCTTTCTAACTATTTTCCCCAAACTTACTTCTGATAGCATGTACAATTAATCACTGTCAATAAAAGGATCACTTAGATGAAAGATTTTTTTCCATAAAAGTAAAGACTCAGAAAGAGTCAGGATTTTTTATAAATACTTACCTCAGTTCTCTTTGCACCTTGAGAAAGTGTGACTAATACAATAAATGTTAAAAATTGGACATAGTAAATTAGAATTTTATTGCAGATCCAATGACCTATTTTTAAACATCTATTTAAAAAAATTTTGTTATGGAATTAACATAGGCCTAAAATAACCTGTAATTTCCTGTTTCTCTGGGCATTAAAATAGTATTAGGTTGGATGCTCTGCTTGCTCCATAACAAAATGACTTTCAAACTTACATTAAGTATGCTGTGGTAAAATTTTAAAATAATGGAGTTCAAAGAATTTGAAAGATCATTCAAATAGTTTATTAACTATTTTCACATGTCAGAGTATGGAATGTAAAATTCCAGAGTAAAAATTCCTCATTCACAAATGTCTGTCTTCCTAAGTGCGAAATTCTTGAGTTTATCTAAAAATAGGATTTTTATTAAGTAATTACAGCATCAAGACCCTGCCTTTTACAAGCCAAAAAGGAGGCATTAGTGGAATTGAGGAACTGAGTTAGATCTAACCTTCAATACAGATGTAGTAAAACAGTCAGGTATGTACGTATCTATAATAGATAAACTGAGAGACAGTTGCATTTAATCAGACTTTTCCTCACACAAGACTCTAGCAGCAATACCACTGATGGACTTTCTGGATGATCCTCCTATATTGATCCTCTCCTTTCTAGAAGCAAGAAAGGCTTTTCATGTGCTGGTAGC
The DNA here is from genome assembly GCF_008360975.1 of Lichenostomus cassidix. NCBI lineage: Eukaryota > Metazoa > Chordata > Aves > Passeriformes > Meliphagidae > Lichenostomus > Lichenostomus cassidix. Next base: position 11,171,183 of record NC_139479.1, on the reverse strand, counting down.
AGTCATCAAAACTGCTGTATTAACCACAGAAATTACTCTTTTGTTTTCCATTTCAGTGCTCACAATTCCTTTCTCCTCTTTGCTTCTGTGTTTGCATCAGTTGTCACCTTGCAAAAGTTTTGGGGCTTTTTTACCAATCAGATGTTCAGGCTTTCCACAGTAATTCCATAAAATTATATATCCCAAAGCACTTTACCAGTTTGTGACAACTTTTCTTTCTTGGTCTGTTTTCACAAAAACGGTAGAAGTGATCCTCTCTAACCCTTCATGGTGCAGTTTTGTCTGGGATTAACACATATAACTTTTTTGCAAATTATGAAGAAAAAACAGCATAGAATTTATGGCTGAATTTTGTAGTATTCACAGGTATTATTTTAACTTTAATCTGAAGAGATCTTATTAGAAAAACTAAGTCTGAAACTAAATAAGAAATGGAGCAGAATTGAAGAATTATTTGATACCATGTGATACCTGTGACAGCATGAGGGAAGAAATGAATTTTTTGACTGGGTAAATGCTCTAGGTGCAGATAAACTTTAAACAATAGGGCTGCCACCATCAATAAGTTGTCGGCAAGCAAATTGTCACTCACAGCTGAAATTAGTATAAATCCTCAGTATGAAGAAACTTAAGTTATTTTGTAATCTTTGAACTCAAGAATATGTCAAACTGACCACATTAATTTATTTGTCCTTGTGCCTTCTATTTAGTGCTATCTTCTCGTGTCTGTACACTTGAAAAGAAATGATTGGGCTATTGGGCTCTAACCCTATAAATTTCTCCTGGTACATTTATTTAGGCAAAATGTGTTGTTAGACATGAAGTCTGTAGTCCTGTGGGGTAAGCAGCTAAAGAGTCATAAAAAAGGGCTTTGTCTTCTTACTTTGTTGGTCATGAAATTTATTATAAAATATATTTTTGAAAAATCTGGCTGATTGAAGTGGATTTTGATACATGAGATTAAAATGATGTATTTGAACTTTTTTCTTTTTGCAGTAGTTTCACAAACTGATAAGCTGGCATGTGTTCTTAGGCTGCTACGTTTCTGAAGTTATTATTTTCTTTTACAAAAGTAAATCAAAAAAGTCTTTCAAAGTTATGAGCCTGAGGAAAAGTGTCCAAGTATTGTTTCCATGCTTCACCCAGTAAAAAAATGACGTGGCTGTAAGATTATATGATTATAAAGATCCATCAATGGATTTTTTCTTCAGAAATAATAGCATTATTATAAAGTGCACATCCTGAATATCTCCTCAGAATCACCGTTGTTTGTGTGGAATCAGTCAAGGATAAATGTATCTTGTACAGATAAATGTACAAGGCAGGCTGTAAGTGGATCTCACTGGTTTAGGCAGCTAACTAACCCTTGCACATAAATGTGATGAACCAATCCTCCCAGTCAGTGCTGAGCTGATCCTAAATATGCTTCTTGGTCGGGAAACACAAAAGTCTGTCTTGTGGAGGTGGAAAAATGAGAGAAACTGACTGTTAGTGATTTGCACAAAGCTACATAGTAATCGAGACAAGGCTAGAGCTTCTGAATCTCTTATGATCAATTATGAAATTATAATAAATTTTATTAAATTATTAATATTGTTAAGTATAATTCTGTTTATATATTTATAAAATAGCTTCTTAAATTTTAAATTATGCCAGTCCTTCAGTTACAGCCTCCTGATATGGCTAGCTTGTGTGCAATAAAAAAATGCCAGGCATATAAATGTTGGATGCTTAACTATATCAAATTAACAACCTTCAAGAAGTGATTACAAGAAATTAATTTAATATTATATCTTTCCGGTAGACTGAAAAACTTTCATTAGCAAACATTGATTTATATGTTGAACTTCAGATTTTGCTGAGGAAACTTTTAGGAAAAGGTCTTTCATCCCCTTTTGCCTTCAAATCTTCCCTTAGTATTCTGATCATATTCAATTTTAATTGCCACGTTACAGTTTGCAAAGATGGTGTGCAGCTGTAAAATGCTGCACTTTATTGCAGCAAGAGGAATATTTATCTGAACAGATACATTACTGTTACTGTAAAGAATGGGCCTATTTTACTTTATCAGCAGCTGAGGGGAAGGTTAATGGCTATGATGTATCTTTTACGTTGTCTGTGAAACATGGAGTGCTCTGCACTGTTAAGATTTACAGTGTGGAAGACAAAGAGTGTGCTATTCCAAGCACTCCCTTAACAGCAGACTGTAAACTTGGGAATTAACTTCAAAACCCCTAAATATCTTAAAACAACACTAAGACTGGAAAAGAAAATAATTTCTTCACATAAATTCACACTTTTAAGCCAAAGTGCATGGAAAGACCTTATAAATTTTCCAGATGTCCTGAGCAAGCAAAGAATGCAAGTGACGAGGATGTTTTTAATATTCATTGTGTTCCCATCTGTAGTGCAGCAGAATACAGGAACAAAGTCATACAAAAATACTGTTCATTTTTGTGGGAAAAAGAGTCAATGCCTTCAGAGAGGACATAATGATCCTTTAGCTTGCTATTGGGAGGTCCAATCCATTCAGCAAGAAGGGACAGGTGGCAGCACCTGGATCTACATGGATATGGTGATAAAAATCAGGGATAAGGGACATCCTCAACTCTTGGGGTTTCCATCTTTTTTTGTCCAGTAGCAGAAAATCAATGGAATGGTGACACCATCTCACAGGGATGAGGTATCCCTGTGACTGTTATCTGGAGTGCTGTAGGGTCACTGCAGTTTGGTAGGACAGACGTAATGCATTCAGTACAGGGATAATTAGGACTCTGGCCATTAAACATTATGTATTCTGTACTTGTGAAAGCTAGTGATGGCACAGATAGAGTCTGACCACTAAAATTCAGAGCTCTGTCTTAGAGAGCTGTGTCATACATTGCATGGGAATGATTGAGCATGTTATAGCAGGGCCAAAACCACCAAAAAACCAACTGAGAACAGTCCCAAATGAGTGTGTTTGTTAGAACTATCCAGTAAGACAGAAATGTGACATTTGCTTTATCATTCATTTTTTCTAGAGTCTAGATAGCTCCTTTATATGGCTTGAGCTTTCATTTCTGTATCTGATGTGTTTGGGAGGGATTTCATCCCACACCTGTGCAAAAAGGTGTGCTCCACACTGTGCAGCTTTCCTGTACTGGAGAAGAGGGGAAGTTTCATTAGGTAAAGAGGAGAACACAAAAGACAGTTATTTTCCCAGTGGACTACTCAAGTGTTTCAGAGTTGTCAGTTTTACCTCTTGCTTCCACAGACATCAATAAGTTTATACATTTAATTTGAAACTGGTCCAAGAGGCCAGGAGTCAGTTCCCACATTGCCATCCTCCAAGATAGAGAGATTTAAAACTGAGCAACTTGCAACAAGTCCCTGTCTCTCTGCTATTTTTAAACCTGATACTGGAGTTCCTGTCAGCAAGATGACCCACCATTAATTTCAGAGTAATACTGATTTTCTCTATAAGACAATCCTAATTAGTGGTTGCAAACATTTCTGACAGCTTTGCTTTAAAATAAAACTGTATCAGACACTGCAAATTGTTGTAGTACCAGACTATGTTCTCTTAGGATTAAAAATGTAGGTTCCTGGGTCATGTTCTAATTTTATTCCTGATCTAGGAGCATAGTATTTCTGAACAAGTTCAAGTGTAGAAGGAGCATCAGACAAGAAGCTGCTATGAAGTTCCTCAGGTAACAGTAATGATACTAATTACTAAGTACAAAATTTCAGGGTTAGACAGAAGATAAGTTAAATATCTCAGAATCATACCTTTTGTTTTAAGATGTGACTTTAAAAATACACTCAAGGACTATTCTCATGACGTAGCAGTCTTTCTTTTTGAGCATGGTTTTCTTTTTGCCTTATGATTAGTGACCATAAAATGGACTACCTTTGGTACCTGTCAGGGAGAGCCTGTCCATGAACCTGCAGCTATGTTAGCAGGCAGTTCATGTGCATTGTAGAGAGAATTGGAACCATCATGACATCTCAGTAAATAGTTTGATACATTTTCATGTTTTGAAATGTAGAAGTTTGTTCCAAGGAATGGAAGGAATGATGCCATCAGGGTCCTAATGATATTAGTCATAAAACTTGTACATTGAACTGTCTGAATTTCTATTTCATAGCTAAGAGAATAATGTTCAACAGATTCACATTATTTAGTTTATTCTATTTTATTTATCCATCCGTAATTTATACTAAAAGACCCGAATTAAAGGCTAGCTATATCTTGATAAAATCTTTCAATTATGATTAATTTTATTTCCTGAAAGATCCCAGTTTTTTGTTTTCTTTTAGGCCATTATGGTTTGCTTAAGCTTCCCATGTTCTTTTAATATTCCCTTCACTTTTCAAAATGCAATTATTATAGCTTCAGAGCTTCTGTTTGAGTATTTTTGTGATGGAGTTTAGTTCCATGTGTTTACCTAGTAAAAAAATTATTTTGTTTTTGTTTAGTACTACTTCAACCAGAGAAAATTAATTGTAGTTCTGTATATTAAAATATTCTTTCCACAAAATTATAAAGAGAAGTATTATTTTCTCCCTAGTAGTGAAGCTTTCTCAGTCCTCAGGGAAGATACCATTAATTGCCTGTTTTTCTTTCTTCTCATGTGATTATTTCAGATAACCTTCACAGACATTCTAAACTTTTCAAATGAGAACATCCTGCTTTGCTTTATAACAAAATGTTACGAACATTAACAACCTTTCATCTGCAATATTTCATAGTCTACCAGACTTAATACAGTCCTAAAAAAAAAAAAAAAGGTGTTTTGGAATAATTCTTTCCATTTGGGTAATACTTTCCATTTGACATTAAGTATCTTTGTGAGAAAGAGCTATAATAGCCAATGTTGCTATAAATGTTTATATGCACTGAAATTAAGGGTGTAAAATACAAGGCTTTTTCTCTAATCAAGTAACCAGACACTTTACTTGTTTGTTTGTTAAATAAATAATTTTATTCTCATACACAGTGCTCAAACAAGGATGTCAAGTGAGGGAAGCATCTGACAGATTTGGTTGTAGGTTCAAGCCTGATATCCTAACTTATCTGCTCTTCAGTTTTAGGAAAACTTCACACTTCTTGTGTCTCACTTTCACTTTTGACAACCAAGGGGATTTTTTCTTTTTAAATCTAACTATGTGCTATGGAATTAATACTGTGTTCATGGAAACATAGGATATTTTGGGTTGGAAAGGGCCTGTAAAGGTCATCTAGTCCAACCTCCCTGCAACGAGCAGGAACACCTTGAAGGAGATCTAGATGCTCAGAGCCCTGTCCAGCCTGCCCTGGAATGTGTCCAGAGATGGAGCATCTACCATCTTCCTCTCAGGGCAATTCTTTCACTCAGGCTCCATTATTTCACTCACTTTATTGTAAACAATTTCATCCTTATATCTAGTCTGAATCTTTCCTCTCTGAGTTTAAAACCATTACCATTCTCACAGCAGCTCCTGCTAAAGTTCTGTAGTTCTAATTTGAGTTTGTGGCTATTCCCATTGTTTTTCTCACTTTATGGTAGCTAGGGAATATCCTTGCCTTTTATCTAGAGGAAAGTGCATTACTTAAAGGTTCTGTTGCCCATTTTTTGTTGCTTCTGGTGACATAAAGGCTTTTTTTCCCCCAAGATCAGCTCAGCTGGTCAGAACATGGTGCTAATAATGCCAAGGTTGTGGGTTAAATCCCTGCACAGGCCATTCATTTAAGAGCTGGACTTGATGATCCTTGTGGGTGCCTTCCAGTTCAGAATATTCTGTAATTCTGTGACATACTGCAACACAAAGTTTACCTCCTCTTTTTCAGGGATCACGATACTTGCTTGAGAGGAAACTTCCTAGAAACTGTTTGGGGCTTTGTTTGATTGTTATTATTTGTTTGTTTTGTTGCTCAATTCATTCTCAGTTTGTTCAAATACTCTCTGATTTAGCTAGGTCTAGTATCCATAGAGTTCAAACTGATGGCAGGTTCCCAAACCTTCTTTGTGGAAACCATATTCTGACATATTCCAAGAAGTACAGTGTCTGTGCATTTCTCTAGTTCCTGCAGCCAAACTGAGAACATGTCTTTCCAAGATGAGTGATGATACAAGTAAATCATTTGTGACCCCTGCAGCAATGCCAGTGCAGAAAAAAATCCTGTTTGAGGCCATTAACAGCCATAACATCCTGGATTCATAAATCATCTGGTTCAGTTTCTAGCTGGTTTTTATTTTTTTTAGTTTTTTTCTCCAGCCCCTGAGGAAAGAAGCTGCCATAAAGCAGAACTGTATAAGGTTTAGGTGTGAATGCCCTAAATTCATTCCACAGCTCCCTGTTCCTGCATCTGCTCCACCTGGTAAGGCTATCTGCAAGCCTGCAGGTGAGAAAACAGGATGATGAAAGTGAAACAACACGTTTATGTACTGCCAGTATAATGAAAAGACCAGATTAAAAAAAAAAAAAAAAAAGCAGAGATTTCAATTTAAATTATGACATCTAAAAGAAAACACAGAATACAATTTAAATAATGAAAGCTTCCACTAGAATAGTTACAGATTTAAATGACACACCTGGTTTTTGGATGCTTCATAATTCCCTTCAAGCTAAAACTCTACCTTAAGCAAGTAGATCTGGAGTTAAAATAATAATGAGACCACTTTTGGCAATCCAGAACTTCTCACTCTTCAAAAATTTAGTTCCCAACATTGAATTTTGCAGTCAAATTAAACGAATCATCCTACCATTTAAGTTAGATGCAAGCTTTGCCTCACACTCCAGTGGTATCACAATTTAGGAGCATCAGGATGTGTCTCTTTCTAACACTGGGGGTTTTTCCACATCTTGGTGTCCTAAAGACCTCATTATATTTAGGTTCTATTTTCATTTCTCCTTTTACAAAACCTCTCTCAGTCTAATTCTATCAGTGACAAGAAATTTATACCATAAACCTGGGATAAGGAATGAAAGTTGACATTCCCAGGTCAGGTCAATTTTTTTTTTTTTGAGAACACACATTATGCAGAATTCAGATCCACTAAGCTCTGGCTGCTCTACATAAATGGAATATACCAGTGGTTATTAATGGTTGGAGCTATATGTGCCATTGAGGGTTTTATTTCTGTGTTTGTTCATTAGAGGTTGGGGGTTGTTTTTGGGAGGTTGTGTGTCTGTTGGGCTTTAAATCCATTGTGTTTTTTGCTGTATTTCACTCTCAAGTACACACTGAACCTTTTCACAACCTGCAGCATGGGTGCTGGTAGCCAAATAGAATTTAAAAAGTTCAAAGGAAATAAATTTTTTCCAGGTGACTTTACTCTTCATATTTGTTAAAATAAATGGTCATTGCATGCATTAAGAGAATCTTGTAAATGTAATATAGTAAATATTAGTGTAAAAAAAGGACATAATGAGCTGTCTGGGGTCACAGAAGCCCTAGGTTAACCCAACAAGATTCTCTTCTCTTTTCTAGAGCAGTGCAGATCTCTCAGAGACTCATACCTGCCAGACCCAGACAGATGTATTGCAAATCCCAGGATGCTGAAAACAGCACTCAATCTATTGCTAAAATATAATGTAGTTGTTTCAGTATTCTAGATTTATGAATCAAGAAATTTATTTCACAGAGTAAGTATTATAGATCTGGTAGAACCCTAGATCAAAATGTACTGATTACTTGTGCTGGAAAGTATTCCTAAAATTTCTTACATTCCAAAGTGTGTTGACCAAAATCATAAGATTGTTTCCTCTCAACTTTTAAACTCTTTAATAATGCCATCAGTCTCATTATTTGAACTGTAATTATGATCACTATGGAAACTCAGATTTGTGACTCAGTTTTTCAGATTCAAAGGGCTTATTTCATCTAATTCAGGTAAATAGCGTGAGAGTGACATCTCTCCTGAATAACAAAAGTGGCTTTGTGTTTTTTGTTTGCGATTACAGAAATAGCTATTTTCTTTTATTTTTCTGTTTCAGCTATTTGAATAACCTAATACTGAAAAGAAATAACTATAAACTGCCTAAAACAATACAGATGATTCTGCTAATGTCCATGACAAGAGAAAAACCAAGACACAGTATATTGTTATACAGACCTTTTTAAGAAACATTGAATAAAGGTCAAGTTATTTTGAGAGACAGATTACTGAGGTAAAAGATACTTTCCATATGTTGAGGTTTGTTTCTTCCATTCTTCTTGCCTTTCCTTCTTCCCTTCCCTCTTCCTAATTCCTCTTTGGAAGATAAGAACAACCAAATAAGATTGCTATACTATTGCTATTGCTATCACTATTGTTATCACTATGGAAATCCATATCACTATTACTTCAATTTTTCTTTATTCACAAGTCTAAGGATCTAGAATGTGTTGTAATACACAGCATCATATATAGTCTTTTTTGTTAGCTTTTAAAAGTGACTTGTAATATTATTTGATCCTGTCTTGGTGCAATCCCACAACAGTGTCCATACACACTTGTCAAGTGATTTCCTGAACTTCTTCTTTGAGACATTTTTATTCTAGAAGTTATTAATTATGTAATCCAAAAGCATTGCCAAAATTAAACCTTCCTAACTCTTGTAAGGGTGAGATAGTCCTTCTACATCACTTATATAAAAATGTATCTGCCTAAAAGCAGAACTTACCCTAAAGCACACGTCAATAGTGCTTCTCCTAAAAAAATGTGTTGAGATACCATTTAAAACTCAATCTCTACACTTAAGTTTGAATTAAGTAAATGAGAATTCAGAGATATCAATTTTGGGTATCAGAGACATGGGGAAGCTGTTTGAAGAAGTTAATAGACACATGTACTGTATGTTCCCAGCAATGAACAACCAAATTAGGAAAAGAAGTTACAAAGATGACTCAATATTTGCTTTTCTTCATGTTTGGCTTGCTTGGGAGCTTGGGGGGATGTGTTTGTGTGAATGTATCTGTAGATTCTCTTTCCTCCTTTAACCTTAAGGTGCTGCCTCTTCTTTCCCTATAATTGCATGGCTGTTGAACCCAATAGAAAATCCTACAACCCCAATGAAACAACAATTTGTCAGGTCCAGCTCAGGGAATTGTAAGATTTTAACGATTTTCTTTTCTGACATTTTTGATATGTCTCTTGATGTCACCCCAAACCCCTAGCGCATTTTTGCTATAATACTTTTAACTAACGCTGTGAAGGAGAAATAGATGAGGACAAAAAATCTGAAATTGATCTAAAACTCTCCAAGGAGTCCTCAAATTCGGTTTGCTACAACTGCATGTCTGTTCTCCTAAACCTATCATACTCCATTGAAAATTTAATATAATTTTTATGCCACTACTTAGAATATGCACAGTGTGCTACCATTTATCTTTTCGTAGGCTTAAATAATTGTGATTATGTAAGAACAAAGATCTAGTGATAATACATCTATTAAATATTGTATTTTTAATCAAGCATTGTCTGATTGTTACAGATTCCAAAAATAGAAAACTAAAAGAAGAAAAATTTAATTGATTAAAGTATTCATTCTTTCATTAGTGTGGATAGTCTCCAAAATTAGAGAATTTTAATGTTTTAGTTAACAGAGACAATAACTCAACTTTGTTACAGAAATAAGGTCTGTTGAAAGAAATGGAGAAGTGATCCAAAGTGTTCCCATGGCCAGGCAAGCATCCCTTCCATAGGTTTACGGAAAAAAAACCCCAAAAAACAAAAAAAAAAAAACCAAAACCCACCAACAAAAAAACCCCAAAAAATAAAAAAAGAGTCCCTTAGGTGAATTTCTTGCTGTGGAAGAAGATTTGCTTAACTTACTCATAGACCTAGAACTGCAGAGCTACTTTTCTTACCTTCAATCTCCCATAAAATATGAGGAAAAATGAAGGGTGTGTTTCATAATCTGTGTTCTTTGAGAGTAAAAAAAAGGCATTTTCTCTTCCAGCTAAAGTAGTTAACTTATGTGTTCTTTCTTTTCATATTGTTTTTAAAGCTGTGACTTACCCAGAGAAAGAGATTTAGACTTTTTCTCTACTTTCATGTGCAGACTCTAGGATATAATCTTTCAACAATTTTAATGCAAAGCATATTCATAATTTAACAGTATTTTCTGATTCAAATGAGAAAATTATCAGAATTGTAAATAGATCATTAGTGAATATACAGACTGTTCTCATTCTGAGGACCAAATTTTCCTGAGATTCTCATTTTTGTTAGTGATAAGATATCTGCACCTCATCAGGTCTGCTTTCTCCATCAGGTCTTAGAATTGGTTTTTTTTTAATGAAGAAAGAGGGGGGAAGATTTCAGTACTGTTTTGAGCGCTTGGGGCATAAAGAAAGAAGTGTAATTTTAGCTAGGGCTTGAGTCCAAGATGCTCACAGCAACTTACTATAGCAGAAGGAGATTTGCAGAAATGTGAGTTCTTAATTGTATGGGCTGAAACACAAGGCAGGAGTCAGAAAACTTTGAAGTTCAAGCCAATTCCATATTTAACACTTGCTGAGCTTTTTATCTTCATGCAACAATGATCTTTTAACTAATATCTGCTTTTAATCCAACCAGTGGCATTGTTTTCAAGTGTCACTGCTGCCTCATGAGCTTATTTAAACAGGTATTCAAGCAAGATGAACATTCCAGCATGAAAAAAATCAGCTAAAATACAAAGCTTTTTCAGCAGTCCTAAAATTAAGAGTGGATGTCAAAAATTATCTAATTTCAACCCTCTCTCCATAGGCTGGGACACCTTCCACTAGACCAGGTTGCTCGAAGTCCTGTCCAAGCTGTCTTTGAACACTTCCAGGGATGGAGCTTCTCTGAGCAACATGTTCCAGTGTCTCACCACCTCATATTTGATCTATACCTCCTGTCTTTCAGTTTAAAGCCATTTCCCCTTGTCCTGTCACTCCATGCCCCTGTAAGAAGCCCCTCTGAGGCTCTCTTGTAGCCCCCATTAGGCACTGGAAGGTGCTGTGGGGTCACCCCAAAGCTTTTTCTTCTCCAGGTTTAGTAGCCTCAGTTCTCTCAGCCTTTCCTCATAGGAGAGCTGCTCCATCCCTCTGATCACCTTTGTGGCTTCCTCTGGACTCTCTCCAACAGGTCCTTGTCCTTCCTGGGCTGGGGATCCAAGAACTGAATGCACTAGTCCAGGTGGGGTCAGTACATTGTGATTAAAATCATTTAGACTGTAAACATTCTTCTAAGGTAGGAAGAAAAAACTTTGCTTGGCAGTTAAACGTGGTGGGTAACATCTCAGAGCATCCATCAATTCATGGAGGTAATTTTCCAGAGTTGCAGGATAGAACTATGAAAGGTATTTCCAAGGATTATTGCTGATGTAAGCTTGCAGTTACTTTATCTGTGATCAACAGACAATTGGCAGTACATTACCTGGGTCTTTAATGAATTTCTCAAAATTAATTACTTCCTTTTTAATATAAAAAGGTAAACATGCTCATCAATCTGCTATGAAAGGAAGAATTTTGTGTTCAGGTGCTCAGTTACTGAATGAATAAGTGCATTATACCTTTATTTATTTTGTTTATTGTACTTCTATTATGTAAATATTACACCATTATATTTCTATAAAATATACTAACATTAAAGGGAAGATTTTACTTTTCTTCCTTAGCTGTTACAAAATTTGTTAAGGTTCCTTCCTGGTCGGCACTCTGTAAAGACAGCATGTTACACTGAGCCAGCAGAGATTAGACTAAATGAGAACACACTTGCTATAAATTTAACAGGGTTCATTTTCTAAAGCAACTGCTTTATGCATCTTCACATGGAAAGAAATAGAGCAGCAAGCTCCTAATTTTTCCTACATGTATAAAAACTGAAACAGTGGATGTCTTGATTTAAATCTTAGAAGAAATATTATTTTATTAGGTATAGAATGGAGTACAGTGCTCAAAAAAGGGGAAGTTGATAAAGGATTTTTGTGTCATGTACCTTCAGTAAAAAATTACTGTTGGGTTTTTAGCCTCTCCACAACATTTTTCTAAATATTGGAATGCAAATCACTGGATTGTAATGTTCTGTAAACTTCTCCATTAGTGATTGTGTAAGGGTAGAACATTACATAAGTTTCAATAGTGCATGTAAAATCTGTTTCTGCAGCATGTTTATTCCAGATTCAATCCATTTCCACTTCAAATCCCTAATAACTACATTATTATTCTACAATAACAACAGTCTACAGGCTGGAATGGAACAGGATCACTAGATTGCATATCAATTGTTGTTAGCCCGGGAGGTAAACAAGTTTAAAAGCAGGAATAGGCTTGCTAGCAATTGACAGTTTTGAAACTATCCCAAATATGTTGGTACTTTAAAAACAAGTACAAAAAAATTGTCTTTCTGCACATTTCCTGTTTGTGAGGCAGCTTTTGTGGATATTGAACAGAGTAATGGAAGTGTAGTACGTAGTCATAAATACTTACTGTATACTTAACTCTTCAGAATTCTTTTTGTTAGAAAGTCTTATTTGCCATGACTTTGGAGCCTTAAAGTTATATCATACAAATTCAGAGAAACTCCTCTTTTCATATGGTTAACATATAAAAGAAAAATATAATAAAATCAGGCTACTAAAAAAATAAAATTGTGTGTTTACATAGGTCTTGGACCAAATGAAAAGAAGGAAACAGAAGGAGAATAAAGAAGTTAATGCATCCAAAAGATATGTAAGATATCTGCCTTGCACAAGGAAGTTAAGTATTCATGTGCAAAAGAGATGTCAGAGAGTAATGACACTTCAAATAGCAATAAAATAATATCTCATTGTAAGGATTGCAATTAATGCATTGTCAGGCTGGATAAAATAACTATTTTTCTAGAAGTAGTTATTAAATACTTGGGTAATTAAACTTGAGATGGCACTAGAGTTTTTTCATTTATTTCATGGAAACTGTCTGTGTGACATGTTACATTTTTATGGAATTTTTCAACATAAAATCAGAAAAAAATTCATAATTGCATCTGCAAAACATCTTTCAAATCTGTTTATGGCTCTTCATGATGAAATTCTATGTGTCTTTTCTCCCTCTTTAAATTGCAGTCTGGTGTACAGGTAGAATATCTTATATAGAATATAGATAACAACCAGCAAAAATAGTGATTCAGCATTTTGTGAAAATAAAATTTCAGTTTGGTAATTTATAACATTTTATTCTGACATTAATATATGGTAATTTCACCCTTGCTATAATCTGACTATCACATAGTCACTATTTAGTACTTTTTTACCCATTAAAAATGAGTCACATATATAAGTCTTCTGCCAGGAAAATTGGCTGAATAAATGAAACCAATATTATGAAGAGATATATGTGTGTATATGAATGATCTATTTATATTCTGGAAGAAATTGTTGTTGCAGCTTTGTATTACTAGAAACTGGAATGTGTAACTTTCAAGAGAAATGTTCTTTGTGGCTGTTTTACAGTGTGCTCTAGGTTTGTACTGGTTTTGTATATTTATTACATTATATTTGAATAATAGTATCAGTATGTTCACCTGGAAAATAGAAGTGAACAAACCAGGTACTTAATATTGCAGTCTTCATATATTGTACTCCAAGGCTATAGAAAGTAAAATTTCTGCAATCCATGCTATTTTACTCAGTCTGTGCTATGAGTTTGTTCAGCCTCAGTAGACCTTTCATTTAAAAGAATATTGAGAGTTGGATCCTTATTGGCAATGGAATAAAAGAGGGAAAAACAAATTTCTCTCTCCAATTACAAGAGCAAATTTCAGGTCCCAAGGCTAAACTGACAGCATGGGTGCACCTTGGGGAGGCTGGAGCATCCTGGGAATGTGCTCCAGGAATTGGGGCACACGCTTGACTAGAAAAAACTATTCCAGAAAATTTAGTGATCTTTTCAGGGGAAGGTGAGTGTATCACATGTATCACTTTTTTTATATGTAGATTTGAAAAGAGATAACTTGTTTCAGCAATTGGTATAAGAAATTTAAAACTTTTCTTAATCTGTGAGTGAAAAAATAGTCTTCTAGTACACTGTCTTCCTTTACTGCTATGTTTAGCTAATTGGTGCTTTAATTCCGAATTACAAATAAAAATCCATATTTTTTTTCAAAACGGTTGCAAAGCTTTTCTGTTCAAATTTTCAGCTCCTCAGAAACCCCAGATTTATAGCAGATGGATCATATATTCTTGAAGTAGATTATGCTTACTTAGGTACTGTGGCTTTGAGCCTTTGCTCTGATAACGTCGCATTCAAAGAGGTGTAAATAGCCAAGAGTTTAACCAATGCTGTATACCATAATTGATTACAATAATTCCCCTTTCATTAAATGGATACCAAAGCTAAATGAAATACCTTAGTGAGGACATTTCATTTTGAACTAGCACTAAAGCAGCAGTAAATATTTCATTATTGAGTCAATGGCCTTGTTTCCCCCACTTACTGTACTTTGATTTCTGTCTTTGGACATTCTTGGAATTAATAGTTTGGCTTCTTTTGCATGAAACTAAATCCAAATCTCCAGTCCTAAATTTGGGTTCACTCTGTGAAGCTAGAATACAACCAGTCTAAAGTAAAACCTGGAAAAATGAGTATCATAGACATATGGTGCACAAAACAAGCTCTTTTGCTGTCCACCTCAATTTCTGTGGTACATATGGATGTATACTAAATACTGTATTTCTTTGTTGTAGCATTTAGAAACCAGGGGTTTGTGATTTCAAGAGGGCTTGGCTTACATTTTATTTTCTTTTTTCTCTAATGGATGAAACAACAATTTGCTAAAATCTGTATACTTTTGCTTTTATAATTAAATCTGTTCCTGTCCACACAGGCAGTAAAGGAGTAAATGCAATTATTGCATTAGTTAGCTATTATTAAGGCAAGTCTCTGATGTATTATTGACAGTCTACGAGGTCTTCGGAATTTATGAATTCTTAAATTGGTTTTAGTTATTAGAGAAGGTGATGAAGCAAACATTCCATAATATACTTATAGTCTTCAGAGAGCAGGTTCAGCATAAAAGCTTGGATTAGAAACACTGAAATTACTATTTAAATGAATAATTTTTGTATGCTTGAACATAAATATCACAGAGATTTGTATATATCTGTAGCAAAATCTCCTTTTTTATATACATATATATAAAAATCATCTTTTATATAAAAGTAAATTTGCAGCCCAGAGTCATACCTTCCATTTTCAAGTACTGTAGATTCTAAATCTCTCCTTCTTTTTTTTTATGGCTCTCACCCTCTATAAACATGTATATACCCAATTGAGCAAGGCTGTTGGGTGCCCAGAAACTTTAATGGGCTGTAAGATGTAAAGAACTTTAATTAGAGTCTCTTTGTCATCATCATGGTTATCTAAGCAGGTTTCACAGTGTTGCATATTCACACTGCCCAACTCCTGGTAATGGAACTGTGAGTCTAATGTAATTTCAGTCTCTCTGTAAACAATAGAAAACCAGAGTCACTTCCATGAGCAAAACAAAAACACTTCTTAATTCAGGCACCTCATTCAGGATGGTGATAAGCTTGTTCCCTCCCAACCCCAATGTGAAACATTCTTCTAACAACTGAAAAAAAGAATAACAATTTTACAGAAGATATATAGAAAGACAGGAGCAGTTAGAGAGCTAATAAACCTGTTTCCATTATCGATTTCACTTACCGTTGCGGTTCACCAATCATTGCCATTTTAAATTTTTAAACAACTCTGTTAAGAAAACAGAGGTGCATGTCAAGGTAAATTCTTGTCTCTAATGGTTTTCACTCTGAAGAAAGAGACAAGGCTATGTAAAAGCTGCAGCTCATTTTCTATCCAAAATAAAGGTCCCAATGTGCCTAAAGGTTTGATCTCATTTTCATAGCAGCAGCAATTTTAACAAAAATGAGGGAAAAAAAACCCAGCATAAAAAATAATAGGAGAATCAATAGAACAGGATTTTATGATCTGACAAAACTTTGAATACAGTATAGGTGAAAACATATTTGTGAAGTTGTAAACATTTCAGAAAATGGCTTTGCTCTCTGCACGACAATAAACCAGTATTTTAAAATAATAGGTTTTTTTGTCTGAAAATACACTGTAGGATTAGCTTTATCTTCTAGAATTTACTGAAATACCAGAAGGGGGTGGGGGGGACTTATATCCTAACTATATGCCACAGTTTTCAGTGATTTGATTTTAGTTTGTTCTAAACTGTATTAGCACTAGTGCTGTACTGCATTAAAAGTTCACCTGAATGAAAATGCAGTGCTAGAACTTCATGTTTTGTACTACCATGAGCACCAGCTCTCCTCCTTTTGGTGCTGGGGCTTCTCCCCCTGATCTTTTGCAGGTAAATGAAAACCTGTGCACATGAAACTGCTTCAGCATACAAAGTCGAGAAAAAGGTGTTTTTTTCTTGGACTGTTTTCCTTCCCCTTTACAATAAACAATGTTTGATGTTCAATTCCATCTTAGAGTCAGTTAAAAGACAGTAAATGCTTTGAGACAGTGAATACTTGGTTGGCTTAATATAGTTATATAGATATTTCTTCTTTTCTCATGTAACCCGAAACAAAAGTTTCCTCGCAGAATAGCAGAGCTGGAGACGGGCAGAATGCTGGCACATATCACATTGTGATCCTGCTTTTCTCATTTAGTCATCTGCTGCTAGCCACTCTGGGAAGGAAACTGGGCTTGATGAGATTCTGATCTGACAGAAACCATTTCTGTCTTCCTTTATACCTTCAGAAAACAGCTCAAGTACAGTATGAACAGCTCTTTCATGAAATAAAAATCCAGAAATACATAATAAAATTCCAAAGCAAAAATATCAGTAATTTTTTCTCACTTTCTGCTTCTTCATGAGCCTTATGTCTGTTCAAAATGCAGAATGCTTAACCATTCTGGAGCTCAGCGATGTCTGCAGCACACCAGCTGTTAGTGGCTGTTTGTAAATTCTATCTGCTCTTTGTTGAAAGAGCCCATTTGATTAGTATTACTGAAAAGAGGAAAGAGTGAAACCTCTCTAAATGGTATTATAATGTTAATTGTAAACTTATTGCTTATGAAAGCAATAAGTAGTTTAGCATCTTGAAATGATACCTGTTACTTCTTCTTGAGAGTCACTGCAAATCTTCATATACTTTCACTGCAGAGATATTAAGATATAAAATTATTCTTTCAAACAAAAATAAATATTTTACAGTATAGATTTTAATAACTGTAGGTCCATAGGTTTGTGTCCCATCTAAATGCTAGAAAATTCTAATCATTAAAGCAACATACATTTCATAATACTTATCTCCCAAGAGAAAATCCTGAAGTTTCTCTGAGGCAAGTATTTTTCTCGATTTGTTGGGCTTTACAAATCCCACACAGAGTCCAATAGAAGCCTTGCAATGCCAACTTGGCAGAGGCTGCAGTATTAGCTACAAGAAGGCTTAAGAAAGAGACTGTCAACATTTCCTCCTACAGACCCTAAATAGCTATGGGACATGAACAGGGCTTTGTATAAAAATGTGCTCTTGTCCAGCAAGTAAAGAAAATCAATTCTGAATTCATGCTATGGTGTATCATGACACTGCCTCTACTCCTCTGTGCTGGGTTTTTCTCTCTGTAGAATTGCAGCAGAATACAGTCTCAGCCTGCCCTTTTTTTAATGCTCATAATTTCAGTCGACTAAAGTGGTTTCTAGTAGAAAGACAAGGATTAGGTTTTGAAAGAATAATATCTCTCATTCTCTCTCCTCTATCATAAATAAAGAGCCAGACTGAAAAAAATGCAGATAGTTAGGAGCAGTGAAGTACATTAAGCTTAGAAAGCACTGGATCATGATTCTACTTCATCATTTCATTTTAGGAATAACTCAAATTCAAAGTCTCTGACATGAGCAGAAATGCTGCAGCTTCTGGCCTGATGGACATAAATCCATGTATCTGTGCTGCTTTCCCTTTTCTCTTTTAGCAGTCAGATCTTCTTGTGATAAATGCCTTTGTTTTCTTCCACCTGTCCAGTAGACTGGTTGTTATATATTGCTTTGGAACATCATCTCATTTTAAATAGAATTCAAGATTTTCATCTTTGAAAACAAGCCAGTATAATGTCACTATGCAAGATTAGACATTCAGTCATTTCCTGTGACAACTCCCAGTAAAATTGACATTCACAAGGCATTATTTTGTTAATTTCTTACATTCTATAAAATACAACAGCTACCTGAGAGTAAACAGAGTTTTTATGAAACGAAACCTCAAATATTAGTTTGGTAGTTGCTGAACTGTTATACACAACATAGAGAACAATTAAACTGGGACTGATAGTTTTTTGGCTGTGTGTAAGAACACATTTTTGAACAATATAAGTCTCCTTCTGCCGTGGTATTTCTGCTACCATGTAAGCACAAATATTTAATTTCTACCAGAAAACATTTCTTTTTTCTTTTTTTTTTTCCTTCACACTCCTGAGGAAGAGCTCTTACAAGTTCTAGCTCTATATGGAAGTGCTTGTTTTAGACGCTCCTTTTAGATTTGTTCTCACCAAATTATCTAAATTTTGTGTCAGAAACCTGGCAACGTTTATCTAGGAATCCACCATTTGGATTTGTAACAAGTTAATTTTATGCATGGCTTATGTGCTTCTACTCCTTAGAATAAAGCTTTTTTTATTATTATTCTTTTGAAGGCATTTATTTTGTGATATTTTAAAATTATTTTTTTCTTGAGACTTAAATTGATTGATCAAATCTCTCTTCATGAGGAAGAAAAAGGCATTGAGCAGTCTGCTTTTGACCTTTCAATCTCTAAATGCTTAAATTTTGTGGGACTTATGAAGATAAACAGAAGAAAATAACATTTCTTTTTCTGCCTCTCAAAAGAGTACATTTTCCAAGCTCCTTCACAAATCAGCTATGAAATTGGTAATTTTCAGTGGTGTTTTATTCCATACTCTGGAAATCATTTGTTCTTTACTCTTTTTTATTTTCTGTTCATTTCACTTAGGCTTTCATACTCAAACTCGATATTGATAGAGATTCCAATCTGTATAATTTCACTTTTCTTTTTGGCACCTCTTTGTAAAGACATTTCATTAGTCCTCACTGCATTGAAGATCAATTGGCTGGTGCTGGTATTTATTTTGGGGGCTCTAGGTAAGCTGCTGTGACACTGAGTGTCTGAGGCAGGGATATCATTCTGGAATAAGCTGTCTTCAGGTGTACAGGAATAACCACAGCTCTGCCATGTGTTCAAAATTTCATTATCATAAATGGGCACCAGCTAAATCAAATATTTAGAGAGCAACTGCTCTCCTTCTGAAGTGGTCACATGGAGTAGTACAATTAATCTCTTGCCTCAGGCCAGTGCCTGTGTTGACTAGGGGTAGGATTTTTTCATGGTCACCTCTTGGCACTCGAGGTGTGCTGGGGAGGCTGAGACATCCTGATGCTGGAGTGGGACAGGTTGGGACACACCTGCAGAGAGCTGCACCCCTCTGGTGCTGGGAATGAGGATCTCTTTCATCTGGCAGTTTCTGATCCAGACTGCTGTAGGGTTTGCTGGCTGCCAGAGCAATGCTGGACTCACTGCTCAATGTTGCTGCCTAATAATATCTTTTTACAGGTGTTTGACTGTTTTGAGGCAGAAGCTTCTGTTGTTAAACAAGTTTATTCCTCTCCAGGTGAAAGAGCTTTGTGACATGAGGGTTGTTTGAGGACTACTGAGAAGCACATGCTGAAACATCTGTAAATGTTGGTTTCTTATGTTTGCATGGATTTATATTCCCAAGTTCACATTCAAACTGAAGGACTGACTTTATGCCTATTTAGTTTTTCTTTTAGTACAAGCATTGAGATACTTGACTAAATGTAGAATAATTTGCACTTTATTTTGCTTTGTACTTTGTTTCAAAAGATAAGATGGTGAATTACTAATGAAGACAAATAAATAAAACAGATGCAAACTTTTCTAATGGATACAGAAAAAAATATCTGATTTTATTACAGTCAGAATAAAGTCAGGCTTTATTGTTTGAGTTTATGTAAAGATTATAAGAACTTCTGTAAATGTTACTTCAAAAGAAATTTACGATTTATAATGTTATCAGCTAAATTCACCTTTTTTTCTAAATGTGCATCGTCTTGAGTTGCTGGATTGCCAGTTTGTCCATTGGGTTGTCAGAAATTGCAAAAGCATTATTTTATCAGCAGAGATTGTTTCAGCTGCATTTGCATTCAGTTAATAAGACCATATTATGTGTGGGTTTGTCTGTGTGGGTTTGTCCCCACATCAGACTGTAAATGAAGAATGACAGAGGATAAAAGCTGTTTAGTTTTATCATTTTTAAACCAAAATAAAGCTGTCTGATGAACGACAATAAGATATCACATAACTGCCAATGTTACTAATTAGTAGGATTTACAGGTTTTGATATATTCAGCAGTATGACTTGTGATTGTGGCTAAAAATGAATGCTAATGATCTGTGTGGTGTTAAAATACAGATACTACATTGTCATAAACTGTTATAAATGTAAAGACTCATTTGTGTAAAATCTGTAAGGACCAATAAATACTGCTGTAATTCCCAAATAAGTGATTATCTTCTCACTTCTGTGTGCTGAAAACTTGTTCCAAATCAAAGAGTGGGTATTCTCATGTTTATTTTCACATGAGTTTCTTGATAAGGTTTAGAAGTTTCTGTGCTGATTTTGCTTTTTGTTTCAAGAGAGAATGAGTGTCAAGTGAAGTCAAGTAAATAAAAAAGCTGGAAACAGGTGGACATTTGACTTCAATGTTCTTTGAGAATTCTTCATCTGATCATATCTTGTTATTTACTTGTTTATCAAACTTAGGTCCAACTCTTCTTCTACTGATATTAGAATCAATTTCTTCACGTATTGTGCTGGTTATGAGTTTCAAATTCTATTTTTTCTGGCAATAACTCCCTTGAAAATTAAGCAATATCTTTTGTTTTCTACAAAAGGAGATTAGGCAAGGAATATTTTTTTTTTTTTTAAACAGTGAACACAAGCATCTTTTTAACTGCACATAATAATCATACATAAAACATATAAATAAAACTATGTATGATAATATTACATTCTTTCCTCATAGAGAAATAATGCAGTTCAGTTCTTGGTATAGTTCTTCAGCTTTCTAATTTTCTGGAACCCAAGTAAGTTACGGGGAGAAGTAAATTCAAGGATACAATTATATATCTGACATTTAACCACTCAAAATTAAAAAAAAAAAAAAAAGCCAAAAAAACCCAACCCTTCACTTAAAAGTAAAATATAAATATTTAGGAGACAGTGATTGAATAGGAAGCTGTTCTAATAGAAATAGAATAGGCTTTCCTGATAATTTACATCTCTTATAGGCAAAGAATAAAGGAGAATCAAAGTTTCAGAAATGTCAGCTGTATTCACCTCTCCCTCAAACAGTCATTATTGGCAAATTTTAAATATATGCACTGATATTGATAAATATCTTAGAATTATATTTATCATATAGCAGTGCTTAAGAAAGGATAGCAGTATTCTAAACTTCTCTGACTCCAGGTTTGTCTGTCTTTAAACTTCATATAACTTTGGAGGGGAATAATCCAAAAACCATTCATGACGGAAAGAGGAAGAGTTGACAAGATCTTATTGCAATGCTGCAATGTTTTGGCACCGTGGTGATTTGGGAGAGTAA
The DNA here is from genome assembly GCF_008360975.1 of Lichenostomus cassidix. NCBI lineage: Eukaryota > Metazoa > Chordata > Aves > Passeriformes > Meliphagidae > Lichenostomus > Lichenostomus cassidix. The sequence continues at coordinate 11,149,548 of NC_139479.1, read as the reverse complement.
ATTGCATTTGAGAAACAAGGATTGGTAAAAATTGAAGAAACAGAAAGTCCAGCTGAAGCTGTGAACTTTGCTAAGGAACATGATGAATAACATTTAGAGGGCAATGAGGACAAGCGAAGATGGCAAGCCTACAGAAATTTTGGGGAAAAAAAGCTATATTGTAAAACTGGAAGACCTTGGACATGGGAAATTAATTCAGTGCAAGCTACAGAATCCTGTGTAAGAAACTGAAAGATAAGAGGAGGAAGAGAAGGAACTGACTTAGCAAGGGATTAGGCTTTAGATAGGGTCACAACTGTAATTTCTGCTTGTCAATGAATTCAATGCAGCTCCCTAAAAGCTCATTGGTCTGTGACAACCTATTACAGACATATTATTCTAAAAGGAATAAGGACTTTTAAATACAAAGTTAGATATCTGAGAGTTAGACTATCCTTCCTTCCTCTTGCAGAATTCTCTTGATTGATTTATTCAGACCTTTGACTAAATCTGTAATACAGTAGTTTTCTTTTATTTGCTGGAATGAAGCATAATAAATTTTAAAATATCTGTATCCTAGAAGAAGAAGTAAACAATTTTCACCAACGTAATTAGACAGCAGAAATTGCACCTTGAGTTAGGGGACTTGTGAGTTGAAAAAAAAAGATGTTCAGATAGTGGAAAGACAACAAAGCTGAGAAATGGAGTTTAGTAGAAACTGTTGCCCATATGAGAAAAACAGGAAATAATTTCCTTTGGAAAGAAAGATTAAACAAGACTTGATTACTTTATCAGTACTATTAATATTTGTCTTTTCTGGAAAGAATACCAGTCACCTATTATGCCTGCTGCTAATACCAGTGCTCCTACCAATACTTTTTTTTTGTTTGTGTGTGTGTTTTCAATTTTATTTTAAGATTTATTTGGACCTGGAGCTTGGAGCTTTTGTAAAACACTTATTTTGCAAAACATTGGAAAAGCATTTGTGTACTATACGTTGGGTGAGGAAGTGGACATTTTTGAGTGAAATCAAAACAAATATTTTAGTTGTTCATGGTCTGACTCTTGTGACTCATGCCACTTCTTTTATCCTAAGATATATTTTATCCTAAGATAAATATAGTCTATTTATTCTAAAGCTAGTGACTTATAACTGAGTTTGTTAAAGTCTGTAGTGATCTGCAGAGGACATTGTGCTTCTGATCCCTGCTAGTGATCCTGGTAGGTACTGTATCCATTAATAGAATCCAGTGGTTTTTTTTCCCTGAGATTATTGTGATTTCTGCTGCATTCTTTGTCCTCAGATTATTGTGATTTCTGCTGCATTCTTTGTCCTCAGAGCTGCAGGAACTGGAAAACATAATACACAAAGAAAGTTTTGAATTATGAGTTTTCCTCACATGACTAGATTACCGTACTGCATCCTCTCTGGTAGGCCTGTTACCTGGCTTGGGAAATTCTCCTCCATGCATCCCAGGAATGTCCTGGAATGCCTACAGCTCCCTGGGCTACTATCCCAGCAGATGTTGGGGTGGCTGAAGTGCCCCAGCAGGACAAGACCTTTTGAGTGCAACACCTCCACTAGCTGGAGCAGGAAGGCTTTGCAAGAGCTCCCCTTGGCTGAGCAGCCTGCAGCAGACTGATTTCCCTTTGTTGCCTTGCTCTTTGACTCTTACCCATGAGTTTTCAACCTGCTCTAGACTATTCCTAAGAATATTCTTCTATCTTGGTGTAGAGTGTGACTTCAGTATTTCGAGAGGTTTAATATATCAAAACTCTGAAGCATATCTAGAATAAATGTAGGGAAGACAAACTTTCAACACAACATTCATCAGTAAGACTGTCTTCACAGTTTCTGAAAGTGAGAAACTACATATGGGAGAAAAAAACCTTTGGAGAACTACCCTGGAGTCCAATAGAGCTTTTTTTTTTTTAATATATTTAATTACTTCAAAAATTAGGTACAGTTTCCTAGGTTCCACAGCCATGGGTCAGTTGCAGCAGTTGTGCAGTTGGGCTCCCTTTGTTGTCAGTATGGGAAGGGAGGAGCTGGATGTAAGCTGCTCTCCCTGCTCTCTGCTGGGGTGAGGACAGAGGGTGTGTGAGCAGAGAGGGCACCAGAAACTGCATGTACCAGCTAAATGAATCATTCTCTTCAGACGAATGGAGTGGAGGAAAATTATACCATAAACCTTTTTGTAATCGTGTTCCTAAGTACCTGGTTGGACAAAAACAGGATTATTGCCACTGTCATGGATATTTTTCATCAGATTTTAAAGGTTAGGATGATAGGCAAGCTATTGACTTTCCTTTCAAAATGTAATATGTGTTAAATTATATGTAATTGCTTGGAGTATACAGTAAAATTGTTGCAAGGAAAAATTTGAGCCTTTGGTGATTGCCCGAAAAGCCTTTGCTGCTTTTGATTGCAAAGAAATCTTGATATCAATCAGATTGCTATGCAATTAAAATATTTCTAAAAGAAAATTCATTTCATCTATTGTAAAGCCTGCTTATACAAGAAAGGACTTAATTGAAATAATTTTATAGTCCTGTAGTTGCTGATCCTGGCTGTACTGATCCAGAGAATTGCTTGCTTTCAATTACTTCAGTGGGAGGTAAATGCACTCATGATTTTAAGAGCAGGACATTTGCCAAATGTCATAAATATATAAAATAGGTCTACTGTATGTGGAAGCACAAGTTTTTATTGCCAGTCACTTTACCACCTGGACTATTCTAACAGAAAATATGTTCATCTATATAGAAAACTCTCTGTAGACAGCTGAAAACACTGATATAGTGACTGGGAAAAAACTCTTGTGAATTGATGTATTTATAAGTCAGTCAGCCATTCTAAGTTATTTTAGTTACCCCAGAGTTTTTATGTGTTGTTATTTTTTTTTCTTCACATATTATTGCTAGCAGAGCAACAGATATACTGTCTAGGTGTAATTGTCTAGAGTGTGAGGATGCACAGAACATTGGTAGCTTGTCCCATCTGTTGGTCTCAGACATAGTAGAATACTTCTGTTGCGCTTGAGATTTTATTGAATCATTTACTTGAACCAATTTAATTTTCTTTATTGTTACATTAAGTTCCACCACTTAAGGTTTATAAGTATTCTAAATAATATTGGAAACTAAGAAAACATGTTGACTGACTATGACTTTCCCAAATACTGTTTCAAGCATCATCCTGCCCAGTCAAATGAACATCTAATAAGAATGATTTATTGTTTTCCTTACATGTGATAATAAATAAAAGATATAGGGAAAGAAAAGCAGCATGAAGGCAATCAAAACTCTATTAGAAAACAAACCTGTGCCATTTACACCGTCAAAATTACTATTTTCAGTTTACACATGTGGAACAAGGATACTCTTGAGAGTAACAGCTCTTCCTGAAAGTACTGAGTAAGAAATAGACTTTCTCAGCTTCTGTCTTATTCTCTAAAGAATTTCAGAAACTGCAACCACTTGCTCATGCCACTGTCTTGTAACAAAGATGAAAAGTAGCACGACTTCAAATACTTGTGTATTGTTGATTCATTAGCAGGAAATTATGTGTTCTGCCTTCAGAATCCTGATCTAAGTACTCAAAAACTCCCTCAATAACAATGACTTTAAAATAGTTGCTCTTTGATGTTAATATTCATTGCTAGCAAGTTTTACAGGAACTGGCCTTTTACAAGCGATTTATTGGCTATACCCTACTTTTGTACCCTATTAAAAGTAAATTGCTGTATCACACCTTTTTCCAATAATGAGCATAACAATTCCAACTACCAAAAAGAGAATTAAATAATAGTGTAAAAAATCAGATATGTCATGGTTAATATTGGACCAGTGATTCATTTACCTTTATATCTTCTATATATTAAGAAAAATGATTCATTGCTAATATAACTCTAAGTGATTCTAACATCTATCCTAGAGTTATTACAGGTGTTCCAGCCTGTTCCATTTATTAGAGCATTTTGTATTTATCTCTCGAGTATCTTCCTTCAAAAGGGATACATACTGCATTTCTGCATCATATCCAGCATCAATCACTTTGATTAGGGTCTCACTCCACAAACCAAACAGCTTTTCTTCCATGGCAGCTCCATATGTTTGCTGCAGCTGTTGCAGTTTCCAGGCAGAATGTGACCGTACTCTGTTCAGGGTTTGTGTCCCTGTCACAGAGGCAGGAAATTATTCCTCTCTGCTTTGATTTGCCTTGAAGTGGAGTGACTTCAAATCTGCCCTACAGCTAGACTAGGGTTGCCTACAAAAACCTACATGAAGTTGCATCTGCATTGTTTTTCACAGCTATGATTCCAAAGAGGGCACACTGCCAAGGCTTGTTCCCACAGCACTGATTGAACACCAGGTCAAAGGAGTTTTATTGCTGGAGAGGTTACTCCAGGGACTTTTTAGCCCAGATCCAATGATAGAAGAATACCATCATAGCTGTGAGCATGAAATTTACTGAGATTTATTAATGACTTTATAGTTTCTAACTCAGGAAAATATTTCTCTTTTGTTTATTATTATGTTTTGTTGTTGCACTAAGTATGTAAAGCTAGATAATACACTGAGCATTGCATTACAGTACAGTGTTAGTACTACCACAGTACACTGAATGCAGTGCAAACTATGTACCACTCAGGAGATGCATCTTTATTTGAAGAAATACTATATATTTCCATGAAGAGTACGTTGAAGATCCCCAGCTTACTATGATTTAGCTACATCTAAGATGAAACAGAACTCAGGTTATTAAAACATATGTGTATGAATCTGAATAAAACTCCACACCAGTAAGGAGAGATGATTTTTTTTTCTTTTAAATTCTGATCACTGGCTAAGTCTGACAGTAGTCAGCATTGTAAGAACTTTATTCATACTGGAAACATATGCACTTGTTCATCAACTAGGCATTGCTGTGTCACTTTTCATTGCATTTCATTAGCTGGCTGCAAAAATAAATATGCAATGGATCATTACTTTTTGGTAACAAAGAGCACAATTTGGCATGACTTAAATGTGGTTTTAATGAAATTTGTAATAGTGCACATGTTCTGATGACAAGTATTTTTAAAAGCCCTGCTAGTCCATAAATGCAGGTTGACAATTAAGGTTCGACACAGATGAATAAATTTAATGTATTCACTTTACTAGAGATGTGAAAGATTACTTCAATATCACAGTGTCTTACTGTTCATTGGTCCTCTACCTCTGTGATTGCACTTTACTACTCTGGTTTTAGCAGCTCACTTGTTGGAGGGGCAAGGTGTTCCTGATGCTACCTGGACACTATACTCAAAGTGAAAAACAGTACCTAAAATTTTCAGTTTATTGATGTAGGTATTTTTCAGATAGTTCTTTTGCCTCCTTCCCAGAAACTGTAAATTTTCGATGAATATTAAAAAAAAAAACACCTTCAAATACTTTTCTTTCTTTTAATATACAGAAAACAGACATCTAAAATCAACAGAACAACAGTATCTGGGTTTTGGTTTTCAATTTCCTGATTAAATGCTTAGCCTTTTCGCTGAAGGCAGTTTTCTATCCTATTTCAAAGTAAAAAGAATTTTTTGTTATTATAGTAAAAAGGCTTTCTAAAATTTTCTTCTCAGTTCTTGGAATGTTCTTGAGTTCCTGGATGGGAATAGAAAAAGTAACTTTATTGTCTGTATGAAGACACTTGTCCAATGAAGCACTTTAAAGTGTGAATAAAGCCACAGATTTCTGAGAAACTTAGGTGCTGCTCTGAACAAGGTTTTAGAAGGAACATTTTTAATTATTAATTTAGCAGAGGGACATATTTAACCTTAGGTTTTTTTTCTCTGCTCCTCACACTCCCCTTTCTCTAGTCTTTTAAGTGCTAAAGTGCAGGTTCCTGTTGCTTAAGTGTGGAATAGGAAATGGGAGGAGTGAAAACATGCTGAAAACACCAGGGATGGGCAAAAGCCCATCAGGGGAGTGCCAAAGCGCTGGTGGCCAGTGGTGCCCTTGGGTTTCAAGGGGCTCAAGTCCTTTGTCGAGCCCTTCAGCAGTAATTGCAGTCTGGCACTGTTATGCCATGTGAGCAGCTAATAGAATTTCTGGTCCCTCAGGAAGATTAAATGCTTGCAGATTTGTGCTGGCTGTAAACCAGTTTGTGTTCCAGATTCAAATGCTTGAATTCTAGCTAAAATTAACTTCCCTCTGTAACTGTGACACAAATGACATCAGGAAATCACACTTTGTAAGTCGCTTGTGGTTATTAGCTTGGACCTCCAGTGCCAACACTTTAGAGAGCAAGCCCTTCCCTAACTCAGATTACAAAGCATTTTTAAAATAGTAAACAGTGCAAATTGCTTGTTAGTAGAGAATCAAAATAGCTGTATGATAAATGCCTTCAGAATGTAATTAATGCTTATTTTGTGTAGGAATCATGAACGGTGAGAAACATACTGCAGTGTGTATGAATAATTCATACATCATCAAAAACCTAAATGTTTTCAGGTCATTTTTGTCAATTAAAAATCAAATTTACAAGTATTTCACTCTATGTGCTGTTACTTAGGTATGTTTTAATAGTGGTGAGTGAGAATCTAGTCACAGAGACACAAAAGAGGAAGGATTTTCTGCTAGATTTTCTAGAATGTCAGTAGTCAATGGATGTGTATTGAATTTCTTTATTTGTATTTTCTAAAATAAAGAAGCAAAGTTAATTTAAAAGTAAACTTGTGCCCATCCTACCTGTTCACAAAGTCAATCAGTCCCTCATATCTATTCAACAAAGTGGTTTAGTTGTACTCATTTTAAGTAGGATGTAATTTTGTAGTAGGTAAGGCTCTTTTAAATCTCTTCTGACCAGAAACAACATGGTATTGCCCCTAGACAACAGCTGACTGAGGTGATTCTTCCTTAGGATCAGATATAGAATATATTGATTTCTTGTTTTATTGTATATGTAAATCTTTGTACAAGGTATTGTACTTTGTAACATAATATTTGAATGAAACAAAAATCTAAATTAAGACAGGAAAAATGAGGCAGACTGCTTCTGGATTTGACATCATATATCCTAGTTTCCGGGGTGCCGATTACCATGAAAACTCCATAGGTCTCAAGCACTTGGATCCTGTATCACTTAGTACTTGGCAATATGTTATTTCATGTGTTCAAATGAATTCTCAGTCACTGTAATGAATCCTTTTCTTTCAGGCAGGAAATAATATTATTCCCTAATATTGACTCAGTTCCCTTGAATATTCAATGCAAAATCATTGGAGATTTGTTAATAGAAGAATTAACATGTACCAAAAAGGAATTGCATCAGGGAGATTATATTTGCTAATAGAATTTTTTTTCTGCTATGTGAAATTATATTCTTTCTCTATAAATCTTTATTAAACACTGCCAATTCAGCATCTTTAACCTGATTGTTTCATTTGCATGCTTTGCTTTGTGATTGGATTACAGTTTGTTGTACTTTTTATTATCAGCTCTCAGGATGTGTAATTATGCATTATTACTTATTCAATTTTCTTTTTTCAGTATTTGGGTATAAGGTATTGAGGCAATCATATGCAAAAATATTTTTCTGCCTCTTCAAGCCCTTCTGCAACCCTTCACCTCGGCCTCTGTAACTGTGGAATAAATTAGCTTGCATTAATTTTGGTGCCCAAATTTCAAACATCTTTTGATATATTCTCAAGGACAGCAAATTAGCACAGGGAAATAAATCATGATAAAATATACAAGATTATATCAAAGGTAAATGACAATGATTTAAATATGCTTTTATTGGAAAAACAAAGCAAAACAAAACAAAACAAAAAGAACCCTACCCAAATCCAAACTTCTAAAACAAATACAATATGTGTTTTTTAACTTACCTAGATTTAAATTGACAACTTACTCAATTGCTACAGTAGAGTGACTTAAGGTTCACCTTATAGAAATAAAGTGAAGAGCTATTAGGGAGATAAAGAACTGGCTAACCAAGAGAATGAAAAAATGTTCATATTAAGAATTCTCTAAATAGGGATTAGTAATGCTTTTTTCAAGGATAATTTTTCATATTCATCCTCATTAGTATGTTTATTAATGACATTACAGGAAGAACGACAAATATGCCGAAGGGTGCTTTGGTGATGCTGAAGAGAACTGGGGCAGTTCATAGCTAATAATCAGTAAAAATGATATGATCAAAAGGCACATCAGTTAGAGATGGCAGTTCAGGAAACATCTCTCATTGAATCAGTGTCTTATGGATGACCAAACTGCAAATATTATATACCTTTGGAAAAGCCTATCCTGATTTTAGTCACTGATAGGTACTCACTTACAGAACTGTTTATATTCTGGTCTCTGAAGTTAGAAAAGAAGGTCTCTTCACAAACAGCCTCATGAACAAGATAAGAGCACTGGGTACAAGTTGCACTGGGACAGACTTTATCTCAATGTAAGAAAGAAATGTTTACAGCAGGAACAATCCATCACTGGAACAACCTCTGAAGAGACATAAAATCATAGAATCAATCACAGAAACATAGAATGGTTTGGGTTGGAAGTAGACCTTGAAGATCATCTACTTCTTGCCCCCCTGCCATGGCAACATTCCACTCTCCCAAGTTGCTCAGAGCACCATCCAACCTGGCCTTGAACACTTCCAGGGATGTGGAAGCCCCAGATGCTCTGTTCCAGTGCAAAGCTTCCCATATCTAGTCTAAACCCAGTCTCTTTCAGCTTGAAGCCATTCAGCATTGTCCTGTCACTGTGTGCCCTTGTAAACTGTCTTGCCCCATTATGCCTGTAAGTTCCCTTCAACTGGAAGGCTACAATTTGATCACCCCAAAGCCTTCTCTTTTGTAGGCAAGGAAGAGACTCCATTGCTGCTCTTCACATATGTTGTTAATTGCCTTCTAATTATGTACTCATGTCAAGACAAAACCCATGGGAGATTGCAGGAAAAATTACTCTATTGCTGGACAATTCTCTAAGTCTTTGTCTTCCAGTGTCTGTTTTAAGATCATTTACTCATGGCTCTGGAAGAAAATGTATTCATTGCAGGTCAGTTTTAGCAGAAGTACTTGGAAATCCTTCGCAGATTTGATCTCAAAATTATGCCTGAAAATCAGCTCTGGATTTAAATAATGAAGCTGTAAAGTCTGTTATCTTCAGATATGACTACAGCAAGCTGGTAAACATTTAACAGTTTGCAATAAAACCTGTGAAATTAAGCATCATTATGTCTAGCCTTCTGTATCGACTCCTAATGAGTGACTGCAAGAAATAAGCAAATACAAATTTGAATATGGATGCTGACTAGGCAAAGCCATTTTGCAAAATAAGAAACAAAATAATCTGAGGCTGCTAATCTTAGAGACTAGTTCAGATCAGTTCAGAAATAATAAAATTTAGGGAAGATGTTAAGGAAGTGTTCATCTTTAACTTTTTCTAGTATGGAGGAACAAACAGCCTGACAGAGAAAATTAGAAAAACCTCCTCATTTTTTCCCAGTCAAAAACTAGAAGCATGGATTTGTACAATCACTGATTGGAAAAGCCATCTGTGCTATCTATAACTTTGTAGCATTCAATATTGATAGAACTCTTTGTGACGGACAAGCAACAGTGTTGCCTGAGGTTGTTGTGGCTGATAAAACCCATGTTCCTAGTTTTTCAATTTGGCTTTTACTCTTCTTTCTTCTTAAACCTACTGGTTTGCTGTCATAGTCTACAACATTGCTGTAGGTGAACATCCTAAATTACCAGAAAACTACTTTAAATCATGTCTGAATGAATATTGTTTCTTTATTTTTCTTTTTTTCCTTCTGTTTATTAAGTGTATCTCTTTGAAAATGAGAACCATACACACTTCATTAGGGGGTGTATATATATATATATATATGTGTATATATATGAGTATATATATATATATATATATATATATGAATGGATGCACCCACAGAAATACACCTGAACCCTTACATATGTTTAAAGGATCAGACACTTTTCCTTCCAAGTTACTATTGCTAAGCAACCAGTTCCTCCTCACTGCTGCTCTAATGAAAAATGTTCTTAATAGAGCTTCATGAAATTGTATTTCTCTTGAAAAAACATTGTGGTCAATGCTGGAGGGCTTCAGTCATGGGTTTTTTAGAAATCATTAATGGAACATTTTTAAATTGACACTTTAACAATATTGTTGAGGTGTCCCAGACAATAGTTCAACAAGCTCACTTCAACTACCTCTTGGTAATTTTAACAACTTTAAAACAACCTTGAATGGCTCTAAGTTTTATCAGCAGATTCATCTATGTTTTTTGGTACTGTGAATGGGTTGATTGGCCTTACTGTATATAGGTGTGTGTGAGTTTGTAATACAAACTCAATGTACTACTTAAAGAGTCACTACAAATATGTGATTGTTACAGAAACACATTTCCCTATTTCCCTTGCACTTTAAGGATTTTTCACTTTGTAAACTGTTCCAGCTATTCATGGTTCTTCTCCAAAAAAGCCTAATCAATTGCCACATAATGCCTGGAAATGCCTCAGAGCTTGGAAGCTTCAGACTGACAAAACCAGAAGTGTTTAACAGACTCTCCTTGTAAACCTTTCAAATGCTACTGGAAGAGGTAAATAAGGGGTAGAGTGACAAGAATATGAAAAATCCCCCAGTTATATTTAAAAATATAGGATCAATATCATCCATCTCAGGAATTTAGACTTAAAATATCAGCTCTTAAACTTTGTCATGTCTCTTGGCTTTTTCAGTGAGACCTGCATTTAGACCCTGCATCTGGAGTAATACTTTCATAAATTCACCATCCTCCATGGTGGTCCAATTACAAATCCTCAGTTTTCTCTGCACTATGTTCATGCATTCCTCCTGATCTCTCATAAGGGACCTATTTAGTTGTTCTGCACAGGATTTGTCAGGTCCTTATCAGACCTGACCTGCTCAAGTGCTATGATTAATAATCTTTCTGAGCTTTTGCTGATAGAACAGTTTCCACACTCCAAGTTTTCTACTGAAAGATGTTTACATCCTAAACTTTTCAAATTGGGATAGTTTCCCTGGTAGCTGCTCTTTGTGACAGGCAGATGAAAACAACAATGTGCCCTGTTCTACCACCACCACTGAGTCCTTCTGTGATGGAGAATAAGCCTTTCAGTGACTGTGGGTGAAATGTTTAATATCTCTACGCAGCAGTTGCTCTGTATTTAGAGAGAGAATAAAGATTACCCACACATTTTTGTGCAGTGTATTCAGGATGCTGGACTAGAATGTGCTGTACAAGTAGGAGCATTACATCCACTATCACTGCATGTATAATGGATTCAGCATCACTGCATGTGGAAGGGAAAGACATTCATAGTAGCAATTTCAAAGGAAGGTAGTGCTTTTATTAGGCTTTTAGGAGATCAGGGTTTCCATTTGCCTGCTACCCAACTGATTTTCTAAATGCCACCGTACTGTGATGTCCATGTCATCACCTATTATGAAAAATAAAAAAAAAAAAAAAAAATAGCTATAATAAACATTATTCACACTTTTAGCTGCAATTCAAAGACTACCTGACTGGCTCTTGGATGAAAATCAGAAAAGCTATTCTAGTGACAGTAAGTAAATACTTAGGAGGAGAGAAAAGAGAAAAATCACCAGACAGGTGATTTTACAGGCAACATGCAAGAGTTTTTGCAAGTATGAACTCACAACATGCCTTTCTTCACAAAAAATTTAAAAAATATGCTTTTGCTTGTTTGTTGATTAAAACAAAAACATATATGAAATTTGTTGTGTATTAAGATTTTTCTCAACTTAGAAACTCTTGCAGATTTAGAAATTTTATAATACACTTTAGGAGAGTGCACTGCAATAGTTGCACTATATTTAAAATGTGAAAGCAGATATTCTAGTGTTTTCAATGGGTTTTTCCAGAAAACAATGCCAAACTGTGTGTGTGTATGGGGGGAGGGGAGGGTATCATCCTGAGGCTCTGAGGATGTGTACATTGATTTATATTTTAGATAACACTTTCTGTGAAAACAGGTAATTTTTTAACAATTTTTTCCAGTCATTTACCCATTATACTTAGCTATATAACATATTTCTTTTTTCAATTGAAATTATTAGCTGCAACAATAAAAATACCTTTTGACTTAGAAACAATTGCACCTGCTGCTTATTTGTAAGAAGTGTAAGGCTTTGTCCTAAGAAAACAAAAAATCTCTTGTTGTAGTGACAGGCAGAAAAATGCAGGCATGAAATAAAAATGTTTTCCGTAGCTGAAGAACTCAGTTATTTTTAGGCTGGTGGAATTTAAAAGGACTTTTTAAACTGTTGAAGTTTCTTAAAGTTAGTATTTAACAAATTTAAGCACTGATACTTCCGGAATTAAAATGTTAATTAAAATGTTAACTAAATTAATTAATATGATTCTAATTGTGACTTCCTTAATGTGTCTTTAGGCTTCTTTTCGTGCAAGTATGTGTAAAGCACAGAGTCCCTGTCAAATCTCCACATTAATGAAATGCCAATATGTAGTTCTCTGTAGTTCAGGGAAAATAACAAATGCAAGGATAAAACATATTGCATATAAACAATTATATATTTTTTTCCTCTCTGAGGATTCTGAGGTCGCTAACCATTGCAGGTCATACTGGTTGCTTAATCCACCACTGAAGTGCAAAGTGACAGCTGCTCAGCAGCACAGAGCAGAATTCCCTTTCTTACCCTGCAAAGCAGGGAAAACTGCAGCCAGCTTAAATTGCAAGTGGAGCTAGAAAGACAGGAAAGTAATTACTCAGGGTGTCTTGGGAATAACACTTTTAATCCTGTGAAGAGTGTTGTGGGATACTTAGTGACCTACATGCCTAAAGTGTCCATCACCTATCTTCCTTCTAGAAGCCTTTACCTCCATCCAGTTGTTTGAACAGCAGTTTTTTGTGGAGCTCAAAAGAAAAACTGTGTCTTCTGTGAATTCAGATTGCATCTTGGCCTTTCTAACTTCACAAACACATGAAATTCATCCAGGAGCTCATGAAATTTATCTTGACTTTGGACGTAGAGTCAGAATATATAAATTGGTTAGGGTAATACTGCTTTATGTTTGGCATTACATTGGAACTTGCCTACATTAATGCAATTGTGAACGTTAACCCAAATTGACTAAAGTCGTGAATTCAGAGCATCATTAATTAAAGTAGATTAGTGGATTCACATCCTGAATAAATTAAATTAAACCAAATGCAAGCCCTCTTTAATTCTGAATGAGAGTGTCCAGGCAGGACTTTAATATAGTTTAACTAATCCATTTTTAAAGTTAATTCTGATTGATCTTAATGGGTGTCCATAAAAACGAGGCATGCGAAGATGGATATCTGTGTGTGTGGGTAAATTCATACAGAATCTCAAAGAAATATAGTTAAATTAACAAAATACAACTTTGTTCATCTACATCTTCCATTTCAGGATGTATCCTGATTAAACATTCGAAATTGTAGATGTGGTCAAGATAAAAGAGTTCCATGCTTCCAGCAATACTAGGTTTCTAAAAACAATGAACTTTTAAGGTCAAACTGTATGTAGAAAAACATTATTCACTTTTGTGTGTGGATCAATCTCATTAGGCTTCCTGCTCCCTTTAATAGATATGTTAAGCTACAGAAGCAACATGAATAATTGTCTGTACAGAAAACCTTAAACAAGGTAGCATTGCAGACAATAAAATAAACCAAGCAAAACTGAATAAATCATAGGCACACTATTCCCTTCACAAGTCATAGCCTGTCCTCAGTGCTGCAGCGACACAAGCTGGGGAAAACCAAAAGGGATAAGGAGTTGAGGTTTAAGGACAAAATAGATTGCTAGACTGTTTATTTTTAATTTCCCATTTAATTTGCAATATGTATTCCCCTTCCATCTTCTACTGCTGAAAATTGCCTTCCTTGTGCAAATTGTAAGTCATGTTTCCAGCCCAGTTGGTAGGACACTTGCATTTCCTTGCTGTAAATGGTCCTTCATACCAATGTGGTGACATACATAAAACTTGTTATTGCAGTTTCTACTTTCTGAGTAATATTAATTATTATTCATGATAATAATTACCTATTTGTTCAGAAAATGTTTTCAGCTGAAAATAAAATTACTGAGGAAGCAAACTTTATATGCTGCACAATTAAACTAGTCATAAGGTGTAGAGTTTAGAGTGGAATGAATGATTTCTATTTTTATTATATTTTCTGCTAATCTTAAATTCATTATTCTTCTCTGAATCAACACCTTGCAGCAATGAAACAATGCACACAAGAAATTTATTCTAAATGATTGCAAATTTGAGCCTAAAAAACAGGCCATTTAGTGTAAAAATGGAATATTGTCATATGCAAATTGATAAACTACCAACAAGGGAGTGTGTGAAAGAAGGAAGACTTTGATTCTTAGGCAAGGTGTTAATATGCTGAATATCTAGATCACTTAATCATTAAAAATAACAGTAATATGTAATGTGGAAAGTTTAACACTCAGTAGTGTGAACAGTGGGAAAAGTGAGATATCTAATTACTGAGTTTGTCATTGCCTGGAAGGATTTGTAGGAACAGTAATGGTAAAATCCGTTCTTATATTGATTTTATGACTGGTCCCAGGTTTTTTTACTGTATTTGCTAAGTTCCTCACTGGGTATTGGATCATACTTAGACTTCTTAAGAGAACTGTAATCTCACATTTCAGGGCTAAAATGTCAGTTAGATAGAAGTGAGAAATTTGCTAATACTTTCCTTTTTAACAGAATCTGACAGCATACAAATCAATTTCTAGCTTTTAGCCTCTGCAGTACATTTGCCTTAGAATTATATTATATAAACTTTATAAGAGAAGTGTTAAGCTAAAAAGCTAAAACTGACATTCTGAAGTTTCACCTTTTAATTCTGAATACTGAAGTTTTAGCGATATTGGCCTAATAATGCCATATTTCTATGACATTTCTTGAAATTCCACCTCTCTAAGGTTATGTTTCAACTCTGTACTTTGTACCAGTTACCATCCTCTATCTCCTGAAATAATTTCTGGGTTGTATCCTGACCCCATGCAGGCAAGACCAGATAACCTGCAAACTTCTCTCTTTGCCCTGATTTCTGTGGAAATGACACAGAGATATGTGGGCCAAAGTGATCCACAGCTCGTGGAACAGTTCAAAATTTTGGGACAACAGGTCTGTATTTGCTGTACAGATTCAATAAACCCTTCCTGCCTTCAGAAGGTGATTTTTAGGAGCTTTTGGTCTGACTGTTTCCAAAGAACTGGGAGACTGGGATCTGTATCTGTGAACTGGTTAGGCTGATTTGACTCCTTCTTGTACAAGGTCTGGGGGGTCTTATTTCAGGGAGCAACTTGTAATGCTGGCATGCTAAATTTACAGTCAATAGGAAATATTGAATACAGAGTACAGAGGTACATCTTAATGCCTTTTGCTGTTTGAGGGTCTTCTGTAGGGAACTTGTGAGTGTAGAAATACCCTGTGTTGTTGGGTTGTCTCTATTTAGGCACCAAAGTTATTTCTTTTAAAAATGGAATAGAGGTTAGGTCTCCATTCTAAACCTCAGTGGGAATTTAGTGCTGCTTTTCTGCAGTTCCCTGTATCCCTGCTGTCATCTGAGAGGCTCTTGGTCACTGCAGTGACCCACTGTGGGACCCTTGTGCTCTGCCATCTGCACCACAGGAGGCTGCAGCCCATGCCTGCTCCCTCTTTGTTCTGAGCTGGGGGTCTCATTCAGCCATGATTTCAGCCATGATTTCAGCCATGATGGGTGATCATGTTTTTAAAAGGCAAAAAACCCAAAGTATAGCATGCCAAAGCCAAGACACACAAATAAATGTGACATCCAAGCTTTAGAGTATTCACATGAGAAGTCAGTTTTGCAAATGGATTTGATCCAAAAGGTTTAGTACACGCAATCTGGGCTTAAATATGTACTCTAAATGCTTTTTTTCTAAGGATGTGTTGAACTTTTTGGCAAATGCTTCAGTTTAGGAAAAAAATAAATATTTTTAAAATATCTGCAGTATTCTTGAGAGTCATTTAATCTGATGTAATCACATATAAAATATGGGTTTGTGTACAGTGTGCTATCTCATTAAAGAACGGTTAAAGCAAGGACAGCAGCTATTTATTTTTTGATGCTTTAAGCATATTAGGAAAGGTTAAGCACTTAAAATTATATTGTTCAGTCTGACACAGAAGAATTAGTTTCCTCCTTTGCCCTGTTTCCATTTTCCCAAAGAGAAATGAAATCAAAGTTTATAGGAGAGATTATGTCAAATAGGCCAAAATGATATCAAATCTTGATGGCATGTGGAGTTAGAAATTTTCCTAAACAGGAAAACTCAGGATTCTTTAGAGGTCACAGAGTACAAGACTAAAATGAAGGCATTACAGCTAATGTCCTATGTGCTTTGATAGGTGAGGACAATGTAATAGCCCCTGTGAGACAATTATTAGGCAAAACCATTTGAAGCAGTATTGTGGTTGCTCTGTCTTACAAAACAAATTAGACTGCAGCTGCCAAAGGGATTTAGACAATACAAATATAGTCACATTTTTCCGTGTTTTCTCTTTCAGTTCTGACAAAAAAGTCTGCAGATGTACTCAGAGATCTGTCCAGTAGTAATTAGATTAGCATGGCAATTGGACTGTAACTTCATTTATTCATGCAAATGAAGACTAATCCATTTCTTTTCAACTGCTTTGTTGTTTTAGTAAATAGAACAATTTATTTGGTATCACATTTAGTTGACTCTTTTTTTTTTTTTTCAGGTGTCAGATTTTTCAATAGGTGAGGAAGTTTCTTGAGACTTAAAGGTTATATCATTGTATGTGAACATGAGTTTTTGTCCCTACAGTGAAGTACCATATTTAATGCTGGGAACAAGAAATATACAATAAGCCCAAATATGAGGGTTAATTTCTTTGAATGTAATTTGGAATGGCCTTGGGGGGCTATTTCCTTTCTGCATGTATAATTATTTATTGAGTGAGAAAAAGCAAAAACGCCAAGAGGATGGTGACCTATTTAAATCTTAAATATCAAGATTACATGTATATTTCGCTCAATTTTAACTTTGTATATTCGGCCTAACCTTACAGGTCATGGGTTTCTGAACTGACTTCCTTCTCAAAACTTAGTATCTAATTAGCTGTAGTCTTCTGTGAAGATAAATATGTTTTTTTTCTCAGCTGACGTGCATATCTATCCACACGCATGCATACTTGCACATCTGCACACACACACACACACACATACACACACACATGTACATTTCAACTCCAGTTGAATAAAAACCATTTTCAAATTTTGCATTGTCACCTTCAACGCATGAAGGGCAGAAGAGAAAGCCCACCTGATCTATGAACATTTTAGGGTAAGAAGACTGAAGGGCTGGTTTTCACTAAAGCTTGTATTTTGATACTTGCATAGACTGTGACATTCATATGCCTTCAAACAAAACACAGAAGTCTTTCACATGCAATACAAACACACAGATGAACTCATAAAAATAGCAGAAATGACAAGAGGAATCGCAGGGTAAACTTCTGTTAAAAAAGTTGAAGAGATTAATGTGTTATGGAGGAGTCATTTGTACTGAGCACGTTCTATGGTCGGAGAAACAAACACTGACTTCACCACAACACTGTAATACAATTGGGTTGCCAGCTGGAAGAACAGTGTTGATAAAGCTTGTGGGATATTTATGTCTAGCACTGTTGAAACAGAAGCGAACATTTAGTCTGAGGTCTGTGATTATCTCTAGTATAAACAAAGATATAGCCTTGCCCTTTTGAAAAGGTCAGGTGTAACATTTCCTAAGATGCTGGGCAAACTTGCAGAGCAAGAAAGGGCAAAGAAGGAAGTATGCAGAGGGAATGTGGGATGCACAACCAGAAATGGTCTGTCAGCATGGCTGTGTGACCAGGTTGGACCAGGGGAAATAGGCATAAACACAGCAATCTGATGATGACCAGTTTTGGCAAGCCAGGTCTCAAGAAGTGGAAGATGGATTACCTCTATTGTCCAAAATAGAAGAATGGAATTCTTTTCAGAATTTAAACCTCATAATGCCCCAATCTCAGAGGTACAGGCCACCTGGCAAATGATGAGAAATTGAGCACACAGTGCCTACCTCCCAGCCCTGGTTTCCGGCTTGTAGGAAGTTCTTTAGGTACAAATGGGATATGTCTCTTTGCTATTTGTCAGGGATTTTTGTAATTTTTGAAGTGAAATAATGACTAGACTAAAACCAGGTTAATGTTTTCCCAAAACACACACACACTGCCATGTGAATCCCTTCTGATCACTCCCATTTCATGTATCTTGGACATACTTAAACTGGTACAAAATGAGTGGGGACTGTGAGATTTAGAAAACACTAAATTGCTGTTTCTGTGAGCAGCAATGAGCCAGTGCTGTTGTTAAACCTCAGCCAACAACTAAGCCCCATGCAGCCACCTGGTCACTCCGCCCTGTTGAGGTGGGGGGAGAATCAGAGGAGTAAAAGTGAGGAAATGTGGGTTGAGGTAAAGACAATTTAATGGGCAAAGCAAAAGCCATGCATGCAAAGAAAGAAACACGAGGAATTCATTCACCTTGCCATGGCCAGGCAGGTGTTCAGCCATTCTCAGGAAAGTTGGGCTCCATCACATGCAGTGGTGACCTGGGAAGACAAACACCATCTCTGAATGTCCCCCCATTCTCCTTTCTTCCCCCAGCTCTACACGCTGACCATGATGCCCTATGGTATGGAATATCCTTTAGGTCAGTTGGGTTCAGCTGTTCCATCTGTATCCCTTCCCAAATTCTTGTG
Source organism: Lichenostomus cassidix (assembly GCF_008360975.1). Classification (NCBI taxonomy): domain Eukaryota; kingdom Metazoa; phylum Chordata; class Aves; order Passeriformes; family Meliphagidae; genus Lichenostomus; species Lichenostomus cassidix. The sequence goes on along the minus strand of NC_139479.1, from coordinate 11,130,720 downwards.
CACCCTTAATTCCCTTGCTGCCAGGGCAGGGTGAGAGACAGAAAAGTTCTTGACACTGTGCAAGTGCTGCTCAGCAATAGCTCAGACACGCCTGTGTTATCAGCACTGTTTCCAGCACAAATCCCAATTATAGCCCATTATAGCTACTGTGAAGAAATTTAACTCTATCCCGGCAAAAATCAGCACAGCCAACGTCAGAGGAAATAGTTCTTCCACATGCCTTATAGAGATAAATACACTTTTATGTACCATACCAAGCAGGGAGAAATTTGGGTCCAGGCTTACAGGTTTGTTGAACTCAGGTGACTATGTATGTGTGTATATATAGATATATGGATTTTATCAGCAATGAAAGCTCTTAACATCACTTAAACTCTAGTCATATTCCCTTCAGTTCCACCAAGAGCTACTGAAAATAAAATAACTGTGAAATTGCAATATATTTTTTTCTTGGTCTAAAGAACTGAGACTGCAAGGTGTGAATTTCTACTGTACATTTTTCTTTTTGCCTAATTTATTTATTGATGAATCTGTTTCTTTTTGTTTAATTTGGTGAAATTAGAGGGAACCAAATAATTTGTGTAAGTGATAGTGTAACATCTATATTTTAAAACTGATCAATCTTGGCTGATAAGGATATGTACTAAGATAATTCAGTCAATGATTAAAGAAAGGCACAGAGGGAGCTGAGGGGAATGCTCAACAAGTGTCAGAAGGTGAGCAGGTGACAGATTTGTTTCCCAGGTGTTGTTTCTGGCCCTACACCACTTTGTCTGTTTTGTCCTAGGAGGCTATAGCACCATGAGCACTCTGCAAGGCACAGGGCAGGAGTGATCAGGAGCTTGTATGAATCAAAGTGATTGAAAGAGAAAGGAAGGTTAAGTCTGAGCTCAGAGAATCTGTTTTACTCCATTTCAGTGTCTGCTGAGAACACCAGCTGCCTGAAGCCATTCTCTGTTAGGTTAGCTGAGCCTTTTCAGCAGTGCCGTGCTCCCAAAAAACTGTCAGCAGTGCCTGGCTAAAAGATGTCTGTGACCATTCTATTAAACTGTACAGTTTTAGCCTTTTTGTTTCCCCACTGGGAAGAAAAGAAAACGAGGATGCTGGGGCTGCTTCACTCTACCATGACCTCTAGAACCACAAGCTTTTGTAATAAAAATGTCTTTCTAAGAGCTTTAGATCTAAAAACTTTGTATTGCTAGACTAGAAAAAACCAGTGACAATATTTACAATTCAGGATTAAATTTCAATGGTTTTAAGTATATCAGAGACGTTAAAATTTGGTTTTAAATGTATGCATTTTAAAATATGTTGGACAAGTCAAAACATTTAATTGGATTTTATTTAAGAATTAAATGGAACCCAGCATTTTTCTGTTGACAGCAGGGTTTACTTTTTACTTTTGTTCACTATCTTGCAAGTCAATCTTTTTTTTTTTTCTTTGTCTGTTTTGGAAATGACCCGATGATAAGATTTGAAATAACTTTCTATTTCCTAATAATTTTTGAAAAGGGTGGATGACTGCAGTAGTCCTTCTTTATTATAAGTATCTCTGGAAAAGTTTCAGAAAGATAAAAATGTTAAACTTCAGTGTTAAGTCCAGGCCTACACACATTCCTGGGACTTAATTTGTGACCATCCCACATCTCTTATGACTATTAGTAATCACAAAACTAATCACTACTGCCCATCAGAGTCGAGAAAAAATTATGCATCCAAAGATGTTTTGGAACAAATAAATGTTTAAAGAAAAAAAAATAGCAAAAACCTTTTTGATAAACTTGACTCACAGAGAAGAAGTCAAAATGTCAAATGGAAAAGAAATTGTATTATAACACTCATATTCTGATATTCCCTTCAATGCCAGCTGTGCTATTTACTGCATAAGTTATTTCCATTCTGCCTTCAACATGAAACACAAGTACCATGACATTAATTTGCTTTTCAGGATGACTTGGATTTTTCTGTCAGGTACACTAGATTTAGGAATTCGCTGTTCTGCTGTGGCAGACTCTGAACTGACTTGGAGGTAATAATGTAACATTCTTCATTTTTCCCATGGTGAGTTGAAATGAGGTATTAAGGAAAATATAAAAGAAAAAAAATCCGGTTAGTCTGTAGGAAATAGCCTTGTATGAAGCATAGTGGGGTTACAGGCAGTTAAAGGTGGCTGGTAAGTCATATGCTGTGAGTTTTTTATTCTGTATTTCATTAAAGCTTCTGCATCTCGGAGGGGAGACTCAAAGTAAACACATGCAAATACAGGTGAGCACAGGCTTTTCACGTATGTGGAATCCCTGTTATTTATAATATAAATGATTTCCTCCTGAGCTGTATTTTATGCCAAAATCTTCTCAAAGAGTAGGTTGCCTAAGGAACAAGCTGAGAATAAAAATTAGTGCAAACCTGTACCAAGAAGAAAAAAAGCTGATAAGAAACTAGATATTTTGGAGTTCTAAAGTGGTCTCTTGGGTCTTGTTTGAATTTTGAAAAATACCTCAGCTGCACAAAGGTGATTTTTGAAGACAGTGAAGATATTAGACTCCCAGTAAGAATTCTATTAAAAAAAAATTGCATCAGTGGGAGTTCGTGGGCTGAAAATAAGCTAGAAACCTCTGTTTAGAGCAGAATTCTCATGAATAGTAAGACCACAAATTTCTTTTCGCCCTTTCAAATAAAATTCAATGAATTTTCAGTGGAAAAGGCATTCTTCTTTCAGAAGTGCCTATAGTACATTTGAAATACCTCTCAGAAAGAACTTCTTGCTAACACCGATTGTGTTTATGTCATATGTAAAGTGCATCTGCAAGAAAAAGAAAAAGAGAGAGGAGAACAACAAGAGCTGTTAAAATTAGCAGCTTATGCTTTTCCATTGCTTTATATTTCTGTTTTCCATTTATGTGAGATTAAATATGATATTTAAGTGGAACTTAGATACAGAGCCTGGAAGTAGACAATTTTGTGATGTCAAAGCTGGAGTAAAGTTTAGGAATTCATGACAAAAAGTTGCATGTTTCCTCTCTGAACCATGCATTCTTCTTTCAACATTCTGAGTATAATTCTGCCATTTGTCGTCCTCTATAATTTGGAAGCAATTGCCATTTCACGGAACTTTAATATAGTGAGGAAAAAAGTGTTACAAATTACCAGGACAAGGAAGAGATCATTGCATGACAGCTATGCAGAAATTTTTCAAGTAAATTTTTAAACGCAGAAGAGATTCTAATCATTCAAACAGGCATTTTTTATTTATCTCACTACTCAAATCACAATTTTTAAGTCCCAAAGTAATGAAAATTAGAACTTTTCTTTTTCAGAATGAAAGGTTAATTTTACTCCACATCACATTTAACTTGGCAGCATAGTTGCTGAATGCTTAAAGAACAACAAGTAGAAGTGTAATTATTTGCATGAAATGTTTCTGAACTCAAGTAGCATACAATTATAAATTGCTAAATAAATTTTATTTGTTAAATGTTTTTTGTTGCAGTTTGCAATGGCTGATCTCATACTCTTTTAGGACAGACAACTTTTCCAGCCTTTTTTTAGGGCACTATGGATGTCTGAGGGACAAAAAAAAAAAAAAAAAAGCTAAGAAGAGAAAATAATAGGTCAGATTTTTATGAACAATCTCTGTGATCAGAACATTATAAAAACACTTAGATAATGAAATTTTTTCCTACACAAATGTCTATGGAACTTGATATAATTTGCAAAGAAAATTTGAAAAATTGCATTTGTCAGAAAAGTTTGGATTAAATTCTGTATGTTAAGATTTTTTCTGATGTTAATATAAGGAAAAGGTTGTGTTTAAGCAAGTTTGTCACAATGAATTGTGGTAAAACAGGGTTCATGTGTTCTGAGAATGTTATTCATGGTATATTTTGCCCTGGTAAGCTAAAAAACCCACAAGGTTTTATCTCATCAAGCTGCCTTTGACCTCTCGTTGAATGCTCACAATACATTTGTTAGGGAAAAAAAAAAACCTGCCAGGAGAAAGCAGAAGACACATACAGTTAACTCCCATTTGAGTAGAATACATTCCCTACCCTGTGTATTTGCTTCTGGTGTGTTCTGTTTTTGCTTTACCTGCCCACTCTGAAATACCTGTTGACTCCCCTGCAAGACTGCAAAGTGGTGATCTCAGAGAACTGACTCCACTTGAATGTGTCTTTGGCAAGGACATAAAAAAGTGCAAAAGTGCTTGCAAATATTTGGAAAATATATTTTGAAGATACTTAATCTGTATCTGTATCATCTATGTCTATAACTGCAATAAATATATCACTCCCTGAAGTTATCCTCTATTAATTGTTTGACAACATTTTATAAATTTGGACCACTAGGAGATTACAAAAAGATTGCAAGTTAAAAAGGAGAATCATGTTTGCAGAAAACTTGAGTTGAATTGTTCAAAATCTTACCAAAAATTGAAAATACTAATGTTCAAGGATCTCCTAGAAACAGAAGTGCCTAATTATTATCCCTGATACATTAATTCCCTTCTCTGCTCTCTGTTAACCCCTTCTAGCTGCTCTTCTGCAGCAAGGCTGATTCTTCACTCAGCTCTACAGATGTTTGCCAGAGTCTGGAATCATCCCTATCCACATATATATGACAAGATCCCTTTTTACCTCCAAGACAAAAGCAGCAAGCATCAGTGCCTGCTTCTTACCATCATTTTAGCAAGGAACTGAGAGATATTTTTGTCCTTTTCCTGGATGATGAGTGTTTTGAGCTAGTGTTATTTCCCACTTACTCTCATTCCACATCTCAAGTTGCAAAATTGCATTTTCTCAGGTGCATCTGAGGACTCTGTTTAGTGGTTTGCTTGGTTATAACAGAGGGTATCACAACCATTTAATTTTGATCATGTGATCATGTGCTCTGCAGCACCCTCCAAAAACACTTATCTCTTGCCATATGAAGAAATACTAATATTAGCTTCACAGTGCTCCTCTTTTACAGCTTATTGTGGATTAGAAACCTAATAAAAGTCTTTAATTTTAATAATTACAGCAAAATGCTGTTGACACAATCAGAATTGCTCCATCCTTGTCTTGCCCACTTATAGAGCAAGAAGTTATTACATTTAAAATTCTGAAAACCAGAATATGAAATATTAAATCAAGCCACAACTTTATTCTGTAAGACTTCACATATAGATTGACATCTTTCCCCACCATTAGCATTGCTCAGTTACTTATGCTCTTTGCTGCACACTGTGGAAATTCCTTCATGGCTGCACAGCTTCACTATTCTCTTCTTCCCTGGGCACAATTTGTACCTCAGTTTAGGCAAGAGAAATTAAGATCTCTGAGAACATGGGCTCAGAGAAAACACTCTCCCTTCCCCTGTGTCCTCTGGAAGTGATACTGGGAACAAGAAGAGGTTCAATGGCTTGCAAGCATCCAGTTGATGGCAGGTTCTTGGTCTGTTTTTAGGAATCCAGGCTGTCAGAATGTGGTAAATTTAACACATAACAAGCCCTAATAATTCAACAGCCTCTGCCAAGGGATAGCTTGAACTAGTTGTGTTTCTGGCTAGAAAAACTTAGGAAGCAATGTGAAAAACTTATAAGGAAATACAAGGAAAAGGCAGTATTTTTTAAACTGATAGTAGCATGTATTATAGATGTTACTCAGAGATGCAACCACGTTGATTGATGGGTTTGCTAAAGACAGAATAGAAGAGCTTTTGATGCATTTGGAACAAACATATATTAGGGAACTATATGTGGCTTATTTTGGTGCTGGCTACCATAGATATAAGGGTCTTGGCTTATAGATTGATATTTTCCATGATTTAGTGAGCACTGAATAAAATATAAATGTTTATGTGTGTATAAAGACTAAAACCCAGAAGCAACTTTTAGTTCAATAGTGGAAGATTATTAACATTAAGCTTGAGTGATTTCTGTGGAGGTGGTGTAAGCCAAATGCAGTCAGGAACAAGCCTGAATTTTAGAGCTTTGTCCTAAAATGGTCATGCATTATGTACTGAATTTATTCATCAGTGTGTCAGATGAGTGTCCAGATTTAAGAAAGTAGGGGTGCACTCCAAAGAGTACTACAGAAGAAATATTCGGCAAATTAAACAGAAATTTGATCTTGCCTTGCTATAATTTTTGTTCCAGAAAGAGATTGTACAGAAGGGATCAATGGATAACATCCAGGCCATGGCAGTTTTTTGAATGAGTTGGAGTGTAATAAAAATATTTTCATTTTATTGCTCTTATTGTTACATCATTATCAAATACTTCAAAAGGGGGTTAAGTAAAATCTGGTCATTTTTGCTGTGTTTCAAACTCTACTATTTTTATACTATCTTCTTGAAAATCTTCACCAAATATAAATGACTTAGGATTATATACATTTTGGAAAGCAAAATATTTGAAAGGATCGGACCACTACCAGTGTATGCTATATTTTAAAATAGTTACTCAATATCTTTTTTACACTGTGGGCCAAATATAGGTACTGACATTTCTTCAGCACTAAATTGTGTTTGCTTGTCATTAACATGTATTAACTGCCACAGAATTTCATTTCTTATCTGCCAATTTTGGAAACAGGGCTGCAGAGCAATCTTTATCCAAGGCCATCTTAAGGTAGGAAATTTCTCATTTGTCAAAATACTTCTCTCAGTTCTACTCTATCTGTCAACTTGCAGCTGTAGACTTGTACTTGAGTTCTGCTCTACAGTTCTGTGCACTTTCCCTCACTTTCTTTCTTTCTTATGAGTAATGCACAAAAACAATTTTGGTGAGGACTGCTTTTTGCTTGTCACAACACAAACTACAGTGAGGTCTTTTAGAAGGATACTGGTTTTTATAAACACAGTTTACAAAATTCTCCCTCATCTTCGTGACTAAAATCAGGGACACTGACACTTCTTCATCCCTATTCTTAGTAAATCTGAAAAAAACCTCCCAGCTGTTACATAGAACATTATAATTTTATACAAGAAAAAACACCAGCACTCCAACTGCAAGTGAACTAATAGAAGTGGTGGAAGAATAGGCCAAGGAGCTTTTATCTCAGGGATTTAAAAATAAAGATACTGGTTTGCAATAATCACTTTTACATGCACTCTGGTGTGTGTCTGTGAGCATGTATAAAAATTTCTCCACAAAGTTGTCTAGAGACTAGAAGAAAGGAAACAGTATCAACACAATGCTTTTAAAGAGTAGATTTTAAGTTGCTATCCTTAGTCTTAGAACTGATTTTTTTTCGAATGAACAGTTTGCAAGACAGCTCTCCATCTTTCTAGAGTCATAGTCTTTGATCCTGTGCTAAAAGACTTCACATTTCTTCTCTAGTGGATTTGCAGGCTTTCTCTTTTCTATTTTGTTTTGTCGACCAACCCACTGGAACTCTCTTTGCCCAGCTAAGAAACGAGAAGATATTTTTCTGTCTCAGAAATACCTCTAGATCAAGTCAGGAAGAGGTAGCAGAGGCACAGAGAGCACAGAGACTTGGTTTAGAATGAGTGAAAAAAAATAAAGATATACAGTTGCAAAGAGAAGTAAAAAGTAAAGCATTGCTTGAGAACCTTTATTTCTGTAGTAGCTGAATTATAATCTGTAATTTCATTATCATGCAGTTTTTCTATCTGTGAAAGTGAAAAATATTGCAATTTCATCAAATCTTAGTGGGTTTACATGAAACCAAGAAATAATATTTTTTTTAGATGTGTGATCCAGACCTTGCAGGACACAAAAACCTGTCTTCATCTAAGGAATTCCTTAAACAGGGATTTTGTTGAGGTTTGTTTTTTTCTTCAGAGTATCCAGGTAAATGAGAGTTCCAGCCCCTTGTATGAAATATGAGGTTTATGAATAGAAATGCATAGAAATTCTGACATCAGGAAGAGGATCCTAGATGTTCATTATCCCAGCAGCTTTACAGAAAGGCTTCAATGGGATAAATCCCCTTGATTTTTGCAGAGTAATAAAATTTATTGCAGATGATGGAACAGGAAGAAGCAATAGGAGCAGTTCATGTCAAAGGAGTTTTCAGATACTTAGGATTTTTGCTCTCATTTCCCTGCCTCATATCCAGCTCTGTCCCACTAGTCTCTATGGCTTGTCTCTTTTATTTATCTCCATCTCCTCTCCCAGGTTTTCCACCACAGTGGCAGAGAACATATGCATTGCAAGGAACTCTTTCACTCCAACTTTCCCCTGTGTCTCAAGTCTTAATATTCTGTGGCTTCTGTGCTCTGTGGGGAGCTCTGCCTGGTTTGGGTTCACAGCCCACTCAGCCTCCTGTCCCCTATATACCTAGACAGTCACACCCAAAGAACCTAAAAATCCTCTGCTAAGCCCTCGTGATGCATCTTCTATTTGGTTTTGCAGGAACTGTGTTTTCATTATTCTGTTGTCTTTTCTTTTCTCTCCAAGTTAATTAAAGTTAATTGATTAATTGGGACTCTGCTATAGCAACTACCCATCTGGAAAAGCACCAATCTGCAGAGTGATCATATGTGTAGAGCATGTCTAATTTGTTATCTTATGTGAAAAGGCCAGAACTCCTTTTAAATTAGCTTTAACAAGTTGCATTTTCCAGGAGAAGCAGTTGGGATGGAATACAACATAACTGCTCACAGGTTCTTCCCAGCTTTCTGCAGCAAACACACTTGGAATCAGAGGCACAGATGTAGCTCTGTTTCCAGTGAGGCAGCTCCAGGAATCCACCTTCTGTTAAAATGGTTTCTGTGGATTTTGCATGTCACAGTGCCACCAGAACACCTGGCTCTCTCTGCTGCAGCAGCGATTTGCATGTTTAGGGGGAAAACCCGACTTCCCTTAATAATATTTTGGCAACAGGAGTTGGGTACTTCAATAAGGCAACTGAAATTGTGTGTTTAGAGCAGTACTTTCAGTCCTGTTTGCATGCTACAATCAAACCAATCCCTCTTTACCAGTGAATTTGTAAAAATTGGGGTGTTTTTTTCCAGTTCAAGGCATTTGCAAGTATATATAGAGTCCACTGCTCCAATGACTCCTTCTGGAACATAAAAATTACCACTTATCCTTATGTACTGTATAAGGAAATCTCAAGTTTGTCCTAATAAATGTTAAAAGATGCTGATTATACCAAAAGCATTGACTTGATTTGAAATGTTTCCTCTTAATTTCATTTTGTAATCAGTTCCAAAATTTGCCATTCTTCTCCTGATTAAAAAATTTGTAAATACAAATTCCAAGTTATATTTTGCCTAGACAAAAAGTAATTTTCTTGCTATTTGCTTTATTTGAGCAATTGAGTAAAGCAAAAAAAAAAAAAAATTACCAAATGTCTTCTGGTTATTGAAGTTCCTGTAGAGAAAAGGATTTGCTGTTGTTCAGAATATGGTAGGAAAATACAAGTTTATTGACCTCTTCCAGTATCTTCCAGAGGGCTGGGGCAAACCTGATTTTGATGATTTTCTCTGAAACTATACAGTAATGCATTTCCTTTCTGTAGAATAACTAGTTTTTGTGCTGAGGGTGAGCTAGAAAATTAATTTCTGGAAGCATGTTTTCTATATTTTCCCAGAAGATGGGGTGGAGTATATGGTGTTTTTCTGTGAATTATGGGAACAATAACAAAAAAAAAAAAAAAAAAGAAGAAAAATGTCAATTTTTGCATTATTTATTTTAATAAACTCTAGATTCACTAACACTTTCTTTCTAATACCATAGATTTGTGCCTAAGTATTTTCATGTGCATTTAAAGATGTAGTGCCATATCTAACATTATCCAATAACTACATCATTTCTAATGTATTAGATAGGTTGAGTTGTGAAAAGATTGCTTCTCTATTGAAAACAGAAATTTCACTTCACCTTATTCTAATGTAATGATTTCCTGGTTGAGATTGTTTATTATCACACCTTTCTTCATTTTATTTTAGGATTTTTTCTGAAGCTTAAACACAAAATTCAGATTCAAAGGCATGTGTCACATTTGAGAAAATAATTATTAGTACTTTATCAGATAACCTGATCAGTGGAAAAAAATTGACCTTATCCCTTTGAGCAGTGAACATTAACATTTAAGGGTTTATATTCTTCAAGGCCACTTTCTTTTTAGAAAAACTTGGGAAATTATAAAATATTGCAGGGAAATGCAATTTTTCCAGCTCAAAGAACTAAAGGTCAGACCTCATTGTTAACATAAATAAAGATTCTGACATCTAAGCAAATGATAAGATAGATTTGCAAAGATTAAATTTAAAATTATTGCAGTTTCTTTGTTTAAAGGAAAGTGAAATCAATTAAAATACAATAGAAAAAGACATCACTGACAATAAAAAAATCAATATTCCTCCTATTTACAGAATCTAATGTTAAAATCATCATTTAGAAGAAACAGCATGTTAATTTGGTAGGGAAAAAATTGCTAACACTTACAAACACCACCACAACCAGGTAGATCATCTAATTGCAATAAATTATATTTCCTTAAAAAATAACTAGAAAATTTCTAAACTTCAATAGAAATCATTAGACATTTGCTCAAGCAATATCTTCTTCAGTTTATTTGGGTTATAAAATTTTATATTTGAATGGACATAGTTATATTATATTTGTTAAGCCTGTGTAATTTTAGTCAGTGTATTCTTCACTGCAGATGGAAGAAATCTACTTTCCTTAAACAGCTTTATTATTTTTTGGTGCTTCATGAAACAAGAAGTACAAAAGGGACTTTGAAAAATGTCCATTATTGTCATTAATTGTTTTGCTAGGTTTTGCATAGAACTGTAGCATGTGGTGTAATAAATTAAGATGTGATAGATTTGTTGTAAATAAGAGTATCAAGATTAATGGATTTGGGAACATAAGTCTTAGTTGAAAAGTGGTAATTTACCAGTGGTAAAATTGTGGGTTTAACATGATCCATTCTGACATGGATCCATCATTGTCTACATGAATATCAGGGAAAGATGCACACACCTCAGTGATGAGTGTGTGAAGAGTGTGGATCCTGCATGCAACCAGCTGGAATTCTTTGTTGCCAGTCAGTGCTTCTCATCAGTTGAAAGACTGGAAAGTGAATAATCTGTAGAATAGCCCAGTGGTGCCAACCACAGCAAACAGCTCAAGGTAGGGAAATAGAGAAAAAAAAAAGAGGACAGCAGAGTCACTGACTGTTTTTCTCCACCTCTTTCTGGATGGCTTCCTTGAAGGGAGATGAACCTTGCTCAGTGCCTCTGTGTGCTTTATAAGTAGGAGGTAACATTTCATGTGATATTCTGGTCTGTGGGTTGGACACACATAATTATGTGACACCAAACTCGTATGGGAGGCTGCCAGTTAGTTGCTGTTCACACACTACAAGCCCATAAATCATGGGAGGAATTATTAATGAAAGAGCACTTTGCTGCATCTTCCACCTCAGGAAAGGTGGAGCTTGATGGATCATCCACTGGGTGCACCCACAGGGATTGCATTTATTTGGTGGTTCAGTTTTTGTGGACAGAATGTTGACTAAAAACCCAAAATCTGCTGGTATGACTGACAGAATTAATGTAAGAGTTCCTAGGAGCAATTCTGGACTGCAGTGTAATTTTGTGTTAGTTCAGGAATTATGAAATAAATGTCATCTTTAGGGGAGACCATCTCTGATCAATCCTTTACAAACCCACCAGAGTAACAATAGATGCCTATAAGGGAGAATAGTGTATGGAATATCTAGCATAAGTTGGAAAGTCACTGAATAACTTCTTTCTAGAGTGTCATTATTTTGTATTTAATATATAAATGATTATATAAAGCAGTGATAAATATTTTAAAGGTATATTACTTGTCTTTTAGTGAATATACACAGATGGTATAAAAGGTTAGATCTTTTTTACTGTAATTAAAAGAGTTGTGAAGTCACAGACAAAGTCTGTCAACTAACATTCCACTATTTAATGAGTTAATCTTGTATAAGGGCTACTGGGGAGCAATTCTTTAATGTAAATATTTAGTATTGTATTAGACACTCCAAAGTGCTTTTTCTGGTCTCCAGCTGCCTGCCCAGAAGGTGAAATATTCCTCCTACAATCCATGCCTACCAAATACCTCAGCAAATTGAAACAGCATCAAACCAACCTAATCTGTGTGTGAGCAGCTGAACTCCATCAGTCAGATCAGCCTTGTGTTTTGTGATAACAACATATATACTGTGGCTGTGTTGTAGGACCATATTTTACTTACTGTAGGACAACAAAATGCAGGTAAATTATGGTCTTTTGTCACTTGTGTTTCAGGGAAACATAGTTTAAAAGGTCAAGATAATTACTGTTTTCTTTCAAAGTAAGTGGTTGTTTTGATCACTCAAACAGTGGATGCAAGACAGGAGAAAGTCTACATTTTACAGGAGTAGATTTTAAAAAAAATTAATATTTTAAAAAGGTTTTTAGACTGGGTAATAAAAAAACAAGTCTTTAATTCGAAGACTAGTTAATATAAGGCTAATCTGAAATGCATATGCATTCATGAAAATTAAGGTTAGTGTATAGCTGCATTTTTTAGAAGAACTGAAATAGGGTGAGCAAATGATTCTCATTAAAGCTTAGTAACTGGGCACTTTGGAAAACAGCCCAGTATCTAACTGTGTTGTAGTCATCTAAGTCTATGCAAAAATATGACCTTCAGATCTCAGGAATCTTTCCAACTTACTTTAAATCGTTACAAAAATCAGCATACTAGATGAGTACCTAATACATTTCTATTTTCTCTTTGTTTTGAAGTGTGCTTTTTTTCCAAATCTTTAAAAACAGGGTTATCAATTTTGTGAGTTAGAAAGGCATGTGCAAATAATTGTCTGGTCCAGAGAGTACATGTCCTTAAAATCATACTGAATTTACAGGTGGAGGTGGGGCAGGAATTGAAAAATTTGCAAATGCAAAATGACAGAAAAAATGTTGCTGTTGGTAAAAGCTTTCTTTTGTGCAATCCAAACACAGCAGTTTTCCCTGATGCCTTGCTGAGCTATGGGCTGATTTCCAAATAATGACATGAATCTTGATTTGAGCACTTTGCTGCACTGACAAATCTTAGGATCACTCAGGACAGAAAAGACCACAGAAGTTTCTAACCCAACCTTTGCTCATCCAGGAGCTCCAAACAATGACAGTATTGAATTCAAGTCAGGTCACTTGGGGATTTGTTGTGTCAGGTTTTGGAAAACCTCCAAGAATGAATATTTCACAGACATTGTGGACAACCTGAATCATTGCTTAGTTATCTTCAGAGGAAATTTTTTAACTTAAGTGCAGTTGAAATTTCCCTTGTTTCAGTTTATCACATTTAAATTTGATGTAAAATAATTATACTTCATTTCCTTGATGGTTTCATGAATATAAATAATATTTGAAAAAGTAAAGGTTTTGTTTTTTGGGTTTTTTTTTAACTCTCTTTGCATTGTCTCTTAAGTACAATGCATACTTTCCATACTTCCATCATTGAATGATGGGAAAATGAGTTTTAGCAGGAATTAATGTCATTTATTGATCATTTTCAGCACTGGACTTTTTCAGCATCCACCCCCTTAAAAAAAAAAAAAACCCAACAAATTCAAAACTGTGATAGCAACTGAGCTTTCCTGAGATATCTGGGTATGTAAAAAATTGGTGTCTTTTTGTGATATATTATATTACACCTTTTCCATCAGAAGGACACTTTAATCAATGTATTGTTAAGTCTACAAACTTTCTATCTACTCGTCAGGAGGGTAGACTGGTATGATTTATTCTCCAATGTAGGTGGATGACATTTTGTCTACTAAAGCATAGGATTTACTGGCAGGACAATTATAATTCAAATAAAAAAGTGCTGAAACCCACATGATAATAATTTTAAAAGAGGAATGTCATCTAGATCTGTATGTATTCAAAAAATCTATATAGTGCATAAGTAAGGAAAAGAAAATTGTTCTTATCTGGATTAGGAATGTTGTTGGATTGTAGTTCTATTAAGGAATTCCTTGTGTGCAAAGTAGAAAAGAATCATGAGTTCACATTTTACTCTGCAGTATTATTGACAGCTACTAAAAAAACAATTAAAAAAATTTAAAAAAAAAGAGCCCAGGCTGCATACCTTATATTAAGATGTAATTATGATTTCCCTAATACCTAGAGAAAGATGCAATAATCACAATTCTAAAAATCTCACAAATATATATAGTACATTATTTTCTTCAATAAACCATCAGACAGACATGGAAATATGCAACTAAACAATTACTTGGCTGAGCACAGGAGAGTTTTGTTCAAAGAAATGGAAGCATCACAAAGATAATCCCTGATTTAGTCTTTGATACGTTGTCATCTCAGCATTCTCCACTCTTTGAGCCATTATGTGTTGACTTCAGCATGGGAATGGTTAACAATTGCACATTTCATTACTGAGGCAGCAATACAAATGTCAGTAAGTAACAATTCAAGGGGCATAGAGAATACAAGGAGAGAGGGAAAGGATATGTTAGTAAGTGTTGAAAAGTGGGAAATATGGTAGATGAAAGAAGAAATTTTTGTTTATTTTGCTGGTCAGTCTTATTTTCTTTCCCTTCCTTCATGTCTAAAACCGCTGAGCTCTCTCATGAATGACAGTGTGATAGCAGTAACCGTTCCAAAAATAATAGGTTTTATCTTGTTGACAGTGTGTTTGTTAAAAGACAGGAAGTTCTGCTGGGATATTGATGTAAAACTTTTAAAGATGGGATTCTGAAATAAAATAAAATGCATTATTAGGTGATTATAGTATTTAACAATGCCAGAACTCTTTAAGTACAAATATGGGAGTTTGTATACATTAAATGACTGTTGCAGGATTGTATCTGGCAGAAACTCTGTGCATTGTGAATCAAGGAGTCCTAAAGAGAAACATGCACAAAGAAGGAAAACATTATTGTGTAGTTAGTCCAAAACCTGAAAATCAAGACAGCAGAAAGGGAATCTTATTTCCTGTCTTGCTTCCTTGCTTTCTCGCAAGCTGAAGTCCCTCACAGAACTGTGACAATTTTGTCTCTACAATGTGACCATGTTGGCAATAAAGTGGGTGAAGGTGAGGGAAGAAATTTCTGGCTCTGTCCTCAGCCCCAAAAGCTCTTGTGCAAAATGGGTAATGCGTTAGTGGATGCTTGCCATGGATATTTTCTTTGGTTTGTGTTTCATGCAGAGCTTTACTGGTGTCTCCAGAATCACAGCAGGCTTACTATGCAACATGTAGAATTTTTGTTGTATCTCTAGTTGTTATTCTTCTCTTCTACAAATTATATTTATATATTTTGAAAGTAGGCATAGTACCTATTGAGTTCAATTTGTGCATGGACTTAAATATCCTCACAATTAATGTTAGAAAATGAGATATTTTCTTCTGAACATAGCCTCTGTTTGGCTGGGAGGGGGTTGAGTTCATTGATTAGTCCTGAACATACCTGAGCCATATACTGAGTGTAACAGCAATATGTATCTCAAAAGTCCTGGAAAGAAGATTTAGGATTGTTTGAGGTCAATTCATTTCCTGTCTCTGCTAGAATGATAAAAATGTGAAGAGCTAATGAAGTAAAAAAGTATTTTTCAACTTTCAGAACATACAAAGACTTTCTAGCAAAAAGACATACAGGAAAACTTAATAGGAAAATGGTATGACTTCCTTTTACAGTAGTAAATTTGTGGAAAATAAATGCCTGGCTACTTAACATCAAAATATCATGGCATTAACTCTATCAGATTTATCTATAACTGCTTTAATATCACGAGTCACTAAAGCAGAGTGAAGAAAATGTTCATGAAAAGAAATAACATTTCCCAAAACAAAGTCTTTAAACCCAATAAAGAATTACAGAATTTTTAATAAGTAACTCTGAAATACAGTGGGGTCTATTAATATGTCCTTTAAAATATGACATGCCGAAAAGTTGGGATCTGCAGGCGTGATAGTTTTTCATGCTACAATATTTCTAGGTTACTAAATAAAATTTCTGTATTAAAATAAATAAAGAAATACATAAATTTTTCTATATTTTAGCATCATTAGGATTTCACCGATCTCTCCTTCAAAGGTTGGATTATTTGTGTTTGCTTTAATAAATTAATCAACATGAATAAATGTGGCAATGCATACTTAGCTCAGTTAAGATGAAAACATCAGTACTGGAAAAAATGTGTTTTCAGATAATTTGCAGATTTCTGTTTGTTGAAGGTGGGTTTTCAAATTAACCAATACCACACAGACCAGAATGGAAAAAGATAGTGACCACTTTCCAACATGAAAATCCTATCCTGCTCTTCGAGTGTCTTTGTTTCAAATGGAAAAACTTGCAGTTTGAATTACGAAAATAAGGATTAGAAATCTTTGACATGAGTTGCTCATACTCATTTCCCAGAAGTCAGTTACCAGAAGTGCATACTTAAGTGATTATCTCTCCTTTGTTACATTTTTGAGAGTTTTTGAATAAGCCTCCCAGATGTTTCTAAAATACACCATCACCTGCAGTTTCTTCTTTGTGCATGCTAAGATACCAACCTCTGTGCACATATTCTTCCACCTTCCACTAATAATAACAACAATAAAAGAGTAGTTTAGTGACTACTGAGGTTTAAAGGGCTGAATTGCAGCATGGCAGGCTACCAATTACTTTCAAACAGACAGTAGGTATAAAGGCATTCACCACAACTTTCATTCTGAGCCATAAGTTAAATTTTAGACAGGAACATTACAATCTAAATGCTGAAATTATGTTAGAAGTGAGAAATCAAAGAAATGGTGTCTAATCTTTTCCTTCATGACACGCTAATCAGAGACTTTTATTAGACACTTAACAGCAAATACTTACAAGCATTAAATATCAGAAATTCATGTGCTAGAAACTGCTGCACTGAGAGAACCGAGATGGCTCTAACCTAACCTTCACATTTAATCAGTACATTTCTCTGCTTAATAGTGCTTTTTCTCCTACTGTTAGCTTTGTGATGATGAAAAACA
The DNA here is from genome assembly GCF_008360975.1 of Lichenostomus cassidix. Classification (NCBI taxonomy): domain Eukaryota; kingdom Metazoa; phylum Chordata; class Aves; order Passeriformes; family Meliphagidae; genus Lichenostomus; species Lichenostomus cassidix. Next base: position 11,113,757 of record NC_139479.1, on the reverse strand, counting down.
CATTTTGGTTTTGTGTCAGTACTGGAAATAGGACTTGCAATCATAAAATCTTCTGCCACTCTGTGCTGTGCAAGTGATTGAACAAAAAATTCAGTCTGTCAAGCAACAGTCAATAGCCATCGTGGCAGCTGATTTAGTGCTGATCAAGGCTTCTGGAGTGAAAGCTTGTATTGTCCTGAGAATGCTGATGTCCTCAACTGCCCAGCAAAGTGAAAGACGAGTGAAGTTAAATGTCAGCTAAAATTTGTTATGCAATGATGTTTATTATGTTATATGATGATATTTATGTAAATCATGAGGGGTATAGAATATAACAGTTAATATTAAAGTATACATGCTACATTCTGTATGGGTAACATAGGAGAAAGGCATTACAATTTCTTAACCTTCTCACTTTACCATCATTAAATCCCTAACATTGGATTTCTATACATGTCTTTGAACTTAATCATTCACTATGTTGGGGTATTATCAGTTGGTTTCTGGGAGTTCCCTTGTGAGACAGCAATGCTGTGGTATTGGAAATGCTGTTGGTATAAGTTACAGCAGAATAAAACAACTGCTTTATTAACTGTATCAAATATAAGCTATTTACTTGAAAGGCATAAGTCAGGTTTTCAACCGGAGAAAAACTTGTGCAATTATGTTAGGGAAGCTGAGCTCTGGTATTATCAAATCTTGCACTGCTGAAATGCTTACCTTTGCTTTGGTATTCCATTGAAATGTCAAGCTTCTAATTGGCAAAGCAACAACCAACCATTTAAAAATAAATCGTTAGAGCTGGAAAATAAGTGTTGCCTTTTTTTGTCTCCACTGTGTTACTTTAAGCACTTTCACCTATCCAGCATAAACCAGCTCAAAAACCATGGTGGCTGACCATGATATCCAGTCTAGATATCCTTCGTGAGACCATGTCCACCAGACTGTGACTGATATTTCTTAAAGAGAAAGAACTCTCTTGGTTTGAAAGGCGTTTCTGCAGACCCATTGATGATGTGCACCTTGAGCAGCTCAGTGCTGAGCTGGAGCTGGTAAATAGAACTGGAAAGCTCCAGGACACCTGGCAAAGAAACAATGGTCACTTCTTTTGCTGCAGCAGGCACTTAGATGTCACATTGGGTTGTCAGAGGAATATACATCATTCAATCTTTACTGAGGATAAAATGAAATATGATTTTCCTTGCAAAATGATCCTTAGCTGAATCAAAACCAGGAAGAGACAATCCAGGTAATCAGGCATATGGACTTCTCAATTTTATTTTTGAAAGGAAGCAAAGCAAAACAGCAATAAAGGAGCCATTCTATAAATATAACCACATTGAAAAAACAAACTTCTTTAGGATGGTTCTGGGTGTCTTTGTTCCTTGCTATTTGTTTTGTGCTTTTGTTTGTTGTTTACTTTTGGCAATGCTTCATGTATATATCTACAGGGAGAAACACTCCTGCTGTGCACTCTTCATATGTGCTTGCATATTCTCAATGAGAACAGGGGAAGTAACATTTTATAATTTTACCCAGTTTTATGTTTCCAGTTACCTTAAGATTGGAAAAAACCAGAAACAAACCAAAACATTTTTGCTATGCCACAAAAAATGGTTGCAAGGAATCAGAACATACAATGTCAAAACCAAGGCAATGAGAAACAAGCAGAACGTGTGGGAAATGTCACACAACCCTTTTTTTGGGAGTGCTCACCCACAGAGAGGTGGCAGAGGCCTGGGGCCACAGAGTGTCTGTCTGGGGCTGAGCTGGGGCTGGCAGGGACATTTGGAGGGACAAAGTCACCACTGGTTCACACCTGCTCTGCTGCTGAAGGATAGGAGTTTAACAGGCTTTTGCTTGGAATTGATTGGTGTACTCTGAGGATGTAAGTGGAAGAGATGGAAAGAGGAGAATAGGGGAGGAATTCTTACACTGAAGTGTAGACCCTGCTTGGCTGAGTTTTTATGATCTGCCTGGGTTTGTTCCTACAGTTTGGTGTTGCTGAGAAGGATAGTAGAATAGAGCTGAGCTCAGGCTAGCTGCCTATGCATGTAATAAACATATTCCACGACTGAATTATTGGAGAGGAATTTTTTTCATTTAATGTAAAAATTTTGCATTTAAGTTTAAACTAAAAATTTCAAAACCCATGCTAATGTTACACATCTTGTTATATTCCAGTAGGAAAAAAAATTGAATTCAAGCAAGGTCTTAATTTTTATTAATTTTGTTCATCATATTTTTCCACATTTGTGTTTGTATCAAATCTAAACCTTAGCTAAAAACGTCCTTTTATGTATAATTTGCCACTGATGGATAAGTGTGTGTTTTGTTCACCTAATCTAAGTTGTACTTCAGTATGTTTGAGAATGGTGTCTTGAGAATGCCAAGTGGTTTGTTTCCATAAAACTTTCAGTGAATACAGATTGCCAGTGATCATTATTATTTAACAGTGACTAAGACACATATATTTCTATTTTTATGTAAATGAAACCAGAAGCACTACCCTACATATGGAGGGTTCTCTAGAGGTTCTGTAAAGATCACAATTTCACTGCCTGTAATGAAAAGTTTGCACTGATGGCTTTTTAAATAGGTATTGCTGCTTCTTCAAAGTGTTAAGACGGCAAGGAACAGTATGTCTTAGATTACCATAAATAGGATAAGAGCACATTGAATTCATACCTTCAAACACTATCTCCAGAGCAATGTGTCTGGCAACTTTTGTAAGTTCCACAGTCATTTAAAAATATAAACCAGAGAAACAACAAGGAAAACGACACATTTGTATAATCTGATTAAAACTTTGTGGTTTTTCTAGTTTAAAAATAGGCTCTTATTCCAAAAGGACAATGGAAAAACCTGGGGCCTCCTACCTGAAAGGGGAAAGTTCACAAGAAACTTTTTGGTTTTTCTTGAAGCCCAGTCAATGGAATAAGTATATTTTCTTTCATTTTACTTACTGATTACATTAAAACACTTGGAGACATAAGAATACATGTGTGTATTTTTAAATATTGGCCTAGAATATCAATCACAGACATGACTATATAATAAAAAAGGAAAGTCATAAACCAGCTCTGTCGCATTGCTTGTCAGAATTTAGGACAAAATCTGTTGCAGGAGCCTGGAAGACATTCATGGTTGTTATTTTGGAGCAGTAATATTTTGCCAGAAGGGAAAATGCTTTGCCTCAAATCAGTGTCAAATTTTGCAGCTGAATCCAAAACTTTCTTATGACTAAAGTTTTTGTTTTTCTCAGTTAGTTTCCTGAACTTGGAATTCAGTAGACAATATAATAAGGATACAAATTCCTCCCTAAAGTTCAGAAAGGGATCCTAGAACCACACCACTCACTACGATGATATTACCTAGTAGCCCCTAATGTCCTTTGAGCCAAGCAGAAAAGTAATAATAACTATATTAGTATAAAGTTGTAACACACTGTAGCGTACATAAAGTTGTGTGTGTAAATATCATATATATATAAAAATATGTATATATATATATACATATATACATACACACACAACATTTGCATTATTAAATGTATAGGAATGTTTGAAGATGAGACATTGCTAAAGATGGAATTGAATACAGTCACTTAAGAAAGTAAGAAGCAAATAAAGCAAGGATGATGGTCCAATAGTAGAGGGCAATGTACAGGAAGCAACCCTAGAGAGACTGGGAAATGTCATCATAATAGGTTAAATTTACCTATGAAATTAACCATACAGAGTCAAAAAACAATGACGTCTATTTCAGTACCTCAGTTTTGATCCCAGTCTGTGGCAGATAGGGAGGAATCAAGGGGCAACCATATTATTATATTTTTCAGGTGTACTCATTCTCTGTTAGTCAGCTATTACTGTCTTGACTCATTCTTTAAGGTTCTTTTCTCCCATGAATTAGGAGAAATGTTTTGAACCTGTGCAAGCTGAGGCAATCATTTACCTGCATGCTCAGAGTTCAACTATGAGCAAAGGGATAGCATAGTTCCTGTTTTGAAATCCTAGCCTGATGATTTCAGTCCTTTGATTCCACTTTTGTTTTATGACAAAAACTAAACACTCATTCCTTATTTATCTTCTTCTTGGCATCCATGATTTCACAGACCTGTGTTGCAAACCTGAGATTTAAAGGCCAGATCTCATTCAAAAGTGTTTGTATATCTTTGAGAGTTCATGCTGCCCTTCTTTGCTTCTTTTCCAATCTTGTTATCCTTTTGGGATATAAATACCATAAGTATTTTATACTCTCTTTGTTTCTTTATCATTTTTATATGTTTTAGTTTTATTTTTCACTCTTCATCCTTTTTACTCTTTATCCTTCAGATAATATTTTCATAGAACTCTTCGTTATAACTGCAAATCTTTGGCTAAGTGGTAAGGTTAACAACTGGTATTTACTGACTACCAGTGGCAACTCCTTTTCACTTTTTTTCCTGTTTCCATGAAAAAAAATCAGGACTGCTTTCTGCAGTATGCATAATTTTAACATTGTCAGTATTGGTTTATCAATTTTACTACCAAGTACTATCACATTATTCTTCTTCACCTTTTGGCACTTTTCCCAACACTCTGCTCATTTAATAGAAAACATATTCTTGTTCATTTGAGTTTGGAACCTATAAAAATATCCAGTGTTTTAACTCTGACAGTGATGAATTTTTAGCACACAACATGATCTATCTTATACCTGTTCTTAGAAAAAGTTGTCTACAAAATATTAATCTGCACCATTGGCTACCCTTGTAGTTTTAAAATTATATAGTAAAAGAGCTGAAGATAGTAAGAAATTCTCCTTATTGTAAAGGAAATAGAAAGCAGATATTACCAATCTGGCAGTCCATCTAATCTAGTGTTTTCTCTTTGGTGCTGTCGAAGATAATATGTTTTGGAGAGTGCTGTAGCAGACATATTTGCAACAACCCATTTGAAGAGTGTATTTCTCTTTATATTTATCCAACTTTACAGCTTGAAACAAGAAGCTGACATCCTTCATCCTTCAGGTAATTTCCATCACTCTTCAGGGCACAAGGTAATCTTTAGCTGACAAGGGCACAAAGCTGCATTTGAAGGAGGCAGATTCCTCCATCATTTTCCACATGGGTTCATTGCATCTTCCTCTGATGAATGTGGCCCTGGCCCATGTTAATGATTGCTGAGCTAATCCAAGGTCTGCCCTGGCACAGCAGATCCTGTAAGATAACAGATGATCCACTGTAAGTACAGAATTTCCTGTCAATTGTACATAGTTCCATCTGAAAACAGAGTAATGCATATCAAAAAAGCCAGTTGACTGTACTTGTTGGTCATTTATACCTTATGCCTTTATAAATGTATATGCTGATATGACATTCAGTATATAAAATACTCTATTCTATCCCCGTGATTCAAACTGTGCAAGTACTGATAAATATTTTTTATTGGAAGTCAAGGCTATAGTTTCTTTAATTTTTCACAATGCTTTTTTATGAGATAAATTATTTTTACAAATGTTTTTCTTGTCTCTGTGGAATGGAGAAGACAGCTGCAGACTGGAATTACAGATTGCTGTTACTGTTTCTTCAATTTAGAAGTGCTGGCCTAATAGGTGAAAATAATAACTGTTCTTTATCTGCAAAATACTTTCCAAAGTAAATATATATACCAAATAAAAATTGGGGCAGTTCAATTTCCTGCTCCATCTTGCATAAATTTCTGTTCTGTGTTCAGTAAATCATTTAGCACCTTCTTGCCAACTGAAAATAGGAGCAATGATATCTTTCTAACTCACAGAGGTGGTGGGATAGACTAAAACCACTAATCACACTAAGTGATCATCTGATTAAAGATCTGAGAGCAGTGATCATCCTAATCCAGCAATTTTCTCAGTTGAAATCCTCACCTGCCCCTTAGTTAAGCTGCTTCACAAAAGAGATATTGATTCACCAGAAAAGTCAAATATATATTGATACGTTGCATGTTTTTGGGGCTGTGCTTTGAATAAGATTCAGAGTGTTTGAAGTGTTCTTGAGTCATCTTTTGACTTTCAGCATTGTTTTATCATTTTCATTCTCTTACAGAGTTAAAACCATTAGGTCATTTCATGTAACTGTCTAGAAGCCATAAATCAAGGCTCTCCTTCAGGAAATACTTGAAGTTTTGTCTGACTAGAGGATGACTTGTGGATTGGCTAGCTCACTTGTTTCAAAAAGATCCTCGTTTGGAATTAGAGAGAATGTACTATTTTCCATGGAATGGATGTCAATTACTGGAGCTGGGGGAAGATTTTTAAAATTCTTTTTTTCCTACACGATGTAGAAAACACTTCAAACAGACTGAACATTTTGCAGGGCTTAAAGGTGGCTCCCATGGACACCATAAAATTTCATAAAATTTTCAGTATGACCAATGAATAAGAGGGAATATCATGCTAAGTACAGTCCCAGTCTAAAATAAAAACATGTCTACATTCAGAACAGCATGAGACACTTAGGGTTATGTTTTTAAGGATTATTACTTTTTAATTTTTTTTAAATTGATTCAGTCTATCTGTTCAGTTTCTCTTACTCTAGAAATAAATACATTACAGTTACATAACTTCCAAACCTGAATACCTTCCTTCTGTCTGAGTTGAAAAAATTCAGATAAAGTATCTGAAGAAGATATTTTGTGCCTATTTCATTCAACTAGTCAGATGTTTATCATTTTATATATCTATTTCAAAATGTACTTTTCCTGAACTCTACAGAGTATCTTTATGCCTCTTGTAGATTAAATTTGAAGTTTTTATAGTAGTGAAAGTAGAAAATAATTTAGAAGACATTTAAGGCAGGTTGGAGCAGTCCAATTCTGCATTGAACTTCTGAGACTATCAACCCCTTTTTTAATGCACTGTGGTTTCCCAGCAGAGATCAGCTTATTTCTACATACGTTTTCCTTTAACTGCCACCTCACCAATTTAAAATTTTTACGATTATCTTAAATATTAGGTAATATGGCAATCTGAATCAATGTCATTTCAGATATCATTGCCATATAGAGTTAGGTATCCTTGTGAAAGGCAGTACTAGCCTCCCATAAATAAGATATGTCTTTCTTAATCATGGAGTCACTTAACACATGAGTTTTCATATAATTCTGTAATATTTTTCTGTTATAGAACCCTGTACAGTAACTATGTTAATTATTATCTTAATTGTGCATTCTCATATAAAATACTAGCTTTATCTCTGCTAGTTTTCAAAATTTCCTGTGATTCCACTAAAGACATAAATCATACAACTTAGTTTTCTTATACAGAGAGAACAGAAAAAAACATATTCAACTTGAATAAATGCTCAATGTCTTGCACCAAAAGGTATCCTAACTATCAGACTTATTCAGGTCTTTTTAATCAACATAGTGTACACAGAATATCAATAGTATATAAACTCACTTGCAGGTGAAGGAATACGACCAAATTTTGCTTTTACCTGCATGTGTTTAAGGACAGAACATGTATGTGTTTATGAAATTTCTGTGAAAAAAGGGGTCCCTGGTGTGACCTTTTTCACTGCACAATCCAGAATAAGCAGCACACCTTGAGTAAGAAATATGTCAGATGAAGAAAAAAATACTTGTGGATAAGGAAATAAAAACTAAGTCTTTTCATGCTGCTTCAATCCTAATCGTTTTCAGAAGTGCTTATCAGAATGGTGGTGGCTCTTGGCAGCTTTTGCATTAGAGTCTATAGTCAGAAGTGCAGGAATGCTTTATTGTGACAATATGCCATTAAAGACACAAAGTATAATTCATTATTTTCAAAAGTTTCTGACCTTCTAGCAAGTGTAATTCATCAGGTTCACCCCCAGTGAGATGTTTTCAGCATTAGTGGGTCAAATCCTAGTTTGGTTTGGAGTCAGTGCTCTGGTGACATAAATTTATTTATCAACATCATCTACATTTCTACAAAATTCAGCTCATAGACCTATGCAGATAAATACTGGAATACTTTTTTCTCTCCCATTGCCATTTGTTTAAGAAATTACTGACTTTCAAACAGCTTTAGTGACCTTTTATGCCCTGGATTAATTTCTCTCAATATCTTCCCCAGATTGATTTGTAGATTTGTTAGTTTTTCATTTGCTTGTTAGTTCTGGGAAGCTATGCAGAATGCACTTCTCCTCTTGATTCTTCCTTATTTTATCAGAGCATACCAAGTTTTCAAACACTGATGCTATTTTACTCTTTTTGTATTTGTTACTGGAACTCTTAATGCACTTGGAGACTCTGAAAAGCTTCACATAATTGCAATCATCTGTTTTAAGGATTCTTATATTTTTGTACATATTTTAGTTCTTTTACAAGGATTTTCTAGGAACTACGAGCTCTTCTCTTATGATTCTTCAAGACCAATCATTGTGCTTTCCAGTTAGCAATCCTGGATGAATATATACTGCAATTACAAAAGTTTGTGTGTGAATATACAAATATATGTTTGTATATGCACATGTATAATTGTATGCATATGAACAAATATGTATACCCACTCATGTATATGCATAACACATATAGAATATTCATGTATGGACATTCACAATGGTATATTTAGGCATATAAGGAGGCAGAGAGGCCCTAGCTCTGTAATACTACCACAAAACATGATATTCCTTTGGTGGTCTTTCCAAGGACTCCAGCTCTTCATGACACTTTCAGAAGTCTAGAGTACAGTAGATCTGTTCATCACTGTGACAAAGCACTTTTTGTCTTCTGCAAATTGAAGTTCATTACATTAGTGCTGATGTTCTCTCAGCAGGTGGTCGATGTCAATTAATTTTTGCTTCTCTGTAATGAAAGCTGCTACATATTCATTTCAATTCTGTTACAGAGCTCTGAAGTTCTGACAAGCTGTGAGCAGTTCTTCAATCAGGTAAACTTATGAACAGCTTCCTACTAGTTGGAATCATCTTGTCCTGACTAACCTGGATTTCTCACAACTCGTCTCTATGTTTGCCTCATACACAGTGGCTAGGTTGTCCTTTTTCTTTCTCAATTTTTAGAGTTTGTTGCAGAAGACAGGCATCCAGTCCTCACTTGCTCACTTGCAACAGCTGTTTCCAAAAGTTGGACAAGGTGATTGTATTTTAACAGGTACATGCACAGGATAATTTACATTGATCTAAGACTTGGACCATGTCCACATGAGAAACTTACCTTGCCCTTGTCCAAGCCAGCACAAAGTCTCCAGTCAGATCAAGCTGATTTCTGTTCCTCTGGAAATAACAGTTCTTCTCTCAAGACTAGTTGCCAATAGCAATCACATGGACACAAAAAAACCTGGTCTTAAATCTTGAATAAAGTGCTTCTTGATTATATGCTATTCATATAGGAAAAAAAAAAATCAAATCAGAATATGGTATTACATTAAAAATCTCTCCCAAATCTGCAACCTGCTGTGGTACTCAAATTCCCAGTTTCACTTGTAGGGGTTTGCCATAACTTTGATACACTTTACACACACACACACACACACACACACACACACACACACGTATAAATATATATATAATCCCTAATTCTCAATTTATGGGAACCTTTTTTTAATTTTCTAGGTATTCAAAAAATTTCTAGAAAAGTGGATATTCTTCCAAAGCCTTTGTTTTTTTATGACTCATTAGAGAGACAATAACTCATTGGGCACTCATATTACACTGGCAACTAAATCTGTTGAGAAAGATCAGAGTTATGCCCGTATAAATCTCTGTGACAGCCTATTGGAGCACTCCCTCTAGTATGTGCACTGCCAGGCATAATGAAAAGATGGCTGAAAAGTTTTACTTTGTGTCCCTCTAGATAATAAGTCATCAGAATTCATTTTTATGACTGAAAACATAAAGAGTGTAGTGGCTGTGGAGCTGCCACTGTTTACCGGAATTGTTTATCTGGACTTGCACAATGCTGTGTGCATTAGGTAGGTAGAAATTTGTTATCAGCAATATAAAAACATCTGTCATACTGTCAAGTTTAATGAGAGGCAAGCATGAAAGAAAAGATTGCAATCTAGAGATACAATTAGCTCTCTGGAGAAGAAGTTTGAGCCATATAACTTGTTCATTAAATGGCATAATGACCAACTCACAGACTGGCTGGGGCAGGAAGGCACCTCTGGAGATCACCTGGTCCATGTCTCTGCTCAGAGCAGGATCAGCAAGAGCAGGGTAGCCAGGAATGTGTCCAGTTGGTTTTTTTATATTTCTACGTATAGAGACTCCACAGCTTCTTTGTACAACCTTTCTGTCTGTGACCTTCCTCCTTGCAAAGAAGATTTTTCTTATCTTTAAGTTTCATTTTGCACCCACTGCCTGAGAAAGTCAATCTCCATCCTCTCTACTCCCCCATCAGGGAGTGTGATCCCTCTGAGCATTCTCTTTTCTGGACTGACAAGTCACAGTTCTTTCAGCCTCTTCTTGTATGCAGATCCTCCAGTCCTTGATCCCCTTTGTTGGACTCACTCCAGTATGCTCACATTTCTCTCATACTGGGGAGCCCAGTGCTAGCCCCAGCACTTCAGATGTGTCTTGACAGTGTAAGGTAGTGAAAAAGGATCACTTTTCTTGACCTGCTGTCAACACTCTTGCATAATGCAGTCCAGGTTGCCTTTAGCCTTCTTGGCTGCAGAGGCAAACTGCTGACTCATGTCCAACCTTGTGTGCACCAGGACACCCAGGGAATTCCTTGCCAAACTGCTTTGCAGATGGGACATTTACTGGTACCTAGGGCTGTTCCTCTCTCCATGGTCACAACCTGGCCTTTACTGTTGTTGATCTCTGATGTCTTTTTCATTTAATCTATTTTTGAGAAAACTCTTCTTACCTACTAATGAAAAATGTACCGTTTAAAAACCAAAGCCTAAAGATTTTTAAACTGTCATGACATTGATCTTAAACTATGAAAATTTTGAATAATATTGTTCATGCTTTTTGTATTTGACTTCATTTCAGTAAACTTGGTTTTCAGTACTGAAGTTTTCAGAAGAAGGTCATCTAAAAGGCACATAATTTTCAAATGATACAAATAAGTTATTATAGTTTATGATGTTAGTCTTCCTTTTCAGACCTCAGTGGCCACTCTATTTTTTAGTTCAGAAGACTTTTTATTTACTTTGCTCAGTTATTCAAGCAGTTCAATGATGTTTCAGTAATGAAAATTCATTATGCTACCTGCTAGAGCTCTTGCACTAGACCAAAATTCAGCTGCTGTGCTCTTGAATGACTTTTATTACTCTTGTTGATGTTGTGCCCTTAGAAACTGAACATTAGTGAAGAGTCCTGTACATACTGCTAATACTGCATCAGAAACATTTGAGTCCCAAGCTTCAAGTAAGCCCTGCTCCTCTGATGTCCACATGAGCCATTTTTTTCCACAGAAACTGTTGTTTCACAGGCATGTATTATCCAAGTGCACAATGTATTGCTGTTTTCTTGTATTCATGACTTATGGCCAGGCAGGATCCAACCACTAAATGTAGCAAAATCATGTTAGGAAATTGCCACTGTAATGCCTCACATGCACTGGGTAAATACAGATCTGCAAACATACTTGAATCAGCATATAGATCATAATAGAATCAGAATTATTAAGGTTGGAAAATATTTCAAAGGCCATAGAGTTCAACCATTAATCAGATAATGTTCTATTGTCATCTAAAAGTAGAGACACTGATAATCTTGCTCCTTCAGAACAAGAGGACATTCAGGGTAATCAAGTCTAATTCTTTTGAACTCTGGGATATCACACCTCTAGCAATTGGCAAAAGTCCACCTTAGTTTTGTTGTCCACCTGCCTTATACAATCAGACTTCTATCTTCCTGGCTGTTTGTACTCATTTATTTTTGTTTCAATCTGGTCTTTTAGTTTAAAGAGCAGTTTTCTTTTTCTGTTCTTTGCTCTTCCCTTTCTCTCACACCCTCTCCTTCCCACTCCCTGCCAGAAGGAAATATCCCAGGCTATCTTTCCCCACTGGTTTTGTAGCCTTATCTAGCCACACATTCACCTTCCAGCCATAGTATTATCCTTCTTTCATCTGATAGCTGTTTCTGTTTCTTCAGTCACTCTACAAGTCCTCCCCTGGACTGCTCCAGTGGCTCTGGACATAGGAAATGTGCAGACAGAGAAGTACAGACACTGTAGTATCATTGCTAATATCAATTTTTGCATATTTTAAGTCTTAAAAATGCTTGTAGGCTGTTCGAAGATCTAAGAAGAAAATCAACAAAGGAAAAGAGGAGAGAGGAAGAGGCTCAAGTTTGTAAATTTCATGCTCACAGTATCTGATGTTATTAAAAATTTGTAGTTAAATGAAATATCAGTCAAAGCCAGCACAGTCCACTGCAGCAATTTAGCTCTGTCTATTTTCATAGACTTTGTACATACATGTCTTGTTTTTGCCTGTAAAATAAGTGGTGGTCACACAATATTTTTCTGCAAAATTCTCAAAAGTCAAAATTTTCAAAATTCTAGTTTTTCTCAACTCCCTAGTTCACTTCCTTTCCCTCCCTTCTGCCTACAAACTGGTCTCTGTCACAGTCTGTGCAAGGACAAAAGCCTGGTGGTCTTGCATTATAATTGTGTTTCTGAATAGTTTGATAGGATTACTTTTTGGGTTAAACCTCAGGAATACCATTCAGCAATGTCAATTGAAAGATCTGTTATAGAGGATGTACAGAAATAGTGTAGTGTATTGGCTTCATATAGGAAAAATAATGAGCTACTTCCATGACACTGTGTACAGCATCATTTATCAGGCTGTGATTTCTGGATCAATGGAGATCCTTAAGCAATTCAGAAAGAGTGCAACAAAATGCCATTTTTTCCTGGAAGCACATAATATATGTTCATGAAGGCAGATAAACAAAGCAAACAGAGGGATATGGAAGAAACACAGGAACATTGAAAATGTAACTTATATTCAGTACAGCAGTAATTGAATTTTTTGGCATTGTTTCATATTATGGGTGGATGTTTTTGTGTGTTTGTTTGCATGTGTGTGCCTGTGCATGCATATACTATGTTTCTCTCTGTGTGTATATTTCTATATTTCAACAAGGTATCCTGCAAATTTGAAAAGTGTGAAAATCAAAGTAGTTGTTCTTAATTATTCCTTCTATCTCTATCACAGCATGCAAGTGCAGTAATGAAGAAAGCCAAGAACTGTGCATGCTACCAGCAATATCAATGCTGAGGAATTCATGCAGCTTGTCTGAGCCCTCATCATTTCTTTCCAGCAGGTCAAGAACTAGTAAAAAAGTAATGATTCTCTTGAATGGCAGTGAATGTGAGAGAATGCCCTTCCAGGCACTGTGCTCATTCTTGATTTTTCCTTTTAGAAAATTAGAACTAAAGGTGTTCCTGCACTCCTGAATTTTTGTGCCAAACTTGAATCACATTGACAGCCATTGTGACCAATGATTTTTCCTCATTCATAGGCAGGTCACAAATAAACTTTGCCCATAAAGTTATATTTTTAACTTTAAGAAAGGAGCCTACATTTATTTTTCTGATTGGATTGTAAGTTTGGAGAAAGAAAAATTTCAAGACTTTATGAGATAACATTAATTCTATAGGACATTAAAAAGTATTCTAGCTTACTCCTTCCCTTTACCTTCAATCTCAAATGACTAAAATACATTCTCTTGCACTTCGTCACTCTATTCATGTATTGAAATTATATGAAGAAAATTTATTCAAGTTCTTAGGGGAAAAGGCAGCATAACAGTGATAGCCTTCACTTAATTGTAAATGTCTTCTTTTATATTTTTATGTGTAATCTCTATTTTCTTCTGTAGATTTCAGTTTGGTAATGGTAATCCTTCACAATGACTTAGAGGAGATAAAAGGCTAAGCATTTACAATATAGTCCCTACATTTCTTCACTCATATTTATTACAGCAGTAGAATAAACATTTAGCTTTTCTGTGAATTCATGTTTTAAAATATGCAAAATGGAATATTTGAAAATACTGCTATAAAAATTAAAGCTAACAGATTCTCAAACAGGGAAGAATGGGAAGAGGAAACCTTCCTGCTTCTGGGATGTCCTTTAGATCAGTTCAGCCAAGTCATGCCTCATGCAATGCTACCAAGATCAATAAGATTTTTCTATAGAGTGACTTACTGAAGTTACTTGGGATAAATTATTCACCAAGAACTTCACAGTTTTTATGGTATTTTAAGACAATGATTTCACAAATCTCAAAGTCATGTCAATTCAAAGTATTGATTCAAAGCTTGGAGATTCAGCTAATTATACCCAAAGATCACAGGTTGAAAAAGTTTTCAAAACTAGGCTAAAAAGTTAGGAGGATTAATTAAAGTGATCTGTAACATTCCCTCCTTAGGGTCAAGCTTAAGACACTGTGAAAATGTCCTTTACAGCAATGGCAGCACTTCTGCCTCCTGCCAAAAGTGGGAAGTGTATAAAGCCTGAAGAGAAAATATATGTATATTAGGAGAATTCAGCAAATTTCCTGGAACTTCAGTCCCCTCTCATGTGTCCAGAAATTTAATTTATTATCATATTGCCCTGAAGATATAATTTAATTTGAAATAATTCTGCTGTAATTTCAATCCTTTTGCATCTTTAGCTCTTTTTACTTTGGGAGTATATCCTTTTGTGAGTGTCAAATACCAAGCATTTAGAAAAATCTACATAGACTGGTTATAGTTAATGAAAGAAATACATTGCATTTCAAATGCAAAAATAAAATCTAGTTTTGGCACAGTTAAGAGAAGGACAACATAGCATAGAACGTTTAGAAAATGCTGCTAATAAACTGAAAGCTACTTTAAACCTTCCTTTTTTTACTTTAATCTCAGAGGAAACAGCTTCACTCAGTATTATTAGTATTTTCAAGAGTCCTATATCCTTGGAGAATATATTTTTAGTGGTCAAAGGTAAAATATACTGCATTCTGCTAAGCAGCTATACTGAAATACCGTTGTTAAAGAGATCCTTCAATAAATGCTACTTTGAAATTGATCCTGAACAATGACAAATCTTAAAGCTACCTTTTTTTTCTAAAATAAGAAGTGATCAGCTATTCTGCCATTGTCTACTCTTGCCTGAAAACTATATTCTGGAAAAGTGTGAAAAATTAGTGAAGGATTAAATAATTTCTAGATAAAATTTGGTTTTTGGTTAAAGGAAAGAGAATTAAACAGGAGGAGAATAAACAAGATTTATGTTTCTGTTTTGTTCCATATGCATCAATTACAAACAAATTTAGCTGCTGGTGGCCAGAAACCCTAAGGATCTTGTGGTGTGTTTTCCTGTTTCTCTCTAATCCTATATCAAATGTTGTACTGAGGGCTGTTAAACATTGATAAGCTTTTCTTTGCACTGTAGGTCCTCCGAGACCATTGTGCCTAAATGCCACAAAGACCTGGACGAGGTTTATGCATTGTTATGGTGGTTTATATACATCTTAGCTCTTGGACTCATCTTTCCAAGGGAGAAACTCAGCCTGACTGGATATTAATATTGGTATCATTGTAGTGATTAGCTGTTCTAATCTGAAAAAAAAAGAAAGAAAGTAATTCAGTGTAATTTTCTGATGCTTGTTCTTCACTATAAAAGGAATTTTGTCAGTCTTATATGGGAAATTTACAAAAATTCACAGAATTGCATATTCATTATTTTTTGTGTACAAAACTTTGAAAAGAACTCTACTTTTTTTTTTTAACTCATACAAAACATTGGTTTGGAAATGTTTTTCTGTTTCCTTTGAGCAAGAACCTTCTATTTTGGTTAAATATTTATTTCCTCATTGCCATATCTTTCTGACTTTTTAATGTATGGAACAGAACTTAGTGTAGATCTGGTTTTAGATGATTTTTTTTTTATTCTAAGTGATGCTTTTAAGGGCAGAAAAACCCCAAAATATTAGCAAACTACACACAGACTTGAATTTTCAGTGCCATTTTTGAGGTCTTGCATTTTGATTGAAATTGGTTCACACTACTTTTATATAATACAGAAATAGTATCTGCTTATATGCCTATTGATACAAATCATCAAAGGATAGACATATATCCTATTTTCTGGGTGTAAATGGGAGAATGGCAGAATGGCACCACATATTTCTATATCGTCTGCTTAGAGCATTTTAGTTTCCCTCTCCAAAACCAGCAGCTGTTATTTTTATCCTTCAGTATCTTTCTGATAAATCTGTGCTACTAAATACACAAGAAGTGTGTCCAATATGTTTTCACTCACTCTTCCCTCAGATGTGCTGGTGTGTAGATGATTCCTGGGTCTCTAAAGGGAGCTGAGTCCAGAGAGATTGTTCTCTGTGTCTCAGGATCACAATTGTTCAAGGCAATTTCCCTATCAAGATAAATATATTTGTTGACATCTGTAAGTGGCTTACTACCAAGTGGGATGTTAGCCTGATTATTCTCTGCTCTCTAACAGAATGACACAGCTCTCTCCAGAGCATAAGTTTTTCTAACACAGATTTTCTGTTCTTAACCCTTAATTGCCAACTGCCCCCCTAATCCACTACCATGAATATTTAATGAGTCTCCTTTGCATAGCCTTATCATCTTAGGATCAGAGAAATAAATATTTTTTTTTCAAAAGGACACTCAACTTGATATATATCTGTTCAATTTTCTAAACAAGGGAATAAAATGTAGCAATTTTGAAACTTTAAATTTTGAGCTTTAGAAATACATACATGAATCTTTTTTCGGTGTGTGTGTGTTTGAGATTACAGCAATAACAGTTTATTTTACAACATATAAATCTATTCTACTGTGAATTAATAAAGGTCAATACTTTAAAGAATTAAAAGTATATAAATGCACACCCTTGCACCCTTCAATGCACACTTTAGCATTGAAATTATTTGCTTGAAAACCTACAGGAAGGTGTGGCAGACTAAAATACCAAAAAAACTTAAACAACAAGAAACCTGAGTGTTGCTTTTCCTATATCTTAGCTATCTCAGCAGATTAAGAGAAAAAAATTGATTAAGGAGAGTTTCAGATGCAGCCTACTGACTTTATTCTGAGTAGTAAATATCCCTTCTCTTTAAAAAATCCCATTTCTGTTTTCAGTTAAAATAGTAAGTTTTCTCTATCATTATACATTTTTAAAGTTGTCTACATAGTTCAGCAAACATTCCCATCAGCCTGATGAAGTAGGTCATGGGAGAGTAATGCTATTTTTTTGGCACAGCATGGTAAAGCCCAGAACAAATTAATTGCTTTCAAAATACCATGCCAGTAGAGAGCTGTGCAGCCCCCAAATTCTGAGATTATATACACATTGATTTGCTTTAAACATGGGGGATAGTAAAGCTAGAAACTTAGCTGGAGTCTAATGTCTGCTTTTTTTTTTTTTTTTAATTTTCTGTGGGTAGCTGGATATAGCTGGCCACAGATTTTTTTTTTCCTCCAAAATAGGCTATATCCTACTTTAATCTAGATGGCTGAAACAGAAAGACAAATATAACCACTAAATCCCCAAATTTAGATTCTGTTACTTAATGGATGTAATGCCTTGAAAGACTATACCAGCTTCTGATACAAACTTCAGCTGAGGGACTCACTGAAACTGGAACTTTTATTTTTGGGATTGTCTACTGACAAGTTCCGAAATATTTAGGTTGTGCCTGTGTGAAAGCATGTCTGAAAACACAGAGCAAACACAGACAAACCAAAGCACTGCTGGGTATGGAATGGACTGCCCTGTCCTTGGTTATGCATTGTCTCTAAAGCCCAGTGCTGCAGGTCAAGGAACTACCATGGAAATATTTCATGGCAAACATGTTTTGGCTGTTCTTTCTATCCTCCTTTCACTGTGACACTCTTTTATACCTTTCCTTTCCTTTCCTTTCCTTTCCTTTCCTTTCCTTTCCTTTCCTTTCCTTTCCTTTCCTTTCCTTTCCTTTCCTAGTTCTGGAATGAGCTCTGCCAGTCAGTTTGACAATTACTCACGGGTTTGTTTTTTTTTCATTTCCATCAAATTTCATGTCAACCAAGGCATGTTGCTGACTAAGACCTTAGCTCCACGAGCTGAGCTGCTGCAACAACTCACTGCTGCTATTGAAATCCTGTTGCTCCTTCAGTTTTCCCTGGAATCAGCCCCAGAGTCCTGCTTCATTTCTGCCAGTTTGACACTGTTGAAATAAATTCCCACTCAGAATGACAGGAGGTAAAAATAGCTTGAGATTGAAACAAAAAGCCAGGCAAAGAGCAGAAAACTGTTCTGCATTCGCTTCTGTCATAGCACTATGGAACTGAAGGGAGAGGGCAGCAGGCTTTCCATTTTCATGTGGCACTGCTGCACTTTCCTACACTGAGAATACAGGAAGATCCTTCTCATTCTCATGACCACCTTAAAAAGAAATTAAAAATACACATCTATTTTTTTAACTATGAACACAGAAAATTATTACACACATATTTATTACACAGGAGAAGGACAAGGACAATGCATTCAACTGAACCTCACTCTATCTTTCCACTCCATCTTACCCTCTCAATGTTACTGGAATATTTACAGTAAATTTAGGGGACCATGCTTCCATGTCAAAGTACATGTAAAAGAAGAGGAGATATATTTTAGACAGGTAACAAAGCACAGATTGTACTTAATAAACCTTGAATTATGAAGTACATCTGTGGCAACTTCATGCTCAGTGACTGAAGTAAATTATTGTTTTGCCTAAAGCTTGTATAATCAGAAAAACAGTGGTGGTATTTTCTAAAATTACTAGATTCAAATTATTTAGGTGTTGATCCATGATGTTTAAATATTTTCTTTGTTTAAAAAATGAGTATTTGGTTGGTTCTTATTAAGCTGCATTTACTACATTGCATTGCAAATAGGTATTCTTGTACTGCTGGCATTGTGGATTGACTCATGAGAAAATAGAGATATAGGCAGCACATTATACTGTCTGTTTCTATCAGATTGCATGAATGGCTGAACTTTTCAGGTGAAATTTGAAAAGTTCAGAGTTTTGGAAAATATTAAGGAGAAAGGAAGCAGATCTTAAAAGAAAGTAACATATATATAGCATTATTTAGACTCCAGAAATGCAAGTCACAAAGAGTTCATGTGGATTTAATTGAAAGATCTTTTGAGTTATTTGTGTTATTTTCTTTTTGGTCATATGAGTTTCTGATGAGTAGTTTTTCAATATAAATCTCACATATGTGCAGGTAATTTTACATAATAAGGGTGTCAAAGTGATTTTGTTTCAAGTTTGAAATGCTTTAAGTTGATGGGAGCACTAGCTGAATCTAAAATACTGGAACCTGCATTTATAAAGAGAACGTCATTCATAAAAAGGGTTTAGCAAATGAGTTCTCTTAAAGTATTCTGCTTTTTCTGTAGAATAATAAATCTTGAACCTTGGGAAATGTTTATAGGTCCTAAGATTTTTTTTTCTTACTCTTATTCATGTTGAATACTTCTTATATAGGATATAATCCTACTGAATCAGAAAGACTGTTTATCAGATAGGCAGACAGTTACTGCTCCACAGAGGGGGTAGAATCTGTTCCAATTGATTTTTAGCCCTATCAAGCAATTGCTTTTCTTATATATATGAAAACTGTGAGGTTCCAGAGTGCTATTATTTCTTGAAGGCAAATGATAATACAGTTTCCATCCCTATTCAGAAATAGATCCTTTATTCAGATACACACCACCATAGCTACCATTGGCAGCAGCAGCAGCTGTGCATTTGTAACTAAGAGCAAAGCTTGGCCCTTAATCAAAATCATTTTCTGCGGCAAAAATATCCTTTTATGATTATTCAGTTTGTAGCTTAGATGAGCCATTCAGTTATCTCTCTGACTTCAGTAGCATATCATAAACTGCAAACCTCCAGTAATTCTTGTGTTATCTGTTATTCCATTGTATTGTCAAATAAATTAATATGCATTTATATTATTGTGTAAAAATCCGTCATATGTTCTAGGCAAGTTTTGCTACTCTGAATGTTTGTGAGACAATCCAAAAATTAAGCCCTGTAACCCAATAAATACATTAATGACCTTGCTAATGACAGATTTCAGGCTTCACAGTAGCTCTGCAAATCCTCAGGATTTTTTAGGCTTTGTCAGGACTTCTCTAGGCCAGCTCAGAGCTATGTTTCACATTGTTTAGCTGTAAAAGCAATATTCTAATGACCTATTTTCTAATGGCTATTTCCTAATTTGTTTTACTTTTGCTGAGCTTTGTGTAACCAAGTAGAATAACCATAATTTTTGTATAGATAGTACTACTAAGTAATTGTTTTGTGTAAAATGAACTATTTATGGCCATACCATGATGATGCAGAGTAATGGAATAAAAGACTGGGAGTGAAGCAGAGCCCTTAATTGTGGGGGAAGAGCACTCAGTGTTGAGAGCACAGAGGGATGGATGATGGCAGAGGTGGCACCTGGTGATATGAGGATCCCCAGGGCTCTAAAGAACTCATGAGTCATTAATTACCTATTGATAGAGAAATGCAGCCTCCACACCTGGGTAAAACCAGCTTTTAGGAGTAACTGGAGAGCAAACATGCAGGATGGGAAAGATATTTGTTTGACAAATAGGAACTTCAGATATGTTAGGGACAAATAAAACACCACAAAAACCCAACAAAATAAAACAAAACAAAATAAAAAAAAAACAAAAAAACCCTCCAAACAACAACAACAACCAAAAACCCAAACAAACAAACAAAACCACAAACAAGGTGCAAAAAACTATGTTAGAAATATACATTTGACCTGCAATGAGGAACAAGAAGCTCTCAACATCAACATAATGCACACTGATGATGTGCTAGAATGCCCCACAGATAAGAGTACAAAATCCAAGAAGTTTCTGTATAACAATTATAGGAGTATTATTTTTTAGATTTTCCTCTGAAATGGTTTTTCCCCTCTTTTTTTTTTTTTCCTTTTAATTTCCATTACACAACTAATAAGTTCATGAGACTGTATAAAAGGTGGGTTTGGGTGGGTTTCTTGGGTCAAAATAAATATTTTGAACATAAAAAGTACACCTTAATGTTTTTTAGCAGAGAATGCAGCCCCTGTGCTTAAGTGTAGATTGTGCCATCTGCTTGTTCACTCGGGGAATTTCTGAGTCTCAGATACTCCCCATGTAGAATATTTATTCATTCTATTCACATGTGAATTCTCAAAAAGTTCAAATTTAAACATAAAATTATTTTTCAGTGTCTTGAATGGGTACTTTTTTTCTAAGAGATATCAGAGATATCTTTATTGAGTTATGAACAGCAGCATAACATTTATGCTGGAGGCAAAATTCTGCATCTCCAGCATTCAGATCTCCAGAATCCTTTATTGCACTTCACCTGCACATGTGAAGATCATACATGGAGGTTTGCCTTTTTTAGGCCAAGCTAATACACATAATCCTGCCTTTAATTGCTCCTTTACTTTTTGAAAAAATAGCTACTTGAGTTTCTGTTGTTATAAAACAAAAGTTTAGACAATTTAGTGTGAAAGCTATTTGGCACTTCTATATTTCCATGGAAGTATCTAGCTTATTAAAAATTTGTTTCTTGCTGCCATAGTATCTTGAAAGGAAAGCCCTCCTAAGTGTCATGAAAATAATTGCTTTACTTCTTCATAACATTTCAACCACTATGAATTCAGAAACTTTACTCACTGGAGTTAGAATCTCTTCTTATAAATAAAAATATTCATGCCAATTAGGGTGACTCTTTTCCATATTTTTTTATATATTGATATGTCATTGGTCTGATGTAAAATTTTACTGTAATTGTTAGTAGAAAATGTTGGACTGAGTCCAAGACAGTGAAGATAAGTAAGTAGAAATGAAAATGAAACTCATAGAAAACATTAAATATTATCATAATCTGTTTCCTATTTGCATTTCTGTCCATCCTCCTTCAGTGTTTCTAATGAAAGAAAACACATTGAATGTCAAGAGCTGAACAAGAACTGAAATTCATTTTTAGGATGAGGAAAGTGACATGAAATTGAATAGAACTTTTAACATCAACATTATTCATAAGGACCATTTGTTGATTAAACTATCTGTTGTAATCTCAGCATGTCATATCACATCAATCACATATGAATTCAAATTAAAGCCATATTCCAAAAAATAATAATTGCCAAGTTGCCACGTGTGCCATCTGAGTGCTAAATTTAAGCTTTTGCAGTACTTCAGCAGCTGCATGAACC
The DNA here is from genome assembly GCF_008360975.1 of Lichenostomus cassidix. Classification (NCBI taxonomy): domain Eukaryota; kingdom Metazoa; phylum Chordata; class Aves; order Passeriformes; family Meliphagidae; genus Lichenostomus; species Lichenostomus cassidix. The sequence continues at coordinate 11,091,564 of NC_139479.1, read as the reverse complement.
TATGAATAATTCATTAACTGTATGAAATAGTAGAATTAACCAACTAGTTGCATAGTTTAGCTAATGTTTAAAATTGAAGAAATATAGCTAGCCAATTCACCAGATACTTCCTAATGAAAAGCAATTATTTTGTGCAACATTTTGTAAGATCTACTTAATCCTTGATATATACTTTAGGCAAACAGAGAGAAATTGAACTAAAATTCAGAATTACTAGAAGGAAATGAATGTAATTAATGAAATGCAGAGAGAGAAAATGTCTTCAGATAGATAATGTACAAGTGGCTTGTACGTAGCTCTGGGGATTCATGTTCTTGGATTTAACAGACAACAGGTGATTTTTTAAGCTTGCTTATCTTCATAATTTTCGTGTATTTTTAGATTGAAGAAATCATTATGTACTTTCTATGCACATCAGGAATTTGTCTTTTGTTTTTTTTCTTCTAAATAACTAGCATTAAAGTCTATGTTCTCCATTCTTGAATTGCCAGAGACAGGCTGGTACTGGGCTTGCCTGCTTTTTGTGGCTGGTAAGCAACAGCAAATATCTGATAGGAGGAAGCTGAAAATTTTGTATGCAGGCATTACACAATTGTTCTTGCTCTTGTTCTCCAGCAAACTGCCAACACATAAACAGTTTATTTTAAACCCATGGGTCAAAAGTCATGTACTTTTAAAGCCAGGAAAAGGGGTGTAATTTCCCACCAAGGTGTGACTGAAATCACATGATTTTATGATCTTAGAATATCTCAAGTTGGAAGGACCTGTGAGAATCATTGAGTCTAATTCCCTTCTCATTTCAGGACTGCTTAACACTGAACCATAGGACAAAAGGCATTGTGCAAATATTCCTTGAGCTGGAACAGGCTTGGAGCTGTGGCCACTTCCCTGGGGAGTCTGTTCCAGTGGCTGACCACTGCCTCAGTGAAGAACCTTTTCCTAATGTCCATTTTAAACTTCTCCTAACATAGCAAAAATCAAACTGTCTGGGGAAAGGATTTCCACTTTCGGGAAACTGATGGCTTAGGAAGCTGCCCAGGGTATTTGTCTTCTCATCACAGGGGCAAGTGTGACTCTCGAATCTTTTATTGCACTTTATCATAAAGTGCAATCAGAGGCTGACCTCAGGCCTCTGGATTGGTCTGCTATAAAATGTGAGCTTAAAGATTTAGACTGGGGAGCTTATGGACATATATGATTGCAACTGGGTTTTTTAAAAATAGTTTTCATAATGGTATTCCCTTTAGTCTGGGAGAGCAGGTGCACATTATGCAAATTTGTGACCAAGACTGCAGCATGGCTCCTAAAGGGGAAATAAGAATTAAATAACAGCATGTCCTATGCTGTTAGAGAAGCCCCATCACTGAGCAAAGATGTGAAGCCTCATTCCTAGATGGCCCTTTGCCTGCTTTCTTCGATAGTCATGCTTTGACATGTAAAGAAGGATGGGAAGGTGTTTGTCATACTGTCTGTAACTTGTGTGGGACCTAATGGCTGTTAACTTGTTGGGTTTTTTTTCTTGTTAACACAGATGCTTATTGAAATGTAATTTTTATCTAATTATAATTTTTGAATTATTTATAACAACTGTATGCAGGTCTTCACTCTGTATTATACTGCTATCTGCAACTGGTAGAGGAGCACTTATCCAGCCCTCTGTGAAGGGGTCAGGTCATGCCAAGTAGAATTTAAGAAATTGCCTAATTTAGGGTATGACACACAAATGTGTTTCCTTGCTTTAAAATGACTGTCAATAATAATAGTAATAATAATAATAATAGTAAGGAAGGGGGGAAGGAAAGACGGAGGGAAGGAAGGGGGAAGGTCAGGAAGGGAGAAGGGAGAGAGAGAGGGGGACAAGAAGGCAGGAGAGGGAGAGATAAGAGAGCCATGAGAAATGCTCCCAGTACAGTAGAAGCACGATAGTAATAATATAAAATGGTATTACTTTTATTTAGAGTAATATATGAGTCCTCTGGTACAAAATAATTAGACTGATGCAATACTCTGATAAAAGGAATTATTTAGAAGAGATTAAAGTACTCCAGCATCACTTTTATTTGTATTACAGCTGTTTATACCTTATATACCCAGGCTTTGCAAGGGCCAGGGCTTTTAATATATCTAAATGAAAAAACTTCTAGTGCAGGCAAAACACTCAGAAGAAATAAGTGAAAGTGAAGAGGCAAAATGAAGTGCAGCGGGTGTTTTAATTAAAAGCAGTGGATGAAGGTGATGGTTGGTCTGATTAAATAGCAGAACAGTTGGCCTGGTGCAAAATTTAATTCACTGAGGTTAACAGGAACAACTTTCTACACAGATACCCTACTTTGTCGGCCTCTTATTTTACTTCAGCTTTTTCCCACCCTGTCAAGAAGGTTATTGAACAAAACATTTAAGGCCTCTGTAATGCATTACTGTTTCTAGCTTCATTTTTTAGTGTGAGGTTTTTTTATGGTTTTATAAAGCATGTACATAGGGAGAGATTTGTTCCATCACCTGTTTCTATAGTAATTTAAAAAACCTCCCAGTGTGATATATTTCTCAGCATCTCAAATAATTAGGACAATTGGTCAAATGGCACATTCCTGATTACACAAGGGTATATGGCAATTAAGAAAATTCTGCTCTATTAAGGTAATTTCATAGTGAAAAAAGATACATTACCATGTATAATTATAATAATGTTTAGCATTTACAATATGCCTTCTACTTTAGGATCTCAAAAAGTTCTTCAGAATAATTTGTTTTGCATTCAGACTGTGGTACATCTGCTGCTACCTCTGCTTTACTGAGAGGGAAAATAAATTATAGAAAATTGAAATATGCGCAAAAGCCTATGCAGTAAGCCATTGAAAGAGGCTGATTGAAAGAACTAGAAGCAAAATTTTGTCTCTACTTTGGTTAAGTATTTCTGATGCATTCCAAGGGCTAGATTGCAAGCTGAGCTGTGTGTCTCAGGCATGTCTCCTTGGAGGTCTCCTCTAGAGTGAGCACAGAGTATGTTTGGCTTTAGCCCACCTTAGACATGTTGCAAACAGATTAATCCAAATTTGCACACGATTATGTAAGCCTGGGAAAAAAATGAAAGAATCATGGCCTGCAGACTTTTCTAAGAGGGATAACAGCTCAGAACTTCTCTTGGAGCAGCAGCTTCCTTAATACCTCCTCCTCAGGTCTTGTCTGAGTCACAGTTGTATCCACGACCTTCACAACATATCTTTAATGCACAGATACTCCGATGTAAGGACTTAGAATTATGAAATCCTTGGCAATGCTGAGGAAAAGCATCACTTCTGACAGATGAAAAGTGTATAGGAACAAAGAAATTACACAGTTTTGTGTTAGAATTTAAAGATTATTTGTTTTCATGTTATGAAAATGGCAACAATCAAAGAAAAAAAAGTATTTCAAATATTTCAATTAAACCTTTTCTTTCCATCTCCAATACTTATCTCTATATCATCATCAACCTCTATGTGGCTCCAGATCCCTATGGTATCTTTCAGATACAGTGTTTCAGTGCAAACATTTCTTTCCTGCAATAACATTTCAGTTTCCTCTTAATAAACATATACTTAAAATGTTTCTGTTCATGTTAATAATAATTTTTGAAAATGTACAATCTGGGAATCAAACAAAGAAAATTTTCCTGTCATATAGGCTCTATCTAGATGATAAGAAAAGAAATTCCATAAAGCTAAAATAAATTAATTAATATTACAGTCATCCCCAAATACACTACATGAGTGACATACAGAACATCTGGAAATGTGGAGGTAATAAACAATAAATCAGTAGTCCTCACAGTCCACAATTCAAGTATTTTGCACTTATTAGATCTTTACTTTAAAATTGTATAGAAGAAATAACCATATCAGAATAAAATTATTAGGAAGAAAAGAAGATACTAAATAAAATTTGGGAAGATACTATTTTTTCTTAGAATGAAGAAAGGCCAAATAGAAAGATAAAGAATAAATTTCCATAATAACAACAGAAACTCAAGAAGTAATGGCCATAAAATAAGACACAAGAAATTCAACCTCAACTTGAGGAAAAACTTCTTTACATTGAGCAGGGAGAGCACTGGAACAGCTGCCCAGGGAGGGCATGGAGTCTCCCTGTCTGGGGACATTCCAAACCCCTCTGGATGTGTTCCTGTGTCACCTGCTCCAGGTGACCCTGCCTGGACAGGGAGGTTGGACTGGATGATCTCCAGAGCTGCCTTCCAACCCTAACAATTCTGTGATCCTGTGATCATGATAATTGAAAGATGAAATATTTTTTAAAGCATTCTTATCTCAAAATGTGCAATTCATGGTCACTGTGTCTTGTCAGACATTTAGAATAAAGATTAATCATTGATATAGAATGGAACACTTTTTGGTATTAAAACTTATACTATTGATGTTGAAATGTGTAAAACAAGCTATATGGCATAAGTCTAATCAGACTTCCTCTGATTTTGCAAATTTAAGATGAAACTTTCCTCACGGCTACTCTGTGAATGTCTAAAACAGCAATACTTCCTTCAATCCAGCTTGGAGGTGAAATGAGAAAACATATGTTGTATTGAGGCACTGCCAAGCACTGTGTGCTTTCTGCTACAAAGCTCTGGGATGGGGAGGAGGGCAGAGAATTAAAAAAACCATGGCTTTGCTATGGGGTCAAAGTAAGAATTTAGGTCACTTTTTTCCTCTCATTCAAGCGCTCAGGATATAATTATTGGACACTCTGAACTAGCCTTTTGTCCCTAAAGTAAATATTTTGCAAGGTACTTACAGATAAGTATGGTGCAGAAAAGTACTGCTCAAACTTCTCCTTGTGTTACTGTCATCATTTCAGACCTGAGTCCCTTAGTTCAAATCTCTTGTTTCTTTCCAACTGAACTGGAAAAACATGCCAATGTTGTGATGTGAACAAACAAGGACAAGGAAAACCTGTCTAACATAATTTTACTTGACACCTAAATTACAGTCATGTTGGGTTCAGAAAATAAAGAATGCAGCAGAAACTGAATGGGCCATTTTTCCTTTAGTGCCAGTAAATTCTCTGTTGTCATTTTCTGTATATCAAAACTAGAAAAGCTTTCTTCTGAGCTAAACAAAACTAACTAGAAGTTTAGGTCAAAAATACTTCTCTCTGGACCTACTTTGAGCTTACAACTACCTTATTAGGTTGAATAAATAGTAAATTCTAGTTTATGCTGCTAATCCTAGTGTTACTATGCTAGATTGTCACTGAACCTGCTTTCATTCATTTTTCATGCTAGCTGGAAAGCTTGCCCAATTTTTGGTTTGTGTAAATAGTCTTCAAAACTAAAATAAATTAGCACCTTTAAATTCTACATGCTGAAAAGTTTCATTCAATCCAATGCAAAATTTGATTTCATGTGTTATGCAACTTTGTCATTTTGCCTACCTTTAAAAAAAAACTATAAATTTGCATAACATTGCCATATTGTAATGATCACTAAGCTATCACAATGCATGCTGTCCTTTTAAAGCATATCTAGCCTGGCACAGGAGGCAGACATACATATGAGTTAAGAACCACGTAAGGAAGCTCTGCATTGCTTTTAAACTTTTGTATGTGTCAGATGGATGCAATTTCTAGAGATACTAATTTTTGTTTTGTTCTGAGGAGCGGAACTGTTCCAAGTTCTTCTGTTCCAAGAACTTTGTCCACCTGTCCACTGAAGGTATGGCTGACCACTGCTGGCACACAGTTATGAGGCAGTGTTGCTACTTACATGACTGAAGAATAAGGCATTTTCCCAAGAACCCTAAAGGACAGAAACAACCCACTTTATCTGCCTTTTTGTATCTTTGGCTAACATAATCTCTGTGGACTTGTATAAGAAAATATGACTGAATTACTTTTATGATTGCTCCAAACTCTCTCCATTTCATCAATTTTCCCTGCCTGAAAAGTGCTGATAAAATGCTCTCATTCTGGCTGATTGGGAAGTGAACAAAAACATGTCACTTCTACTTTCCATTCCAATATTAATATTAAAGTTCGAGGGATTTTGAAGAAAATTAATTTCTGAGATGATTAGCTAAACCTGCAGCTTTAATTAATCACAGCCTTAATCCATCATAATGCTTATACATACATCAAGATTTTAAGCATGTGGACATGAGTTCACACAAGTGGGTTTTTTTAGAAAAGAAAAATGTCCAAGTAAAGTTTAAAGCAAGTTTTTTTAAATTTTCCCATACTTAAATAAAATTGTGCACAGTTGAAACTTCCATAAAATATAGAAAAATGTTTATTTTATTCTGATTTTCAGTTGCTGAAAACATCCAGATATTTTAAAAGTAGATTTATTAAAAAAAAAAAAATCTAAATTACTCTTTTCAAAGAAGGAAAAATATGAAAGGAAGCTGGGCAATCTGATCTGATTATACTTTATTGCCTTACAGTGTACTCACAAAGAGGCCTTGATTTAGTGTCTGATACTTAATCTTCAGGCATGTTGTGGAATTCTCATCAAGGCTAGGGTGATATCACCAGGCTGACCAGAGACATGATGAAATTCCTGTTTACAAAAAAAATGGTTGTCCCTTGTCTACTGAGAAAAAAAAATGCCTTGACTTATACATCACTGTCAACATTTTCTGTCATTGTTTATTCCTTTCTGTTTTCTGTGGAAGCTCCTCAGACTCTTTCAGTCCATAAATCATTGGTTATTCTACTACTTGGAGGTGCTGGGCCAGAATAACACATTCAGAGTCTTTTTTATGAAAAGTCTGTAAAATATTTGCTTAGAAAACAGATAGGTACACATTAATGAACATCTCTGTGTTACAGGAAAAATGTGTGGAAAGTGCATTCAGAACATCGCAGAGGTTTTTCTTTTGTTGTTTTTTTTTTAATAAATTAGTTTAATAAAATACAAGCCATGTGAGTCTTTGGATGCTGGATTTTGGATAACCTAATTTTAGTGGTTTTTTTGTAATATGCAGAAAAGTGGTTGAAAAGCTTTATTATGTTTTGAAAAGCTGTAAAATTTCCCAGTCAGTCTAGAGGAGAATGAAGAAGTTTGCAAAAAAAAAAAAAAAGGAGTTACAGGAAGCAAATGTGGCCCACAGGGACTAGCTAGTTGACACTGACCCAACAGGGTGGATTAGGTGATGTGTTTAAATCCTTTACAGCCATCTGAGCCTATGAAAGAAGAAAAAAGGAGAAGAAAACACAAAAAAGCTTGTGTCGGAAATAAAAGTCATGGAAAAGGGAAAGGTGATACAGAGGCCAAAATATTTAACAGTGGATGATTGATTCTACAAGTCAAAGAGTAGCAGTATCTTGTTTTCAGGTTGTTTAAGTCTCAATCCCTTGTAAGCAGCCTTTTTGAAGAAGGCTTTGTAGGCAGTTGGCAAGGCCCAGAAGGTCTCTGTGTCAACAGTATAAAGGTTTCCATTATCTTAGAGAAATTTGTAACTCTGAGATGAAGAAAAAAATTTTTTTTTGTGTTGCAATTATGAAAATCATAAAAATTATCTGGTTTTGGGTTTTGTCTCAAAAAGTCTTGTAAACAGAATAGACTGAATATATATTCACAGGTTGAATAGATACCTGTTAGATTGTAAAAAAAAAAAAAAATCTCCCTACCTCACTTCAAACTCATGTGCAATGGTGGATGTGCATTCTTATCCTCAGAGCCTTGACCTGTGATCTGTTTCTGCACACTCTGAGTGCCACTGGAGATCACTCTCCTTGCTCTTTTATCAGGGCTCTCCAGTCATGCAGAGCAGGGATCTTGGCCCTTATGAAAGTGTTCTAATACTTCTGAAATGTCTAGGGTGGCAAAAAAAGTGCTTAAAGGAATCTCATTTGGTTTTCTGTTTGTTCTTTTTTTTTTTTCTGTGAGCACTCCCTATATCAGGTGTCTTGCATTTCTCAATAAGTCTGAGGTTTTAAATACTTTTAAAAAAGATGCAACTTCCTTCAGAACCCTGAACAGTACTGTCTGTTCAAGCTTTTGTGTTACAGAATGAACAGCACTCCATGCACATGGTTTTGCCTCTTTCTCAACACAGAAGTCCTGCTGTACTACTGCCCCTACATACCAAAACCCTCTAAATGTGCTGGATCCTATGGTGTGGTCTGTTTATTCTTCTCAGCAGTTTGTCTGTTGCTTAAGTCACAAGAAGATTAGAGATCTGCCTTATGTTTTCTTGCCTTCCCCTTTTTTACCCTAAATATCCCCACCTTTCCTATATCCATAATAACTTTCATAACATTGAAAGATTTATTTTGAAAGATTTATTGAAAGATTTTTTTTGTTTGTTTGTTTTAAATTTTGATCAACAAGGAGAGTCATTCACAAGTGCCAGGCACTGAAAGGAGGTGCTTGGGCTTTGTGGCCAAATCTAGTTTGTGTGATGTTTACTATGTTACTATGGGGAAATTGTTTATATACAAAAAGCAGAGCACACCATGCTTTCACATATGCTAAAAGCCAAACTCCCACTGCAAGGTTCATAATAGCAATCAAGCTGTTCAAGAAAAGTTTCTTTAACAAGACTCAGACATCATTTGCCTGGTGTGGATTGGCTTAGAGAGAGCATGGGTTACTAGTGCTTTTTGGGAATTTTGTGGGAATTTCTCACCTCATTTTTTCTCTCTGAATTAGACAAATCTGTCACTTTCTCTGAAGTAAAGTGCTGATATCACTTTCTGGAAGTCCCTGGGTTGCTGGGGTGCCAGACTGTGCCTGTTTGGGGATGCATCCAGCCAGGGTCATGCAGATCTCTGCTTGCCTTGTGGAGCCCCTGGGAATTTCTGCTTTTGGAAGAATAGAACATCACCCTCAGCTGCTCAGGGTACACAAGCAGAATCAACTATCTTTTAGTATGCTGCACTGTGCCCTGACAGCATGTCTGGCACCTCTGCTAACCAAGGGAGAGATGGGACAGCAGAGAAGGATGCTGACTCCTTTTCCACCCTTCACATTCACTGCTTGAAAACACAGAGCAGTGCAGAGATTTTGGGATGAGGAAACATAATTGTCTCCATGCACAGTGCCACTCTGCTTACACCTTTGTTACCTCTTGTTTCCCAGTCTGGCTCTCTTTGCCCAGAGAACTGTCATGCTCCATGGCTGCAGGGCACTCTATCCCAGGGGAATTTAATTTTAAAATCTCGTTGTTGACAGATAGGTGCTGATGCAGTGTCATTGCATGGTTCCTGAAAAGGCAAAGGCTCAAGGTTTCTAGCGCCTTTTTATGGTTTCGAAACTCAGTGACTATAATAGAGGCTTACTTTTATTGCCACAAGATTACTGTCACTGTTGAGCAGCTAGCAGAGTAATGAATGCATCGGTTCTCAGTGGCAAGAAGGAATGACCTTTATTGTTTTGATTTCATCACATATATAGAGTTCTCAAAAGTCACCCAGATTGGTCAGTCAGAAGCCTTCCCCCAGGCCTGATTGGCCAGGCCTGCACTGCCCAAGTTCTGGGACACTGTTCCAACAACATCCAAACTTTATCTTTATTTACAAAACACAAGAAAATTTCTCATGGGAAAAACCTGTGCTAGCCACAGATTACATTTTTGTACTGAAACACAGGTGCACTGTGGGGTTTCTTTGCTTTCTGAAAAACAGCTGGAGCTGTTCACACTAATGGTTGTTTAGCTACTGGCCATGTAACACCCTGAATAGATTTCCATACAGTAATTATAATACTCAGACAAAAAAACCAGACTTTTAACTTACTGAATTGACTTGCTGAAATGTTGAAGATACTGTAGCTGTCTGACAAAACTTTAAGTATGTGCTTGCATTTCTATTTGTAGACTGTTATATTTTTTAGTGATATATTTGTGGCTTGAAGTGAGTAATGTTTTATATACAGGAGAAATAGTTAATTTGCTTAGATGACTCATACAGTAAACCTAATGTCATTGAATTTTACTCCTGCCTCCATTTCCTGGGAAACGAAACTCTCTTGTTAAAAAAAAGTTGTATACCGAAATGACATCTTAAGTCTGCAATGCAATTGACACTTTGTGACTTCTTTCATCCTGTTAGGAGAAGCACATGGGGAAATATTAAGATACAGCAATGTAAACTCTTTACATTGACCTCTTTAAAGGAGCAAAATCAGTTTACTGCAGGAAAAAACAGCGTACAAAAATGTATTTCTATTGAGTCATTTATGAGTCCCCTGCAAGTGTTAGGCCAGATTGCAGTTCCATTTGCACAGCTATATAGATAAAATACTGTACACAGTTTTTCAAGTAAAGAAGGCCAAATTTGTTGATCCTACTGCATCATATCTTTGGACCTCCAATTGATTTTCCTATAGAACAACTTCACATGGGAAACTAGGGAACCTGAAATGGATAAAGCCTGGAGCCAGACTGAGAGTAATTGTGTAAGAGCCCTTTTTTTTCACAAGAACTCCTGAGAGCCAAAGGCACTGGGAGTGTGGCTGTGTGGGAGTCGTGATACTCACAAGGCTGTGCTGAGGCATCACCAGAGACATGTCCCATCAAAACAATTTTTCTGGGCAATATCTAAGTCATCTGGCTTTGATGACGTATTATATAAATGTTCTCTCAGGATCTGGGGCATTTGGTGGGAGACCATGGCACTTTGGAATGGCTGCTAGTATTATACAGGAATCTATCAGGATTGTTCAGGTACCAGGTGCTTTGTCAAAGTATTAATTGAAGAGAAAACTTTGACTTACCGAAACTAAAGACTCTTGGACTCTGACTCTGTAGCTCAGGCACATACTGCAACAGTTCAAAAGTGTTACCTGAATCCTATATTCTTGACACTTTTTATGCTCAATATGAATTAGGTAAACAGTGTATAATGTATTAAAATATGTCGATATTGCAGGCAATGAAATCTTTGCCATTTTTCTGTTAGATGATACTTGCCCCCATCCTTGTCTCCATTATTTGATAGATTCCATAACATTAAGCACAAATTTTAAAAGTCTCCCTTTTCTAGTGTTAAACTTATGCCCTTGTATACATAGTTCTTGGAGCCACTGTCCAAAAGCATTACACAAAGGATGTATTATTTAATAGACCAAAGGTCAAAATGTTCATGATTCAGTATGCCATAGGTCACCATATTTTGAAATGACTGCATTTTTCCTAAATGATGCCTAGTTCTGAAATATATTTGAGGAACTGACAACACATCCTCTTGTTTGAGAAAACACAAAGACTTCAGAAATGCTTTGAATGATGAGTTATGGGGTTTAGGGAGTATATATTTCTTTTGTCATATTCTTGGTGAGAAACCAAATTTTCAGATCCTCTATCTCTGTTTAGCATTCCTTTTACATTTAATATGGTCCATGAGGAGTTCTTCTGCAACACTTTTAGGCCATATTTTTTCTTTTTATTGCAGTTCTTAATGACATTTTGATAGGTCCATAATGAGTCAGATTTTTTTGTTATGCCCTATGTATTTTCTTCTTTCAAAGGGATAAATGTGGTTGTCTGGCTGCTCTGACACGATATATTTTAGAAATAAAGAGTCCTAATATCCCTGTGAGTTACAGTCCCTTCTCATCCTTCCCTTTAGTCAATTCAGTCTCATGTTTTTGTTGCAGTGTCTGGTTGGTGGCTTGCTTTCTTTCAGTATGGGCTACTTGTCATATCAATTTAATGTTTCAGGACCTGAGAGTAGAAGATATTTAGGTCAATTTTGGACAAGTGTTTACATGAAGATTATGACTTTTGTTATCTTTAAAGGACTGAAAACCAGTGCTCTTTTTTCTGCCTTTTTTTTCCCCTAAAGACAGTATTTTTCAAAACTCTTCATGGTCTATGTCAGGGTCCCAAAGGAAACACTAATGAAAAGTTTATTGTAGATTTTTCTTTTCTATGCAAACGAAAATTATGTCTTTTTCAAGATGCATTAAAAATGTATTCAGTCTTTCAGTCACTGTAAATGCTGCCACAAATAGTCATTTGTTATTAATTTTCACCTGCCTTGTGTATCCTGAAGGATTAATATGAGTTACATTAAAAAGAAAATTACTAAGTTGTAATTCTAAAGATATTTCATGGAATCTATACTTATAAAAAATACCCTCTAAAATTTGTTGGTGGATATTTTTAGGAATATTGTCAATCCTATTACATTGAAGTGTGTAAAAATTACCTTTTTTTCAGGACATAGTAATAGAATGTTGGATGCAGCAATTGCTATTTTCCATTAGAAATTATTTGCACAAATATGAAAATTACTAGTTTTGATAATGTCCAGGAGATTTATTCATTCAAGACTGCCAAATCCAGGTGATCCTTAAACTTCCTCTGCCTCTTGGGACTAACAATGAGTTTTCAGTTCTCCACCAGACATGAAAAATCACAATGCTGTGTCTAAATTTATTCCATTTTACTCCACTGCCAGTCCCACCAGGAAGCCTGATTAGTGAACTGGGCAAGCCCTGCTGCTTTTCTCCAGTGCTTATGCAAGAGATTGGTTTAAATAGCTACTGATCTTTAGATAGGAGCAACCTGAGCTGCTAAATCCAGCCCAGCATTCTTATTACCCCTTGTTTACCTGCCCGTGAGATGAAAAAAATTGTAAGTGCACTAAAAGGTGCAATATGAATTGTCTTTAAATTACTTTGACCAAAGCTTGATAATTTCCATTATAGCAGTTTTATCAGTCAGTGTCATCGCACAAGAGCATGAAAGTTCCTGTCCATCACACTCAAGGCTGGTGTTCTTTCATCTTGTCACACTTAAGTAATGTAGGGTGACAAGCCCTTGTATGATGAAGATTCCACATTAAAAAAAAAACCACCACAGAAAAGCAGAAAAGTGCACCTAGGCTGTGCCTGTAGATCACAGTGTCAAAGGCTCAGTCCTCTTGTACAGTGAGGTGAACTCAGCTTGCAGCACGCTGCAGAAAGGTTGCTGTGGATAAGGCTTCTGGCTGAGTGTCAGAGATGATTAATGAGACAGATAAGAGAACATCCTCCTTTTGACACTAAGGGGCAGATAGAAGAGAATGAAAGAGTGAAGGAAAGCAAAACATTTATAGCTAAAAAATAACGAGGGTCAGCAAAGCTGTGGTCTCAAATTAGAGTTGTGTGTTGGTCCATTTGTCGTTGTAGCTTGACCCCTTCTATCTGATAAAGAACTCTTAAGGGGAGATGGTAACAAAATGTCCCCTGTAGAGAAACACAGAGGATGAATAGCTTTAATGGAAAGAAACACAGTAAGACGAAAGCAGAATGCAAGCAAAAACCCAGAACTAGGTGTTTCTCAGAATGAGCTATATTTTTCTTCAGCTCTGAGATGGCTTTGGGGAGACAGAAAAAGATTGAGGAAAGTATCTTCAGCAAGGCTTAATAAAAAAAAAACAACCAAACAAAAAACTAACAGCATAAAATACCAGTAAGAGAAACAGGTATTGCTGAAAATAGTTTATAAAATACATAGCAAGTTCTAACAGCACAGGGGAGTTCATGACCCACTCCTTCAGCTTCTTGGAGGGGGTGGATCAAAGGAACACAGTCAATATGAATGTCAAAAGTCATGAAGGAGATTCCTGCTAATGCAGATATACAGTTCATGCTGCAAAAGAATAAGATCATCCCTCATTCACTAAAGTTATTCAAATGAATACTTTTATTATTAGCAGACAATCTGTAGGCAGAGAATTATTTTTTTAGATGCACAAGTTTTTCATCATCAGAACCATCGAGTAATTTGCCATCTGTGTAAAATGTATCAGACCTCACAAGAAACTTGAATGGCAGAGTAAATTAGATGAAATCTCTTGATTTGGGGGTGTGTGGAAATTAGTTTATTAAGTGGCAAAATTAATCCTTGGGATGCTGGAATATTTGTCTTACAATGAAGATGACAGTCATATTTTAAAACTTTAAACATTTAAGAAGGACTTATGTCTCTGATGAGCAAGAAATTAATACAGCAAGAAAATAATTTATTGGAAAACATAAAAATTAAAACTTTATTGTGGTAACTTATGAGTTGGTTACAACTTGCTTTTATCTGTAGAATAGTTCATTTGAGACCTTCACTGGGGAATGTGCAGTACTGTCAAAACATCTTGAAATGAAGATTCTTCCAGAAGAGTTTCTTTTTAACATATCACAAATGGCTACTGATACTGTAATTGAATCACATTTGTTTAGCTGGTTTCTGAGTGTTTTTTGAGCACGAGTTCTTTCTGTTCACCAAACAGAAACGTTATATAAGGTTAGTGCAGCAGATAAGTAACTCATATGAAATAAAAGCCAACACTTAGTACATTTTAAAGTAACATTGTGATCTTCAAACCAGAGATGTCAATTACAAGACAGAAAATGTGAATGTACTGTTTTCACAGCTAAAATGATACAACCTATCAGTACAAACTGGTTTATATAAATAAACCAGCTGATAAATAGCTTTCATTTTGGTTTGGTATGTTTATCAAATGGATCAGTATGAAAATAATTTTTGTTGTAGACACAGATAACAGAAAACACTTTCCAGCAGAAAAGAATTAAACAGTGCTGTTCTTACTTCCATCTAGTTGTTCCAATTGATTACAGGAAAAGGATAGTTAAAATAAAGATTTCTTCAGACTGGTCTGACTCAGCCTTTGGAGCCCTGCCACCATACTCTACCTGACCAAAAAAAAAAAAAATCATATTTTCTCTTAGCTAGATTTGGAAAAGAGAAGCATGTTGAAGTTCAAATAGATCTATACTAAAACAGAAAGATTTAGTGGATAAAAAGCAAAAGACATTTGCATATCTTACGTAGGAAACGGTAATATTCTAGTCAGGTTGTGCAAGGTTTTCCAAAGGTCTTCATGTGGCACTATATAGAATTGTTTCAAGATGAAGAAAGAGAACATAATACAGAATGAATACTCATTCTGTAGTGCTCATTACATTAATTCAGAATTTTGTTTAAGACATTGGATCATTTGTCATAAATCACAAAATTAATATCACAAGTTCTTCCTTCTGTCAGAGGGAGAAGCCTCACCTCTTTTTAGTGATGTTTATTCAAGAGATTGAAGTATTCTCTTCCTCTTTATAATAGACTCATTCCTCAACTTTACAACAATGGAAATATCTTCAAGTTTTGCCCTTTATTTTTAGAAGCTTCCCAGTTTCTTAATCTTCCCATATATCTTGGTTTAGCAAACACAGTGTCTTGAAACTTTTATTCTAAGATTCCAGTTTAATGAAATGCAAATTCTCTGGACCCAAAAGATAATTTTCAATAAGATAAAGTAGGAAGTGAACTTTTATTTTACAATTGTGAGAGTAAAGCAAATTACAAATTCTTGAAACCTGGATGAGAGAAGACCTCTGAGGGGTCAGTACAAGAGTCCAGATCACAAAATATACTTTATCTGTCACTTTTACAACAGCCTGGTATAACATTTTAGTTTCAGAAAGACTTATCCATCAAGAAGACATGAGATGGAAGAGAGATTGGCAGATGGTAGTACTGAAATTCTGCATATTAGGATCTTCTTTCCATGGTGTAATCAAGGTGTATCACCCTTACTTCCACCAGTTGGAAAGAAACCCAAAGAGGACTCATTGATAAGAGCTTCTGATGGGGAGAGGTGAGGAGCAGAAGCATCAGGAGACAGGGCATGCAGGAATGGAGTGACCCACATGAAATGCAAGAGTTTGGCTAAGGGAATTGGGTGTGATAGTGTTTTGACAATTTGACACCTTTGACAGCGAAGCAGAAGTATCACTAAATACACAAATCAGGAGAGCAAATCTTGTCAATATACCTGTGCTAACATGGATTATTTTCTGGACTGTTGAAAAGTACTTTTTTGCTTCCTATTTCCCACAGCACTTTTTTATTTAATTGAAAGATAAAAGTGACATAATATTTAATTACCTATGAGTATAGAAAATTTGAAGTAGAAACAAATCCACCTAAGAGGGCAACAAACCTGGTGAACATGCCAATAAGAATGAGCACCATTCATCCAGATTTTTCTCAAATGAGGACCTTATTTCATCATATACATAGCCATTTATGGAGAAAAGTAATATAGTAAGGGAGAAAGGTAAAGACTCAGGGAGACAGGTATAGAAAGAGTCAACACCTACAAGCTGGTGCCAAGTTCAAATACTAAATAAAGCCTATATTTTTTAATACCGAGTGTATTTATCTGCTCAAGAAATTTTCTACAATTTATTAAATTTAGGAGATAAATAAATTATTGAAGCAAGATTTGACCAGATATGCAAAATTCTTTCTTCACATAATTTCCATGAATGTGATGCTGCTTTATAGGGGAAAAAAAGAATGGCACACTTTGAAATCTCAACAGGCTGCATTTAAAATGAAAGCTATATTTACAGTTTTTATTTGGGCAAATCATGACAGAGAACAAAGAAAGACTAATTGTACTCTCAAGCATTTTTAATTCTGGAGAAATTCCACTTGCTTGCTTCAAGTTGCTCTTCATCCAAACCAAAGAATATACTTTGAATTTGGGTTACATTGTAACAATTTCCTTTTCCAGTATTTCCAGACCCTTATGATTTTTTATTTAATATCTTTAGCTGGATCTGCATGTACAGTCTGAAATTCCCAACCAAGGCATACATTTGTATTTACTTTCCATCAAAACCACAGTTTAGTTGAGAGGTAGGTGAACTTGTGCAAGTATGGGCTTAGTCTGAAATGAAAACAGAATATGGCTGCAAACTTCCAAAGCCTGTAGCTCAGATGCTATCTCTATAACCTCTTATAATCTTTGTAAAATAGAAAAATCTTCTTGGGCTTTCATTGCATGAATAATAGATCAAAGGTTTGAGACACAAACACATCACAAAAACATTGCCATTATCAGCATTTGTTTTACTTACTTTTATGGGTGGATTAGAATTTAAAAATTTGTATTATTCTATTAGAATAACTAGAATTTCCCATATTGAGTATGAGGATACCATAAGAAAGACTATCTAACTTCTGTTTTGGTTCACATTAATGGTTTGTTACTGGAGTGAGGTATTTCACAAGAGAAGGAGAAAAACAACATTATCTGATCATGCTCATTACTCCTTTTTTGGTCTTCACTTATTAGAGGAGAGGTCTGATGTGGTCAGACCATTTCCAGCCTCAAGTAATATGTGTGCATATTGCTTATATTATTCTGGTTATTGCTTATGTTATACTGATTGCTGCTTATATTATATCGACTCAGCTCTCTGGATCTTCTCTGGCATTCTGGGGAGATTCTCATTCAAATTAGACACACACTTCATTTAAATCTATAGGGTTCAAGTTGAGAACTGAAATCTTGGTTAGGATAATTGTGATGGGAAGATGGGAAGCTATGCATTCAAATATATTCAAGGGCATTTTCTTTAAAAATGCATTAAAGGAAACTGCAGCAACACAGCATGAAAAGATGCAAAAACTTTAAAATTTAACTGAGTGCCTGCTTTCTCACTTCTCAGAAAACATGCCTATGCCCTTCCTTATAGTGTCTTTCCTTATTGATGTGTTTAGTAAAAGCATTTTAGAGCTTTGAAATAATGACATGGTCTACTGAATTCTGTGATGCTGTGAGGTACTCAGTTTTTCACTTAAATGAAAACCTATATATTCTCAGGCTTCTGGATGCATATAATTAAATCAATGCTTGAAAGCCAATAGGTTCTTGGATGCTTTCAATTAAATTTAGTGTATGAAAATAGCTTTTCCTGGCCAATGCTCACATATGCTCTTAACGCAGCATCAGTAATCTTCTTATATGTGTGTGTATAAATCAGGAGTGACTCTAATGGTCTTAAGGGCCATGTACTGGAGAAACAGCAGAATGAGACTAGAATCAGGATTCAAAATTCTTTTGTGACCATAACCTAGTCAATAATGAATTTGCATTAGTTTTGGAAATGTTAAAGTCAGGAAATGGTATCAGACTTTAATTTATTTTAGCAGATGCATGTGGGTTAGTCACAGGGTCCAGGAATTAAAGTAATGTACACCTGGGAGCTCTGCTACCAAATGAGCTCATCTAAGTGTGGGATGCAAATAGAGCAAACCTGGCCAACAACTTCTCAGTGTGCAGGCTACAGCCCTGGAGCCTGCTCTTCACAAGGGCCCAAATACTTTTCTTCAACCCAGATTTTTATGAAAGCATATTCTGTATGCAATAAGCAGAGTTAGCCTTGGTATTGATTCAAAACTAGTTTATAAAAGCCAGGAGCCATTCCATTTTAGCCTCTTGAAAATGACTAGAGATTTTGTCCACAGGAATTGGATTTAATGGTCTTGATAGCTACTGACACATCAGTCTTTTCAGGATCCTTTCTGTCTGTATAATTAAATTGAAAGTTGGCACCAGGGAGTCTCAGATTCTGTCAGGTAGTATGTGTTTTTCCTGGCCTAGAATGGAAAGACTGTACAGGCAACGAGGTGTTATTCTGCTTCACTGGATTGGAGGAAAAGAAAGAGAGACTGGTAGCAAGCTTTTTGTGCATGGGTCTTTTCAGTAGTCCATTCACTGTCACTCAGGGTTCCTGTCTGAGGACTGGTTTCGCTGATGTACTTTATTTGCATGTGTTTGTTTCAAACAACATGCTATGTTTTTATGTAAATTGGGATCAAATAAGAGTCTGCCGTTTTGTTCTGCAGTGAAATTCCTTCCATCTTCCTCTCTTTGTAGCTGTTTGCAGGTCTGATTTGTCAACTCTGTGACCATACACCATTTACACTTCAGCTGCCATGTAGATTTATTACAAGGTTGGCACATCAGAAGACACACAGACTTTTGCTCCTAAAATGCTATTTCTCCATCCTAATTTGTCTGTTTTCTCAACCATTATTTCTCCATTCCATGCATACAAATATACAGGTATATGATGAAGAAATTATTGTTTAAAAATGGGATAACTGCATGGAAAGATGTTAATAAAATAATGCTTCCAAATATCTTCAAAACTGAGACAAAGAAAACTGAGTGATGACAATGCAGTTGTTTTTTAAATAATTTTAATGCAAATTTTCACTGAAGGGGAAGAATGTTTCTAACTCTGATAAAAGAGAATAATTTTTTTCTGATTTGTACAAAGTTTGAGGGAAAGTACTTTCCAAAGAGATAGATTAATAGAGCTGGTGGATAATAATAGAACTACATTTTTCAGCATTCTTTGCTGTCAAAAATTTGAAAAGATTGAAGAGAAGAATATTCATCTATATTTTGGGAAAACAAACTTCATAACTTCCCTCCAGATTTACAGTCAGGTCATTTTAGGAGGGCTACTGAAGCATGGAAATCAAGTCACTAAATATTTATATGATGTTAAGAAGCAATGATTGCAAATAAACATCACTTAGATATTTGTGATGACAAATCTTGCATCCCTAGATTTTGTAGGCTGTTTTTTGACAATTTACCATGCAATAATTTTCTCTTTTGTACATAAAACATGTGTACAGGAAATTCTAAGTCATCTGGGAATGCAGTAAAACCTGTCTATACTCTTTTAAGCAGACCACAATTTCTAAAATTGTCTATTATGATGAACACATGAGCCATCTGCAGTGCCTGTTCACTTAGTAATTCAGCTTCTTTTTAATCCTACAGTGTATTTTTATGTATTTTGACTGTATTAAAGACCTTGACCATTGACATCAAGGTGGGGTCTGTAATGACAAAGGCAGAGAAGTCATTCTGTTCCCTCACAGAGGAGTTAGTGTGACATGAGAAAGAAGGTAATGAATAGTAACAGAGGTTCTGTCTCCTCTTGGGAAAATTGCTCCCTCTACTCACGCATTTGAGAGTTTTCAGCCAACTGTGGAATGCCTGGAATTCGCTGGTTTTCTCTGCCATAGCTCTGCTTGATCTTTGATTAGAAAGGTCTGCTGGGACCTTCCAAACTCTGGTAGATCTTGAAGGTGACACCACACAGAGTGCTGATCTAGAAATGAGCATCCCCTTAAACATTTCTGAGTTAGTATTGCAAGAAATTACAGTATGTAGTATTTTAGGGGCAGGGGAGAAAACATAACAATTCTTCTCTATTAGAATGACTAAAGTGAGATGTGTTGGAAATTGTGCCTCCTAAAATTGATAAAACATCATGATTGCTCTTACTGTTATTTCTTTTATAGTTTGTTTCTAGATTTAAATGGTAATTCATATAGAAACTCTTATGTCAGACAAGTAATTGTTTGTGGTTCCCTGGAGTTGGTCTCAACTAGTGCATCTAGTGAATTGTTCAACAACCACTGTTGTTTTGGGCTTCACACTGAGAATTTGCTCTGGTGTGATAAAGAAAAAACCCACACATTCTCTTTTCAGTGCTCTTCTATTTTTTTTTTCCTTTACAGCAGTCTGAATCTCTTCTTTGCTTTCCCTGAGCAGGTCCTTCTTAAACTAAGTAAATAGCAATATTTCTTGCTTTGTGGTTACTAGATCATCCCTCTGTGATGCCATCAAGGACTTACATGTATTGAAAAATCTTCAAAAATGCTCAAATTTCATATAAGCAAGATTATTTACTTTTTTATAAAGTTGTAGAATTTTATTGGTATTAAACACAATCTGAAGACTCTGTTGTATAGTAAAAAAAGATTACTGGAGTGGCCTTGTTGTAGCATGATATACTGTAAAAGAGAAAAATTTCAAGGTGGGCAGTTCACAGTATCTGCTCAATACAAACACAGTTAAAACATTAAAGATCTCAAGAGATATCCCCAACAACTCTCCGCTTCAAATTGCTGTGGTATATCCAGTTTTATTTAAAAGGGGTTTGTGATATGAGTTTTACCACTATAATATATTTAATTGTTTTAATGACAGAGGCCTAAAGTGTACTCAATATTCACTGAGTTTCATTATTTCCATTGTCCTTTTGAAGGGATTCTCAGTACAAAGAGCTTCACTTTTAAACTCTTCTTGTTGCATAGCAAGCACTTGCATTTTGCCAGACAGAAGTTCTGTTTATCATCTATAAATATTTAGATGTTCCATTGTCAGGTTATTCCGTTATTAATATCTCAAATACTGTAATTCTTCCCATGACCAAGAGAAGAATAAATACTGAAAAACATCTAATTCCCATGTAAAAGCCATTTGGAGATGTCAATAAAGGGGGAAATTAGTTTGTGTGATTACTAATAATGAACAAGAGAGATGTCCAGAAGAGGAAGAGACTCCTGCTCCTGTCAGATTTGGTCTAAAAAGACACCTGGAGGTTAGACATACTGGACAAAGAGAAAAGCCTTTTCTCAAGGTGCAATGGATGTTTACCTTTGTATTTGTCAACAGTAGAGAGATGTGTTGAAGAGAGTGCAGACTTCCTGCTATTTGAAATATTTGTTCATGTCCCTTGGAGGTTCTCACTCTTGTCAGATCATTGCCCTCCTCTGCAGCACAAAAACTTTTAATAGGGGACTGACTGACCATCTGTAAAGCAGTTCAAATGTTTTATTCCAGCAGGAAGGAATTTCATATTGGTGTGGTTTTGTGATCTGAGATTCAGTGCATTGGCATTGTGGACGGATCTAACAAATTTACGTGAACAAACAGAAAATAAAAAGGCAAAAATGGATAATTAATGAAACAAAATATATGCTGCCTACTTACTAACCAGAGGTAGAAATATAAACACTGATATTATAAATCTAAAAATGTGTATTTATCCCTCAATAGACTTATTAGTCATTTTTCCCCATACATTGCCTACAATCTTACTGTATATGTGTGTGTATACATATAAATGTGCATGTATGTATATGCATAAATTTTTACCTATCTGTACTTAACCTTTTACAACTATTTGAAGCAGTCTAATGATCCCAGTGCTCTTCAGAGTTACTTAGACTGGTTGTAATGCCACTGCATTTACTGAACCTAGCTATGACTGTAATTAGCACAACCCTATCTCATAAAAGGCTTTAATTTTACAAAATTTCTGTCCTTCATTCTGGATCATTATTAGCTAATGAACACTTCCTGAGTTATGGAAAAGTTGTCAGAACAAACAAAACATTCATTGTGTGGAGAGTGGAGGGCTTTTTTGTTATGTTATGGCTTTTTTAAGCAAGGGATTTTTCTGTTTACTTGTTTTTGTTACAAGAGAGAAACCTTGGTTATGGAAGTAGTGAAACAGCAGTAACAGAAAATTTACTTGTAAGGTAAGGTGCCTTATGCAGTGTTCAGTATTTCTTATTTCCTAAAACAGTGGGATTTTGAGGGAAAAATGAATTTTAATTAGTGCCTGAGTGCTTTGAAAAGAGAATCTTCAATGCTTGTTCATGACACTTGAGCTTTCTTTTTGCAAATGAAAGCAGTGAGAGGAAATTGTCTGCCCTGTGTTCTGGAAGACCATCTATTTTGTATTTGAAGATGTTTTAGTTAAGATTGGTGTTGTGTCTTACTGAGCTTACTCATCTTTGTTCCTCTTGTAGCACATGATCTATTGAAATATCTGGAGATTAAAGAGCTCTATTGAGGAAGCAGTGGAAATAATTCTGTGCTAAGGTCAAGAGTTTAATGAATTATTACAATTATTTGTGTGTCAATTAGAGCCTTTCTGTTTTAAAAGATTTAAAAACAAAGATGATCTTCCAAGGCTGCAGTAGTAAACACTTCTTAAACACAGAAGAGATTTGCATAAATTGTGTGAAAGCTAATCAGGTGGAGGTGAAGCTGCCACAACTCCATCTCCCCAGGTCCAGCTACCAAGCATAACCACACATTTGGATCTTCTCAACCCAAATGCTCATTTGATCTTCTCATTAGACAGAAACTGATTTATTTTCTCTGTTTAACTCTTTTTAATGCAGATTTCTGTGGTTGAATTGAATGTGTCCATTTCCCATGCCAAAGAAAACACAAACCCTAAATATATAAAACATTTCCCTAAGCATCTAGACTTCTGTTGAGTTTCTAAATCAACTAAGTAGTAGGACCATTAAGGTGGTACTGGAAAAATATGAGCTGGAGGTTTCTGGAGGAAAAGCATGAGAATCAAGGATGACTGTACTGACACTGAAAGGAGCTCATAATTCTACTTGTTCTGAATGCAGCAAGGATAGATTTTTGTTGTGGATATTGAAAACTCTCAAAAAACAGTATTATGATGTCTCTTTATAAGGAAAAAAAACAAATGTTATCTTTTCTCATGTCTCAAGTTGCTGGTGAGAGCAGAACAGAGGACAAATGCTACTTCCTCCCTTTGAAATCATTCAGTTCACAAGCAAGGTGTGAGGAAGTAATATATGTCTAGAAAGTTCTGTAATTTTCTAAACATGAGGAATTTTAAAAATTTGTTGTGAGAACAGTATTGGAACAGTTTTCCCAGCTTAAAAGGCAAGCTTCCACCTTTTGTCCCTTTGGGAAACATAAACACAAGGTCGTTCATTAAATCATGTATACCATCATTTTTTAATTTACTCTTCCATGAAAGCATATATAAATATTAATTTGTAAATAAACATCTTCCTGACAGTGTGTATAAAATAAAACTTATTTATCACCTGTAAAATCAGAAGGTGGTGATTAAATGCACTGAAAAAAAAATCTGGATGATTCTTTAATAGCTAGTTTTCTGAAGGCATTATTAACCTGGAAATAGAAAATAACATTGCTAATATCAAATAGTACCTAACCAGACGCAGAGGGAGGGAAGACCATGGGAGGGAATTTGGTCACAGAAAATATAGCTTAAAACTCAGGCCTAAACTATGTAAAAGATATTTGAAACCAGTTTTATTGCAGATGTTTTGTGACTATTTTGTCTATAAAACAAAAAAATAATAAAATCATAGATGTCATCTTCAAATTCTCCTTTATACAATTTGGTTTTAACCTCCAGTTTTAGAACTTTTCTACACCTCATCATAACAATTTTAGATCATAATTTTGGATCATAAAATTACAATTTCTTTAGTAGGCCAGCATAAACAGGGGAGGCAAAGAGAATACAATTAAGTTTTAATTCATTGAATATGTAGGATTTTTGAAATACAACTGGATGGAAAAAATTTACTCTATTTTTTTGTCTGCAGTCTCCAGTCATTTCTCAGACCAGAAATAAAACACTATAAGGATTGCTCTATATTTTAAAATGCCATATTTTTCTCTCATGTTTTTGGTTTGGGAATCCATTAGAATAGAGTACATGTTAGCTATAGCAGCTGCCCTCAAATGTGGCAGGGGAAAGGAAATAAAAATCACAGCTCTTTCCAAACAGAAAATTAGCATGATTATAAGAGACTCATGCCAGGGAGCTCCTGATGAAGCTCAGGTATGTGAACATGAATATAAACAGTAAGAGGATGCTTTATATTGACTGGGACCTGGCAGGATTTTATTAGCAGGTAAAGTGATCAGTGAGAAAATATTGTCATTTTCAGCTGGAGCAGGTGGTGGGCTGGAGCACCAAGAGGTGGGAGGTGGCTGCTGTTCCTCCTTCATCAGCCTCCTGATATGACAGCAGTTCCCAAACCTTCCCCACCCATTCCAGTCCTTCACTGAACACCTGTGTGTTCAAAGAACACTGCAACTCCTGACATTGCACATGCTAGTGGATGGAAAAAAAACAAAAACCCAAACCAACAAAAGTAGTCAACACTTTTAAAAATAATTGCTGCAACCATTTTATAGACTTTAAAAATATATGTTCAACATTTGCAGTTTGTCTTCTTTTTCTGATGGATCCTAGCTCAGCATAAACACAGTTTAGGATGCCAGATAAAACTTCTGTTTCAGAGGAAAGCTACAAATGACTGCAAGGGGAATAGCTGAACAAGAAGGTAAAGGAGAATAGATGAGTGGAGAGGAAAAGCTGAGTTTTATAAAGTGGCTGTTTTATTATTCTTACACTTAATAATGCACTTAATTTTTGTTACAATCTCTGCTCGTTTCTGTTTTGTTAGTGGCCTAAAATTTGATGGATGCTACCTCAGTTTTTCTAAAGATGAGTGATTCAAAAGGAATATTAAATCTCCATAACAAAAAATGTGCTCAGAATTAAGATCATAATTATTTTTACAGGCAGCTTGCATTTGTTTTAATATGGCAGGATGCTTTTTTTCCGATATGTGCTTATATGACTGGAAAGATAGATGAGACAATTATGTCACCTGTGTTGCTGAGAAGTTCAAATGAAAATTGGAAATATATACCATGCTTTAATAAAACCCATAAAAGGTAGGACGGGGAAAGACATTCAAGGTTTCCAGCAGTAAAAAAAATAAAGGGATGTATATACCAAATGACACTCAGGGAAAAAGGAAAATATGTACTGTGCATGGTCTGGATGGCAGCTTTAAGCTCATTTTTTTCTCACAGGAGCTGTTCCTGTTCCCAAACCTAGGGGAAAAATATAATACCATGTGCTGTACCTCAGTAGTGTTTGTCTTTCAGGCAGCTAAAGCAAATTTTTCTCATAATAGGTTTTTTTTTATCACTTTAATAAGTATGTTATGCATAGCACTGCAACAGTTTTCGCTAGAACACAGTAACTGAAAAATATTTAGGACAGAGATTATAAATGGAAGAGAGAGCATTGTAGGAGATATGAAATGTGTTTGTATCCAGCCACATCAGATCCGAAGAATTTTACAGGAAAACTAAGTAGAAATTCATGCTGCATAAAAAGAAAGAGCCTTTCAGAACTGTTCATGTGCATCTGGACACTAGAAACTGTCAAGAAAAAAGAAATATGGCAAAGTTCATTTGATTAAGTTGCTTGTTTTCCCCTCTGAAATGTCATGGGGGAATGTGTGATCACATGAGATAGCATCCAAAGGCAGAGGTAGAAAGCTGTCTACTGCAACAATTTAACTATGAGTTTGTAGGGCTTCTGTTGCCAAGGGATCCAAAAACCTCAAAAATCTCAATTACTTTTCATCCTAATGGCTGCTGAAGTGAAAGCTATATTGCATCTTGGTTCTTATCTGTGAAAAGGACTTTTAAACCTCCTTTAACCTCCCTGAAGATGTTTTAACCATCCCAGAGTAAGGGATAAGACTTCAAAATGAGACTGTTTTCAGAGCTTTATTTCTTGGAGCTATTAAAAATAAAACCTAAAGCTCAGGAGAGGGAGCATGACATGATAAAAGAGCAGAGGGCTGACATTTAGTGTGATTGTAGGTCTTTCTCTTCAGGAAGTTAGTCATTTTACTATTAGGCATAGTACACTTACACAGGTTAAATGCTGAGTCCAAATACATGAAACACAAACATCTTCATGATTGACACTTTTGTCATGTAAAGTTGGTAGTTAAAATGCCAGGTAAAAGTGACAAGTCTGCACAATTCATGAGAGTTCCACTAATTTCTTATAGTTTTTACAAATAGCATAATACTCATTTCCCACTCACATTTTTCAAGGAACATGATATTCATATGATAAACTTATATCTCTGTCTGGAACTTCTTATTGCATTAAGAAGACATGGGAGATTTATACATAAGGAATTTGTCAACAGGAGTGCTAATTACTAAAGCAAACTGATGTAGCATTCTGGATGCTAGTAAAGTCCTGGGGATATTTGTCTTTCTCCCATGATCCTCCTAAAAACTAAAGAGATTATACAAAAAAAAAGAAAAAAAAAAAAGATTTATTTTTAGTGGACTCTTCTAGAGCAATCTTTCATCTTTCCTTCTATTTCTGCTTCTGCAAAAATATCCCTCTAAAATCATTAATTTCCCTCAGAGCACACAGTATGCAGCTATGCAGCATATTCAGTAGGAATTTGTTCACAATTGGAGAAGTCTTATCTTATAAATTTGGAACTTGCTGTAGGTGGGTAGATTTTGTAAGACAGTAGGTACACTCAGTGTCGTGTTCTAACTGAAAATGACATGAAAAATGTATTTAAAGCTCAAGAACTTGTCTAAGTTCTGTGACTTGAAACTGTCACCACTTTAAGTCTTAATTAAAACATACTGATACTTGTTCATACTGCAAACCTTCAGCCTGTAGAACCATAGAATATCCTGAGTTGAAAGGGACACTCAAGGATCACTGAGTCCACCTCCTGGCCCTGGTCAGGACAGCCCCAAAACCAGCACCGTGTGCTGGAAGTGTTTTCCAAGAATTGAACTCTGTCAAGCTTGGTGGCATGATCACTGGGGAGCCTGTTCCAGTGCCCAGCCACCCTCTGTCTGATTATTTTAGCCTTAGCTCAGAAAATTGGTGTAACCTTCTAGTTTTAACTTAAATTATGCTTGTGAATGGTTAAGAAACTTTGCTCATGTTTTCTGCAGAGCTCTGCTGAGTGTGGTGTTTGTGGGAATGCCTTACAGCTTCACGAGCCTGATAAACGTGGCAGGCTGTGGATGTGACTGGTCCTTAGTGCTACACCTCCAGAGAAAAAGTCCTTTTAGAGGCTTGCCTGCTGTATTTCTTCAGCTGTGAGTGGAGTTGATGCAAGCTGTGGTTGTCACAGAAATTTCTAAGTGGGACTAGAAGAATCGAGTGCGTCCCTTCACTTCGCTTCCTGGTCCTCTCTCTCCACAGTTGGGCCAAAGGTTCTCAGTAGGCTGAGAAGATAGCAGGAGAGGAAGACAGAGAGAGACAGCAGAAATTATTATTTAATGAGTATAAGCTTCATAGTCTTCTCCAGGTATTAGCAGGTGAGTGACACACAAGGTACACCTGAGGTTCATAAGTGATAAAATTTGAAAGAAAAACATCAATCAGAAAATTCTGAGTTATCACAGGAAAAAAAAAGGAAGACTGAAGAAATTATTTTCAATCATTTTGTGCATGGGTATTTTGAATTATATCTTTCAGTCTTGTGGTCTCAAATTTTATTAGGTACTCAGAAGAAGCTAATAATTTTCAATACAAGCTGTACTATTTTTTAGGTCCCAAGACAGCATTTCCTGCTCACAAGTGACTCTCATCCAAAAGTGTTTCCTAATTCAGTATTTTTGGGTTTGCATATTTGCTGCATATCATTGACTTTCAGCTCAAAGCTGTTTGAATTAGCACTTGATATTATGAAGTTTTTAAACTGTTTTCCATGCAGAGAAACCAAGACAATGTCCTGCTGTGTTCTGACTTGTTTTGCAATGCAGTTCATTGTACTGACCTAAAATGACTGGTATCATGTTTATTGACTAACTATAGATGCAGACAAACATTTTTTGTTCAAAATAGCTTGAGTTCTCCCCCAAGAGTTTTACTTTTTTTCTGGGTTTTCTCTTTGGGAAGGGGAGCATGATTCAAAATGATTTGTGGGATTGCTCCTTTTGCATGGAAAACTGAAAAATGTTGTGACAGAAATAGATAAAAAAGCCAAATTAACTGCTCTGTTTCAAATGCAGAACATTGGTCTTTAAAATATGTTCCCACTTTTCTTGTTGCTGTCAGTAATCCTGCACAGTTTAAACTGAGGTCAGAGTTTTGCTTTACCATTCATAAAACATGAGAGGTTCCAGCTGTCTTTCACATCAGCAAATTGGCTATGCAGGGCCATCAGAAATCAACAGGAAAAAAGTAAAACTAGCTTAGTCATTAATCTGAGTGGATAAATGATGATTCCATATTTGTCACACTCATTCAAGGGAACAATGTCAAAAGTCAATGCACACATTTTAGAAGTTGAATCAGTACTTTGCAACTTGTTTAACTTTTAAAGCAAATTGTATACCATTTTAAGGACTTCAACTGGTTCAAGGGCTTTTCTGACTTAAAGCAGCTTAATTGAGTTTCACCATGTTAAACTTTAAGCTGATATGCAGTGTGGGACCTAATTAAGAATGTCCTACATAAGCAGTATCAGATCTTCTCCTTGTATAGTGTCTATCACATCTCATTTCTTTGGGAAAGAAATAAAATATTATTATTATTTGTCAATCAACTTTATAGATCTAGCTCAGCTCAGGGATGCTCAGAAGAGTTTTCTTTTAGCTTATGAATCACCCAGCTTCTGTTAGCATTGTTAAAGGTCCTTTATTTGCATGTTGTCCCCTCGTGGTGCTGCAGAAAGGTTTTTCTAAGGTTCCACAAGTGTAGAGAGCACTGTTCAGCATCAAAAGGTTGTGCATTTGTGGGTAAAGATCAGGTTAATCATAGGAAGAGGTAGTGTAAATTTATTTTCCTTCTATTTAATGTTGATGGAACTTGAGTGGTAAATAATTTGAACCATATATCGAACCTTTTCTGTAATTTATAGTAACTGTTATTAAAAGAGACCCAAATTTGGAATTCCCAGAAGCTGAAAAATAACAGATAAACTACTTTAAATACTCAAGAACTCATTTAATTTAAATCAAAATAGATTGCCTAAAGCCCTAACTGAAACAATGTTAGCTAAAGGGCTTTCATAAAAGGATTAATTCCGTGAGAATTAACTATCTTGAGCCTAGGTGGTAAGCTCCTAAAACTTCCTGAACTGTTAGGGTGGGCTTAAATACCTGAATTCATCAGTAATACCTTAGGTAAATACCAGCTCAATGCTGAAGTGCCTTAAAGACACTTCAAAAAGAGAAGTATTTTCTCTTTAATTTTTGTCATAATTAGGTCAGGTTAATTAGAAGAAAATTCCCTAAGAAATTAGAAATTTGCATGATTTTCATGGGCTGTCGAATTGAAAGTTGTATCTTTTGAAATTTTGGGTTAAGAAAGGCTTTGGAAGTATAAAATGCAGAAATGTGTTAAGTAAGAACATGAAAAAGAAACTGCTAGATAAGACTGAGGAGATGTGTAAGATGAGAAAGTCAGATACTCAAGGCTATATTTGTAAGATATCTTTCAGTGGGTTTCTAGGGTTCTGGAGACTTGGAAGAGAAAGATCTTTTAAGCAAAAGTTTGGCACTGAAAACATGTAATAAAAAGGTGAAAAATCCTGCAAAGTTATTTTAGGTAAGGAAAACAGAAAGAGGAACAGTGTCAGAAGTAGAACAAGTATTTCCAAGAAAAAACAAAAATAGATATAAAACTTTTAAAACTATGCTTTATTCAATTTTAGAGAAAATGATCAGTCAAAACAAACAAACAAACAAACAACCCTAAAATTTGCCTGAAACTGAGTAGAATGGAGGGTTTTTTTATAAGGAAAAGGATTTTCACCCAGAGGGTGGCTAGGCACTGAACAGCTCCCCAGGGAAGTGTTCTCAGCACCAAGTCTGACAGAGCTCAAGAAGCATTTTGGTGCTCCCAGGCACATGGTGGGATTTTGGGGCTGTCTTGTGCAAAAACAGAAGATGGAGTTGGTGTTCTTTGTGGGTTCCTTCAAGCTCAGGACATTCCATGTTGCTGTGATTCTATGTCATGCAGTGACTTTAGCAGTTGCCATAATATTTGCTGCAATGCCAAGGGCTGTGAATTCCAGGTATCTAGTATGAATTCTGAAGCATTTATGAAAATTAAATCTTCATCAGTCTGTAAATATTAATTTAATTGAATGAGATCTTGTTTTAATATTCTTACTTAAACACAATAAATTCACCAATATACTCAAACCATAGAGTTCAATAGTCAATACCTTTATTTTAAAGCTTTGTCCTATCTAAGATGTTCAACAAGTTATTATCAAGCTCCTTTATGCCATCAAGTTTAAAGAAGAAAGGCTCCATAAATCATCATAGAAGAGTGAAATTTATTTGTATACACATGCAGCATTCTTTTTGCATTTTCTTGCATTCTCTTCTTCATTAATTTGTGAATTTCTTCTACTTGAATATGTCTTTGTGTATATATTTCTCGAAAGTGTTACATGTTTGGTAGTGGAATTATGAAATGCTGCTTCTCTGTTGTACAATATAAGTTGTGATCTTACAAACTGGAGTAAAATTGATGAAACAATGTGAGATCCATTTGGACAGAGAGAGGGGACAAAGTGCAGGGCTTTTCTTGTTCTCTCTGTTAATAATCATTGCAAGAAAGGATATCAATTGACCAACTCCCAGTCATGATTATCAAACTTGGCTGCACCTTCAGTTATGCAAACAAGTGAAATCATAGCATCACCAGTTATTTATGACTCTCACAAAGGAACTGAAATAGTGGAAACTTGGCAAAATCAATCCATAGAGGCAAGGTAGCTTATTTATATCAAGTCACTCTACTACACCATCTGTGTTTTTTGACACTTATGAAAACTATGGCTGTAGTCAAGCTCGGTAACAAAAAGTAGTTCTCATAGAAAAATGACTGTAAAGCTATTATCTCTGACTTCTGTGAAATAATTCCATAGCAACTTTGGCTTTACTATAAGCCCACTGTCTCATGTTTGATTTTAATTCCATTTTTATAGGTATAGAATGATCTGAGGTGCAAGAAATTTGGTGAAACTAAGATCTTAGGTGTAAGTAGCTTTCAAGAATCACAATTAAACCATGAAATAAAAATAACAATAAACAGGTATTGTATCTTAAGTTTAGATGAAAATTTCAACTTATTGAAAGTTTCAACTTATTGAAAAGTTCATCCTAAGATTCTTATAACTACCATTTAAATATAAAAAAGACTAGAAAAAAAGAAGCAGAATACTATTTCATTTCAAGCTGTGAGACAGAAAATATTTCAGTGTTATTTTTTGACAACCTAAACATATTTGATTTATGAAAACTAACTTAAGTTGATTAGAATTTTCCCATTCATTATTAACATCATAATTTGATATGAAATCTTTACATGTATGAAAACTAAATTTAGTTTTTTGTATTTATCCCATTAATTTCAATTTATTCTGCAGACACTAATCATTAGAAGCAGTAATAGCAAAAAAAAAAGGTTTAAGTTTAGGGACTTTAATCCAGTACATTGCATGTTTTCTGTCCCTGTTTGGAATTCCAAAGTAAATCAGGTTCCTTTACTTGTGTTTGTTAGCAAATGAAAGTTTAGCTTTGAAACTTCCAGATAAATTTTACTGTAACTTGTATGGTGAATACATTCTAATGTGTTCTGCTGTATTCTTGATTTTTATACTTTGACTTCACTAAGGATGCAAAACCAATATTTTTTTGCAGTATTTCTTAAATCTAATTGTTAAGTTAAATCTTGCCCAATATGATAAAGTGTTCCTTGATATTTTTAAAGGAAAAGATCTGTATAACTTCTGTCTGGACCTTATCATTGAAACATTTTCAGCCCTATAGTATCCATTAAGTGGTCTGATTAAATCCAGTGGATCAGTTTCTATGCAGGAAACTTCCCGTTTCATTCTGGGAGAAGTAATATAATCTTACACAACTATAAATATGTACTTGATTTAGCAAATAGTCATTTAGAGATAGATTTATCAAGTCTCTCAGCAGCTAAATGCTGCTATTTTGGCATATAAATTAGAAGTCTCATTTTCTGGAATGCTGGCAGCTGCCAATTTTCAGTAGAAATCATTGCATAATTTAAAATAAAATTGAATATTTCCTTTACTGTTTATATCTGCAAACTGAAAGCATGACCAGTCATTAAATACCTGGTTCTAAAACCCACTCAAACTGAAATCAATTAGGAAATTTACACTGAATTCATTTGGATGGAAACCTGTTTTTAACAATTTCTAGAATACTTTGTAAAGTATGTACAGTCATCTTTCATTTACATCTCTGCTGTACAGCTGCAGGATGATTTTTGGATCTGGCTTTCACTGTCTGACTGGTCTGAGTAGCTAAAATGTATGATAGCTCCTACTCCTGTATTAGTGGAGGGATGAATTTCACCCAGTGAGAGTTTAGAACATCAATAAGAGGATAATTAATAAGGTTTTCTGTGTCATCAAGCTATTTTTTATCCATATCGATGAACTGACATGAGTAGATTAACAAGCATGCGCATAATTCTGTTCACCTCTTTATAAATAAATGTAACTTTATCATGAAAGAAAGTTAATCCACCATCTGCATCTACAGAAATTTGCCATGACCATCTCCTTTTCATAACTCTTCATTACTCCTGGCAGCTCCCTGAGTTCTCTTTTACTCTTTGCAGGTCAGTCCCTTTGGGCAGCTAAAGGTGGGGAATGCCAGGAATCCTGCTATCTGGGTTAATGTATTTCAATTAGATAATAAAAACCACATGGAAAAAAAAATAGTGACTTGGCCTCTACCTGATCAATGGAAATCTGTCAGAAAAGTTCTAGGGAGATTTGAACAGCCAGAATTCAAATTCAAACTTCAAAACCTTTTTCTGCCAAACATGCGCATGGATGTGAAAATATACAGTAGGAAGCTCCTTTTCTCATTTAGCTCACCTCCTATTTGCACTTTCCTGCCAAAAATACCAGTAGGCCTCCCCTTGTATGTAAGAGTAAATAGTTCATTTCATCCCATATTTTATTTATTTCTTTTGCTCATTCTGAAGAGACCTGTGTTATGACAAAGGTTTATTTTTCATGTTTTTTACAAGGATATAATTGAATAATCTTTGACAGTAGCGTTGATCTTGGGGTTTGTGTATCTGGCTGGAGTCAACAAGATAAGGATTTACTCACAGACAGCTGAAGGGGTAAAGGACAGCTCTTTTCCTAAAAGTGTATCAAGAGAATCTCTCATATCTTTAAACTGAATTCTGTAGGAGGTACATCAGTTTTGACATGATACCTAATAATGTGTACTGGACACTTTATTTTTCCTTTACATAATTCCTCGTCACTTGTCATACAAAAACCTTTCTTAAAAAAACAGGAGTAGGGAATTTGTATTTCAAAGCCAGTTACCAAATTAAAGAAATGGCACTTGTTTCAGTTTTAGATTTATAAAGTAATGGTCCATGAGGTTTCTATAACACTTACCTAAAAAACTATTTTGTATATTTTCAATATCTGAACTTATAAAGACTATGAAAACAGGTGAAAGTGTGAGTTATATTAAGCTTCATGGCAAACCACCTGATAAGATAGAGATTTCCTCCAGATTTTTCAGAAGAACAGGTACAAATATTTATTCAGCTATTTGTTTTTGTGGACTATTTGTGTTCGCATAGTTTTGTTAATAAAGGTCCTGAGTGTGTAGCACCATAGACATGCCCTAAGATGCTAAGAAGATGCATTCCTTTCTTCCTGCATTGAGGAGTGTTGTCTTTGATAAAGCTTTAATTAAGAAAAAAGAAAAAAAACCAAACAGCAATCAAACAAATAATAAAAAAACCCCCGTAACGCAAGAAGGGCTTAAATTTCAGTAATAAATACCTTCTGTTACAACAGGGTGAGGATAATTTTTTAAATTTTTTTAGTTTATTTCATTGAAATCTCGTCAATAAATAATAATATATAAATATTTTATGATGATGGTAAATCAACTAATTCAAAACACAACAGAAACTTTCTTTTCATGTGCAACACCTAAAAAAGCTGTTTTCTGGTTTTTCACTCAATTAAAAAATATGAAGCTCTATGGAAAACTACAGACAGTGCATGATGATTACTTGTGACCCATAAATATTGCTAAGCATTTTTAAGCGTTTGCTTATAACTTCACCAAAATATTTTTAATCAATTGAACAGTAGCAATTTGAGTCATTATATTTTAACACTTGTAGCATGAAATGTGTGAACTGTTCCTGCATTTGGGTTTCAGATCTTGACGGAAGCTGAAGTCAATACAATGGTCTCTCACCATGATTTGTCTTGGTGTTTTTATTCTCATTAGGTATTTATCACAAACCTCAGGTATCCACTGATCAATCTGTGTTCTGTGGGAGTAATTTAGAAGAGATAATTGTAAACAATTAGTTTTAAGCTAGGAAATATCAACCAAAATATTTCAGTTCACAGAGCCTAATGTTACTCTATAAGCTGTGTATTTGGCATTTGATTATTTATTTTTTCTAATTGAAGGGCGGTTCTGTTACTGAAGATGCCCTTAAATAATATTGAATTAAGTAAGCAAAGCCCATGTATCATAGAATCATAGAATATACTGAATCAGAATGGACCCATCAGGGTCATCAAGTCCAACTTCTGGTCCTGGGCAGGACACCCCAAGAGTCACACCCTGTGCCTGAGACAGTTCCTGACCTCTGTCATGCTGGTGCTGTGACCACTGCCCTGGGGAGCTGTTCAGTGCCCAACCTCCCTCTGGGTGAAAAACCTTTTCAAAGACAGCAGGTAAAAGTAGAATGGTGAAGTTACTGGATATCCAATATTAGAAAACATATTCCAAATTCAGTAGAATTAAAAATTTCATCAGCATCTTCAACCTATTCAATAGCAGCAGGATCCAGTGTGTCTATTTAACCTTAGGAGTACATTAGTGAATGGTTTCTCAACCCCTGCAAATTTCTGCTTCAGGTAACTATAAAATGCACTGATTTTGTCAATAACTAAATAATTGTTATTTGGCTTACAAAGGCTTAGTTTCAGAGAATAATTAATTGTGCATGTTCTATATTTGACATATAAAATTTTGCCTTATGGAAACATCTCAGCAACAAGCACCCACTACTATCAAGCAGAATGTAGAACTGAGAATAAAGAGAAATTCTTACAAAAATACAGTTTTGATTCTGGATTTGGGGTTTTGACGGGAAGTTTTTTTGTGGGGTTTTTTTGTGGTTTTGTTTTGTTTTCTTTTCTTTTTTATGAGTGATCTTGCTTTAGCAATAAAGACATGGTAGAGAAGAAACCAAAAAGAGGGGAAATAAAGGAAAAGTGAGGAATGTGAAAAGTTGAGAAAATTGTGAAAGACATTGCTTGGATAGTCGAGCTGTTTTAAAATATTCATAAAAGAGGAACTTGTCTGTTTCATTTGCCATGCCTTATATTTCATAGTGATTTCCATTCCTGTGTGATCAAATTGTTTTCTTTGGATGGCACAGAGCATCTGATTGAAGAAAAGAAAAAAAAAAATCTATATTTTAGGCTGTAATAGAAGTGAACCAGAATTATCTGCTTCACTCAGATAACTGCCAGCTGACTCTGCTTGTAATTGCAGAGAGGTCTGTGTCTTGGAGACTTAGCTAGAATATCACAAGAAGCAAGATATGGTGCAGGAAGGGGAAGAATATAACATAGTCAATTTAATAACTTTGTTCTGTTTCTGTCCTAAAGAAATAAATGCAACTTTTTTCTTCCCTATAAGAATAATACAATGTTAAAAAACTGTATTGTAACCTAGTAATATAGCTTATCTTCATCTTTTAGGTAGTTAGTGATTCCTGTTTAATGATAATATTACTACAATAAAATAATATATAGCATTATTTCTAAGGACATGTTACATAATTATATTTCTAATATTAGACTGCTTTAATTACCAATTTTCATATAGTCTTTACTAGTATATTTCAATTAAAGGAATTTTATGTGTCCACACACATACACATACAAATATACACACATATTAATTAAAAAAGCCCTTACTTTCAGTCAATGCAATGTGCTTGGGAAATGAATAATGCATACACAGATTATTTGCAACTATTGCTAAGGTTGCAGTTTTAATTTTAATTCTTTATCAGACAGATTTATTGTAAATTCAATTTGCATTTAAAATATTTTAATCTGCTGACATGGACTCTAGTTAGATTCTATTATAGATTATATTTCCATAAAGTTTCTGTTATTAAACATAATAGTTTAGGGTTTGGACTGTTGTTTTTTTTTTTTTCTTGGCTTTGGAAAACTTAACTCCTGGATTGCTGTGTTTTTATGTTTTACATGTCTAAAATCTGGATTGACCACCCATGTTTCAAATATTATTTGAAGACATTTCTGTCAGTTGCTAAAGATTTTTTAGCATGCAAAAAATATTTACTAAAAAAATGTGTGCCAAAAAGAATACTTTCTATGCAATAAGCACATTACTTTCAATGGTAAAAGGATTTATTATTAAATTGAAGAATTGGCTGTAAATAACTAGGAGATGGGATGAACTTACATGTGTGTGCAGGTAGGAGTTGTGTCTATATGGTTCTGCTGGGGCAATAAAGTTTTCCAGTCTTCTTTATAATCTTTTTACATTCTTCCTCTTCTTTTTCTTCTTTTTTTTTTTCTTTTGTTAATCACTGCATGTCTATTTTAATGGAAAAATGCAAGCAAATTGAAAATCAGTGCAGTTGAATTTTTTTTTCTACTGGTGATGAAATGAGCAACTTGTCTGAATTTTATGTTTCACAGTCAAGTGATCTTTCTCTGACATGTCAGTAGCATGGTCTGTGTATCACCTCTCTGGTATCCTGTGGAGGCAGGTCCTGAACCTTTGCAAAGCAATAAAGTTGTGACTAATGAGTTGCTGGTAAGCAGACAGATTTCATGTAGGCAGCAATGTCTAGAAATAAACAACTATACTATAGTTTTATGAATTTTTTTCATGTCATAGACTTCTAATGCTATCTGTCATGTCCTCCAAAATAATTATCTGTTTGTTGTTTTTTTTAAGAGAAGTTTGTGCTTTCCTCAAAACAGTAGATATCACTGTACTGAACTCAGATATTCCCCTCTGTAAGGGAAAATCCTGAGTATGACCATGCACATACATCAACCGTATTTAAAAGCTTATATTTCTTTGGATGTAAATTTTACTACATTGCCCAAGCTGCCCATTTATTCTACAGTTTAAAATACAAGTCAGACATAGATATATTAAATATACATGTGAATATCTCTGAAGTTTTATGCTCATCTCCTCAGTTTCTTTTGAAGAATTATCCTAAAAGGAACTTTCTGAGAAGTTATTCACACCAGCTTTTGGTGTGTAATTAATTTTCTTACTTGTCTGTACCTTTAAGTGAAACAATTAAAGCAGGAAGAGGTTAGCTGCCACTTTCATTGTTGTTCCTTTTTGTGTAACAACAGGGTTTTGAGATTGGTTGTTTTGCTTTATGGAAACATTTAATGATCCTTTTAAGGATCATTTTTTCTATGTTCAAAACAAACTCAAAGTAATTGTAACATTAAAAAGTATTACATTAGCATTCTCCCTTTCCTGAAAATTATATCAAATTGGGGTTTAAAAACAATCCATTAATTTAAAAGCCAAATTTGATATCACTATAATTTTTCTAATAAAAACCTAAATGTTTAGGAATATTAAAAGGGCTATGGTTGGGAGCTGAGCAGTCAAACAAGCAAACAAGAATTTTTTCACAAAAGGCATTTCAAAAACTTTCCTAACCTGTTTTCTTTATTGTCATATTCCCCAATGCCTGTTTTCTCCAAACTCAGTGATTGATCAATCATGGGTTTTAATTCTGAATTTTAAGAAATGTTTTTCTTTCCAAGCTGACCACTACTATGACCATTCCTGACACAACAAAACACAATATGAACTTTTTGCCCTAGAAAAACACAAAAGTGTTATTAAAACTACTTCATCCTAAGAACTCTCATGCTGTCATTAGTGACCACAGGAGACTAAACAATCATGTCAAGTTTGAAACTCAGCTCTTCAGAGAAAGTTGTTCAAAGTGTTTTGATTTTTCAACACTAGCATTACAGGGTGTTTAGGTAAAAAATATTGTGGTGAATAGAATATTGTGGCACAGTAGTTTTAAGATGTAAATTTGGGTTCTCTCCTCTCTTATACTTTTCTAACAACAGTGATTTCAGGTTGAGTTTTCAAAGAACATTTTGTTAATACTGTGTTTCGGTACCAGAAAGTAAAAGCATTTAACTTCAGTTCATGCATCTGTTTTGGACTGGGATATTACCAACACAGGATGATGTGAGTGAAACTTTAAACCATTACCATTCTTTAACCTGTCAACTGCCATTTTTTTTTGGTGAAAATCTGTTTCAAGCAAAATTTGTGTAATTTCTGCCAGTAGCTTAAATAAGAAAAGGATTCTTTTTCTTGACATTTTTGAGGAATTGTTCTGGCAAAAGCTCTGGACTTGTATTTAACTGAAGATGTACAAGATGTGCTGTTTTTTCTGAGCACTTCTGAGAGCCAAGGGAGCTCTAAGGGTGGGATAGACCTTCACCTGTAAACAGTTGCTGAATTAAAATGACATGCATGAGAGAAGCTTCTCCATATAAAATTCACCCACAGAATTTAGCAGAGCACATAGAAACTGAAATTTTTGTGTAATTTTGCACATGTCCTGTGCATCATATCATTATGTAGGATGGAAATGGGGGGTTGAATCTCTGTTTATTTTTAGCTCTGTGTTAGCATGCTTTAATGCTTTGAAAATAAAACAAAGAAATTCAGGCTCAAATAAGTTATAATTAGGAAAAATTTTCCACAATAAGAAACTGTAGAGGAAATCTTTGTGGCTGCAGAGGCTTGGACTGGAATGAACTATAAAAGAATAGAGTGATGTAAGAGTGCAAAATAAATTAAAGGGAAAAGAATGAGATTTTTAGTGCCATTGAAGTTTTCATAAAAATAAATATATGGTGGATAAAAATCATAAGCCAGTAAGCTCCATGTCAATCACATTGGAGTGATAGAGATGAGATAGAGCCTGGAAAGTGGTGTCTCTCTTTGCTGAGGAAACTGAGTACTTCTGAGAATTCAGAGAATGTTTTTCTGCTGAGTTAGAAAACCACATGACACTCCATTAGGTAATTTCTGGCTGTCTACATCAGTAGACCGTTGTTATTCATACTTCTTACCCATTTTTAAAATTCTCTGAAAGCCATGTACCAGCTTTGTGTCCTCCAACAAATATATTAAATTCAATTCAGTCCTGCACAACTCCTCTGCAAATCTCTTAACGTCACAGCACACACATCCAGACATCTTTCCCTGACTTTAACATAGAAATTTCAGTTTCTAAAATACAGGGTGTTTACTCATGGCTCCATATATCTACTCACTTGAAGTCTCCTCAGTAAGGATATTTTTGTAAGATATGTTAGAAACAAAAAGTAAAAAAAAAAAAAAAACCCTCTCAGAATTTAAATCTATTTATTTGGCAACTAATTGAAGCATGCAAATGAAAAGAGTGCATGCTGCAAACTTTGTAGCTCTTGGAGAGCTGTTTTTTAATATTCATCACAAAGGGCTAGGGTTTTGATTTCCTTGGAGTTTAGATATCTTATGCAGACAACATTTTGAAGCACTGATTTGTTGACAGCAGAAAAAGTTTGGTTTATTCTTTTGTCATAAAAGTACTTTCTGTGATGGCAGTGAAGGAAGCATTTTGCATTAGAGTCTTTACTGCTAAAGATGGCAACCAAGAAAGCTAATACAAAATATCTTCAGATTTAACTGTTCAGGGAGACTTAACTTTGCAAGACTTTTAAGAATTTTGGGCTATTATGACAATGATCAGGGCTCCAATGATCACAGGCCCATCTTTCTATCCTGTCAAGGTCCCTCTGGATGTCATTTCTTCCTCTAGAGTATCAACCACACTACTCAGCTTAGTATCATCTGCAGAGTTGCTGAGTGTGCACTCAACCCCACTGTCCATTTTCCTGACAAAGGTGTTACATAATTCCAATATGGATCCCTGAGCCATGTCACTCTTTGCTGTTCTCCACCTGGACATCAAGCCATTGACTGAAATCTTTGAGTGTGACCATCCAGCTAATTCCTTATCCACTGAGAGGTCCACCCATCCAATCCATGGTTCTGCAGTTTGGAGACAAGGATGTTGTGTGGCACAGGAGGAAAATCTTTGCACAAGTCCAGGTTGATGACACCAGTTGGTCTCCCCTATCCACCAATACTATAAGCCCACCACAGAAAACCACTAAATCTGAGAGGCACAGTTTGCCCTCAGTGAGGCCACGTTGGCTGTCACAGATGCACTCTCTGTTTTCCATGTGTCTAGGCATGGTTTCCAGGAGGATGTGCCTCATGATTTGGCAGGGCTCCAAGGTGAGACAGACTGGTCTGTCTTCTCTTTCCTGTCTTTTTTGTTTTTATAAGACCATAACAAGTCTCACCAAGGCAGTCTGTGAGGGGAAAAATCTTTCCCACTCTGGATATACTTCTTAATTTCAGAGGAAGAAAAGCAAAACCAATAAAGCTTTAGTTAAATTTATCATTGTGAAATTACATCCAAACACAAATTTCAAACCTGAATTTTAAAAAATGAAGGCAATTAAAGAAGCAAATATTTGTCTGAAGTACCTTAAAATGTTTGATGATAACATAGAATCATTGATTTGTTTAGGTTGGAAAAGACCCTAAAGGTCATTGAGTCCAACCATTACTGTAACACTGCCAAGTTGACCATTAAGCAATGTCCTTAAGTGCCACATCTACACATCTTTCAAATACCTCCAGGGATGGTGACTTGACCACTTCCCAAGGCATCACGTTCAAATGCCCAATCACCCTTTCAAAGAAGAGTTTTTTCTTAGTAATTAACTTTAACCTCCCCTGGTGCATCTTGAGGCCATTTCCTCTCATCCTGTCACTTGTTACCTGGGTGAAAAGACCAATGCCTACCTTGCTGCAACCTCCTTTCAGGAAGTTGTAGAGGGACAAGGTCTCCCTTGAACTTCCTTTTCTCCTACTTCCCTCAGTTGCACCTTGTGAGACTTATGCTCCAGAGCTTTCACCTGAATATAGCCAAAAAGTGGAACAGATGAGCTGGTAAGTGATGCAGAATAATGCTATTGAAAACAGCCCCTGTGACTGCAGCAATTTGAAAATTGGGGTAGTTGAGGAATATGAAAAATAAGTGGCCAGAAATAATGAAATAAAGATTAAAAGAGGTGTAGGAAACCACACTGGCTCTGGCAGTCTAACTGCAGAGCGCAGAGTTGTCACTTAATATCTAATCCAATAAAGCTGGTGCCAGCGGGACTTTACTGTGAAGTTCAGTGAATATAAAATAAAGTTCTAACTGAATCAGTTTAAAATTATAACCTCATTTTCTCTTTCCTTTCTTTAATGTTCTTTAAATATTTTGTGTTTTAAAAGCTGAACTATGATTCTTTAGCGGAAGCACCATATTCTTGTATTTCAAGAGATCACCTTTGCAATTCATTAGTATTCAAAAAAGTTGTGTGAAACATTGTACTTAATTTATAAGCATGAATGCCCAGCATATTCTAAAAACATAAAGCTTTCTACAAAGGACCATGCATTCAGCAGGTTTTCATAGTTTTAGAAAACCCATTCAAATGAGACAAAAGATACAAATCAAATGCTGCATAAACTAGCTTTAAAATACACATCAATTTAGACCCAAGACCTTGCATTATTTAATAATATTAAGCTTTACCAAAACATAATCCACTCTAACTTGTGTGATTAAATGACATCTTATTCCCATCTCATATTAGCAAAACATGGCAGATTTAAGTGTTTATTGATGCTTTACAGTTGCAGCTGTAGCATGCAGTAAAAATTATATATTACTCTCTCTTTTAAAATTCTGTCTTGGCAACAAGCAGCAATCCCCTCCATATTTATATTTTATCCATAATAAGAAGATAGTAATCCTTTCTGGGCATGAGAAAGCATAAAATTGAGCATGCTGAGGAATCCAAACTAGTGATGTTTAGGAATTAGTTCTTAAGGTTCAGTTCATTATGAAGCCATAAAGAGCAAAGACCAACTGTTACTCCAAATATGTGGTAATACAAAACAGATGTTATAGTACCAGGGAGGACTGTACTTCAAATTTGTTTTAATTACTCTTGAGTGCACCTTCTAATGACAAATCTTGTTTTCTGCTCCTCATTTTGAGTAGAAGCCATACCACCTAGCCACTTTTGAATGCATCATTAGGCTGAAATCTTGCTGGTTCTAAAATCCTTTAGCCTGAGGCCAAATCGAAGGCCCATGAGCTTTCAAAAAATAAATGTGTGATGAAACAGGTTTTCCATCAGAGAACCATAAGATTCTCCCACATGAAGAGATGGTTTATTCATCCATCCCAAGCTATATAACCTGTAGAAGAGATTCGAACAAAAAAAATACAGAATACTTACATGTCATGCCTAAACTGAGATACTTCCTTGTGTGCTTTTGACAATTCCTTTTAGACCAATTTATCCCATCTTCCTTGATAAGATTGCCTTTGCTTTTCAGTGCTTGCAGCTCAGCCTTGAGCACATGTCAGGCTGAGGTTTATTCCATGCCCCTCATGAAAAAGGCTAGCAATGTCATCCTTGACATTGCTTTGCCTATTTCTTACTTTCCTCATTTAATACAGTTTTTTATATTGAAGCTGGGTGGTAACATACAAGTAAATACATGTATGCAGCATTCATATCATCAGTGCTCAAAGTTGCCAATCTCGACAGAAACATTTTCGGTTTTTTGCTAGACATTTGAGCCATTTAGATTAAAAATAAAAGGAAACTAGGTCAAGAACATCTAAATTTAAATAACTGAAATTATATATGCAGCTAATAATGAAAAGTGACTGTTGGCATCAGTAGAACTGCTATTACTGCTCTAGGTGGAGATATTTCTTCTCCTGTCAAGATTAAGATTACTATTTCATGGGAGAAAAATTTTAAAATAGTATTTTTTTCTAGGAGCTGTAAATATATTGATTGAAGCTAAATGAACTTGAATTTAAACTCCATGACAAATGGAGTTCATTTTTTACGAACCAGAAATGATGTGATATGATATGCTGGGTTTTTTACACTGAAGTCACTGCCATCTCATAAGCATCATAATTAAATCATTATGACCCCCCTGGCATTGCTATCAGGATCAGTAATGTTTAATATCTTCAACAATGACACAGGCAGTGGGATAGTCTGGACAGGACAGTTTGCACCCTCAGCAAATCTGCAGCTGACATGGAGCTGAGTGGTGTGGGTGACACATCTGGGGGATGTGATGTGAAGAAGTAGCCCATGGGAACTTCATGAGGTTCAACAAGGCCAGGCAAGATCCTGAGCCTGGGTTAGGGAAAGCCCTGGTATCAATCCAGGCTGGGGATGAAC
This sequence comes from Lichenostomus cassidix, assembly GCF_008360975.1. Taxonomy (NCBI): domain Eukaryota; kingdom Metazoa; phylum Chordata; class Aves; order Passeriformes; family Meliphagidae; genus Lichenostomus; species Lichenostomus cassidix. The sequence continues at coordinate 11,047,843 of NC_139479.1, read as the reverse complement.
AGATCGAGGGCAGCTCTGCCCAGAAGGAGTTGGGGGTGTTGGTGGGTGAGAGGCTGGACATGAGCTGGCCATGAGCACTCACAGCCCAGAGAGCCAAACATGGCCTGGGCTGCATCCAAGCAGCAGGGGAAGGACAGGATTCTGCCCCTCTGCTCTGCTCTGCTCTGCTCTGCTCCTCTCTGCTGAGACCTCATCTGCAGTGCTGCATCAGCTTTGGGGTCCCAGCACAGGAAGGACATGGATTTGCTGGAGTGAGTCCAGAAGGAGGTCATAAAGATGATTGAAGGGCTGAAGAACCTCTGCCTTGGAGACAGACTGAGAGAGTTGGGATTGTTCAGCCGAGAGAAGGCTCCAGGGAAACCACATTGCAGCTTTTAGTATTCAAAGGAGGCTTAAGAGGGGAGAAATGTTTTAGCAGGGATAGCTAAAGGAGAAGGGATAACAGTTTTAAACCATAAGTCATTATATTTAAACTAGATATAAGGAAGAAGGGTGGTTTTGTTTTTTGTTTTTTTTTTGCTATGAGGATGGTAAAACACTGGAACAAGTTGCCCAAAGAAGTGGCAAATACTCCAAGGTCATGTTGGACTACACTCTGAGCAACCTGATCTGTTTGAGGATGTCCCTGTCATTGCAGAGGGGTTGGACCAGATCACCTCTAAAATTCCCTTCCAACACAAAGTGTTCAATGTTTCTATGATTTTATGATATTTAGAAGTGCATGATGAATAAAAAACCTTAATAAATTATTAAATTATTTTTAAGTATTGTAAAGTAGAGCTGATACTTTATTTCATTAATATTACAGTGATATTTGACAAAGTAGATTCAGACAGAAACTTTTTTTTGAAGGAAAACATGAGCATAAAAAAGAAACCCAAATCATCAATACAAATCCTCAGTGTTCCACAATATCAAATGCAAATTTTGCTGATTGGGAAAAATAATGTTTATATATACATAAGCAAATGTAATGTATGCATTTATGCTGATCTGCATGTTATCTTATACATCTCTACAACTATTTCAGTTTTATTCTGAGAGTGGAATCCAATGTATCTCCCATAACTCATTGTAAATCAAGAGATGTTTGTTCATCTGGGAAAGAGCTGTTCACAGCTCTGTGGCTGTTTTCTGAACTGCAACTCCCACGGACCCTAGTAACATCCCAAAAACAGTGGTTTTGGTTTTCCCTTCATTCACAGAAAGAAAAACATTTGCTTTGGAGCAGATAAAAGAGGAGTGAAACCATCCCTTGACAAGCACTAATAACTGACTAATTTCATCATATTCTAAAGAAAGGATATAGGGATTCAGGGATTCCAGTCATGAAAGTTTCATTGTGTTTAGTTCCTCTGCTTTCTCAGATATGGATTGATTTCTACAGAAGCCGTGCTGAATGCATTTGCCACAGAGGACTGAAATGTGAGACAGCAGATATGACTTCAAGGAACACATTATTGAAACATATATTCTAAGAGCTAATATGTCAATAGCAAATTGCAAGATCACAGTTGGCTTGGGTGGGAGGACAGCAGTCAGTTTTGCTATTTCTAGGTCACAATTGTTCCCATTTATGTAAGTTTAGAACATCATCCCAGGAGACACCTTGACAGACTGACTTGACAAACTGCTCCATGGCGTGGCCTGTCAAAATCAGCACAGTCCCTGTAGGGCACAAAGGGACAAAGCTGAGGCTTTCCAAGTGCTCTCACTCAGCTGCTTCATGTCCTGTGTTAGAATCAATCTCCCTTGTGTAACACCAGCTTCTGCAAAGTAAAGCACTTGAATCCCAGTACCTCTCACCAGTATTTCTACATTCCCACACTTGGGAACTTCCCTGAGGATGACCTAAGAAACTGTTTTATCCCTGCAGAGGTACCAGGAGACCCAAAATTTATGAGGAAAAATAAGGGACACAAAGACACCCTTGATCTACCTCTCTCCTTCAACTTCTTGAAGGGAAGGTCAGAAATCCGTGGCAAATTACATTTTTCAACTTAAATATGCCATTTACCACTTAGCAAAGAAAGGATTTCAGTGATAATTGATAGTGAATGAGGAAGTCTATGCATAAATCATAAACATTCAAAAATATTAATAAAAAATATTTGGAAATATGGTTATTCACTTAAATACCAAATCAGGGATGTGCTGTCACTAAATATAAAATTACATGCTCACGTTGTACATAAAAGCAACAGTGCTTTAACCCTTTCTATTTTTAATGCCTGATAATTCCATATATACCCCCCAGAAAGGAGGACTGTGTGAGGTTTCAGCCTAAGGGATTACATTAGTTCCTAGTGTCAGGTCCAGTAAGGAGCAGAAAGAGGAAAAGGAGGAGGAAAAGGAGGAAGAGTAGGACGATGATGTCCCTAGAGAAGACCTGGCATGACTGGAACAAGGCTGTATTTCCAGAAGAGAGCCACACTCTCTAATCCCTGTGGCAGCAGCAGTGACTGTGCAGCTGATGAATACCAGCAGATGGAAGCTGCTTTCACCAGTCATGCCAGAGCCTATGTCAGAGAAGAGAAATTATACCGGAATGAAAGCTTAAAATGAAAGGAGATACATAATTAAAAAGTTGAGACTCCTTATCATCATGTCATTTTAACCTTGTTCCATTAGCAAAAATAAAATAAGTCACTCAAGACCAACTGTATTTGAAAGCATCTATTTTAAACTTGTTTCAAATTGCTTCTGAGCTTATAATAAGCTGTACTGGTTTTTCCTGACAGTAATTTTTTGTTCCTGTGCCTTTTGTGCTGACGTATTGTGATAATCCCTTGTATGCTGAGGTAGAGGACTACACTTACAATGTGTTGCAATTGATGTTAATGAAAATATATTAAACAAGTTAATAAATATACTATTTCCCCATTTTGGCTTCTACTCTAATGTTCCAAATCATCACAGGCATTTAAAGAGATTGCTGCCCTGCAGACACACTAGAGGGAACTAAAAGAATTAAATAATTTCTTGGAGCAGTATGAAAGTTTTTGGTGCTTTCACACATGGCTCACACTAGGAAAAGGTATACAGCTTGTTAGCAAAGACACAGAGTTCCTTGCCTTTGTGGCTGAGACCAGGGAGCTCATTGCAGTTTGATGAAACTGCAAATTCCAGATCTTGGTTTAGTTGTGGCTGTTAGGAATCTGTATAAGTATTTTCAGGGTGGAAATTGTAGTGGATCTTGTTTGTAGGCTGTGTTAAAAGGCCTTCAAATACATCATAACCAAGGGGGAAAATGGTGCTTTATATCATGATCTGAGCATTTTCCAACAGCTTCTCTGATGAAAACAACCCTATGTTAGTTTTCAGAAACAAGCTGAATACACAGAAATTTTCTGTCAGTGCTGACATGGTCCTCAGTGAAGATAAAAATTATAATGTAATTTATTCTGTAAGGTGCTTGAACAGTATCTGTATCATTCAACAAATAAAAGAAGGGCTATAAGATTTGGGATTTAAAGTCGACAGGAGAATTATGTCCTCAGCCTTGGGAGAGGGGGGTAGGGTAGTTTGATTTTGGAGTTTACACAAGGAGGTAATCTTGAAGGACTCTATGATGAACATTTTTTTTCAACTTCATTAGTCACTTCCTTCTTGAAACACCCACTGTTGCTCATCTTCCCAACAGGGAATTACACACAGCCCAGTGTAAATACCACCCAAAAAAAACTCCAAACAATCAAATAAAACCAGACAGAAAAGAGTAGACCAACTGTTCATTCTGTATCCTGAGATGACAGAGCATCAGAAGATCCATTGCTTAGTCATTGGATTAAAATAGACTGTTGGATTTCTTTCAAACAACTTTCTAATTTCATTAAAGTAAATTATATGCTTTATATTGCTGGTGCAGTCAGCCATTGTTGGAGCACTACAATGTAAATTCTTTAAGCCGTTGATGATATTTTTCTGGTCCATCTTAAAATTGTTTTACTTAATCACCTTTTACTTCTGTAAGATAAGTGTGGAAGGTGTGTTGTATTTGTGAAAATGAAGGAAGTGAAAGTGACCCTCTTTCACATAATTCTGATGAAAGTTCTCTGAAGTTTTCTGGAACCTGCTATAAATACATGAATTTTCCATGCTTTATTTTGAAAATCTTGCTTCTAGTTTTTCCAAAATTGAACTTCTCAGACTTTGCATGAAAAAAATCTTGTTCAGATAAGGTCTGATTCATGGAACTTCTAAAAATTGTTTAAATAAGGCAAAATTTGCCAACAAAAGCAACTTAACAAGCAAACAGGATCAAGTTTTCCTAATTGTGAGATGGAAGGATAAGTAGCTCTTCCTTACTGCTTCCAAAAGTACAAAGTTATTAGTCAGATTACAACTGGCTTCAATACTTTGGACAAAACTAAATTTTTAAGCAACTTTTCTGTCTTAAAAAAACCCCAACAAAACAGTGCTCTTGCATAATTCAAACAAAAACTTCACCTGTAAGCTACTCCTCCTGGTACATTTGATCAAAAATCTTGGGGCTAATAACAGCTATTAAAAAATTCTTCATATTAACAACAGAATTATTTATCTTTGAAGAAGAAAAAGTTTTACTAGTCAAATATTTTGCTCAAAGAACAAAAAACTTTGAACGAGATCATAGCTTCTTGGCTAGAGGGAAATATTCACAATTTCTTCATATTAGGAAGTAACCATTTGCTGATTCCATGTGGACTACAGGTGTAGGGCAACAATGATGTCAACATCTCGTTGCACTGGCATAGGTTTTCCACCTTATTTCAGAGCCAAGGGGAACAGTTTCAGGTATTTATGGTGCCATCATGTGGAGACTTCTGAGCATTGAAAAGCTTGAATTAGAAGAGCTCTATTGGAAGGGAAGGAAAGCTGGACCCCAAAATAGTGCTGGTAAGCTTGAGCTATAAACTGGTGCTTGAAATTAAGAAATCCTAGCTCATTTCTGAGTCAAACTTCTGATCTGCTTGCCCTCCTTAGGTATCTTCTCGTGACAGTCACACAATCCACCAGAATTTAGGTATTTTACTTTAAAGAAAAAAATGCCTGTGAATTTTTTTCTCAAAAAGGAAGGAATATAATTTTGTCTTAGACTAATGTGGAGGAAGAAAAATAATGACATAGTTAAATAAACATAGATATAAATTATATATTTTCTTCAAAGCCTTTATGCTTTTCCCTGGACAAGTCTTAGGTTAAAGTTATGCAGAAATATGCAGGCTGGAAGGTTTTCTGTGAGTATATTAAAAAGACTAGGTCAAAGTTGCAATTATCCAGGCTTACAGTGATGGAGGTTGACAACAATGCTCCTTTGTACATGATCTTAAAAAAAATCAGAAAAGTATTTAGCTATTAGTAATTTTAATGTCTTGATTGTTTTCCATTTTTTTCAAGGACAAAACTATTTAATCTACCTAGGAAGAGACTGAATTAGGACATTTCCTTTTTTTCCCCCTAGATTCAAGATGGAATATTATAATAGTTCCTTTTAATTCTGTATAGATTGGCCTGCACAGATGCTGTGATTCATCGTGCAAGCCTATTTATGCTCTTTTATTTTGCTGCGTAGGACAAGTTGTTCTTTATCAGTTCTTTTATGAGCATCCCATTGAATACCTCTATGCATGCAGAATGACACATTGTTTCCTAGACCTTCTTTTTTTCTTTTCTCAAGGGAAAAGGAAAAAATGAGCCCCCTGAACCTGCAATAGATATTTTCCCAGTTTTCTGCTCAAAGCATTTAATTGTCCTTGTCATTCTTTATGGAATATAATACTCAGTTTTCTTTTGTTTCCAATGAAGAAACCCCTTGGTTGCTACAACGGAGGTCTCAACAGCTGGTTACCTACTTTTTAGATCTCTTTATGAAATAATTTCTTTTTAAGAAAACAAGTCATCCTTCCATTTGAAATCTAGGTTTGAGAATAGGGACTTTTTTTTTTTTTAAGTGTGCCTACAAGAAATTTCTACTATGAATATAAACGTGGTGGAGGTTCTTTCCTCTAGCACACTTACACCTACTGTTAAAAAGTCACCTCTTACACAGATTAATCTGCCTAAGAGGTTAACCTGGATAATTTCTAGGCATGCATCTTATGATTTGACACTACTGTGGAAAAGAGAGCCCTGTTTTTATCATCAAATATTGGATTTAGCCCTTTTGATTTTTAAAGAGTGATCAGGGATTTAGTTTATGGATATAGTTTGGGAAGTTCAATTATTGAAGTTTAGCCCGTGTGAAAAAGTTTGGTAACTACAAATAGGTTATCAGGAGATGAAGATTTATGTAAGATGGAGACAGGCAATAATTTTATCTTTCTGATTTTTTAATAGAGTTTAGATAGAGTGATAGATGGGCCTTGAGTGGACTGTACAGGTATTTGTGTATGTCTTACTACAAAGATGTTTTGCATCAAACTCCAGGGTGTTAATTTTGAAACTCATAGCCGAAAAACTGAGATAAGAGGTAGTATAGTATGTGGTATTGGAAACTTATTGCTGCCTTGTAAAAGGAACCTAGGGAAGGGAGGAATTGTATACAGGCAAAAATAAATGCAGTAGATAAATTGCAAAGTAAACTCGCTAATAAAGGACAAATTAGCAGGAAGAAAAAGGAAAATATGTGGAATGAATAAACCCAACAAGACTGTTTGTTTGGGAAGGATCCTTTACAAGTTGGTAACAAGTTCTAGTTCTGCTACATCTTAAAATCCCAAACCTGACCATTTTTTCCCCCAGTACATATTATTCTCATGTAAAAAGAGAAATGAACTTTGAGTCTGATGGGTCTCTGAGAAGTTACATAGAAAAATTATTGTAAAATGACTTCATAGCCTTTGGTAACAAGAAGAATTGGGAATATGGGGAACTGCAGTACTTCACAAACTGTAGTACAAACAGCAATTGGTCTGTGTGACTTTTTGTTTTGCAAGGTTAGCGTTCTGGTAAAAACACAGGAATTGTAATGGTTTGTAGTCAGCTGGAGAGGCACTATAAACATTATGTTTTCTGGCAGTCTGAGACTTGAGGAGGGAAGGCAGTTTCCTTATGACCTTAATTTATGTGCTGATAAAATTAACTTTGGACAGACAAATGTTTTGCCTTTCAAATTAGGTTTGTGTACTCAGATTTGCATCAGCAACCCAGTTACAAATGCAATGATGAGACACTTCCAAACTTTTCTTAAAATATCCAGTTCAATTTCAGCTCAAGTCAGTGTCTCTCTCCAGCTCCAGAAGAAAGATTTAGTAGTTTTTTGACATTAACTGGAAACTGATAGAGTTCTTGAAGAAATCTAGGGAGAAAGGGGAAATATTCCCTTTATGAGTAAATTAATTTCTTAGAAGGTTGCTAATGTTAAATTATACTTATTTTATCAGTACTTTTGATTAAACTTGTGAACAACTGCTAGTGATAGAGTTAATAACCTAAATAACCTAAATGGTTAGGTTTACTTTTAGGTTTAGGTTTACATCAGCTTTACTGAATTTGGATAGAGAAATAGAACAAAAAATTGGGAGGCAAATGTGTAAAAAGGTGTTTAAATATTGCTGTTACACTTTGATATTGATATTATGTTAGTACACCCACAGTTACAAGTAGCAGTGTCATGAAAATGTATACAGAGAGATGGTCATAGCCACAGAGTTGAAAGTCCAAAATGTGAGAGTAGCACATTAATTTAAAAAAAGATATAAGGAGAACCAAGAAAAAGTTAGCAACTCTTGTTAATATGATTTATGACAGTGAAGGTAAACGAATAGTCGTGTATATGTCAGTCAGGTTTATATGCTTTACAGTTAAAATATTCCAGACTTTCTCTGTTTTGGAGGTGAAGGCGAAATAAAAAACAAACAAACAAGCAAACAAAACCCCAACAACTTGTTGAGTACATAAGCTAAAAAAAAAAAAACCTTTTTAAAGAAATATTTATTGTTCATGTTAAAATTGTGACTGAGTAGTCTGTCAGTGGCTGCCAGAAAGGTTTATCCTAGTGAAAAACCTTTCTGGTTTTTCACTAGGATAGTGAAAGAAAATACAGAATTACTGCTGAAGGTTATGGGACTATGCTGGGCTCAGAGCACAAAGAGCCTGGAGATTATAAAAATATGTACTGTGATAAGCAGATTTTTTTTACAGCACTGATGCTCTTGATAATGGAGAAGTAACAGCAAAATCATCATAGAATCACTGCAAAAACCAAGATCTGATGTGAGTTTTCCCCTTCCTTTAAGGCAAATCTAGGGAGAAACTGCAGTACTAGTAAGTAGTGTTTCCACTGTCGTTATTATAATTACTCTTGTTTACTTACATGGCACAGTGTGAGTGCATGAGTCTGTTTTCTGACACAGCACAAATTATGTATGGCTTGATTTGCTGAAATAGATCATCTCTGTGGGTAAGAAGGGAGCAAGAAGAAAGCCCTTAACCAACATTATTTTTCAGTTGCAAACCAGTCCTTGGTAAAATTCACCAATCCTATTGAGGGTTGTAGACAGAATTTTTATGTTACTGGAAATTAAGGAGTGAGAAAATAAACTTGATTTTAAAAAAATTTCCATGTTACACAACATTTCTTTCAGTACTGGTTTTTGGTTTTTTTTGTTTTTTTTTTTACCTAGGCTTTCTTTTCACAGAAATATAGTTTAATAAGCATTCCACCCTTGGTATAGTAATAGTTCTCATCTGCATTCCCTAAATAATTATAAAAAAATTCTCACGCTTGACAGAGATTTAAAAGGAGTGTTCTATTCTTCATAATTCTCTACCTGTATTCTTATCATAAAACAGCATTTAATTGTGCCTTATGAGGTTTTATTTCTTTTTTAAGTCACAGGAGACTGTTATCAAGTAAAAAGTGTCTCCCCATATTTGTCTTACTAAAAAAAATATGTGTCAAAAGCAATAAAAAATTTAAGTTATTTTGTAAGACTGTTCATGGATGAAAGGAACATGATAAGGCATAATCATGGAATCACTATGGTGTCTGCTGCAGCCCAGAATCTGGCAGTGGTCAGCACTGTGTGTACATGCTCATTAAGCCACCATCCCAGCCCTAAATATCTTGCAAACTCCATGGAACCAAATGAAAGAAAGCTATGAGAGAACAACTTTCACTATGAAGAACTGATGAAGGGCAGAATTTGCTAAGGGCTGCAATGTAAGTTTGTAGTAGTTGGACTCTACTGAGTGACACCAGTGACATCCTTCTGAAGATAATGAGATCAAAAGTACCTCTGCTATTCATTGTACTTACCATCAAACATAAAACGTGAATTTTTTATCCTCTGCCCCAGCCTTGAGGTTCCTGATTTAATTTTATATTGTCTCACAGCAAGGGACTAAGGGTGAATTTTCCTTATGTGAATGTAGTTTTTAGATAATTAGTTCTAGAAATATATCTTCCGATAATCCTGAAAAAATTTTTTTCACCTTTGAGTTTCTTTCTTTACGTGCCAATAACATTATATAATCAAAATTAGCAAACTAGTGTATCTAGCACAAAATAACTCTTCTACTTTGTGTTTACCTCCTGTGGTGAATTCTATTATGAAGCTGTCATTTGCTGCCTTCCTGTGGCATAAAGAAACCCTTTCTGACTCAGCAGTATCTAAAGATCCTCTGGGTTTTTCAGGCTTAGGACTAAGTGATGCCTGTCCTAGATCTCACAGTAATGTGAAATGGTGGGGGGAAATCAACATTTGGAGGAGAAAAAGCCAAGCAGTTTGTTAATAGGATGCTTCTGAATACATGCAAAGAGGTTGGTATTGATAAAACAATTGAGAGAGGGGAAGATATATTAATGATTATAATGCAGTTGAGAGGTTCAAAGGTGCACCATAAATATTACTTAAGCAGATGTCTGCAGCTCTTCCATGGGATTCTTGCATTATGATTCCAGCAATACAGCCACAACTTCACTGCCTGATAATTCAGTCTTAATGTTTAAAGGTGGCATTTGTGTGAAGTGGGGAAAAATACCTGGAAAGATGTTAGGAAAATCTTCTTCTCTGTAAACACATATGAAAAGGACTGTCCTATATAAAACAATTTGCGCTTTTCCCATATATGTGCAGAAAATGGAATGTAGATAAAATCTGTGGGTTTTGTAGATAAAATGTAATATTTTGTTTTCCTCTCTAATTTTTAAGGCTGTGAAGATGCATGATTTTGTTTGCCTAAAAATAAATTGCTTGCTCTCATAGACCGAAATTTTTGTATTAAAAAAATATCAATGAACGGGTATAAACTTCTGTTGCACAAGCTGGCCTTTAATTTGCATTGCATTTTCAAAGAGTCATCTAAGGCAAAACATTGCCAGCTGGAAGTAGTTTTTAATGTAACTTACTATTCACTCTTGCAGTCATTCTTTTTACTCCAGATTGTACCTCATAATGTTACACCAACATTATAATTGAAAAATCTAATGGAAACAATTAGCATCAGAAATGCTTCATGCGTATTATGTACTTGTATTTGTACAGATTGTGGCATAACTTCTTAAAGGAGAACAGAAATATTTTTAACCCTGTCCAAATGTGGGTTTTCAACAAAGAAATGTATGGCGGTGCTTTGGAAAAAAATCCTTTTGGGTAATCCTTCCTGTTCTCAATCCTTCCTGTTCTCTTATTCTCATTTCCATCTCCTGCTTTACTAAAAACATAAAAGTTGAACTTCTTTTCATTCTTCATGAATTTATTTACATCTGGAGTTAACAAGTTAAACAAGTAAGCAAAGGCTAAGGTCAGATCAACAGGTAGATCTAAAGGAGCTATAAAGCTTGACTATGTGCCCCCAGCCTAAGCTAGCATTTCTGATTTTAAATATGCATCACAGTAAGCTTCAGATTCACCTGATGTTTTCGTCACTGTAAATTTTAATCTTAGTCACAAGAATCATTGAATGATAGAGTTAATCATAAAATTATTTGGTACCAAAGGGGCCTTCAAACACCATCTAATTCTACCCACCCTGATGCAGGCAGTGATGTCTTCCACTACTCCAAATTGCTCAGGGCTCCATCTGAGCTGCCTTGAGCACTTTCAGGCATGAGGCATCCACTTCTCCGGGCAACCTGTTCCAGTTCATCACCACCTCCTGTGTAAAGAGTTTCCTCCTAACATCTGATTCAAATCTCTTCTCTTTCAGTTTAAAGCTTGTCTTATCACCCACTTGTCCTATCACCACATGCCCTTGTAAAAAGTCTCTCTCCAATTCTTTTCTAGGCTCCCCTTAGGTACTGCAAGGTTGTTATGAGTCTGCCTGGAGCCTTCTCTTCTCCAGGCTGAACAAGCCCAGCTCCCTCAGCCTGTCTTCCTAGGAGAGGTGCTCCAATCCCCTGATCACCTTAGTGACCCTGCTCTGGACTTGCTCCAAAAGGACCAAGCCCTTCCTAAGATGAGGACCCCAGAGACAGACACACTGCACCAGGAAGGGTCTCACCAGAGCAGAGCAGAGGAGCAAATCCCCTCCCTGAACCTGCTGTCTAAGGTTGTTTTGGAGGCAACCCAGGATGCAAGTGTCTTTCTGGGCTGTGATTGTTCACGGTTAGCTCATGTCCAACTGCTTGTCCACTAAAACCCCCAAGTTCTTGTGCACAGAGTGCTCTCAGTGAGCTCTTCTCCCAGTCTTCACTTGTGTCTGGGATTGTCCCAAGTCAGGTGCACCACTTGGCCTTGTTGAACCTTATGAAGGTAACTTGGGCACACTGCTTGAGCTTGTCCAGGTCCCTCTGGGTGGCATCCTGTCCTTCTGTTGTGTCAGTTGCACTACTTAGCTTAGTGTCATCTACAAACCTGCTGAGGGTGCACTCAATCTCATTCTGTGTCATTGATAAAGGTATTAAAGAGCATCCCTTCCAAGATGGAGGAAAAACACTGCTCACTGGCCTCTACCTGGACAAAGAACTCGGGTTGATCACAACTCTCTGGCTGCATCCATCCAGCAAATTCCTTATGCACCAAATAGTCTATCCTTCAAATCCTTTTTTCCCCAGTTTAGAGGTATGGATGTCATGTGGCACCGTGACAAAGCCCTTGAAGAGCTCTAGGTACATGACATCAGTCAGTCTTTCCTCACCAACTGTTTCAGTCATTCCATCATTATCCATGGATAAATCATTCCTGGTAAGGATTGCATCACCTGACATCTTAGCTTGAATTAGTTCTTCCTTGGTTTTCAGCTTTACCAAAAGACCTGACCAGTAAGTAATAGTTCTGCCTTGAGTGGAACACTATTAGTCCTGGAAGTAAAAATGAGGAACAATTGCTCTGAGCTCACTTGATCTGGTTGTAACCTCTGTGCTTCTGCTTAGAATAACTGCAAAGCACTTCAAGTCAGCATGTTATAGCAGTTACCCTATCCAGAACAGTGAAAACAAAGTTTCAAGTGATCAGTGCTGAGAAGAACAAGTCCAGAAAACAAGAAACAGGCCCTCACAACTCCTTGTTAACAGCTTTTTGCAGTGAACTTCATTTTCCAAAAAGAGCATCTTGCTGCAGATTGCATGTTGTATTGATATCAGTATAAAATAGGTTAGAGAGAAGTTTATGCATAATTTAAACTACTCTCTTAGAGCAAATGCAAGTAAACTGATGGATTCAGAGAAAAATACCTCTACATGGTGGCAAAGAAATATCTACTGTAGCTACTTACCTGAAATATCTTTTCCCAGGGGCCCAATTAACTTTATAGTGTGGCACTAAGACTCAATTTTTTCCCCATCAGAAAAGGTTTTTATGCTCTGAATTATACAGTGACCTTGTTTATATCATAAACTCCAAAATAAGGTGACAATTCTGTCATGTATTTCATGTAAAACATTTTAAAGAAGAAACTTGAAGCTGTAAACTAAAGTACAGGCTTTTAGATAATGTATATTGCATACTTGATGCCTTTGAAAAAGTGTTTAATAGTGTGTTGCTTTTCTTGAATTCACATATTTTGCGGGAAAGTCAAGAGGCTATAAAATGCAAATGTAAAATTAATTTGTTTTGCAGTTATCTATTTTTAGAAAGCAGAGCAGCCTCCACAATTACTTCTCTCTAAATAAAAAGAGAAAAAAAGAGAACAACCCTGCCATCTCTATGTAGCATTATGATTTCCAGCAGTGCCATTTGATTTTTGGCAGCAGGAGTGCCTGAGAACAGCAAAATAAACCATAACCCTTTTTTTTTTCTTTTTTTTTTTTTGGTGATGGTTAAGTGCTTTAGTAATGGCATATGTCCAATTCCTGATAGAATTTCAGAGTGGAGTTTTTTTGCTGTACTCAAAATCAGTGGCACTTGAATAGGCTGGGAGGAAGACTGGGATAGTGGAAGGTTTCCTGAGTGATTCACCAGAGAATTGTCTGGCTGCCCTGTTGGGGAGCAGCTACATGAAATACACTTTGAGGAAATACACCTTCGAGTTCTGTTTGAATCAAGTCCAACCATTATTAATGGTTGCTTACCACTAGACTATGTAGGTGCCTGGGAATAATGCAAAGCTTAAGCAGATCTAGAGCGGAGTGAAAAATTTAAAAACCCTTGGAAAGAATGGCATGGCAAGATTTCCATTAAGTTATACCCAGAGAACTTTATCTCAGAGAAAGAGGTGATCCAAGGACCTCTGCAGGTCACAAATCAAATACAAATTAAATAAAGTGAATAAAATAAACTGTCTTTCAGCTTATGTTATTTGGCTTCAGAATCATCTTTCTAGGGAAGCTGTGAATGAGACCACTGTGAGAAGTCCAAAGCTGAATTTGTGACTCTTCATGCAAACAAAAAGCAGGATCTGACAACAATCAGGTGTTTACCAATTAGCTTTTCAGTCCTGTTGGTGGGCTTGCCCAGCAGAGCCATCAGACACTAATGACTTTTAATACCTGAAGTTCTTAAAAATTCAGAACCTAAGATTCTGAACCTGCAATGGCTCTTTGCAGCCATCTTTCCCACCATCTTTTTTTTAAAATGCTGTATACTCTGGTCTTGCAAATATTTAGGTTGGGCTTTTGTGCATTCTACTGGTAATTTTCACCTTGACACGCAGTAAGATTGTCTAAACTAAATTTTATGACAAAAGAACAATATAAAAGTCACAGGATTTTTGTTGGCTTTGATGCTTGCATGCAAGGCAATGCATATTGGAAAAAATACTTCATTCTTTGATAAAAATTAATCTGTTACACATTAAGGTGATATTATGAAGATTTTATTACGCAATCTTGCACAACACCCAGACAGAAACTTGTTGAGGTTTCAACAAATAATACAGGCATGTTAAGTTGTTAAAAGAAACTAAGGTGATTAAAATTACAGTTTGCACAGCATAACTTCACTTAGGGTTTATAGTCAAGGTAATTCAACTAGATAAGATCCTGCAGGAATATATTGCTTTGATATAATTTTTTAATATTTTTGGCAAACACTGTAGAATGCCAATATAGAGGAGAGTACAAATCCAATACCACATTTGTGCCATTTCAATGATCTTGGTATCCATAGATTAAAATTATAATCACATTAAAATGTTCTTCAAAGTAAGTTGATAAAATAATAAGGTCTTTCTGAAGGAAAAAGACCTTCTGCTATAGGACACAAAAAGATTTTGAACATACCTTGAGTTATTTGTAGCTATTTTACCAGCACTGTAGATTTGTTTAAGTTATTCACAAAAAACTATTCAATGCCTCTAATTTATGTTAATGTAAAACCTTGGCTTTTAGCCAGCATTCCTTCCTTCTTTACTTGAACACAATACAATAGACACCATCATCTGAAACAGAAAAACTCTGTAAATAGCTAAAAGACTTAAACATTATTATGAAATACTTCATTTGTTTGTTTCTTTAAATATGTCAGAACTGATTTTCAAGATACTGTGATAGCTGTTTCCTGGGAAATATATGACCTGGTGGCTGAGGTGAAGTGCAACTGCTCTGGTTTCTTTTGGCTGCCTGCAGCTCCCACTGGGCTATCACAGCCCTTCTGTGCTCACATGGAATCACCTCAGAACATCCCTCATCCGAGAGAGGGAGAGGTACTTGAGGAAGGCAATATAAAATGCATGACTATTATCATTTCTTCTTGAAAGCAGCCAATTATGAATTTATTTTTTCTTTTGACTTAAGGAAATGCATGAATTTTCTGTGTTTTCCAGTAAAAAATTAAATTGTTGGGAACATCTAATAAGTTCTCAGGGTTCACACGATTTTTTTCTTTTCATAATCTATCTGAAGAAAGATCGTAGTAAAAATTACAGTTAGACCTGTGGAGATGAGCAGACATTAGTTCAAAGGAAGCACAGAAGTATTTGCATGGCCTAGGCAGTGCTGAAAGGTTCAGCACATGATCTTGCATGACTTTTACAAGAAAAAAGAGAATCTAGGCTAATAATGCTTAAATGCTTATCTAAAAAGCATTTTGAATTTGAAAGTGTCTAAGAGTAGGGTACATTTATGAAACATTTCTATATTTCTGGTATTAAGGTGATGCCAGCACATTAAGGCTCTTGGGGAAAATGTTTAATAAGGCATTATTTTCAAATGTTCATTTGTAATTTGCCTGGTATGTACTTATCTTTTGAAGAGTTGCTACATCATTTGGAGTCTAATTTTAATCACCGAAGGATGAAATGGGAGAATTTTAATCCTGCTATGAGTGCTCATTTCAATTCAGCATTAACTATAGTGCTGCTACTGATACCTCTGTAATATATCTGACAAGAGCAGCTTGGACAGGTTGGATCAATCAATCCCTTCAAACTCAATGAATATTTTTTTCCAACCATGTTTTCTTATACTTCATGGGATTTTTTCATGACTTTGGTTAAAATGAATAGTAGAAAATAGGTAATGGTTTAAATATAATAAGAGGATGAAAAAATAATTAACCCAATGTATGTGTGTGAAACAGCACCAAGAAAGTAAAATCTAATATATGACTTGGTGTTTTCCATTTAATCATCTTGGGTTGGTTTTTTGTGATGGGTTTTTTTGGCAGAGGGATGGGTTTTTGGTTGGTTGGGGTTTTTTGGGTTGTTGTTTTCTTTGGGTTAAGTTTGTTTTGGTTTGGTATTTGTTTGTTTTGGTTTGGGTTTTTTTGGGGGTTTGTTTGTTTGTTTTGTTTTGTTTGGGGATTTTTTTCTTTGTTTGTTTTGTTTTTTGTTTTTTAAATGTCTAATCTCAGACCCGGGTTTGGTTTTCTTGAACTATTTTTTTTTCTCAATGCATGCCTGTGTTTGTTTTTCTGACAAGTGTTCTTCTTGTTCCATTTTGAGTCAGGGGGAAAGGAAGGCATTTGAAATGAGGAAGTAAATAGAAGAAAGTAGAAAAACTGCTAGCTTTAATGTTTGTTGTTACCAGATTAGAAGCATCCTTAACACTCTTTAAGCTCAGTCATACCTATACTTACGCTTATATAGACACAATGAATATACATGCCAGAGAAAAATGACACAAAATTCTAACACCCACCTGCAAATTTAATGTGTTTGAAAACATAACATGAATTGATTTTCTTACACAATTCCTTTTTTCCCCTAATGAGGTCTGTAAAACGTGATAGGTAAATCTGAAGTTTACGGCACTGAATTTTTCTGAATATGTAATTACATGAAGCTTAGAGGGAAAAAAAAATAACTCTATTATGAAAGTATGGACGACTCATGCTGATATAAGGGGTTTTATTGCCACAACAACAAATGGTTCTCAGGTAGGGATTAATTCCTCTGTATGCTTCCTGACTAAATAATTACTGATGTCTAAGGCATTGAATGATTTTGAGAGCCTCTATGCTGCAAGATGCTGGCTCATTTCTACCTACTCTGACAAAAGCTTCAGAAAATGGGGCTTCTCACTGGCACTTGGGAAGGCACACTAATCACACTGTGGGTTTCTGTAAGCCAAGGATACAACAGAGGAAGATTGTCTTCTGCCTAGCACATTAAAACTGCAAATACCATTTGCAAACCTGTCCCTGTGCTCCTGTGCTTTACCATATAAAGTCTGCCTCACAGCTTCTTACCTGCTTGAAATGGCTGAAAGGAAAGTAAAAAAGAAATAAAAGTTGAAGAAGTCTGTTTGGTCTCAATTTTGCTGTCATTTGATATCTGGAAAACCCTCAGCATGTGGGAGGTCTTATTAATTTTAGTCATTCAAATTCTTTAAAATAAACCTGTGTGTATGTATGTCGCTGTTGAGCAGCTAGCAGAGTAATGAATGCATCGGTTCTCGGTGGCAAGGAGGAATGACCTTTATTGTTTTGATTTCATCACATTTATAGAGTTCTCAAAAGTCACCCAGATTGGTCAGTCAGAAGCCTTCCCCCAGGCCTGATTGGCCAGGCCTGCACTGTCCAAGTTCTGGGACACTGTTCCAAAACATCCAAACTTTATCTTTATTTACAAAAACACAAGAAAACTTCCCATGGGAAAAACTGTGCTAGCCACATATGTATTTTAGAATCAAGGTTGTGATATCCAGAGAAGACCTGCCATGACTACAGCAGTGACCACAAAGTGGCACTTGCTGATAGCTGTACATCCTTCTCTTCCTCTCCTTGATCCAGCACGATCTTTCACTGAAATGGTAGTTAGGCTTTGGAATGGATTGTCCTGGAAAGGGATGGAGTCACTGCTCCTGGAGCTGTTAAAGAAACAACTGGATGTGGCACGTAGTGCTGTGGACTAATTTAAAAGGTTTACAAGGTCTAGTTGATTGATCAAAATTTAGGCTCCACAATCTTGGAGGCTCTTTCTAACTTTTAATGATTCTATGATTTTTCCTTGTCAAGTTTGGATATCACAGAAGGAGGCCTTAGCATACCCTCAAATTACCAAAGCTAGACTATGAACATTAATAAAGATGTGTATAACTAAGAATAGAACTCAGTAAGGAAAAATACACTTTCAGGTGAATGGAAAGAAATTCCATTTTGAAAAGAAAAATAGAAGTGAAAACCAGGTATTTTTTATGTATCCTGAACTCTAACTACCATCATAGTACAGTTGGTGTCAGTGAATGTATTCTAGGCAGGTAGCTCAGGTGCAGCTGCAGAGTGAGCAGCAGGTAGAGCTCTGGGGGACAGGAGTGTGAAGGGAAGATGAAAGGACCTTTTGTATAGCAAATGGCCCAGGACCTGTGTCCAGCCAGGCGAGGGACACCCAGATCCACAGCAGGAGCCATGGACCCCCAGACTGTCCAGCATTTAGTCTGTGAGGACATTCCAACCTCAGGGTTTCCTTTGCTCAGGGTGCCTCCTCTGAGACACCCAGGTAGAGCTGACAGTTTGCTCCAGCACCATGATTAAATGAGTTTAAGGATTGAGATGTCTGAGACTCTGCTGTGGGAAAGCTGGGGTTGAGCCAGTAAGGAAAGCTTGTCTGACTGTGGGAGTGGGGTCTGTGCAGCTGTGAAGAGTTCTTGATCCCAGCTCAGGGTGAGAGAATGACTGTCAGAGTGGCACCTGCATGGTTAGACAGGGAAGGATTGGGAGTAGACTGGTTTTTTTTTTTCTTTACATGAATATGGTCATGGCACAAGGCTTCATTCAATATCTAAAATTCAACCTCTCCTTTTAGTATGTGTGGGAAAGAGACATGATCAGAATTACTTCAAGAAATAGATGTTTCACTGATTTGTTTTACTGGATTTATAAATCAATACCTGGGGGCTTTAAACATTGATTCATGTTACTTCTATAGATACTCTCTAACTGCCCTTTGAGAATCCTTACATACATGTCTGCAGTACTTGATCTGATGCATGAGAGAAGAAAAATGGCACTTTTAACAAATTCCTGTAATGCGTATACATCATACATTGCTTTGTCTTGCATAACTACCTGTTTTCTCTTTTTTTTTTTAAGAACACTAAGTATTCTGGTTAGAAATTTTGAATAATTTAATTGGAGAAAGGTAGTGCTTTTTCAAGATACATCAGGAAGGGGAAAAGCATATTTTTGACAACTTGTCATGTGAAATTATGAAAATTGAGCTAATAATTCCTGTGTAAAAGTGCAACTGCATACAGATAAAAGCTTGTTTACCAGCACTGTTAATTTTTTTTGTTGTTTAATAGCCATGCAAGTACCCCAAGATCTAAATGGTCACTTATTTTTAAGTAAAAAGACATTGAAACTGAACAGTTAGAAATGCTCACTTAAGGGATTTCTGAGCACTCAGAAGACAAAAGAAATTGTGTGCTAAGTGCAGGTAATAAGGAAAAGTGATGAGGTTTTGAGTTTCTTCATCAGCTCCCTTAAAATACCATACCTGTGAAGTTCAGCCTCCCTGCCAAAGGAGGGAAAATATGGTTTGGTATTATCACTCCTTTGTGATGCTTAATCTGCCATACATTTAGCATATTGCAGTTTTTAATATTTAGTTATTAATACTGTTGATATTGCAATAATCACATATAGTAGACCACTGTTGCTTTGTAAAGGGTACTACGCATTTTGTTTTCCTGGCCAACAGTACATCTGATTGCCACTGAATGCCTGCAGGTGACCATCAGGAAGAATTCATTTTATATCAAAACAAAAATATGTATGGATATGGCTATTTCTGCTGTGCAAAATAGTAAATATCAATGCTCATGAAGATTTTATTTATTCCCAGTTATGCCTTTGATTGCAAACAAATAAACTAATAATTAACTAATGATGCTGCAGTGACTTCTCTTTAAAAATACATGTAGCAACTTTATTCTTTGAGAAGAGAGTAGCACATGTTTGAAGTACTCCTTTTCATCAATACAAGCACTGCATCACATTTATAAAAAGCATGAAAAAGGTGCTGAAGAGGTCTAGCTATCAAAGTGAAGATCCAGCTGAAAATTGAAATGGCCTTTAAAAGACTTGATCATAGTTCTGAAATTCCATTTCTGATTTTCACAACGGGTAACAGGAAACTGCCTACAATGTTTCCCTCGCTTTAATCAGAATTTAGATTCTGAATCTGTGTGACCAAATGACCCCTGGGAAATGCTTAATGCGAGACAGTGAGGTAGCTTCTGTGTCTGTCAAACTATGACTTTTTGCTTTCTCTATCCTATAGTTTGCCTTCTACAATAAAAAAAAAGTTATTATTATTACTTCTACTATTACTACCTCTATTGCTACCATTACTATTAACCAAAATTGGCATGTAACATCATCAGTCTCTATTCATATTACATTGATCCACAGGTGGGTGAAAGATAAACTCTTCCTGCAAAAGAAAGGGGGCAAGGTATTGGGATTGTCTTGCAGAAACTTACAGAATTAATAGAACTCACACATATGCTGTGTCACAATTTGTGTGCCACTTAGAGTATGTTTCGTGGGAGGTTTTTTTTTTTAAAGTTCAACTGCTTTCTTAATTTTTTTCTGAAAGGAAAAGACAAAATCCATTATCTTTGTTAGCTTCAGACTGTATCATCAGAAAGGTCTGGTGAAGTGAAAAACCATACAGTTATTTAAAGTAGCATCTCCTGCCTGTGTTTGAGATGCATCTGTTCAGTTATCTCTTGTTCAGAAGCGATAGCTTGGCTGTTGTCCAGCAGTTTAATTAGCACTTGCCTACCTAATCTCTTATAGCAGATATTATTGCTGAATTCAGGGACTCTGAAAATCCCATATCTGACAAAGCAGGCTTAATAATGAAAATCACTATGTTTTTACATTTTATTTGTCTTGGCAAGAACACCTAGTAGAACACATACATTTTTCACTAGCTAGAAAACATGCAGTTCAGAGTTGCAATCCCCGAGTTGTTCACTCTTCAGAAAAACAGAATTGAGCAGGAATTAAAATTGAATGAAAACTGGAGGGGGAGTTGCAGAGAAAGACAAAGTGTACAACAGAGCATCATTTTCTAGACAGATGTTAATTTGTTTCTCGCTGGGTGAAACCTATCTGCTGTAATGTATCTGCGTGTATATTTTGAAATGTTTTTGAGCAGCATATCTGTGAAGTGCTGAGGGTTGATTTCAACCCCTGGGTTTGTTCAGTTGTCTGATTTCTTCACACAGGCTAGCCACCATGGCTGCTGCTTTACAAACACTGAGAGCTGATTTTCGGAAACTTATGGTGGTGGGAAGGGGGGAATAATTTTTTGTTTTTCTGAAAAGAAGGGAAATATCCTTAACTAGTGGTCTTCAGAAGCAATGCCACCTTGGTTTTTTCTCTTTCTCTTGCTCTTGGCAGGGGTGTGGGGAAATGGATGAGAAGTATATTGTTAGTGACTATGCATGGACTACAAAACTAAAAAGCTGAGATATGGAGATATAATTTTCTTTCACTGGCAAACTGGGGATTACTGTGTCCTTCCAGCAAAAAGGAAAAGTACTTTTGCAAGCACAGGTATGTGCTCTACTGTACAAGTGCTGACCCTCTGTCTTAGAAATTGTAGGGATTCTTACCCGTGGCTGCACAGCAAAACATTCCTTTGTGTTTTCCCATCCTTGTTACAGGATCCATCACAGTTCATGATTTCATAGCATTGGTCTCCATCTGCAAATATGGGCAATTTAGACATCAATTAATTTTAACTGTTTAATTTTCAGATTCCAACTTGCCCCCTTGCAGCCCTTTCTCTATTGAGTAGGCAGGAAACCAAATTTCTCTTAGGGATTCAAAATAGATATCTAAAGTAGACAGTCTGAGTAGTCAGTACTGAAAATGTCAATTTTCCATATTTTTTGCAATGTATTAAATAATATTTAATAATCATCTTGTGGTGAAATGAAGAAAATATAGTGCTTTTTTTCTCTCTCTTGCAAGAGCATCTCTCCAATCTTTGATATTGTTGTATTGAGATTCACCACTTCTGTGTGTAGCAGTATGTGTAAAATGTCAATAATAAATCACAATGATGAAATGGATAATGAAAATTGTATGTAATGGTTCTCTTAGAGTGATCTCAAATCTGCCAGGCAGCACATACTTGTTTTAATCAAACTGGAGAAAATCTAAAGGAATCACTGATGATAGTCTGATGTGATCATATTGAGTGTTGATACAGATATTGATAAAATTTTCTTTAAGAGGTTATTAAAATTTGTAAGTTTGCATTTTTCTTTTGACAATGCTAGACCCATCTGGGAGCAACCTGTAGCACCAGTAGCTGAAGCAATTATTTTCAGTGCTGCTGTTTTGTAATTTTGCCTTTGAAGTACACTGGTTCAAAGATTTTTCATGTATCTTCAAAAAATAAACTATATTTTCGTTAGTACAATTTGATGCTACCAATAGGCTTCTTAACACTACTAGTAATATTCCAGCTGTTCAAAGATGAGTGTTCCTTGTACGACAGTGACCAAGATACACATTGATAAATCCAATTGTTTTTCTCTCCTCTTCACTTCAGAAAAGCATAAGAGAAAACCATAAGGTGGCTGGAGGGCTTTCCCAAATTGCTAATCACAAATAACAGATAATAAAGTAAGGGCACTTGCACAAAGAAGTGCAAATACAAACTGCCCACAGATAAATGTAAGGGATAAACTAAATATGGGTTGTGAAAAACAAAAGAGTTTCTAAACACTCAAGGATGGAGACTGTGAAGCAATTTCCAGCAGGAGTTTTAGAAAACAAATATAAGAGATCTTAATATAAGAATTAATCTAAGAATCTCTATTTCCTCCTTTGGTGAGGCGATAGACAACAAGAAACATTGACTTAGAAGACCTGGCCCTGTTCTACCACTGAAAACATTGGATTACTTTATAACACAAGAGAAAAAGTGGGCGCTCATAATTCTTTCACAGTCTGTACCTAGTGGATACACTGTGCAATAGTGTTTAGGAATAGTTTTACTATGATAAAAGTAGGGGTTTCATTTTTGTTTGTGTTTGTTTCATTTTACTTGGTATTCAAGTATATATCACATATTTTCATGTGAAAGGTTATTTTCATTAACCTCCAGTATCTCTAAATATTCATTTTACTGAAATGGATCTTATGATTTTTCTAATACAAGACAGAATAATGCATTTATATGCAGATTAAATTGAAAGCTAAGCAGCTTTTGACAACTCAAGAAATAGATCAAAATACAAATTTATGAAATCTTCAGTTCCTTATTTATTTTTGGATGATTTTTCATTACCTTTTGTTTACTATGTAACTTTTTTGATTCTGACATTTTAGATTTTAATTTAAATGTCTCTCATCTGCAGTGGTTAATTCTTTTACTATTACATTATGTAGCCACCTTTTCAATAGGGCTTGATTCACAAAGAAGTTAATAATTCTATATCACTCAATGCCTTGATAGGACCTGATATTCAAATGGGTCTTTAAAACATGCTTTCCACAGTAGATCTGCAGGATATTCCTCATGGAAACAAAATATCTGTCACATAACACTATGAGTTAGTTCTGAAATTTTTTTCTATATCCTTGTCAAGAGGTCTATTTGTATCATAACAGGAACAATTTTATATTCTAATGAAAGTTTTCCATAGCAGACTATTTATTACCTCCATAGTGCTATGTTGCAAAATTACAAAAACGCAAAAAAAATCCAAAAACCAAAACAGCCAAAATAATACCTTTAATAGAAAGCGGCAAAGTCAAAGATGAAGTGAAAAACCTTATAAATTAATTAATTCACTAGTCAGACTGAAAATTTCTGATATGCCTGGAAATCAAACAGCAAAAAAATACTGTATTTCTAAAACCTTTTTCCAAAGTAAAACTCCCACTCTATCATGAGCGTTTCTGGCACTTACTAATTTGGTCCTTTCTGACAGTCTTACTATACTTGGCTGCAATGGAGTGAGTTCTGCTCTTTTTTAGACAAATACATCTTTTAAAACCTTTGTCAGTTAGCTGAGCTGTAGTCCATCTGTTGTGCTGATTCCCTCAAGCAACATCAGAACAGGAAAAGGAAAAATTTAGAGTTAACAGAGAAAAGATGTATAACTGACATCTCTGTAATGGACTAGACACAACATATGGATGTCCTCTTTCCCACTAATCAGAAACCACACTCCTATACAGACAGGAAAGTGATGAGAGGGAAGGAAAAAGACATTTCTTCAGTAACCAACTGGTCTCTTTTTCATAAAGAGCTTTATTCCACGGGACTCACCCTGGAGAGGTCTGTGGAGGACTGTCTGCCCTGGGAGGGACCCCAGGCTGGAGCAGGGGAAGGACTCCTCTCCGTGAGGAGGAAGCAGCAGGAGAAACAACGTGTGGTGTGATGTCCATAACCCACACTGACCAGAACCTGCATTTCCATCTCCCTGCACCACTGTGGGGCCAGAAGGAGAGAATGGGGTGGAAAGTTAATCTTGGAAAGGACCAAGGGCTGTGAGAAAGGTGTTTTTGAGATTTGTTTTGCATCTCATTATCCTACTCAGATTTTGATTGGTCACAAATTAAACTAATTTTCCCAAGCTGAGTCTGTTTTGCCTGTGATGGTGTTTGGTGAGGGATCACTCCCTGTCCTTATCTCAGCTCCTGAGCCTTTTGTAGTATTTTGTTTCCCCTGCCCAGCTGAGGAGGGAGTGATAGAGCAGCTTTGATGGGCACAAACCAAAGGGTCAACCCACCACTGCAGCCCATGTGCAGGTGGGTGAGTGACTCCTGACTGATCATCAAGCCAGGGAACTTCCTCATAGAAGGGGAGCTTTCCAATGGAAGGGATTTTTACTAGCTGAGGCAAATGCAGAGGTTGGTAATACAATTTGGTGAAGGAATGTTCATTTTAAAATCTGGATGTGTTATGAATAGCAATGTTTGACCATTTTGTCACAAAGAAAAGAGAAGAAAAAATCAAGTCTAGTAAATATTTTAACTCAAGTGCTGGTATTTTAAGTTCTATATTGTTGTGCAGTAATATGAATATAAAATATATGTCTTTGACAGGGAAAAGTGAATATATTTTTTAATTTAATATTGTCCCCTTGTTTTCTTTTCCAACTTCCATTCCTAAAAGAAATTTTTTTAAGACTGACACAATTTTGAAGGCACTGTGATTTCCGTGAATGGAACAGATAATTTTTCTGGTTTCTGTAGTTATCTCTTCTTCAAAAAACTGGATAAAAGGTGGTGATAGAGATAGGGTGAGATGCTGAATTGTAGAAAAGAAAAAAAGAAGGTTCAGGTTCCTGATTCAACTTTTATGAGGGGCTTATCATGCATAAATGGAATAAGATGTGTTTTGAAATGTGACCTGTCTAAAATATGGTTACATATAAAGCTATATAATGTAAGTTTGAACTGTGTGATTATTGTGATTTTGTGAAGGAATATAGCAGGCATTTAGAAAATAAAAGAAAAATCCAGAAGGGATTGGTTTAATGTTTTGGGGTTTTTTCTCTGAGAGATAGTATTTTTGAGAAAAAGAGAATCAGTTCAGATATGAAGATACTGTGTTAACTCTGGAAAAGAGATTCAGTCAATGAAGTGTGAAATGGAAGAATTTTAATCACTTTCAGCAAAAATATCAGTGTGTCATTCACTATGAAATTACTAATAATATTTTTATAGTAATGAAAATGTCACATCATCTAGAGTTCATATGTAATCATCTGAAGTGTCCCAAGTTACATAGGAGACCTGGATTTTAATTTTGATCACTCAATTCCTACAATTAAAAATAGCCTTTTTTCTCTTCCTTCTGTCACCATTTAAAAAATCTCTTCTGTGGAAACAGAAAACCAAACTCCTGAAGATGAAGTCTGTGAGAATCTTGGGATTAATACTTACATACCTTATCCCATTTATTTTCTTTATTAAATGTGTGAAATAATACACCATGTGCCATACAGTGAGGCTTAATCACATCAAACTTCACACATACTGTACATTGGATTTATCTTAGTGTTTATTTTGTTTCCTTACCTGCCCCTCTGGGTTAGTGGCACATTAAAGAACAGATTTGCAATTGCCATTTCAGGAGGCATATAATCTTACCTTAGATTTTCTGTATTCTGTTTTGCTGCTAGTAGGTCTGTGTATCATAATGTGATTTTTTTCTAAATAAAAATAATCCTCTAGAAAAATGTTGGCCTCAGTTTCAAAGGTTAGATGAAAGAAAAAGAGATTTGTGTCAAAATCTTACACATCAGGGTCGTTTGTGTTAATCAGTCTTTTCTGTAAAGCTATAATCTTTCTATTCATGTTGGGGAAGCCTTTGTTTGCTATAGTTAAGTCACAAAAAATTTAAACCTTTTCCTCAGGTATGCTTGTTGTCAATAAAGATCAAGCCTTAGAGAAAAGCTGTAATTAAGCTGCTGATGACCAGTGTAAGAACTAAGTTTATTTGCACATAGCAGTACAGAAAACTTTGCTCAGCTGGAGACAATTCTACACTGAAACCCAATTTTCCCTTGATATTAAGAAGACTATGTTGAGGAGAAGTTTCATAAATACCATTTCTTACTCTGTTGGCAAACCCAAGTGTAAAATGAGACTCAAGTGTCAAGTGGGAGACATGTATGACTTCTCCTGCTGTTTGGCTAATGTGCTGAGAAATACCATGTGAACAGCCATTGTGAGCTGCTGGAGTGGCACTAATTTATTGCTGTAAAACGGGACAATGAATGGCAGTGCTCAGGAAACCCTGGGGAAGGTGTGTGGAAAAAATGAATGAGGGGTTGCTGTAAATTCTCTGACTGCTTTCAAAGGGGAAGTAGAAGTTCTGTGTCCCTTGGAGATGCCTTCACTGACAGCTGAGATCTTCTCAGCTTTCCAGGCCAGAAGCTGTGCAGTCTCATTAGCACAGAGTTGCTCCCAACCTGAAGTACAAAACTTAACAGCTTGTGCACTCAACTGTACTAATATTGGGCTGTTCCATGCCCAGGCAGTGCAGGCCAAGTAAAGTGAGCCAACCTTATCCTGCTTTATAAATATACCTAAACTGTCTCTCTCTCTTCTTTTTTTTTTTTTTTTTAGACTCACAATAGGAATGATACAGGTAAAGGGAACAAAAAAAATCAAAACAAACCAAAACCGAAAAACATCCAAACCAAATAAAAAAAAAAAAATCAAAACAACCAAGAAAGAAAAAGAAAACATGGATATGTGCGAATTTGCATGTGCTGCTTTGTTTTTTCCTCCTGGCATCTTAGAGAGTCCTAGTAGACTATTGCTCTCCTGCTGTATCCCTATTTCAGGCAGTTAACCTGGTGTCTAAACACCAATTGAAGCAACTAGAATGACCCAAGTATTTTTATCCAAAGGCATAAAAGCTGTAGGAAGTCCAAGCAAAATAAATAACTCGATTATCACAAGGGAGCTTGTATTCCAGCTAAATTTCCTTCCCACTGTTTTAATTGCTTAGAAATTCAGAAGTCAATGTTGCAATTTTAGGCTCTTCTGTATCTTCTTCTCTCTACCAGAAATTTCAGTCTTCTCCAGAAAGAGAGACACCTTAATTTTAACACATCGTAGAACTATCAAACATATTCGTGAGTGAACTTTGTGTTGAAACATTTTCTAAATAGATCTGTATTATTTACCCCAGAAAAGAAAATATGGGGACATAATATGAAATATTACAGGAATTCACTTGTTTGCTATTGTATTCACGTGAAAAATACTTGGATGCTGAGGAAGAACAAAACGAGACAAAACAAGGAGCAATATAAGTGCTTCTGTTAATGAAAAGCATATGAAACTTTATTTAATATGTTGTTTTTTCATATATCTTCTCAGCCTTTCAGGATTATCCAGTCTTGGTTCTTTCTCTATATTTTTTATATACTCTTTTTCCTACTTCATTACCCTTAATTTTATTTCTTTTAGTTTGGAAGAGAAAAAGATGGAAACAGTTTCTTTTTTTCCTAATAGAAGAAGTCCCTGGTCTTTTTTCTCTTCTCCATCTGGACAGAAACCCACAAATTCACGTTTGGCTGTACAGATGATGGGATCTATATCTATTTGTCTTCTTCAGTCACGTCTCCCTTCTTCTGACATAAATCTGATCTTATATTTGTACATTTCACATGTTGCATTCCTACGGCATTAGCAGAGGGCTGTGACACCAGTGACCCTCAAATTGCACAGCTCCAGATTGCACTCAGTTTTCATTCTCACTGGTATTTCTTACAACGTGCAGCAAAATTCATCATTAATAATTAAACTGTATATTTTTGTCTATCTGTGCAGAGGAGGACAGTGAAGGTACACAGAAGGTGAATTAGTTCTTAAATTGAAAAATCCCTGAAGAAGTTTTAAATAATCACGGATCAAAATCTGTTGCAGCTCTGTGACCTTATCTTGAAAAATATACTAGTGTTTTCTTTACCTCAGTGCATTTGAGGTAGCAAAAAGTCCATACAGAGATCAAACAGAGTGAAGCATCACTCAATAAAAGTTCGTCTCAGAGGAATATTTGGGTTATAAGGTGCTCTTACAATCATTTCTAATTTCATTGAATTCCTTTATACAAACATTCATTCCTTCAGTGGCTGGAAAGGCGCAGTGTGAGTTTGCAGGGCAGGTTCATTAAGAAGGGATTGTGAGCATGAGTGGGGTGTGCAAGCAGGGTACCCTGTGAGTGTGCAAAGAGGCACAGCCCCGTTGAGTGTGAGTGTGCACAGCCCTGTTGTGAGCACCAGCACTGCTGCAGGGTGCTGGGAAGGGCACAGTGGCAGCAGAGGAATGGAGACAGGAGCTTATTGGGGCAGCCAGCACCCCAAAACCCAGTCTCATTCACAAGTTCTTTAATAATGGCTGATTAGGTCTAATATGGCATAAATTATCATTTATTAGATACAGAAATAACAGACATAGGAATTGGGGCAAACTATATACTATGCAGGAATAAAATAAACTACTAGTAGATAAAATGCAGTGCATGAAAATGTTCTTATTCTTATAGCTAGCAAAGAAATAATATAATTTAGGACCCAAGGTATATCTTACCAACCCAATTTCTGGTGAAGCACACACATAGGAGATCCTTTCCCTCAATTCCAGGAAAGTAATCCCAGAGCCTGTGTCCAGGTTCCGGAGAGAAGTCCTGCACACTTCAGTGTACATGTAGAAAGCTTCTACCTCTGTGATAATTCATGTGTCTTTTATAGTGTAAAAGCTGGTTTTTGTCACATTATCTCTTTTCTTTTCATCTCTTCTCACATCTGTTCTCTTTTCATCACTCTCTGGCTGGGGCTCAGACCTCTGGATGCCAAGAGATGACCTCTTGCTGGGTTTTTTGACCCTTTGTTGGGGTAGTTATGCACCAGCCATTTGTGAGGGTGGGAGAGGTGGGGAAAACATCCTGCCACAGTGTGCAAAACCCCATTGTGATCACAGGATGCAGCACTGCAACGTGTGAGTGTGCAAGGGACTGCTGCAGCATTTGAGAGTGCAGGGCAGCATTGGGACTGTGTGCTAGGCACTGCTGCAGCATGTCAGTGTGCAGAACACTGTTGTGAGCATTAGATGTTATGGAGGGGCTGGAACATCCAGGCCTCTGGGTAAGGACTGAGGGAAAAACAAATGAAGTGACTGTCATCATGGAAGGCTGCTCTTGGCCACCCAGACAGTGGCACCAATTTATTGTTTAAGGAACAAAGGGATGTCTCCAAATCAACTGCCCTTTTCCCTGTGGGGGAATTCAACTTGTAGGTGTTAATTGGGATTACCACACAGCTGCTACAAACAGGTCCAGGAAATTCTAAAACACCTGGACAGCACCTTCTTGGTACAGGACTCAGGAGGTGACTGGGAGAGGTGCCCTCTGTGGGTTGTTGCTTGTTCTCAGAGAGTCTCTTGTTGGTCTGTCTTGGCCACAGCAACCATGCAGGGATTAATTTTCAAATCTGGTGTCTTGTCTGCACTCATCTTGCTCCCAAGATGGACCAGGTACAGGCAAGCATGGTTGGAAAATCATGTTTTATTAATGTGTCCATGGCAAAACTGTTATCCCAAAATGGGTTCTTTCAGCTGCTGTGCAAGAAGCCAATCCCCCACGGAGTGGAGGTATTTGATTTATTTTCAGTTCTGCCCAGGAAGGGGTGCTGGATGGCAATCCACAAAGCCAGCATCACTACAATCAATACTTTTCATTATTTACATATATTGACAAACCAAGGCATTAATGTTCATTGACTACAAATTATATTGTTCTCTAGTTAATTGGTATTCTGTCTTCTATTGTTTAAAAGATGCAAATTATTCTGCATGCTCAGTCTCTCTCTTTGAGTTGGTGGGGTTCTTGGATTGGTGAGCCAGGAGGCAGTGGTCCTGATCTCCCCCTGCCAGAAGGACCTGATTGCAGCATGGATGCTGGGCTGGGATAATGTATTTCTTTCTGCCATTTTCTTCCCATTGGGAAACCCTTGGTGTCTCTCATCTTCCCACTGAGGCAGATCTTGGACATTCATGTCTTCCCACTGGGACAGCTTCTGGTATCTCTCATCTTCCCATTGGTACAGCTTTTGGGTATTCTCATTCCCCTTTGGGTTAGCTCTTGCTAGGGCAAATTTGAGCCATCTAACCTGATGATGAGTCCCAATGTCACTGTAGGAAAAAGCAGTTTCAAAATCAAATAAATATACTGTGTCTGTTCATTTAACCAGAATGAAAAAGTTATTTTATAATATATCAAAAATTGCCTTTCGATTGAAGATGATGTTTTTTTCTCATTGAAAATGTTTTCAGAATCTCATTCAAAAAATATTTCTGTGGTATTCATAGAATCAGGAAGAAAGTATTTCAGTATAATAATGTATTTTGTTTGCTTTATCTAATGAGTTTTAATTTTGAATGTATTCTAGAATATAGCATAAAGACAGAAAAGGAAATGCTCTGATGTTTTGATTTTGTCTTTGAAATTCAATGCAGCTAAGCACATCAGTGTGCTTACCTGATCCACAAAGGTACCTGAGGAAGCTTTTTATCTGAGTCCTGTGGGATTTGGATTCCTAACTCAATTAAATCCTTTATATTTCTTTAGATTTGCTTCAACCAAAATATTCATACTAAGCTTTAAAGTAAACTTTGGTGAAAGGTGTAAAGTTTTCTCCTCAAACTCAAATAGTAGTGATTTTAATTTCCTTTGCCTAATGAGATTAAAGTACTGAACTACTGTATTACTCTGGTGACCTCTTTCTCTTTGGTAAGCTGTCTCAAGTGTGGCAAACATGTGGCATATGGGAACAGAGGAAATGTCAAAGAGGGGAGCAAAGATTTACAAAATTTAATAACTTTCATAAGCTTTAGCTTCTTGACTTAATATGGACAAAAAAAAAAAAAAAAACACAAAGAAGGAAAATGCCAGATACTATAATAATATGGGTTCTTCTAAAACAGAAAAAAAGTGTACAAACAGATTTATAATGACTTTTTGTAATCCTGGAGTGCAGATTTACTGTAGTTAATATTTTCTCTTTAAAGTTCAGTTAATATTGTTGTTTCTTGCTAAGTCTTTCATGAAGTTCCTTTTGGCTTAAACCAGCATGCTTTGTACTTAGTAACATCTGCAGGAAAAGAGCATATATCGTAAAAACTTCTTAAACTAAAAATTCATTTCTGTTTCATAAAAAAATGCATCCTTTCTTTAGCCATTTGATGATAAATTATCTCAGTGTTATACATGAATAGAAGGTTTTCTTGTGGTTTTGTGAAATGAGAATATGTTTGTTTTTTTTGTCCCCATAGTCTGTTATATTCTACCTTTGTAGCCATCAAATACCAGTATTATTTTGTATAAAAGAGGATCTACAGACTGACAATGGCTACATTCCTTATATCTAGTTAATACATATTTTCTAATCATTTTAGCATTTGGTGCTGTACTATGTGCTGGTAGTAAGATTCAGAGTAATGTCAGAAATTTAATTTTCTTTCCAGTCATTCACACAGAAAATGTTAAAGGGCTCTTGGAACTAAAAAGAAATGCAAAAGAGAAGGAAAATCTGTCTTTCCCAAAAGTTGGATGCTTGCCCACACGTACACTAAGCAGCGTACCAGTATCAATTATCAGTGTATATTGTTTGAAACTCATTAGGATATGTAATAACATAATAGACTATTAAAAGGACAATAATGTTTTAAAGTAAACGTGTCACCTGCTGAAGATACAGCTTCATGGAGGGTGCAGTTTTGGGGGATTTTCCCCCATCTTTGGTCATTATTTGCCTCTGTCTGATGGCAACACCAACCTGCCCCAAAACATCAATGAGAAGAAGATATTATTCTCTCTTCAGGTGTTTAAATGTTTCTGGAGTGTCTCAAAACTGCTGATGATTTCTAAAGCCTTGATTAACAGATTGCTAATTGCACCATACATTTGTATTAACACATTAATGTAAATATTGACATCATATCCCTCTTCAAGAACACTGCAATTCTTAGGTCAATTCTTTTTGCATACAAATGCATACACAGTAAGTCAAATTGAAGCAATGATATATGCTGAAGATTATTAAAAAAAAATCTTGCCAGCTTTGGGAAAAAAAAATTACTTTGTCATTATGAGAAAAGATAAATAAAAACTTCCTAGAACTGCTTTATGCTCTCTTATGCTCTACTGCATTCTGACTTCTATTTAATTGCAGGTATAGACACAAGTAGCTGTCTGACACATATATGCCTTTAAAAAATCCATAGCTGCAGTTTCAGTCTAGCAGGACTATCTGTAGGCAAGAAACAGCCATCAAAACCACTAGGAGTTATATGCAGTTAACATATTCTTTCACAAAGAATATTGATATTTTAAATCCAAGATTCCAGTTTCCATATATTAACTTTCTCCTAGTATTTTAGGAGTGAAAGTAATGTAGAACAGAATAATAAACAGAAATAAGTAATTTAAAAAAAATGTATATTCCTGGTAACATCATGGCCTATTTATACTTAATAATTATATGGTTAGAACATTTAATCTTTGAAATTTAAAGTAAAAATGATACTTTGATTCAATGTCTGTTTGAAATAGAGTGTTTCTTCAGGTTTCAGCTCTTTCTGAAACTCTCACTGCAATTCTTTGCATTTGTGCACAGTCCTAGCCACATAGTCATGATTATGCAGCTTAAAAAATTTCCACCAGATAAGTCACAGCAACAAGGTAATTGTACTCTCCTGTGCACATGTTGTAATTCGATTAATTTTAATCCTCTTGTATTGTGAACTGATCTGCTGAATTGTCTTGTACTTACTCCAAGTGGACAGTTCTCACATATTTAGTTATGGCAGTTCAGCTGATACTCAGCAACTTTGTGATATTAAGCAGTTGAATTCTTTGTAGGAAAAAGTTTAGAGGTATAAAGTGCAGCTGTTACTCAAGTGGTACTGAAATTCCAAAATGAAAAAATCCTTGATCTTCCTCATAATCTCCAACACGAAGCTACTAGTGAACAGAATGTATTTTCAGAAGCAGTTTCAATAATGAGAGATTATGGAAGAGATTAAATAATTTGCCATCTGCTATGCAACATGATATACCAGTATGGCCCAGAGTTTCTCTTTTCTGGGAAATCTCCTTTCTACAGAGAAAAAATGTAGCTTTACATGTGCTTGTTCAATTTTTAGAAATTAGTGTAACCTCTCCCCATGGTAGTTCCCTTCAGGCTGAGTTACTATTTTGTTTCAGTCACTTTATTTAGTCATTCCAGAGGGAGGTTTAAGACCAGCATTTCACAGCCTTGACTTCCTCACATAGTCATGTTGAGACTCTATATCTAAACATATATATGTAATATATATAAAAGATTATATAAAAAGTTATATAATATATAGGAATTGTCTGACAGTGACACTGGGTAGAAGCTGTCTGTCAAATAAATCACAGTATGTTTGGGGAGCAGGGAGGAAAGAAACTTGCACTCTTAAGGTTCAAAAAGATCTGCAGATAATCTGGTATAGCCACATAAGGAATGCAAAGGATTTGGTGCTAATAAGACCAAGGTTGTGGGTTTGATCCCAATATGGGCCATTTATTTAAAAGTTGGACTTGTGATCCTTGTGGATCCCTTCCAACTCAGAATAATTTGTGATTCTTTGAAAGAAATAGAGGATGTAGAACTATTCTCAAATAAAGTTGAGTAAAATGTTACAAACAAGTAAAATACAGAATAAAACATATAAACAAAATATAATAAAATGGTAAATATAACAAAACAAGAAACAATTCATTTTAGATGGGCACAGAAATTAATGCAGTTTAATATCAGGCTTTGGAAATCAATCTAGTAAACAAACTCTCGTGTTTTGCATCTGTTGATTAAATTATGCTGCCATCTCTGTGCTATAACTGTAAATGTACTGACAGTCTCTGAACTGAAAAAGGATAATTGAAAGAAGGTAGCAGACAGAAGCCCACAGAAGACTGGGGACCTGTGTGCTGGGTCTGGCCAAGATGGAGTTATGTTTACTCACAGCAGCCTTTATGGTGCTGTGTTTTGGATTTGTGACTAAAAGGTGTTGGTAACACACCAGTGTTTTGACTATTGCTGAGCAGTTCTTGCACCACATCAAGACTTCCCTTTTTCCCATTCTGCTCCCCAGGGCTGGGGGACAAGAGATTGGGAGGGGACGCCACTGTGACAGCTGACCCACACTGCCCAAGGGGATATTCCACACTGAATAATGTCATGATCAGAAATGAATGTTAGGAGGTTTTGGCTATCAAGGTAGCCATTGTTCATAGCCCAGCTGGGCATTGGTCTGCTTATGGGAGATAATAAGGGAGTGCTTATGCATCACTTGTGGGTTTTTTTCTCTTCACTTCTTCAACAACTTTTTATCTTGACCAATGAATTTTCTCGCTTTTTCTCTTCCTATTAATTCCTCTGTTCTGTGGCATGTGTGGCTTAGTGATTGGGAAGCTGTGTGGCTGCTTGGCTGTTGGCCTGGGGTCAATCCAGCAGAACCTGATCTGTCAGTCCAGCCAGGATACCTTTAAAGTGTGTGTTTATGAAGCTTCCTAATTTATATGCTATGGTGAAGCAGAATAGGAGGATTTGAAAGAAGCAAAAAAGGACTGAATAAACAGGGAAAAACTCTTGGTTTAGAGTAAGAACTTAGGAAGTGCAGTATTTGCTCTTGCATTGGTCTGTCCTGAACAGTATATTTATTCTGTTTTTTTTTCTTAAAAGAGCTTTTATGTTTTAACTTTTTCTACAACATCATTGTGAATATTAAATGCTTAATATTAATTCAGACAAAAATTATATTTAATTTAGCTTGGAGTTGGCAAAAGAGGGAGTGACATAAAGACTTCCACCAGATTGACATAAAAGCATTTTCATCCTTATTATGCCTCTAAGCAGTCCAATACCTAGGCATATGTACTCTCTTTCACGTTAGTGCAGTATTCTGAAGCCAAAAACCACAGCATTTTAAATTAATTTACAGCAAGCCATACATTTCTTTTTTCATTTTTCCTCTTCCTATGGGCTAGTGTATTTGCCAAGATTCCTCAATTACCAAATCCACTGCTTTTAAAACTTAACTGGGGTTGGAAAAATTGCAATTTTTAGGAACTAACTTTTTTAATAGATGATGATATCCAAAATAATCTTTCTGTTATCCTGAAATGTCTTTCAACATCTTTTTCCATTACTGGCACTGTCTCATAACAGCCACTACACAGTTTTAGATTGTGAACAAAAGATATGGTTTCTGACTAAAATATAACTTTTATATGAGTTTTCAAGAGAATGAGAAATGCCATTTCAAAATGAAAATGCTACATCCAACAGAAGTGCAGTATAGCAATATGCAATATTGTAATAGTAGTTGGTGCAAAAGGAAATTTAATTGTGTATGAAATACCTGACATGGTCATTTGATAATATTAGTACTAATATTAATTCAATTTTTTTTCATTTTCCCAATTTTATACTGGTAGTACTTTGAAAGAACAAAATGTAAGCAAGTCTAAGAATAGAACTGACCATGTTCTCTCTTGTCTCCATAATGTGTTGTGTTTCTAAGCTCTGCTTCTTCATTCCTGTCAGAGCTTATTTTTATATCAAATAAAAGCATACGCGAACCAAAAATAGACAATTTTTGCATGTCTTCATAATGAGAACCCACACTAGAATACCATGTGTTATGTTGCACAGACTTAATTGGCTCAGGCACTGTAATGAGTGTGCTATAAACTAAAAAATCTTTTTTTATTTTTTATTTTTTATTTTAATACTAGCTAGTTTAAGCAAAAAGCAGGAAGGAACAAACAGGGTTATCCAGACCAGACTGTGATTTTGATGGTAAAATATTGTGAAAATTGTTTTAAAGAATGTAATCTTGAGTCTTATGCATCACTCTATTAACTTTTGAAATGGTGTTTTATGAGCAGCTGTTTAAGGAAAGCCTGTTTGCTTGACCTGTTATGCCTTTTTTCTCCACCCTACCCAAAAATCTCACTGCATGTTTACAATATCCTTTGCTTTCCCTACCAATCATATTTACTCTCCCTACATACTGCCATCTTATTTCTGCATCCCCTAGTGCCCTCCTTGACAATTTCCCAGCTTTAAGAACAAGACTTGGTGCTTTCTCCTTTACACACCCACTTTCCAAATTTTTTTGTGACTTATGATATCACTTCTTTGTCAGGTTTGCAAATGCATTATTAAAAAACCCTGAAGTAGCTGACAAATAAGTGCAAGGCACAGTGACATTGCATAATCCTATTTATAGAAAATTAAATTGAGGACAGAATTATCAACACAGATAAAAATAGATATAATAATTTTTTTTATTTTAATAAATATTGGTAAGTGAAATAAATTTTAGGATAATTTGCTGTTTCTGTTACTAATTTTTAGGAGAGTTGTTTTCAACAGCCAGACCTAATTTATTTAGATGTCTGGAAATCAGATTTTAACCAATGTATTGGAAACTTGAAGACCTTTTCTAACCCTGAAACCTATATATTGAACTGAAGCTTTTGAATGAGGTAGCAGTGGACCCAGGAGTTATTAACTTTCTATTTTTCTCCTTTTCAGCACTGAATTTTATCTTGAAAATGATACATATGATACAAAAAAATTAAGGGGAAAGCCATCTTAATAATGTTAAATATTCTGTGCATTGAGTCCTATCCAGCAAGTACAGCCTGAAAGATATTTGTTTATTGAGCAGAACAATCTCATTATTAGGACAGTGATGTAGTGTCATTTATTTTATACCCTGAAATCACTCAAAGAAATAACTGTGTGAATGATATTTATCCTGGACCCTGTATTGTGCTATTATGTGTAGTAATAACTGGCAGCATATTAAAATAGAGATCAGGGACTACAACCATTCTTTTGAAAGCAGTTCTGAAATTTCAAAGCTGTTGAATTTCAAAGCTGTTGAATTATTCAAGTATTTTCCAATTTGTAAAATAAAATATGATTGACTGCTTGATGATGTGACAATATAAATAAAACCATTGAGAACTATTGAGTGTATTTTTTTCCCCATAGTTGTTTTAAACCACTATAGTTGCAGGTGTTGTTTTTGTGTCAGTAGCAGCCATAATTAAGAAAGGAAACATTAGATAATTTCTTTGGTCAATGCCCTACTTGTGCAAAAAGACAAGAAAAAAAATCCAGTCAAAGTGGAAATGGACACAGTTCTGATATGAAACTGAGTAGAAATAATTTATTTAATATTAAAAAATCTGAATGAACATTAAGCCTTTGTTTTCAGTCCCTGTTTACAAAGCCAGTAACACACAAGTTTAACGTGTGAATATGTAACAGTGTTAAGGTAGCAATGCCAATATAAAAATAAAAAGAATTCTCTGAATATATTTCTAGGTCTTTTAAAATGTATCTTTATGTTCTTCAAGGAATTTGGAAATTGGGCTTTTAATTAGTATTTGATACATCCAAGTTTTTCTAGACAGAAAAATGCAAGTGTGCTCTACCCACCACATGAGGAGTGTAAATAAGTGTCGGTTACAGTGTGTGCATGCTATCATCATCTGAACGTTCACAGTAATATCGTTTTTGAGGACATGTCAGTCAGTTTTTCTTTCCATTATGTGGTTTTAAGCCCCTGTTTGTATTCCTCAGTTACAGTGGAATAGGGAGCATTTTATGCAGAGATCGAGAGTTATCTCCTGAAGTATCAGTTATCAAAAAATATCACAGAAGGATGTCTGTGTCTTATGATGGGTATGATGAACTTCTGTTATACCTGACAAAATTGAATTAGCACCTTCTCATAGATTAACACATTGGCTGAGCAGTAGTGTGAGGATTTTCCTGGAAGATTTTTAAAGTATTAAGCCTTCCAGCTGTAATAAGGTTAACACAGTTCTAAGTGACTTGAATGTCAGTGTTGGCAGTTTAACTGGTATAATATTTCTGAAGCAGGAAGGGAAACACTCTCATGTTCACTTTATTGAAAGACCACATTGAGAAGAGGGTATTTGTTTCCTTAAGATTATCACTGAATGTAACTGTAATAAAGTACAGAATTACAGAATGGTTGAGGCTGGAAGAGACCTCTGAAGGTCATATGGTTTAAACCCCTGCTCAGGCAGGGCCACCTAGAAATGGTTTTTCAGCACCATGTCTCTCTGGCTTCTAAATATTGCCAAGGATGGAGAATCCACAACCTCCCTAGGACACCTGTGTGAATTTTCAGTAACCCTTACTGTAAAAAAGTGATTCCTGGTGTTCAAAAAGAGCCTCCCATTGCCTCTTGTCCTGTTACTGGGCACCAGTGGAAAGAGCCTGGCTCTTTGTGTCTTCCCTTCAGATATTTGTATTCATTAGTAAGATCCCCCCAAGACTTCTGCAGGCTAAAAAACCTCTCAGCCTGTGCTCATAGCAGAGATGCTCCAGTCCCTTAACCAGCTTTGGGGGCCTTTGTTGGACACTCTGCAGTCTGTCCATATCTCTTGTATTCAGGAGCTCAGAGCCGGACACAGCACTCCAGCTGTGGTCTCATCAGTGCTGAATAGAGAGGGTGAATCACCTCCCTCAGCCTACTGACAGTACTTGGACTAATGAAGACCAGCTGGTTCATGTTCATCCCCTTGGCTCCCTGTTGAACTTCTTGATGTCCCTGTCAGCCCATTTTTCCAGCCTTTTGAGGACCCTCCAGACAGCAGCATGATGATCTGGTGTATCAGCCACTCCTTTCAGTTTTGTGTTATTGTCAAGATTGCTGAAGGTACACTCTGCTCCATCATCCAGACTACTATTGAAGATGTTAAACAGGACTGGACTAAGTATTGTCCCTTGACGAGCACCACTAGATAAAAGATATAAATTTATAACATGAGCATGAAGGTGTTCTTAATAGCTTGAGTAGTGTCATGGATTTAGGCATAGCTGAAAATTAAGCACCATGAAGCCACTTGCTCAATCCCTCCCTCTTGCCCCAAGACCACAGTGGAATGGGAAGGACAATCAAAGTAAAACTTGTATGTTGAGATAAGAACAGTTTAATAATAGAAAATAAAGAAAAATACAGTAGTAATGATAAATTACAATAATGATAGTGAGTCCTTGACTTAGGATAAACACGATTCAGCAAAATACACAACATCAGTGTGTTATCAACGCCATTCTCATTCTGAATCCAGAACATAGCACTGCAACAACTGCTGAGAAGAAATTAACTCTATCTCAGCTGAAACCAGGACAAGTAGATATTTTCTTAATATATCTGGTGGGATATTTTGATGTGGTTTGTGCCAAAAAATGAACAAATAGTTCAGTGGATAGATAGATCAGATGATCCTCAGCAGGCTTTTCAAGAATCATAGAACACTCTGAGTTACACAGTGCCCATCAGATCATTGAGTCCAACTCCTGGCCCTGGGCAGGACACCCCAAGAGTCACACTCTGTGCCTGAGAGCAATCTCCAAACACTTCTGAGCTCTGTCAGGCTTGGTGCTGTGACCCCTTCCCTGGAGAGCTGTCCAGTGCCCAACCACCTCCGGCATAAAAACCAGTTTCCTGATATCCAGCCTAAGCCTCCCATGGCACAGCTCTGTGCTGTTTCCTCAAGCCCTGTAACTGGTCACAAGAGTGAGGGACCTGCCCTTCTGCTTTCCCTCATGAGGTTGTTGAAGATCACAATGAGGTCTCACCTTGGTCTCCTCCAGGCTAAGCAAGACAAGTCATCTCATACAGCTTCCCCTCCAGTCCCTTCACCATCCTCATGACCTCCTTTAGATGTTCTCTAACAGCTTAATGTCTTTCTTACATTGTGGCACCCAAAACTCCCCAGCACTCGAGGTGAGGCCACCCCAGCTCAGAGCAGAGCAGGACAATCCCCTCCCGTGCCCGGCTGGCCATGCTGTGCCTGATGTCCCCAGGACAGGGATGTCCCTCCTGGCTGCCAGGGCACTGCTGGCTCATGTTCAACTCACCATCAGCCAGGACCCCCAGGTCCCTTATGAAAAACAGTATTCTGAAATAAAGTCAGTGGTATGTACCCTGCACAGTTGATTCTTCATCCAATACAAAGGGCTTGAAACAGAGTTGGTGTTATTCAGCAATATTTTCTCGTGGATTCTGCGAGTTCAAGGAATTGGGAACCATTAGAACTAAATATCCTGAGAGAAGACATAACTAACAGACTAATAATGTAAACCAAAGTGTACTAGCAAAATTAAGCAGTGAAAAGCAAAATTGCAATTTGATGACAAAGTATGATGAAGAAGCTATTACCTGGTAACTTATATAATGAAATTAACACTGCTTAGATGTGGCTGTTAATTCATTTTTGGCATTGGGATTTAGAAGCAGAGATATAAAATCAGATGAGCAAAAGAGAATGCTCTTTCAGAAAGGTAAAAATGAAATGATAAAGGATGTAATTGAATTCTGAAATAAATGAAAGATAGTTTCTTTAGTCCTAAGGGGAAGCTAATAGTGTAGCTTTGTTTCCATTCACTTCAATTTATGCAAGAGTACAACTAAGTCTTATTAGGGACTTATAACAGTTACTAATTTTTAGGAACTGTTGTCTATGATAATTGGAACAGGGACCTGTTATTTTCCCTTCTTGATCATAAAAGTAAATGCAGGAGGAGACACCCCAAAGATTTATTAAGCATTTTTTTGTGTGCATTCTGTTCACAATGCAAATTTACTCTATTTTTTTTTTGCGCCATCTCTCTGTGTTGGATCAACTTAGGTTATTGCTTGCACAGAGATGTGTGAAGGTGTCTGAGTCTTTCTTATTTTGCTTTATATAATAAGTACTGTGGCATTATCCAAATACAGGACTCAAAAATTACTATCTAGTATGTTTTTCTCCCAAGTAACAGATAAAAATATGGTCTAGGTTTAAAGTGCTAATGCTGCTTTACCTTGCACAGTAGCTGGAATTCTCTGAAAGTCAGTATTCAACCAACTCTAGGACGGAACTTGAGCTTTGCAAAAGTGGATTTTCTAAGCTAGACATCTATCTGAGCTCTTTTAAAGTTAAAAAAAGTGTAAAAGACAAAATATTTATATGAGACATAGAGACTAATTTGAAGATGGAATAAATTTTCCTTTGGTTGTACTGATTGCTTTCTACTGACTGGACTGGGGACTAGTTAACTAACTGAGACTAGACACTGAGTTTTAAGTGCATGAACCTAATGGAGAATTTTCATGGTTGAAATTCCTTAAGAAGAAATTATAAATTATTTGTTAAGGAAGGCATTGTAGAAAATAGCTCTTTTCCTTTTGTTATTTTGGTATTCTTAACTAAAAATACAGGGGAAGAGGGTGTGAAGTTGGTGGGGTTTTGGCCTTGGGGTTTAGTTTCGTTACTGGGGATCAGAATGTCAAATAAATTTAGTATTGCTTTCTGATGTACAGTTATTGTGGGACAGTATTGGTAGGGGCTGATGTTATTCAATAGCAAAAAAATGAAAACATTAATAACCATATGTAGTTCTGGAAAGTCAGGAATTCCAACTAAGATCTGTTTAACACGTTCTTGAATAATCCATTAAAATTACTGATAGTAATTCTCCTGGAAGTATCTTTTTGCACATCTGGTCTTATTGTACAGACAATTACTTCTCCTCCTTCAAATCTAACCCAAAGTTTCACACTTTTTGGTTCAGACTACAGCTTCTTTTCCTAATGTCTTCTGAGACTTTCATTTACATGGTAGCCCTGAAGATATTTGATTGTTGTAATTTACATGGTGACATGCTGTGAACCACATGCCCTCTGTGCTGCACTAATTTCCCTTCATTATTTTATAACTGGTCATGCTGGATTTCCACAAAAGATAACAGAGCGATTGCTCAATTATCTTAGAAACTATCAACATTTAGCAATATTTATCCTACTAGCCCTGCTCACTATAGACAAGTACATGATATAAACATCATGAAAATGCAGTTAATTTTTCAGGGATAAAAAGCATACTTCCAGTCCCTCCATAGACCTTTTCTCAAATGCAATACTTTCCCACAATAAAGACTTCTGTGTGAATAGTGCTTTCCAAAGCCTTTGACAATCTCTTGTCATTTTCTCTTCTCTTGTAGCTGATGGATGCACTGACTGGTCTGTGGATTACAAGAAATATCAAGTTCTAGTGGGAGAACCTGTTCGTATAAAATGTGCACTCTTTTATGGATATATTAGAGCTAATTACTCCCTAGCCCAAAGTGCTGGACTTAGTTTGATGTGGTACAAAAGCTCTGGACCTGGAGATTTTGAGGAACCTATAGCTTTTGATGGAATCAGAATGAGCAAAGAAGAAGACTCCATTTGGTTCCGACCAACAGTGGTACAAGACAGCGGGCTCTATGCATGTGTTATAAGGTACTATATTTTAATATACTGCATTTTAATTGACCAAATATGAAACAAGGCTCTTAATAGTGAGACTTTTCTGCCAAAGAAATTATATTTCTGTGTTCTTTTTTCTTCTCCACCCAGAATTCCCTTCCCTGAAGTGTTA
Organism: Lichenostomus cassidix; assembly: GCF_008360975.1. NCBI lineage: Eukaryota > Metazoa > Chordata > Aves > Passeriformes > Meliphagidae > Lichenostomus > Lichenostomus cassidix. The sequence continues at coordinate 11,005,060 of NC_139479.1, read as the reverse complement.
TATGCCTAAGTGGAAATTGGTATTGAATGTCTTGAACATATTAAATTTACTTTTGTATAAATTTAGTAATTTATAAAAAAAAATAAGATTTATAAGGTGGTTGGGACTGGATGAATAAGTCATGTGTTCCTTTTTCTGATTCTGGTTTCACTCGTGGAATCACTATCCTAGAGTAAAACATTTCCTTTTTACATTCAGATTTAGTTGTATGTGGATTTCATTAAGTGATTCAACTTAATTAACTTTTTTTTTCTGCAAAAAAAATTTGCTATTTCATGTAAAGTAGTTTCATCAAGGAAAACAGAAGGTGAAATTTCAGCATTTTTACATACATCCTCTAGAATTACCTCTGGCTTATCTTGATAATAGTGGCTGGATACCAGATGTCTTCCAAAAATATTTAACCTTCTGATTCATCAAGTTTTATCACCGTAAATTGGACTAGATTCTGCTTCTGCTTTCTGCAACAGGTGTTCAGCTCCTTTCTGCATCTTTAATATGGCTTACACTAAGATCTTTTCCCAGCCCTTTAGTGTTCCTCTCTGTCTGGATACCTATGGAAGTGCTACTAATATACAATAGAAAGAGTCAAACCCAATGTGCAAAGCAACTGAGGGGCTAGAGAAGGAATGCACAATGCAGCTAGTCCAGTGATGCAAGGAAAATAAGGAAACTGTTCTACCAGCAATGGGAGGTGTTTACTGTCAGTTATTTTTTTTTTTTTGTTTGTTTGGAGGGTTTTCTTTTGTTGGTTGGTTTTGGTTTTTTGTCTTAGGATAGAGGGAGGGGGAACACAGATTGCTAACTTGCTTGTGTGTGCTGAAGGAGATTTTCACTAAACAATGTGTATATAAAAACATTATTCTATGAGCTCTTTATATAACCTGTGAGATATTTCATATCACATAATTTGCCCAACAGCATATTCAACATGTTTTTTCTGATGATGACAGTTTTCTTTAAATGAAAACCACAAAAACCTACAAGTTAAAATCCTTAAGAATGTTCAGTTATATTTAGATTAATATTTTCTGATAAGTGTGTAACAGTAGCCATGAAAATGGAAACAGTTTTGTCAGTTATTCCATAATGCTATTTAAAATACCATAATTAATCTCCTTTGTTTATATAAAGAAAACCCTAATAATCTGATGTTGCATTTTCCAGCAAATATAGATAAATATTGAATTTAGCTACTCAGACAAAGAATATGTTTATCATCTCAACCTGTATTCATGCCTTTTTTCCATGGATTTCTATTTAATCTAGAGGTGGGTAAGAACATGTTCTAAACTGCTTTAAGCTGCTGTGGTGGTTTGCTACCAGTCAGAAATTAGACCTACAAATAAGCCACTCCCCACCACCACCTCCAGCAAGACAGGGACAAAGGCAAACATGATGGGTTGAGATAACAATTTACCAAAAGCAAACAACACTGTAATAAGAAACACACAGGAACTGCAGCAATATTAACAACAAATCAAAATGTGCTTTACACACAAAAGGTGTTCACCACCTACCTTGACCTAGTTCTGTGTGGCCACAAGGACAAAGACATGATGGTGGCTGTTCCTGCACCCAGCACCATGTGCCTTTTCCCAGATAAAAACAAGCTGGCAGGGGCTTCCTCCAGCTGGTTTCTTCTTCCCCAGGATCAAGACAATGGAAAACAATGATGGAAAACCCCTGAAAGTGAAATAGTTCGTTTCGCACCCTGCTGACACTTTGCTGCGCTGGACTGGTCCTCAGCTTGGTTTCGCCACTGTTTTGTTCCCTGCAGCTGTTTCCCACACCAGCACCACCACTTTTGACCTCTCTGCTCCACTGGGGCTCAGGCTGTGTTCACTGCTGGTCAGAACCATGTCCTAGAGCTGCACCTGAGGAACAGGAAGGGGATGTGCAACGATGGTGGAGAATGGGGTCTGCAGGCCAATCCCAGTCACCACCCCTGCAATGAAGAAAGGGATGTCACACCACATGCTTGCCTGTTGTTTATAATTTTTGGACAATGAATATAGCTAGATAAACTGCACTAGGAGTTAATGTATATATTCAAGTCCAGCTCCCAGAAATTATGTATATATATATTTACATATACACACAACTGGTATAATAGTAAGTAATAAGTAGTTTCTGTCAAAAATTCTGCCTTTAAAGTTTCAAAACAGCTAAAATATTGTTCCTGTCAAGTGAATACTTCCTTCATGTATTCATCTTTTCCTTCCCTGCCTGAAAATATCAATTATAGCACCTCCAGTAGTTGCCCAATATGATATAGGCATAGGTCAGTGAAACTGGAGTTCTGTTGTTAGGTCTTTGTGAAGATTTGTGTGATTTAGAATCATAGAATCATCTTGGTTGGAAAAGACCTCCAAGATCACAGAGTCCAACATTTTACTGGAGACCACCATATCAACTAAACCATAGCATTAAGTGCCACATCCAGTTGTTTCTTGAATGCTTCCATGGATGGTGCCTCCACCACTTCCCTGGGCACTCCATTACAATGCTGAACCACCCCTTCAGTGAAGAAATTCTTCCTGATGTCCAACCTGAACTTCTACTGGTGCAGCTTGAAGCCATTTCCTCTTGTCTTGACCCTGGTTGCCTGGGAGAAAAGGCTGACCCCCATCTGGCTACAACCTCCTTGCAGGGAGATTTAGAGAGTGATAAGGTCTCTCCCAAGCCTCCTCTTCTTTAGACTGAGCAGTCCAGACTCACTCTACCACTCCTCATATGACTGACTCTCCAGACTCTTCCCTAGCTCCATTGTCTTCTCTGGACACACTCCAGCACCTCAATGTCTTTCTTGTAGTGAGAGACCCAAAACTGAACACAGGATTTGAGCTGTGGCCTCACCAGTGCTGAGCACAGAGGGATAATCACTGCCCTGGTCCTGCTGCCACACTATTGCTGACCCAGGCCAGGTGCCATTGGCCTTCCTGAGCCCCTGGGCACACCTGGCTCATGTTCAGCTGCTGTTGACCAGAACCCCAAGACCCTTTCCTGCTGGGCCACTTTCGAGCCACTCTTGCCCCCTCCGGTAGCACTGCATGGACTGTTGTGACCAAAGTGCAGGACCTGTCACTTTACCTTATTTCACCTCATACAGTTGGCCTCAGCCCATTGATCCAGCCTGTCCCATTCTCCCTGCAGAGCCATCCAGCAGATCAACATTCCTGCCCAACTCACCGTCATCTGCAAAATTACTGAGTGTGCACTCAATGCCCTCTTCTAAACCATTGATAAAAAAATAAACTGAACTGGCCCCAGTAGGGAACCTTGGGGAGCCTCACTAGTGATGGCCAACAACTGGGTGTAGCACCATTCACCATGACTCTTGGGTCCCGGCCATCAAGCCATGATTTATATTTTTATAAATGCTTAACGTTTATGAACATTAATTGCTTTGTTATTCAGTAATATTTAGCTGAGAAAAATGCATAAGAACAACTAAGTCTTGTTCAGAAACATAAGATCGTCTATAAAAATCCATAGGATACAGACAAACAGAGATAACAACAGAAGTTTAAATAAAACATTACAAATTACATTATAGATTAAAACCTTTTCCAACTTTAACATGCATAAAATAAATTCATTAGGTACTTATTAGCCATAAAAATGCTGCCTATAATTAATTCAATGATATTCAGCTTTGAAGATTCAAATTCAGATGACAATAAGGTTCAAACAGGGAATAACAGCAACTGTGGAGATGGTTCAAATCTATTTTCATCCTCAGCTGGTAACAAACCTGAATATCTGCTTGAGTGTCTTTGACCATTTCTATTAGTAACACACAGTACAGCATTTTAGACAAAGAGGTAATGACTGAAATAGTATGAAGTGTAAAGGAAGGAAGGAAGGAAGGAAGGAAGGAAGGAAGGAAGGAAGGAAGGAAGGAAGGAAGGAAGGAAGGAAGGAAGGAAGGAAGGAAGGAAGGAAGGAAAGAAGGAAGGAAGGAAGGAAGGAAATAAATCAGATTATTGTCTACCCTTGCAATTAGCTTCATTATCCTTGCTATGTTCTTGCACATCTGAAGGTAGAGGCTTCAAATGTTGCAGTATTTCTAAGTCATTTTTAATGTCAGCTTTAATTTTTGCAGTTTAGCTATATTTAAAATATCCCTATTCAAATTCACAGCAGTCACATTTTACGTTTTTATGTTTACACATAGATATGCACATGCCTCCACACATACAGATATTATGTTATTGAATCATATCATTTCCCTGACACAGTTCAGTTAGTATATTTTTTTTCATTTGACAGAAATAAAATAGAATCCCATAGAGTGATTTTAAATAAAAGAGTATTAGTAGTCTCCAAAAAAATTGTGAGTTAAAACTGCTTCCAAATTATCTTTGAAAAGCATCACATTACAATATAGAATACCTTCTTTTTTTCCCCTTGCCATGATTGGAAATGTGAGTTTGTTGAATTTATGAAAAAAGAATTCTTTTTCTTCATCATGTGAAAATTAATTTTTGGTTTAGATAGTATAAATTTCTTTTGTTAGATAGGATGTGTTCATCCTCAAATACGGAAGTACTGGTTTTTTGTAATTTTAAAGATCTAATTCTGTCAAATCATGTCAATTATGGCTTAAGCAATGCAACAATTTAACCATTCATTTCTGTACAGTTAGTTAAAATAATTGCAGCTTTATGAATGATGCTATGTTGATTATTAAAAACATATAGTTATTTTTTGTAATAAACATGAAATAATAAATGGGAAGTTTAAAATAACATGCAAATAATTTTTAGTGAACACACCCTTCCTTCCTTCCTTCCTTCCTTCCTTCCTTCCTTCCTTCCTTCCTTCCTTCCTTCCTTCCTTCCTTCCTTCCTTCCTTCCTTCCTTCCTTCCTTCCTTCCTTCCTTCCTTCCTTCCTTCCTTCCTTCCTTCCTTCCTTCCTTCCTTCCTTCCTTCCTTCCTTCCTTCCTTCCTTCCTCCTTCCTTCCTTCCTTCCTTCCTTCCTTCCTTCCTTCCTTCCTTCCTTCCTTCCTTCCTTCCTTCCTTCCTTCCGTCCTTCCTTCCTTCCTTCCTTCCTTCCTTCCTTCCTTCTTCCTTCCTTACTTCCTCCCTTCCTTCCTTCCTTCCTTCCTTCCTTCCTTCCTTCCTTCCTTCCTTCCTTCCTTCCTTCCTTCCTTCCTTCCTTCCTTCCTTCCTTCCTTCCCATGGAAGCTAACCATCTGCAGTAGGAACTTGTTCAATTACCAGTTCAAGAAGAAATTTTTATATATTTCATGTATGCACGATTGTTTAATTCATTATCAGAAATCCTGAATACAGAATGTACAAGGAAATCTTTGCTTTCCTGAAGGAAATGGTGAGCAAAGAAAAGAAATTGAATCAATTTTTCATAAACCTTGTGGAAGCATCATTTCTTCATCATCTTGAATAATGCAAAACATGTTTACAAATGGGAATTGCTCTTTCTGGGTACCAACCACTTTTTAAATCTGTCCTACTCTAGCTTTTATCCTGGCCATATATGTTTGTAAACATTTTCATTTCTTTATAAAATTTTTACCAATGGTTATCCTAAGAAAAGAGTAAGTGTTCCTATAACTACCTATCAAATCTCAATGAAAATCCAAACCAAAATAAAACAAAAAGCCTAGAAAAAAAAGAAAGAAAAGAAAAAAGAGAAAGTATCTGAAAATGAAGTCTTAAAACAGTTTGTATTAAAAGTTTAAAAATATGGTGTTGCCTAGGTCTGCATGAGTATTAGTGACAAAGGAATCTGACAAGAGATAAGAGAAAGAAGCCTTCTCAAAGGAATGCCAAATGAGCTGTCAATACCCAGCAAAAAGCCTCAGAAGAGCCTGTTACTCTATCTGCTCCTTTAAGTCAGTGTCATCACCCATTCACCCAGGTGACAAGGGACAGGACAAGAGGAAGTGGCTGCACAGTGGTAACTGTGGAAGTGCTAGTTAACAGTTGGACATGAGGATCTTAGAGGTCTTTTCCAACCTTAGCAATTCCATGGTTCTAAGACATCTCTGACAGCCTCATGAAGGGATGTGCAAGTTCAGGAGAACCTTTATCAGCACCAGAGATTGACTTTCCTTGGTCCCTGCCTTTGTGTTCATCTGGTTTATAGAGAGTATGGGAGGAGATTTACTCTGCCTTTGTTATTTTTACAGTCCATTTGTAAGCTTGCCTGAGCCTTTTCCAAGGTCTTTTCTTTCTGCATAAATGGTAACCATCACAAGGAATCTGGCTCTTATGGAGATGTTGTTTTCTTATGTTTGATCCATCTTCTTTTCAAATACAATCTTGGTAGGATAGTCAGATATCCATGAAATTTTTTGACTGCAACTTAGGGATGCCTTGGTGAGTAGAAAAAGCCTTCAGGCTAACATTAGGAATTTATACAGGTTGGGTAGCTGGAGCTTACATTAAGTGTCCTGTACAGATGGCAAAAGCAGTTGGTCCTAGAAACAAATGTGGGATTTTCTTGAAGGTAATTCTTGTTGAAAGTCAGCTGATTGAAATCGACTCATTCTCCACTTGCCTGTCTTTCTGACACGGCAGGAGGTGAGCTGTCTGAAATTAGCATCTTCATTATACGTGATAAACACCTTCCACGTGGTTAGCACAAAACAAATACCTAATACTGAGGAGATAAGCAGGTGAGAGCAGGGTACATCTTCTCTTTGTGAAGTTGGTATAACTTATGCATAAAGCTAAATTCCAGTGTGTGTTTGCTATTTGCTTGGCTGAATGAGAATTCAACAATGAAAAACAAGTAAACAAGCATGGTGATGAGTAGAAAAAGGAGCAATATGATCCTTACAGTGGGTGGAGTGATGAATAAGTGAGGAGTTTTGATGGGCTAGTTCAGATTGTTCTTCTATGTAAGACTTAATTAAAGCATATATTAATTTTTACTGAGGGGGAAATATCAAATGCCTGTACTTAGAATAGGGGAAGAATGTTGATAACAGGAAAAAAAAAAAAGGAAATTATTATATTTGACTGAGCAGAAGGCATTGTTAATATTGCATTTTAACAGCTCTGAACTTAGACGAGAGGGATAAATAGTGCTTGAAGAAAGATTTAAAGAGAAACCTTTTATGTAATACCCAGTTTCTCTTACTGATAATTCTTTTGTTTTTTGAGATATTGCTGAAACACAGCAATGTAACAAATAACTAAGTTTGACTACTGCTTCCACCATTTTATTAGAATTGTTTTTTTTGTTTTTCCCTAAGAACACATTCAGCAAACTAGATTTTTCTCTGTTTGGTTGTCAAGGTTCTTCTTGTCATAACTAAATTAATAATTCTGACAAAAAAAAGTAACACTTCAGATCTCAGTTCAGCAAAAGAGTAAAATATGACTGTGATGATTGGTTTTGCAGCTGTAATTTAAGAGATGAAAGTCCTAACAGATTGTTAGGTTGCATTACTCTGCATTGTTCATAATAAAAACATAGTTTCAATTTTATTAAGAGTAGGCAGTATTTTGTCTATTTTACACTCTACTTCTAGCTTTGTTCATCTTAGAAAAAGTACAAAAACCATGCAACATAATGGAAAAAGTGGCTTTCCAGCTGCCTCTAGCAAATTCAGGAGAAGGAGAAAATACAAAGTTAATTCTATATAATAGGTATTTAACTCAAGCATAGATCATTTTATTCACAATGCTATAAGAAAATGGAAGACAAAGGCAAAGAAATAAAATTACTTTCACTCAATTTCCAAACAGTGCCTTTTAATTTTTTCAAATTTTTATAGGTTTTTTTAATGGTTTCTTCTCACAGAGTTGAAAGCATCCAAGTTGTATTGCTAGTAATAACATGGACCACTTACTTGGTCATTTAAGTTTGTCCCTAATATCTTATTTAATATTGTATTTTGAGTCTGCCCTGCAAATACTTACCTCGTTTCTATATAAGCTATCCGGGGACATCAAATTCAGTTTAAGCATCTAGGTTGTAAAAAGCTGCACGTCGGTTTCTTCCTTTTTTAAATTCTCCTTGTTCCCAGGACAGAAAGCAATTTAACTGACGTTAAAATATAGCTCAGATTTTATTCCATTATACAGGGAAAGGAGGGATAGGTGTCTAAGGCTGTTTTGGAGGCTCTAGGAGCATTTCCAGGACACTTCCAAGGGAATGACATATTGACACCTGATCTGGAGGAGGCTGAATGTGGGATACATTTGGGTAAGCCACATGCCACTACTCACCCACTCTAAGGTAAATAAAATGAGCATTTTGTGGCTTTTCAGCTAAACCCTTTTCTAGGCTCCATCAGGCAGACTGACAGCTACAGTAGGAGTTTAGATGTAGCACACAGGTGTATGAATATAAGTGGATGACAGAACCGAAATATCTTAAAGTGAATTCTAAACTAAACTTCATTTGTGTGTTCCCATCACATTCATTGAAATGCAGCGGGTGATGTGAAAGCTAAGGGACATATCTCTGTGCTTAGTGCTATGACATGAGGCTGGCATTTTAAAATATTAAACTTATTTGATGAGTTTATAATGTAAGGAAGTAATGGAATTGAATTAATTTATAATCATAATTTTTCTGAAATGGCAATCTAAAATAGTGATTGAGGCTCACAAAATTCATCAGACTGGCTTAAAAGCCACTATTTCAACAAACAAGACTTTTAGTAATTAGTTTAGCATTTCCAAGGTTTCCAAGCAAATAAATATTACAAATCCTCCTTTAGAAAAGGGAAAGAAGAGCAGCTGGTGTGAATCTCTAGTCAGGCTCCCAGAAGTATCAAATATTAGATGATCTGTGGTGAAGTTTTGCATGACTTTTTCAGAAGAATTCAATCTGAAAAGGGGGCGTGTGCAATAACCCAGAAAGGTTACTAATACAGAGCTTGCCTACTGACGATTTTCTGTTTCTATTATGGTAAGCAGGTGATGTGGTTTCAGGATGTCTTTGCAACAATTCTATCAACATCTGCTTCCTGCAGCCATTAGACTATTTCTCCCAAACCAAGACCGAGCTAAAGAAGTCCTAGCAGCAGTGAGAAGTTCATTCATGGTCTTTGTTCTGACCCTTGCTTCTCTCTCCTGACCCTTCATAAATCAGAGACAGGCACCCAATATTACCAATAATGAAGAAGATGTTGTGTAGTTCCCAGAATAAAGGGTAGAAAGGTGGAGGCCTCTGTCCTTTTCTCTCTCTTCTCTCTTCTCTCTTCTCTCTTCTCTCTTCTCTCTTCTCTCTTCTCTCTTCTCTCTTCTCTCTTCTCTCTTCTCTCTTCTCTCTTCTCTCTTCTCTCTTCATTTTGATTAAATGACCCCCCGTGATTTCATCTTTATCTGATATAGAAAGAAAGAAACATCTTTGTCGCAAGTCTTCAAGCTGGGGTTTAATTATTTATCTAGGGAGTGTTTGCATGTGCTATGGAAAATTGAGTAAATGCAAGAGGATGTCATGGTGAAAAAATTTTAAAAAAAGTTTGAGGTATTTTTTTTATTTTATGCCTCTGAGGAGAAATGTTCAGGAAAATTCAGATGAAAATCAGGTGGACATTTGGAAAATTATTACAGTCAAAACAAGATTAATGAAATAGAAAACAGTGGTAAAATTAACAGTGAAAAAATAAGTAAACTGCAATTAAGTAAAATTTATTTCATTAATGAATTAATTAAAGTTTTCTGATATGTCTAACAGATTCTTTTTATTTTTGGCCATCCATTAAATAATTTTATAGGAATTCTGGCTCCTAGTCAAAAGCACAAGTAAGAGGGATTATGGAGGGAACTGGAGGGAAAAAAAGGAACACATACTTATTTACACAGCCTGTATGTTAATGAAATTTTGCCTTGGAAATGTAGGGCATGAGAGAAGCAAGTTACTTGCTGAGTCTGGCAATGTCAAAATAGCAGGTTTTTCAAAGGATTGCTGATGCACATGATTCAATAGTTCATTGTGAAGAGAGTAGAGTACTTGGAGAATTTATGTGAGATCTCAATGTGACTCCAGATTTGATGTGCTAGAAGTAATAAAATGACACCTAAATAATTTGGATTCAAATATTTCACTTTCTTGCTCTATTACCATAAGATCAGAGTTCACATGTAAACAAGAGATAACTAAAGACCCATGCTTGCAATGATTCAATTTCATAATGAATTTTGTCTTCGGTTCCAATGGTGTCTATAGAATGACTAAACAGTAACTGTTTTGTAGTAAATATATCCGGAATTGATGGTAGTCTGAAAATGATAAATTTGCTTCAGTTTTTAATGCCTTCTTTTAAAGCTTACAAGCAGACTTAAAAGCTAGAACTTATTTGTAACACTGAAAATAATATCGTTCACATATTTCTGCTATAGAAAGAAACTAATGAAATTTGCATATTTGGGATGTGTTTAGCATCACCATCTGTCAAGGTAATATAGCCTGGTGCTGCTAATTTCAAAGGTGATGAGAGTGACTAAACAAATCTTGTGGTATTGAATTGAACAAGCTCAGAGGATTATCAAAGGTCAAGGCTGTCTCTATAATCTGCAGTCATCCTTTTAATGTAGTAAGCATTATGATGTAGTATTTGAGTGCTAAACTTGGACTTCATTTAGAAAATTAATCAAGATTAGACAGTGAGAAGGGCTTCTCTTCTCACTTGTTGCAAGGATCAGTTTGTGCATATAAATACACACACTAATACACAGATACATACACATCCAGCATTGCACAACAGAATAGGTGTATATGTGTAATATCTGAAGATATATCACTTTTTATATAATGATAGAGTCAGAAATTGGTTTGGGTTGGAATGAGCATTAAAGATCCTCTGTTTCCAACTCTTTGCCATTGGCAAGGACGCCTTCCACTAGACCAGGTTGCTCAGAGCCTCATCCAGCCTGATCTTGAACAGTTCCAGGGATGAGGCATCCACAGCTTCTTCAGGTCCAGTCCCTCGCTACCTTCTGGATAAATAATTTCTTCCTAACACCTAAACTAGACCTACCCTCTTTTAGCTTAAAACCATTTGTCTTGTCTTATCACCATCTGCCCATCGAAAGTCCCTCTAAATTTTTTTTAAGCCCCCTTAAGTACTGGAAAGTCTTCTCAGTGTCTTCTCATTTCCAGGCTAAACTATAAAAGCTTTCTCAGCCTGTCCATAGCATGGGTGACTCAGATCACCTTAATGGCCTTTCTCTGGACCCTCTCCTACCCTCTCTAACTTGTCACATTTTTCATGTGCCGGAGGCCCCTGATACAGATATATATGATGTATATGTATATGTATAGGTATAGGTATAGGAATATGTAGGAAGTAATAGGATTGATGACTTTCAGGTCCACGTTGACAGCTATTCTCAATCTAGATGCCATGAACAGAATTCTTACGTGTTTCAAACAGCAGTCAGTAACCCCCAGCTGTTGTAGGCTATTAAATGAAGAGCACATAGTCAAATACATCCTAGTGGTTGTTGATAATGCGTAATGACACTCACAGGCAGTTTCTCTATGTGTGACATTATTATACTAAAACTGCTATTGTTCATGTTATCTTCAGTATTGTTTAAAGTATGACTATTAATATGGTACTTTACAGGCAAAAGTTTAATCAAATGCATTCAAAGTTGTGTGCTTATTATCAGTGTTACATACTAAAATTAGCTTTGCTAGTAACATCCTTGCTTTTGGCTACAGTTTTTTTGTATTGTTTTTCTACTTGTGGATTCTCACAAAAAGTCAAGGCTTTATAAAAATTATATTTATTTCAGCATAATATTTTATATTGAGGCAAATGGAAAACAAAAGCCCTAATCTCATCTTTTAATGAAAGTATGCTTCCAGAATCTCTTTCCACTCAATGCTGAGGAAAGAAGGATAAGGTGTATAGACCTCCAGGCCTTCTATCTCTTCAGCACTTGAACAGAGCAGACTCTCAGCCTCAGAAAAACCCAGTTCCACCAGAAAACAGGCAAGGCATATGTGTGATACAGTGTCCTGCAGTATGATTCTGCATAATACTAATAACGAAATGTAAAAATCAAAATACAAAGCTTCTAAACCAACATCTTTGCTTATTTTGCTACAGGAGCCCTGGATAGGCAATATTCCAGGACTGACAGGCACTGGATTTGCCACTATTCTCAGCTGAGCTGGAAAAGAATATCTTGAGAATGAGCACTTAAACCAATATTGCAGAAAAAAAGGCTTTATCTGTAGCCACTGTTCTGGCTTCAAGGCATCTAAATCTCATTTGCTTTAGGTACAATTCTTTCCCCAACAAGCAAGAGCTTACACTGCTACCAAAGTGCAGAAAATACAAGTGCTTTTCAGTAGAAATCTCTTCCCTCTCAAAGTGTCTGAGTTTCCAACTGAGACTCTGAATTCTTAGTCACTGGAAAATGGCTGATAACTCCTGTGAGACCTGGATTTGCAGTTATCCACTTGTATTAAAAGCTTCAGAGCTGTTAAAAACTACAAACACATTCTTTACTTCTATCACACTAATGTGTTTTCATTTGAAGTGAAATTCAAGAGTTGCTGGAAATGTCCTTCATAACCACTTAGAGTTTAAACTTGAATGTGAGAGTATTCACAGTACTCACTGAGTACTCAGTTAAGGAGCTGGAACTCAGGAATTGAGTTTTCATTGCTTACCCATGGAGTAAACTTTTCCAGCTGCTCATGCAGTCATGGCCACTTTCATTCAGTCAAGGTTTATTTGAGAGGAGTTAATCTAAGGATCAAAAAATTTCAGCTAACCCTACGGTGAAAAAAACTAGCTCTTTAAAAATTGTTTAGCCTAAGTTTTCAGGTTGGGCAGAAAAAGGAAGAATATTTTCCTGGGAGATTGCAGCCCAATATTCTAGCTTGAAAGGTGAAAGGTTAATGAAAAACCTGGATAGTGAAGTGATAAAACTATATACGAGCTTATAAGGAAATGAAATCCTTTGTATTCAGTTCAGGATATGCAGTAAGTAAAACCAGGACCTGCATACTGAGCAGTAAGATAGAAAGAAAGATGAGATCAGAGAACATTTACTGGGGCTTGCACATCCAGAGTACCAAATCAGAAAAGAAAGTGGCTGAGTGGAGAAAAGACTGGGGAAAAATAAGTGTGCTCATGCTATTTAAAGATAACATTGTAATATAGGCACACAGGGTGGCAGGATTAAGGAACCTTTAATTACTGCAGTCCTTTACATCTAGGGTTTTTGCTTCACATTTTTTGTTCAGGTATTTAAAATATACAGATTACATGGCAGTAGAGTTATATGATTTTAATTTCAATGGGGTATGCATACCTTGCTAAAATTAATATGTTATCTCTTACTCTTCTGTCCTGTGAATTTTACCCCAGGCTCTGCAGCACTATAGGTAGAAAAGTTATTAAGAAATTGTATGCCTTTACTGCTATTCAAAATTATGTTGAATTATTTTCCTGGTTAAAAACATCTCTAAGATGGCAGTGAGATTTAATAGGGACACACTGAGCTTTCACATTTCCAGGATGTATCACTCCCTTAGTCTCCCAGGTAAGGAACAAGAGGGCCAAGTGTCCCCAGGCAGGCACAGCCAGTGCTGGAGGGGACACTGAGTGTGTCTGATGTCCCCACTGCAGAGCACTTGCTGCTGCATGCCAAAATATCCTCTCCCCAAAACATTTCCTTCACAGTTGCATTGTGTTCATGGTTGGTAAGTGACATCCCTTTTTCTGCAATAGCATTGTTGTATTGATCAATTTGTCACTTGAAGTGAGAAGAAGACTGGCCTCAGACAAATGTGAGATCTACTGGAGTGTTATGATACACTGAAAATAAATATTCCAATTGTGCTTATTGAAATTGCTAATTTTTCCATTTGGCTTTCAAGTGCTGAATCCAGAAGAGTGTGCAGACCCAGGAATAGCCTCTCAGACTCAAGCCTCTTCATTATTCAAGAGGTGTTATATTTCTGGCAGAAATATTGTCCACTGCTTTTGGAAAAGTGTTCAGTTTTGCCACTATAAATAGTTTTCCTTATCAGAGCAGATTTGTGGGATTTTTTTTTTTTTTTGTGGAAACTTTATCTAGGGAATCATTCTAAAATCAGGCAGGTCCCAGCACTATACCTGTTGGTCACAGTGAGTCTTCAATGGGGAATGAATGAAAACAAGGACTCTGTTAACCTCTCATATTGCTCACCAGAGAGAAAATACTTAGTTGTTAATTAGAGCAATAAACTGGCTGTGTGTGCAATAAGGTACAATTTGTTTAGAGTGGTACTTTAAGCTGTGCTTTCCTATTCTTTTTGAGAAAAATACACCCACACATGTTCAAATCTTGTGTGTGTTTAGCACATGAGAAAAATCAGCAAAGGCCAAATGAAATTAAATCAGCCAAAATACAAGAGTTTGGATTAATGTGCTTATAGACAGAATAATGTGATCAATGAGATTAATCAGTAAACACCATTTCTGTGGCTGTGATATGGTCTGAGGACCTGCATGGCACCAAGTTTACTGACAATTACATTGTATCAGTGAGACAGATCAGGCAAAATTGCACATGAGGAAAATATGTTTGACCCAGATTTTTTTGGAAGGCATCCTTCAAGCACTGAAAACAGGAGTCCCTCAGTCCCATCAGGGCAGAGCAGGCATGGCTGGCTGACTAATGAGATAAGCTGGGCTGGACAGTGGGTTCCTAATGTATCTCATACCAGGCTTGACATAAAGTGATTTGCGCAGGGCAGTGGATGTTGTCTCATGTGGGATATCGAGGGTGTCCAACACTGTATGTCTTCCCTCTGTAATGATGGGAAGGGGAATAAATCTGTGGATGAGGCTCTGTAGCAGACTGCAGTGAAACATTTGTGCATGACACAGAACAGCAGATATCACGTTAAAACCTTAACTCTGGGAAACTACAGCAAATCCTACTGTCAGTCTTTCTTCTCAAAGTCTCATTCAAATGGTGACTTTACATGAGCAATCTGCTTGTCCTTTGCTGCCACTGAGAATCTCATTGACATGCAATACTTACTTTAACCATCATGTTTTGCTCTTTGGTGTTTAGAAAATGCATCAAAGAAATATAATTTGAGTGACAGAATAACTATTATAGACTCTCAACAGTGTGAAGAATGCTAAAGGGGAAGTAATGTTTTTGAGTGAACAGATACATGATTAATGTAGTTTTGAGCATTTAATATGAACCAGCATCTAACTCTTTCTGACTCTTCAGTAGTTCTATCTGGAAGACATGTGAGAGTCAAATCTATGTTTGCTGAAACACTGTATATCAAATTTGCAAAATTTGCAATTTGTAATACAGAAATTATATATCTTTGCATTTGCATAAATCTGAATCATATGGATGATATTTCTTTAAAGTGTACAAAGAGTCACTGAGAATTGACTATGATGGGTTTGATTTTCCGTCACCAGAAAAAAAAAAAGATAAAATATTTAATGTAAGGTGCTCAATAACTGTTAGATAAAAATTGGCAGGGAATTTTCACGGGTTTAGAGTAAATTTGTTGTTACAATAAAGATAACAATCAAAATCAAATGTGGGTGATTTGCTCATTATGTACTACACTCAGAATTGTTGCAGCTTATTTTTCTATACTCTTTTAAAGTGCATAAATGATTTATTTATTTCAGTCATTTCAGCTTCATTAATTGGCAAATTACCACTTCAATTAAAAGTTAGGGGTCGACATGCAGAGTATGTCAAAAAACTGTATGATCCTAATGAGGTCATGAACTTTATATGAATTAATGCATTTATGCAAAAAAATAATCTCTGTCTTGTTCAAAATTAGTCAAACCACTGAAGATCACAAATAAATAAGGATATCATAATTCACATTATTTATGCTTACCTAAAATTTCAATGTTTACCATCATATCTCTGTATGATTTAGTTTTAGGTAGCCCTGTGAGGCACAGAAAGTTGGACTCAATTATTATGCATCCACTTCAATTTGAGATAATCTATGATTCTATGATCATCATGGCATTTTCATCCAAAGCCTTGAAGATACATATTTTCTCCCCAGAGACAATGAAAATGATATCTCCCCTTTTAAAACTTTTACAGCTTAGAGAACAGGAAAGATGCACAGGCATGGTTATCTTCTGTCAATCTGACAGGTGAGCTTCTTGCTAGGGATAAATGGCTTCACTTGGAGAACTGCCCAACATTTTCAAATAGTCACATAATATCTTTCCAGTTCTCTGTGGTATGTATAAGAGAGGAGGAAGAAGGGGATGTATGTGTTTAGGATTCTCTCTAGAATATATATGTTCATAACACACAGTGAAATAGGGAAAATTGAAAGTATTCTCTCCTAGTTCATAGCCCATTAGTTCTTCTATTATGTAGTGAAGAAAGAAAGCTTAAGTGGATTGAAGCAGTTAGAGATCACTGCCTTATCTAATTGTAAGAATTTTGAGCTTTAGGGAACCCCAAAACATACTATAGCTAACTAAATCATACCTTCAAAATATTTGTGATTTCAGTAAAGACAACAAACCAAAAATATCTGGCTAAACATGTAGTAAAATATTGTGAAATACAGTCTGATCACTTATACAATGCAGTTTTGAATCCAAGTCAAATCAAGAAAACAATATATTAAGTGTAAATAAGTGTAGTGTAAAAAGAGCTATTTAACAAAATCATGCTGTGATCCATGATTTTCTGCTTCCCTTTATTGTGCAAACACCACTGTAGCTGCCACTATTATAAATTCAAAACACTAGCAGACAGGGGTCTTGCAATTAACTTCAAAATTTTGTTTTAGCTTGAAAGTCTAAGTGTGTAGTCAAGTCTATAAATATGTAGCTACTTGATCGTTATTATATACACATCTTTTTCAAATGAGGAAATATCAGGAGCACAATTGAAGTGAAATATGTGCATCAGTTATGTCATGCCCAGCAGAGGTAACTAATGAATCCAATAACTAATTGCATCCAGGATGGTATGAGATAAGGTTGAGAACCTTGATAGACAACAGCCAGAGATAACCCTACTGCCTTAGCACTCTTCATTTGTTTAAACATTTCAATCCTTGCTCTGGCCATTACAGTTTCCCTTTTTCTAGAGAAGATATACAACTACTCCTGGCAGATTTATGCAAGTGAGACATTTGGCAGATGATAAATTAGATTGTTGTAGACACTGATTTTAATTTTCATAATGCAAGCCTATTCCAAAATATGACCATATAATTCCATCATATATGCATTAAAATTTTTAGAACAGAGAATGCTTCATATGCACAGGATGAGGAACTCTGCCCAGGAGTGCAGTGATTGAAAAGGTCTATGGAGTCATTGTAAATAATGCTCAAACATGAGCTCCTGCTTTGTTCCTGCATCTGTTATCCTAAATATATGACAGAGGATGGGGACATCAAGTAGGATGTCTCAGTGAAAGGCAGGATGAGGTTCTTGGCAGACAAGTTGAGCAATGTGCACTCAGGCTAGAAGAAATGACTGGCTTATGACTAGTATATTCAGAGCCATTTACTTATTGGATTGGTGAATTGTTCATTTGCTGGAAAATTTAAACTGAATAAAATTATCTTTGTAAAGTACAGGCTACACCTCAAACAGAAGTTACATTCTGGTACTAAAATCATGCACTTCATAGTGTACGTTATGTAGGTAGTTAAGATTACAGAGTTATAGTATGATCTCATTGGATATTACGAGAAATAAAATATTTGGCAATGGAACCACAGCTTTTATTCCTCAGGATGCATCTTGATATTATTATTAGGAAATAAATCCTTTCCTTAGAAGGAGCCTAAAATAGTTATATCTAGGAAACTTAACAAGAGACCTTGATAGACCTGAAGAAAATTATGAACTTAATGTTGTGAAATAGTTGGGGTTTGTATTCTTGTGCTAAATAAGTGTTTATGTCTGACCCGTAGCCTTATTATTCATTCATGCATATTCATTCTTCATTGTTATTTTATTCAATTTTTAAATACTGCAATGAAAGAGGACATGATGCATGTATGATAACATGTAAATGTCCAGTCATACAAGAGGAAAAAAGAAAAAAGAATTTATGAACAGCCCAAAAAAAAAAAAAAGTTCCAAAGAATTCCAGGACGTAGGATATACTTCTTTACATCCTTTGAACAACTACGGGAATTCTAAGGGAGACCTTTGTAAATATTTATCAGATTTTGAATTTATATTACATGTTATTTTGATTATTACATAATTCAAACTGCACATGAGAAGACAAAACTTCATAGGTAATTTTGACAAGATGCTTCACTGAAGTTAATGGACAGGCAGCCAAGGTAGCCTGCAAATTTCTGAAATTCATTGTGATTTTATCTGAAAATGTACTTTATGTCTTTCTTCTGCATGAGAGAGTATGTGTGAGGGACAAAAATAATGTGAAACCAATTAATAAATCTTATGTATTTATGTACATAAGATTGGATTGTGAAGAGCACTGCAGATTATGAATTGTGTCACTATCAGCAACATATTTAAGTCTTGGAAAATAGAAAGGGTGCATATAAATAGAGGGAGCTTATAAGATCATGTTGTCCATAAGTATTTTATTTTTGTCAAAGTACCACTAAAATTCATGACAGTGAAGTGTTCAAGGGCTTTGTGCATTGATTAAAATTATTGGCTTTGGTCAAGTATTTAATGAACTGCCAGAAAAATTTATTGCTTAGCATATGCAAGCAACACGAGTATTATCTATTCATCTTAGTAATACAGACAAAGCAAATGCTGGTGTTCTTGGAATCAGCAAACTAAAAAA
Source organism: Lichenostomus cassidix (assembly GCF_008360975.1). NCBI lineage: Eukaryota > Metazoa > Chordata > Aves > Passeriformes > Meliphagidae > Lichenostomus > Lichenostomus cassidix. The sequence continues at coordinate 10,986,307 of NC_139479.1, read as the reverse complement.
CTGAAGTGTTTAGCTGTATACATACAGTGCTTTTGTATGCATATATGTGTACATAAAAGTCAAGACAAAATTGGGCTATCATGTTGCATTAATAAAGACAACTACTCTCCTTAAGGAATTGTCTCCTACCGTTATCATATTTCTCATTATGAAGGTTCAAAGTTTGTCGTGGAAAATTTAAATTCAAATATTAATCTTACAATTTTAAAAATGTATGTAACACTGGACTTGCCAATCGCTTTTAACATTATTTTCATGATTCACTTGCAAGGTCACAATGATAAGCTTTCCACACCATTTCCTATTACATTTTAAAAATTGTGATCAGTTGTGTCTCCTGGTTGAAACTGGATTCTTCTGACACAGGAATTAATGACTTAATTTCGATGACAAAAGAAGAGGCACCCATCCAAGTCTTGAGGCATCAACCACGTGAGTTAGAAGGACAAAAATTAAATAAAATAGCATCTTATCCTCTCTCATCCAGAATAGCTGAACTTCTTCAACCATACCAAAGTACCCCTCAAAAGGTATAAAGCATGCATCATGGAATTAGTGAATATGATGTTCTAAGAACAAGCAGTTAATGTTAGGCTGCATTTTTCTTGCAGTTACATTTATAAACTGCTGACAGGGAGCTGTTTGCCAGAAAAAGATCCTAATCCACTATAACTAAACCCTGTGACAGCTCCTGTGTTTTACCAAACACTTGTCTCATCATGACAGACTTGATCCCAAGAGCATAGGACATAGAAATTAAATAGATAAAGGTGTTTCCTGACATTCAGACAGAACCTTCTTTGTTTCTTTTCCTGTGACTAGGCATCACTGAAAAAAGCCTGTCTCCATCTTCTTCACTCCCTCCCTTCAGGTATTTATATACACTGGTGAGATCCTCTTGAGACTTCTTCAGGCTAGACAGTCCCAGCTCCCTCAGCCTTTCCTTACATGAGGAGATGCTCCAATCTCTTAATCAATTTACTGGATTTTCCAGTGTGTCCCTGTCTCTCTTGACCTGGGGAAGGCAGAGCTGGGCATTACTCCAGCTGTGGCACCACTTCCATCTGCTGGCAATGCTCTGTCTCATGCAGTCGAGGATATCATTGTCCTTTTTTGCTGCAAGGACACATTGCTGGTTCATGTTCACCTCGGTGTTCCCCAGGACCCTCAGGTCCTTTGCCCCAAAGCTGCTGGGTGTCTCCCACCACAATTTGGTACCCTGAGTTGTTCCTTCCCAGGTGCAGGAGTTATCCTAGTTGAGCTAGATAATAGACCTGATGTGAATAATATTATTATGGTATGAGCTAGATAATAGACCTGATATGAATGATAAGGTACTCCAGCAGATTGCACTTTTGTTAAATAAAATAACTAAAAGCTTATCACTGATCTTCTATCAACTGACTGTTATTTTAGTCTGCAATTTCCTAATATTTTCTTTAGGGACTTTGCTTTATTAAAAGGGGCTCAGTTCTTTCCGTTCCTCTTTTCTTTCTGACATGAAATCTGAACTCTGCACCAAAGAATGAAATAAGTAGCACCCTATCAATCAACAAGGCCTTCCTGTGCCCCACTTTTAATTTTTTCATATGTTCAACAATTAAGTTTCAAACTCTCCTCTCTCACTAACTAAAATCACTACAGAATCACTGAAGACTTTGAAAAATGAAACCATATAATATTATATTAAGGCCATATAATATTTGAAAGCTTGATTATCTGTCCGACAATCATAAAGTCCTTGTGAAGTAATGATCACGCACTAATAATTCTGCTTGTGCATCATCAGTCTCTGATCTCAAGTCTGTAAAGTCTCTGATCTTCTTGTCTCTAATCTTTGGTCTGTTTCCCAATAAGAACATGCAGTACCTTGCCATAAAGATTTTTGGAAGGTGTTTTCAAAGTAGAAAACATGAGAAAGAGAAATTTTTTGTTCAAAGGGATGTTAAGAAATTTAGACTTGATTTCTTGAACTACTGAAATGGAAGAGGCAACTTCCATTTCAGTGGTTCAGGAAAAATAATCTCCAAATTACTAAAACTAATATTAACCAAAGGAAATGCAAATAAGGAAAGTTTTTGAAAGTTTTTCTCCCAATTATATACAGTCGTGATAGTCTATGTGATATTTCCTACTTGTGTGTTATTACAGCCTCTCTTTTTGTGATAGGAGCATTTTAGAGTTTTACTCATTCAGAAGTTTATAATAGTAAAGTTCTAGAAAATGTTTAATAATATAAATTAGTCAAAAGCATATTTCAATAATATGTTGTTGATGATTCTTTACACACAGCGGGGTTTTTGACAATTTGGAAATAGTTGAAGTTGCTTTTCTCAGTTACCAGTTCCAATTTCACCCAAAAAAATCATTATAATAACTCTTAAATTATCTTCTAAAATAAGGTAGAAAAGACAGGAAAATATAATGATTTCTTAATTGTTTCTCTTTATTATTCATGCTTGCAAGTAAATGTTAAAAAATGTGATTATGAATATTTCAACTGATAAAACATTCTAAACTCAAAAATTAAAGAGAAACATTTATTTTAATAATGAACTTTTTATGTCTGATTAATGTCTGATTAATATCTGATTAATACATTTTATCTTTATCTGTCATTTATCTTTCATCTTCCTATCATTTTTCTGCGGCAAAACCTAAATGCTAAACAATATGTTGCTTTAAATAGAGATTTTCAACACAACTACAAGATGGTGTTTTTCAAATTTCCATATAACACTTAAATATGGAGATGAAATGTCAATTTAAAAACTGTATTTGGAAATCAGAGGATTGTGTCTCTGGTTCAAAATAACTCCAGAGAAGTAAGCTGGTGAACCAGCTGAAATACCAGCTGTAGAGAGAGAGCATCTTTAAAATGGAGAGAGATCACCATCCAAAATATATTTCCCTTATAACAACATGACCAAAACCTTATCTAATGGTGATTTGCTTTTTTTCTTTTAGTGACATACAAAAACTTTTTTGTTTTTTCCTGGTTCTGTGTGGTATATATTTTAGTACCACACATTGCCTTTGAGACAGTGTTTACAAAGGATTCTAAAGGCAGAGTTATGCTCCAGTAATTCCCACTGTAACTTGCAGCTTAGTCATGGATACATAAGTTCCAAACTAGGATTACTTAACCATTTGAAATACAGTTTTGTGAGAGGAATATGATATTCAGAGTAAAAATACACCAATTTTAATTATTTATGCGTGCCACTGAAAAGTTACAATTTTTTAAATTATTTCTAGGACTATTAAACTAGGACTGTTTTCCATGACAGCTTTTCCCAGAGTAGCTTTAGCTGAGCTGAATCCAGCAAAGGGTTTGAGAAGCTCAAGCTATTCTTTAGGGATGTGTTTTTTCCAGATTGCCTACAGTTCTGGATTTGGCTTTCAGACCAAGGAGCAGTCAGTTGATGTAATGAGTTCAGGAAGAAATTGTTTTGTCCTGTGGCAAAAGGAAGAGATGTTATTTAAACTTTACTGCTTGGGTTATTATTCAAGTTTAACTTGTTGGCATTTTTTAAAATAAGTCAGTTTTTAAAGATGAGATAAATTCTAAAGTATTTTGCTCTTCTATAATTTGCATTTTCACATTAATGTATTTTCTTCCATTTTACTTAATGGTTATTGTTCAGGAAAACAAGTAACCCAAGTAATCTGCTGCTGTTGCAGCTGACATAATTTCCTACTGAGAGTGTTTCATTGATTAGTTTATTACTGTTTGTATTTTTGCCCTACTGGGGGAAACAGAGGTTTATAGATGTGATAGTCCTGAGCTGTAATTCTCAGTGAGCCTACATCTGGGTGATTGCAGACAAGCCACTTGACCTCAATATGACTCAATTAACCCAGCAGCAAAATTGGGTAAACATCAAGATCTCATTGAAAAGCAGCTGCTGCATCTAAATTGAATTGTCTAAAATTGCATTGTGACAGCATTGCCATTGGGTCTCTAAAGATCTGAATTTTAATTGTTTTTCAGTCATAACACTACATGAAAATGGCTGCAAAAGGCATGCAAATAATGATGTCTCCATGGTTTTGCAATGGCATTGCCTCTGTGGTCAATGGAGGCATTTACATCAAATCTATAAAGTGTCTTTTTGCAGTTTTCAAATTTTTTTACAACCATTTACATGTATATCTACTTGCAAGGGGCGCGTATTTTTATGATTTCGGATCAGGTAGCAGAAATTTCATCTTTAATTCATTATGCAACCTTAAGAATTTATTGATTGTGAGGGAAACCTAGGAAAAAAAAAATGAAAATAAAAAATGTTTTAAGAGGTTTTGGAAAAAGAATGTCTCAATTGTGGGAAATATTTCATGACAGTCTTTTTTGTCAGTAATGGTGGAGTCCACACTTTGGAAGCCATGCATGGCCTGGGTGTTGTCCCTCCTGGCACAAGCAGTAGTAATGTTTTGACAAGATTTCTCTTAACATCTTAAGGAAATTTTTTCATTAAAATTAATTCAAATTCTGATCTATCTATCTATCTATCATCTATCTTCAGGCTTATCTTTCTCATGCAGTGCTTTTATAGGATTGTAATTTAGGATTTTCTCATGCAATACTTTTATAGGATTATAACTTAGATTTTTGTTGCTATTTTGCTCCTGTGCTATTCTGGGGTCTTTCATGTTCAGCCACTTGAAAAATATTCGCTATTAACACTAATCACTGCAGTATTCTTCTCTGCCCCTAAAAAAATAATGATACTGGGCTTACTTGGTAAACTCTAAACACAAGTTCAAATCTGAACTTGTCCCACAGGACACCTTATTCAAACCCAATGGCTTATAGCAAGCATATATACTATTTTTTTCTCATGCTGAAACAGTTAGTATTCAGTGAAGTCAAGCTACCAAACAGCTGAGATCCAAGCCTGGAATCCTGTTTTCTGTTATTTGTATTCTATTCCTTAGGCTTTGCATCAAGATTTTTACCCCCTAATTATCTTTTATAGTGAATTTCTCATCACGATGAATACACTCATTATTTTTTATCCATATGCAAAGCACACCTCAAGTGCCAATCAGTACAGTGGTGGCTGCATAGACAATACACATTTCATACCATACTTGCTAATTTCTAATCTGCATGTTGTCTTTCAGTTACGACCAGGAACCCTGAGGAAGGGATGATATTGTGAGTTGTTTGATGACCTACAGAAAATTTTATTTCATATAATCAAAAAGATCTTCTGAGTTTATCTGTCAATTATTCTCACTCAATAAATTTCCTAAAAGCAATCACAAAGGGAATCTGATGTTTATTTCAGCATGGAAGCAGCTTTAAAGGGTGGAATTGCCTCTGTGTGTGAAAAACAATTTTATCATTGTTTATTATCAATGATCTGCTTACCTATATAGCAGCAGAGAGATCAAATGCCTCTTACTGTTCTAATATTTAATTAAAATTTCTCATTATGAAAATCAAAGAAACAGCATACATCTTTCTGTGTATGAGTTAAATTATTCAATGTTATATTCTGTTCTACTACATTCTTATCACTAAGGTAGCCATACCCAGATGGTATTAAAAAAATTAAAAATATATTTCTGACAGGGATTACTAAAGAAAAAAAGTTACTTAAAACAAAAGTTAAATATTTGGCATTTGGTCTCATGCAAAAAGACCCCACTTTGATTTAACATCTTCAATATAACGGGTTAGTGGAAATTTCAGTACGGTGACCTTTAAGATAACTTTAGCAATGTAAAAACACAGTAAAATTTACTAAAAACAGAGTCAATGATCACATGTTGTAAATTGCACAAAAGAGCAACACGAAGTTAAAGAATACACCGTGCTGTGTCTGGCAATACAGACTTAATGCTTTAAGTTACCTGATTAAATAGGAATATTTGGTTACAAAATGTTCAAAAAAGAGAGGTTAATTTGGCCTGAGTTAGTTTCTTACATAAGGCATCTTACATAGAGCCAAAACCATACAGCAGTTCCAAAGGGACACACAGCAAAGAAAACCAGCTCAGCTGGGAACCCAACCTTTCTATAGACACTTGTAGCCTTTCACTTCTATTATTTTTGCTCCTGTGTGGCTGAAATTATTGCAAGGAGTTAAAAAATTCCCCAGACTATGACTCTCCTGCACTGCAGTGTGTGCAAGGGTGGTTCAGGATGGATGTTTCCATGGATGGTAACATGAAAGATGGAATAGCAAACAGCTCATTTCCACCAGTAATAACAGAGGACTTCTTTGTACTGCCTGGTGCCTGTCCCTAACTGGGAAAATCAATAGCAGTTGCAGTCACAAGTGTGTGCTCAGAGAGGAATAATAACAGAAGAAACAGTTTTCATGGAGCACAATACACAGGAACACGATTTGATGTATATAGTAAATTTGATATATATATACTGATGACTTCTGCAAAAGTAGACAGCAGCCCAGCAGCAAAGCCTTTTCTAAAGCTGATGGCATTCTGTTACTTTGCAGGATATCTTCCAGGGGGTTATTTGATCCCAACTGTTACTTTCTTCTGTTCCAATGGAAAGGACCAGCATGAAGGCCTCAAGATTTTGTTATGCCTATTATTTAAGAAAAAGAAACAAAGAAAAAGAAAAGGCAGAAGTATATCGTGGACCAAAATTATTCAGATGCTAGTGATTTTGTTGCTTATTTTCTAGTCAGTCTGATACAACATGTTTCCAACATTTATAATAATAATAATATTAATAATAATAAATATCTATAGCAATAGGAATAGTAATAGTGATAATACATCCTTTCTCCATGTAAGATATCTTTAAGAGCTACACTGCACATATATCCCTGTGGATTAGACAGTTGAATTCCTGGTCTGAGGAGGGCAGGGATATCCAAACAAAATGTAAAATTCAGACTGTGCTAGTGAAGCACTATGTACCATTATCCTTATACCAAATTTCCCTTGGAAGGAATTCACAAGCCAATGAGGAACCCTAGTAGAGAGGAAAAAAATGTGTTTCAACTATCTTTGAGAGTTCCAAATGTACCATTCCTTCTGAAACATCTCCATCTAATAATAGCAACACTCAAAAAGCTGCTAAAGAGAGTATCACATCCCCAGTACAGACTTTAAAAGAATGAGGATTTTACTTCATATACATTCTTTTGATTTGGTTTCTTTTTGGGGAATGGAATGTAGATTTTATGGTTCAAAATTGTATTCATAGTTCTGCTGCTGTAGTTGTAATGCTGAAAAACACATACTCATGGAAATATTCAGGAAAGGCCAAATAAACCTTACTTTTAACTCATCCTGGGTAAACTTATTCAAGTTCCCCACCTCTCAAATGCTTATTCATTGTTTTACTGAGTAGAATAATTTACTATATTCTATATAAATTATCTATGGACATTAATGTCATTTTTACGCTTATAAATTTTCACTTTCCTTCTTTATGTAAAATATCAAATTGAATTTTGAAAGGTTTCAGAGTGAGTTTTTAATATTGCTCTGCTGACAATGGGAGTCTTATCTCTTTAATGATTTTAAATAGTCCCCAAACTATGTCATTTATCCATACTATTCTCTGACCAGTTAATAATGGCACACTGTCATATAAAAACATGCTGACTTTGAAAGCCAGAAGGACCAGATAACATTCTATCTACATGTATAAATTGCTGGTTATTAAGTTGAAGAGCAGGAAATTTGATATAGAAATGTACAGATCTAACATCTGATCATATGAAAACATTGTATGTTTTCAGCTTAACCTAATCATGATGCATAAATAACATAAACTAAGTTACTGTAAAGCAGATTTGAATATTTGATAAAAAATTTATTAGAAAAGATATTATCAACACTGAAACTTCATAAAGAGGAGTACTAGAAAAAGGCTAAGTTTTCAAAATCCAAGGAGTGAATACAACAAAATAATGTACATTCAGTTCCCACCTCCACATCATCAATAAAGCTGTTAATCAGGACCAGACCCAAAATTTAGCCCTGGAGAGCACCACTGATGACCAGCTGGCTGAAGCCATTGTGCTTCCTGAACCTTGTGTGCTTGGGTGCAACTTTCAGTGTTTGTTTCATAATCTGCATTCATATCTGAGCAGTTCCATAGGTGAGCTCCATGTTTCTGATATTCCTCTAATCCCAGGTTACTGAAATTATCCACCTTCCCTACAGAGGATACCTTCTGTGGCAAATCATAGGAAAGGTCTTCACACAGGTAATTAAGGTGTACTTGAGTGGACAACTGGCAAATTAGTCTGGGTTTGGGTTTTTTTGTTTTTTTAAACTTAATGGAAATATTTAGTTTTCCTCAAAGTAATTGCAGATTTTTTTTCTCATGAAAAAGATTTTTCTTGGTAGTCCTTGGTTTTCCTTGGAAGAGTGTCTGCTTGCAGTCACTGGAGATTGTTTATTATTATATGCCCTGAGTGATTTTGTTTCTGTGTACACAACTATTATTTTTTGGGTGGGTTTTATATTGGCATATGGGTATTTACTCTGTTAGCTTTGACTGTTTTAAGCAACTTTAAGTTCTGCTCAGTTTTAATAAATGCATTTTTCTGAACAGAATTCAAGAAATAACTATCTGACTGTCAAAATTACATGGTGCACTGTACTATGTCTGAAGAAGCATATTTTTTCTTGGCACCATATGTAAGAAATTTGAGTAACAGCTGCTGACAAAGGCAATAATTCTCAAAGTGAGGGTTTTTTTCTCTCTTCTCTCAAGGCTATTTTGTTTCATCTCTCAGAAAACAAGAAATTGTTTAGTCACAGCATTTTCTCTAATGTGATAGAGGAAGGTATTTAAAAATGCATTCCACAGAGGTGGGCTGTTTTGGGATGTTTCTGCCACATCTCTCTATTGTCTTTCCCATTTTATAAATATACTATCTGCAAGTGTAAATCTCTCTAAATCTTTAACCTATGTCTCATGGGATGCTGACTTAATTGTAACTTAAAGATCCAGACAAACACATATTTTACTGATTGTTTCTGGAGCACAGTGTCCCCTTCATGCTGCAGCTTATCCTATTTATCTGATTAAAAGATCTAAGTGCCATGTTGGTCTTTATGCTCAACAGCAACTCTTTATGCATTTATTTTATTATCTAATATTATTTTAAGTGTTTTCTTTTTCTGTCCTCAGCTCCCCAGACAAAAATGCAGTTGAAAATAAAGATATTATGCAGCAGCCTTTCCTGACTACTTGCATTAAAGAAATAGTTTCCTTAAGAACACAATTCCTTGACCCTATACCAATTGCAACAAGATTTTTTTTTTCCTTTGGGATATTGAAAGCATCAGAAGTGCAGCCTGGGAAATGGCATGGAGCAGCAGAGCTTGGTTTTGGTTTGGTTTGGTTTTCCATGAGGCATTGTTTGCCCCTCTGGGCAGTGTGTGCTGCAAGGACTCTGCTCTTGGAGCAGCTCTGACTCGCCAAAGTGATGGCATTTCCAGTGCTTCACAGAGGTGTCAGGAGAGTTTATACTCCTGTTTCCAATCTTCACCCTTGTGGGGTGAGCAGAGAAGACCTGGAGCCTAATGAAGCCCTTGTGAAGGCACACGGTGACAAGCTGGCTGATTTCTTAAAGGATTTACTCCACCTTTTCTTCCTCCTCAGACAGGAAAGAAACAAAAAAACCACCCCTGCTTCGAAGTTATGCAGTTAAGTGTAAAAGCTCCTGTTCACTGCAACTGTCTTTAGATAGGAACTTTTCTGTGATGCTTTAGAGATCACTCATCTCAGAGCCAGGCTTTCTGCCCTCTCTGCCTACATTCTGCTTCTCCTTAAAATACAAATAGTTTCAAAAACTTCTTTAAAAGTCAAAGTTTTCTTTTTAGCAGTGATTTACCTGTCACCAGTTACAGTCTGAGCACACTCATCTTACTTATTTTTTCAATTTTAGACAAAAAAAAAAAAAAAGATAAATTTTCTGAAACAAGGAGTTTAACAAACCATGTAATTTTGTGTCCTAAACACTCTTCCTCCTCTTTATGAAAGGTCTATTCTTCTTTTATGTAAGGCCTTCAGTCATGTGCTTTCTTCTTGAGTGTTTATACACAACACCTAAAATAGGGAGGCATTCATTTTGACTGGCGAATTTGACACTACTAGAATACAAATAATACATTACTATCCTAAGACTTCAACCACAGGAAAAGCATGTGGGATTTCTCTTAATTTTCAGTATAAAGCAATTTGTAAGAGTGGGTTTAAAACCGATGTGTAGAGAGAGATTCAGATTTTGTAGTATCTGTGCTATGCTGTAAACATTTATGTGTCTCTACTGTTGAGTGTCTAATTGTGACCCATTAAATTGATCACAGAGGCCAGCCTGCTTAGTAAATAGCAGCTGCATCCAAGTTGCTTCAGCTGGCTTGAAAATGAAAGCATCCAAACTCCTGATTCGACCTTTTAGAAATACAGAATGCTGTGTCCCATTCAGGGTTCTGCCCTAGGGAGCAGCCAGATTGTTTGCATGCAGTGTAGCACTGCTACCCCTTGGGACCTAGAGCAGTAACTGGGCTAGTTCTGCTGAACACTAATGCTGCTTGGCCTCCTTTTCAGTTACTCCTGTGTGTTAATTAGAATGTAAGATTAAATGAAATAGAAGTTTCACAGAGAGATGCAATGTGTTTGAATAACAACATCAAAGTATGGCTAAGGAGGATTGCTCTGTGTCTTCTTTTGGAGTGATTTATTTTGGATGATCCATCAATTAAAATTATTTTTGTGGGGTTTTTTAAAGTTGTTTTTTTGTTGTTCTTGTTATTATTATTATTATTATTAATATAATATATACACCAAAATGGGAGTTGAAAGTAATTTTGAAAACCACCAAGTATTCTATTTAAAAACTCATTTTCTAGCTGCATACTGTTGCATACTGGAGGGATGGCTCTGCACCAGCAGCTACTCCTCTGTCTCAAGATACATCATCTTTGAGCCAGTGCTACCAGTGTTTTGGAAATCATTTGAGAATTGCTATTGAAAACGTGTGATTCTGCATTTATTTGTCTTTTCATTGTATTATATGACACATTAAGATAATATTCAAGTTGCTTTTGCTATTGTTGCAGTCTAGATTTTAAAAAGAAGGAAGACAAAATAACCGGTCAATAATAGTCAGATAAAGAGAAAGCAGCACACACACCTTTAAAAATTAAAAGACAAAATAAATTACTTCAAATTTAGAAAAGAGCTCTCGGTATATCCAGCTGTAGGTATAGTCCTTTTATAGTCCTTCCTATATGACCCCCCCATTTCATTCAAACCATTTCTTTTGCAATGCACTTTTATTCTGGTCTTTCTAAAGACAGCTTTTGAATCATGCTACATTTTATAGTCTTTTTCTGCCTTTTAGGATTCAAAAAAACTTGGTATTTTACATCAAAGTGATGTTTTTGTCTAGTCTCCGACAGCAATGCTTAAACAAGTAATGCTCCTGCCTACCATGTCATCTTTGTGTTCATTCTGTAACTGCAGAAAATCATGCAACTTGTGTCTAATTTTTCAAGCCTACAATATATAATAGCCTACCTAAAACAAAGTAATTTTTTAATATATTAGGGTATTGCTAAGGAGGAGAGTATAACTAATAAAATATCATGGGAGAATTTAACAGCAGTAAAAATTAAAACCAAATTTTTTCTCATAGCTTTGGAATTCAAAATTACTTTCAGTGCCATTAGGAATTTAATGGTTTGCCCTTGTGGGTTGTTAAACTTGGCTGGCTGCCCTATGCCCACCATTCTGCCCTCACACTCACCTCTCTCAACAGGAAAATAAGTTGGAAAAGCTTGTGGGTCAAGAAAAAGACAAGATTAAGTATAGGACTGTGAGAAAAAAAGGCAAAACTAAGAACAGCTTCCTGTAGACTCAACTTTATTCCTCTTTCTCAAGTCCTCTGTCTCATTTCCACCAACCCAGCGTGGCACAGGGGATGGGAAATGAGGGTTACTGTCAGTTCATAGCAGTTCATCCCTGCCACTCCTTCCTCACACTTTTACCCTGCTCCAGTGTGGGATACAGCCTTTCATGAGGATACCCAAGGTGGGTCCTTCTGAAGGCTGTGGTTCTTCAAGCTTTACTCCACATGAGTCTTTTCCACAGGGTACAGTCCTTCAGGAACAGGTTGTTCTACCATGGGTCTGCCATGAAATGGAGCTCCTGGCAGACAACCTGCTTCTGCACAGGATGTCCCCAGGCTGCAGCTTCCTTCATGGATTGTCCACCTGCTCCAGCGTGGGGTCCTCCATGGGATATATGCTCCAGTGTGATCCTCCCTGAGGTGCAGGGGGACAGCCTGAGTCACCATGGCCATCTGCAGGGGCTTCTCTGCTCCAGCACCTAGAGAAGGTTTTCCCCTTCCTTTTTCACCATGCTTAGAGTCTGCAAGACTATTTGTCCCAGTTTTCTCTCAGTCCTGTCTCACAGCAGTTGCACTGTGGTTTTTCTTAAATGCATTCTTAAATAAGCTTTCCTAGGGACATGACCAGCTTGGCTGCTGAGCTCAGCTGTGTCCTGAGGCAGAGCTGTTGGAGGCTTCTGGAACAAGTCTGTCTGACCTGGGTCAGCCTGACCCTTATACAGCCCACCTCTGCAGGCCTCTGCTGCTACCACCCTGCCATATAAACTCAATACAGCCCTTTATTTTGCCTGGTTCTTCTACCTGCTGTTCTTCTAATCAATCTGCTGTTTGACACAGTCCCTGCTATTTAGTCTACCTGCATCTTGATTTCACTCCTGCTATTTTCCTGATGCTACCACCCTGCTGTTGCACATGGCTATGGATAGTTTGTACAAATATTGAACAAGTGGAGGGCAAAATGGTACAGTCACAAGGATGCTGCAGATAAAGTAGGAATGTAGCTATTTCTTTCATATATTCTTTCTAGCTTTTTCATCTTGTAATGTGTTAATTTAGAAAAGGAGTTGATTTTGGAGGGTAAATATTTAGACCTGTATTTAAATTATTTTTGTGATGTTTAGTCATTTGTGAGGAGTAGGGAAGTAGTCTTCCTGTTTCAGTTCCTCCTCTGCAAAATAACACTTTTTCACTTCACATATGATGAGGTAAATATATTACAGAGTGAGAAACACTTGGCTGCCTTTGGTTGAGGTCACAGGCAAATACCTGAGCAGAAGAAGGATGGCATTCTGTGTCATAAAAATTCTAGTGGCAAAGTGTACCCCTTGTGCTTTGGGGTGAGATTTTTTCTACTGGTGGGAGTGATCAGATGTTGTCATTGTGACAGCATGGTGTTCAAGATGGATAGTTGCTGAATTATTTGTGTGCTGTACTCTCTGTGTCTTGACTGGATTGCTGGATTTGTTTCAGAGACAGAGAAAAGTAAATCTGAATTTTCTTGGCTTTTTACTCTATGATGAGGTTTCCCTTTAAAGAGGGAAGATGGCTGTATGAAAACACATCTAAATTAAAATAGTGATCAGATATTTGTGTGAACGCAATATCGCTTTACTGGATGTTTGTATTTAGTGAATAAAAAAGGTGGTAATTTTTATAATGGTCAAATAGAGCAGCTGTTTTGAAATCCAAACTGAATATTCATAAACTCTCTGCCTGCTTGATTTAACTGATTTGAGCTTTCAAAGTCTAATGTTTCATCGGAAGTTGTGCTAGAATTGTAACCAATAATCTTCCCATGTTTATAAAACATGCAAACACACATATGCTACATATAGGTGCATTATCTTCATATTAGCTAGATTTTGTTGACAAAAAGAAGATAGATCATTTAGCAAATATATAATTTGCTGTCTTCATTGCAGTTTTATAAGAGGCACTGTTATAAAAATGGGTATGACATTTGCATTTCTATTTAATTGCTGTGGAGTGAACATTAAAAGATAAGAGAGCCAAGAGAGCTTATTAAAACTGAAATTAGGGCAAGTGATAAAAGAATGATATTTTAGTGGTGCTGCAGTCAGATCTGACACTTTCCCCACAAAGAAAACTATCTTATTCAGGGATTTTTTGTTGAGGAGAGAGGATACAAGGGTTTATATAAAAACTCCTTTCTCTTTTGAGGTACACTTAATATACAGGATCTCTTCATGCTTGTGTTTTAACTTGAGGGCCTCAGGAGCCTTGGGGACATTGTGAAATATAATGTGACTTTTTCTCTGTCCTGAAGAATCTTTTTTCCTTCCCCCTTTCCCTTTTTCTTTCTTTTCTTTTTTTTTTTTTCCCTTTCCCTTTGCTGTGTCAGATTATACCCTGCTGCATGTACCCTCCTGAGCCTCTCCATGGCATGCCTCATGGCAACATCTCTGAATTCCAACCCATCCAACAAGATTTAGTAACTGGTCATAATGTTTGAAAGTATTGAAGTCACATTTCATAGTCTGAAATGTTAAGCAGTAGGAAATACTAATCTATACTGGGTATGTAAATGAGTTAAGTTCACAGTGAAAAGTAAAATATAATCATCTCCCTAATAACGTAAGTACACATGCTAAGAAAAGGTAAAGGTACATAGTAATCTTTAAGTCAGGGACTTGCTACTTTTTGTTTTAATGATGGAATGAAGATGATGCTTTTATAAAAAAAATTGTAAAATTCTCCTAATTTTAAAACATTAGGTATCTACACATATATGTGAATATGCTGCATGCCTCTGTAGGGACTTCCCTCTGCTTTAGAATACTACAAACCCTCTTTCTGGCTGAAAGCACCACAGATATTTTTATTTGAGACTTGGGTCTAGCTGTGCAGGGAACTACAGCAGGGAAGTGTTTTGGAGGAATCTGTGTGCTGGAACAGGCAGTCTGTCCCTCCTCTGGTTGGGCATTTCAGTAGGTTGTGGCAAAATTCTGCTTTGTCAACAGAATAGGCCCAGTTCTTCCAAGTGTTCAGCACAGCCTTCAGTCACAAAGTAATGATGAGCTGTCACTGAGCTGATAGAGGAACAGAACTCCATTGCACAGCTTTTCCACGCCAAATGAAAAAAAATCAATTCTGTTCTCTGCAGGGAGATTCATAACTCCTGATATGAAGCTGTATTAGCTTGCACAAAAAATGAGAAAGTCTGCTCAAATAAGTAAAATCTTCCCAAAGCAGACTTACATTTTTGTGTCCAGTCTTGCTTCTCTGGAAATGGTAGCTTTCAATAAATCTAAAAAGGAGGGACAATAAATCTAAAAATTCCCTCAAAATTCAATAGCTTCCTGGGACTATGTTATAAACAGTGACATAGCCTCCATTATTTCTAAACAAAGTTTGATCAAGGGGTATGGCTTTTCCTTCAAACACACATCTTGTTTGGATAAGTGTGTATGCTGATGCTCTGAAGGAAGAACACAAACAAACTCCACAATTTGTGGAATTAAGTCATCTTAGTAGTTTGGTTTAGCTCTGTAGTCTGAAATGAACAGCTGCAGGAGTAACGAACAAATATTTTATTTCTACTGAACCTTAATCTTGCTGTTACAGATAAGATTCATGTGCTAATAATACTTTTAGGTGCACCATGGTTTTGGTTCATGTTTTTTTTCAGTTACCATATTTACTGTGAAAGAGTAATATCATTAACATGCATTGTGAAATAGCTGGAAAACTAAAAAAACACATATGAATCCAGGAAAGCTCTTCTCATACTGTTTTCTTAGGAGTGTCTTTTATTGTGGGAAAACAACTTTGGTTTTATAACTGTTTTATTTTCAGACTAATAGCTGGGTTGTTGTCATGCTAAAGGGCTCCTGGGGTAACCATGATGTTTATCAGAGCTATCACACATTAAAATTGATGCTTACTTTTATGCTGCAATATATTTGAACATATTTTTGAGTTCTAGCCTTTTACATAAAACTCCCATGGTTTCAGTTATTTTGACTGTTAAGAGAAATGAGCTTAGTCATTTCCTGATTCAAACATACATAAAATCTAGAACATTTATATTTATTGTTCCACTTTTGATAACATAGCTTTAATTTCAATATACATATATGCATTCATTTGATTAACAGCTCTTCTGCAGTCATTGGTAATTTATGACAGGTTCAAAAATTAGCTACTTAGAAAATGATTTAATAAAATAACAGAAAAAGTTGGTAACTTAACGTGAATCCTTAAAGAAGGTGCAAATAAATTCTTAAGAGCCAAATATTCTGTGTCAACACATTTTACAATAACAATAACGATATTCTTGTCACCAACACCAATGAGTAGGAAATTGTAATGTCAAATGGAACAATCTGCCTCTGTAGATTAAAGACTGTAGGGCTTCTGCTATTGTTCTCAATAGTACCAAGAGTCTCTCATGCATTTCAACCAGCAGATGAAGGAAGCAGAATATAATATGAGGGCTTCAAAGTCATGTTCCTCGAAACATTTGTGTTGCATCAGTGTCTTACAGAGTTCAAAAAACCACTTTCCTTGGATATTTTCGTTTGTCTACTACAATTTGTGTTGTTTAAGATCTCAGCAATTTCACTGTTGCTCTTCATCTTTCAGAAACTGGAAATTGAAATATTTATGAGTTATTCTTATCCTCAAAATAAAAGAGGAAAGGGAAAAAATGATACAGAAAACATCAGTGTTATGGAGTAACATTTGCTGATCCATAATTACAATGGAAGATTTCCCATAACAAGCTCTGTTAAAAAACAAACAACTCCTAAGTGGCTCAGAAAGAAACAGATTTTTCTGATTTTTGTGTGCTTTCAGTCTCTCCTCACAGTACAGTTTTTTTGGTGACATTTATAATTCTGCTATCCTGAAGTTTTATCTGGAATTTTGGATAGTGTTTTATATTTGTTTGGTTTTTAGTAGCACCAAAATGGGTTAGCATAGAAGACAAATATTTCTGGTGTTTTCTTGACGACAAAAATTTAAAAGTTTTGAGAATATCTAGGACTTAAGGAAGTTATATTGGTACATTATCTATATATTTATAATTATTTACACACTGATGTAAATATAATGTTTACATAGTGTAAACAAAATCATGGTTGTAATATAATAGAATGGGGGTAAAAATGGTAGGTAAAAAGAAAATTATAACTTCAGAGAAAAACCTGGTAGAAGAAACACTGCTGTAAAAGTGAAATTTAAGGAAACAGAAGTTGTATTTCAAATTTTTTAGGAAGATGGAGAAACTGATTAGACATTTTGTGTGCATTTGCTTCAGATTATAGAAAGTTTCAGAAAATCATTAGAACTCAGGTTTACCAGAAAATGAAGCATTCAAAAGTAGTTATGATTACACTCACAAACTGTGACTACTTTTACCACAAGATGCTGTGATTTGGAAATCTTTAGCCTAAATACTGAAGAAGGACAGTGAAAGATTTATGAAAAAATAGTCTTAGAGAGAAACCTCATGAGATCTTTGCCTAGGAAAGTGAGCAAGTGAGCAGAAGACATAATTTATGAAGAAAGGCAGGGAAAGACCCAGCAAGGAAAACAAGAGATACCAGGAAGAAATCAGTAGCTTGTCAAGAATGTCACCCAGTATCATCTTTGAGAACTGGCTGAAGGTCTTCAGTTTTCAAATAAATATACTGATACCTTGTCTGCTATCACATATGTAGTGCCAAGTTAGTCACACTCTAGTGCCTAAAGTTGATTGTGGAAAAAAAGGCTCAATGAGGGGTTCTAGAAGCAGACATGGGTAAGAAATCCCCATGATGTGTAAGCAGAAAACCACCCAGCCACTTGGAGATGGTTCCTCCTGGAAAGGCCTTCAGACTGGAGAGCATGTGGGACTTCCTATGGTATTCAGGGAGGAAAAGCATGTTTTGTTTATGTAAAAAATATTGCTGAATGTTCTTTTGATGGGATTCTGAGGATGCATGAATCTTTTTTAGGGGTAGGATTAGAGGTATAAGCAGACTGATGTGTGGGAAAGAAATGGAGTAGAGTATAAAAGGCAAGGGGATAGTAGAAAAAGGAGATAAAAGGCTGTTCAGTGTAAATTTGTTAGATGACTCCAACAAAGACGTCAAGAATGTAAGCACAAGTCATGTTTCTGAACAAATGTCAAGAAAATAGCTATTTAATTCAAATTGCTCTGAATATTAAAAAACTTGCAAATGGATATTAATTCATCCATGAAGAATGTGACAAAGTGTTTAATCAATATAGGAATTCACAGGTTCTCTTTGTTCTTTTCCAATATGAAGGAAAAAAATGCGACTTAAATAAATTGCAGAAACAAAAATATAAACCAGAAAATATGGTACATAAATGACAGTATAGCTTAAGTTTTCAAGTCATAAGAAGTTTACATATTCATTCATTCTCTACCTTTTTTAAAAATTGATGTCAGGGTTTTGAGTCATAGTGTATTTATAAATGGAATGTATAACTTTGTTATATGGCTATTTCTGTATTTAGATAGTGGGGAATTTGTGGGTGAAGCTGGGTCACAAAGAGCAGCAGATTAAGCTGGCAGCACCAGCCCAGCTGGAAGCTGTGTCCTGCTATAGGAGGAAGCAGCTAGACAAGCCAAAGTGGAGATTCTGCATTTCTGACAAATGAAGGGGATTTTTCTGTGAGACCACCACCAAGAAACAATATTTGTGAGAGAGAGGTGTCTGCTACTGCCCCTCCTGCATCTATGCTGAGAGGTGCTGTGTAAAGACTCTGGCACATAAATGTTGCATCATAGTCCAAGTGACAGAGAAGTGACATTCAATTATATGAAATATATTTAAACTTGTTCAGTTTACCTTTTATGTTTGAGGTATGAATTAAAATGTGTAAAGCAAACCTCATTTTCGTCAAATGCAAATTACTTACATGAGCACACTTGATTTAGGTTAAATTATTCAAGGCTTCTGCGTAGAAATGCTTTCATACATTCATATTGCTGCTGTTCACATGACTTTGGATTTTCATGTCTGGATATTTTGGGTGATTCATGCTTCTGAGGATGACATGTAGCAGGAAGCTTGAAAGCTAAATCAAGAAATGAAAATATATAGCTATGGTGTCTGGCACCTGCCTGTGCCTTATCCTCACACTGTTTGTTTGCGCAGCTGATGCCTCTGAAACCTTTTCATTTGTCACATCAGAGTTGTTTACCCTGATGGTAGATAATAATTTGGGACAAATAATAGTATAATTGCATATACTTGAAACTCGAGTCTCTGCTGAATTCTCAGATGTGTTGTGTTGTACTTGGTTTGGTCGCTGGAGATGGAAACGTGACATTGGGAGGAATGAAGGTGCACAGCTGTTGATTTTTCCAATTATGCTAAAATGATGAAGAAAACAAGAATTAATTTATTTGGGGATTCTGTGGAAGAAAGGAATTAATAATTCTTTAGCATGGAGTCACAACTCATGCTTTGAAAGCCTTACAACAAAAAATGTGCCCCTTTAGCTGGTCCAGCCTCTTCAAGAAAATTTTTTGCAAGAGATCCTTGAATATTGTTTACCCAAAATAGCTCACTGAGCTCTTTTTTCTTCTATGTAAAGATGATTTTTTTTCCACAATTTCCTTTGACTGTATGGACATAAAGATGGGGTTTAGTACATTTAAGGGCAGACATGCAAACTAGAGTGAAGTTCTGGAGGCTGAACTGAGAATTAACACTGAATGCTGGGCAGAGTAGGTAGCTGGGGTGGGTGGAAGTCCTTCCTTGCCCATGTTTGTCTTCAGAGATGCTGTTGATATAAACATAATGTAAATACTGCTTTATATTGTCTGAGGTTCCATGACTATCTTCAGCTACAGCCTGAAGTGTATCAGGATCACATTTTAGAGCTAAAAATTAGAGTGAAATAAAAATATTTATTATGTCATTACAGATCACACTGAGGAAATTTTGGAAACTATTTTGAGGTAAAGCTGTTCATGTGAACACTCAAAAATGGTTAATAGAAGAGTTTCCTGTGTCCTTTATGGTCATCAAATGAAGGACAAATCCAAATTGCATTTTATCCCTTAGTTTATTGATTTCTTCCTTCAAATCCTGCTGCCTTTGTAAATTTAGGACTTGCTCTGAGGTCTTCAGTCATATAAATTTCATAAAAATTCTTGTACATTTCTGAATTTCTGCTTTAGTACCAGGTTATGTTTTTCCAAAGAATGACTTCTGAAAAAAATTGCTACATTCTTTTGAGCTGCATCTGTACACATCAATGCTTTGTGAAATGTCATACTAATGTCTTCTTTTTAATCCTATGACTGGTAAGGAAGTCTGACTGATTTCTAAATTGTTGTTTCTTGTTAGAAAAGTAGGTGTAAAACAAGTATAACTAAAACTGTTTGAGTTGGGGTTTTTTGTTTGAGCTTTCTCTTTTTTGGGCTTTTTTTGTTTTTTAGTTTTGTTATTTTTTTGTTTGGTTTGGATTGGGGTTTTTTTGTTTGTGGGGTTTTTGTTTGTTTTTTGTTTGGGTGTTTTTTGGCTTTTTTTTTGGTAGTCTGGATTTTTTTTATAACAAATGTAGGAGTCATAAGTCTAGGATTATTTTTTTTTTTTAACTTCAGAATTGTCATTAAATCCCACTAGAGAATTTTCAGGAGTCTAGAAAAGTGTCATCCGTATGCCTTGAACATCAAACAGCCTTGAACCTAATAAATTTGATGACTTTTTATCTATTCCCATTTTTACTGGGTAGATATGGGGATGAGTTATGGAAAGATTTTCAAGGTAATCTTATTCACGTGCAAATGCCATTCTTCTAATATCTATAACAAATGTTGTATTTGTTGGATATCTCTCTCCATATCTACCTTCAATGAGTAACTTTTCTATTCAGAAAAGAACACTCTCATGCAGAGTGAGCAACAGATAAATATCTAATCATTCAGAAACAAGACAGATACCTTCATGGGACACTCTGTATGTGTCTGCTTGACAGCTGAACAGAAGACTAACTTACCATTTGAGACTGAATGACAGGATCTGTTTTTAGCTGAGAACTGTGTGAGTTCATCAAGCAGAGAGGGAACAAAGGAGAAGCCATTCAGCAGCACCGTGTTTTCAATAATGCTTTCAGTTATAGTACTATAAAAGAAGGCAAATTGCATTTGCAAGAGGGATGATTTGGTGATAAAGACATTCCAGTATTTGCTGACCTTCTGAGTCATCAGGATGTGGGAACACTCAGTTGTTCCTGAACACAGAAGCACAGCTGCTCAAGCAGGCTCTGGTGAACCATCCAGTAGACATAATTTTAAGGACCTCTACTTTCACATAGTGTGCATTTTTTCTAGTCATTCTCATACCAACCTTTTTTTTTTTTTTCTGTTCTTTTTATATAACACTTGGAAAAAATATTTTTTTAAAATGGTTCCCCTCCATCCCCTGTGAGTGAAAAACCACCCAAGAAAACAGATGCTCCATGAACCATATATGCAACCTTGAAGAAGAGGACTTGGGGGTTCTGGTGCAAACCAAGTTGAACATGAACCAGCAATGTGCCCCTGCAACAAAAAAGGCCAATGATGGGCTGTGCTGCATCAGACAAAGGATTTCCAGCACACCACAGGAGGTGGCCCTTCTCTTTTTTCAGCAGTGGGGAGACCACTGTGGTGCAGTGTGCAGTTCTGGACTTGTTGGTGCAAAAGAGACATGGAGAGAGTCCAATGAAGAGGCATGAAGATGATAAAGGAACTGGAGCATCTCTGCTAGGAGCACAGGCTGAGAGAGCTGGGACTCTAGCCTGGAGAAGGTGCAGCAGCATCTCACTGTTGGATATACACATCTGAAGGGAGGGTGCCAACAGGATGGAGCCAGGCTCTGTTCAGTCTGCCTGGTGACAGCACCGGAGGCAATGGGCACAAACTGAAACACAGAATATGCCATTTGAACATCAGGAAACACTTTTCACCATGAGGGCAGCTGAACCCTGGCACAGGCTGCCCAGGAATGTTGTGGAGTTTCCATCTTGGTGATATTCAAAAGTGGTCTGAACACACTCCTGGGCTAGCAGCTCTAAGTGGCTCTATTTGATCATGGGGGTTTGACCAGATGACATCCAGAGTTCCTATCCAATCTCAAACATTTTATGATTCTGCGATTCTATAAATGAAAGAAATGGGAGGAGTAATAAAACTCTATTAACTTGTAATTTTCGAAAGAAGCATTTCTGCTATTCTGGCATATGGTGCTAAGTAAGGGTATAAAAATTACTCTTCTTCAGGATCATTGGTTCCCAAGAAAAAGCAAGTGCCATCATCTCCTGAATTATGAGGAGATAGTATACCTAGAGGCATTTCATGCTATGGTATTATCTCCCTACTGCAGTTTGTTGAAAGCTAAAGGGATTTTCATCTGTAAGGGTACACTTTTGCACAGCTCTTCATACTTCTGTCTCCTCTGGGAATATACATTGATCTGCTGCAGTGAAAACATTTAGTATCATTCTGACTCGTCTCCATTTTAGCCCTTTATGACTCACTGGCCCAAAATTTTTTCACTAACGATCCTTTGAAGCTTTGCTGAAATGAGTAGCTAATTTAGCACTAAATTTGTAACTAGCATTAAAATATCAAGTGTACTATTAAATTCAGACTAGTGGCAATCCATATTTTACTCACCCTATATGCCCTGTGCAGTACAATGCTTTTTTGATTTATTACTATCCTGTTTGCCCACCTTTAACATTTTTACCTGCAATCCATATATAAGTGCTATTCTCTGAAGTTCTGATACCGGATATTTTAATAGAAAGTTGTCTTTAAAATGGAACTTTTCTCATACTAGATAACATATAGGTATACTATTAATACACTTTTAAAATTTTTATATAGTAACTTTCTTGAATCACATACCACTATCATTACTTTTACAATTACTGGAATCCCTAATATACCCATATGTCTGGTTTACAGGCATGTATGGAAAGACACATAGACACATTTTCTCTGTGAGAAAGCTTTACCTTCAAATAAAATGTATCTAGATTTACATTCATATACTGTAGGAGTACAGACAGAGTTGCATTATAGGAATATTTTTGTATTCCTGTCCTGTGAGATTACAGATTTTTTTTCTTCTAATTTATCTGAAAGGAAGCTTTAATGCTAGAGAAAATGTTTCATGGGGAAATTAGTTAATTTTATGTAATTTTTCCTTCCATGTAATTGCCTGTAAAAATTCATAATTGAAGTTATTGTCATAATTTAGTTCAAGTAGTTTGTACTAAGAAAGTGATGTTTTATTAAAATGTGGAAATCAATAGGAGATTGATTCTAGTTTTCATAAAGAAATAAGTTTCGCCTTGACTTTAAAAGAGAGATCATACAAAAAAGTCAATAACGTAAAAATTTACATACTTTTCCTAGTTTACCAAAAAACCCCCAGTTTTAAGGTATTATAAGGAAGAGAAAATTAAATTCCCTTTGTAAAGGCTCATTTTTATTTAATTTTTATTGTTCAGAACATCAATAAAAGGCTTTTCACATCAGTCAGTACTCCCTCTAACACAAGGAAAGCATTATTCTAATGCAGTTAGACTTTGCATTTTGACATTCTCTTTTGACAGGTTTGGAGTGAGGGGGAAACTCAGGATGGCAGTGCATACCACGTGTGTCAGAAAAAGATAAAATGTGAAGGTTTGGCTTCCAAGGATGGAAGCAGGCATTAAAACTAAACAATATTTTCTAGTGTGTCTAATTCAAACCTATTAAAACAAGTGCCTTGCAGAGTATTGATATTCAAATAATCCTGGAGGCTTGTGTGCGGTGGGTTATTTCATAGTATCATGCACATAATTAGGTGACCCTTGAGGGAAGAAATCAGGGCTTATGTAATTCAATTGAGGTCAAAAGCAGTTTCCAAACTGGGTTGGCCCCCAAGGGTATGGAAGCAGGAGATAATTTCTAAGGCACAGAGGAAAATTCCAGTCGGCTTCTGTCCATCTCCCTCCACTTTTCTTCTCTTTTCCCCATGCCTGAAGCACTGCCCCAGCACTTGCAGCTCTGTTGGCTCTGGAGGCTTTGTGGAAAAGGCAATCTGTGATTTCAGATATCAGAGCCAGAGAATGTGGGAGTCAGCCATTCCAGAGTTTGGGGGAAAAAAACCCCAAATAACAAACAAACAAACCTCAAATCAAATAAAAGGGCATCCTGCACATAAAGTTTGTGAGCTGCTGTCCTGGACAAATGGTCCAGAAGCCACAAACTGCTGGGGGCAGATCCTGTCACCAAGAGACCTCAGTGCCCCAGAGCAATCCTGGCCATCCCCTGGTACCTTGGCTTCCTCCCTCACTGTGTGCCCAAAGCCTCAGGCGTGTCCTCAAACAACCCTGCTGCTATGTAAAAGCTTTAAAAAATTTTTGTGTGAAAGTTTTAAAGCTCACAAAGAGCCTTTGGAGCTACGGGCCAAGAGCACGAGGAGATTATCAATAACGTGGTTTTGTTTCTGTCTTGAATGAATGCTTT
This sequence comes from Lichenostomus cassidix, assembly GCF_008360975.1. Taxonomy (NCBI): domain Eukaryota; kingdom Metazoa; phylum Chordata; class Aves; order Passeriformes; family Meliphagidae; genus Lichenostomus; species Lichenostomus cassidix. The sequence goes on along the minus strand of NC_139479.1, from coordinate 10,961,959 downwards.
TCTCTCCAGCTTTTAGGCATCCAAATAACTCTAACAGAAGTTACTTGGACTGAAAAAGGACAAAATTGTGTCTCCAAAATCATGAAAAACTAATTAATGAAGTCAACAAAACTTTTCCCCAGAAATGTGTTGGACCATTTATAGAAAGTGGATATGGACATCAGTGGCTAAGTTCGCTTATTAAAATTTAAATAAAACTGCAAAGAAAAGAGTTTTCTCATCCTTTCTTTTTAAATGCCCAGTTCAGAAGGAGCTGGAAATAAAGTTACTTTTCCGACTCAGTTTCTATGATGAGGAGAAACATAAGAGAGATTTTTTTGGCTTCCTGTTTGCTTTCCAGTTTGTTTACCCCGGTAAATAGTATAATGGCAAAGCACTGGAGTGGACAAGTAACGGGAAGAGTCCCACTTTCCCCTCTGTCATGAATAGGGGTGATGAGGGATGCTGCCTGGATGGTATTGAGCTGTATAAATCCACCACTGTGCTATCTCTGGTGAGACTAAAGAGGAGATTGACAATTACCAGAGGTTTTTTTTTTTTTGAGGGAAACAGCAGAGTTTTGCAAGCATAAACCCATCTGGCCCATTTTAGAGATGTATTTATAAAGAAACCGTGCTTTAAGTGCTTAATTCTCTAAGCAATTACTTTAAATGTAGATGTGAATATTGCAAAAGCTAAAATTTAGAGAAGCTATTCTTCTGTGCGTGTTCTCTTGTCTGTTTTACCCCTTGTGTCTCCTCTTCTTCCTTCTCCTTTTCTCTCTAACAAGTTACCTATTAATTTAACTTCATTTTAAGATAAATTTGATTTAAATTGATATGTTGTCTTAAATAAAAATCATCAAACAGTTTTTTGCTTCCTTTTTTCTGTATTTTGTTCTTTTAGGTCTCATTATTTTAGCAGTAGAAAATATACTGAAGAAAATGAAAAGCTTCACTTATATGTACAAAAAGGTTCTAGGTAATTTTATACTTGCAACCATTTGTGACTGGTCAGTTTAGGGAATAAATAATTCAATAATTTTTCACGTCTTCTAATCACCATGTCCAGGAGAAAACAGAGCTAACAAACAACAGAAACCCCACAAAAGTATCATGTGAAAACTGAATTAAAGCACAGTTTAGCTAATACCAGTTACTAAAATTCCTTAAACTCCTATCATAGGGATTTTTGTTTGTTTTATTTGTTTCTTATGGCATCCTTCTAGTAAGAAAAATATGGAAAATTTTCTTTTTACCCTCCCTAGTCTGTTCATGCTCCAGAGGGCTCTGCTGCCTCATACTTTTTCTGCTACCTGAGAGGTTTGATATCTACTGTATCCTTCATGCTCTAGCTGTAATCAGCAAACTCAGCCCCTCCTTCTTCTTCATTCCTACCCAGGGACTATTTAATTTTCTTTCACTCTTTCTGTACTGTGAGCCCATTATCTTGGTTTTCTCATACTCTTTGTGTTGCTCTGCTTTCTGTGCCAGCCTTTTTGAGTTTTATTTCATCCTAACAGCCTTGGTTTCTGACACAGAGTATGAGATGAGTCAGATTGACAGTGCAGTTAGTATCTAGCATTGAAATAAGAAAGTCTGAGGCACCAGTGGGCATCTGGAACTGTAGGGTTTTTTGATGATACTTTGGACTTTTGAAAGAAATTTTTGTAAAGGAACTCAGCTGACAAAAATCCACCCCAAATTTTTCAACACCTTGTATCTGACAGTTTAGGAAGATCCACTTCAAACAATGAATTTAAACATTCTGAAATATTTCCAAAATGCTTCTCTTATGGAGCAGGAAGCCTTAGCTACATCTGCTAAAGGATCTGCTGTTGCGATGGAAACTTGGATGTGCCTCAGACGGGATTCTATCTCTGGCAATTGGCATTGTCACTGTTGCAGAACAGAGTTCTTTAGTACATCAAAACATTAAATCATAATTTTTGCACAGTTCACTCAGAATATTGAAGGATGCCGATGCAAAAATTTACTTACCTTGCTTCTTCTTCAGAGAATGGGAAGAAAGTGAAATGTTCTCTTTTTTTTTTTTTTTTCTGCCATGTCCTTCTGGAAGTATTTCAATAAGGACTCAAAAACATGAAAAAACTTGATGCTCAAACACACAGGAAGGAATTAAAGAGAGTATTTAAATGTGAAAATTGCATAGCCAAATAGCTGCCTATATACTACTCCCCGTCATCCAATAACAGGATACTCTCATCTAGTTAGTTCACTCTTGAACCTCAGAATTTGATGGTTTGTTCAGAACCTGTTTCTAAGGGATAAGTCTCTCAAGAACAAAGAAAAAGCATTTTACCAATTTGGAAAAACAGAATCAAGTGACATTTTATGATATTTTCAAGACACATGATAAACAAACAAACACATAAATAAAATATTCCAAGTAAGACCTTAATGGAGAATGAACATAAGATACACTAATGAAAAAGTATTCTTTAAAGAGAGAGTGATTTTCAATTGAATGTATGGGTAAGAATGGGTATTGGCTCTTTACCAGCTTAAAAGCAGCAAGAGTCTTCCATATTCAATGGATCCATTCTTTATTTGCATAAAGCTTAAACAACTTTATTTGCTTTATGCAGCCAGATTCTTGAACAAAATAAGAAGTTGGACTTACTACTTCATTATGAGGAAATAATTTTGTGTTTGTTTTCCTTACAAGTTCATGAATTAGATCGATATCTAAGGGTCATTCTGTACAGAATTTATGTTTCTAAGACTATTCTCTAATTTTAGTTACTTACAGGGTTATGTTTTCTATAGAAAATTGGGTTCTAGAGTTCTTTGAATTAAGTTTTTTTATTCTTTATCCTTAAGCATTTCTTTCCCCTCACAGTGAACAGAAAAATGAAACAGATATTAAGAAATTGATCTTTGAGATTCTGCCATGTCTGATACACACAAGTCCATTATAAATAAGCAATCAGCTCATAGAGGCTGAGAATGGAGATAAGGAGATGAATGCTTCCTCAGTGCTCTCTGCAGGATCCTCTGTTAGCAGGTCAGGGGTAAAATGCATTTACAAAACAGTAGGAGAGAAATCTTTCAGCATCACAGTGTGCTCCTGGGGAGTGCTCAACTTTATACACTCATTTGCTCCCCACCTGGAAACTCAAATGAAAGAAAAAAATAATTTCAAGCCATTTTGTCTTTTAACCTGATTGAACCACATAGTGAAATGAGAGAAGGCAGACAAAGTTCCCTGGTCTCTGGCTGCCTCATTTATGAGCATCCAGAAGCAGATGTAGTAACAAGTTTCAGGAAAGAGCACAAGCTCGAGAAGTCTGTAGGTAATGCAGAACATTTTGTCCCCAGAGTATGGGCACTGAAGGCCAAGGTCAAAAGCTGGCAGTGCCTTAGATTGAAACATCCTTCATCCTATAATTAATCACAAGATTCTTTTTAATTAAAGGCTGCAAAACATTGCAAACTCCACCTTAAGGCATGCTCAGAGCTGATGAATGTGTGGCTCTTGGTGAGCTGCTCAGGTTCCAAGTTGCCATTTTCCTGTGGTCCTACAAACTGATCTCCACCCCAAGAGCTCACAGTGGTGTCTGTGAGCAGCTTGCTTGTCTGGTGTCACTGGTGAATACATGGACCTTCTGTCGTTTACCTATTTTTGGGAAAATTGTTCTCAAATACACAGTAATGGCACTAATGTTAGAAGGATTTTAATGAAAGGGAGAGATAAACCCTTAGTTACAGAGTAAGGCCAACCAACTGTAATCAGTGGTGAGTGAGAAGTAAAACTGTGGTGAGCAGCTATAAAATAGACACAAAATACATGTTTAATATATAATGTCTAAGGTCAATAATGCCTCATTTTCTAAATTTTGCATCAAATTTTAAAAAAAAAAGTCATGTATATCAGCATTTACTGTTTTTTTTCCTTTTAGACTTTTCTTTCTATTTTTATTGCATTACAGAAACTCAACATACTGTATGAAAGTATCCATTTCGCTGACGGTGGGTGAAAATGACACTGGACTCTGCTACAATTCAAAGATGAAATATTTTGAAAAAGCTGAACTTAGCAAAAGCAAGGAAATCTCATGTCCTGAAATTGAGGATTTTTTATTTCCATTTAGGGAGCCCGAAATTCTGTGGTATAAGGTAAGGAATGCAAGAGTTTTATGCCTTCAAAAATATATTATGTTCTTATGATTTTCTTGATCTGTATGTGTTATGGAGCTTGGATTGTTTTAAATTTTGTCAAGAAAAGACAGCAGAAGCAGTGATAAGAAAGAATAAACTAATTGAAAGAGAAATTAAAATGCTTTTTGTGGTAAACTATACATGCTTTGCCTGAACAAACATCTTAATTTTGCAGTGTAAAATTCAGCAAAGACTACCAAAACTTTGGTTTCAACGTATGTACTTAACATTATATTTGAAAATATAATTTCATTGCTTTTATCAATAACTTTATTTCAATATTGTGTATTGATTTCTAGATCATTACTTAATGGCCAAGTTCTTGCAAATAATGCTGCTTGTGGGCAGTGGAGTAGAATAATTATGGTATGCAAGAGTACACCAACTAAAAAGTAAAATTTTGTGATCTGGAGAGATAATGACCAAATTAACTGATAGCACATCTAAGATAGGAGAAATGTAGCCAATTATTTGCTTATCCTCATCTTGGATTTTGTTTCTGTAATAAAATATTTTTGTAGATTAAAAGCACACTTTTTCTAGGTTCAGAGAGTTTGATTCTAAGATGTTTTTAGAAAGAGATATATAGCATCCTTATTTTTCCACATTCTCATCTTCTGTTTCTCTACATTTTTCATTATATTTTTATAAACTGAATTAAAAAGAAAAAAAATAATTATCCCTTGCAGCCTGAGCTGCTGGTAATATAAAAGTGATAGATTGCAGACATAAGTGTAATTGTAAATAAGCAAATTAAATAGGAGCCACTCAACAAATTAATGTAAAAAAACAAAAAAAACAAAAAACAAAAACAACAAAGGAACCAACTCCCTTTTGTTGCCAGAGGCATAAATATCAAATCAGCTGATAAAATTCTTTTTAATCAACACCTAAGAGACTGGATTTTTAGATATTTAGTCTATTTAAATTTATAACTAGCCCAGACTCTTGCCTAGCCACCTTGGCTTTGAGCAGCATTGTCCACACTGGTCCATTTGAAGTGTAAGAATGCAATCACTGAAGTTTGATATTCTCTTTAAACAGGAGTGCAAGGCAAAGACATGGAGATCAAGTATTGTGTTTAAAAAGGACACTCTTGTCATTCGAGAAGTTAGAGAGGATGACATTGGGAATTACACTTGTGAGCTAAAGTATGGATTCTTTGTTGTCAGAAGAACTACGGAATTAACAGTTACAGGTAATCACAGGCTCTACCTCTTATATTAAAAAAAAAAACCACCCAAAAAACACTGAGTATTGTGATTCAAGTTGAGTGGTTTTGAGTCATTATACTATTTCCACACAACTTTGCTTTGTGCCTAGATATGAATGTTTGATACATTAAAACTGTCCTGAATATTTCACAGCAGTATCTGTAATACCTTAACGAGTCTGAGTTCTGCTCTGTTCTGAAAGTTTGTGGGAACCTCTTTTTTTATTTATTTTGTTTTTCTGAGTGGAAATTGGAGTCATGGAACAGGTAAATTCAGAAAGCATCACCTCTAACAGGAAAAAAAAATCATGAAGTCTATTGCACTCTGTCGTGTGATTAAATTACATTGTACATAAAAATAGCTGTAGCCATATCTTCGTAGTTCAAGCTCTAATTGCCTTTGGATGTGAGAAGAGCTGCAGCCACAAGCCAAGAGCAGTAGCTCTGTCCCAGTGAGGCCATTGCAAGTGTGCTTGAGCAGCACAGGATGAGGGACAGGAGCATTTTTCCAGTTACTCTCTCTCCACTTCTGTAGTTTATAGTTCAAGAACTCCCTGATCTCAATCATCACTGTGGTTACCAATTAATCTGTTTTACATTAGTCTGATTATTTTTTCAATCCATTTAGTCTTGGCTTCGAAAATATTTTGAAGCATCGAGTTCCACATAGTAATTATGTAACATGGATAAACTCTATAATTCAGCAAACAGCAATTACATAAGATATATTTAATATAACCTGTCTTTAAAACCACCATATAAATATTTAAAATCCATAACTGATGAAAACAAAATATATAGTGTAATAGTAACACAGCAGCAGAAAAGTGTGAAGAATGGTCCACTGAATTTTCATTTCCTCACCAGACTCTAAAGTCCATTTTAAAATTATGTAAAATGTATAGCTGAACATATGCAAGGTACAAAATGAGCTTTTACAATGATGGGATTACAATGGAAGTCAGGACTACATCATGATTTATGTAATGCTGTGTAGTTTCGTGATATATTTCATAAAAGGAGGCAGAATTAGGATTTTCCTGAAAAATTAGAGGTGAGCTAGATCCATATCGTTGACAAAGAGGCTGGCATGTATAAGTTTTGCACCTTCAAAAAAGCTAGTAAACCGAGAAACAAATCTTCAAGAATAATGATGTGGGTTTTCTTGATCCTGTGGGTTTCCTTGATCTTGATATTAGATTATATATTTATCTAATATATGAATCTGAGGCACACCAGCAACTAGTAACACACTTATGTTAAGAATTAGGTTGAATTGCAAGTTTCCTTTAATGGTGAAAAGTTTGTATTCTGTTTCAATGTGCCCCATTTTCCCTCCACATTAACAGAAATTACAGTCAATTAATGAATGCAATTTTCCCCTGTTGGATAAGTCTGGAAACCATATTGTTTTTGTTGTTTTGGGAGATTTCATGTAATCAATCATATTTATTTAAACTGAATAACCAAGACCTCTTTGTTGTTGTATAGCATTGATTTATTTGGTCAGTACAGACAGGCAATTACTGTCAAGTGATTAACCTCACAATAAACATCCATAAACTCTGTTTGATTGACTCTGATACAAAGAAAACAGAGACAGGATTCTTCAAGCATGTGATTTGTACCAGAAGGAGGTTGTCAATTATCTTTTGCAATATTTGATACCTGGGTTTGAAGAGCATTCTCTGCATATTTAAGTGATCACTTCTGCCCCTGTGGTTGGTGCTCCACTGTGCAGCAGTTTTTCAACAGGCTCAGACTGACAGAAAAGAGAAAGGAAAAAAGCACTGGAACAAGATACATGTTACTATTTGTAGGAATAGTTTAAAAGATGTAATTCATCACTTGTAGTGTAGGTAGGAGTTCAGTATTTAATGTTTAACTAGACAGAGACAGAAAGAGACTTGGCTGATTTTGATGTGCTAAAAATGAATGAATGCATAGGGAGGGAACTATTCAATTTCCACCACTGCAAACCCCAGAAGATTTAAGGACAACCTCCAAATTAGTAAACTCCTTTGGTAGTACTGAGGATCTTCATATTATCTTTACAATATTATGTGAAAAAACAGAACAAGCAGATATATTTACTCATAGTACTACTAATTTTTGTTACACCTGTTCCTCACCACTTCTCTCTGGGCAACTGTGGATGGTCACCCACCGAAGGATTCCCTTATTTTTCCCACACAATGCACTTTTCCAGAATTGCTGTCTTCTATAGGGAAACCTGCTGCTCCTACAGACTATTAACTATGGACGTAATTATATACACATGTTCATTTTAATATTGGTGCTGTATATTCTTGTTATGATAACCCCAGTGCTTTACAACTTAAAATACCTGTGTGCCTCATGGTGAAATATGGAATGTCTCATATTCTGATTTATAATTAATGTTGAAAAATAAGAAGGGAATTCACACATTTTGGAAAAGACCAAACTCACTTAATAGGCGGTATCCATCTCACCTAAGTCTGGCTATTGAAAATCCCTAAGCAATGGAAAAAGAAAATTTTCCTTCCTTTCAAAAAATGAGAAAAATATTGCCCTTTCTTAGCTTAAATTATGACCACCCACTTCCACCTTGGGTACACCTTTACAGTAACAATTATTTTATGGCTCACATTTGTTGTTGTTGGGTTTTTTGTTTTGTTTTGGGTTTGGCTGGTTTTTTTTGTTTTCTTTGATCTTAATGGAAATTTTAAAAATCTTTGGAAGATCTGTATCTCACACTGAAAACATTATTTTCTAAGTGGGTTGAATCAATTTCCTTTTTGTTCTGAGATCTGACTTAGAAATTATCTGCTTTGAAAAAAAAAACCCTAGACACTGGTTATTCTATCTTATAACTAATGACAATATTCACATATAAAGCATAAGTGGTGGGGTTTTTTGGTTTGTGGTTATGCAATTGCATGTTCTAAAAATTCATGCAATGTACAAAGTAATTTGTAGACTTTTAGCAGTTTTCTTTTTATATGTGGAATTTTAATTAAGGCATACCTGCTCTCTGTGACATAATTAAGAGTATGTTTAGTATCAGGAAAGAATCCTATTAGAAAAGTATAGAGTTAATTTAGTCATAGTGCCCAACATAGGTCAAAAATATCTCCCTTCAGTGATTTGTTTTATTTAAATATTAATTTTAATAATATTATTTTTAAAATTGTAGTACTAAAGCATTTGCAAACTCTTTCCACTTTTGAAGGATTTCCATCAGGTCAGATGAAGTCCAGCCTGTGTCTGAGAAAGAATATTTTTGTCCCCACTGCAATAACAATTAGTTCTCCATCATGAACATCATAAAGAAAACAGACCCCGTCAGCCTTGCAGCTGGAACATTACTTATTCACTTCCTCCATGCCTTTTTTAGTTTTAAATATTAAAATACCTTTTCAATTCTGCTAAAAAGTAAGAAGACCTTATACCTCATATGATCTTACCAAGGACTTCTTGCAAGAACTCAGTAGTTCTTATTCCTGAAGCCTTTCCTCCTCAGAGATACCCTTTCTTTTCTTTATTCAATGATTAGACCCCTAAGCATTGCCTTGAAAACAACTCCTGCTGGAATGAGCACAATTTTAGATTTACAGATTTGAGCATGATGACAAAGAAGCTATAGGAAGAATAAATTCACAGAATTACTTTTATTATTTAAATTCAGCCTTCTTGGTTAAACAAATTTGTGCAATAATTTTGAAAGTAACAGTTTAATCTTTTACATCTTCAACCCATGACTTTTTCGTCTTTAGATATTTCAGAAAAAAAGAAATGCAATTTCTTTCTCAGTTATGCAGTAGTCAAATCTTAGCGTTGCTGAAGTTTGGAATGTCAAATAAGTGTTGTCTCTTTTGCTGAAGGTCTCTTCCAACCTGGTAATTCTGTGATTCTGTGATTCTGTGATTTGTTAGCATAGTAGAAAATCCTAAATGACTACATGTATGCATGTATTTGTAGAGCTGAAAAGATCGCTGTAAAAGTAAACAGTATGAAGAAACAATTATTATTAAATTATATACCTAAACTCACAGCTCATGACGTGTGGATCTTCTATACATGTCTAGCCACCATATACTGTGAGTAAAACAAACAAACAAGCAAAAAAACAAACAAAAACAAATTATAAAAAACAAAAAAACAAAAAAAAAAAAGAACTGAAAGGGACACACACACTTTGAAGGTTATAGCTGGTGGACTGTATTCTAATCATGCAACAAAATGTTCACCATTCTTTTTCCTCAAAAATACTGGCTTCAAATTTTTCCAGGTGTGCTGCTCTTTCTCATTCAGTACATCAGAATGCAGAAAGGTGCTGCCATAAGTATGTACCTCTATTTTCCACAGGTGCTGAGAAAAGTATTAAAGAACAAAGAGGGTTGTTTTCTAAGCATTTAAAGCTTGAGCACAAGTACTGTTTGGTTTCTGAAGTTAATGACAGGGATGAACCATATTGAATGTATGCAGCACCTCCTTGATTCAGCTGATCCTTATAATTATCAGAGCTGATGTTCATTCCTTTTGTTCATCATTAATTTAATTCAATTCCAGTACATACTCAGAAAGAAGTTCTATTTACCATTATTCTGTGCAAAGACTAATAAATATAAAGCAAACAATGGACTCATTATGAAAGCAGCGTGTTCAAAATACTAACCCAGCATTTTAAAATGCATAAAATCCTGTAGGTTTAACAAATTTATGGCTGAAGAGTGGAATTAATGTTTTTTTATAATTAGAAATGAGTGATCTTCTTTTATAGTGCAATCATTTTAGTACACCTGAAAACAAGGGTCTAAATTAATTTCCTGTGTGCATTTGAGTAACAATAATCAAAACATTATTTAGATATTTGATTAAAACATTCTTTATAAATGTTCACTTAACATATTTATTGTAAATGGATTTAGAGGGTTGTTCAAAACCAGCCTTACATGAAGACAGCAATGAACAAACCTTTATGTATTTTACTTCAAAGGAAGTGTAGATGATGTAATGTACTCTCTATTATAAATTGAAGTTATGAATTATGATGACCAACTTCAGCAATTTCGCCAAAGAACAGATGCAAAAGTTAAAGGGAGACAAAATTCCAGCTCCATTTTCAACCTTGCTGCTGGTGACATTCTGACATGTCTTCCTTTGTGATATGCTGGATTGGGGTGCTCACAACGACCAATTTTAATTGTTAGAGGTTATTCCCATCATAGTCAGGGTAGTGAAAAGATCCTCTAGACAGTAATCCAAAGAAGTAGGCAAAGCTTGGTGGTCAAAACTTATGTAATTAAACAGACTCTATGGGCCTCAGAAGGAGAATTTTCTGTCCCTAAAATTAGACCTTGAATAACTTGTTCTCTTTGGGCAATATGTTTACATGCTTGTCACTCTGGACAATATCCTGCTTCATGCATACTGCTTCTTTCTGTTATTTACTAAATATCCTCCAGGATGTGGCCACTAATAGTTTATGATGCCATAATGACTTCTGCTGGAGTCCTGTACACCATGTGGTGAATAGGGTACCAGTAAATGTTAGGGAGCTTTTTCTAATAATTGGTAATAAATATAAGAAATCTTAATCCATAATCAAAATGAAGAATTCCACTTAAATTAGATGTTATGCAAGAGGTGCAGTGCATTACTATGCATGTTGTTGTTAAATATATGACAATTTTGCTTATTTCTAACCATAGTGTTATTATTATAAACCTGATGTCTTTTTAAACTTATACTATTTTTTTTCCTGAGGATGTTGAGTTTTTTCTCGGTTGGGACTTTGTGTGTAATGTTCAAGACTAAGGCAAAATAATAACTCCAAACAAATTTGTTATTTTATGTCAGGTGAGGGAAAAATGATAGGGAAATGACATTTCCAAAGTTATGGGAGGTTTTTTTGTGTAAGTCAATTTCCCTTTCTTCATGAGTCATATGAGAATATTGAAATAAAAACAATGTGAGTGGATGTTGTTGCCATGATGCTGCTTCCCATTGTTTCAGTTCAGTGGGGTGAAGTTGTTAAGATGAACTCCATTCTACAGAGAGAAAGAAGTTGCAGACAAAAATGTTTATCACAAAAATGTGCTAGTAACTGCTAAAGACATAAAAGACATATAAACCCGTAGCTCAACAATATCTTACAAAAATTAAATAAATCTGTTTTTAAGGCACCCAAGATGCTTGTTAAAGAACCTTTTAAAAAGTAGATAAATTACATTGAATGTTAATGTTTCACGTTATTGCAGTGGAATCTGAAGACTTCATTTCACTTTTACGTTCCTCTGGAGTATGTTAAATCCACCAATAGTGTCCTAACCAAGCATTTGTCATTTCCAAAGCGTTTCTTATAAAGCTTTAAATAATTTATATGTACAGTGGTTCTTCCAGGATGGTACTTCAATAAACCAGAGTATAAAATTTACCAGTACAATACCATCTGGACCTTGTGTTGCCCCTATCCTAAAACCAATCTGTAAACATTCTTATGAACAGTCTATACATAATTAGACTAACAATATTTAGCTTTAAAATGGAGAGCATGTTCCCAATGCTTTCCATGTCTTTCAATAACCTTAGGCAATTTCTCAACTCACAGCTACTAAGTAACATGATATTGATAATACATATGTTCAGGGAGAAATTCAAGACAATACATGTATCTGAAATCATTACAAATGTTGTTAGAAGCAGAAAAATTTTGTTTAAGGAAGAAAAGGAAAGACACCTCATTTTATCTGCAGCAGTATCATATGGGTACAGTGCTAACAGAATAACAGCCCCAAAATAATTTAGAAGGTATCTAATATGTATTACACTATATTAAAAGAGTAACTTCACTTAAAGAGTATTGACATCATCAGAAATATTGTCATCTCCCCATTACCACCCATCAAGAAAAAAAAAAAAAAGGCTTTGTTTCATGCTGTTGTCTCATAGTGTTAATCACTAAAAGATCATAGTATGTAAATAATAGAAAAACAGTGCATATCAAATTTAAGAGACAAGTTTTACTTGAAATTCTATTACAAGTGTGACTCAACATTGAAGTCTAAGTTTCTCTGAGATCAATGTCCATTCGTCCATTGACTTAAAGAGTCAATATTTCATCTTTTGACTTTCTGGTTATGGAAGTTCAGAACTGATGTTAATTTTAAAAATTGAAATAATTTTTTAAAAAATCCAGCTCTGCAAATTACCTTGATGTTTTGTTGGTTATTCTCTTATGCAATTTCTTTCAATTGATGAGCAAAATAATTATCAAAAGGTAATTTTAATATACTTTCTTCATGCTTTAGTAACTGGCAAAATGCATGATAACTGCATAGTGACTCTCCAAAACAGGATAAAAAGTAGACAAAATCTCTTTTTTGTACCATAGTGAAAAGGGAAAACCTGCCCATCTATTTCTACATGACCCTAAAGTACAGATTTTAATCTTGAATCTGTCTGAAACTATAGTTTTTCCCAGTTTACTCACTTTTGTAAGCAGTTTGTTTCAGTTCTTACTGGAATAAATTCAAGTAAAACATCTACTGACTCGTTGGAAAAACTACAGGGCTAAAATTAGGCAGTCAAGAGAACTAACTGTATTCCAGGGTGCTTCATCAGAAAAAGTTAAAAATTAAAAATATGTGAAAGGGAATAAAAATTACTAAATCAAAATTGTATAATTAACTTCTGATGCTTTACTTACCTATGTGAGATTAATACAGGAACACAATTTTACCAACTTGTTTTTTTTTCCTGTGTGAACACACAATAATTGTTTGAATACAAAAAAGAAATTGGAACCAGCAATGAGATTTTTCTGTTTCTTTAATGCAGTTTCTCCTTTTGCTTTGGAGTATTGTATTCACCTCAAGAATTGGATTAATTAAAAAATATTACATATAACTTCATAGTAACATGATTGAGGAGTGATATCAATTGGTGAATTTCCTCCACATTCTTTAAACAAAGTGAAGAGGGAAGAACTAGAGTAGAAAGATGTCTGTGAATTTTCCCTTTCTAAATCATTCTGTTTCACCTCACTGCATCTTCCCATGTTGAACAAGAGGATTATATTTCTCCAGACACACAATATGATAAGAAACATTCCTAGTCCTTAATAAACCCTTTATGGAGTCATTAGTCCCACAGCATAATTTTACTCAAAGTGTGGAAGTTTTATATTTATGGTGAGTGCATGATCTGTTGTGTACTTTTTTTCCTAGAGGTAAGACTCCTCTTACCTAAGTTTAATATTTACACCCACTGGCTGCTCTACCTGGGAATTCCATGGCATGACTGGTATCCTCTTTGTGCCAATGCTTTGAACATCAGATGAGCTGAGTTTTATAGAATTCCACTTCCATCTCCTGACTATCCAAGGAGTTTTAGCTGACAAACTCAAATGCAGATTTATAATATAGGTATATAAACTACACAAATCCTACATTAATGGTTTTTATGGTTATAGCCTTTGGAAATGGTAAGCTGGCTCTAAATAATATTTCTTGATGTAAAATAAGTCCAGAAATTCATGTCAGCTTTACAAAGCAGAAAAGTACAAATCTGTAGTAGAAATAATATTTGTTTTTTAAACTGAGATGTACAGCTGGAGGGAAAAAAAAAAACAAAACAAAAAACTAAGCATTTGGGTGTACAAGGCCGTCTTTAGATCTCAGGGGCTTAATATACCAGTTGGTCTAATAAAATACATTGCTTCTACATTGTTACATCTAAAGCAACATTACTGTTATTATTTTTCATGGTATTTAAGTTTTCTTAGGATGGAATCACAGCATGCCTTTCTTTAAGCTAGCTGCAGTGTGCAAAATAAGTACAGGGCTTTTTATTAAAATATTGCTGTTTTGATTAATTTTGACAGTTAGAATAAACTGTGCTTCACATGTAACACAGAGTGTTCCCTTTTTCATTCTGTGCTTTCTTTGAAAGTGATGATTGTGGCTACAGGACAACTGGAAGCTTTCCTTTTATACTTCACTATTCTCAGAAATATTCTCTGAAGAAAAATGAGTCCTCTTTGGAAACAAAAGTTTTGGTTTGAGAGCTGCAGTAAACAGAGTAAATGTTTTATTAGAAAGTAGGTGGGTTATGATGCTTCAGTGTAGGGATGGTAAATTTATTCTAAGTTCCTACTTCTGTTCAGTACTTACATACACCATCTAACAGGGCATTTTTAACGTTGTTATCAATAGTCTTTAATACCCAGGTGGGTAAAGAAGCTGAGGAGAGACACGATTTTTGTTTTCTTGTCATATAGCTCTGCCAGGAAACCTTGTGTCTTCCATGCACATCTGAGAGAGAAGTGCAACTTGTCATGAACATCTGGTTCCTTCCCAGCTTTGAGCCTGGTGCTAGAGCCCAAGCACCTCCTGCCCTATGGCGTCCCTTGCTGGACCTGCCCTAACATACCAGCCCTCTGAACCTTTGCAATTTTACTGAAAGGCTTCCATCTTTCTGTTTTGGAGTCAGTAATTGCCTCTCAGTTTGTTATTTCAGCAGCCCAAACCGCCCTCTCTCAACACCTCTTTGCCCAGCCTGCCCTGTGAAAGCACAAATCAGCAACAAATCTTGGTGTCACACATTCCACAGATTGGAATTCTGTTAAACTCCAAAAATAACCCCTTGAGATGGAGGCAGCAGGGACCAGTGCTCCTGAGAGGCCAAAGTGAGCACCTTCCCACCTGGCCAGAGCCTCCAGCTCAGCAACAGCCCCTCCATGCAGTGGCAGAGCATTGCTGAAGTCCCATTTTGAGTATTCAGGTGTTTTGTTCCTTCAAAACAATTCCATTAGTTTTCTGGGATTTTTGAGCTAGCATTTGGAATTCAAAGTCACTCATGAATAACTAGGCAAAGGGCAGAAATGCATTGTGATAAGCTAATTTAAATAGAAATAGGCTCATTCCTTTGTGTGGGTTGCATATGCTTTTTTATTTTTTAATTTAATATCTAGATTTTTATGAGCAAATTCAGTTTGCTGAGGAACTACTCTGACACCACCAGGAGAAAAAAATTAAGGTTAGGTGAACTGCTTGTCATTTTCATACTGCTGGCACTACCTAGACTTTTTGCTTACATTTGAGCAGTGACTGTTTATTAGGAAGAATAGGAGGGCAGGAACAGAGATTTAGGAAGAAAAGACACTGGCCAAATGTGGATAATGTGACATTTACTGGAAATTATGTGATCACAACAGGAAAAGCATCTATTTTTCCCTACTCTCATGCACAAATAAAAAGCTGTACACTTAATAGGAAACAGTCCTATGCAGCTCTTTCTGTAACTAAAAGAGGCTCAAAAGACTGAAGAAAGATACTTGAAAGATCTAGTCTGGCTTTTGAAAAGTCAAGGACATTTCAAAATACTTT
This sequence comes from Lichenostomus cassidix, assembly GCF_008360975.1. Lineage (NCBI taxonomy): Eukaryota > Metazoa > Chordata > Aves > Passeriformes > Meliphagidae > Lichenostomus > Lichenostomus cassidix. Next base: position 10,946,213 of record NC_139479.1, on the reverse strand, counting down.
TGCATGTGTTGTGCAATATCTTGTTCTGATATATTATAAATGGTAGTTGGCAGATTACACCTCCTATTTTCAAAAGATAATGTCTGTACTGTTCTGCTCTAAGTGTCTTCTTGTCTATGTGGTTCAAAAACATCTTTGTGATCTGTCATAGTAGTTTTGATCTGCACATGAAGCTGGGAGAACAATGATTCATAAACTCCCCTCAGAAAATATACAGGTAGAAGTGCCTGCTAGGGGTTGGACAGAAAGAATAAAGCACTGAAGATGTCTTGCTTTAGACTACAGTATATATGAATTGGAATAAAATATTATAAATAAGTTCAGGGTCCTGTTATTACTTAATAGTTCTATAAGTCACATGAAAATCATCAGTGGTTTTTTATGATCTGTTTTTTTGAAAACAGCAGTTCTTAAAAATGCTCCTTAACTAAAAAATAACAAACAATATAACCCAAACAATATAAATGATGGGGGTCTGACTCTTACAGGCCAAATTAAAAGACTTTCATGACTTGTAAGTTTTCTTTCCATTTTTGAATGTATGGCAAAGTCACACTAAGAAAACACAACAGCTGTTCTGGTTCCCTTATTAAACTGAGTGCTTCAGAGTATCAAAGGGCAGAAAACTTGCATTAACTTGATTAAAAATACTATACAGAGTCAACAGAAAAATGACAAATTTACTTTTGATATTTTAAAAGGATTTTGTGGGCAGAAAGAAGAGTTTTTTAATAAGTGTTGCAACATGAATAACTACATGTGTGGAAGGTCCTTATATCTCCTGCTCATGTACACCATGGAAAAGTAAATAGAATGAGTAGAGTAAAAAATGCAATTCTGATTCAAAAACTGAATTGGAGGTGGTCTTATTCATTGGCTTTTTATGGCAATTGAAAACATCTGGTTAAATTAACTGAACTACAGTCAAATTTTCAGGATATGGATTGTATCTTCAATATGCATAGGAAAAGGGTATTTATTTTGTTAGAGGCTTTTCAGCATTATCAGCAAGTTAGGATGGGAAAAAATTGTTTTCTTCAATTTCATCCGTTAAAAGGGCAGATAGATCTGTGCTAAGTATGTATTCTGTAAAGGATTTTGAGAAAAGAAAACAATTATTTGCACTGCATCGTTGGGCTTTTATATTAAAAATTTGAAAGAGGTTGAGAAGTATACTCATCTATACAGCAAAGAGACTTCTGGTGATTTTTCTCCTATTCAAATAAAAACCATAGTCACATGACTATTAAAGTCCGTTTTACATCTTGTACTTTATAAATATTTAAATGTTTTAATTAAATACATGCACACTCATTCCCTAAATTTGAGTTTGCTGACTACTGGTCAACAGAAAACATTCCTGTTTAAAAAAAATAATATCTCTTTTCATTCTTCAAAATCTTTGCTAACTGGGAGAGGAGAGGAGAGGAGAGGAGAGGAGAGGAGAGGAGAGGAGAGGAGAGGAGAGGAGAGGAGAGGAGAGGAGAGGAGAGGAGAGGAGCCACACAGAGGTTGATTTTGTGTTTGTTTGTTCGTTTTGTGAGGAGAAAAGCAAATATAGTTTTAAAAGTGCTTAGATGTATTTGACCTTTACCAAATTTTGAGTAACATGGTTTTGAAGAAATATATGGGACTTTCTGCCCTGGAAGGAAAATACACTTTTAACACAGATAATTTAAAAATCCTGCTATATTTTTAGGAAGCTCTTCTATGAGATAAGAAGCAGAATTTTAATGCCTGTAGTAATACACCAACTCTTTTTCCTAAATAAGATGATGGTTTTGCTGGGGGCAGAAAAAGAGTAGCTGTGAATTTAAACCAAGGCACTAGAATATCTGTGGATAGAACAGTTGTTTAAGACAAACATATATTTCTTTCTACTGTGCAATGGACTTTTGGGAAGACTGCAACAACACACCCTTAAGGATTTGGGGGGTATGGGAGGAAATGAATATGCAAATATGGAAGGAGTAAGGGATTTCCACCAGTAGAGGTGGGAAAAATACACAAAGAGAAGACAGTGACTTTTTAATTTTTTTTCCCCTACAGTAAGCCAACTGTAAATGCATTTATGATTTTCCATACTGTGGGAATCTGTACCATTTTTCACACAATAGTATTGACAGTAAAGGCACTAAAGGAATATATTTAAATGAATACAGTTGTATCTGTCATCATAAATGGCTGCTATAATCACAGCTTTTAAAACCCACTGTTGGCTTCAACAGTCCAAGGTACAATGGAGCTCTTCACAACTACAATAGTTGTTGACATTCCATTAAAGAAAACAATGTAAGTGGAATGAATATGCTTAGATTTCTTTTTACTCTGTACAACTGATTTATAAAATGAAATAGCAGAGGGAGAGAAAAACAAGACAAACCACTGTGAAAAGTAATTAAATATATGAATACTTGGGAAGGGTAAAATACTGCTACTGCTATAGCAGAGAGTATTTGGCACTCTTTAAACTATTAAGTAAATTTTTAAAAATTGAATATTGCTCTATCATTAGGATTGTCAGAGCTATCACACTGAATTTTGTTTCTAATTTCTCTTAAAAAATAAGGTTATATAATGCTTTTAATTTATCATTTATGTACCAGCAGGCTGCATAACAATTGTTATACAAGATTTGTTCAGTTTAAGCTATGAGTAGTTAGATTCTAACTACTGAGAAGTTCAAAGGTAGTGGATGTTTAGTTATAGTTTTGCATTATATATTTCTGTATGTATTAGCTGGTGATGATTGTACCCTACCTGAATCTCACTGTAATGAGTCTTTTATGAAAGTTTGCTGCCCAGGTTTGGATAGAATGATACAGTGAAAACATCTGCCAAAACACAGCTAGACATCATTTATTTGTTTAAGAATCCCTGGGTTCCCTTTCCTCCCACAAAGGGTAGTATACAAAATCCTTTTAGAATTTATATGAAATCCATTGCAGAGCTTTGCCTTTACCTGTCAGCTTTGCCTTTACCTATCATCATGAAATACTTCAACTGCAGCATGCAGTATTTTCCTGTTTGAAAACCTTTATAACTGTTGTCTTCATTCTAAGGAACATAGAAAGTGAGAAGCTCCAAATTGCCTTTAAAGCTCTTACTGTGTAATCCACTGCATGATGTTCCTTTACTTTCTTAGTTGCTTTTATTCTAGAAATGGCATTATAGCAAAGTAAACAACACTGTGAAATATATAAACCTATTTTTCTCCCTCTCTAAGGTTATGTTGCCTACCTATACAGACATTTGAGAGCTATCTCTGCATCTTATGCAGAAATGTTAAACAATATTGAAATATTAATGCATGAAGAATATTAGAATAGGTTTTTAAAAGACTAAATTAAAATTTAATATGGCTTTATTATACAAATAATCTGTGGCAAGCCCTCCTCCCCCTGCTGCACTGAAAAAAAGCAGAACATCTTAGATAGGAATAATTAGAAATATTTTTAAATTTTTCTGCTAAAATTAAGGTGGGATTTTTGTATCCACATACCAAATTGTTTTTAAATAACCTTGATTGTCCTTTGGAACTTGATCCACATCTGGTACTTCACCAAGCATTGTAAACAGGTTAGAGTGCAAGCTGCAAATATTGAAATTGTGAGTCTGAAGAACCTTGACAACTAGGCAAGCATTTCGAATTCTTCTAATCTTTTTTTCATATGTCATCTGTAAGAAAGCAAACGCTTACATTATAAATCAGGCTTTTAAAAACTGCTGGCTATTCCCTTGTTTTCTTTCTGGAAGATTTATCTCTGCCTTATACACCAGGAAAAATTAACTAAAATTATTTAGAATCTCTCTTTTTCAGAGTCATGAGTCAAGTGTTAATGGTCATTGGAATACGAATGCAGAAGTAAACGAAAAAAATATAATTGAGAACTTAAACTGTGTGTAAGTGAAGAAATTTGGGAGGAGGAAATGTTAGAGAAGGCAGATATTGCAGCAAATGAGGCTCAAAAGCTTAGTAATACTAGTGGCAATTAACTATTAGGATGTGCTGCCTGAAAGATCACAATGTTCACAAAATCTTTTTTCTGAGTGATATAATTTTGTTAGTTGCATCAATGATGATTTTTGTGACACTGCTGGAGTAAGTGAAGTGTCACCCGTGTCTGGCAGTCATTCTTGAAAACAGGAAACAGGCTTAACAACAGAATAAATAAAAACACTGTCTGCTGCAATACTGCATTACAAGAGCAGCAATAGGCAGGAGCTTTCTGTGTGTTTTCAGACAGTTCCAGGTTTGGAGATATTTTTTAAAAAATGCTTTAGTTTCACTACCAATGAATTCAAAGACTCAGAACTCAAAATTTCTCTTAATCTCTCAGTCATCTGTACTAGATTCATGAGAAGAGGGACAAAAAGACACTAAATTCTGGTTTATAAATTAACAGGCATATCTCATTGTGGTTCCTGTCTGACAACATCTACATGACCAAAAATGCCATTACAGTCAGCAGTAATTGGCACCCTCATTGGTAACCTCAGAGAAGATGAGACTTCAATAGTTTTGGAGGCTGCACTACCAGCTTCACTATTAGTCAGAGTCCCAAAAGTACATTAGAGCAAAGGGAGGATGAAGAAGCCTCTCTGGCCTGGTTTGCATATAAAGAAAATAATTGTTTTCATAATATCATGATTGTTGCTACTCAGGATAAATAAGTTCATTTGAAAATAAATGGTGTCTGTCTGGTTTCTAGACATCTTTCAATAGTTTGCCTGCAGCTGATGTAGAAATGGAAAAAAATAACTCTTGAATGATAAATCAAGATATTGACAGAAGTGCTGCCTAGATACAAACTGTTTTGGGGTTTGGTTTTTGTTGGTTTGTTTTTTTTCATAGAGAAAAGAAGAAAATTGTATAACCCGGGTTAGAATTTAATTTAAATGTATTCATCACTACTTAAGGAGGTACCCAAATTTCTCCTAGATAGTGGTCTGCCTGGGGATCAGCCAGAGCTAGGCTAAAAAGCAAACATTCATGTGGAAGGAGTGTGATGTATTCTGCTCACCTTGTGCAGTGTGTCAGCTTTAATATTTGTTTAGCAGTGTTTTTAACAGTTGGGCTTGATGAACTTAAGGGTCTTTTCCAACCTAAAAAATTCTGTGATACTGTGATCTTATGAAAATAGCTGTGGTATTCTTTTATGTCACTACAAGATCCCTTCAGCCCAGACATATTTTGTAGCCACAGTTCAGCAGCTGGCAGTAGTTGATAGTATTAGAGTTTGCACTAACTCTTGACAGTGGCCCGAAAAGAAGGTGATTCTTTGCTCTTTGCATTTGAAACTCATCATCACTCTATCAGGATCCCAGACTTCACTTTGTATTCGCTGAAGGTGTAACTTCAAATAATATTTTGCATTTTAAAATTAAGTTGGAGGCAGTTATCATGAGACCAATGTGGTTATACATATATATTTAACAGTATTAAACTCATTGCATTGTAAGTCCTTTTGCTTAAATTGTAGATAATTGTGTTCAAATAGAAATTCATAGAGTAAAAAATCAGTATTTGCACTCAGGAAGGCAGTGTTACTTCAAAACAAACAAACAGCTCCCCACCAGGAAGAGGAGAACTGTTAGTGATATCCTGTTCTGTCTATCCCAAAATGTGAAAGGAAAGCAGAACACTTGCACTCTGCTGTCAGTGCTCTGCCCAGATTTAAAGATATTGCCTTTATGGATGCATTGCACTTCTAAAGCTTCTATCTCATCAAAACTGCTGCAAAATTAAACACTGAACTTTGTTCAGAGAGCCAAGACAGACATGGGAATTTTCCATAAAGGTCAGCCGAAATTTTCCAGTGCTGCTACCAGTCTCTCTCCCTGCTGCATCTCAGGCTGCCCACAGCCCAAGGAGCATCCTTGCAGGTGAGCTGTGCAAAATGCTTTCCAGCAGCACTCACTTGGTAATTGTTTTTCTGGCTAAAGTTTCCAGTGCTTCTAAACAAGCAACACGTCAAACTGGCAGTGAAAATGCACAATTCACAGTTGCCTGTGACTGTCAAACCTGCCGGAGGGGTGTTGGCAGGTAAGAGCCACTCATTTCTAGCTAATCTAGGCTTTTCTAGTAAGTTGCAGGCTGTTATGGAGACAGCTTGGATGTGGCATTGCTGGGACCAATCCTCAGCTTTGTACTCAGTAAAACGCAGAAAATGTTCTCAAACACATTTTCCAATTTCTTTGTTACAAATAGAGGCACACTTTGTGTGCTTGTCTTCCCAGCCACGAACTCTTCTGATCACATTCTGAGGGACAGAAAGGTCTTCAGATATTCACTTCAGATTCTGTAATTCCAGCTTGGTTCTTAATTTTATTATGTGCCAAACAGCATTTGAACATCAAAGTAATGCATCATTCACTTTGAATGATTTATAGAAAGACTATTTTTTTTAAACTAGCTATTTAAAAAGTGAAATATTTTGAATTAATACTGCTCTGAGTTTCATAATTGCAGACACAAAAAGGGAAACCCGTGAAATATGTAAGGCTACAGGATAGGAAGTTGCAACTTTATTTACCCAGTAGGTATTGTTGGGATAATAGTGAGGGTTACAGTTCCAACCTGGATCATCATCGTCCATGGAAAACTTTCATTAGCCCCTCTCTGACCCTCAGAGCATTTTAAGCATTACGTTCCCTTCCCCTCACATGGCAGTGAAAAGGTGTCAAATGGGACTGTTATTCTACTTCCCCAGGTGGTCAAGGCTTAGTGTTAGAAGATGCCTCTCTCTGCCATTAGTGCTGCTTTGTAACAAGAATAAATTCCTCATGAACCAGGACTAAGCTGTCTTTAAACTCTGTCTTTTCTTCAGGTGAACTTTTCCTCTCTGACTCTTGCTTATCAAGGAACTAGATACCTTCTGAAGTGAAAAATAGGCACAAGATTCATATAGCCATGTATGTCTGCACAGGTACACTCACGACACAAGGAAGAGAGAATAATAATAGGTTGTTCAGACTTGAAACATAATTCCTATGAACCCAATTTTTCCAATAATCTTGACCCAAACTGAAGACTGCGTCTTTCCTGGTCATCTCTGGTGCTATTCATGGTACATTGGGCTCTTAGTAAACATTTTTAATTGTCAACAATTCTCATCTTTAACATATTAACTATAAATATCCAGTTCATTCTGGTGATTCCCTTCACTACAGTACCGCTGCCTTGTTTAGAGTTACCTCCCAGCAAGAAAAGAATTATGAAGAGAATAATTGCTTCCCTCTGTTCTCTTATGATTTCACTGAAATAAATCTGTATTAATCAGATTAGAACTAGAACACAATCAAACTTGAGTAGCACTCTCCATTTCATTGAAATATGGACTGATCTTTTTAGATTTACTTCTCAATACCTCAATGAATAAATAAGCTTTTTAAAACATGGAAGGAGCTGATTAATTAAAAAAAAAATCACTTTGAAAAGAGACTGTGCAGCAAAATAGCCTTAGAATGACAGTCCTATTCTTTCAAAACAGCTTGTCTTTTAACCATTCACAAGTTTCCAGTTCTTTGCAAAAAAAAAAAATTTAAAACCGCACAAAAATATAATGACAAAAAAAAAAAAAAGACATGAAATTGGGACAAATAAATTTTGTTCAACACTTCTGTTACTTAAAGGACAAATATTTCTATTTCTGGTCCCTATGCAAATGTTGTATTAAATGTCATCAACTGTGGAAATACGAAGCAGAAGCAACTGCTCGTAGGTAGAAGGGATATTTCCTCTATATTTGGTATTTAAAACAGGTCTCAGATAGGCAAATATTTTCTAATATGCTAGGCTACAGCTGATATAGAGCTATTATCTATTGCTGAAATTGTTTCTAAAAATAATCATTATCATGGAAATTCCAAGATAGTTCATTGGTTTGCCAGGTTATTTTTTGCTTGGCTGGTTTGAGTTTTTGTTCTGCTTTTATCTTGTCCTTTTTTAAAAAAAAAACTCTTTGAATTTGAACTAATACTTGTATTGGAAAATTACAGATTGTGTTTTCCAAGCAGTCTCTTCTTTGATGTCTTTCTTTGAGATATACATGTTAAAGTAATAAGGGGAGAGGAGCATGAATTTGTGTATCATCTTAGCTGTATTCTCAAAAGAATATTACTATATTTCAGGAGAAATTTATACTGACAAATATAGGATGGCATTAAAGACCCCCTTGACAGAAGCTTCCTCCCTGTTACTATTTCACAGGAGCTGAGAAATGATGGTTCTTTCTTCATAGGGAGAGATGGAAGTCAATAGAGTGTTTCCTCTCTGAAAAGAATGGAAAGATACTGCCTCTCAGATGAATGTACATTAGTGTTAGCATCATATTTTACGAAAGAAAAGTCAATTTTAGGCAGTAGGGCTGTGGTTTGGCAAGTCAAACTTCACTGACACAACTAATTGTCTCCTTAAAAACACGGAAATTACTACCCAGTACGTGTCAGAATGATGTTTCAAAGCATAATGATCCCTAGGCCTAATTGAGATTTTAGATCAGGTTTAGCTGTAAGAAGGGAGAAAAAATTCTCATAAATTCTCATAAATTCTCATAAATAAAATTCTCATACTTGCATTTTTATATTGATATCCATGCTACAATTGCCAGATTCCTTCATGAGGCATTTCCTGTACATCAGAAACTCCATTCTCAGATAAACTTCCCTTAGAAAAATACATTATTCATGGGAAAGAGTCTTTAAAGGTTTGTATTGATGTGAGACTGTTTTATTTTTTAGTTGGCACTGGAACTGACTTATGTTTGCATCTATCAGTTACTTACAGCCTATCTTGATCCTCTCTGGGGAAATACATCCATGATCCAACTGACTGGAAGTCCCTGTTATCACAGAGTCTGCTGCCAACAGCTGACATCACTTTGGGCTCTTGCTGAATTTTAGTTTTGGAGTAACTTTTAATGGTGCATGATATTTCTATTTATTATGTGCTTTGTATATTCGTCTTTTTAACCTTCCTCATTTTTCCTGTTGTCGTGCACTCTCGTCTCGTATTTAAATCAAAACCAAAGGGTACATTTAGATTTATTGTAATGACAATATGAATGTGTGTTCCGCTTTTGAAACGGTAGGAGTGCATAAAGTAGTGAAAAAAGAAATGCAACAAAACTAGCCTGACTTTTGTTTTTAATAAGTACTTTATAGGATAAAAATGGATATATCTTAATACTGAACATCTTCATTAAATTAGTGGTTTCGAGAAGAGTAGGTGTGACATGACTTACAGACCCAATATATTCTTTTATAAACCCAAATATATAATTATTGTTAAGATACTAATTTAGTAATGCAAAAAACTTCTGGAAAATTTTGTTTTATTTTTATGAAGTTTTCTTGGCATATGAATCACTCTAACTTAATAGTGTTTCAAGGAATATAATTTATTTTTTTTTTTACTTTTCATTACCATCTTTATCACTTTCTAACAGAAAGATGTCAGAAAATAATATCAGACAGATATTCTGATTGCTATATATTTAGCATAGTTAAGAATATTTGAGTAATTTTGAATACTTTGAATTTAAAAAAAAAAAATCTTGTGTTGTAATAGTAACTAAATAAGGAGGGATTTTGTATTAAAACTAATACTATTGACCAGGGGTACTGCTCTTAGAGCTATAAACAAATAGCATATACAAGTAGTATTGGATTAAATGTATGTAAAACAAGATGAATAATCAGCTTTCCTTCATGTTCTCTCTCTCTCTCTCCCTGAACACCCAAATAAGTTCAAAAAGCAGCATTGCAACACTAATTTCCCAATAGATAGCAAACTTAGCGAACAAAACATAGATTTGTAGCCTAACACATGAATTTTTCATTGAAGTAATAAGAGAGTAGTTACTGTGTGTATTTATGTTTTGTCTTAGACAAATGAAGTAGCTACTGAATTCTGCATCGAAGGCAAATGCTGAGAAATTTAAATAGGACACATATTCATACAGAATATGTTTATTATTGGTTGCATATATCATTTAATATTTAAAAGCCCTTTTATCATGTCCTATAGCTCATGGAAATAAGCTTTCTTCTTATTTTTAGTCTTGGGAAATGATTTTCAGTTAGAGGATTCTGGGATTTAATTACAGAACTTTTCAGAATCTCTTCTTAAAGGTACTAATTCTGCTCTGATTGAATCCATTTCTCAACATTTGGCCTGTAGTAGTTGCAAAAGGAGAAATGAAAGAATTGAGTGTCATGACCATGACATTTCCTGAGAACACTTTCCACTCTTCTTTTACTTGGAGTAAAGGGAATTTTTTCCATTGCTGACTGTAATAATAGTCTTTTTCCAAACTCTATTTGACTTTTTTTTTTGCAGTTCTACGTACCTTTTAAGCCTGCACAAGATCTTGATGGAAGGTATTTAACTCTTTTAATCAAGCATTTTGTGAAAATGGTGTTTTTGCTCAGTTTGAAGCTTTGTTTGGTAGTAGTTTGTGACTGATTCTATTGTAAGTTATGTTGCTGAAAAACAAGAACAAAGCTGCTTTAACAGTTTTAACAGGGAAGCTTCAAAGAGATGCAGCTGTTATGCCACTGAATATTCTTGTTCTCAATTCTAAAAGTGTATGATTCCAAATCCTCCAAATAAATGGTAGTGCAAATGGTGCTCAAACCAAAGAAAATGCTTCACAATTCTCAGAGTTAAAAACTAGCTCTCAAAAATTCTACACCCTGGGATTTAAAGTTGCTCAAGGAGGTAAAGGCAGACTTTGTTTGGCTGCTTTAGAGTTCTTCAGTCTTTCAGTATTTCTTTCCAGCTTTACTTAGAGTGTTCACTTCTTTTACAGCCCCAGAAGTTAAAGCATACAGATAAAAGAGTGGTCAATTTAAAATACCATTTATATAAGGCAGTCGTGTAGATATACTCCCAAAGTCTGAAGTTATCTTGAAGACCTAAGAAATAAACTTCACAAAAGCACATAGACAAAGACACATAATGTGTGTGGTGGTGGTCAGTACATAGCTTTGCCTCACCTGTTTATAGCCATTGGGCCAGAAAAGCACCAGTGATTAATCTGAGCTGCTCATCTGGGCTCTGCCACCATCAGTGAAGGGCTCATTCACACAGACATCTCTGCCTCTCGCTTGCTTCAGTTAGGGCAAGCTGGATTCACTTCCCATGGCTGTGCTTAGTGAGATTATATCCATTCAGGGTCAGCAGAAACCACCTGTTGCTCAGAACTGATGGCAGCTCAACCCATAAATGGAGTAAAGAACAACGTCATGGTTGATGTGCTCAGCTGCTCCCAGCTTTCTACTACTGTTTTTCATTCTGACATTTACCTAACTTGTAGTTTCATTTCTCTTTGAAAAAAAGACACAACTGTACTTTCCTCTTCTTGCTTTTCAGACAACATATCTCTTTAGATTGTCCTTTTTTTTTTTTGACTTTGTGTTGAGGTCTCTTGCATGTTCTGCAACATAAATACTAAGTGACTGTGTTTACTATCAGATATGCTGGATTTAAGAGACATCATCTTCTTCAAAAATCATCATTTTTTTATCTAACCCTTTTTTCTTCGTTGCTCCCAATCCAGAAGTCAGTAGGATAGCAAAGTAAATACCAACTTACTCATAACAAATTATTCAGATATTTGAATATCCAAATCCACCATATAGGCTTTCAATTGAAAGCATGAAAGGATTTCACGTTATTCATCATCAAATGAAGAAAATTGAAGCACCTTTTTTCTGAATGCAGTAAAAATGACCAATACATAGTTGTCATTAAGTAAGGCAAAAGAGGTCCATCACTTGATAAAACTAGACCAAGTTTTTCTGTTTGATCAGATTCTTCCACTCTACCCTCACTCTCATCCTTGAATCTATATCAGAGTAAAATAATTATAGTAACACCCTGGAGACATGTAGGCCATGCTTTTCTCATGTAGTGGTGCCATGGCACACAGGAATTAAAGCTTGATCACATAATTACAGAGATCTTGTCTTACAAAATGACTACTCAGAAAGAATATGTTAGGCCAGGATTTCAAACTGACCAACAATTTCCTGTGCTGCTGTTGTAGAGCACAATTAGGATGAGGAGAATGCTAATAATACTCACATCTGGTGATATGTATCTTAACCTCATTAAACACTCAGTGAATAGAGTTAGGCTTATGTCTGAAAATTAAACACTGATGCCTATAAAATATGCTACTTGATGCAACTAAGATTGGAGAATTTATGTAATGGAATGTTAAATCTGTTCTAAATAGAAGTAGAGGAAATAATGAGAGTTTCAAGGATTAAAAATCTGACATGTTTTACTTTTTGACACTCCTAATAAATCTCTTGCATTAATTTTGCTGCTTAATTAATATGGGATTAGAGTATTAATATTTTCTCACCAGTTTTCATTGATCACATTTTCAGACTGTAACACCATATCTCTTGATCTTTCTGCCTACAAAATTGTAAACAGGACCAAAACATGCAGACTTTTCAGGAGATCATCAGGTTTAAAAATCAAAGGCAGTGTTAAGAGTGGTACTCAAATTCATCTCTCTCTTCACTATTTTTCTTTGCTGTGCTTACTTGTATGGGATAGAAAATTTTGATCCATAAAGAAGGTGATGGAGAAGAGGTTTTGAAGGTTTGCTGGGAGCAGAAAATCAAGTATCTATGGAGGTTTCAAAGTGTCCTCCTTGTGAACCTTGCCAAATACCTTTGTCACACTTAAAGGTGTTTAGGGTTTACCACTATGTGCTGTTTTTATTCAAATGTAGTTCATCCTCTTTTATAACAACTGGATGATATGTAAAAACTTTACTTTTTCAGTAGAATAAAATAACGGAAATTAGTAGACTAAAGATAGTTGATGAAAAGGGTGAATTTTGGTCATTACTCCTTAATAGTCATCTGTTGACAATGCTATGAGCACAGAAAAACCTTAAATTTATCAATTTATAATTAGTTTCTGTGGGTAACCACTGAAATCCTAGTTCGTATTTCCAAACACTGTCTTTTGTAAATCTAATCCCTGAAACACTAAACAGTGTAAATCTTTTAGCGGGTTCAATCAAATTGCAAAACCTGAGTTCAGATGCTGGGATGAGTGTTTAAAAGTGTCATGCTTATAAGGAAAATACTGTCTTACAGGTTTTTAGCAACAGTTAATAACTTGCTCAATTCCATTGAACTCTTATGTGCTGAAATCAGTTGACCAGTATATATATTTTCCTTTCATCCAATAAAACAAAATATTGTCAGGAAAAAGTGGGTTTGAGGTGTCTTCTTTGGTCTGTCCATGTAATTCTATTTCAAAACCAAGTGGATAGTGACAGTTGGTCTCCATGACACCAAATATTTCGCTTAGGTACTCCTCTAATTTGTAATGCAATAACACACCACCAGCAGAATGCCATGTAACTCCTCACTGGTTCCCCACACAAGATTCTTTCTGTGTTTCTCTGCAGCATCTTTTCAAACTCACTGTGCTCATTAACATGCAGCAGCCTCCAGCTCTTTTCAATCCAACATAAGTAGTCCAGATTTCCAAACTCTCATCTCTGCTTGTATAGTTCCTGATGTGAGATTAATAAGATTTCTTAAGGATCTAGCTCCATATTAAAAGGAATAGAAAAGATCTCTTCCCAGTGCTTTTTACTGTTTAAGTGGACAGGAGAAACATCTTCTGGCTGAACAGCAAAGTACTGAGCAAAGAGTAAGTTTTCAGAATGTAAGAGCCTATTTATGGTTTCAATGATGTCAAGATGGTCCTCTTAGATAATTTTACAGAAGTGCAGTACTTCAGGGTTGAAAGTCATTCTCTAGTATGAAATACAGTAAAATGAGATTTGAGGGATACTATTATTCTGTTCAGTGTACAATATATTTAATATTCTTAAGCTTCTGTGCTACCACATTCATTGATTACTCAAATGAAATTATATTAAGTAGAAGTCCAATGAATTCAAAAGTATTTCCATTACAATAGCGCTATCTTAAATATAGTTTAAATATTTTTCCTAACAGCTATTTATCATTGTGGTTACTGCTTATGTCCCTGCTAAGCTTTACAAGAAAGCAGAAAATTTTCAGGTGACTGAAAATAGGATCAAATTAGTAATGTCAAGTGGAGCTGTATGTGAATTTCAGAGATGGTAACAGTGAATCCTATATATTTTATAGAAATAGCATTGTATTTCTATGCATCCATTGTAATACATGCTTTTGAACATGAGTTATATTGTCATTTTGAGATGGAAGTTGTGACTCTTTTTGATGACACCATCTACAGAAAATGGGTTATTTTTATATAGAGCAATATATCTATTCCTGCTCCCACCGAGGCATGGAGTCTCCAGTAAGGGTCTGTAATTGGTAAGATGGCTTGAGAAATAATGGCAGTAGGTCCCAGAGAGTCATAAAACACAGAGCTCTCTGGTTTATTTCTAAACTGTTTCCATGCCCTCCTGAAACATTACGTTAAGTCTTCAGTAGTTGTGCTTGAATTTGCCAAGTGAAATAATTTTTACTGCAGCAAAAAAATTTTCCATAAATATTATAGAAATGTTTAGTAGCAAATTTTCTGATGATAGTTTTCAAACGCTTCATTTGTTTTTCCCTTGCATTTTCATTTGTCCTTACTCTTCATTTTTCCTTCATCTTTCTCACTTAACTCCCACACAGAGAGGAAGTCCAGTCTGCAGCACCTCTCGCTGTGGCTGATGACTGCTCCAAATCCTTCAGTGGAACTTTCTTTCCTTATGCTTTCCATACTGATGATATCCCTCCCAAGGGCGTGAGATGGATGCTGGACATGGTTGCTCCAGTTCTGCAACTCCACATCTTGTCATAAATACTTCCATTTTGGGTCAAAAGGGTTCAGATAGGGAAGCACAGACCCTTCCACCTGCTCTGTCTTCCAATGCTCTCTGCTGGATCCACCCTGAACTGGAAATAAATCTTCACATAGTTGATTCAATTAACCACCTAATTTCTTAACAGAATTTACTGCACTTCTTAATGGTTTTATGGTAATTAATACTGTCCATATTTTTTGGATAACCACGATGAAAGACACATGACTGTAACACTGTTCTTAGATAGTTTAGAATGCCGTCAGTATTATTACTTTATAAGAATCATTTCTATCCCTTTATATTTCCCATTCATCTTCAAATCAATTTCTTTTTTTCTGGAAACATTGAAATTTCTGAGATTAAATGCAAACAAACCTTGGACATAGAGGAGGAAATGATGTAGGTATTTTCATGATTTTATGTATTAACTAGTAAATACAAGCTCTAAATACATTAATAGACCCCAGGTATGGTATTATCCATATTTTTTAAGAGGGAAAAACCCATTCATCATTCATTACAACCATCCTGTACCTCAGAAACAAATTGGAGAAAAATGCATAAACCTGTCACAGCTTAATATACCTTGAGAGTCAATACCCATTAAGCCTTTTCTTTTGTAAAGTGTTTTTTTTTACTTGTGAGAAATTAATTAGATAGGTTTGAATAACTTATTATGTATATAGTAACATATACAAAATCAGTAGTACCAAAGAACCGCTTCCATTGAGAAGCAAACTGAAAGTTAGTTACAAAATTATGGGAAATTCACAGTATAATGGGTAATTATTTACTGAGAGGCTGCTGAGGTAATTGCAATAAAATGCAAAAGGAGGTAGAAAAAGCACAAGAGTTCTGAGTTTAGGTTACGCCTGAATGCTTTATATTCCTTTTTAACTTGGTGAGTTCTTTACTGGCATTAGTAGCCATACCCAGGGCAAATAGGATTTCAATATCATAGCAAAAAATAAATGTCTGACAGTTGCATTCAGAAAATGTCAAGTTAAACTTGACTGTCAATATAATAGCTTCCTGAATTTTTTGGTGATGCCAGTGGGAAAAAGATAAAGTTATGTCGGTGGAGGTTTTTTGAAGCTTCATTGAAATTATCAATCAGCTGAAATATCTATTGGCTGAAGCACCTTTAATTGTGACAATTATTTAGTCAGCTGATGCACAGAAAGGAAGTACATGCCTGAAAAAAAAGCACAGAGATGAGGTTTAATTATTGCCTGATAGATGCTGGCAATCCCTTTTCATGCACCATTCCTGTGACAGCTCGGTTGGCCAGCTCGTGAGCAAGCAGCTGCTGGTGTGAAAGCCAAGGTTGGGCACTTGCTCTTTGGAACCAGCTTCCAGACTAACTGAGCTGCTGGTCTGGACCTGTGTTCTGGACAGACTCCAGCAAGGTTTTTCAGTCTGCCAAATGTAATTATCCTCTGCACTTTTAATTGGCTGGGATATTCACTTCCGGTCTTGTGCAGTTCTGTGGTCTGTTGTTAATTGATTCATTTTATACCAGAGAATGCTTTATTTCAGTAGAAAATGAAATTATTCTTCCCTCTCTTCCTCTCTTTCCCTCCTCCTCTTTCTCTGGATATATATGTGTCCATATTTATTAACACAATTGGCTCCTCTTATTACAAGCTACTGCTAAATAAAAACTGTAATATAGTTTATCAGTTATTTACGATATGTAGTTTAAAAATGTTCAGATTCACTGCTTTCCCAAGTATTTCAAAGAGAATGAGAGAGCAGAATGTGGAATAGCAGATATCTCAGCTCTCCAGCAGAGGAAGGCATGGCATGTTTCCCTTGCACTCAGGGGTAGGAGAAGTACACCAGAATGTGCCAGTTACAGCAGATTCTGTAGAAAATGCATATTCTGCTCTGTGTCACCTCTGTATCTCACCAGCCACTTCAAGGTGTTTTAAGCCTCCTCTGCTGATAAAACTGATATTTAAAGGGCACTACCTTAGCAATACTGCAGTAATCCAGGATACTTAGGTACATCTATAGAACACTCTCAGATTATATTTTTAATACAAGATAAAATTAAATGAAAATATCAGAGTGGACATACATATCAACCATTTGCAGGGGTAAGTGTAGGGGAGGCTGGTGGGGAAAAGTAATTTGTCACTTTAAATGAGATTGAAGCCATAGGCCTCCAACACTGATGAATATACAGAAAATTTACTGCATAGCTTGAGCCTGCAGGTCTGTTATGAAATTCACTTCTGTTCTTCCTCCCAAAGATATAATTCACCACTGAAACCACGTTTTGACTTGAGCTTGTGCATAAGTGCTCACAATAGAGTCCCTAAAGTAATACTGATTTTGGTGGGAAAAAATAACAGCATATGACACAATTCACAGTCTTGCGTTGTTTTGTTTTTTCTATTCCTCTGAAATAACATTGACATTGGGAACCTCCTTTAGTTTGCTTTTTTGTTGTTTACCATGACTCAAATCCCAAATGATATTGAGATGCCTGACTTTCAATTCAATCTATATTTACTGAGTCAGTTGCTTAGACTGAGTTTAATATTGGATGTCTATTGCATTTGAGTATATGAGCATAAATGGTTGTGAGAAAAAAATTATAAGCCATCAGTTTATTTTAAAAGAAATGACATATTTCCCAGTAATACAATATGCATTTGACAATACCCCAAAGTAGGGGCAAATTATTTTTCTGCCTCCTTGGTAACCTAGTCCTATTTATGATTTTGGTCGTAGATGTACAGCTAAGGACATCAGAACACCTTAATTCTTCATGAACTCAGACATTTGCAGATCTTCTGTATTTTGTAAGCATCCCTAATCTGAGTGAAAATATAGAAATAGATGCATCACTTTTCACATTTCTGAAGGTTAAATTCAGATTTTTTAGCATCACTCTATTTCAGCAATAGTTATAAATGCTCCTCACTTTCGTATGCAGCATAAGTATGCAAGAGAGCTGAATGCTATCTCATTTATGGTGCTCAAAAGAAAATGCCTGGAGCACATTTTGCAATATCAACTAGACTGAAGGGATTACTTGATTTGAAGAGAGATGCTAAAGTTTGCAATGTCCTAGTCGTCAATGAGAAATAACTTTTGGAGCTGAACTTCAAAGGTAATAAAAAATATACAAGTTGCCATGCAGTATTAGCTATCACTTAATACTGTCCAAGATAACCATGAAGAAACTGCTAACAAATTTTGAACTTTAAATTAATGTCAAAAATTTTGCCCTAAGTTTTGACTTCTGAGCATGTGGGACAATTATTGTCATTCTATTTTCTACTGTTAAACACTCACCTGCAAGTCTTCTCAAATGATGTTTTATTTCTCTGTATTATTGCCCTTCTTGTGGCATGCAATGAAAGTAACGCCATCCGATGTTGCACAAGTGCTGAGTGTAACATTAATGAGCTAATGACCTTTATGTATGTTGCTGATGACATTTGGTGTCAGATTGTTTCCACTTATCTTGGTTAATGGGTAATTTGGATACAGCATGGAGGAAAATGTCATGCTTTGAATATAGTTTGAAGGTTCACTGTCTGAATGGGTCTATTCCTCTCTGTCACCGGAATTTATCAAATTTCCAAGTACATGGCTTCTCATGACAACTATTGAGAAAGCTCATTAACACTAAATATAGTTGATACATATTAGAAACTCCTCATCCTACAGTTCAATATCTGTTTATGAATTAACATATGGAGATATGAGTAATTGTTTTAATGAAAATTTCACCTCTGAACCACTTTCCTCTGAGTTCATTGTGAATATAATTAGGTCTGCCATAGTCTTCTCCCTGTGAGAGCAATGATAAGGCACAGAAAAAATATTTCTTTGTTATAATCCTTCTGCTTAAAGATGATAGGGAGGCAGTGATGAATTTAGTGCCATTCATGTTCTCTGAACTAGAACTCTTTAAATAATAAAATATCATATCATGTCTTTTTTAAGAAGAACTTGTTTTTTTAAACAAAGATGGAATAAATCTTTTAAACAAATGCATTATAAGATGCCCACTATAATAAATGGAGAAATGCATCCCATGGTCTTCAGTCGCACGCAAACAAGGACTTGGTCATGCACTTCATTTGACCTTTCTGTAGCCATGAATAAAGGAACATATCTTCCCTCTCTGTATGCCAGCTCATATTGGTGCTTTGTGAAAAACATTAATGTGACAGTAATCATTAACAGAATCTTTTTACACGAGCAGTTGCAGAAAGATTTTAACTTTAGACTTAATTCAGGGATATATTCTGTCTATATGAGAGAAAGAGTCATGGATATATTCCATATTTATGAGGTTTTGCTTCTCCAAAGGCTCCCAAGTCTTGGGAAGCAGACACAAATTTTTAGCATAGCTTAGTTAATTAATTAACCTTGTTGAGCTTTGACTGAACTCTGTAAATGTTCAACAATTTGTCTTGTAAAGATGCTTTATATGAGAAAGAGATTTTCTCAGTATTTGCATCTCTATGTCCATATCTTAATGATGTAGATAACATCAATTTAAATGGAAATTACATTTTAAGAATACCGGAGACATCTTCCAAGCTTCAAGAAATTCCAGAAGACTATTACTGTGTTACTATAGAAGGCCTTTTTTAATGGAGGGAATATTAAACTCTTGTGAGCCTTTTCTAATACTGGAGGAAATGATGAAACACAGAGTAGAAGAAGAAGTGCAAACCATGAGGAGAGTTTATACTTGTTTGGTTGACTTTTCTTTTTCTTTTAGAGTTGTTGGACATGGACTAAATAAGTGCTGTCATAAAGCACAGGCAGAGCAGAGCACACTGAGAAGTACCATGGCTGACTTTCAGAGCTTTGGTGGAGCCACAGCATGTATTGGGCATTAATGTGCTTTGAAAGCTGGCTGAAAATCACACTTTTTTATTTGAGGAGTTTTTATGGAATGACAATTTCATGGGACAGAGTTTATTGATTTTTCAAATTAAGTGCTTACTGAAAGCAAAGGCCTACCCAAGTGTCTATTTCTCATTGACGTTCTATCAGGCACTCAATGAAAGCTTTGGAATACCCTAGGGTGGCATTTCATACAGTCACCACCAAAAAAACCCACTTGAAATGTTATGGTTTTATAAATGTGACAATTCATTACAAAGACGGTTTATGAGAGCAAACAAAAAACTGGTCCATAGGAAAATGCTGGCAGGCATCAAGTTTTGTCCTGTGATGCATCCTGTTTACATACAGGAAGAGAAAGGCATCCAACCATCTTGGATAAGGTTTGATCAGGGCTTTGAACAGGCAACAAAATCTATTGCAGTCTGTTGGGTAAACCAAAACAAGAAGCAAAGCAATCAGAAATTAAATTAGATTAAAGTAAAGGCCTGAGGTTTTTAGCTGAAGTTTCTATTAAATATTTACAGCAGGAAAATCTATGTATTTGAAGGATAGAACGCTGTTTGTTATCTGTGCTTTTTAAGTGCTGCTTGTGTCCTTGAAATGTGTAGAAAAGAATGTTTAACTTATCAATGAACAGTAGTGATACAGATACAAACAACTGAGAAGAAATTAGTAAATTATTCTAACTAAAAGTTGATAGATATAAGTTCTTCTGCCTTACATGTTTGCTATGTGTATGTTTTCATTTCAGATTTATCTAGAATTGTTATTTGTTGTTTGTTTGAAGGTTGTCCTGAAGGTTGCTTCTTTGGTTGTTTGTTTAGATGTGAGCTACCTGGTCAGAGATGACTGGTCAGCTGGCAACATCAATTTTTCACTCACAAATCAGACTAAGTCATTTGGAAGTTGAATGTTCTCTGGAGGCTGAAAAAGCCAATTTCTTTCCATTTTAGCCAATTAAATAAATTGGATGTAGGAATATAATAACTGGCGTTACAGAATGGTTTTTCATGCGAAAGTAAAACAATTCAATATAATCAGATGAATGATTGGTGAAAAAAAGGAGGGGTATCAACAGAACTGCTGATTTGGCTTCTGGAGGGAAGACTGTTTGACAAAGTCCCTTTGGAGGTAGTCCTGAAGGGCAGATGAGTCCAGGAAGGCTGGAAATTCTTCAAGATGGAACATTTCAATGGGCAGGAGTGTCTATGTGCTGAGAGATAAGCAGACAGGGAAGACAACTGGCTTTGCTGAACAGAAAGTTTTGGCTGGAGCCTATCTGGAATGGAGGGAACAAAGGGGAGAGAGTTTATCATCTTTGGAAGAAGGGGAAAGCCACTCAGGAGGATTTCAAGGATGTCAGGAAGTTATGCAGAGATAAAATCAGGAGGGCTGAGGACAACTAGAATTAATTTGGCTACTGTCATAAACACAATAAAAATATTTCTATAAATATGTTAACAACCAAAGGAGGAGAATCTTCATCCTTTATCAGATGTGGAGGGAGACATAGTGACAGAGAAAGAAAAAGCTGAGGTATTTACTGCAAGTCCCACTTGCCTCACCTGCTCTCCTTCTATGACAAGATTATCCACGTAGTAGATAAAGGAGAGGCTGTGGATATTGTTTCCCTGGCTTTAGAAAACCCTTTGACACCATTTCCAACAGCATTCTCCTGGAGAAATTGGCTGCTCATAGCTTGCACAGGTGCACTGTTTCCTAGATAAACACTCACTGGATGGCTGGGCCCAGAAATTGGTGATACATGGAGTTCCATCCAGCTGGGGACAGACACCAGTGGTGTTCTCCAGGACTCAGTATTGGGGCCAGTCCTGTTGAATATTTTTTGATGATCTGGATGAGGGGATCCAGGGCTCCCACAGTCATTTTGCAGATGACAACAAGCTGAGCAGGAGTGTTGATCTGCTGGACTGTGGGAAGGCCCTGCAGAGGGATCTGCACAGGCTGGATCAACAGACTGAGGCAAATTGCATGAGCTTCAACAAGGTCAAGTGCTGGATCCTGAACTTGGGTCTCAATGACCCCAGGCAGTGCTCCAGGTTTGGAGGAAGAGTAACTGGAAAGCTGCCCAGAGCAAAAGGAGCTGGGGGTGCTGGTCAACAGCAGCTGAACATGAGCCAGGTGTGCTCAGGGGGTCAGGAAGGCCAATGGCACCTGGCCTGGGTCAGCAATAGTGTGGCAGCAGGACCAGGGCAGTGATTGTCCCTCTGTGCTCAGTGCTGGTGAGGTTAAACCTCAAATCTTGTGTTGAATTTTGGGAGCCTCACTACAAGAAAGACATTGAGGCTCTGGAACGTGTGAGAGATGGGCAATGGAGCTGGGGAAGGGTCTGGAGCACAAATGTGAGCAGGATTGCCTCAGGGAGCTGGGGTTGTTTAGTCTGGAGAAAAGGGTTCTCAGGGGAGACCTTAACATTTTCTACAACTACATGAAAGATGATTGTAGCAAGGCATGGTCTTTTCTCTCCAGCTGAAAGCAATAGGAGAAGAAGAAATTTTCTCAAGTTGCACCAGGGGAAGTTTGTCTTTGATATTAGGAAAAAATTTCTTCATGAAAAAGGGAGTACCAAGCAGTGTAACAGGTTCCCCAAGGATGTGGGAATCACCATCCCTGGAAGTATTTAAAAGACTTGTAGCTGTGGCATGTAGGGATATGGTTCAATGGTGAACACTGGTGCTGGGTTAACAGTTGAACTCAATAATCTCAGTAGTCTTTTCCAAACTTAACAATTCTGTGGTTTGACAAAAAGATGGAAAAGGAGGTAAAAAAAGAGAGGAGCTAGTCCTCTTCCATGAATCTTTTTTTAAGGCTACATAGAAAATGCGTCTCTCTCAGACTGTCTGCATAGGATTAATGTTTAATAAAAATTGTTTTCTTTGAGTTTTTAAAGTATTTCTGAGTGGCTCTATGATAGAAATAATTGGAATTTAGCTGTTGCATTTATGCATGCTTCTCAACTTGAATCCTCTTCATAGCTTACAAAGCCAAATATCTAATACTTCTGTGACATGATAGCCGTTTATCAATTTCTTAATCTTTTTATCAAGAGCTGCTGAAAATAAATGTATTTTCACAAAGGTTAGCATATATTATGTGATCCCTATTTATGGCGTGCAAAGATCATTATGTTTTTATCTATTTCAAAAAAGTAATTCCAAATGCAAAATTGCTGTCTTTAAGAAGTCATAGGGGGATATATGATCTGTTACATTCAGGTCATGAGTTTAAATTCACACAGGTCAAGATCATTATTGTCTGGTAGCTCACTGATATAAGAAACTTGTACTGCAGTAGTTTTGGTAAATAAATAAAGTTTCCATTACTGTTATTCCACACTTTTCATCTTCTCTGAAGTTACTGCATCTATGTCAGAATCTAAAACTCCTTTAATTTTGCAGTTCCTTATGCAATCTGTCTTCCTGACCCTTGAGTTCCAGACGTCTCTGAATAATGTATAGTTTTCCTCTCTAGACCTCAAACTGAGTTAAATGCCCCCACAGTGCTTTTGATGGATTAGGGTCTGCCATGATCAATGTCCCAATGTAAAGCACAGCCCCTTCATGGTTAAGGAGTTTCAGATCTCATACTTCCTTTGAAGGAGTAAAGCACAAAGCTGTAGGCATTCTGCTTATTCAATAGCTATACCTAAAAAAACCCTCAACCAAACAAAAAAAAAAAACCCAGAACAAAACAAACAACTAAAACAATCCAAACAAATGAACAAGCAAAAACCGCACCCAAAAATGAAGCAAGCAAGCAAAACCCCAACAACCTAAACAAGAAAACTGAAAAATAATTATGAAAGAATATATACTTAAAATCAGTTTTTTCCCCCTAAACATAATTTTTAAAAGTTGATCAGATGTTGAAGCTAAAAGAATGGGCAGCCATTCTTGAATTTCCAGTTTGGGGCTCAAATAAAATGCAGATCAAAAACTTAATCATGAAAATTAAAGCAGCTTTCTTTTGAGCTGCTTAAAGAAAAAATATCCTTTAAAATAAATAAGGATAATATTTGATTCTTCTGGATCTCTCTTAATCATCTGAAAGAAGTTGACAAGTTACATGCATAATATATTTCATATACAGCCAAGTAACTTGTATTTATTATTGCTCTAGTTTGACAACTGATGATGGAAAGGAAGAACTAACAAATTGAGACAAAATAGAACTGATGTTCATGTATCTTATCAAAATTTATTGTTATAAGATATCATTAATGTAATCATGCAGATGTTTTAACATACATATTTATTGGTATGTTCTATATAAGTAAAAGTGAGATTAGAAAAGGTTCACATACATTGTTATTTCTCGTGATTCTCTACTTGCCACTAAAAAAAATATAAATTTTTTTATAATCCTTTTTTTATTTTGAAATCCTAAATTTTCAAGTCCTTTTTAATGCAATACCACAACAGGTTTTTACAGAATGGTAATTATTAGGGATAAAGCTTTCTTTGTTTTATGAACTTTGAGTGTGGCTGTTGTTGAGCATATTTTATGATGTCTCATTATTCTGCCCATGTTACTCCATCTTGAGAGAGAAAGACATACTTTATATAAATTAAGTACTTGAAAATAAAACCTTTTTATTTATATGTTTTCTTAAATATAGAGCATTACAGTTGACAAATGTTTCTGAAAACTGAGGTAAAAAAGATTGTGAAAATATTTTTTTTTGCAAATCCAGAACTTCATGGAAGGAGGTATGACTATGGGGTTTTCTCGTTGGTCTCCTAGCACTTAAAAATTGCACAGAAGGCTTTTAATGAACAATTAAAGTGCACTTCTATAAGCTTTCCTGTTCAAAAGTTGGTTTCTGGCAGGTGTTAGGAAGGGGATTGAATGTTAAATAAAAAACTTGAAGTGTGGATTCTCATCAGGAGCCAAATTGAGGATTAGAAGTTAAAAGACCAGCTGTGAAAACAAACTGTCAGGGAGATAAAAGTTAATTTATATGTACAGTGAAAAAAAAAAAAAAGAAAGTAATAATTTTCTTGATTTCAACCTTAAATTGATAATAAGTGTAAATTTTAAGGAATGCCCCCATTGTTTTGCTATACTAAGATGTTTCAGCCTGCAAATTGCAAGGAAACATCTGTAATCAATCACTGGTTTTCTATTCAGTTTTCCTGAAAACTCAGAGTTGTAGACTAAGTTTCATATACCTCCTGCCTCCACACTGTATCCCCAAAGACAGTTTTATATGTTATGCAAATTACTCAGAAAATTGTAGGGGCAAAATATGAGTTGATTCATTAATGACATCTCCCACATATCCTCAGTTTAGGAATTTATCTGATTTGGCCAGGTGACTGCTTCCTTAGCTCTTAGCAGCTGACTAGAATTTAGAAAATAAATCCATCAAGATGTCCTTTAAGAATGGTACCTGGGATTCTTAGTTAAAATTCCTTTTACTGCTCTGTCACTGTGAAACATGCATGTGCCTCATATCTATTGCTTCATGCCCCAAATATGTGACACCAGCTATTTGTGAAGGGTTTCTCTGCTATATTTATGTCCAGGCTGATAATTTTGTGGATGTTTTCTCACAGGCTGCATTAAGTGCTTTGACACTAAGTGCAGTTGTGAAGTTAAACCTTGTTACAAGAAATGCAGCTCCTCTCTGCACATGAATAATTGACCTGCATGTGACACTCTTTGATGCCAATCCCCAACAGGGTGAAGTTGGTCAGAGGTGAACTAAGTGTACACTTGCTTGCCCTTTCTGTGGTTTTGCATGGAAGTCTCATATATTGCATCATACCATGGTGGAATGCTAGATTAATTTCCTATACAAATATTTCAGATAATCTCCCTGTGCAACACTTCCAAATTTTCCATTATTTCAGCCTATTGATATCACACTCTTACTGTACCCTCTGATGACATGAAAAACCCATACATGATAACAACTTTCATTACTCTGACATAGTTTTGTCACTTCTGGACTGCTTTCTCTGATTTCATTGAATGCATCGAGTAGTTATGTGATTTTTACTCATTTTACTGTTTGCATTAGGGTTCAAAATTTCATCACAATTATTGGCAAAAAATAATAACAACAAAAGAAGGTATATTTCACTGTATTGTAAGAATGTTGGAGTGATTTAATTCTGTGCAAGTAAGAAGAAACCTAGAAAGTAAAAATGCTACATTTATGTTAGAATATAATTATACTTCTCATGACTATTTTATCTAATATTTATATAAAAGTAATTGGCATAATATGACAGTGCAGCTCACAGAATACCTATGGACTGTATTTTGCTAGTGTTACTTCAATTGAAGTAATTTTTAGATAGCATTTGAGAATTTAATATAATAGGACTCAGATATGAATTTATTGAGCTAATTCATTTAACTGTGGGTAACAGAACATTCATTGAAGAAGAGAACTAATGGCTCCCCATGTCTTGCCATGACTTTTTGGTCTGAATCTTTCCTGTTATACAAAGTATTCATCCAAAAATATGTATCAAAACAAAATAGATTTCAATTATATTATTCTTATTTTATATTTCTGTTTTCACAATGGCAGAATGTCTTGTTCAAACCCCACTTAATAGGAGTTTGTATAATGAAGAAAATCTCTTCTTTCCCTAAAGACCTTGCAATATAAAGCTGAAAAGGAGCCCATAATAATATTATGATTAATACATAAACAATCACAAGGAAACAATAAGTCAATGTTAATTATAAATAGTTAACTGCCCTTGAGGACACTCAAGGGGAATTGCTTTGTGAGCACTTTGTGTGTGGGAAGTGCAAAGTGAATCCTTGATACTGAAGGATAAATGATAAGACTATTGATATACTGTGAAGCCTTTTTTCTCTACGTTCATTTCTGATATGATAAAGAGAGGAATTCAACAGAGAAATAAAAAGAGAGAATTTGTATCATCAAAGTAATAGGAGTGAATTATCAATTTGGCACATGCATCTTGAATAGCTTTTCATTTGAGATGGAAAAATAAAGGACTAAGCTAATGAAGATTAAAATGATAGGCATTCAAAAATGTCTTGGTTTTAAAAATAAAACTTGTCAAGATATAGATAAGCTAGATATGATGACTTGAGTAAGAAATATGATTTGAAGAAGATATACAAGGAAAAAATCTGGATGGATGGAGATGGACAGAGATTATTGGTGACGAGAGCAAGGCAGCAAGGAACAGCATGAAAAAGTTTAGTTTAGGCAACTGAAATTAAATTTGCAGTTGGGCATCCAGTAAAATATTAATCAAAAGTCTAATGGAGATCCCAGCTTTGATATCCTGAATGTGGCTACCTGACTCTAACAGGTAGTCACTAAAACTCTTTTATAGCTGAAATAAGATGCAACTAGGAAGCCATTCTTTCCAAAATAGTCATCTCAAACAGATCAGTGCAAATGCTGGGTTTGTTTGGGCTTTTTTGTGCAATAAATATTAGGAGAGATGTGGTTTTCTACTGCAGGTATAAGGGTCCTGAAGTTACATGTGGTAAATTTTTGGGCAAGATTACAGTGCTGAGATGTGTTGCCATGTAACAATGGAAAGTAAATTTGTTTTCTGTGGAGAGGTTTCGTGAAAGAAATAATTTAAAAGGAAAATGTGCAAGGCCAAGGGGACTCTGGTAACCATGGAGAAAATTACCCCAGGATTTGGGTTCATGTTTTTATGTTTAGAATAGGCTGAAATAGTGATTCAGGTGAGGTAAAAAGAAATTTGAGAAAGGATCAAATAGCAGAAGAAAGTCAAAGACAAGGGAAGAAATTTGGCTTGAGGAAGCTGTTAAACAAAAGAAGGAAAATGGGACACTTCATATATTATGCAGAGTGTACTAAGGACTTTTTTTTAGTGGTTTCTGGAAAATATAAGAAAATTCAGCTAGGGATAGCCATTGTAATATTCTGTGCCCATAGTAATTGAAGGGAAAAGAAAAAAATATTGCTGGAAGGGAACATTGAATGTCTTTTTCTTTAGAAAATGGAGGTGACTTGACCATGTTTGTACAAAGTGAAAAGGGACAAAGGGTGATCAACTCTGTGGGAGAATGGTTTGGGGAAAGTGGCAAGTTTCTAAATAACATTTCCCATTGATGTTCCTCAGCTAGATGAAACCAGATTTCTGAGCTAGAAGCAACATTGACACAGCTGGACATTCATTATGCTCTTAGAGGAAGAAGCAATTGAGGAGATTGAAAACTAAAGGGAAAATGCAGAGAGGAATTTAGATTTGGCATGATAAGCTGCAGTAGGAAAATTAAATCCTTTTTCGTGTTAGGAAAGGTTTCTGACCATATCTGGAGGAATGGCAGGTGATGAGGTGAGGAGGGTCTGGAAACAAATTGTCAACCTAGCCCAAACTTAGAGTTTCCTGTGGCGAGACATGTGAAAACCTTCTCCTGGCAGGCTTTGGACACCAGCAGGACATTTGAGGGCTTGCAGGGCTGACCAAGAGAGTTTGCAAGTCTTTTGCAGGTTGAGGTGAACTCAGGAAACTGGGACTGCTCATCCTAAAGGATCTGGTAGTGCTTGCAGTAATGACAACACTGCATTACTAACACTTATCATGAATGTGTGCCACTGACTTTATTAGAGTTATCCTCTGCCAATTTTCATGTCAGAGTTATTTCAATCATGGACTGTGAAATTTAAGGAAAAGGAGTTGGTGTAACTTTATCAGCTATAGCTATGCTTCTGTGTGCATTTTATGTAAACTATTGGAATTAATTGCATATATACTTCACATATAAACATTTTTTGTTTGTTAAACGGCTGTAAACTCTTCTCCCTAAATATCAACATTAAGAGGTGCTAAAATAAAAACAGTGATTGGGGAAAGCATGACACAAACAGATAACTCTGTCTCAATGACAAGCAGAGTGGAAGAAAGCAAAAAAAAAGGGAATATTAATTCCATGTGTTATTTTAACTACAAAAAAGGGTGACTCTGTTTATAAGAAAAAATAATTATAATACTATAAAAAATGATAGCATTTTATGAACAGAATTGGATGTTGCAGGTGTTAAAAGGTATAAGACAATGTCTTTAAACTTGAAAAAATGTAACGCCTTACTAGGAAAGAGTGTGAATTTAATGTAAAGGAATCAAACCGTTGAAAGAGGATATGTTGTGAGGGTGAGAGAAAGGACAGACAAAGCTGAGACCTAGGCAAATGCACCTTTGCGTTGGAGCAGTGATGAAAATATGGAAGATTCTTTCTAGACTGAGGTCTTAGAAACTACAGAAAAATTGGTGGTAAAATCAAGTTTCATTAAGGTTCTTGTGGCAGGTAAGATGATAACTAAAACAGATATTGAGAACAAAGAAATGGTCAGTAAATACAAATCAGAAGTTATAATGAAAAGTAGGAAAGGGAAATAAACTTGGAGAATTCTAGCAGAATCATAGGAAAGGAGAGATTCTGATGGAGATGACTGGCAGACATAATGACAGTTGATGCAAACATGGCTCAGTGTGTAGCACTATGCAGACACTGGTACTGAAAGAGTTTGGCTGCTCCTCAACCTGGGTACACTGCCTTGCTGTTTCTGAAAAGCAATTTGATACAGGTGATGGGCCAAGAAATTCTTCCTGACTTGGTCTGGCTACAATGCAGTATAGTCTATAATACTCGGTGTTTACATAGACATATTTTTGAAAAGTTTATGTGGAAAGAACATATTTGAATAATTTGTAGGAAGCACATTTAAGTGTACAAAATATGCAGCTATCTTCACTGTACAGATATGTTGAGATTACAGTGTGCACTTATCTTATTTTCCAGTCAACTTTCTAGAAAGGACATGAGATTCAGACTAGGCAAACCCAGTTAGTCAAGCTTGCTTTATTCCCTGCTCCTCCACTCTAGTCCACTTATCTTCTAACAGATTCTTAATTCAACAGAACACACTGATTCTGGAAATCACCTCAGAGAAGATATGATTACTGAAATGGTTTTTTCCTGAATGAAAGTTAGACAAAAAGACCAATGAATCAGCATGGTAGCTGTTTACAAGAGATGGTGGCAAAATGCATTTTGTATAAACAATTTTTCCTCATAAACAGTATGTAATATCAGCATTTTACCAACCCTGCCATAATGTTTTATTATAGGCTTTACAACTTCAATAAAGATTATATGTACAAATTTGCTTAAAACCAGCTATTTTACAGCCTTTTCCATGGCCTTTTCCATTTTTATTGATTTTGCTGTTTGCAATTATTTAAAAAAAAATGTTGCAACATTTTCTTTTGTCAGAAAATTTGGGAAGCAATATATGTTAGGGAAAGGGATTGAGTGCTTAATCCCCACACAGGGAGAGGAGAGGTTAATGGGAACCAGAAAAACTTTCCCAGGAGCAAAGAATATGGGCAGATAATGAAAGTATTACTGTCTACTTCCTTTGAGTTCTTTTAAAAGTAGACAGAGAAGAAAAAAAGGACAGACAAAGTCTAGGAGTGAGTCTATGTTTCGAGATAAACTGGAAACTTGGAACGTATCAGGAGAGGATTAGAAAATTACACTTGGGGAAGGTTGAAAATGTTCAGTTCCTGTTTATTACTCCCTGGAAAGTCACTGTTTTGGGGATCCCAAGGGTAGGACAAGATTTATGGAAAGAAAATGACTAAAAGATACGTTAGAAATTCAAATCAGGGACTTCATCTTCAGCTTCCTACATAAACACAAGGGATTTGCTGTTCTGGAATAGGTATGTCTCATTCCTTCTTAAATGCTTATATATATATATATATATATATGTATATATATATATATATATATATGCATATGGCAAAATAAGGCAATTGTCTGATAATTTTCCTTCTTTAATGAGGCACCCTAGCCAACAAAAACAAGGCTCTCTTTTTTCATTGACCAGTAAACTTATTGATAAAAACAGATCTTAAAAACTGTGGCTAAAAAAAATAACTCATAATCCTCAAAATCTCATCGAATCATAGAAGTCCTGAGTTGGAAGGGACCCACAAGGTTCAAGCAGAATCTGACACCTGGGAGAGGGCAACCCTAGATATTCTTCAAAATCCAGTAATGAACAGTGTGGGTAACAGCAAGGATTTTTGCCCTGGAAGAGCCAGGTAGAGTAATATAATGTGGGATTTAAAGTACTCCATGTTTCACCTGTGGCTGTTTGTTGGAGGCTTTCTTGCCCCATTGCAGGAAAACCAAAGACAGACTCAAATCAACGTCTTTGTCTCTCCAATGTTTTTTTGTAATTCTGTCTCTTTCTGGCTTTCACCAGAAGCACCAAAATGGAAAGGTGAATTCTTCCTGGAAAGTGTGCTAGAATTTAACACATTATGCTTTTGGTGTGATCCTTGCTGGGATCTCCCAAATTCTCTCCCACACTCACACACCCACACAGCACAGGGCAGCACTGAAACACCCTGCCTGCTCAGCCTTCATCCAGGCTCTAGATATTGTGGTCTTTTAGAGTATCATGCTATTGAATAATTCATTATTCTGTGATGGCACACAGGGAATGTTGTTGTCTTTCAAGAGCCTTTTAGTTATTTCCAAGTTATTTCCAAGTCCCATTTATAAACAAATCTCCTAAATAGGGCTTGAACCCATATAAATTTCATTTGGGTTTCATCTTCAGCACTAAAGCTCTGTGTATTCTTTCACTCTCTCTAGCAGTTGTATTCAGAGTATAAGCATCCTGTCAAAGAGAAAACGTCTGCTGGTGGGTGAACTATTGTAACCCTGAATAGAGGCTTTAAAGTTACATTTTTAATGTTCTTAAGGCATTCTCAAAGCAAGGATGCTATTTTTTTCCTAGAACAATTTCTGTACAATGTTTTGGTAAGCAACTGTATCAAGAATAAAATTTGCAATATATGCAGATTTTTTGTGACTTTTTAATGAGGATGGCTGCATCTCTGAGTAGCTATTCCTAAATGTACAGATAAAAGCAAATTTTCATGAAACCACATTGGAACTGATGTTACTTAGAAATTTTTATATCTTATAAAATATTTAGTTTCTTCCATCCTTGGGTTTTGAATGTATTGTACAGCCTAATGTCTGAATAACTTATTAAATCATTTGCTAAATAATGAGCCTTGAAAATTCTGAAGGAGTCATGAGTACTGCAGTCAATGAAAGACTTTATTCTTTAGACTATGAACGAGAAAACCAACTAAATAATGTTACTTCTCAGTTCCCCTGCCCCCCCCCTCCACTGCAGAATTACACATCTGCTCTTGGCTGAGTGCTTTATTTAATTCAGTCAGGAAACTGCAAAAAAAGCTCATCCAGGTTCATAAAGTTTGAAGGATAGTTTCTATAGTCTTAAAGGATAGTTTTAAAAGGTACATTTGAATTTTCTTTCCATTATTGCAAAGCTAAGTTTATAGTTTTTAGTGCCTTATGAGTATAATTATAGTTAAAGAGTTGAAGTTAACATTAAGTATAAACGTTTCATAATTTTCAAAAATAGTTATTTGTAAAAGACAGTTATCACTGATTTTGTGATTTTCCTATGAACTGAGACACAGTACTTGTCAAGGATCCAGGTTAAAGCTGTACCTGGCTGCAACAATCTTCAGAAATTGCAGCAAGTTTTTGTCGTGTGCCTCTAACATATTGCGATTCTTGAGATGTCAGAGATGATCACTTGCTGAATAGATTAAATTTGGAACAAGTTGTTAGCAGTCACTTCTGTAATGACACAGCTTGTAAGGAGATAGGATCAAGATATATTTGCATTTTGGCATAAATTATTTATTATATATAGTCAATATTAACACATAAATTCTAGATCACACTATTCCCCGAATGACAAACGAAGATGATTTGATTTATTTTAAATAAGGTCTCTGAAATAATAATATTTTGGTGATATTTAGTACTAATATATAATAGTCTGAGCTAGGGAAAACAAGGATACATAATGATTAAGCCAATGCAAATAATTACATTTTCAAACTTGAAGTCTAAACATACATTTGAAAACAAAACTTTGTGTCAAATACTACTTTTCAGTAGCTTTCAGAAACATTTCACTGGTTTAAAATAATGCTTTCTAATACCTTTTTCCTGTTTAATGTGTTTATTCCTGCTCACATTTTCAATAGAACAACAGAGCACATGGAACCTGTCCACACATTGTTCAGCCAAAGTATTGCAATTATTTTCAAGCAGAATAATTTAAAATGCTAGAAGCACTGACAGTCTGATGCAGGTCTGGTGGGAGCTGTGGACAGTCACTGCCACTCTGGATAGGAGTGTGGTGAAAGCCAAATACAGGGCTGCTGGGAAAGTGAGCTGGAGATAAGGAGAGAAATCATGCTTGTCAGCAGAATATTTTATATTGGGGTTATTTCAGATGTTTTCTCTTAAAGTTAGAGGTTTTGCCCTTTTTTCTCATATATGGCTTGTCTTAAACTTGTGTGCATTAGTCCAGTAGTTTTATTTATGCATTCTGAAAACTATTTGGATTTTGGGAGCTGATTTTATGTGAGTTATAACAGTCATGCCTTTAGTGCAGTGCTTATTGGACAGGCAATCAGTGCCATCTCAAAATATCACAAGTGATAAATCTCTCCTTTTCTTCCTGTTCAACACAATGGACTATTCAAGACCTGTAAACCCAAAGCAGAACACACTAACAGCTTCAAAATAACTGCTGGATTAACCTCAGGAGTTTTGATGAGACGGAGGGAAATTCAGACGCTCCAGTAAAATAGTCTCTCTGGAAATAAAGGAAAGTGGTTTCAAGTATTATAAGCTGGCTTTCAGATCAGTATTATTATTTTCCTGTATGCCTATATAATCCAGTATTCACCAAAAAGCTTTAATGAATGCAGGTGTAGTGAAAAAAATTCAAAATAGCATTAAAGCTTTCCCCCCTTTTTATTCATTTACAAAAATGTTACGTTTGCAATGAACTGGGACGCTAATTAACATGTTCTGTAGTTTGAACATATTACAGTTAAAGGAGCAGGTTCAGGGGAAATTTTCTCTAAAAATATGTATCCCATATTATAGAAGGGTATTTCTTCTAGATGTTTCAGCTAGCAACCATCTGCATCTCCCATTTAAATAGCTGTTATTTATGAACAACTAGTTCTGGTTTTATTTGTTCTATCCTTTTATTGTGCAACAATTTGTGTATATTATACTCTGCTTTTTTTCTCAAATTAGCTCAAATTTGGTATTTTTTAAACAAAATTATATCACTGAAATATTACACAATAAACACTGAATTAAAATATTTTAGTTTATTTTGATGAAATATGAAGCTATGCAAAATTATAATGAAGTTACTTGCTTTTTTCTGAATATAAAATTGAAAATCATACATTGATAGTTCACTGAGCATACACTGAGCTAAATGAGTCATGTAAATACAAATTTCATAATAGATTCCTATATCTAGGCTACAGTATCTTGAAAGTTTTCATAACTTTTTATGGTTTGTAGAAGTGTGAAGAATAAGAGACACTGATCTACTCCATTGCAAAATAAATTGCCATTACTCTTTTTATGCTAAGGTTATTGAATTTTGTCTGATTAAGCAGTAACCTAGAAGTCTGGAACATCATACAGAATTATGACAAAAATTTCCAAGGCATCTTAGTCCAAAAAACCCAAAAAAGGACTTCTAAAGATCACCTACCTAGTTTAAATGCTACATTGATGAGAAAAGGCTTAAAATAAACCTTTGAGGAGCTGTGAGCTTAGGTAGTCTTCCAACCAATAAACAACAATTCTCACATTATATTGCACATATTAATACCCATCAGCTGTAAAAGCTGTAGATGGTCATTGATAGATGTATGGGATCAGAATAGGGCTAATTGTAATTACTGCTCCTGTTATTTTTCTTCAGCTGCATTGATCCACAAACTACACTTTATTTTAATGATAATGTAAATGCAGCAGGGAAAATGCATTAAATACATATAATGGAAATACATACAGGAGGAGGGCCACCAAGATAGTCAGAAGTGTGAAGCACCTCTCCCATGATGAAAAGCTGTGAGAATTTGGATTCTTTAGCCAGGAAAAGAGAAGGCTTAGGTGTGACCTAATTGTGGCCTTCCAGCACCTGAAGGGAATCTACAAGAAAAATGGAAAAAGACTTTTTACGAGGGCCAGCAGTGACAGGACAAGGGAATGGCTTCAAAGTGAAAGAGAGTTTAGATGAGATATTATGCATAAATTCTTCACTGAGAAAGAGGTGAGGCACTGGCACAGGTTGTCCAGAGCAGCTGTGGATACTCCATTCCTGGAAGTGCTCGAGGCCAGGTTGCATGGAGCTCTGAGTAACCTGGACTGGTGGAAGGTGTCCCTGCCCATGGCAGGGGGGCTGGAACATGGTCTGTGTCAACACAAACCATTCTGTGATTCTGCCATTCTATTAAAATATCTAGTCTCTAACATTTTGTTTGATGTTATTAAACTACTAAAATCTATGCAGACAGAAAATGGTTAATGAAGTATTTGGTTATATAGCAGACATGTGCCAGCAAACTGGGAATTCCCATCCAGATAAATCCAGATTTTCCTGTTAAAAAAAAGCAAACATTTAAACAAGGCCATGATTTACACAAACCCCTCCATTTACCATTTAAACAGGAATTAATCTACTATAAATGAGTCCACTCCAACACCAATTGTCTACCAAATGTAATTGTCATATATAACACTTCATTTTATCTTTTTCTTTTTTTTTTTATGAAGATACTTTCACAGCAGCACTTGAAAATGCACTTAAATTATCTCTCACAGTATCATTTATCCCCCTTTCTGAATTCCAGGCACAGCAGCAGTCTGAAAGTACAACACACTTTCTCCCCAGTCATCCCCTGCATACAAAACATTTTTCCTAAGCTAATTTAGATGAGTGTGCTTCTATTTAAGACACATTTCTTCAAGGCTGCATTAATCCCAAGCACTTCCTTACATATGAAAATGGCTTTAGTCTTTGCTAAATCTCTCTCTGCTCTTATCTACTACCCTGCAAATTCTCCCCCAAGCCCATATTTCACTTCGGCCTCTGCCTAAATTCCTACTAGGACTCACCTCTCTTATATTTTTACTTCATGGTATGCTTGCCAAATTCTTGGGTTTTGCACTAAAGAATGACTTATAGGAATTACATCAAGAAGTAATTACAAAACCACATGGAGCTTTTAATGTATTCTCCAGAAAATTTTGCAAGGACCCTCAAATACTTGTATATATTACTAATCAGAGAGTTGGCTACTTAGCACTAATACTCTTTACAAGTGTATCCCTCTGAATATATAGTAGCTAATTTAATATTTTTTCTTCTCATATTTAAAATGCATATTTTATTAAGGAAACAAACTACTGACATCTAATATTCATATACTAGTATCAATATTTACAATGCCAAATGTTGCCAGAATTTGTGATAAAAGAAATAACCATTACCATTGATATAACAGTTTTATCTCTGTATTTTCCTATATGTCTTTGTGCTTGCCTCTTTTCTCCCAAAATTCTGTATGAAAATTAAAGTCATTAGATGTTTTACTTATCTCAAATGAAACAAAAGTGACAGCTGATTGCAGAAGATAATTGCATAACCAACACTCTTGGCTTTACATTAATCTAAACAGTCTGCATTTGCAGTCTTTATTACATCCCATTTGCTAGTACTTAAATTGAATCATACTGTGTGGCTTAATTGTCTAAGGAATTAAATAAAAATATTCTCAGATTTGCACAGTATTTCTGAATTTGTGTCAAGATTGCATTCTTATTAGTTATGATTTGACTGCATTTTAGTACACCATGGATTGTAAATGGGCTAACAATCAGAACAGCATCCTCTGTTGACAACGGGATGTGACTATGCAATGCACAGAAAAAAATATAAAAGTGGCATAGAGATAAAATAAATTTTTAATGAGAAGTCGACATTTGTAAGGTGTTTTCTGTTGTTGTTGCTATTATTAATAAAACTAAATGTCTTTTAAATTATTTCCTTTTACTTGACATTCTATTGTATTTGCACTGTTGGGTGATTTAATGACTCATGAAACTCTTCAAAATAGAATCAGGGATATTATAACAAAAAGCATCTTCAGTAAATCATTAAAACATGGCCCATTTGTGTTTATGGTTAATGTGTTTGTACAACAAAACCACAATATCAATATAAATAAAGATACTAAGATTATAATACTTCTTTTCTTGAATAAATGTGTCCATAGTTTTAAATCCTCACAATGAAAATCCAGAAAGGTGTATCTACAGAAAAATAGAGAAGATGAAAGATTTACTTCAATTCTCAATACCATAATATTTTTTTAAAGTCAGCCTAAAAGCCCAGTGTCAAATATAAGCTTAGACTTTTTATTTATCAGGAATGTGCCAGTGCATGGGTGTGTACTTTCACTTCTGCATAAAATATCTGGAGAGCTCTTGGTGGCTTTGCTGAGGTCCTTGCTGCAGAGTGGGCAGAGGAAGGAGCCAAGCCTCAGCCAGCAGCACAGCCTGGGCTGGGGAGAGCAGGACATCCTCTCACTGGGGATGAGGAATTCCCTCGGACCAGGGCAGGGAAATACAGAGCTTTCTGCCATGCACAAAGGGACAGAAGGATGAAAACTGACACTGCTCTTGCAGCCCTGTCTTCTCTAATGACTTGAAGCTTTTTAATGAAACAAACTGAAGCTTCTAGTGTTAATCTAGTCAAGCAAAGCACTTTTGAGTCTACAAATGGGGGGCTAGAGAGGAATGGGTGGATGTAAGTGGTTTTTGGGAGCTTAATGTATTTGGGTCTAGTAATTTAATACAACAGTTTGTTTATTATTTAAATAAAGAAAACGTTTTAGTTAAGACAAACATAATTCTCACTATTATGTTTTTTAATTAAAATGTTTTCAAATTTGCTGGTTGTACCTCGTCATAAATGACTGTGTCATTACATTTATACTGGCACATATAATTAAAAATTGTGGTTGCCACTAACTTAGTATTGTTTCCTCATGATTTCTGAACCTCCAGTTCAGAACAGGTGTAGATTAGAAGTCTTACAATGCAGTCAATATAAAATTGATTTTAAAAGTAATAATTTTTTAGTAATTCTCCTAATTGGCAGAGACTGTCTTGCTCATGCAAGAGTAGTGTCATAGGGAATAAAGTGAATCTAAGCTCTATCAATGCATTGAGTTCCTGGATATGTATAAATTTTCAACTAAAACAAATAAAAATTAGATTTTATTTCTTTGTTTGTTTTTTGGCTTTTTTTTGTTTTGTTTCGTAGTTTTGAGGGTTTTTTATACCATTTAAATGAGGTTTTGATTTTTTAATATGTGGAGAAGATAATTTTATTTCAAGTGGAAAGAAATACAATGAAATCTTCTGCCCTGTATTGTGCAAGAGATCAGATTATGTTATGCAAAGTTCTGCTGTCTGGATTTATAATAGAAATATTTTTAGCCTATAAAATTAGCTTTATTAGTTCAGTGTTTGATCATTTCTATGATGAGCCTGGGTTGTATTCTATGTAAAGTTTTTGAAAGGACTGTTACATTTTGGAGGCACCAAATTCTCAGTTCTGGAAGTTGTGCTGTTCGGTGTCCTCCTTGTGCCTCAGGAACAGAAATGTCATTCTCCACTCTCCTTGAAATACAAAGATTTCCCCCTGCTCTTGTGGGGACTCCTGTGGTCAGCAGTTGGATTATTAGGGGAAAACACTGCAGAAGGTGACTGGGGAGAGATGACACCTGCCAGGAGAAGGCAACTGCTGCAGATGGCTTTAGAGATCAGAGCAGAGAGATTGAGCAAATCTCAGTTCATCATGGAGAAAGCAAGCTCAAGGAGGGATGATATGTTCTCACGGTTGCTAGGCAGATGGCCTTCTGCATTTTGTGCTCATTATGGCTGTTCTTCTAGACAGCTGCTTTTGTACCTGAGCTGGGGTGATCAAGCCTCATGGCACCAAATACATGGTCTGTTCAAGATTTTTGTGTGAAGTCTTGACAAGGCCTGGGCTGTTGGTGCCTCAGTAGCCTTTACTAGTGCAGAATCAAGAAGGAAATGCCTCAGCTCATCCTGAAGATGTTGTAGGGCAGCTATAGCCACAACCATCTTAGGCCATCCCCATGGTCATAGGAGGTGTTTCCTAATCTTTCCAAAAACATCAATGCCATCATGGCTTGGCTGACTTTTAACAAATGGTTTTCAGGATGTTCGTTTCCTACAGTCTCCTTAGAAGCTGAGAGGACAACAAAAGTATATTTTTTTGTAAGATACTAAATCAATAAAACTCCATGGGATCTCATACATGACATGTCAGCTTGTTTTTCTGACCACCTTTCTGAGCAGTGAGTTGAACTAGATAATTTTTTAAGTAAAGAGACACTTTTTTAAAGTAATACAAGAGTCAAATCATTTATAGAAAGGGTTACTTTGGTTGGAGCATTTAGTATTGTGCCTTCTGCAGTTGCTAAATATTGCAGGCAGTGAAACTTTCATTTTTCATGCAGGGATTTTTTTTCCCACAGCATTTTTTTCTCATCTGCTTCAGCATTCCCAGGAAAAGGGCAAGCCATAAGAGAAAATTACCTTGTTGAGAATGTAAAATCTGTACACACATGAACAAACCACCTTCCCTCATCATAGGAATAGTTCTTAAATTAATCCACAGAAAGATACCCTCTGGAGATATGCATCAGTCAACTGTGTTAGTTATTTTATGGGGAGGAGTTTGGTTTTTTAAAATTGATTTCAGAAGGGTAATGAATACTTGATGCTCTCAGCAATTTGTTTGGGCTCTATCAAAATAAGTGACAT
Source organism: Lichenostomus cassidix (assembly GCF_008360975.1). NCBI lineage: Eukaryota > Metazoa > Chordata > Aves > Passeriformes > Meliphagidae > Lichenostomus > Lichenostomus cassidix. Next base: position 10,906,689 of record NC_139479.1, on the reverse strand, counting down.
GTTCTTTTGAATGACACATTTTAGAGTAAATTGAAGTTATAGCAGCCATTTTACATCCCAAAGCCATATAAAAAATAGAAAATCGCTGTATTTAGTGTTTGTACTCCTGTACACATTTAAAAATTTATAAGCAATTTTGCACCAATTTATACATTTTGCTGTTTGTAAATAAGTCTAAGCTGGAGAAGTGAAATTTCTGTTTTAACATTGTAACTTTAATATTGACCAGTTTATTTGAAAGGTGATAGTTCCTCCCATGTCTCAACACATAAGATAGAGGGAGGCTGTTAGTGTAACTGGGCTTGTCAGCTTTCCTGTCACAACTATTTGTTCTGCTTCAGAAAAATATTTTTCTGAATTTCCTGTCACATCAGCAAAACTTTAGTCTGCTCTTGCCATGGAGTTTTGTCTTACGAGGAAGTGGGAACTCTGATGAAATCTTTATAGTTCTAAGGCTTCTATTAAAACTTGATTTATTCTTTATCTAGTTTCCCTCCTGACCCCCTCCCATTTCATCAATGAATATGTGTGGTTTTGCCAAGAACGTTTGGACCAGATGATCCTTAAGGGCATTTTCTAGCCTTGTTTTAACATGCTTGAGGATTCTTATGGACTATTTTTTGTGATGGAAATTGAGCAAAAATTATGGTGGCTAAGTCCCGCAATGTTTGTAAAAGGCAGATAAGTATCTCTAGATGGAATTCATCACATCTAACTGTTGTACCAGTTCTAGGATGATAGGATGTTAGGATGATAGGAACTCTAGAAGAAAATCAGCTGGTTGCACTGGTTATTTGCTTAACTTTCATATTTTTGAAGCTGAAGGCACAAATGCTGCATTAACTTTAGGCCTTTTGGCTACAGCTTTGGAGTTCTGCGTCAATGTAGTGTTTTATGAGGTTATAAACACTTTAATTTCACCTTGGAAAATGCCTGCCTTTCTATCTTACTTGCATGTGTTGAGGACAGCATTACCTATTCTTATATATGGTTATAAAACTAAACCAGGATAATACTATATTTCTGTTAACTAATTTTGAGCTCTAGGGAAATCTAATTTCTCTCTCAGTCATGTGTACACTGAATATATATGGAAAAAAAGGTTGTTTTATTTCTTTATCCATACTTGCTAGCATACATATGAAATCACATGTAAATAGGAAATACTAAAAACTCCCACCCTGTTAACACAGTTATGTGTGCTGTAACTTTGGTGGTGGCAGGCACTGTGGGAAGGATGACACTAAAAGCCTGACTGGTTTTGTTTTGGTTTAAGTTTTCTCATTTGAAGGTCTTAGAGTGATTACTGTGATTACTTTTCACTTAAAAAACTTCTCTGCATGCCAGCCCTTTTCAGCGTCACTCTGGATCCACCACTGTAATACTGTAGGCTTTTACTGGAGCAAATGCTTTCCTCATGCATTTCTACAGGCCCATAGAGCATTGTTAAAACCAGCAAATGTTAAGTGTTAATCTTTATTGGTCTGTGAACTTAATCATGCATAACCAGGAAGAGTCCATTTTTTTAATTAAATCACCACCCATTCATTACTTATGTTATCCTCAGAGGAATATCAGTGAAAGGGTCAAAGTCTGCTGGACCTCTTGCTGCTCATTTAAATTAACACATCTTCTGATCACAGGTGTACATGTTGTGCTAACTTTGAAGATTTCTACATATTAGAAAAATGGGAATTCTTTCTGAATGACAGAATGAGATCAGGATTTCTGGAAAAACTGTTTTTCTGCAGCCTGTGTTTGTGAGGAATGTGCCCATTATTTTATAGTAGCTGACATCTATGAAAATTCTGGAGCAATAAAATGTCTGTTGCAAATTGCTTTTAAAAAATTATACAGGCTACTTTAATAGTGTCTAAAGAAAAATATATCTTCTTTTATTAGATTGTCTATGGCAGAAGCAAATAACTGTTTGAAAACAATCTTGGAGAGGAAAATAAAAGGGAGGACTTTACCTCTGTACATATACCTATTATATTAATAAAAATCACTCTTTGAGCAGCTACAAATTTTTCTTCATTCACATAACATTTACTTGTCCCAGAGGCTTGCCAAACTACATATCAGAGCAAGTATTTTTCACTTGCATTTGCTCTTCTCAGAAAGTATTATTGAATTTTGAGTTGACTGTTTCCTTTTTGAAAGGCATTTTTCAGTGGCTTGTAACTTCCTAATATGTCCCAGCCACAGTTTTTAGGTCCAGGTGATTTATTATGGCTCCTTTGTTGAAGTTGAGAAAAGAATAGCAGAAAAAAATGACCAGTTTGTGGGTTTGGTACCATAAAACAGATTACCATAAGGAAAATCTCATCAGTTGACAGTTTGTTTTCAGAGAATAGAGTCAAGGATGCACAAGGGTTTTGTCCTGCAGATCTAAAAAATAATTTATTGTCATTTTGCATTATTTCACGGTTCATTGACACTGTCAACTAGCTCAATGATTGCAGAATGTTAAGGGTTTTGTTAAAATCTCTGCAACCACCAGGCTAAAATTTATGAATTTATATACCAGCTTATTTTGCATCTTTGAGGATGCTGTAGAAAAAAGAATTTATCTCTGCTGTCTTCAGTCTTATTGTAACCATTTTGAATGCATGTAAGTAAAACAAGGAACCATATACATTATTTTAAGTTTCTATGCCACAATGTTTTTTCACTGATTATTTACTGTGTTTGATACTTTGTTACAAAATTTCCTTCCTATTGCTGTTTTTCATTGCTTCAGATTTGTCTGTATAGTCACTGGACTGTATAGATGCCCAGATGAAATGGGCAGCTGTGATGCAATGGTATCCCAAGCAAGACACCCTGGAATCAGGGCAGGTCCTGCAGGCTTTTCCCTGCAGGGCCCTGGATGATTGAGGGACACATGGAGCCCCAGGGAAACTTGTTCTGTGCACAGCCTGATGCAGTTTGGGTTCTACAGCAAACCAAGTTGCCTTTTTGGCCATGTTTGCCCTTCTAGTGGCAAAATATTGCCATTAGAGTGATGCAGAAGAGTTAAGGGAATGCTACCTGAGCAAGATAATTCTGCCCCTCTTAATTATTCAAAAACTACGATAGTTTCCTCCATTAATAATTTATAATTTCCTTTTCTGGGAATGTGGTGTGTGTCTTTACTGACACATCCCCAGATGTGTCTCTGCTTCCAGCCTTATTCTATCTAGCATGGAGTGTGTTTTCACTGTGCATCACATGGCCATAGAGAGACATCTGCACTTGTCCCATATGTATTTTAATCAATTAATATATACCCAGGGTTGACATCTGCTCTGTTGCATTGAAATAATTGAGATTACATAACATTTTCATGCAAAGGAGTATGCAAAACAGAATTTTCTGCTTGCTACATATTCATAAATCCTCATCAAAATTGTATAAAGGGTTCTCATCTTCCTTATAGGGGATGAAAGACAACATTGTCCAGCCAAAGTTCACATTAAAATTTTTGGCCGTGCTAGTACATTTGCTGATGGAAAACCAAAGCTCTTCACAACTTTCTTCAGTCAGTTCTGGTGTTTGGCAGTCTCAATTAGACCTGCAGCCTGAGGCAGTCAAGAGATAAAAACCAATAACTCTAGAGAAGCTTCCAGTTAATAAATACAGGTTAGCACAGAGGATAAGTTACTAATCCTTTCTAACTGGAATGAAAATAAGAATATAATTGAAAGAATTTGTCGCTGACCTCATTTAAAAAGCCCTCCTGTCAGGTACACATTATGGAAACATCTGTTACTTGCCCCAGTAGTTCATTTACACTCCTTTACTCCAAAGTTGTAATCTTGCCAAATATTTACTTTTGCGTTTTACTTGCTAATTAACTGTCATTGCTGTGAATAGTGTATTTAGTATAAAGAGAATTACATATTCTGTTCCTTATTAGTGTGCTTTAAAGCCACACCAAAAATATACTGATGCTTGGCTGTGCTTTGTAGTCTTTCAGCAGCAAGTTTGCAGTTTGATTGATTAGTTTCCACCACCAAAGAGAAGCAGCTGCAGCTCTGAATAAAATTGTGCTAATGAAGATTTCAAAGTGGTGATCAAAAGCAGACTTTGCTCTTTCAATTGTACCCTTTTCTGAAGATAAATAATTGTGCTGTTTCAGCAAAATGTGCATATCAAAGCAGATGAATCATACATTTCAGTGGGAACTTTAGAGCATGTTTAACATATTATGATGGCTAATCTTTGTCACATTTGGTCTGTCAGTTGCAGAAGAGTAGAAAGTGATTAACTATTTTTAGTACTGATTCATGTAGTCAATCAAGAGTCTGAATATGAATAATATTCTATATTTGCTCATAGACAACTATATTTATATGGCTGCAAAGACCCACATGTCTAGATGACTAACTGTTACCTTCTTCAGCAGTTTTGGTAAAATGAACAAATCCCCTAACTTCAAGAAGGATTTTGGTTTGCTGGACAGAGGTGACAAAGCTGTGTGAGGGGTTTGGGCACAGTGCCATGGTATGCCACAAGCTTTCTGACAGATGTCCTGATATAGTCTGACAGAATTTAATTTTTAACACATAAAAACAAAGCCATGAACCTTCAGGAATTTCCATTTGTATGTTCAAGCAAAGGCAAACTGTTCCCAGCTCAGTTACAAATACTTCTTTGTATTTCTGCACTTGATTCAGAAGGGAAAATTTGGTGTCCATAGTGAGTTCTGCAAAGCCATTTTCAGACTGCTCAATCACTGAGGCCACTGAGCTCACTCTAATTCCTCCACTTTCTGAAACACACTTCTGTCCCTTCTGCACTGTGGGAAAACAAAAAAGTATCTGGGGCATGATTTCTCATGCTAACACTATCAACAATATAAATAAATTTTTTTAAAAATTAAATAAAACCCATAAACATAATTAAACCAACTAACTAAAGTATACTAAAAAACCCAACAACCCTTAACATGGAGTGAACAACTGAACAGAATTATTTGCAATGATATTTTATATAATTTTGGAACATCTTTTTAAAGTTTAAATGAGGCCAAGGCACTTTTCAGGATCTACAACAAAGAGCTTCTGGCAGAACAACCCAGCTCTCTTAACTAAGGATTTTGTCTGTTGAGTGGTTGTTAATTGCTTTTAGTTATGGAGTTTGTCCATTTTAACCAAAAATATCTGGATTTAAGGTATGAAGTGAATTGTTTCTTGATGTTAAAATTTTAATAATAAATACACATTCATAGTGCAGTATGCCTTTTTGGCTCCTTCTGCAGTCAAAAGGATGAGTCTCAGTGGAGATACCCTGGGACTCCTCAGACAAGAGATTGTATTCTAAATTATTCAAAATGGTTACAAATGTTGACAAAACAACAAGCCAAGCCAAATAATATTTTCATGTTTTGTATGAGTAGAGGATAATTTGATGGTTTATAGGAAGATCCTGACCTTTCTAAATGCTTATCAGGTTAGTAATAGGAATTATTATTGCAGCAAATCCTTACTTTTTGTATTTATTATAATGTTCTACATGGCCTTCACAAAAAAAGATTAATTTTCTCTTTCATTGTGTCCTCCTTCTGGTTCTCTAAGTTATATATCTTTTTTAACTGAGTTAAAATTTAGAAAAAATACATGATTAAATCCTTGTTGTACAAAAGTAATCTTGCTGAACTTCTGTGAATTATTTTACTCACAAAGATAATACCATGAAGACAGACAAGGGAAAGGTCAAACTAAGAAAAAACTTCAAATTCTTTTAGTATTCTGTTAAATTTGCTTCATCTGTAATATATTCAAAATCACTATCTTTATTTCCATTCCTTATCAAGCCAGAAATTAAGTAGAAAACCTTCCTTCCATTAGCACTATTGTAAATGCTTAGTCAACTCTGCTTTCCATTCTCTATTATTTAGTATCAAACAATACTTTCCAATAATTCATATGATTTTATGAATTTTCAACAGAAATATAAAAAATATTTTTAGATTAAATATTTCCAGAATATCCTGGTGCTTTTTTTAGCCCATAAGTTAAGCAGAGCAGCCTAAATGTCACTGCAGTGTCCAGACTTGTGAAATAAATTATTGGTATCTAAATACTCCACGAATTGAAAAGGGAAGGTAGGACATGGAATAAACAATAATAAGTGCTAATTAAAAATAGAGTGGTAAAGAAAATTCCATGTCATCTGCACCTTCTGCAATTTTCACATAAAAGGTGTCCAGTTAAAGCAACTCTGTCATTCTCTTATTTTCTGTTCTCAAATCCCATTATTTCCTGTATTTTTCAAAAATCTTAATAATGAGACATTTTGCCCTTTTAAGGATGCAAGCCTAGAAACATAAACTAAAACAATGACATCTAAAATGGAATACATTTTATTAATTTATTTGAAGTACATTTTAATATGCCAGATTCCAATAATATAAATTGGTTTATGATGAGAGTAAAATCAGGAAAAAAAATATCAGCATGACTCTGGATGTCAGAATGGAGCTCACAGTTATCTGTTTAACTATGTTTGCATATAGTTATGTATCAGTTACACATAAATATACACATTAATATTTGCTCCTATTTCATGTTTTACATTGCAGCTGTCAATGAATTCATGCATTGCTCTAAAACATAACTTGTCATTTAAGGGCACAGTCATTCATTAGAGTTATTTCAGAGGGGTTTTTGTCTTGTAATCCTTACCAGGTTTTTCTGGATGACCTCATTATTTCACTTGCTCCTTGCACTCTCTTCACTGTTGATATGATCTTTTTCAATGAAGGTTATTAAAAATGGACAAATTAGATGCTCCACTTTGAGAGCTATTTAAACAGAAACTCTGTTAAAATCCACATTGCTGACAAGCATATTTGCAATCAAAATAGCCCCATTTAGTTTGAGGAACAATTGCAGAGATGAATTAGCAGCATGTATAATGAGGTAAATGGTTTCCTCAGGGTTCCCAGTGAGCACATGGTTTACTGCTGCCATTTATGGTTTTTACCTCATATTCTGTTCTATTGCACTGGAGGTTTTTTTTAAGCATGTACATATTCTTAGTGATGGTCCTTCTACAAAAAGCCTGACACCCTAAGGGTAATGTGGGAATCCCTTCTGCCATTGCTCAAACTCAAAAGTGTACAAAAGGTATGAGCACAAGGGGTTGTTTCCTCAAATACTCTTCAGTAGTTATCTATTTCAGCTAAATTTACTCTTCGAAAAGTTGCTTCCAAATGTTGAAATTAGTTTGTCACATGATGGCTTAGTGTGGTAAAAGTGTGCTGGGTCTTGTGAAATAGACGTGAATTGAGGCAATATTCAAAATTCAGATTGAAAAATAATCTTAGATGACCAAGTATGATGTTCATTTGGCTTTAACAGCATTTCCTAGATATGAGAAAGTAAAAAAGTGAAAAGTACATTCAGTCATATGCCTTCTTTCTATTGTTATACTTTCTCCATCCAACTAGGGTTTTTCCCAAAAATCTTTTAAAAAACCCCCACCTTTTGAATCTTAGTTTGAATCTTGAGTTAAGGAAATAATTTTATTCTACCTCTGTCCTGAGTTAAAAATAGAAAAAGAAACCCTATTTATGTCACTGGTTTAGAATCCACTTATTTTTTATTGTGGTCTAAAAAGAGGAGTTTATCACTATTTTCACCTATATGTGATTTTAAGTTTATTTTTCTTTTATTTACCTTTCAAAATACACTGTTAACTTCCAGTTTATTTGCTAGACAGAATTTTTAAAAATGGGTTGCATAAGAATCTCGGTGAGAAGACTTTAACATTTCTGCTGCTGTTCATAGGAAAAAATTATTAATACACAGATGAACTCACTCTGTGTGTCCAGTGAGAATTAAATTTTATATATCTTGAATGCCACAATATGTTTGCCTTATTTCTTACAAAATGATTCAAAAATGCTATTACAATCTTCTATAGCAAACAGTTCACTTCAGAAATGAAAAAAGTGCTTCAAAATAAATATTATGTAACAATTCTGGGAAAAAAAAAAAACCAAAACCCACCAGCTGTTGTAATTCCTACAAAAGAAATAGAAAAATTACATTGTACATCAGGAAGATTTTTCCTTACAAAATCTTCAACCCAAGGTTCTACTAGAATCCCTTCATTCTTCCTGCCATTGACCCACAGGTGTTGCTTCCCTGATTTCACCCTAATGTTGAAATGATTTCTTGAGTCATCCCAACTCAGAGAATAAAGGAGAGAGGAGAGAGCTGGGACTCTTAGTGCTAATGACCTGCACAAAATCTATATGGCAAAAAGAAAAGGGGCAAAAGAAAAGAACTATTGAGCACTGACATATAAAACTTTAGGCACTTGTGCATCCAAGTGCTTTTGCTCATTCCATGATCAGAATAAGAGTGGGAGCTGGAGAGTGTGTTACACACCAGCAGCAAGGCACTTGACGTGGTGCTGGGCACTGCTTTTTCTTTCCTCTCAGTAAATGCGTCATTAGTTAATTCCAGGGTACAAGAGAACTTTCATTATTATTTATAGTTTCAGATTTCAGACTCTGTAGAGATTTCTTTAATTTCCATACCTTATGATTGCAGTTAGAGAAAAGCACCCCATTATCCTCATTATTCCTGGGCAGACAAAGCTGTAGGAAGGCTAATGATCAAAACCAGAAATCTCACCACATGTCGCATAGTCCTAATTATATTCCTATTGTCTACATTTCTTTGTTTCTTTTATCTTCAGACATTTTACATTACTCAGATGTTTTTTTCTTGTTTTATTTTTTTAAATAAATGATTTTGTGAATGTGAATCTTGACTATGCTGTATTAAACACATGCTAAAACAGAGCAGCACACAGACCATGGGAAATAAGATATGGTGGCTAGAAAGTTAATGCCACTAAAATGACTGGAGTTACTTTTTAAAGGAATGTCCATAACTACTGAATTGAACATGAAAGTAGAGCTGCAGTTAAGCAGAAGACAGATGGAGGAACCAGGCTTTCCAGTGAAATTTTGGCTTAGTTCACTTGTCATCTCCCTTGCTCTATTCTGCCTTAGCCTGAGATCCACTCTGCCAGTCGCTTCTTGAAAGCTGGATTCAGCCACCCAGCTGTGCTTCATGTCAAGAGTCTCAGGTGCAGTGATGCTCTGCCTGCAAAAGCTGTGTTGGTATGGACATTCCCCTGGGGAAAACAGAGCAAAAGATTACTTTTTTCCTTCCTCTTTTCAAGCTCTAATGATGTGGGTTGGCTGGGAGAATCCAATAGTAAAATTTTTCTCAGTTGAAACAAAAAAGAAATAGATGTCTTTTTTTGAAAGTGTTCTTTAGGTTTTTCTGACAAGTGATTAAAAAGTACATTTCAGTATTACTACTTCTGCTAGTTACTATTTTCCAACCCAATTCTCTTGCCCTGATACAGAGCAGGGACTAATGACTAAACACAGACTCTCCCTTTCCCATTCTGTATCCAGGGTCTATGCCAAAAGGGTATAACATCTCTTGTGCAGTTACCATATGCCACAGTTTAATCCTGATTCAATGTGACAGCAAGATCCTTTTCCTTCTGTCATCTTACTCTGCCTGCTGATGTCACTTTGTATCCCCAGTCCACCTTTCCTGCTCAGCAGTTCCATGAGCTGCATAGGTGCAGAGCACTGTTTGCATCCAGCCCTGCAGCTGGAGGAAGGTACAGCTCTTTGCTGCCCATGTTTGTGACAGAAGGACATGGTAATGATTTCTTGAGAATTCATTAGAATTTTTCAGTTAGTTTGTCATGTTGTCTCTTTTTGTATTATTTTTTTGTTGTTGTTGCTTTTGGTTTTGGCTTTTTGTTTTTGTTTTTTATTTTTTTTTTAAATCATCTACTGATAAAATCTACTGGCTGTCCAAACAGCATTTCTGGTATCTTTGATTGGTGCCAAATTTGTGCTTGTTTCTGGCTGCAGAGCTCATTACCAGACATTTGATAAGAAATGTGTTTTCCAACAACAGCTTCATTATAAAATGTGTTGTCAGAAAATTCCTAGTTACTGATTTTTTTCTGACATAAAAACAATAAGGTCAGCATAAGTGCAAGCATAAGAGTACATCTTTATTTTTTCTTTTTCCCTTTCTTCCCTCAAAATTTTCTTGCCAAATTTCCATTCAGATTTGCATTTACACATGGTTTACACGACCTTGTGACTTAAATAAAGAAAGTACAATGTATATCCCTACATCATGGGGGAAAATCACAAGTATATTAGTGAGTGCTTAAATGAATTTGTGCTGCATTTTTTCTGCAGGTTTGTTAGGACAGTAACCTAGGTGTGTGACATATCTCACTTTCCAGTATTACCAAAGGCACCCTGTATCACCTTGGGTACATGAATTAAAGTTTCTGCACATTAGTCCTTACCTACAAAGTGAAAATACCTCATGTGTGAGATAAGGGAATATTGATTTGTGAAGTTCCTTGGTCACAGGGTAATAATATCTGATTCTGTTTTGAGTATGAGCTATCAATCCATTTTCTGATTCTGGTGGGCTAAAAGTGTTATAGTGGTAGCTCTAAAGTGTTATAGTGGTAGCACTGAGATCCAACATGGGGAGATACTGGTGACACCCAGTGCTGTCACAGTTTAATAATCTATAGCTGAGGGTTGTGCAAACCATACAGGCAGTGCTAAACCTGTTACAGACCACAACTGTCGATTTTAGACTTATCTCTGCCTTCTCCTTTTCCATTTCTCAGATTGCCCATTCTCTCCCCTTCATCCCTGCATCCCCATCTTTCACAGCATCTCACCATGGCTTTGACCACCTCTCTATCCACACTCCACCTCTGCCTTCCCAGTCCCATCTGTCCCCAGTTCCCAGTGCTCTATACAATGTCCCAAAATTGGTGATATATTTCGTGCCTTCCAGCCTTGCAGACGTACATGCTGGTTTGCTGCTGCCCTCCTGCCAATTCTGTATGCTTTCACAGATGTGTTGTGCCCTTCTTTTGGTCCTCTTTAATGCCAGGGAACATAAACACATGTAGTCTTCTCCCCACTCTAGGCTTGAGGAGTGGATGGTGGGAGCCTTTCCTGTGCATGCAGCACCATAAAGAGCTGCTGTTGCTTTTTATGACTTGGGCCTGATGGGAAATTTTGTTTTCCTCTCAGTTCACCTCATGTTATTCTCACATTGTCAATTATCTAGGAAGGATTATTCCATTAAGTTCAATCTAAGTATAAAAATCTCTGCTAAACAAAGGGAAACTTCCCAGATCTTTGGACGGTTGGACAATTTCTGAATTTTTTCAGTCCACTGTAAATGTGTGTATGTACACATCATTTTGAGACTTACCTTTTTTTTTAATCAGGGTTACAGATTTTTTATACTTAGGAGAGGATTGGTCCATTTGTACATCCTTCTTTTCATGGGATAGTTCTGTGTTGTTGTTGCTTTTAATTACCAGGAAAAAAATATGAACAGGACTCAGTATATCCCTTTGAGTAGAATTAATCTCGTGGTTATGAACCTGCTCAAAATGGAAATATTCTTATCCCAAAAAAGGACCTTTGTGTCTCATTTGTTTGTTGTTTTTTTTTTCTTTTAAGAAATGAAAGAGCAGCGAGTAATTTTTAGAAAGCATTATCAGAGATGTTTGGGTTTATTCAAAACAGTGATTGCTGTTTATCCTTAATAAGTCTTTGATAATGTTTCTCCATTTTAAAGGAATGATGTGTGAGAAAAGGACACTTCAGGAAGGAAATAATGAGCCAGTGCCACCACAGCTCTTCCCTATTGCCCTTCCCTCTTTCAACAGCCTGCAGCATGTCTGTATGAAATTTCTATCTTTTTCTCATTCTTTTCCCAGTTTCCTCCAAATATGCACAGGGATGAGAATATGTTCCAGGGACTTCTTTTGTCTGAGAGAAATCATGGCATTTTATCTGGTCAGTGTTTCAGATCCTGGAGATCAGCAATGTTGTGCAGTGAAAAGTGGTGATACCTTCCTGCTTAGCCTTATCTCTTGTGTCTTTAATACCTGTATGGTTAAGTTTACAGGATGGAAATTACTTTCGTACATCTTGTACATCTTACGTGGTCTGAGATTAGTTTGGTGAGGGTTTTTATCTTGTTTGATTTGTTGGCTCGTTCGTTTTATTGTGGTTTTTTTGGGCTTGTTTTTTTCGGGCTTGTTTTTTCTTTATTTTATTTACTTTGCAAGTAAAATATGCCCAAGGAAACCCAAAAAATATGTATTGAAATTTACATTGTACAGACAAGAGACCTGGGAAAATACTTCCTGAACTTAGGAACCCATTGTAGCAATTATGTAAATTTTGTAGACTATGGTCATGTTTTATGTAAGTACAGTAATAGGGAACTGACTTGAGCAAACCAACATCTATTCTATTAGTGTCTTTCTACTACATAAAATGCTGTTTGCGTCCTTGTAAATTAGTCTTTAACTGCTACTGTGTCACAACCATTCATGTTTAATGCTAATGAATCAATAAGAAATGTGAAGGATAGATGAGCCATTCATTCCACTATGTTTACTACAAGGAAACTGGAAGACTGAGGGGCAGAAACACTGGCAGTCTTTTAAAGTTAATTTCTGAAAGCTCTGAACTGTAAATATAACGTTGTACGTTTTCTTCTGGTTTGTGTTTTAGCTTTGCTTCCTAGAAAAACAACATTAGAGAGTTTGCAATTATTTTTACACACCCTATACAATTGCTTTTTTGGGTATTTTCATCTTCTGAATGCACATTCATATGTTGTTCTCATTTCAATATAAACATTTTCCTAATGAGCCTATTGCTATTAAACATCAAGCGAGTGGTTTAAGGGTAAAATTTTCTCTTCTGAAGACAGTTTTCTAACTTTGAACCTGTTCGCTAGGTAAACATATTCGTTGTTGCTGTAGTTATCTACAGGCATATAACTAACTTTTCAGCAAGATCCATAAAATCAAAGTGTCTGAAACTATTGTGGGCTTCCCCTGAGGACAGAGCAATGTCATTACTTTGTAGGAAAATTTCATGCTTGTTATTTACCAAGAGCAATGTATAATTATTACAAGATAAATTAGACTGGAACTTGAAAAATTGCTGTTCTGGTAAAAAAATTGTGAGATTTATGCAATGGAAAAATTCCACTGTTTCATAGTGCAGAAATCCTTCAGTAACATTTTTATTCTCTTTCATTATCCAGAAATCTTTCTTTGGAACATTTTGTGCATACCACCTTAAATCCTTTTCATATGTTTCCAAATAAATTGTTATTTAAGAGACACTCATCCTGCATCACACTGAAAAAGATTAATTTTAGTATTTCTGCACAGCAGATATTTGATAAATATAACATTCAAAGTGAAAAAATTAAATCCATATATGTTATATGCTGTACTTCCTGTATTAAATCCTGTCTGTCATTTATGTCTTTCCTTTGCATTTATGACAGACAAACACTTTGGTTTGGTTTTCCATGAATTTTGTATTATGTACAAACAATTTTATTTTCAGAGACTAAAGCATGAAATTGGCAAAAATAGTCTGTTTCTATTTATTTTTTTCTGATTGGGTAGGGGTGAAAACCTTTAAATTTTGTGTCCTGTGATCACAGACCTGAGGAAGAGAAGCAGACATGTTCCAAATGTTATTGAATGACAATCTTATTTTCATGCCACTTTATATTTGTCTCTACTGAGACAAGATACTTCAAAATATAGAGTACTGAAACATGTTTAAATGTAGTATCTTAGAGTTCTGCCCATGAAAACCTGGGCTGAGAGAATTCTCAGGAGAATTCTAATGTCCAGGGCATATCTAACAGGCATTGCTCCAGCTGCAAAAAATGAGATAGGTTTTAAAAAAAGTATAAATACATTAAGATAACTCCAACAGATAAGTCCAAAATCCAGCTATTGAACTGGAGAAATCAATCTAATTATAAATAAAGTCTGAGACTATTTATCAATACTTATCAAATTAAAGGAAGGAAAAATCCCAAACCAACCAACAAGCAACTGAAACCTCTCTTAAAAGAGAGTTAATTAGACAATATGAATTTATGACTGCTCTAGTTATTCCACTTAAAGTGTACTGTTTGGTCCTTACTTCTAATTTTTATTTTTAATTTGTATTTTGTTAACAATTTTCTTTAGTAATACAGCTTCCCAAGCTACACAGATGCAAAGCAAAGAAGATTAAAAGTTCTAAACAAATGCAGAATCTCTTTCTCTGCATGGATCAGCAGGAGAGACTAAATGGTTGTGTCCTGTAGCACACACTGGTCTTGCCACCCTGCCAAGGCAGAAATTTGGTCTTGCTGGACACACTGAGGGGGTGTGAGTACCTCATATTATTCCTGTGAGGTATTTTTTTGTGTTATAATTGTGTTCTTGAGAATTTTACAGAATGATGCAATGTATAGACTATAAATTAGTTGTATCTGTTGGTATCCATGTAATTTCTAATTCCAATGCCAGTCTAAGGAAATCATAAATGACATTTCTAATATGTCATCAATATGTGTGTGATAAAAACATTTCCACTATCATTCCTTTAGGTCCAGGGAGAATATTTGATTAAGAAAATTAAATAAACATACTGCATTCAAAAGCAATGTGCAAAATGTGTTTTATTCCGGCAAAAATCTAATTACTTAAATATCAGAATTTTCATTTTGCTTCTTTCTTTAGAAAACATGATAGATTCCCTGTCAAAAGGTATTTGGTATCAAATTGCATATAAGTGGTATTTGATACTATTAAACTACTGTCTACTTGAATCTGGCTCTAAGTGAGAAGAAAAATATTCTTGATCTTGTTCTTAGACTTGATTTTCCTGTTATTTTCTAGAAAACTTTCTTATACAATTTGAGCTCTAGACAAAATAATTTTGGTTGATCCTAGCTATTATTCTTGCAATTATCTTTCAACCTGAGAGGGTAGAAGAAGAACTTTTTTCAGGGTTTTAATTTTATTGCAGTTTGGTATGACTGTCTCTCCATTATTCTATACCTCTTTAGGTTGACTTTGTGTCTTTTTCATGCAAGAATGTGTATTGCCATCCCTTTTTCATTTTCTTGCAGGCTGTCACAGTATAAATGTGTAAATGTAATCTCCACCTTTTGTGGTAACTCTCAGAGTTTTCATCCTGATTATCTTATAGGAACAAGGTGTGTCATTAATATAGAGGAGTGGTTAGTAATACTGCATTACTGTGGTAGTGTATGTAGGCTGAAAGACATCAACAGTTTTTTATGCAAAATATATTTTTCCAGATTATGAAATTGTGGTAATAAATCCACGTATTGTATACAAGATAAGACAAAACCCAGTAATGTCTGATGAATACTCAGATCTGGTAACCTCTAAGAGAAACATTCCGAAAACTATGGGTTGGAAATTATCCAAATGGCAATGCTTTCTTGTTGCTAGTTATTTCCATGCTGTTTTGGTGTATTGCAGTGTAGGACAATACCACAGAGGAATACTTGATTGTACCAAACAAATCAGAAATATATGCAGATGAGGTCTCCATCCTCTTAATCATCATAGCATTGCAACAAGTGCAATAGGTACAGTGAGTATGTGTGTGTGAATGTAGAACAGTATAATCTTTCTTTAAAGTGGAGAGTAATCTATCTTCCAAGACTGTGGCTTTTCATTTAAGAAAATTGTGTGCAAATGCACATACCAACCTCCAAGTACTTCCATCATGAGTAAAATCAAACAAAGAAACACTTGTATTGTGAATCCAATGAATTAGTCAAGCTTTTGACACTAAACCCATATTGGTTTTTGTTGGGTTTTTTGAGTTTGCTTTTGGTTTTGTTTGTTTTTTTGTTGCTGTTTTGTGTTTTAATCTTTTACATGATAGCTTATTTACTTTTGTCAGAGAATCTGACTTGCAACTGTTCTTCTCAATTTTTATAGGGATAGATTTGCTATGAATACTATAGGAAAAGAGAAGTTTGTCAGTTTTATTTGTTATAATTTAGGAATTACAACACACATGATAAACTCAGCCTTTGTAAGGTTGTAAAAAACAGTGGAGTTTTTCAGCAATTAGTCTAACAAAAGGAAATTTTCCCATTTAATTATATAACCACAAAGATTTTATAGTTTGGCTCTGAATGTGCAATCATTTTTTTGGCCTTTTTCCAGGCTCACTCAAAGCAGATAAAGCTGTATTGTTGAAGAGAAGATGGCAGTATCAGTGCTTTGATCAGAATGTCCATTAGTTCATCCAAACAAATGTAAATAGGTGCTATTACTTGCTGCACCTGAGTTTATCCCATACCTGCAGCTCCTACTGAAAGAGAAATAGTCTTTTTATTCCACTGTATCCTTCAATCCATTAGTCTCATCTCTTATGATCTCCATATCATTCTTAATATTGATTAAGTCTCCTGGAAGGGTTTGCTGTTCTGTAAAACATCGACACGAAGCTTTTGTTTCAATTTTCACACTTCTATTCATCTTGAGATTCATGTCCTGATGTGTCTGTTTCAATGAATATTTTAAGCAGAAAACAGGTGAGAATGGTGAAGTACTACTATGGAAGCTGATTATAAACAGACTAAAACAACTGATTTCTCTCATCACTTTCATATTGCATAACTACAGAAGTACATTATTCTTGCACATGGCAATTTCCATTCAGCAGAAAATTCATTGTTATTGAACAATAAAGAGTAACTCTACATTTACTCCGAAGATATAAATCCATCAGTTCTGACAGCTAGAAATAGGTATTTAAAATAAAGGGATTAGGAAATTTTGAACATACATTTGAGTAATTTTGAAATAATTGACTAATGTCCAAATGGTTCATAAAAACCCATTCAGGGCATAATGACTTCTGAGGGAAGATTTAACATTTGTTTCCACTTTATGTGGATTGCAGATATACTCAGTAGCTTTACATTATATTTAAAGAAAAAAAAATCATGTATCAGTAGCTTCAATCCTACTTAAACCAAGCATTTTAAAGAAATCTGTGTGAGAAAAATACTGCCTGATGGAATCTTTGGTTAGGTCCTTATTCATGTGTAAATATTGGTTGCTGAAAAGAAAAAGAATCAATAACATAGCAAAGACCAATGGGCTCCCAATTACTTTTAAGCTATCAAATGTCAATTAGCTTATCCCAAAATATTTAAAATTTATAGTTATCAATCAAGATCTACAATACACATTAAAGTGTTTGTCAATAGCAACTTCCCCAGGATTGAGGGGCAAAACTTCCTTCAATTTAAACTGAAGTTCATCTCACTGTCTCTTAGACTGAGTCACTGCTACAAGTGGTGTCCAGTTATTAACATGACAAGGTTTTGGATCCTCTTATGCTCCAGCTCACATCAGATATTCCAGTCATAGTGCCTGGAATTCTTCTCATACTCCCACTTTCTCCATAGCAAATATGAATATTGGGCTGCACAGCATTCCCATCTCCCTCATTTCATGGATGGAACTGTTTATGAACTAAAAGGGAAAGCCATAAAGCAGTAATTAGCAGGATGCTACTTGAAAATTGAGAAAAGACATTGTTTAGATTAGGTGGGAAAAAATCTAAAGTATGGGAAAGAATAGAGACATATTTAAATTCTGCCCTGCAGTGATACCATTAATTTTCCATTAAAAATAAATTTAACGATTCTGGGACATTTGTTTATGCATTCATCATAATTGTGAATTTATTCCATGTTGCCATTACAAAGAGGAGGTAATGCAGCTGCCAACCTCATATGCTGCATCTTAGGACAGACTGTGTGATTGTATGATATG
Source organism: Lichenostomus cassidix (assembly GCF_008360975.1). Taxonomy (NCBI): domain Eukaryota; kingdom Metazoa; phylum Chordata; class Aves; order Passeriformes; family Meliphagidae; genus Lichenostomus; species Lichenostomus cassidix. Next base: position 10,888,956 of record NC_139479.1, on the reverse strand, counting down.
TTTGTTTATTTATGGCATCAGAGCCTCAGACATACATAGAATGAGTTGTGTAAGTGGAAACAGAGAGTCACTGCATTTGGCCAAAATGTCACAGACTATGCAAGGGTACTTAAGTAATTTTAGTTGAGGGAAGAGGGTTTTTTGTTTACTGAAGTACTGAAGTACTTGCAAAATGCAGAATTCAGGGCATCTCATGTTCTTAAAAAAAATACTAACAAATCATATAAAACTCTATTTTATGTTATTTGATTCCTAAGAAGAAAAAAAAACATTCCTTTTTGCTTGCTTTTTCATGTCACTGGAGTTTATATAAACCTTGAGACTGTGCTTGATTTTTTAAATTTTATCAGATAGTTTGTACCAGTATAATTTATTTCCCATCTAAAAATGAATTAAAAGCTTATTGTCATGACAAAGAGAAGCTTCAGCACTGTCTTTGGATTCATCTTTCTTCCCTGACGATTACCACAGAAGCTGGCATGTGGGCAGTCATTGATACTGCTGTGGGGATTGCATCCTCATTATCTCAACATACTTCTGTCAATACCTTAATGAAGGGCCCTGCAGGACACATCACACTGCTGCTTTTGGCACACACTCTCTGATTTTTCTGCTTTCAAACTGCAACACAGAATGTAATCAAAGTGCCACTTCATCTCTAGGTACCAGTGAATAATGTGGGTGAACATACCTTTATATTTTGCTTACTTTTAGGAGCTAATAAATAGTGGAGAACCATTTATCAGGTGCTGGCAGTCTCATAGTGTATGCCTGCATTTTGAAAATAAATGTAAATTAAGCTGGATTCTTTTGGAAATATACAGATGGAGATTGCCTTCAACTTCCAGCATCTGCAGAAACAGAACACATGGGTTCTTGTGATTTCAGTCAGTCCATTGGAACAGAAAGTTCCCACTATGTTTTCTTTTTCCACAGTTTAACAACTGTGCTGATGTGCAGATCCACAAGGTGAGTGCCATCATCTGTCACCAGCAGGTGGATTTTACATTGAGAAATAATTTTATTTGAAAGCAAACCTTTCTTTTACATTTTCATATACTCCCTGTCTTCCCAAAACCACATTATTTCCTTAAAAGAGTTAATATTGGCTAAATGAAAATTATACTGGTTAGAAACTAAGTACATCCTCTTTACTGTGGGAGAGCTTCTCTATCTCTTGCCACCTGACATTTTTCCTTTTATGTCCCCAGCTCTAATCCTACCCCAGTAGGATTTAGCAGCTTCTATGGACTGAAGAGGAGACCTCTCAGTCTTTAATTTTCTCTCTCCATGGGTCTTTTCAGCCTCTGCTGCTCCTCTTTTTATTGCAGTAGTCTCTTTAAATTTGAAGTAAAATTATTTTGAAACTCCCTAGAAAATTATACCCCCCAAAATATACAAGCTGTATGTGAAATATGACACTTCTTGGTAACAACTTCATTAGCTGTAACAGAGAAACACTATTAAATTATAGTGAGTTTTTTAAAATGTATTTCCATTCTGGTCCCACTCAGGTCTTGCAGCTCTTTTAGCCTCAATGGAAAGCTGTGATGGACTCTGAGCTGCACTTAAATATCCTGATGGTGTAGTTGACTTCAGGATGAAGCAAGGAAAGCAGACAATACTATCGTTGTTAATAGCAGCACATCACAGTAAAGTTGATTACAGTTTGACATGGCTGTGGGATTTTATAAATGAAGTGGTAATATGACTTGAAACGGATGGGGGTTTTTATGCATTCTTCAGAAAAGATTATCCAGAGATTATGTCCTGCAACACTTGCTGAAAGTTGTTTTATGGTAGATGAGCTGGGGAGCTTTACAACTTAGTTTTAATCTAGATAAACTACAATTAAAAAATTTACTATGAAAATAAGCTCATCATGCAGTAAACTTTTGCCATACTACCACCATCAATTACTAGCATAAAATTTTATTGTTTAGCTGCAGCGAGAGAAGAGAGCTCTATGAGCATGATGTCCTCTGTTCATCACTTCCACTTTTGAAATTAGTCACTCTTTTCCCCTGAATTCCTCAGCAAGACTTCATCAGGACAGGATTGAAGGAGCAAGCTACAGATGCTAAAAAGGCTAGAGACAACTAATAGCATTTATAAAATTCTGTTAATTAGTTTCTGTAGTTATTTGTTATACTGCAGTGAAATCAGAAATTAAAATTAGAGTTATGTTTTGGTTTGCAAAAGAAAATATAAGTCCATGGGGCAAAGTAACATGCATAAATGTATAGACATGCACACATAGTGATTACTTCTTGCTGAATTTCCAATCCAGCATCATACTTGAGACGTTTTCTGTTGCTATTATCACAATTGTTCTGACCAGGCTCATTCTTTTTCTCATTGACATAGGGATGAGGAAAAAAAATTAGTAAGATGGTACAAAATTCCATGGGATCAACATGGGCAAATTTCTGAAAAAAGTGTCATAGTAGCTGAATGAAGTCATGACTTTCATCTTCCCTGGTTCATCTCCTGTGCTGCAGATAAACTGTAGGTCTGCATAAAGATTGCAAGAAAGTCCGAGTATGATAGGGTCATACATAAAATAGAATTGTATGCCTAAACTCAGCTCAAATTTGCAAAGTTTATTTGAATTTTTAAAATTAAAGCATGAATGAATATCCTTTACATGAGTCTCAGAGAGAGCATTCAATTGTAGGAGTCCTTCAAAAACAATTTTTCTGCCATCTCACTGTGCTTTGCTGCTGGCTTATTGTTATCTTTAATCTTTCAACCACTCACTTCAGTCATGAAGCTTATTCAGTCTTAGGTTTTGTGGTGATGGGGACAGTCCCTTCTCTTCACTGATTAACAGTGAGTAAAATGGTAATATTAACAACATAATCTTGTCTAGAACAATATTAGTGAGAGTTTTATTAATAAATTTATCCACTGTAAATTCTTTAATTTTTTTTTTAGTTCTTGTCTTAATTACTCAAAGATTGGAATTAACTGTATTTGCTTAAGGGGTGTAATCAAAACAAAAAACAACTTCAAGTTCCTGAATTTAAAAAAAAAAAATCAGACACAAATGGCAGATAAAAGTAATATGGCCATTATATCTGTCTTACAGGCAGAAATTTTTCCCTCTATCAGTAAAACTGCTGCATAGAATTTCTTCTCTTACTTTTCTAATGATCTTGATGTGTTGTGTTTACTCAAGAATAGCTGCCACTGATGAACAGCCAACAGGACACTGGTACTGCTAAAATACCTGCTTTGTGATGAACTTCACAAGCAGCTATCCTGCATCTGCAGGCTCTATAATTTCACATTTGGAATCAATAGCTCCAATCCAAGTGGAACAGCAAATACATCAGAGAGCTAGAAATACAATTCAGAAATACTGCTTATTTTTTTATAAAATTTCCACAAGATGAATACTGCAATTTGTTAATACTTCATCTGATTTATTGAGAATTTGGCATGGGAGGCAATTGCCTCTATGATACATAAACTGACAATTTATACAGGCTTTTAGCAAACACAATACGTGGTTCATGGCACAATCTCCTGTCATTGTAAGCAGTAAGAAACAAAATATTAATTTGTCATAGGAGGTTTGAGGCATATATAGTAGCTATAACTCCTATTTTCAGTATTATTTTTTCACAAAAAATATCCATCAATGTTGCTGTATAAAGTTTTTGCCTTTTACCTCCAAATTATTTGTTACAGTTTGTATATCATTGTGCCAAATAATTCTCGACTTCTAAACAAAATGCCAACTAATTTTTGAGCAACTAAGCAAATTTTATGCAAAAAAAAAATCACTTTAATAAGGAAAAGTGTTTAATTAGATGTATTTCAAATGCACTATCCTTCAATGTAAACCACAGTTGCACAGTGATTGTAGTTATACTATACAACTTTTCCTGGGCAGTAGAAACTTCAAAAAACCCCAAAACACAAAAGTGGGTTAACTGGTTCATTTCAATTAAGAACATACTGTGCTTTAAAATAGCTGTTCCACAGACCATCACTTAATTAGTGAGAAAAAGCATGGCAGAAGTTATCATTGTAGCCATCATCCTAAACTTTCAGAGGAGACTTTCCTTAGGTGGGAGTGGTTTGGCCATGTAAGTAGGAAACAGGAAATGGCTTATATGCTCTATTAAAACACTTTCACCTGTAATTTGACTGAGAAGGGAATGTTGTTGATGCACTTCCTCAGTGCAAATTGCAGTCCTTCATGGAAGCTTAATTGAAATATAAAATGTTTTTCACTTAGATGCTGAAAGTCAACATTTGAATATTTGATGATTTTTGTAACCGTCCATGTTTCCTTCTTCTGGATGGACATTAATTATGCCTTCAAACTGTTAAAAAAATAGAGAAGATGTTGGAGTGGTAGTTACAGTTTTACTTTTAGCAGTGAGAAGAATAATGAACTGTTCATGTAGTGAGTGACCCCCTTTGAGGAAGGTTTCATATCTAGCTTTCCAAAGCCAGAAAGGATTGCTCAGCAGCTAGCTGAGTTTCAAAGTACAATCTGAGTCCTTTAGTGTAAGTCCTTTTGCACTGTGAAAAAATAAATTTTCTGGGCATCAGGACAGGAGGACTGGAAGTTGTGAAACTACCCAGAAAGAAGTGGAAGCATCATTGCTGTAAGTGCTCATCCTGAGGGCTTGATGGCTGCCTGATGTCCCAGTGGTCCTTCTGCATGAAAAAAACAGCTTTGTACTTTTTCTCTGTGGATTTGGTGAACATTCAAACTGGCTTAAACAATAGAAAAACCCTTTGGTTTTCCTTGTGTTTGAGCCTGTTTGTTTTTACATGTGTGCTGGCCATTCTAGTAGAAAGAATAAAAAATCCCAGCTTAATCACTTCTATGGATAACACACAGAAATCTCCTGCAGGGTGTTCAAAACAGGGTGGATTGTGTGCTAACAACACCTGTGGCCACCAATTACTGTGACTGTACTAGAAGAGTTCCTTAGAAGTGAGTTGTGAAAAAAAAAGTAGAAATAGCCATAATTTTGACTATCACCATGTTTTCAATTTTTGTGCTCTTCAAAGCAGAATGCTTCTTCAAAGCAGCAGGAATGGCTTTGTGGATTGATAGTATTGATGAAAATCTAAAAATAAGATTGATGTTTCTAATACTAACGATGTTCAGTCGAACTCTGATTCGCAATGCTCATGAGTAGAACTAGTTTCAAAATAGGATTAAAATTGAAAAGCAATAGAGTAAAAGGAAGTTTTCTTTTGGCAGGGGGATTTGGGGGATTTGTGTAGCCTGGTCTCTACACAGAAAGTTAGTCCCATAGACTTTATTGACTACAACTGTTTGGTGCATGTGATGACAGTCACAAAATATTCTGGTTTCTTTGTTTTGGACAAAATCTCCTACTGATACATCTTTGTACACTCTGTCTAGACACACAGAGTCCTGTGCCTTCACCAGGGTTAGGGAATGCTGATAGTAGCATCACAATAAGTGCAAAATGCCTGAATTTTAAATACTTCATTACATGTGTCAGTTCAGATACAACAAATCCTGCGGTCAAAGATGGTTTCACACTTTCAGAAATGTAAGAGCAGTGATATTTTGCTAAGAGAAAACATGCCAGTGCATTGACATTGATAACATTGAGAATTATAGTGAAAAATAATAAATAACTCATGTTTTCATGATTATTGGATATGCGTGAAATCTGCTCTCAGCAGGACTGAACTTAGAGCCAGAATGTCCTTTTATCTCTTGTCTATAATCACTTGTTAGACATGTTCTGACTTACTGAATGTATTACTCTTCAAATATGTCTAACTATGTAGCTTTTCTCTTATAAGCATTATTCTCATGAAAAATTTCAAATAAAGTAATGATTTCAGCCTTATAGAGCACATAGTAGAGAAGAGATCACTCCCATCAAAGATGTGTGTTACAAACTGATTTAACAGACAACCTGGGAAAACCATCATTAGGTTTGTGAACAGAACTGGGTTCACTGGTGTTCAGAGAGACGTCGACTTTCTGCCATTCTTCTATTGCAAATCAGAAATTAAACCCACATAGTAATTTTAAACAAAGAAAAACATGTATACGTGTGAATTTTAAGTGCCTCATAACATAATAATACAACTATGCTGGTAATTGGCTCTTTTATAACACTTTAAAATACTTCAGAATCATTAGGTAATTAGTAGAGTACTTACAAAGTGCAACAGTACATGAACACACTGAGTGTGTTGAGCCACTCAGGGATATTTTGCTTTTTGGCAAAAGATAAGCATATATTGACTTCAGAAAATATACTCTGATAAATCCTACCATTCTTAAAATGAAGCTTTCAGTACTTAATTGGGGTCCAGCCATTTCTGAAAATAAGATACCTTTTGTTTGTTTGTGTATTTGTAACATCTCCCCAAATTCATGAAGGCTATTTGATTTTGTTAACCCTTGTCTTTCAAGTGTGTCTTTCTGAGTCACCCTGTATGTGAGCCCATAATTTGAACGACCTGAGAAATAAGGACTCTTAAGGGCCAGGTTTCATTGCTGTCTAGCAGAGATGTTGAGAAGTAGGCACCTTACAAACTTTGGGCTTTGCACTGACAGTTCTGTTCAGGCTATAGCTGATTTGAGCAGCTGGTTAAGGTGCTCCTACACCTAATAATAGCCTTAAACACTGACATCCTGATTGAGTGTCCATGCTAAGCACTGACCCTTTTTGCACAGTCAGGTGCATACAAGACAAATGAATGGGTCAAGTTTAGAAAAAAAAAATGTTCTATATGCTTTGTCCAGTGTGAAGACAGCCCCTGGAAAATCGTGTTCTGCAGTGGACCAGGGTTTCTTTGGCAACCATGATTTGGTAGCTGCGAGACTTTTGCTGGGGGAGCATGAGGCCAAGAACTGGTTAATCCTCAGTGTCTGCTATGGAGAGAAATCTCTGTGGGCTTCTAGCAGAAAATGATAGATGGTCAGACTTTTGAAAGCTTCTCATTTCTACTTTCATATATTCTGTGTTAATGAATACACAGGAAGCCTATTTATATTAGACTCTTAATGTTATGCAGTGATAGTTTTTTATAAGCAAAATGCAGGAAATCTCTAGATATAATTGCCTCATATGATAGTGTGATTTCAGCCTATTACTCTTTAAATGACTCATAATTTCTTAATACTTCAGCATTTCATTGCGCTTTTTACCATATCATTTTAGAGCATGAGTGTTCAAATGCTTATCTAAAAAGTCATCAAACCCACCTCATTGAAACAGCTCTTATTTTTAACCTGTATGAAGAACTTGAAGTACAAGAACAGAGCTGTTAAATGATTTCTGCCTTTCTCAACACTTTTAACACTGTTGACTTTAGAAAAAAAGAAATTAAACTGCCTATACTCATCTGCATTCTATAAGACATCATGGGTATAGAAGTTATCAATATGGTGTTTTGCACAGTGTTCAGATATCATTCTGATTCAATAGAAATCTAAAATATCTGTTGGATGTTGAATGTTTATTGGATGTTATTCTAAACTACCACTTTTTCATCGTGGAAACACTTGAAGAATAATTTTTCCCCTGACTTTTCACTAGACTGGAACAAGATGAAGTGAAATGGGGAAGAACTAAAAATATGAGGAATTATTTTTTAATTCTATTCAAGTATTTGGAACACAGGTTTGTCATTTAAGAGAAATTCCATAAGTTTTGCAATTCAACTTGTTTACCTAGGCATAATAAGAATACATTCTATGGGTATTTGACATGATAATCTATAACCACTGCATGACACTGAAATTTTAATTGAATGTATTCATTTGGGCTTTAATAGAAATTATTATGCCTTGACGTTTACACTATTGAAACTGAATATATCACATTTAAGAATATATACTTGTAAGTATAGATAATGTTATATGGGATATAAATGTAATGCATACAATACATTCCACACACTTGATAGGAGGTATATTATTACAGCTGTAACCATGATAAATAACAAATGCACAGTTGGTTTTAGCAAAAATATTCAGGTTTATAAATAATATATGCTCCTTTGCTGATTTTATAAAAAGATTACCTTTGTGAATTCCAGAATATATATTAGAACAATGCATGGAGGAGAAAAGAATTTTTGAAAATATATCTATGACTTACACATTGTCTGAAGTTAGAGGCTGGAACCAGTCTATTCCTTTATTTACCATAGCTGAGAGTCTGAAATTGCTGCAAGAGGAAATGTTAAATAATGAATTTCACAATTTATAGAGCTAACTAAATTTACATCAAATTACTGAAATTTTCTTCTTTGCAACTGGAGTCACATTAAGCAGCAAAGTGATGGGAATCCAAGTGTTTTCAGCAAAGACATACATCTTCATCCTATTTGGTTTGGTACTGAATGCCTAAATGATTTGTGATAACATAAAAACCCAACAACCTGCTGATATAATTGCTGACAAACAGTACAAGCATTTAAGTCATGTATAATGTCTGTTATTAACTACTTGAGACCAGTAGTGGGAGATAGCTTTGAGTTAAATATAAATACTTTCCTAATGGACTAAGAGAATAAATTTTCTAATTTTATTGTAAATATAGATTTTTTGCAAAGAAGAATTTACCTAGCTACCTACTTAAGCATTAAATAAATGGATATAATTAATTTTGCAAGACACTTTAATGTCTTTCCATATTTATAAATACATATACATATATAAAACAATTGTTTGCTTTGAGGTAATTGACTTTTTGGAATTAAAAAAAAAGTGTAAAGTTGTTATTTTGAAATTGTCATATGAAAACTTGTAAGATCTCTCAAGCTTTTTGGTTGCCATGGCAATGGTTATTGGTCTGTCTTTAATACAGGTCATAGTAGTGCTACAAGGGCGTAATTCAGTCTCCACAGTAAACTTGGTAAAATAAGCTCTTCTTTTAGACATTCTGAATCAGTCCAAGTAGCTTTATTCAAGACAGATTTCATTAACAAATGTATTTTTAATCTTTAGCAAAGATCAAAGGTTGTTTTCGACTAATTAGCCGATTAAATAAATGTGATCTCCATGTAGTGTATGGCAGCAAATTTGAAAGCAGCAAGAAAATTATAATCAAGATATTTGCTATTGTTTCCATCACAACCTGGTGATGAGTGGATGACAGTATGATGTTTCCTGGCTTCTTGATGAGGACATAATGATGTGAAGAACCTCTCCTCTAGTTGAAAGTACTCAATCTCATCTGTGTAACCTTCTAAAAGTTTGATACTGTGTGACTGTGATTAGAAATTCATCTTCTATCTAAGACAGGAACTGACAATTCAACCTGGTCAGCAGGACACTCCAGGATGCATGGCCAGCATCTTCAGGCAGATTTGCTGAAATCTGGAAAGGTGGCTGATGGTCTCACACACCCATGTGCAGCCCCCGAGCAGAAAGGGCTGTAGGACTCAGGTCAGGCACCAGGGTACAGCTGCTGCCCCCAGACATCTATTGCATCCTCTACTGTTTTGAATATGGTAATCCTATAAAAACTGGAACAATCTCCCTTAGCCCAGAACATATTTAATTCCTGTTTTTACAAGGCGACTGGGGTCGGTTTGTGGGGAGTAAACCCTTCAAGAGATTGCTGCTTTAGAGGCTTTACTCTCCTGGTGTTGAGAGGGAACAAGGTGCACCTCAGTCCAAGAGCTCTAAATTGCAAATAACTCCCCACACTTAAATGCCTAAGGTGTTCTTGTCAGATTTTTAAACTAGTGACATTCTCATAACAATTAGCTGTAGTTCAGGCAGTAGAGAAGAAAACTCTGTCATCAGCTTACTGTTAGTTGAGCTGCATCAGGGGATTTGGCAACTGAGGTGCAATTTTAGGATTACAGCATAGAGCTACAGTGTGCTTTTAGCCAAGTGAAATAGTGGGTTGTTTAATATTTGAATGACCTTTTTCAGATTCCTGTGGCAGTTCATTGTGATGAATCAGAACATATGATACTTTCAACACTTATGATTTCAGGCTGTAAGAGGTGTGACTCCATTTGTTGCTCTATTTACTTCTGACTCATTTCATATATTATTTCAGAATTACAAGAGAGAGAAAGTTCTTTTCTTCTAAAAGAACTCTTACTCTTTAGCAGCATATTTATTTCATGGGCTGGTGACTCACAGAGGAAAATTTGTAAAGAAACATGTTCAAGCAGCCTTGTATCCCAACCTTAAGTCTGTAACCTTCTTTGGAAAGAAAAATTACATTTTAAAAATTTGCTTAGTGTCTTTCACAAGATCAGGAGGTTGGAATACCCCTTGTTTGGGACTTAATCCAGAGCAGTTCCAGTGCTCCAAAACCTCTCTGGTCCTCAGTTCTGCAGAAAATGAGTTATTTCAGTTGCAGCAAACCACTTTTGCAAATGAAGTTTTGAATATACATACATACACATGTCATGTATATATGCATGCTCATATATACAGTACAATGGAAAAAATCTTTATAGATTCCTGCTAAGCCCTTTCACAGAGAGTTCTTATATGTGCAGTGACGGCATTTCAAAACCTGTGGCCAGTGAGAGAAAACCATGTAAGTTTTAGAACTTGTATTTGACCATCTTTCAGAATCTGCCAGTGACTTATTTGTGATAACCTTTCCTTAAAATGTCTGATTAAAAAGCTGTTGTGTGTGCCTACAAATCTCTGCTATTTTTCCTGGTCTTTGCTTCTCCACCACTCCAGGGAAAGTGTGCAACCAGAACAGGCACTTGAAGTATTTGGTTTGGTTTGGTTTGTTCTGAAGTATCATTCATGCTCTAACTGAATTAGGGTCTCCTTAAAGAAAAACAGGACTTGCATTCAGGCAAGAGATCTCCTGAAATCTGCCTAGTATATTTTAGTTTTAAAGCACATATTTTTTCTGTTTTTAATTATCTGGCTGTAAAATAAATTAAACACTGAAAATACTTCCCAAAACAGTTGCTGCACACCAGCAAGGGACAGCTGTCTGTGTTAATGATTCACAAGTCCTATCCCTTATATAACCACTTGGTTATAACTAAGCAGATGAAAATATCTATGGCTGTGTGCCCAAAGAACTTGTTTGTGGATGTGCTGATGATATTTTCCATCAATGCCATTGCTATGAATGTCAATGTTAATATGGAATTGGGTATTATGTGGAACAGGAAGCGCATTAGGATTTTGATCTCCTTTGTTTGCTGTTCTGTTGTTTACTTGCTCTGACTTACTTTTACATTTACATTTGACATTTCTGTCCATAATACCTATGAAATTAAGTTCAAAGTTTTAATACTGATAAGCAGCACTTGGATAAGCTTTGGCATTTCACTTAAAAATACAACATTATTAGACAGGAGGGTTTTGCCTTCTTTTTTTTCTTTTCCCCAAGAAGAAAACACAAAATCTTAAAGTGGCTATTTTGTCTGTTTTCCCTGAGCAACAGAAGAAAAGGAACCTCATGTTCAAGATTGTAACCTGGCTAATTAGAAGGAGAGGTTAATCTGATAATATTTGTTGTACCTAAAATTTATTTGAAGTGGATTTCTTTGTGCTTAGATTAATTGTCTCACAAAGATGGAAAAATCACATCTTCAATTACTGCTTAACTTGAAATAGTAAACAAACATGCAAACATGCAAGAACATTCTTGTGAATACTGAGAGTAATATATCTGACTGAGGAAAAGTTGCAAATACAGACAGACTGCAACAGGTTTTAATTCAAAGAAATAAAACGTTGACTAGCTCCCCTAGCAGGAATTCCAGATGAGACTAGATGTTTGGATATCACATGAAGAATTTGAATAAATAACTTACTTGATGTAGTTTCATTTCTCTGTTCCTGTATTGCTCATAAACTTGCTTACACTGCCCTATAATATTTGCTATACATATTTATGAATGAGAAGTTAATTGATACCAATCATTGTTTGTCCCAGGTGTCTAAGCAAGAAAAATAATTTCAAAATACAAGGAAGGTTTTATAAGTCTTGCATGAACTGAGTCTATTTTTTCAATAAAACAGAGATTATAGATTCGTATGCAAAAGAATATATGCTGTGGGAAAAGGTGATTTTTTTTTTTTTGTGGAGGTAATAATGCATTCTGATGTAATTTCCAATTATTTTTATAAGACTGAATAATTTTCCTGATAATAAGTTGATTTGGGGGAAAGTGTAGAGGGAGAAAAGTAGAAGGCTATTATTAGTTGCAGTGTGTATGCCTGTGAATCAATAAATAGTTAATTCATAAAGAAAACTAGATACTTTTATAAGTTTAATGGCAGCTTGATCCTGTTTCAGAAAACATAAATGTAAACAAATATCCCAGTTTAATTTTGCTGCTGAAAAAGCCTATTCCTTTCTGTGAAAATTCATAGGGGACATATATGGTCAATAGCTGGGAAACTTTAAAATGTGGGGGGCTTAATATATTTTGCAGTTTGTCTGGTACACAAGATAAAGAGTTTTGTACACTAAATGTTAGGTAGATTTAGGTTTCAAGCTAGAGAGGTTTTTCAGATAGTAATGAATTGTTTGTCCAAAGGAAAATGAAGCGTGTGTGTTTTCATATAAACAAAGGATACAGGATCTCACAGGAAAGCAGGTGGTGTTCAATGTATTTGTTACATGTCTGGAAAGAAAGATTAAGTAGGAGGTGAAACACATGAAACAATGACCCAGGTCACTGTGTGAGACAGGTTATTCAAGGTAATAGAATTATAGTTCAGCAAGTCGTGGATTTTTAAAATTGATTTGTAAATTCTCTAGTTGTATTCTCTTTCTCCTCTTCTGCTTATTTGTTGGGAAACTTTGTCATTCCAAATATATAAACTGTGCTTTGGTACAGAACACCCAGTTTAAAGACAACATTTTATATTATATTTCACCTCTACATCTAGTCAACAAGAGAGAAACCATACTTTTTCAGTATATACCTACATCACAGCATTTTTTTACTAGTAGTCTATAATGACATCTTTAAATTATGCACATTATTTGGCTTTTTATTAATAAATCAAAAGAAAAAAAACCTAAAAAATGTAAAAATCTCCTAAGAAATTTGATATTTAGTAAAGACTTTGAAAAATGTATTAAAAATAGTCATTTTTTAGTAGGTATGCATTATCAATTTTGTAATGTTTATTCATTATTTTTTTCTTCTCCCCGCAGGTAGCTTTTGTGTATTTAATGGGTTTGGTAGGTTTATTGTGGTTAGTTCATTATGCGAACCAGAAAGGTTTTGCATTTTCTTTTTCCACATTTTCCAAACAAGAACCAGCTTAATCTCCATTGTCATTCCATTTCCTTCTTGAGACATAGGACCCTCAAAAAGTATTAATTTTCCTAAAAATCCACTGTAAGATTTCTCTTCATTTCTATACTATTCCTCTTCCTCTCCCCAAATACCTCTTGACAAGTTGCTAGCAGCAAATGTTAAAGTGACTAATTGCATTACATCCTCTGCAGCTGCAGTGTGTTACAGTGCAGGGCTTCTGGCAAACAGTGGTGGCTTCAGGGACCAGGTCACTGTGACACAGAGTGGCTGGACAGAGGAAGAGCACTGCTCCTTGATTGATGTGATGTGAACTTTCCCAAAAACATCCTCCCCAGCCATTCAGCTGAAGGCAAAGACTTTATGCATGTTGCCTCCAGCAAAGTGCAAGTGAATTAATCAGGAGATGGTGGGAAGAAACTTGAGGATTAATGTAATTTTGAAAGGGTCATTAAAAAAAGTTCTCAGTAATTCATAGAGCATTAAGGAATTATCATGGTCAGAGCGTTGGTGTTTCATAAAACTGGCACACTTTATTCAGCTATATGCCTGTAGGTAAATGTATAAACTGCTTGAATAAAAAAATAAAAAGCAGTTTAAAGGTTTAATACATCATTTCTGTCAAGATAATATATTTTAAATTTTCATTGTTAAAATATTCAGACGAATATGGAATTAGTTCTAAAGTTAAATTACTAAATCATGGTTGTTAAAAATATGCTTTCACTGTTAGAATTTGTGGAGTGACAAGACTATTTCAGGCAAATGTAAGATATCAGATTGTGACCTTTTACCAAACAAGCACTTCTCGTAATTGTAATTGCCTTGGGCTTGTGGATGCTTCTATTACTCTCATTTTCACAATAATTGTACACTTACTTGGAAAGATGTGTCATATATCTTGAATGCCCAACTTACAATAGTTTCATATGATTACAGCTAATTAAATCAGATGGGAAAACTGTACTTAATCATGTTAATTGCTTGAATGAAAAGATACAGGAATTTTTGGATAAGACCTATAAAGTGTTTCCCATATTCTCACTGTAAGTCCAAACTGGGAGCTTTTTTATTTTTTCTTTTAAGTTTTATATCCTGTATTGTTCACACTTTGGGGAAATGGGGATCTCTTGATGATTCTTGATAGGATTAAGTATTTATTTTTCATTTATCATGCAAGGATATTTTTGAAAACATTTAAGCCAATGATGCCTACCAAATAAAATTTAAAAAAAACAACTTCCATTCCCAGTGAAACAACCAACCTTAGAAAAGCTCCGTGATGATGAATTAGTTTGCTCAGTGCATCTGTTACCCACAGATAAAACAAAAGACCAGACTTCTGTTTTTTCACCAGCTGACACCTTGTGAGACTGGTCTCAGATTGGACAAACCAGCCCAGAGGCAGAGCTTGCTCTCCCTAAACCTGTAGGGAAGTTGTGAGCACTGCTCATGATTTTAGTGCCAGTTGTCTACATCTCTAAAGAGCTGTGGGTCCTGAATACAGATACAATTTAAAAAATCGTGTAAATTATTTCTCTTGAGAAGTTCAATAGTTGAATGTAAAATACAGACAAAAGTGCTGAGCAGCTGCAGGAAAATAAGAAAAATTAGCATCTTTGAGAAGCTATCTTATTGACATAATTAGTTTAATACTTTATAACCAAATAATTCTCAACAGAGGAAGGACAACGGATGTTTTGCACATTATAATTTTCACTTCTCAAAACCAGCAATTCTTTCTGCTTATAGACAGAAGCTAATAGTCTATTTCCATGAATGTCCTACTTTCTTTGGAGGTTGGTCTTATTTGTCTACTACTGTTCCAACTTTCAGCCATGCCAGAGTTACAGAAATGTGATGTTGTACATGTTAACCCCATCTGACCACCAGCAATTTATTACTTATTCTGAAATAAGCATATAGACATCCATCTATCTTTTCAATGTTCAACTCCTGTTTTTTTCCATTTACATATATCCAAAACACAAGAAGAAATGCACATTAAACCTACTTAAATATCTGGGAATGGTGGGAAATGGAGAAGCTAAAACATATCTGCAGACTGTACAGGCAACGGTTTATACAGAAGAGTATAAGAGTGGAAATGCTTATTAATGAGGTAAAATCATTTTGCTAAGTGCATCTTAAGGTGCATTGACAATAATGAAAATGCTAGCATACATATAAATGATCTCAGAATATCTGATGGTTCTTAACTTCAAAGCAACATTTCTGAAGCTGATTAATAAAATAAATTCTATTGTAAGAGATAATTCTTGAGATTAAAAACATATTTAAATGTTCCTAAGTCTGCTGCCAATGCTCTGCTATTATTAACTTGGCTATCACTTGCAGGCAGCTTTTAGTAAGTCTGTTTTTCAAAAAATGACAACATTTGGCGGAGAATTTGGCCCTTTTTTTTTTTTTTTTGCAAAAATTTTAGCTGTGAGAAACCTGTTTCAGAAAAGTTTGCAAGAGTTTCATATTCTTGTGAGTCCCTGTGTCCAAACTCCAGCATGAGGCTGTTCTCTCATGGGCAAAGCAGGAGAGAATGGGAACAAATTGGCTTCCTTTCTTCATCCAAACCATCCTTGTCAAAGAATATACAGCAAGATCGTAAGGGAGATGAAAATTTGTTAATATAACAAAAATTATTTATTGAAGGTTCCTAGAACAGGACTTGGTTGTTTTTCCCTGTTTTGAGCAAGGGTTTTGCACTAAATGACCTCCAGGTTGCAGTTCTTTCCAGCCTCAATCAGCTTTGATTCTGATATTTCACACAGTAAGGGCACTCTTAGAAACTCTCTTTAAAATATCCACATGTTAATGAGGTATTGTGATTAATATATCAATAAGACACCTGGTATTGCAAAATTTACAATTTTTTGATGAATCTTTTAAAAAAGATTTATTTCAGCCTGCTTTTAATAGCTTTACAATATTTATTTATGAAATATGCTTTTTGAAATCTCTCCAACATTACACTTGACAATTTTCTGGCATGATTTTCTATATACTCTTTTTTTTCAATCTCTAGTGAATATGTTTTGTTTTGATTTTAAGTATGTACCAGACATGAATCTTGTCCTTTCCTGCCTTTCCCTTTAAAAAATAGGAAGGTAAGAGCAAAAAAGATGTGCCTATATCAAGGAACACATATTGACTGAGACTCCCTTTGCCTTCCACATTTGCTTTTTTTGTGAGGTTTTCCTCTGGAAAATGACTATAGCATGGCTCCAGGTTTCTTCCACACCAAAAATTCTTTCAATTTCTTGCTTGTTAATTTCTGATAGCTTGAGTCCACCTGGTGCTTTAAAGCCAATTATACTCTCAGAAAGAAATGTATCTGGCTTTGCATAATTTTTTTTTCTTTATTTTTCAGCTGCTCCCATAAGTAACATGTATTAATTTCAAATTTATCAAAAGTGACGTTGGCTGAACAATACTTAACCCATAGCATATTGATGGATATTTTTGAAATATGCATGAAGGATAAATACATACATATGGAATTGGAAATTCACTTCTTTCTATCAGAATAAGTTTCAAAGTAACAACAGGAGAAAAAGCTTCAAGTTCTGCAAGCTGCACTTACACATCATCAGCTAACTTCACTAGAAATGTGTGATGCTGTCATGTTTTTCTCCACTCCTCCTTACGTAAAGTGAATTTATGAGGGATTTGCTTTCCTTTCTCATTCTTCTTATTTCTGAAGACATATGAGGAATAGTCCTATAGAAGGTACCTTTGAGTTTTCTTTTTATGGAGTGCTTTTTCACTCTCTTTTGAACCTCCGTTGTGGTGGGCTCTGTGTTAGCAATTTGTGATTAGTTCACTCAATGACTAATTTAAGTTCATGCCCTAGAGCCTATTAGGCTTGCCACCATCCTAGCTGAGGTACCATTCCCTGTAACATCCTCTTTTATTGTCTGTTCCCCAGTGATCAGCTCTAAACAACTATAATGAGACTTTACCTGATTTGTCTTACCTTTTGTATTAGAAAAATAGAGGGGAAAGAAGCAGAGAAAAACACCATGAGCATAGCGTTCCTCAAACTGCTAAAAAAGAAAAAAAAAGGATGGTAGTTACCTTTTTCAGTTTTTTTGAAAAATAGTGTCATTACTTACTTTTCAGCGCTGATCATCTACTTTCAGTGTTTCTTCTCAGGATTATATATTATGAATTGGGCATGACAAGGGCCTGTGGAAGCTTTTGAAGTCTTAGCTAAACCCATTTGCAATAGTAAAAACTATGCTCTCTTACCTGTAGGATGCAGTACCAGAGGTATCTTCCCTGTGTACCACTAACAAATGTTGCAGGCAAATTAAACCTGTAACAGAGGCAGTAATTTCTGGATCCCCTCTGGAAGTTACATGGAAGAAAGCAACAAATACTATAACTATACATAACAGACATATAACTCAGCCAGAAAAAAAAAAAGTTAGAACTGTAATAATGGTTTTGACAAGTATTTGACTCTGTACATAACACAACTCTGCCTAGTTTTTCTAAATGCCAGATATCTGTGGGGTGCAATGTGAATGGGATATCCAGAGACTTTGGAAATCCATCTAATCAAGAAAATCCATCTGCATATTTTAGTAATTCAAATATAGACCTTTAAAAGTCTTGTTTCTCATCCCTCAAGCCTTGTGGAATATGCTGATATAATCACTATGAATACAAAGCACCTGTAAAAACACTACCTTAGTGAACACCTGTTTCTATTTGAAGTATAAGAGAAAGTGTGGAGGCTACTCTCTGTGTGTTTGTTGGTTGTTCTGCTTCCTCCTGGGTTTATTTTACTTTTTCTTGGCATGTGGGTCCCCTCAGGAAGGAAACAGAATACCTGGTTACCTGGAATATGGAAAAAACTCATGTATTCAAGAACTTTTTTGACTCAATCTTCACTGGCAAGTTCTTCAGCCACACTACCCAAGTCAGAGAAGACAAAGGCAGGGACTGGGAGCATGAAGAACTGACTGCTGCAGAAGAAGATTGGGTTAGAGAACATCTAAAGAAGGTCAAACTGCACAAGACTAGGAGATGCGTCCTTTTGTCCAGAGGGAACTGACAGGTGAAGTGGCTAGGCCACTAACCACCATATTTTAGAAGTCATGGTAGTTCAGTGAAATTCCTGTTGACAGGAAAAGGGGAAACGAAACCCCCATTTTTAAAAAGGCAGAAGAGGAAGAGCCAGGTAACCACCAACTAGTCATTCTCACCTCAGTGCCTGGTGACATGGACAGTGGGATTGAGTGCACCCTCAGGAAGTTTGCTGATGACACCAAGCTGTGTTGTGTGGTCAAAATGCTGGAGGAACCTTGACAGGCTTGAGAGGTGGGCATGTGCAAAACTCATGAAGTTCAACAAGGTCAAGAGCAAAGTCCTGCACTTTGGTGGGGTCAGGGCACTCCCAAGCACAAATACAGGAGAGGCAGAGAACGGATTGAGAGCAGCCCTGGGAGAAGGACGTCGGGTGTTGTTTGACAAGAAGCTCAGCATGACCCAACAATGTGCCCTTGCAGCCCAGAAAGTCAACTGCATCCTGGGCTGCATCAAAAGAGGCATGACCAGCAGGTCAAGAGAGGTGATTCTCCCCTTCTTCATGAAATGTCACCTGGAGTTCTGCATCCAGCTCTGGGGTCCTCAGCACAGGAAAGTGATCAACCCTTTGGAGCAAGGCGAGAGGAGGCCACCAAGATGGAGCACCTCTCCTATGAGCAAAAGGCTGAGAGAACTGGGCTTGTTCAGCCTGGAGAAGAGAAGGTTCCAAGGAGACTTTATTGGAGCCTTTCAGTACCTAAAAAGGGCCTGGAAAAAAGCTGGAGAGGGACTTTTTACAAGGGCATGTAGTGATAGAACAAGAAAGAATGGCTTTGAAATGAAAGAGGGAGGATTTATATCAGATATAACAGATAAACTCTTTACTGAGAGGGTCTTGAGACACTGGAACAGGTTGCCCAGGGAAGTTGTGGATACTCCATCTCTGGCAACTTTCAAGATCAAGTTGGATGGAGCTCTGAGAAACTTGGTCTAGTGGAAGCTGTCTCTGCCCATGTTGAGGGGGTGTTGGAACTAGATGACCTTCAAGATTCTTTCCAGCCCAACATGATTCCATGAAGTTAATGTAGGAGTAGAAGGTATCAACTGTTTTTCAATTGACTCAGATCTTTTTTCTTCCTCTGATGTAGTAGCTTGCTCTCCTGTCTGTGGAGTCATTGTGTACTAATGTTTACAGCCTAAATATTAATAGTAACATAAGGCCTGTTTTTATTACTGAGAATTTAAAAGTTTTAAACAGAGATATCAGGCTTTTGGACAGACTGTTCCTTGCCAGTGCACTACATAGCAAAGATATGGCTATTACTGCTGGGTAATAACTTTTACTTTCCTTCTTTCTCTCCTTAAAAGACCCAGAGCCATGTAACATAATAGCTATTACACACAGGTGTTCGTGGAAAGAAAATTTGTTCCTTGCTATCAAAGTGGAACAGAAGGATGAAATATTTCTGAGGAAAAATCTCCCAATCAATATAAGAACCAGTATTTGCTCATGAAAATGAATTTTTCCTATTCTCTCTGTAATTTTTGTTTGTCATCTGTAAAAATTGATACACTTCTGATTTGATCTTTTTCTTTCCCTATTTCCCTGTATAAACAACTTCATTTCTTATAGGAATGTTACAGATCTACATTTTTAGGTTCCATTGAGGTTTGGGGTTTTTTGTTATCTTGTATTTGAGGTGACAGCTAATTTTCTCATTTCCCTAGCATGGCATGTAATGCACTTTGAACATGCAGAGAAAAGTCAGCCATATAAACAGAAGGAAAGAGTATTTGTATGCAAAATGGGTTGTGCTACCACTTTCTATACAGACTCTGTATTCCAGATTTCTTATCCATTGGGAAAGAGTTTAACTTGCTGGAAAATTGCATTTTCAAAACAAAGAATAACTTTACAGGCAAGTCACTTGCTTTATGGGGATTTAGATTCATGCTCTTAGATTTACATGAGGATTATGGCACAAAGTGGGATTTACAAAAGCATAGGAATTAAACAAAGGGGATCCATAACACATTTCTGAAAACTATCATGACACTTGGGCTTCTAAGTGTCTACACAATTTTTGGAAACTGGATGAAGGCTCCTGAATTCCTAGTGATAGGCTACAGTAAGTACTGTGCAGTGGCATGGAGCTCAAACACTAGAAGCAGCATGGATTTGTTAGCAGTGAACCCTTCCCTTACTCACCAGCGCACATTAGTGAACTTTGTAAATAGAGTATTTTAGCCCACACAGTGTCTCAATATGTCCTTTCTAACAGGGTTCCTCTATATGACACTGAATAATGCTTTGTAGACAAACTCTGAAACAGATTAGAAAGTTCTAACATAGTTCACTAGGCCCTGTGTTGAAAGAGTTTGGGGTTTGCTTCTTGGACAATTAGTATGTACACAACCAGGGTGGATGTTTTTTATGTACCAAGCATTAAATATGGTTGTGTAATCACCAGCTCTGGTAACATTTCTGCAGACCAAATGTTTATGATGTCTAATCTCTGTTTGTTGCCAAGTAACTGTATGATATGTGCTAATGTAACATCTGCCATACTGGGTTTGTAGAGAGAGCTTTATTTAAATCTTGGCACATTAAATGGACAATATGTGTCAGATATTATGGTTCTCAGGCATGTTCTCCTCCCTCCCCTTTACATGGACTGTGTAACTTTTTTTAGTTTTAATGTCCTATGGTAGACCTTGATTTCCTACAATGTTACAAAACAGAAACGTTATGGAAACTAAAACTGGACAGCTGAGAATTTAGAAAAGATTTGTATAAAGGCAATGCAAACCTGAAGTCCTCTGTGCTGGTGTGTCTCCTGCCATAATGGGAGGGTCTGTCCATGCAGTATAGAACCAGGCACATCTCTATGATAAACCTTAGAGCTGTACAGTGCAATTTGCATGGCATGTCCCCCATGCCACCTGCTGCACAGACACTAAGTACTCAGGTTACCTGGAGAAATCTCCAGGGTTTCTAAACCTGATATTTGTGGAAATATTTGCTAAAAATTACACAAGTGGAGACCTGATAGAGAAATTTTGGTCCAATCCTCTGTTCAGAATAGGGTCAGTGAGGGCAAGTTGCTGAGGGTCACGTCCAGTTGGGTTGTGAATATCTCCAGTGATGGAGACAATGCAGTATCTCCAGGCAGCCTGTTCCTGTGGGTGATCACCTGTGCAGTGAATAATATTTTTCTTACGCTTGAGTGGAATTTCCTGTGTTTTGTGCCATTGCCTCTTACCCAGTCCCTTATCCTAAGAGGAATCTGATTCTGTTCTCTTGACTTTCCTCATCACAGTTTCTCACACATGGATAAGCTCCCTATGAGGAGTCTCTTCTCCAGACTGGGCAGACTCAGCTCTCTTGGTCTCTCCCTGTCTGAAATGCTCCAGTCCTTATTCATCACTGTGGCCCTTCCCTGCCCCTATCCCAGTATGTCTCCATCTCTCTTGTGTTGGAGAGTCCTGCACTGGGCCCAGCACTCCAGACGTGTCTCATCACAGCTGAGCAGAGGAGAAGGATCACCTTCAACCTGCTGGATCACCTTCAACCTGCTGGCCATGCTCTGCTAGCTGCAGCCCAGGGTGCTGGTGGTCTTCACTGCTGCAAGAGCACATTGCTGGTCATTGCTAACTTATTTTCTATGAATCCAAGGTCCTTCCATGCCAATCTGATTTTCAGCTGCTCAGCTCCAGGACTTGGCATTTCACCGTGTCAAACTTCATGAGGCTCCTGTCAGAACATTTCTCCAGCCTGTCAAGGTCCCCCTGCGTGGCATTTCTGGTTTGGTCATCAACCACTCTTCCCAGTTTTTTTTGTCCTGTTTTCCAGACCACTAAAGAAGTGCTGAACCAGCACTGATCCTTGGTATACAGGCTTCCATCTAGACTTCATGCTGCTGGTTGCAGCTGTCTTTAGTCCAGCAGTTCACTTCAATTTCCACCCATCTCCTTATCCACATACTAAGTCCATAATGTACCAGTTTGTCAGTGAGACAAAAGCCTTGCTCAAGCCAAGATATACAGCATCAAATGCTGGCTGCAGGTCCACTGAGGCAGTCATCTCATCACTGAGGGCTATCAGGTGGGTTAAGCACAATTTTACTTTAGTAAATCCATGCTGGCTGTTCTTATTCTATCATCATCTTGTCCTTAATAGTCTTGGTAATGATTTTCAAGAGTTTTTTTTTCATCATCTTCCTAGGGATCAAGGAAAGGTTGGCCATCCTAAGTGGCCAAGATCCTCCTTTTAGCCTTTCTTGAAGATTAGGAGCGATATTTGCTTTCTTACAGTTCACAATATCTCAACTTAAGAGCAAAATCCCTGTCTCAATGGAGCAGATTCAAAAAAGCTGCCTGAGAGGACAGAACAAAACATGTGTACTCAATGAGAAGTACAAAAAGAAAATAAAAAGCCTTCTCATTGTTCATGAAAGTGGATTTTTTTTCAATTTTCCGCATCACAAGAAATGATAGTATGTTCAAATTCCTAGCAGAGCAAAGACAGATTCAGAAGACTAGATCACTGAAATTACTTGGAGAACAAAGTAATTGTTCTAATCTTACAGGTCTAAGACAGAACCCGAACAGAGAGAATGAGAGCAGGTCACATTTTAAATCAGATAATTTTTAAATAGAGCAACAGAATTAAAAGGTTGAATACAAATCCTGAAAGAGAAAAACTCTATGAAATATGTAAAATCTTTAATTGCAAGGCCTTTAAATGTCAGCTCACTGAAAGAGTTGAAGTGGTCAGAGTGCATGGGGTCTTATTCTCTTTACAAGGCCTCCTCAGAGGCTGTGAAATCTACTTTTAAATGTCACCATTACAGGCAGAAAGATTTAATTATGAAAAAAAACAAAAAACAACCAAAACTAAAGAGTATCTAGAATTTGTCTTCAAAGGTTGTGAGCTAGTGTATATCAAAGAGCTATCTGGGCTAACTCTCAAAAGAGGAAAGAATAATAAAATCGAGGCAGGAGTTTCCCAACATTATTATTCATTTCCTAAAATCATTGTTTTACTGATGCACCTTCAATGAGGTGCTTTAAATTGCTGCTGAAAAATCTTCCCAGAGCAAAAGGAGCTGGGAGTGCTGGTCAACAGCAGCTGAACATGAGCCAGGTGTGCCCAGGGGCTCAGGAAGGCCAATGGCACCTGGCCTGGGTCAGCAATAGTGTGGCAGCAGGACCAGGGCAGAGATTGTCCTTCTGTGCTCAGCACTGGTGAGGTTATACCTCAAATCCTGTGCTCAGTTTTGGGAGCCTCACTGCAAGAAAGACTGAGGGGCTGCAACATCTTCACAGAACAGGCATTGGAACAGGAGCACTTAAAAACCTGTAGATGTGGCACTTGGGCACATGGTTTAGTGGATTGGGCAGCGCTGGGTTAACAGCTGGACTCAATGATCTTAAAAGTCTTTTCCCACCTCTATGATTCAAATTATTCTAAAACACACTCCATTTCCTTGGGTTTCAAATCTAAATCTGAGACAGAGTACACAAATAATAGGCAAAAGAAAAAGAAAAGAGTAACTATTGCTAGATTTCAGGGGGATATTTTAATGATTGTGAGAAGATTGAGGACAAGAAATAATAGTAAATACTTAAATGCAATGACAAGTGTGAAGGTAGGGCTGAACAAGAAAATGAAGGTATCACTGAATAACTGGACTGTATAAATGAGATATTTTTGAGTCATCTGGTAAGAGTAATAGAGTAATGGTTAAAAAAATGTATGTTTGGTCTAGTCACAAGGATATAACCTTATGCTACTTCCATGCCCATATTTTCTGTGTTTTAACCTAGAGGCAAAAGGAAGGAGAACAGATTAGGGTAATGGTATAAGAAGGGAATCTATGATGATATGCAGAGAAATTTTAGTAGTGTGTTGCTTGCTTGATGATAATTTATTAGTCTGGCTTTTCTTACATATTTGCCTAAATCATTACTATTTATATAACTCTCTGTTTTGCTTCATGAATATGACATCTGTTCAGGTAGCCTGGCTGTTAAGAGCACTGTGTGTGTTTCTATTTGTTTCAAAAGCCTTATAAAAGAGTTATAAACACATCCCTTCCCCAAAGACTCTTCTGAACAAAGGCATGACCTAACATGTAGGTACAGGAACAAATTCCTTGACAGGCTCTAACTGCATTGCTGCTGAGTGACATGCTGGTGAGCTGCATCATTGAGCTGAAACTTCACAGGATCTGCTGGTGGAAATGCTCCTTGATACATCATTTAATTATTTTGTTAACAAGAGCTTTTATTTTCATTAAACACACTGATAACCTTTTAATAGCAACAATAGCAGCAACCATTCCTTCTGCATTCCTTCTTTTTTTTTTTTTTTTCCAGTTGATCTAATACCTCTCAGATGCAAGTGCAGGGAAAAATTTAACAGACCATGCAGACAGACAAGGTTTTAGCATGACATCCTTTTCACAGATCTACACAGTGTATCCTATTTCCATTATCTTGCTTTAGGGATCAGTTCTGTACAGAAACAAAGATGTAGTGCAGAGAAACTTTATGCAAGAAAGAAAGAATATTTTGGATATTTTAGATACTTTAATATTTGTATTTGAATTTTTGTATTATGGGTCTCCTATTTGTTTGTTTGTGTTTTATTGTGGGAAAGGGGGAATCCTGTCACTGCAATTTAAAAAATCTTTTAGACTCAAAGCTTTGCTTGATTCCTTCCCCTTTTTCTTATAAGATCAATATATAAATCCTAAATCTGCCACACAGAAAGAGACCAAGACTTCATCCAGATGTTAGTCAGATATTTCACTCAATAGTTCAACTACATGTACTCTTTGGTTCTTTTGTATTTCAAGACTGTGTCAACATCTGCCATGGCAGCATTTTGATTATTTGTCCTTTTTCCATGGAGATGATCACTGGGAAATGTCACTGTGTGTTCAAGAAAACTAACATCTTCTCTGAAGTTGTAGGGATAACACAAGTGTCACATCAGATTCAATTAGAGATGAGCAGATAATGAAAACCCCAACATCTGGCTGCATTTGCTCTTCTCCAGCATTCAGTGTGTTGTTAGTCACAGGGGACTCACAGGCTTAAAACATCTTAAAAGGCTTCTTGGAAATATTCTTCCCATCTTTTAGATTTCATTTTAGCAACACCTCTTTTCAATATGCACCATGAAAAGTTTTGCAACCTCTTTATTGATTACAGGTTTAGCTGTTTCTGCACTTTCTTGTAGGAAGGGCTAACATTCTATTTAAAGCATTTTAAAATTTGGGGTTTTTTTTTAAGAATTCTTATTAATAAAATTAAGGGTTATAGCCACTTTGGGGGAAAAAAAAAAAGGGTTAGTTATGAGAAAAAAAGACCATTTTCATTTGTATGCCCAAAGCAATAAGGGTAGGGAATTGTTGTTTTGTTGATTTTTTTTTTGTTTTTTAATTTGTGGTAAGGAGAAGACAATGAGAAAGACATAAACTGAAAGGAGAGATGTTTTTGTCTCTCAATGCAAGATTTAAGGGAACATTGCAGAAGATAAAACCTGATCTTCAGTCAGTCATAGTGGAAGCTAAGTTGCGTTAGAGAGCTCATTTACTGTCATGTCTGTGGCTTTACACACATATCTTCAATATCCTTATATGTATCTGCCCTCAGTTTGAACTGCTTGATTCAGCTTTCACACAGTGAGGCAGAATATTCTTACAGGGTTGCTGTGCAATTCATGGCATATGTGACTTTAAATGATGCCCTTGTGAATGAAAACTAATCTGAATGTAACTGAGAACTGAGATTTAAGGCTGTTAGAAGTCTCAAGCAGGTATAAAGAATTCCCTTCTTATGGAAGACCTTGCCATATATTTAGTTTTAAAAGGCATTGATTTCTCTATTGATATATCTGATTACATAGGACTATACCTATATAAGGAGAAATAAAGAAAAAGCCAGCATCCTTGCATTGCATTGCTTTTTTTGCTCAGCTCACATTTACTCTGAGGAATCTCAGAGTTCTCAGTATCAGTATTCATCTGAACAGTGACTGTGCAGAGTAATGTTTCAAGACTGCAGCTCCAGGCTGCACATAATTAATTTTATTGCAATCTACTGTAGAGTACTGCTACTGCACTTTCTTTTACAGACATTTATATTAAAACAAAGAAACCAAACATAGAAGTATACATCAATGTTTTTCAAGGCACTGCAATCATCAACTGAAATGCTATCATTTTTCTTCCTATTCTTATAATTACTTATGATTCCTGAATATGACCATCAATGTCAACTTTTCATAACTGATGGCTTTCCAATGACAGTACTTTATTTTCAGAACCCTCTCACGAAGCAGACACTTTAACAAAGCAATCTAAATCCCAAATCCATTTCTTAACTCTAGTTTCAAACCTTCGCCACTGCTGTTGGCATAAGATTATCATGCTTGCCAATGCTTGAATAAATGTTGGGATGTGGTGGTTTGAAGGGTGAGTGCACTGCATGCACTTCGCAACCAGACCCAGGACAACTCTGAGAGCACATGGAGCAAGCAGCAGTGCCAGGCACTGCCACAGAATCACAGAATGGTTTGGGTTGGAGGGGACTTTAGATATTATCTGCTTTCAACCCCTCTGCCATGTACAACATCACCTTCCACTAGACCAGGTTGCTCAGGGTCCCAACCAGCCTGGCCTTGAACACTTCAGGGATGGGGCATCCACAGCTTCCCTGGGCAAGTTGTTCAGCTTTATAGTCAATCAGACCTCCTCTGTACCCTCCTCAGACACCCTTCCTCTGACAGAAGTACTTTGTTCTCACAATCATCTGCCTATGACAAAATTGGCACAACAAATGCAGGAGAAAACGGAACACAAGCTTAGAAAATTAGCAGGAAAGTACATGGGAATGAGGAATTCTTCAAAGGTTCTAAACACAAACCAAGAGATGGGAATCTTTTTGAACTGTGGGTTGAATTCAAAGAAACAGTGCAGAACAGTGCTTCATGAAAAGAACTCCATGCCTCTGATGTCCTTTGATTTCAAAGTGCAGGAATATTTTCCCTTTGCATTGCAATGAATTCTTCCCCCTGTTTAATCCTGGGCTAGAATTACAATATCTTCCAGGGACATGTCAGTCATTTTTTCTAAAAATGGTTTAAGTTCATAAACATAAGAGGTTTAATCTCACTGTGTTATCTCAAGTCTCAGAAAGATCAGAAGGATTTTCATCCTCAAAAAGTAATTTTTACTTCAATAAAGCTGTTGAACAAGAAATGTTCTAAAATATGTATAACTCAGACTGGACAAGTAAGACAGCTATTCCTGTGGATTTTTGCCCTGGCATGAAATGTTCAGACAATAAATTGGCTTTCTGATTTGCAGACTATTCCACACAACCCTTCCTTCCTCTAAGATACTAAAACCTTTTGTATTTAT
Organism: Lichenostomus cassidix; assembly: GCF_008360975.1. Lineage (NCBI taxonomy): Eukaryota > Metazoa > Chordata > Aves > Passeriformes > Meliphagidae > Lichenostomus > Lichenostomus cassidix. The sequence continues at coordinate 10,861,231 of NC_139479.1, read as the reverse complement.
TGTCAAGGGAGAATCTGAGAGCACTTCATAAAACAGACATAAACCCAGATCTTTAGATTTATAATTTTTTCTATTAAAAAACTTGTGCATTTTGAGGCAACTCCATTTGGATGTCCAGATTAGTGCTATTTTGACGTCCAATATGAATTAAGATTTCTTCATTACATGTGTTAAAATCTAACAGTTGGCTGGTCTCTCCAAATAAAAGTGTTTTGCACAGAGCAAATGTATACAAATCATGTGACTACGTTCATCTAAAGCTAAAGCAGCAGCGTAGGAAGAGGAGTATGGAAGTCAGTGGCTGATGTAAAAATATTATCTCCTGGCCAGTCTCCAGCTGGGTGACTGATTGTGGTGGCTCTCACTTTCATTACCGCAAGACAAATTGTTCAATATATTTTAAATGTACATCCAATCTGATAGACACGGAATGTGAATTTAGTCACTTTTTCCTTGAGCAGGATCAATATGTCTGCAGCTGAACGGCATCTCTGAAGTTGTATATTAATTTCTAATAAATCTTCAGAATTGGTTACTTCACCTTTTTTATTTTTTTAACTTTAGTTTGCTTCAAGTTTGACACATTTTTGTTTTCAAACCATTCATCAATGATGGTTCAGAAGTCAAACAAAAGATGAGCTGCAAACTTGATTTATGATCAAACAGCTTTACTTTAAAAGGCACTGACCTATCAAACCCCATTTTTCTTTTTGGAGGAATATACCAATTTTGGTTAACTGTGTCTGGGATAACATTCTTGACTCTTAAGTGGGGGTGGGGGGTGGTGTGAAAAACAAAACCATTTAAAAAACAAAGAAGGAAAGAGAAAGAAAAAAACAACAGAAAGGGAGGGAGAAGTGACAAGTAGATGCATTAGTAGATAATAATATCCAGGAACTAAGATTCTTGCCAAGAGACTTGAGAATTCCCTCTTACAAGAATAGGAATCCAAGCACTCTGTTATTCTTGTATGACAGCCATGTTGATAAGTACTACCTGGTGGGAAGAAGATCTTCTCTTTATATTTTTAAGCATATTCAAAAGAATTTTTGTTCTTTGCATGCAGTACAGAACAGGAAGTGCTTTGAAATCATGGATATTTTTGTAGGACATGAAAATTATTGCCTTCCTGCATATATTTATATAAAAAAAGAATAAAAGGCATTTAAATTGTTTAAGAGACCAATGGTAGTTGTGGCTTTTATAAATTTTGTTTGGTTCTTGCTATTTATTAAAAGTTTAGGAAAAAAGGATTTAATTATGATTTTTCTGTTTAATTTAGTAGATAACTGTGGCTAAATATATCTATCCAAAAATAATATTGATTATGAATAGCCTCTCACATGACCTAGCTAAGAAGTTGGTTACCCATGGTTTTAAGGATATGAAAAACTTATAGGAGACACATAGGTCTACTCCAGAGTTTCCAAACTAAATGAAGATTGCAGTAACTCTGTGTTGTCCATTAATTTTGCTATCTGTGGAGAATGTAAACTTGAGAGGTGGAGAGGCAGCTAGAGAAATTCCCACCTCTGCATCAGTTCACAGGGATTAATATGCCAGAACATATTTACATACATTTTCAGGGTAAGAAATGGATCAAATAACAGACAATAAAGGCCCCGACTGACTGAGGAAAACTTTCAGATCACCTTGAAAAATTTAATATTTAAAGCATATCAAGCTATTAAAATTCTTTTCCTTGCCTATATTACTCATATTCACAGTATTTCCTTACAGTCTAAAACGCTGGAATGCAGAGTACCCAGGGGTACTTTCACTTTTCCAAACAGATGAAGGGTTTGGCCCTGGGAAATGTGATTGCTTATAGTACAGACATACAAGAGTGTGAGGTTGGTAGGCATCAAAAGGAATGCTATACTGGGATACTTTCCCCAAATATAGTTTTTAGAGTTGCGCTGTCTTACTAAATATTAACTCTTACTGGCCACAACCATTGGTAACCATCCCTTTAAATAAGTATATGACACAATTGAATTCTATTGTACTTTGTTTTACTATTCATTGGGGGGTTTAAAAAGAATTTACTCCTGGAGGATGGGACAGAGTGGACTCTCAGCAAACTGGGAGGAATGGGGGACAAAGTAGAGAACAGGGATGCTCCTTCCAGCAGCCTTGAAAAGTTGGAGCAAGTCATGGAGTCTAACAAAGACAATATCTTGGTCTAGAAGTGGAATAATCCCATGCAGCAGAGCAGAACCTGGGATTGACTGAGTAGAAAAAACTTTGCAGGAATGGGCCTGTCCGCCCAGGTGGACAATGAGTTGAGCATGAGTTGGCAAAGTCCAGCTGCAATACTTTTGGCAAGAATTTAGCCAACAGGTCCAGGAGGGTGATCCTTCCAGCTCTGTAGTGTCTGTGGGGCCACACCTGGGACAATGACAGATTTGGAGCTCTTTGCTGTTCAAAAAGACAGATGTGCTGGACTGAGTCCAGTGCAGGGCTACAAGGTGGTTGGTGGCTGGAACACCTGAAGTGGTGAAATCTGCATCCACAGAGATGTTCAAAACATGGCTCAACAAGGTCCTGACAACCTTCTCTCTTGGACCTGCTTCCAACAGGAGGCTGGATCACTTGGCTTCCAAAGGATTCTTCCAGCCTACATGCTCCTGTGATTCTGATACATCTGTTATGTGTCTAATTTATTATTTTCAATAGCTTCTTGTTTGTTAAATTATGTATTAAATCTCATAAATTATGGGAAATTTAAACCAGGCATAAATTTTATAATAACTTCATACTTCTGTTGAAGAATAATTTATCTCCACACATCCTGGGCCTATTCATTTATAAGTAGAAAGCCTCTTAGAGACCTGAAATACAGGACTGTAAAAGTAATGTTGATTAACATCATAAAAATGTTGCTTAAACAGATAAAAAATGCTGGTTTCTAATCTATTTATTTGTTGCATTCAGATTAACTCCACTAGTTACTATATCTTTACTTACAATGAGGGAATTTTGCTCACAGTTTCAAAACAGATTTAGAAAAACAGTGACTCAGAAGACATTAGCTGATGGATAGTAATTGAGTTGAGAATGACAGAACTGCAAGATTAAATTTAAATTCATAGTGGATGTTTAAAAAATGGCAACGTGCTGATGAATTATGAGCCTTTACAGAGAAGTGAAGAAATGGGAATGACTAATTTTACAGTTTAAGAAGAAAATATATTTTGAAACTTTTTCCCTTCCACCCACTTTAACCTTCAAGGAAAAAAAAAAGGAGAGAGAAAAAGAGGCAAAAAGAATTAAAATTGGTGTAAAGGAAAGTAACAATCCACAGCTGCAGCTTTCTCCAAAGTCTATAGTGCAGAGTGATTTCCCACAGAGACAAAGCTGTTAGAAGAATGAACTGAGAGAAAGTCTGTGGACCAAGTAAGCGCCTTTTCCCATTCCTGAATTTTGATTCATTGCTAGGTCTGATGGGTTAACACCCCTGATACCAACTGAGCAAATTTATGCTCCTATCGTATAGAGGATAATCTCTGCAAGGCAGAAACACAAGCTGATAATGGTTCCATTCTGTAATTGTTGCAAAGTTGAAATTAATGCTGTATATTTTAAAGAACATTGATAATTTACTAAGAGACCAGAAGAAACATAGTGAAAAGAATGCAACTAAACTTCTTCTATTCCACCGATGAGAGATAAGTGTGTTTGGTAGATTAAGCCCATACACATATGGGTATGTGTGTGTGTGTCAGTAAGAAAAGGAGCATTGATTTTGACAAGTTGAAGGGAACAAATATTCTAGAGCTAAACCAAAATGTCAAATGTATTTTAAATCTGCGACAGCCCATAATCTGTGACAAAAACTGAAGTATGAATTGATGTTGAAAAGCACAATATCAAAATGTTGCAGGTGACTAGAAAAGTTGGAAATTTCCCATGAATATTTACTATCAGTATTAAAGGAAAAAAAAATCATCATTTTTCTCCATATGGCATGCACTTATCTGTCAGACATAGCACAGTACACTTGCTAACAACAACAAAAGTAGTAACAATCAATGTCACTTCTATTAAGCATACAGATGCTGTAATTAGTAGAATAGCATGGCTTGTATAAATGCATGGTCTGAACACACTTCAACAACCTTCAGAAGGTTTTTGACCACTACAAAACTCTTTCTATTCCACTATTGTATACATTTACTAATATTATTTCAGGATACACCAAAAGGGGGGAGGGAAGCTATCGTATTAGGAATCCTGATATTATTTAATTGTATCCATTCTCTCGATTTTGAAAAATTTAGCCTTTTTCTAGTACTCCTCTTTACAAAGTTTCAGTGTTGGTAATATCTTTTTTGAATAAAATTTTCATCAAATATTTTAAATTGTTTTACAGTATATTAGTTTATGTATTTATCTGCTCATGTCTATATTTCATAGAAAAGCAATTAAATTACACAGCAACATATGAAATTCTGGATAATATTTTTGAAAATAGAAAACTGCAATATCTGCATTTTTGGGGGTTTTCTTTTGGTTAGTTGGTTTTGGGGTTTTTGTTGTCTTTGTTTTGTTGTTTGGTTTTGTTTTGGTTTAGTTTTTTTTGTGGGAGTTTAAAGAGGGTACTTTTTTAAATATAGCGCCTTTAATTTGGTGCTGTATTTACTGTCTAAACAAAAACATTTTCAGCTACTGAAGGCATGAACATTATTGAAACAAAGAAAAACCAAAGCCTTCTGGAAAAAATAGGTATAAAACCATGTCTTAGTCTACTCAATAATAATCAGAACACTATATATGTGAATTTCTTTCTTTTCTAGCACCACTAACAGATAAACCACCAAAGCTTTTACACCCCTTGGAGAGTAAGCTAACAATTCAGGAGACCCAGTTAGGTAAGTAGGAAATATAATCTCTGTTCAAATTGTATGAAGATATTTGATGTCATAATGTGTGATGGTAATGTGATGGCATGTTGGTAGTAAAAATTTAATTGAAAAGACATTAAACATATGTTGATTCCATGCAGAGATGTATGATACATCATCTAGAAGATTGTTGCTCACAAAAAAAAATCTTAGTAATTAATACTGAATATAAGATTTTGATTACTGATCCTTGGTTTCACCTTTGCTGACAGTTAATAGTTACATGTATATCTGAGCTTTTCTTTCTAAACTTTCCATTTATTTATACATACTTACTGTGGGATTCATTGGGATTTTGTGATTTTAAGTTCTGCTTGGAAGACTTCTGTGCTTTAGTGTCTGCTTACAGAATTGCAAAGATAATCACAATGGTTGTTCAGGTCAAATCATCCAGGAAACAGTAATGTTACCATTATAGCATCTGATTATTCTGAATGCATGGATATTAATGTATAGATGAATGAGAAGAAATTGATTCATGAAGAAAGCATTTTGTTTCACTTTTTCTGGTCTAGTGGATGGTGGGTGATTGGTCACTGTAGTGTCCTACTGCTGCAGAGGTAATTAAGGCACCAAAACTGAGTGCCTGACTTACTGGAGTTTGCAGGATATAACAATTTATCTCTTTTGTGGGTTGGCAATGAGGGCAACTTGTAAGAAACAAACAGCAGGTTACACTGGAATTATTCTTTGGTGTCAGAACAGCAATCTATTGATAGATTTTCTAGCATGTTGGCTGCAGGAGAAAATGAAAACCAATCTGGTGGAAACAAATCTCATCAAAAAAATATATAGAAATCTCACAGAAAAAAATACTGCAAGTAAAGCTCAGTACGTTCTGCAACACAACATCAGAAAAAGCAGAAGGCTTGCAAATAAATTCTGACAATTATTGGCAGAGCATTTTATGGGGATTACCAGCTTACAGCTAATAGTGGCCAGAGAATAACTCATCTTTTCTTTGATATTAATAAACTACTACCTTGAAGGATTCATGCTATCCAGGTAAAATTCTGATACGCTGATATACAGTTTTTTCAGAAACTATTATACAGAAAAGGAGAGACGAAGCATGTTTCCTTCTAGAGCGACTTTCTCTTGTTCTGAAGGTATTGTTTCTGATTTATTGACTCAGAAAATATTTTCTGTATGACACAAGACTAGGAAACAGAGAAAAAAGTGGCTCTACACGTTTGTTTTTTTGACTAATGTTTCTTCCTGAGATATTTTTTGATGAATAAAACCCAAAATACCAAAAGGCAGAACCTTTCTGGGCTTTGATGTTGTCTTGCTAAATATATTGTATGGTGAAAATATTTCAAGAAGTGTGTAGTTATTAATGGCTGGCTAGAGGATTTTGTCTGTGAGTTTTAGAATTAACCTCAGTTTTGATTTCTCATAGTTGTAAGAAACAGGTTAAATACTTTGAAAATAGATGGGTTTCAAAAAGATGCTTTTCAGAAAACTAAATAGCTGTTGATGAATATAAAAGATTTAACTTGAAAATGCTACTTTGAGACACAGATGGGAAAGTCAGACCATAGATTAATGTGAGGTTACAATACTTAGCCTTGTATCAAGGAGCTACAAGAATACATTAATTTGTTGTTTAAAAGCCTGTGAAAAAGCCTGTGAGAACTGGAACAAGTAAAAAAATTGATAGTTCCCTAACATGAAAACTGTGTTCTACTCTTAGGTTTAATGCCTTGGTCCTCATGGATAACCTTTGAAAGGTTTGTGCTTCCCTGAGGAAAACCAGTGCTCATTTCCAGGGGTCAGTTCATATCTTGCAAAAGATGCAGAATATTTTAATGTTGGAATAATGTCGAGATTCACTTAGCTGTTGAAGCCAGAAGAATCCTACTCAGCTGAGTCTTGGAGGGATCACCCATGTTGCAGACCAGTCTAGACACTTCCAGAAAATGTTAGTCCTCCAGAATATGTTTGGAATGGTGTGTTGGATCCTTACTTGGAAAATAAGTGTGTTGTTGAATGCTGGCAAAGTGAAATGGGTGGAATTCCCATTCTAAATGAGAAGACACAGTAAGGGACTAGGAGCTTGGGACAGTCCGAGATTATTTTAGCAGGTCACCAGTTGGTGGGGAGCTGGGGCAATCCCTGCTCTCCTCCCACGTTTCTGTCCTTGTCACCTTGCAGTCCTCCAGCCTGAGTTGGAAATTAAGCAGGTTGCACACATCAGGGAATGTTCTGGGAGGTACATACCTACTGTACAGGGATGTGTGTCGCTCCAGCTGCACGTGGTGTACTGAAAAGTCAGTAGGGGTGGTTCATCTCCAAATTTCCCCTTGCTGGCAGGCCCCTGTGTATTGGTGTTGGGCACATTTCTGAGGAACACCTCAGCCATCCCTGAGTGCTTTTTGTTGGAAGGGCTACTGGAGTTCGAATCTTAAACAAAACACCTCCATGCAGTATTGAAATCAAGGCATATTTGACTCCTAATACATATCTAAGACATATCTTATATATTTGGCTGCAGCACTGCTGGGTGACAGAGATATCTGACACTTTGAGACCTAGTGGCTTCTTCTATACAACAGCAATTAAAATTAGTGTCCTGGGACCACAGACCTGTTGTGTTATTGTCTTGCTTGGCTTCCATAAGACAGCATCAGTGAGAGGTGACTGCAGGAAGGAGTTTCTCCAAGGGGTGGCTGATATGGCATAAGCCAGCTCCAGTCTGACTTGCTGAGGGAAAAGGCAAGAAACCAGAGCTGGAGAATCTGCACCCCTCAATCATAGTAACCCACAGGCTCCCATTACACTCAAGTTATCCACATTTGGTTGTGGAGAAGCTGTCATGGTATTTAGCTTTTCATGGAGCATGTTGAGTGTGGCTACTCTTCAATCAGCAACTTTAGAGAGTCACAGGTATCTTGAGACCTCATCAGAAATATCTTTATATTACACTGAATAGTAACCAGAAATGCACAAGATGGAAGCATTGGATCAAAATTGAAGGAGAAGTTAATTTTTTCAAAGGTTCTTAATGAAAAACAGCATGGGAAAGCCAAGAAATGAGGTAGAGAAAACCTGGATGAGGAAAGAAAGATTAGTTTCTGCACTTTATGTTTTTTGTTTGTTATTTCGCTTCCAGTTTTGGAATCAATTACTTAATCCTGTTGCCAGGGTAAAAAAATGCTATTTTTTTTTAAAGCTTTCCTCCTGTTTAAAGGGCTTTGAGATAGGTATGTGACCCCAGTATAAACTACTTCTCTGTAAAAAACATCTCCAGTAAAATATTATGTTAAATACAGTCTTCAAAAGATCGTGTCCTGCAAAGCTTGGAGCTGTAAGAAGAGGAAGAGTGTTTTCCATGTAGCTCTGAGCACTCTGTGGACTGGTAGCAGCATAGGCCTGGGAGAGGAAAAAAGCTGGCAATGAACAGGATTCCAGGGGAGGCAAGGCATGGGAATGAGGAACAAAATGACCAGGGAACTGCATTCCCCAATATTCTTCTTCTTACCTTCAACATGCTACCCAAACCAAATGCACAAATCCCACCTAACATAAACTCCCCTTGCAATAATAATGAAAACACAAACCTGAAAAGACAAACACAGACCTGTTCAGGAAGCAAATTATTTGCATTTTTTCTTATATATGAGAAAACCTAAAACGTTGGGTAACTGCATTTTTAATTCTAGAGGCAGGCAGGTGTTTTGTATTTATGACAGAAGTATGTAATATCCATGAAATGTAAACGTATTTTAAAAAGTTGTATTCTGGGGTATTTTATTGGTAATTTCTGAGTCTTTTCAGTTTCACCTTTCAAGTTAGAGTGGTTTTTTCCACCAACACTGCCCAATATTTGCCTCCCTCAATGAAAAAAAGAATATTTCTAGCCTGACTCAAGAAAATCTTATTTTAGTATCCAGAAGGTTAATCTCACGTTACTAAAGACAGATTGATTCCACAACAGACACTAATGAATCTGGACTAAAAAATTACAAACCAAGAAATAATTATTTTAAACACCTCGCAAGCTAATTAGCTTCTGTCCTCCCCACTTTTTCAGTGTGCCTTCTGATTCTACACAAGGCTGTAACTTGACATGCCAAAGTTCACCCAGAAAAATAAAGATATTGTTGAATTATTTTTAGCTAGGTAGGCCTGATGTTAGAGAGGTCATGTAAAAGGTCATGGCTAAGATATTAGAAGTATAATATGTATTTTAAATGCTTCTTTTTCTCTCTTTATACACTTGTGTGTATGTGTCGGAGAATAAATATATATATAAGTTTACCTAATCTCTCCCTAAATATATATACAACATATTTATTTATATACAGACAAAACTTGACAATGCATTTGTTCAAATTTTATCCCACTTTATCAATGCTTTCTCTGAGAGACTTTTATCTGATTTAATGGTGGAATAATAAAACTTTTTATTCGTGCTAGGTTATAATCCATTGGTAAATGTCTGCTCTAGAGTGTGCTATATACCCTACTTATCTGTGTTAAATATCTAAATAGGATTTAATGAAATCAACAGTGTTCACTACCTCTGCAAATATGTACATTTGATTCTTTATGTACAGATTAGATATATGAGAATATTCTATTTCAGATTGTTTGTGCAATACAACCAGTTTATTTTGATAATATGAGAGAAGAGTATGGAATCTGAGACTTTCCATATGAGATGGATAATCATCCAGAAGACTAGGTTTCTGTTTAAGACTTAAACAATCAAGAATCATATGTTCCTTACTGGTGGAGAGAAATATAATCAGATGCAGCAATACCTTTATAGGAATACTCTGTGGAAGACAGAAGGATATAACTTATTGTCACAAAGATCTTAATAAGGACAGAATACCACATACCAAGAAATACAATTTAGGCACATACTGCATGTGATTTCATGTGAAATTATAGTCCTAAAAACAATGTAATTTAATAAATTTTAAACATCAGGAATGACATTTTTCTGTGATAATTTCTTGCCAGATTTTTGCTTCCAGCTATACTTTGTGTTTCTGAATTATACGTAGGAACTTCATCATGTCTGATGCTGAAAAACACAAGTGTTTCTTTGCATTAAAAAAAACTCCCCAAAAAGATAATTTAGTGGTGCTATACAAAAACATTAAAATGTAAAATAACAAATGTCAAACTCAAAATTTAATGCTGTGTACCATTAATAACTATGTATAAATTAATTAACTCCTCCAGAATATCTTGCTCTAGAGATACAGATCTCTTGTGAGCAGCAAAAGTAATCATATATAAAGCTTATCTCAAGAATAATGCATCGGTGAAATGGCAAACAGTAGCACAGTTTTTACTCAGAAATTTACAGTTTTTACAAGAGTTAGTGTGCTCTCCAGTACTAGAATAAATGCTTTTCATCCTTGTTCATAAAGTCAGCATGTGCTCACGCAGTTCAAACAAAGAGTAGATTTACATGAAGCTGCATTGAATATTGTTTTGTCTTAGGCATACTGTGGATTTATATGAAGACAGTGTCTCACACAGGTTTCATTCTAAAAAATTAATCTAAATCGGCATGCATTCTTAATAGCAACTATTATCAGGGCTTTGACAGCTTTTCATGTCAATAGAAAATGAAAAATTGTTTGAAGGAATACTAAGGGTCTGGAGGGTTTAAATGTTTTTGATAAACTCTTATAGTTTAGAACATAGTGGTATGAATATTTTGAAGCAATCAGCTGAACAAGATCTTTTTTATATTTGTTAACAGATGTGTAACTCTGAGACTTCAGACTGTGCATGCTGAAGTGCTATTCTTATCTGTTTTCATGGGATATTATGGATGAATACACATCATATATAATCTCAAGATATAATCAACACATATTTTTCATAAATACCCAATTTTAAGTGATTTAATTATAAATATTTAATATCTGAGGAACTTGCAAATAAAAAATACTCACAGAAAATCAATTTGATGATACATAGCATAATTTACATTAAAAAAATAATTCCAATAACAGTTTACATATGGCATGTATTGTAATCCTTTATGTAGCACCTTGTTAGTAATGAATGCATGATGGTGAACTATATGTCAGTGTACTTCTTTGTTTTAGGATAGGCTTGAGAATATTAGGGTACACATGGTTATTAGTCTAAATTTCATATTGACAGAAAATGACCAGCAAGGTATTCGACGTTCACATGCCAGCCATAATTGGTGTCCTGTGTCTGTCTTAGAATGCTCTAAGGAGTTAGAAACAAAAGATAAAACATCGGTATTTTCCACAATCTGTCCTCTTTTAAATTTTCATTCTTTTGCCTGAGGTATAATTCTGACAGTAGACTACTTAGCTACTTTTGTTCTTTCCACCCAAGAAAGTAAAATACCACCTGAAACAAGAGGTTTATTCAGCACTTAGTTTTCATGCCAATCTGAAAGTATAACTAATAAAAGACCAAATGCAAAAACCCACAGGTATTAAATACTTGTTTCACTGAACTCCAAGGTAACTTTTGAGAACCATGGAGCTAGGAAGTTAAAGGAGAGAGAAGGCATTCAGTTCAGGATTTACAGTGTGTAGTTATTTGTGAAGCCTATCTTGAGCATCTACCTGGAGCTCTGCAGTAAATGTCACCTTCTAATGTATCACTCATTTCAGCTGCTTAAAGTATTCTTCACACAGTTGTGTATCTATCACCAATATGCTGGTATCATGCCAACAGCTAGTTTACAACAACTAAATATATTTGTAGGAAAAGAAATATTAGAAAAATGTTTTACTCACCACGAAATAAAACATATCAAGTGACTATTCATGTTCATGACAGAAATAAATGAAGCACACACATCAGTTAACCACATTAGGCTTATTTAGAAAAAATTATAACAAGCATTGCAAAATTACTTCTCTGTACATTAATGTAATGAATAGATTGGAGATGTGAGGCTGGAGGGTCATATGTTTTGTTTCTTTCACAGCTTTCAAAGCAATTAATTTGAAGTAATAAATGCTTGTAATTTTTAATCATTCATTCACGGTCAGATTTTTCATGAGATATCTAAGAGCATGCATGGTACATTTCTCCTCATTAAAAATCAAAGGAGGACTAGGTTCTTGGTGCTGATTTTTAATATGTTCAGAGATTGATACAAAGATTACTATAGGTTTATAGCAGAGAATTTTTGGGGGTTTCTGTGTATGGATTTAATCTCCCACTAGTTTCTATTAAACAGAGCATTCATCCCACTTAAGTCAAAGTTAGAGGATTTCTGTTTGGAAGATTTTTTTCAACTTTTAATAAAGACATTCAATACACATTGAAAGCAAGACAACTTAAAAATACTGCAGCCAATATTGTACTTTTTTTTTACCTTTGTCAAATGGCAATCTCACAACTGATATTTTATCAAAGCTACACCATCTAAAGTGCCATTTGCAATTTTCCAATGCTTTGAAAAGGCCAGGCACTTAAAAAAGCTTATAAATGCAAATACTTTCCATCATGTGAGCACTCAAATCACTGAGATTATTCTTCTTTGCAAAAACAAACAAACAAACAAACAAAATTTAGAAGGGCAAAATCCAAGACAAAATATTTTGGCATTGCTGTTAGGGAATGATCTTTAGCTTTATTCAGGATGTTGTTCAGACTAATTTATTTAATATAGTGCACACAGATGCAATGGTATTATCAACAATAATAGTTCAACCTAGTTTAAATGAAAAACTAAAATGAGGACTAAAATGTTATTGTAGTGGTTACTGGAGGGACACATAAAAAGCATAACTCAGTGTATTTGAAAGATTTCTCTAAGAATGTGGATACCCATTACAATTCACCAGCTGGGTTTGAGTTTTATGAATACTTCCATTCTTTTCAGAGTTGTTTTATTTGGGGAGTTCCTTATATCAATCTCTCCTTGAGGTAAGGAGGAAAATGAAGGTAGAAAATGGAGTTGGATTTCCAGGGCAGACTGAGCCAATGGATCAGGAGGGAAGTGACTATACAGGCTGATACTTTTATGGAAGAAAGAGGCCTGGGGAGGAGGAAAATTTTGCTATTTTTTCCTGCAGTCTCTGGACTTGCAAACCACATCTTAGGTCTTGTTGTTTTCTGTTTAAAATTATTCTGACACAGTCACCATGAAAGAGAAAATTACCAAAAAATCCCAACATAAAACCCCTTTTAAGAGTAAGTTGCACAAAACCCATCAAGAGGCCCAGCTTCTGTTACTGTCAATACCTTTGTGTTCCTTCTATTTATACATTATGAACAGTGTTCACTTTTTTCAGTTTGAGAACTCTGGCTCAAACAGGCTCCTGAATTAGTCAGTAGAGCCTCTTGAGAGGTAAACACAATTTCACCTGGCAGCTAGGTTAGCCATTAATGGTGTGATGTTTCATGGTTGCTTTAAAGAGGTGTAAATCTGTGCTGCTCTGACACCTGCCTCCTGTCACACTCCTCTTATTTCATCCAGCTTCAGCACTCTTCCTCACAGGGCTGAAAAGCAACTCAAAGGAAGGAGAACCAATTGAAGCTGGATGAGTTGATGTGCTGATGGTGAGATGAGTGCAGCAAACCCTCATGCCAGCCCATGGTGGGAGTAGGAGTTAGAGCCAGGCAGAAAAGCTGGGAGAAGGTGTTTTGGCTCAAACTGATTATGAAACATCACTCTTAAGTCAACCCTAGGTCACAGTCGGTTTCCAAAAATGTCAATATAGATCAGGAGGCACCTGTGTGACATCATAAATCATATCATACCAGAGTGGAACTGCTTTGCAGCTACCTGCATCTTCCCATCAAGGTGGCTTTGCCTGGACTTTGGCAAACTCACAACTTGCTCCACTCACTGTATAGGATTTTAGAAATTTTTTTAGGCGTCTGGGATGACATACCTGAACTTGGAGTGCCTGAATGTCTTGTTCCATGATACCTCTACAAAGCAGGTGAATGAACACCACGCTTTCAAAAATATTTAAAATACAGCTTTCAGAAACATTTTTACATGGAATCATTTAACAACCAGAAGTATATGAGAGGAAATGTAAATAGTATGGTATATCATAGAAATTTATAGCCCAGGTACTCTAGTGTGTTTGCATTTTTGACTGCTAAATTCATGGAAATGTAGCTCCACTAATTGAGATGTGTTAGTGATTTACCATGACCACGAGAAGGAATTATTCCATCATTATTTTGATATTATTTACAGCTATATATGAATCACACTGCAACTTAATTGACTATCTGGTATCCAGTTACAGAAGCTTGAGAGTAAAGCAGACATTTAACTGTGATAAAAGGAAAAATGATATTACTCATAGCAACTCTTTAATTAAATGTTAATTTTGTTTATGCATTGTTCTTGCTCCATCTCCTTTGTAGTCATCAATGTAAGTAAAAAGGATACTGGATGATGGTTCTGCTTTTTCAGAAGAAGGGTACATGACAAATTAATGACACTGAGAACAACATAAATTGTTGATGGTCATACTTACACATCTCAGCAAAATTTAAAGACAAGTTTAATTTAGGAAGATGATATTTTCTTTGGTACTTTTTCAGTCTTTTAATACTGTCACGTCAGAAGACTTCCATATATTTTTCAGTTGTTCCTCCTCTTCCTGGCATGAAAAAAATAAAATGTTTTCTGCATATCAAACATTGCTTTGTTATGAAAAAATTCACTGATTTTAATACAACCTGCTCAGTAAGGTTGTTGACTCAACCTTGACTGTGCAGTGCATTGAAAAAGTATTGTATGACTAATTCTAGGATTGAGGGATATCTTATTTTTACTTTATGTTATAGTTACAATGTTACAGTTACAATTACCAATGAAAATGGTTCCAAATTAATAATTTTAAGAGTAGGTCACATTTGTTTTGAAAGTCTTCCTTTTTTTCTTTACATTGGATGGAAACTATAGTTTTCTGCAGATAAAATGAGCTGCTGTGTCCTCTCTGCACATGCCAAACTACCCTCGCCTCATTCAGTGAGCAATTGCAACTTCCTTTTTCTCAACTCCATTTTTCCTAACCTTTTTATGTAATTAGAAGTAGAGTTCCAGCCTGAAGTAGATCAAAAGAGAGGGCCGTACCAAGAGAAGTCATTATCTCTCCAAGCTTGAGCATCCCCTCCATTGAAATTTGCCTGTCATTTAGAAATGTTATCTTTATTGTGGCGAGATGGTGTCGCTGCCTGATCCATCGCCCACTGCTCTGCAGTGTCCTTGCCCCTCTCTCCGCTTCTGCTTTGTGGCAATCTGTTAACAAGTGTGGGTGTGGACCAACTCCTCGGAGCTGTCATAATATCCCAAGGCATGAAATGTAATTCATAAGGTTTTGTGTCCTAAATTCAGTAGGATTCGTTCCGAATTAACCTAATGGATGAGGGGATACAAAGTGTTGAACTGCCAGAGGCAATTTACCAGCAACCCACGGATGAAAATAAGGACTTCAGTAGTTAGAGATGTCTGGAGAGGGAAACTGGCGCATGTATAATTGCTGGTTACTTCCAAGTCACTTAATTGGGGTCTCAAGTGTGACTGACTTGTAGATGAGCTGAGCCTCAGAACTTGACCCCAGCAGCATTTCCTGCTACATGTATTCAGTGCATGGTAAATGGAAGGTAAATCATTGCTGAAGTTTAAGACAGCAGGGTTTTCTTCGCTTTTCAAAAGGCTCACAGTATGTGTTATCTCTTGCTGTGGCACAGAATATGTTTTGCAATTCCTTGAACTGTGGTGCCACATTTGTGATTTAAAAAACAATACTGAATCCTTGCTAAATCATCTGTTTAATATCACTTTTGTTTATTCAATGTGTAACAGCTCCTTCAAGACTACTAGTGATTAGTTTATTTATGATTAGTAATTTACCTACCACCAAATGCATTGTCTATCATACAGGTAAACATGTGTACAACAATTTACCTTGTTCATAAAAATACAACATGATATTGTATCCGAGTTAAAATTTTGGATTTATTTTATAGTTAATTATGGAACCTATCACAGAAAATCTTAAAATTATTACCCGCTGTTTTTGCAGTTCATATTTTGCAGCACAGAAATACATGCAGCTGGGTTAAATGACAGAAGTATTAAAATCTGAGCAAAAGTAAAACTATTTTTTATAAATTTTTTACAATCTAAACTACAGGAAATGTGAGACTAGAGAGTCTAAATGATGAAAAATGGACATTATATATAATCAGTTTCATTCCCTAGTAAATTGTATACATAAAATAGTATTTTTTATTTTATGAAGGCTATAGAATGGTAAACTATTTTAAAGCCAGCAGTCTACTATTAAAAGTAGTGTTTTAAGGAGAATGTGTTTGATTATGACATCCACATGTAGCTAATGTATATTACAGACATGAGTAGGACCAGATTGCTGTAGCCATAGATTTTACAGGTAGATTATTTAACAATAAATTAAAAAAAAAAAAAAAGTTTTCTTATGCAGAGATGAAAACCCATGTCCTGCATCATTATCCTTGTGGTAGTAAGCCATAAATGTGTTTTAAAAGACAAGGAGAAGTTGGGATTTGTCTTTTGACTGTTTTCTAACAGATAAGAAAAAAATATAGAGAAAAAAAATTGTTAAATTTGGTGTTTAAACTTAAGCTGGGGAAACACAATAAAAGGGCAATTTTTTTCAATAGCACTTGTGCTGCTCAGTTTTGTCTACTTAAAACACTGATCTAAAGATTATTTATTTTGCTCTTAGCAATATTGGAGAAGGAAAAAATAAAAAGAATCAGTCAGTGATTAGTAAAGGTCAAGACTTGTAAAGGCCTGTGCTGCCTACTTAAAAACATAAGATAAAATAAGAAATAGGTGCCTTGAGGAGGATCTCTAATGTGTAGCTAAAAGGAAATAATTTGTGTTACACTGATGTTAAGATTTTTTTCCCTTAATGACTAATGCTGGGGAAAAGTGACTGTCAATCTATACATTAATTCTGATTTAAGTAGAAAATACTATTAAGAATGTTTAAATTAAGAATGTTCAAACTAAATATGTTTTTCTTAAAATTTCACTTTTAAAAACAAACTGCTCGGAGTAATAAGTTAAAAATACCATGAGGCAGAAGTCTGGCATATGTAAGTAATGATAAAATTTATTTCAGACGCATAGTATTGAAAGACATTATAAGATTTTCCCCAGTCTCAAACTTTTTCTGATTCTCTTTAGTCAATCATCTTCAGTTTTCTTTGCAATTCAAACCCTTGCCAGTATATAAGATTAGACTCAAGATGTTCCATCTCTTTGTGGATGCAAATGATTCAGAAGCCTGAGGACAATTGAAAAAAATTCTGTATGGGAAAAACAATGTAATTGATTCTTAAAAAGTCTTAAAACATACTCACAATATTTCATGCTAACTACATGTAAAATGTACTTTCTCTCCTTGCCAGGCTTCACTGTCTAGAGGGTTGTACATATTTCTCTACAGTAATCTTCCCTGCCCTCTGGAGATAAAGACTTTTACATGCAATACTGCTATCATATATATCTTTCTCATAAAGGCCATAGCCATCAAATTTTGCCTTGATCTCAATTCTGTTTCTCACATTTCTCTACAAAAATAGCTAGCTTTCTCTATTTAGACTGTCCCTACCACTCATCATAAATATTTGTCTCTTGTGCTGAATAATGAAGATTTTCTAGTCTGGGTTTTATCTTCTTTTACTGTTATTATTCTCGAGAGTTATTCCAATATAACTGCAAAGGATTATCTGGAATTCAAACACTGTGCCTCTTGCAGAGCTATAATATCTGCCAGCAGTGGACTGCTCTCCAAATTTCTATCTGAGAGGCATTTAAAAGAATTCAGTTTCCAATTAGCCTTTGGTTATACTGCTAGTAGAGGTGGGACAGACACTTCTATCAGTAAAGCAAGAAAGGTTTCTGTGAAAGGGCATTTTCTGGAACAGCAAAGTCTTCACAAGTGGTAGTTCTTGTAATGAAAGGGACTTCCTCTCCTGCTGAAGTTTCACCCAAATGCCCTGAGAGTAGAAGAGACTTTCTCCTTCTCCAGTATCCTCCATAAAAGTGACAGTCATTGAACAAGAGAGAGTCCTTATCTCAGAAACATCTTCATCCTCCCACATCCTTGCCTTAATTCATCAGAAATTGAAGAACTCTGAACCTCAAGAATGTACCTCTAAACATCAAGAAGCTTCTAACACTCACTCGTGCATTTCATACACCAGATTTAGCTAAGACAGGTATCCTCTTTCAGACTACTTACTGCAGTAATACATTTATTGATGATGGCCAGACAGGATGAACTGTGACTGAAATTATTAAAACTTGCTTTATTCAGTCACCACATGATTTTCTACATGTTTGTTACAATACCTGCAATTTTTTTAGGAAATAATTCTTTTCTACTCTGTATAGACTCTGTAGAGCCACTCCAAACTAGTGATACTTGGTCATGGTAGCTTCTACCACAACAGCAATAATTGTTTTGCTCTTTCCTTGGAAAGAGCTTTAGATTACAGTTCTTGCTCCTTAGTCCCTCTTTCTTCAGTGCACTCCAGAACCCTATAAAAGTCTCAACCCTGTAGAGGACATTGCCTTCTTCCTCATTCCCATACCACTATCTTCCCAGCCAGGAAGAAAAAGAAAGACAAATAGACCACATTTATTCCATACAGTAAAAGTGTCCCTAAAAATTTAGCTGGATAAATAAAAAAATTGTACACAACCTATTCAAAGCTCTTCTTACTCAAAGACATTTTACAACTGCCAGGCATCCCACAGGACTCTACAAACATGGAAGCTACCAGTGAGCCTTTGTAGTTTTGATTTGATTGACATCTCTGGGTAGTGAAAACTCTCTCAGGTTAAGGTGTCATGTCAGAATGAGTCCTTGCACTAAGATCCAAAAATATGCTGCTTAGCATAGCTTTCATTTGGTATTTCAGCAGCTTTGCAAGGAACCAGACCATGTGTTTGGGTGCATCCACCATCTACCCACACTGCCAATTTTAATGGGAAACAAAATGTAGAGAAAATCTTTTGCATGCAAATGTGCAGTAAACACTATGTGTAGGGATCACAGATTTCAAAGTAGTGTTTATTAGTACTCTTCTCCACACTGTTCTCAAATGATCATTTGTGGGCAGAAACCTCCTGTTGTTTCAGCAGCAGAGAGAGCACTGCCTTACTTCTGGAAGGCATTAGATGATAAGAAATCAGTCTGATATGACTGATAGTCAATGCATACTACTGCTTTTAGGCCATCTGATTTTTAATGATAATTGTGATATTTAGAAATCTTCCAATATATCATGTCTGGTGTTCTGGTCAAATTTCAGTGAGCAACCTAAACTTTAGAAGTAACTTCAGAGGTATTTGAAGTGTCCTTCAAAGACCACTACCCTGACAACTGCCTCTCAGAAAGCAGAAACATATGTGTCGTGATTAGTGCAAGAAATAAGAAGTAGATTATGTGTAAGTGTAATGGGCATAAATTGAGAGCCTCCAGCAAAAAAAAAAAAAATTCAGCCTGTTCAAAAACAGAAGTTCAGGCATCAGGCTGTTGGAATGCAGAAAGCCCAAAAAATCTCCACAGGGGTTGAGGAAAATCAAGTAAATATTGGCAAACAGCAGAAAAAGAGGAGGGAACCCCTTGGGAAAATGGGGTGTGAAATCACCACAGCCCATTACAGAGAATATCACTAGGACAACACATTGTCCCTGTGGTATGGCAGAGGAAAGGGAAATTCAGAGACTCCCTTTTTGGGGTATGTATCAGTTTGAAAACAAACCAGCAGGAGATCGCAAGTCAGGATTAATATTTAATAGGAAAAATTAAAAATAATGAAATAATACAAGGAAAAAGCACTGACAAAGTCAGATACAACCTAACACCCTGTTAGGGTGGTGGTAGCAGTCCAACTGAAGTAATTCTGTCGAAGCAGTGATCCTGTAGAAGGTCTGGTCTCCAGCTGAAGGTCCACTGGTAGCTCTTGTCCTCTGGGAACCCAGTAGACAGGACTAACTAGGCAGTTCCAAAGTCAGGTTATATCCAGGTGGGAATGCTTGGCTCTTCCCTCCTGGGTGGAGCATCTCACAATAGGGTGAGACAAGCCCATGAGTCATGGGGTTGGTTCTTGATGGCCTGTTGTCTGTTATCAGGGGTGGGTCATTAGCAGGTGATAACAGCTAACGGCCCACAGCTAGTGGTAATAGAATATTAAATACATCTATATTGTAACCTAGGACAGGGTACTGGACTGTGCTACAAGCAGCAGCTAAATGCAGAAAGGGCGGGTGTGTATTGTGCGACTGGGCTATGACTGTAATGAAAGGACAGGAAGAATCTATCTTGTTCATTATGCCAGGATTACAGTATATACAAGTGAGAGATTCCTTAATAACATTCTAATTGGGTTAATGTCAGCCTGCAAGGCTAATACTGATTTCTTCTGTTTCTTTAATGAAAACAGAAATAAATAAATTATGAAGTAAATCAATTCTGTTGCAGGAAATATATTAATGTGTGAATTATACTAGACCATGATGGGTATATAGTTATCCAGTTGTGTTTCTATTGAATACTTACACATAAAAGCATATTTCAATAAGTATCAGAAATAAGGCTGCATGTATAAGAAAATAGGAGAAAAAGAAGGAAAAAATAGATAAGATGAAGAAAAAAGGTGGTCAGTAAGTGCTCTGTCTTTTGAGGTGTGTTTCTGTTGAATACTTACACATAAAAGCATATTTCAATGAGTGTAAGTATTGGAAAATAGGATGCATGTATAAGAAAATAGGAGAAAAAGAAGGAAAAAATAGATAAGATGAAGAAAAAAGGTGGTCAGCAAGTGCTCTGTCTTTTGAGAATGATTGATAGGGCACTCTTCACTTGGCCTTTGGAGCTCTAGCATTTCTAAATCCATTTATCGTAACTATTGTTTTTCAGTTTTAAACTTATTACTGTCACATGAGATTTGTGACAATGACTGCTCACGACTAAAATCAGCTATGGAGGATGATGTAGGTCCTGTCCAGGACAACTCTGCTCTAGCTTTGACAAGGGTGTGCTTGCC
The DNA here is from genome assembly GCF_008360975.1 of Lichenostomus cassidix. Classification (NCBI taxonomy): domain Eukaryota; kingdom Metazoa; phylum Chordata; class Aves; order Passeriformes; family Meliphagidae; genus Lichenostomus; species Lichenostomus cassidix. The sequence continues at coordinate 10,840,280 of NC_139479.1, read as the reverse complement.
TGCTTGTTTCTCTGTTCCCCTCTGGACTGTGCTGACCATGAGAAATTGCATTTGGTTCTGTATTGGTCTGTTCCACTCTGTGCTAGATTCTCTCTGTTGCTCACATTTTTCTGTGGTTGGCAGCAAAACCTGTGCAATCGTCAAATCCAAGCAGAACACGAATGCCTTTAGAGGCCAGGAATAATTTTGAAATTATCATCAGGTAGAAAGTCTGTTCCTGACATTTCAGTATCCACCCCTGCCCCTTTACATATATTCATTCACCCACTGATACACACAAACAGCTCTTGGATAAAGAGAGATTTTGTCAGGCAATTTGTCATGTTGACAAAGCTTTGATAACCTGAGTCCTGGAACTTCCAGAAGCTAATTCTTCATTAAAGTTTTGGTTCAGTTGATTGGAACAGCTGAGAAATGTATAATTTTTTTCCCCAGGAGTCATTTGTGTGAATCTAACTCATTAACTCACCAGGAAAGGCTTTCACATGGGGTCTAACTGTAGGCTACCAACATGCATTTTGTCCTCACAGAGAGGCAAAGGATTGGGTTAGCTGGAGAAAAGGAATTGCTGTCACCTCCCAAGATGGGCCAGGGTCAGGAGCTGTGGACACTTCCACAGGCAACCTGGTGGTCCATTGCAGACATTTCCATTTGCATTTCACACATTCGGGGTCATCCCTTGTCAGAAAAGAGCAGAAAGAGCCATTGCAGAGTTACTAATAACTAATTAGTTCATTGCACAGAGCAGTCTCTTTTAGGTTAGTGGTGTCATTAGTTGGGAGTAGCTTCTCCAGTGTCCCTGTAACAACTTATTTTCAAAAATGCTGGTGAAAAAGTGCCCAGCAGCCTGAAGTTTGGTTGCAGCTTTGCACCTATGAGGCACAGTAGCAGAGATATGTCAGAATGAGAAACAGTGATGCTGCTTGTGTCTAAATGTCCAAATAGAATGGGACAAGCATGATAAAGTCATATTTTTAAAATCAAAATACATCTTTTAAAAGAGGACGAAACAAGAAAATCATGGTTAAGTAGTTGTTTCCTCTTATGCCTGCAGGGTTTGAAAAAATATGGGAAATATTTTTCCATTAAAAGCTATGGGAGTTGTGTTGAAAATATTATAGTTACTGGTAAAACTCTTCCTAATTTAAACATAAATGAATACATAATAATGAGTTCCTAACTTTTCTGACATTTTCACAGTATGTAAAACTGCTGGACTGTTTTTCTCCATTTTGAATTTTTAGAAAATCATTTAATAAGTGCAATATTTCAAAGGATTTTTGCATATGTGTGGCTTTTACAGATCTCTGTCAAGAGAATACAAGACTTGAAAGCTAAATATTTAACAACTCACCTCTTTTCCATTAATCACTGAGTTGTCATGAAAGCACCTTTACAGGGATAAAGGTCTAACATCAGAGCAGTATAGTACAAAAGCACAATGAGAATCCACAGTTATTTCAGTGTGGCTACTTATTTTGGAATGTCCTCCAACAGCAAAAATTTATTTAAAAAACACAGTAAGAAATTAAGCTTTAATTAAATATTTATACCTTCTTTTAGTTTTTAACACATAGTTTTTATGGTTTCCTGGGCATAACTGTAGGTAGAACAGCTATCATATAGTTTGTACATATTCTGTACTTTCTGTGATACTTCATGATTTTCATTGGATGAGGAATGGGTTCTTAAAATATGATCCTAGGACCAAAAAAGGCAGGGAGGACAACAACTTTCTATTGACTCTCAGTAAGTGAAAGATGTGTTCTTCTTCAGGCAGAATAAAAATCTGAGTCAAAGGAAGATAGAAAACTCACTTATCATGTGGGTGCTGAGAAAACTTGGGACATGAAACTCTAATGTTCATGCAGCATGGAAAGACATTAGAGATGCTGTGGGCATGCTGCCTCCCCATGGAAAAATAAATTACTATTCACTTTTGTCCCCAGCATTTCAAACAGTGCTTCCCTGGATGCATTGACAAAATTCCTTCCCTTATATAAGAAAAGCTGAGGGATTTTCTAATTCCTATGTCCCAAATCATGGGGATTCTTTGCACCTACTTGTGAAGCAAAGGTAACTCTTTTATATGAGACTCTGGGTTTTAGTGTTAAATAAAACCTTACATTCTTCTTACATCTTTCAGAAAAATTTTCTCTTCATAACCTAAAAAAAACCAGTTTGATTTAAAGCATCTGTTCCATCTGTTATGTGCACAAGGATTTTCTTTAAACCCACAGATACTTTTCGGCTGTGTAATGGAAATATTTTCTTGAGAACTATACCTAATTCCTGATGAAAGAGTAAAAGAAACTACCTGGAAAACATGGGGAAAATTCCTTGTAGACTTACCTTAATCTGCTTGTTTCTCTTGCTTAGCTCAGGTTGCCATCCCCATGGGAAAATGCAGCTGACCATATTTAGTGTCTCCTCTGTTCTGTCACCACACACAGAATGCTAACGCCTCCAACTGTGCTCGTGGGGGTAATGGAGGTATTTGGCTAAAACATTCCAACTCTGCCAAAGTTTCTCTTTCGCTGGCTAATACATCCACCTGCTTTGTAAAGGGACAGACAATCTGTCTGTAGTGTTATCTCTTAGAGTGTCCTGGGGAAGAGAAGTCTAGCATGGCCATTCATTAATTAAAAAAAAACAGGAACTGCCTGTCACTCTAAAAGGGTTAACAAATCATAATTCAGTAGCTTACACTGCAATACTGTATTTCTGTTTTTATAGAGGAGCTGTGCTTTCAAAGTATTCAGCAGTTTCATATTGTAATTTAACAGAATCAACATTCAAGCGTTGTTGTCCATTTTTCCTTCAAAAGTATTTAATGTTTTTGCCTGATTTCCTTTTCATCTCTTATTATTTGTGTCAGATGGGTAGCTACTGCCTTCCATGAACAGTTTGCTGTGGATGTGATCTGATCAGGAACAGTGAGGTGTGGATGTTTGCACCATATTGTTCACAGTGTGTTTTGTCATCATCCTGAAGAGCTTTCTCTTCTTATCCTATTTCCACTCCTATTGCTTTCTTTACCTGTGTGGCTGTTTCTGAAGCTGCTCTTTTATTATTTGTTTTATAGTTTGTCTCAGAAAGCTGTTAAACTAGTGACAAGCAATCCATCAACAGGGTGGTAGCACAGTGATTTTAAATTTGCATTAGCTGAAGGATACCAGACTTGCTCATTGCTCATTGCTCAAGCAATTTTGTGACCCAACTAGCTTGCATCTCACGCTCTACCATGCAGGATGGTCTTGTCCTGTGCCTCTTGCTTTCCCTATATCTAGAGCAATGACCCTTCCTTTCCCACCCTACCTGGAGTTTGGATCACAAAAGTTAGATTTGTTCTTTCCCTATTGCTGCAATAAAGCTGCTCCTCAGCAGCACAAATGGTGAGATTCTGGGTGTTTAGGTGGTTTGGGTAGAGTGCAATAACCTGAAGAAAGAGCAGAGAGGGAGAGAAACTCAATGCTGTCATAGGTCATGACAGAATTTGATCTCTGGAGTATCTTCTGCTCATAAGGACACTAAGGATGAGACAGCCATGGCCTTGGTCACACATTCAATTTCTGACCTACCTTAGTCCTTTGTGCAGGAAATTAAAAAATAAACAATGTTGAAGCATCAGTGGTGGTGGTGGGTGTTTGGGAGGGTGTGCAAGTCATGAAACATCTCAGTGGTAACTTTCCGTCACTGCCCTGAGCACACCTGAAATGCAGACATGTGTTTATACCTCTGACCATATGTGTGTACCCTCAGACTGTCCATAAAAAAGAAAAAAGGACTTAAAAACGATTGAGTGGCTGCTGAGGCTTTTGTGCCTTTTGCACATGCCAGGCTCTGTCCTGCACTGACCAGCCTGCACTGAAGCCCCAGTTTGGAGGCTCTTGGACAAGGCACTGGACAGCTCTGTCAGGAAGCTAGAACTTTGAGATTTACAGCCAATTCACCAAAATCCCCAAAAGCAGATCTCACATTTCTAGGCTACATTTTTTTCCCCCACAGCATCTTGAATTCCATCTCAAGAAAAGCTGCTTTTAAGGTGTCTCTCTTGGGAAATCTGTCTAAAAGCCTTGCATTTTTCGGGGCCAGGAGGCAAAATCAAATCTCCTCAGCTATCCCTGTGGAGAGGCATGGTGCTCAGCCTTATCTTGTGAAAGATTCACAAAGGTGCTTCTGAGGAATGTATCCTTGGTAATCCATACTCTCTGCTCACTGGAAAGACATTTTAATTACTGACCTGTGCATTCGTAGGGTGAGCAGGGAACAGAAGATGCCAAGCAATGCCACTGTGATGCTATCAAAAGTCCAATGGAATGAAAGTCAACACCAAGCATGGGTAGGATACACCTTCATCTACCTGTTGGCAGTGATTGTTATGAGCTTTCCCTCTTTGGGACAACTCCATGAAAATCAAAAGCTAAATCAAAAGTATTAGCAGGTTGACAAAACAGAGACCTGTGTATTTTTGGACATACTAATTCCCAAATTAAAAACAAACAATCAACAACAACAAAGTACGCACTTGAAAATTAATTTCTGGAAGGGAACACTCAGGTTTCAGGTTTCTCACTGAGCTACTGAAAATTTGGGCTCTTTTTTCCTATGCATTCTCTTATCAAGGGGTAAAATATACCCCCAATATCACTACTGTCAAGTAAAAAAGGAAAAAATTATAATTATTAATTTCCTGCTTCAAGACTAACTTCTGCTGGCTTCAAATTAAACTCAGACAGGATTTTTCTTTTCAGAAGTTCTGTCACATCCTTGAAACCAGAACTGAGCTCTATTGTAAAAGGAGTCCTATTTGTGAGAGTGCAGTTAACTGTCCTGCAGTTATTTGCCTTTTTTTTTTTTAAATCTGTCTACTGAAATATGCCAAGGCAACCAATTTTCTTTTTTTTTAGGCTAAGAGATGCCTCTTGTACTTTTTTTTTAATTTTAACAAACACATTTCTGAAAAAGAGATAAATATTTAAATTGTCTTTATATTGCTGCTTACTGGCTTACATTATGTTTAATAGATATGTCATATTTTTGCAGTTGTTATTCAGAACAGCTGAAAAAAATAAGTACCTATTTGCATAACTTTCTTGTGTGTCTCTTGCCTATGCTGTAATAGCTTGTCTTTGAACACCAGTACAAGCATGGCTCCTGTGGTATGTGTTACCTCACAATTCACTCACAATTCACTTCTAATTTCACTCACAATTCACTCACAATTCGCTTACTTTTGTAGTACTGCCTGATGTTGGACAGGTGCTACCAAGTTTTTATTGTGAACATTTGCAGAGTTAAAATTATTGTGTTTATAAGTAAGAAACAAAGTGGTGGCTAGAAGAAAATCCCACAGAACTTCTAAAGCAGTTATTCAGTTATTTTCTTTAAATTATGAACAACTGATCTCCACATTCTTCCATTGTAATTACATTTTTGGAAATTCACCATAGACCCAGATCAAGGTTTAAAGATCAATGAAATAAATATCCATATTGTAGCTATTCACCATTAATTTATATAATGGTCATTTCACGTTTCATTACATTCTATAAAATATGAATTTTAAAATGTAAACAACAACAAAACACCCACAACTTAAACCATATCAAGTACTTTGTACTTCTCAAAATCCATTTTATTTTAAGCCTGGTTAAAAAAATAGAATGGATGAGATAACAAGTTTTAATTCAAATAAAAGATGTCAAACACATTGTTTAAATGAATAATAAGAAAATACAGATTATTTTGGGTAACTGCTTGTTTCCTGTTTCTGTGTGTTGAAGAGCCTTTTATAACAGCAGAGAAGGCTCCTATGTGCACTCCTATGTGCATAGTGTTGCTAGTATTTGCTAGCAACACCAGTGAAACTAAAAGTCAGGGGGAAGAAAAGAAGATGTCAAAATTATTCATGGGTCAGCGAGATAATATTTCACTGGAAAGAACAGAACAACAGATTAAATAAACAACAACAAACCCATTAAAAACAAACATACCTAAAGCTGACAGAAGTCCACCATTGGCCAAACAGTTTAAATTTTCTACTTTCTTTGATAATTGCAATTCAAGATTAATTAGACTTTAACTGCTGCTGAAACAGATGTAATAACACATATCACAAGCATGAATTCAAAGTGTAGCTCTCAGATATATTTGCTAAGTATGTAAGGTTTATTTTCCTGAGGGGTCTTCTTTTCTTGTCAGCTCTTCCCATGCTCTTAATGTATGAAGATAACTGAAAAATTAGTATAAAATCTGTGAAGTTAAAATGCATTATTAATGAATCTTTCCCTGCTTAAGTCAGTACATTTGAAAACTAAGATAACAATACCTATGTCTGTTTTGCAAAATAACTGAAAGTGGTTTCTTTGCACTTTTTGAAAGATCATATTTATTTGATTTGCTATTATTTACTAAGACATGTAACCATGAGATCGGTGCAGTTATGTTACCTGACTAGCATTAACAGAAAGGATAAGTTTCAGTTTTCCAAGGTTTAGACATAGGCAAAATGCTTTTGTGTAACCACTTTTTGTGGCCAATTTCCTTCATAGACAGTCTTATTTTCCCCTTGTTTTGAGACTTAAATGCTATCTCTTGGCTAACAGGAGCAGGATTTTCAAAGTTCAGGTGTGCTCTTGTTGAGTGAAAGGTAATACTATTATTTCAGTGTTAATATAATAATTTTATATGTAAAACTTGCATAAAATGTGCTAATTACAAATGTAATTCCAGTGCAGACAGAAATGTGAAAACCTGAGCAGATTATGTGATCTATTAATTGCATTTAAGCCATTCAGCACAATCAGCAATAGACAAGGTAATCTTTGAAACACACATGTACATGTGTTCACATTGTAGCTGTAGACTTCCTGGTATTTGTGACTGTATCTTCACTGATAAAAGCAAACCTTTTATCATGTTACCAAAAAAAAAAAAACATATCTCAGGACAATTGATGTATTCCACCTTGGTAGCAGTGGACACACGCAGCAGATGATGGTCTCTCTAAGCAGCAAAGCTTAAAGACCAAAGCTTAAAGGTCCAAATTCACTGTTCTGCACACAGTGCTGTGGATTTCAATGCATAGACTCTGCCCTCATATGGATACTACACTGCTGAACTTACAGAGGTGGAAGATACAAATTAAAGTGTCTGTTCAAATCACCCTCGTGTTTATGCTGGTCCAGAGTTATTGGAGCTGGGCAGAAATGGAACAAGAACAATTTCTACTTGAGCCTTTTTACTGTGCTGCCTCTGCATTTCAGAAAACATGAGATCAATGAATAGGTCTGCCAGAATATATGGGAATGCTTAAGATTTTTTCTCTTAAAAGCACGAAAAGGGCAGTGGAAATATTTGGATCACCCTTTCTCTGTTTCATGCAAAGGGATTGGAAATCATTAACTGTAGTATTAAAGTCTGGCAAGAAGGCCAGCAAAACTGAAAGAGATTTTAGGAGAGTATATTTGTTATACTAACAAGAAATTAATGTTAACTCTCAGAGAGGAAGAATAAGAATTGTACTCTAGAAACCTGTGATGAAACTAGAAGAGACATACAGAGAACAAGTTTGAAACAAAACACAGTTCCTTCCTTTGTTGCTCTTTTCTCAGCTCTGGGCTAGATGATGCCTTAGAATCACAGAATCATTTAGGAAGGAAAAAAAAACCCTTAGGATCATTGAGTCCAACATTATCCCAGCACTGCCAGGTCCACCGTGAAAACATGTCCCCAAGTGCCACATCTACATGTCACCTGGTCCTGCATGTGCCATGTGATGGCACTCAGGATGAGCTGCTCCATGGCCTTCCTGGCACTTGTGTGTTCCTACGTGGTGTTGCCCTGCAACACAATGGAGAATGAGAAAAGAAAAATCAGTGCTTGTTACTCTGGTAACAGAGTTTAACTTTCATATTTCATTGTGTCAATTAGGGCCTGAAATCTTCTTTTTGTGGGATCTTGGTTTATGAATTTCAGTAATCAATAGAAGTATTTATTCTTCACTTACTTTGACAAGATAATAAAATAGTTTTACCACTGACAATGTGCAGTATCTTTACATATCATAAATACTGTAAAGCATATTTTTTTTCAAATTTAAGGTCAAACTCCATTGTTGTTTAACATTTAAATTATTCATGGTTAATGCTCAAGAACATAAGCTATTTGCAATGAGTTTTATGGGATGTTCTGTCACTGCAAGGAGGATTGTCTCTTTATTCACAGTTCAAATGAAAAGCCAAAACATTAACACAGCAGAAAAACCCTGGCTGTTTATCTACCTTATTTTCATGATGTACAGATTGATGTCACAGATTAGTGTCTGGCCCTCAGGGAAGATGGCAAAACACTGTTTATTCTTGGTCAGTAGCACACTGCATTATTGTAAGAAAAACTCAAAGCTCTTTCACCCAGAACTTGCACATGACCTTTTCACCCATCCCTCTTACCAAAGGATGTGCTGTGGGCTGTTTCTTCAAAGCTCAAAAGGATTTTGGATATCTTTTCATCCCTACTCTGTGCAGCTGGTAAGGTGCTTCCTCTCCCTTATGGGTCAAAAACTTTCCAAAGGCAGCACAGAACATTTTGTATAATTTCTAACTCTCCATCCATCTCTGAAAATGCCTGTTTCTCTCCTCTGCTAATTTGGGAAATTTGCCCTTAAATTGCAGATCAATTTATCTATCTTGTGTTGGTAATCTGAAGAACTACTCTATTCCAGGATTACCCACTCTGGACAAACCCCATGGTGTTGTGGATTGAAGAAGTATAATCTGAGTTTGTCATTTGCTGCACAGAACTCACAGGCGAGCTACATTTGCCAAAAGGGCTGTGCAGACTCCATGCCTCCTCCTTCAGGTGGCCTCATGATGAAACAGTTAAGGAAGGTGCCAGTGGGAAAGCAAACACAGGAGACCTTGCACTAGGAAACTATGGGCTGAAATTTGGCCCTGGATGTCAGAGTCTGGCAGTTTGTGTGTAAAAAACCCCAGTGTTGCAGTCAGGGTAAAGAGACCACCATATTCTAACTGTGGAGTGTAGCTGCCCATAAGAAAGCCTTAGAGTGAGGTTTGCAATCCCTTTATAGCAGAAAGGACTAACTCCAGGTAAATTCACCTCCCTTAAAAGAGCTCACACCAGTCTCATGCTGTGAAAGGAACATAAGGAGCATGGGGTGGGAAAGGGTGGAAAATTAGGAATGTGTAAGAATCCTGTAAAGCATCTTTACCAAGAAGGGTTGATGTCAGCTTTGAAATGCTAGAAAAGGAAATGGAAGAAGTCCAGTGTGTAGGAATAGAGATAAAGCTTAAACTAATCCACCTTTCTTAGAAGGAGTCCATTGGAGAGGTTGAAAAACTCTCATTTTAGCACCAAAAACAGTTTATGTAAATTGCAGCTTTGAGCTCATTTGATTTCCGCAGCTTCACCTGCAAACTTCAATTTATACCTTTCATACATTTTTCCTATTAATATTGATGCAAGATGGTGTTTGAAATTTGCTTAACCACTCCAAATATAGGAAGAATCTGTTCTCACCGTGAAACGTGCACAACCTAAGCTCATGTTAACAGCACCTTCATCTGCAGAGCAAGGCCAAAATAGAACTCCCTCAGGCTCTTAAATATTCAAATTTTCCACTTTAAAGAAGAGTTCAGGGATTCCAGGTTTACTATCCAAAGTACAACAGAGTAACAAAGCATGGAGTTTTCCTTTCAGAAGAGAAATTTTCACAACTAAAATTGTAAAATCTTAATATAAAAGTTTTCTGACTGAAAATTTCAATAAGGACAAAAACAAGAAAGCATTTATTAGCATCCATCGCCCTCTGGAGTGCAAGAACAATTCCATTGTTTTAAGATACAAGTGGAACTAGATGCAAAAGCAAGGACCATTTTTATGTTCTTTGAATTAGTCAGAGTACCATAGTGTGAGTTAATGGGTTATGTTTTTGTATTCAATAACATCTAATAGAGTTTCTAAGAAAAGCAAGAAAAAGTGGAAGTTAGTTAAACATTTGGGTTGGTGAGGCTTTTTAAATATTAGCAGTATCATGACTGCTTAGTATTAACCATATATATCCTTTGCTTTATATTAGAATTCATTTGAATAAAATGAAAAGGGCCAAGGTAAATAAAGATTTCAGTGGCAGTGATGATCATAAATTAAACACTTCTTTAAACTTTACTTCATGTTTTCTGCTGTTAGTCAATCCTATTCATATTTCTACCAAATATGTACTTGGTAATTAAATTAAATTAAATTATACACTCAATATTTGAAAAACAATACACATAAAATTTGTGCTGCTGACCAGGCATCTTTATTCTCACACATATGAATAAATTTAATAGTCAGCCAACAAATATTGTGAAAACTGTACCCTTATGAACTCTGCATCGTCACTTGCCATCTTTGTGTGTTTCTGTGTACATATATGTTTGAATCTGAAAGTTGTGCTTCTCCATAGAAGTTGCTTGGGTGTTTTTAAAGAGCAGAACTGAGTAAATATTCTAGGCCCTCTAATTACTTGTGGGTCATCTTTATGGGTTAATGGGATTGCAACCTTTACAACTCTCCACTTTTTCATCTCATCCACTCCCCATAAGCCTCTACAGCTTCATCTGATCTGGCATTCACTTGTAAGTGACTTCATGGCAACACCTGCTCTTGTAGCCCAATGCTTAGGACTCAAAGCATCTTCTGCTCTGCTTCCAACTCAAGGGTGTTCTTTCACTTGGCAATATCCTCAGGTTGCCCAAATGTTCTTCCATTCCCCTCACTGTGACCTCAGAGAACTCCAAATAACATTTTCCAGTTTGTCAAACTAAGTAGCTTGAGTAAATCAGTGAAAAAGAATGAAACAGAGAAACAGGCACAAATTATATTTATTAGTGTGAAAAAGAAAGCTACATTATTTTTCAGCTGTCAGGTAGGATATACACCATGTTCTGTGGAAACCACTAATTATGTTTTGGCAGATAGTTTCTTTCCTACACTAGTACCAAACTAGTAAATCCATAGGGAGTCAAGCAAGGAAGCACCTTGCTACCTACTAAGAAGTAGAAATTATTCCCCTGCAGTGATCCATATTTCTATCTCTAAGTCAAGTCAAACCCTTCACCTCTGACAAGTGGTGACTATTGCATTTTTATTACCTGCCATTGGAGAGTGGGGAAAGAATATACATGCTTTTCATTGAGCGCTGATACTAGGTATTAGTCAACTATTTTGCAAGCAAAACTAAATACCAAGCACAATGCAACCTGGACCTTAGGTAGTCTGGACTTTTATGACATGTCTAGAAAGTCTTTTCAGAAAAAGAATAATATCACCTCCTCAACCCTCTAAATGGATGCCAGCATTGGTTATTTGAACGTCAATTTAGCCAGAAATGCAACCACACCTGGCAGAGTGAGTGAGAAGATCATATATCTTGCCTTTCAGTTCAGAGTAGATTTTCATCTGGCTGATGAAGGCTACGAGAAAAGCCAGCCTGCATCTGCCTGGAAATGTAAAACATTTAAAATATGGGAAATGATGAGACTGATATGAGATGGAATTGTCATTTTTAGACTGGGGCAGGAGGGAGCCTGCTCCACTGGGCACAAGATTCTCTTTTCTCATTTGGAATCTGATCCTTTTGTGCTGGCCTTTAAATCTGTATTATTACTTGTTTCCTTTGATTTCTTTTGCAGGTCTTATTCTCCATGCTCATCTATGGATAGCTGGCCCCATCTAGACTTGTAGGCTAATCCACATTTGGCCTATTTCAGATCTTTTCTTCTTCTGTCAGATGAATACTTACTTACATGGTGCAAGTTACCAAGAAAGAATTTTCAGTTTTCTTTTGTGGTGTTCTTGCTGCTAGAAAGAACTTCCACAAAGCTGTGTTAACATTCTTCAAAATCCACCTTAATACTCTCCTTGACTGTGATGCTGTAATGAAATTTGGGAAATAGATCCCTAGTATTAGAATACTGCTGTTTTTAATGCCATCATCTCATTTTCCCTTGCATTTTTCCATCTGCCTAAAACAATCTATTGCCTCTCATCTTAAGTGTATATTATAGATTTAAGAACATCAAGATCAGGATCAACTGTGAGTGTTGCAGTCTGCAATGATGATGGTCTGCTACATGGCTGAAGTTCTTAGACATTATAATAATGTCAGTTATCACCATCTGTTAGAGCCCAGAGATTATGATTTCTTTCCCCTGCACTTGCAGCTAGAAGCTAGAAAATATAAAATTATAATTCTGTTTTATAGAATGGTTTAAGGTCTCATCAATTAAAGAGGAAAGCTGCTTATAACATTGTTAAAAAGATAGCAACAAGGAAAGTTCATGTCTCATCACAATTGTTTCCTTCTGAGAAGTCCTGTGTGATGTTTGGGGTGGTTTCCTATTTCTGCTTAAAAAAAAAAAAAACAACAATATGTGCATTTTTATTCATACAGAATAAAATTCTTTAAAAGAGACATGAGAAAGGAGATAGAATCAAACAGAATCATGAAGCTCTATTTTTATTATTTCTACATGCAAACATAGAGTACCAGAAGTGGCCAAAATTACAACTCCCAGATAAAGGGAAAAACAAATTAAAAAAGCTTCTTGTTTGGTGAAGAAATCTTTGATCACAAAGTACTGCAAGGGTTCTGTGTTCTAATAAAAGGTATCTTTTTTAAAGTGTTTGCTCTCTGGAAAAATGAGGAAAATAATTTACTATCTCTGTTGCAGTCTTGTGAGGAAGCATTAATGTCTAAAAAGCATTTTCAGAGCCTCAGGCAGAATATACCAAAATCACATGCACTTAACCTTTTACATATCCTTTGCAGTGAATTATTTTAATAATTTTAAAATAATTGGGGTTTTTATTACCATTTTCGTGGCTATGTAAATTTAGTATAAGTACATATAGTATATGAATGAATGAATGAATTTTTCAGGCCAGCAGTAAGGAAATGTTTCAGTGTGTTTTGAAAAGTTCACAGTTTAAAATGATCTCCAGAAAACCCTGCAGCTACCTGCTTTACACAGTGCACAGTAAGCTAAGTGATGTATACAAAATCTTGGGAGGTGTGAATCACATGGAGGAATTGGGTTTGTTTCTGTTTACATTTCTTTAAGGTTTTCTAAAGCTTGCCAGCAGAGTTCAAGGAATGTTGAGAAGAAAAAAAGAGCATGAACTCATGTTAAAACCCATTAAATACTTAAACATGTGTTTTTCTTGTATCTGCAAACTTTCCTTACTGAATTTGCTGGTTTTCTTTCAAGTAATTATTGCATAACAGATATGTTAATGGCTATGCACAGATAAATAATGTAAATATTTATGTTGAAATATTTTTAAAATCTGTTAAATCATCTCTATTTTGCTATCAGTTCATGTTCATAAAAGTCTGCAATCAAATCAATTATTTTGACTTTTCACTAATAATTTTTAACCAGATAGATGTTACAAGCTGCTAAAAGACAATATCTACAAGAGAAATGATAGTTTAGGAAGTGCAAACAGTGCTGGTGATGCTTTCCCTGGCCTGGGAGGTGCTTGGCCCTCCAAGGAGCAAAGGCTGTGATCTCTCAACATTCCCTGGTGAAGGCACCAGGGAATGTTCTCTCTCCAACCTCAGGTTTCCTCTTACAATCATACTCATTCTCCTCACACAGAGCATTTCCCACTGTGAGGAAGCCTCCACTTTCAGGTAAACATAACCACCAGCTTTATTTGTTGCTTAAACCCTTACTTTTTTGGGAGGTAATAGTTGAGTATCGATAGCTGAATATCAGTTGCGTATCAATTAGCAGCTCTGATCAGGAAGAGGAATATAAAATTATTGATTCAGATAACCAGCAAGATCTCAAGCAAGTGAAATAAAGGGTGAGAGTATCAGACTTTTGAGAAAACTCACAAGATGAAATTCAGTTTAATAAAAATGTGTGGGTTAGAATAATGGCCATATCTGCAAAAGTTAATGCTGTATAACTGAAAAGCAATGGGAAATGTTTACAAAATAAAATACCCATAATTGCTGTAGTTAAATGATAATTGGAATTTTAGAGAAGTTGAATTTTAGAAAACATTTTATGCTTTACTCATCAAACCACTCATTCAAAAAAGATACAAAATATATAGGTATGGCAGATGATCTCTGATATAACTAAAATTTTGGGATATTCTGTGAAGCATTTGGAGCAGGTTAATGTTTACTGGTCAGTAGTGAAATTTTTATTTTTTGTTTCAGAAAAACAACTGTGCATTTCTGAAACGTCAAAAAGATTAAAAAAAAAAAATCACCTCTAAACTTTTGTTCTCTGTGAAAGGTAGATCAGTCTCATAACCACCATAGTATCCATGTTTGCAGTCCTGTTGTAACTATCATCCAGGAAGAAAGGCTTCCTTGAATTGCTGCTGCATAAGAAAAAATATTAGGGTACATCACAACACTATAACACCCTATGAAGAAAAGAATTAGGATTAGGCAAGAAAATAAGTTATATCTCTTCTAAGTCATAAATTCCTCTAATTTTCCTACTCTTGCTTCCCAGAGAAATACGAAAGTTTCTTTCCACCTTTGTCGTGGAGTATCCTCTGAGATACTCCTGATTCTGTAGGATTCAGAATGTATTTATTAATGTTCAGGATTATTCTCAGAGCTGAAGTCATACCCTTAAGGAAGTGAAGTCTGAAGCATTTCAAACCTCCACCTTGGCATCTCCAGGCCAAATGCTCACCTGTATAAAGTGAATTTTAGGCTTCTTGCTGAGGTAAAATAAGGAAATTTGTATATAGTTTGAACCTCAGGCACCTGATCTCTCCAGAAGGGACTATTATTGTATGTGAAGGAAAATTTTATTTATTCACTTCAGTTCAGCACTCTTCTCAAATGAAAATAACTAATTCTGAATAGAAGTAGAGAACTACTTTTCACAACACTTTCTCCCTCAATTTACAAACTCTGTGCTTCTTCAGAGAACAAAAATACTCCTTTAAGACTAAAAGCCACTACTTAAAATTTGTCAGACTGGAAGAAAATAGCTTATCAATTATGCAAGACCAAGAGGTTTGCCTGAGCCAAAAGCACCTCTCAGGTGACTTTCTTTGCAGTGACTGACAATCCTCTTTGCATTTCCCCTTCGTCACGATATTGCAGATTGCAGCCCTGCAGTGTGTAACAGAGTGTTCTGGTAGCAAAATCAAACCTTTTCTGTTCAGCACATGACTGTTACCAGACACTGATAACATATTTTCCACCTTGGTCAATACTGACAGGGAGAACTGAAAAAGTTCTGCCTGTCAGTGTTCATCCTCAGCTCCCCAGAGATGGGTTGGAATCCAAGATTGGCTCTTTGCTCAGGTGTCCTGTTTTTCAAGATATTAAGTGGAACTCCTTTAGCATCAGTTGCCCATAAAGGAAATCTGTTTTTTAAGGAGGAAAACACTGGAAAATTGAGGAAGCCTCCCTCAGGATAGATATTAAATTTAAGAATGCTTCATGTAAAACAACGTGTGGAATAACCAAAGTAGCAACCAAGTTCTCTTTGCATCCCCAATGATCAGAGAGTTTTCTTTATTCCATAAAGTTCAGCTGCTAAGGATGTGCACTGGGGTGTTCCCTTTGTCATCAGTGGAAACAGAGTTGGTGCCATTGATTGTCTGCTTTGAGCCAAATAAGTCCTGTCACAACATTAACAGGTTACGAGACAGATTAACCTATTTACTGCCCATGGCACATGGCAGCTTTCTGTCCTTACTAGAGTTTATGAAGTGGTGGAAAAAGACATATCCTTTGGAATTGAATGGAAGGAAATTATGTTTGCAGATCTATCCCTTTTTTTTCTTTCTTTCTTTTTTTTTTTTTTTTCACTGTGGTATAGTTTCAATCTTCTTGGACAGGAAAGTCAATTTATAAAGGAAAAGCATGGAGTAACTAATATAATCTTATTCTTCAAGGAACAATTTAAATAAGGATTTATATAATATTTTCATTCAGCTGTTTTTTATTATGTATTTTTATCTGTTTTTTTAATATTTTAATTAACAGAAAATACTTTTTAAATTTAATTCGCAGATAAACACATACATACAAATGAAAGAGGCAGAACATTTACTCAAACCGATGTTTATTATCATACACTTATTTTCAGTTAATAATATATTTTTATTTCTGTAAAAAATTGTTTTTCATAAATCGCATTAAAATGCAATGTAAAATTGCTCACATATATAAAATTGAAAGTCTCTCTGATGGCAAATTTTATCTAAAATTTGTATTTTCTCCAGCAGGGTTTGCATTACATGTTTGTATTGCGATTATTTTGAAATTTACTAGTAAAAACTAATATTTTATCGTATTAGTTACTTAAAAATAAAAATGGAAGAAAATGAAACATTTTATTATTAGAATAATTTTTTTTCTGTAAAATTCAGCAGGTTCTATCTTCCAAAGTTAGCACGTTTTTTGAGAAATTCCATATACTTACACTTAAATACCACAAGCACACAATAAAAAGGCTGGTATTTTTCTTTCAGAGTCCCAGGAGGCTGTGATTTGTCACATCACAGATGTATGTAATATCAACTCTCTCATCATGTACTGGATATAATTTAGGCTGCCACAGGAAGCCTAAGAAATGATGTGTCTGCTTTTACACACTTTCTGAGATTAAGCACTTTGAGGGCCCAAATACGTCTGTATATACGTGGTTATATGTATAGCTTTTTTTCTAGACATATAAATGTAAGTGCACACATATATATATATATATACACACTGTATATACAAACACACATCACACATATGTTTCCATACACATATATATATTTGCATGTGAGTTTGTGTAGATATAAAGATTCAAATATTTAAAAATATGCATTAATGATGGAATAAATCAATAATAATAAATTATACTAATGCTACTGCTGCTACTACTACTACTACTACTACTGTTATGTATTACTAAATATAAATATAAAAATAAATATCTTATTGGGAAGAATTCACATAATGTTTCACCCATTCAAAAGTCTTTAAAAGGTCCTATATAAAAGAAAAAATAGTTTAGGAGCAGATTAAGGAAATATTTTTAAGGCCCATATCCAAGTATAAAAGAGACATACTGCCAGCCTAATTAATACTGCCAGCCTAAAAAATCTGGTAGAAATTTTTGTCTGGTATAAGTCTGTGCACCACAGGGGCTTCAGTATATTTTATCTGCAGCCTGGTTTCTAGTGGGGAGCATAATTGTTTGGCTCCAGTGTACAAAACTGATTATTGATAACCTAGTTAGATTTTAGTGTGTCCCTACTGGCATTAGGTTTGCAACAGAAAAATCCAAACCTCCTCTCTAAAATTATGTCTCTTTCCAGTATGTTCATTCCAAAGCTTATATAGGAGAGATTAATAGAGGCAAATTCTTTCAATGTGTTCCTTTTTCACGAGGAATAATACACTGTGTCTATTTTTAATGTAGATAAAGCAAAACTAGTTGGAAAAGCTATTTCAGCTGTTGAAATGTCCAGTATTTTTATTTACTTCTAAATAAAATCTTATGTGGAATGACTTCTGGGATCTCACTGAGAAGATATTTCTTGTAGTTCTTACTCTTTCAATCTATCAGCAGAGAAGATTAACCGCAATGTAACCTGTGTACCAAAGACTGAAGAGAAGGAAAGCTAGTCTCGTCACAAAGCAAAAAACATACATTAGAAAAACTTTTAAACACTATTATTGGCTGTCAGTCTTGTCTTTCTCTAAGTTTGGGTTGAATACTTCATCTGTTGGCTACAGTAGAAGAAGACTAATTAGGTAATTGTCTTGAACTAACATGTCTTAGCTGAAATCAGCATGCAGTTCCTGAAATTGGAGTGCACATTTTGTGCTTTTGCCAATTAGGACACAAAGCCATCAAAACTTACAGCTCATCTTTGTCAGCTCTTGGGCAAGATCTATCGTGAATTCCAACCATAAGCTTGTTTTTTGGCAACTATATATATTTTAGGTTTAGAAGTTTTTATACTTAGTGGCCCAAAGATCACTGCTGAACATAACATGGTACCATAAAATCGGTGTAAAGCAGCCAATAACCAAGCTTTTGAAATCAGTGTTAGAATATTTATTCTTAGACACACGCTGCAGCAAACTAAAACTCTTCTTTCTTCTGCAAAGAACAGGCTTCACTGGGAAAAGAGCTGATCAGGAAACTTAGGAAACAGAGATATTTTGACACTTTGAGGTTAAACTGAAAAGACACTTCCTGGCAGGGAGCACATTTCATGTTCGACAAAGTGTTGCATAAGTACTGACAATTGTCGCCTTTTCCCATCCTTCCCAGAGTCAGAATGAGTAAAGCTGCTATCATACACACTGAAGGAACTGTGGTCTGTAATTCAGCCAGGCTCAGACTTATTTATGTTTTTATGCCTATTTAGGAATCCATCAGTGATATTAAATGCTCATACACACTTTTTTGGTTCTTTTTTACCTCCTTGTGTAATAATAGAAGAAATTATCTGTCCTTTTCATACTCATCATTGGGTAAATCTAAGCTTTTAGAAAATGTAATCTGGTGTTGCTGCTTTGGCAATTTTTAGAACATTTTGATTTCTTGCATCAAGAGTTTGATATCCAGCATGATTAATTCTACATTTATCTCTCATTTATCATGCCAAATATAGGGTATAGTACATTATAACATATGGACCATATTTTGAATGATAATGGAACTGCCCCACTAATCCTCTTCATACTATTTTTCATTCAAATAAAGAGAAAAAACCCAACACTATGGGCAAAATAGTAGAAGTATAGCACAGTTTAAAATATTTAATTAGGACATGTAGATTTTTTAACTTTAGCCATGAAAATGTCTAGCATGCTCACCATTTTTCATTCAAAACCACTTGGGGGTCATACAATTTCTTATATTTTGCCACCTAATTTCCTGATTTTCTGTTGAAGTACGACTAGCAACATTTACTGCCAAATTCACTGGGGCAACAATGGAAGTGCATTTATAGATGCAGCCCATATGGTTTTCTAAATGCAATTTTGACAACCATTGTAAAGTAATAGTGCTAAACTTTGTATCTCATTATAGACAATTATATTTTATCACATTCGTAAGTTGCTGACATAAAAAAAAAATACTGCATGGAGGAACACGGTGGGTTTGGCAAATGTGGTTGCCAAAATGGTGATATCTATTTAGTGTGAAGCCAAGTAACTAGTACAATATGGTATGTTTTTCCTCTAACCATAACTTACCAAGTCAGCTCCATGGCAGACCTTGGCTTCAGGAAACATGCTGAAATAATTTAAAGGGCACAGAGGGCACAGGAAAATCTTTTGTGTGTTCACTGTTAACCAAGTGCAGTGTGTCTGTTCCCAGTGATCTCTCATAGAGCATCTTTACACAAGCAAAATGAATTAATTTGGCGATGCTGTGGTGAGAAATTTTGAGCTGCACTTAATGCAAAATAGGCTGCAACATGGTGAAAAACAAGAGCACTGAATACAAATCATCTTACTGCTAACTTCAACAAGGGAAAAAACATAAGCAGCAGCACAGAACATTCTGTACTTGTCATGATCCCTGATTTGTAAATGTCTCGTGGCAGAGTTCTGGCAGATGCTTTGTGTAAGAGTGATTGACTCCAGTGAAGTAGTTAGCCCAGCCCAGCCCTCCCTAGCGATCTGAAACTACTTCTCCTTTGCTGCAGGCTCGGTTCAAACTCTTGTAATAAATCATGCTGATGCCTATCCCTG
The DNA here is from genome assembly GCF_008360975.1 of Lichenostomus cassidix. NCBI lineage: Eukaryota > Metazoa > Chordata > Aves > Passeriformes > Meliphagidae > Lichenostomus > Lichenostomus cassidix. The sequence continues at coordinate 10,820,512 of NC_139479.1, read as the reverse complement.
AGATATACAGGTTGGACAATGGGGTGTCTCTTCACCTCCTGTTGCAGTTCACCGAAGCTGTTAAAATACTCTAAAGAGCAGCTCATTTGTCACATTGGCCTGGTTAGAAAAAATGCTTTACACAGCTGTCTTACTACTTACCCAAGAAATTCAATGTTTTCTTAGCACTGAAGGCTTCTAGGACTTATGTGAATTAAAAAAGAGTTACTTTACATGTTCCAAAATTAGGCAATTTGTAAAGCAAAGATGTTTACAACCTTCTGATCAACTTTTAAAGTGGAGTGTCATTTTTAATAACTGAATAGATCTCTCCCAAATATTCCTCAAATAATTGAAACATTCCATATCTCTGTTTCTCTAAATTAATTAACTTGGTGTGTTTTGGTATCCTAATCTATGACCACTGTTTCAGATGTCTGAGATGTAGAATCATAAAATAACAAAATAATTTGTGTTGGAAGGGACTTTAACAATCATATTGCTCCAGCTCTCCTGCCATGGAGACCTTTCAACTACACCAGGTTGCTCAAAGACCTGTCCAACCTGGCCTTCAGCACTTCCAGGGATGGGGATAATATTGCTTCATCACAAACTGTGTTAACATCCTTAATTGCTGGTGGAGGCTGAGATTTCATATCAATTAGTGTGTTTGACAAAGGAGAAAATAACTGCTGAGACATAACTGAAATCCAGAAAATCATGCAATTAACCCTATTTTATAAACTCATATGAAAATAAATATATAAAGAAAAAATGAAAAGAAAAATGTATGCAAGCATATAAATAATAGTGACAAATGGTGAAGTTTTAAGAAATTCCATGCAGATGATGCTATTCTAGATGAACTGGTAGTGGTTTGTTAATTTGAAGTCTTACTGGTTTCATCCTGACTGAATTGAAATAAATGTATTTGTTCATGTGCAATCCACTTAATATTTCAACTAGACTGGCTGTGGTTGAGCTGTATCTCTCACCAGAAGAGAATTAGTATTCCCCAAAATATGAATTGCTGTTCTTTTTTAGGGGTCTCGATGCAATATTGTACATTAAATCTCATGAGTTGAGGTCAGAGCCCAACAATTTGAAGATGTTTAGCTATAAACTTGTTTTGTTTACCTGTAAACTTTTTTGTCTACATACTGGGAAAAAAAGAACATCCGTAATACCTTTCAGAAGTCCACCATTGAAGACAGAGTTAATTGGCAAAACCTATCCATTTTTTCAAATATAATTATTAAACAGCCATTAAAATCCTAAATTCCATTCAGGTTTTTCAGGTAGTGAAAGCTGAAGAGCATAAAAAAGATTGGTGCTCTGGGATGGATGACTCTTTTAGGAATTGCAGTACCAGTGATTCTCAGACGAGTGCTGGCATTGGGAATGTGTTGACCCCTGAGGATGGTAACTTCCAAGACAGCAGAAGCAGTGAGCCATAAATTTCAGGATGGAGAGGATTGATTTTCATTTTAATAATTTCCCAACAGCTTTTCTGAGAGTCAGAAGACTCTTCAGTATTTTCTCAGACACATAATTTTCAAGTGTTTTGTTATCTTCCACACTCATTATAAAAACATAGAAGAGAACTGGCTTTTTTTAGATATAATGCTAACTACTATATGGAAAATTGGAAAGAGGCTACATCTTGGAAGAGGCTTTTTTACACAAGTTACCCAATGTGAAAAAGAAAGGACATAGGTAAAATGTCACCTTTAAAAAAACAAAACCAAAAACAAACACACCAAAAACCCCTCTGCAATGGAATTCTTGCCTTGTAGAGTTTATATATCAGCCTGGGCATTTGAGAATTGATAGTCTGTGAAATAAAAGATTTGGCATTTACTAGTCCCTTTACACTTTGCCTGTAACTTTTGCAAGTTCTCACAGACCATGTAACACTTCTGGAACAAGTGTGTAAAATATTACAGAAACAGTAAAGATTGTATTTTTTCAACTTTCCCCATTGTATCTTACTTTATGGACTGCAGACTATTTTCCAGAGTTAGTGATTGACAACAGCACCTATAAATGAAACCGTAATTTGTTCATTTCTCCAGTGCATCTTTCAGTGAATATCCCCCCCATCCCCCCACCCCCAAAAAGGAGCCAAAAATTAAAATAAAAATGTTGATGCTATAATTAAAAGCATAATATTATGAATTATGTGTCACTTCAGGAAAAAATCTCTAACTTCTATGCTATGATGTATTTTCATGTTTTACAAGCTATGAAGCATCTCTGTGGTGTCAGTATCGACTGAAAAAATTTCAGCTCCAATTTGTAAAAATGTTGTCATCTCCTTTTTAATGCTATTTTATTAGCTATAATTGCAGAGATGAATTATGCATTTTCTTCAACACCCAAAAATTACCGGAAAAGCAATCCAGGTTAATTATCAAGAAGTATTTTATTATTGTTGCTATAAAAACCAGAAGAAAGCTTGTCCATAGCTGTTATTTCTCTTGGCACACCCAGTTCAGTTTTGCAAGGCACAGATGAAAAGTTAGAGCAGGGCAGGATAGAAAAGAAGCCTGCATGGCTCCTGCCCCACAGCTTAGGGATAGATGCTCTCCACTGAGGAGTTTGTAAAGGCTGATGGCTTTGGTTTGAGGGCCAGAATCCTCTCAGTGTTTATTCCTGTGAGAATTTCCATACTATCCCAACTTAAGAAAAGAGTTTAGAGTCATGTTAAAGTTGTCCACAGTAAAGGAGTGGTGGCTGGAGTAATATTAATAAACTTTTAATTGTTGCTCCTTATCCTCTTTCAGTGCCACCCCATTCTAGATCCTCTAGAACAATTATTTTTACAGCCATGTGATACTACTATGCTCTTTAATATTGTTTCAAACAGAACAAGGGTTTAATGTGGTAAAAACAAAAAAATCTCCTAAGCCTGTGGAAAGAATAGTCTGTCTCATGTATGCTTAAATGGTGCTCTTTACCAGGTTTGTGTGAGGATATGTTACTTATGTGGATGAAAATGTCATAATTTTGTCTGCCTTCTTGTCTTTAATTAGTAATAACTTTAGCCTATATGACTGTCACAGTGGGTGATTTTATTTATCAGACTTGATTGTATTCTGTGTAAGTTAATTATTATTCTGACAATATTGCAGCCTACTAATTAGTGGTAATAAATGCATTGGAGAGTTTGGAGTGAAAGTATGTGATAAGAACCATCAAAGTACTTATTTGTCATCTATTTATTTATTCAGCCTAAGTAAAATTAGTTAATTATTTTCTAGAAATGTTAACTGAATATTTAGAACTATTATGTCTTGTGTAATAAACTTTAATAATTCCCCTCCCCTTGTTTTTTATAACAATTCATTTTGTACAATTTCTCCATTCAGCTTTTTTGAAGTAAATTCACTTTAAATGAAAGACTGGTCTCCATTTTGCTAGCATTGGAGAACCACTCTCAAGTAACAGAAAATGGTGCCCAAAATTTACTTTACAGTTGAAAAAGTCCAACAGTCATCTGGCTTTGTATTTATATAATTTTTCTGGATCATGGTTTTGGTTCCATTTTGTTGGTGGAGTTTTGATATTATTTCCTCTTTGGAGAAGAAACATTGCAGTCAGTAACAGCAAATAAATCCTAATCAGTGATGAACTCATAATCATTTGTGGACTTCATTGCTCTATAAATACCTGAAAGGAGGTCGTGGTGAGGTGGGGACAGATCACTTGTACCATGCCTGCTGTGAGAGGACCAGAGGAAATGGCCTTAAGCTGAGACAGGGTAGATCCAGATTACATACCAGAAAAAAATTTTCACTGTTGGGGTGGTCAGACATTGGAATAGGCTGCCCAGGGAGGTGGTGGAGTCACCATCCCTCGAGGTGTTCCAAAGACATCTGGATCTGGTGCTGGGTCATGTGGTTTAGTGGTTTAAGGATACCATGGGTAATGTTGGGCTGATGATGGGACTGGATGGTCCTAAAGGTCCCTTCCAACCTTGATAATTCTATTATTCCATGATTCTGTGAACTGTGAATATATTGATCAGATTTGCTAAATGTTACATTTTTGAGCTTTGTTTCAAGACAGTTCTTCAATTGCTGATACTCAGTTTTTCTTTCTGATACTGAATTTTGGCACTTAGACAAGTACATCAATACCTGGAGAGCAGTAAGTACCTAAAGTGGATGATTTATCCCTTCCTGACACCACTGTAAAGTAATTGGCTGAATTCCCTAAGGAAATATATTATACCATTCAGTGACTACTGAGGGGTCCTTGATTGGCCAGCTTTAAGATGGCACTTCAAAGTCAGGTGATGTTAGCACTGCATTTCCCATCTAAACAGACTCATGTAATTGCCTCAAATTACAGGAAGCCCAGAATCCAGCTTCTGTATTGAGTCAGACATTTATGTCACAGGATGTGAGTGTACTCAACCAATGCTGTAGTCACCTAAACACTTCCCATGTGGATCCGAATTTCCTTCAAATGACCTCCTCCTTTGAGAGCAGCAGGACCTTCAGAGCTTGTCCAAGAAACTCCTCAGACCTGCCCATTGCATTGAAGAACATAAGCAACAGTTGCTTAGGCTAATTTCTAGTCTTTTTGCTAATTTTGCAGAATAAGTGATTAAGTATCTTATGTATATTATGTAGTGAGTTGTACTTGCTCTGGCTGGGATGGAGTTAACTTTCTTCATAGCAACCCATATGTTATTGTGTTTTGGATTTGTGTCTGAAACAGTGTTGGTAACTAACGTTTTGTCTTTCACTGAGCTGTGCTTGCACAGCACTGAGGTTTTCTCTTTCCCACTCTGTCTCCTTCCCCCCAGGCAAGTAGGCAGGCTGGGAGTGGGTAAGAATCTGGGAAGGGACAGCCTGAACAGCTGATCCAGGCTGGTTAAAGGGATGTTCAATGCCAAATTAATATCATGCTCAGAAACAAAAACTGAAGTAGAGGAAAAGAGATTTTGATTTTGGCTTCTAAAGTGGCCTTTGCTCAGAACTGGTTGGGTATTATTTTGCTAATAGGAAGCAGTGAGGGACCTTCTCTGCATTGCTTGTTTTTTCCCCTTTCTTTCACTTGAAAAATAGTCTTTACTTGATCCACAACTTTTCTTAGTGTTTTCCTATTCTCTCCCCTGTCCTGATGGAGCAGGGGGTGAGCGAGCACTGACAAAGATGCTTGGCTGCTGGGAGTGTCAACCCAACACAGCTCTATCTGGCTCAAGAGATTCAAGATAATGACAGGTCCAACCAAGGTGTGCTTGACTGAATTTAAAGCTGTTATATCAGTTTAGCTGTGACTTGGAGGGCTGTTATTTTCTGTTGCTGGTCGCAGTGTTGACTTATTTCCTCTTTCACTTGACCTGTTGCTGTTATGATCCAATTTATTGAAAGATGCCTCTGCCTGAATAAAGGTGAAAATGAGATCATATGTCAAAGTACAGGCTTTATTAAGGATAAATGTGAGGTAGAGAGATAGAAAGAGGGAGGAAGAGCAGTAGAGAGAGACAGAGATCTAGCAGAGGATAATCACCACCTTGTGGATCTTGCAGTGTTGCTTCCTTTTCCACAGTCTGCCACAGTGAGAATTTTCATCTGGATGCATTAGCATTAGCTAGGGGGTGCTCACCTCTGCTAGGTCTGGAGTTAGGCTCCTCCTTGTCACAAGTTCCTCTTTTCTCTGCTTATCTCAAGTTGCTCCAGTAGTGGCTTATGGCAAGTTCCTCCTGTGGCCTTGACAGTGTTTAGAGCAATTGTGATGTTAAAGTCTCTCACACTTGCTCACTCTCTTTCCTGCTGTACATTCAGTTCCAGGATTGTTTGTGACTGCTTTCTGCTCTTGCAGTTTGCACTGCTTTAGGTTTTTCTCTTTACTTGTTAAACTGTCTGTCTCGACTCGTTTTTTTTTTTTTTTCTTTTTGCCATCCCATTCTCTCCCCCATCCCACCACAGTGAAGGAGAGTGAGCAGTTATGAGTGATGATTAGCTGCTGGCTGGCATCAACCCCACTGCACAAACCAGTCTTCAAATTCAACTGTTATCAAACAAATAGAATTACAAATTGCCAGCATATTCCTTATTTTACACCATATTCATATCAATGAAACCAATAGGACTTCACAGTTTAATATCAAAATGTTTTTATTTGAGTTTCTCCCGATACCACTATGTATGGGTGAGACACAAACATTTATGCCAGTGAGACCATGAGCTGGACCTGCATCCAGTATGGCATTGCATAAGGGCAGCCTGCAATGTCCAATTCTCAGCAGAGCTCTGAAGAGAAATATATTTTTTTCTACTAGTCTTGCTGTTTCATACTTTCTCTGCTTTACCTGTACACTACACTACAGTATCATAAGCAGTTTAAGCCTATAATAAAGAGGAAAGGTGGTTGTAAATGGGCTCCAGTTTCCTTACTACATATGTTTCTGAAAGCTAAAAATGCACACATGTGCTGCTGCTTTTGCAGATGTTTTGAAATACAAGCAAATGTGTTTATCTGCATATTTATATTTAGAGATGTTTTAATTTATTCCGCAATTTTCTGAAAAAAATTCTTCCTAATTTTTCCTAAGTATTTAAAATAATTGAATTAGCTTAAGCTTCCATTCAAAATAACTGAGACAGAAACTGATGATTTAATTCAAAAGAATTGTTAAGAGTGGATTTTATTTGGTTGTTGGTTTTGTTGGGTTTTTGTCCCCTGGTTAATTAAAATTAGGTTGTAGTTTAAATTGCTTTGGAGCCATGCTACAGCCATTTGACATATACTATATTAGAAAAAGTAAAAGTGTCATGCAAGGTCAGCATGTGCTGTCAGACACATTTGATGTTTGTGCCAAATTTCAGTGGAGGATGACACTAACTGACTTTTCTATCAAAAAAATCTTTGAAGTAAGAGCAAGTGTCATAGTTTAACCATAGAAAAGGTGCATGAACATGAAGTGTACACAGACTGAGCTTTCTCTTCTTCTTTATGTTAGATAATTAAGCACACTGAACTGCAACACTCTTGTCAGTCCTGACCTGGAGAGGCTCTTGATGTGAAATACGTTTTCCAAATTGCAAAGGAATTCAGACATTTGTAAAACAAGTTGAAAAAAAAAATATCCTTTATTAAGTTGCTCTGTGGCTGTGCTTAGTTTCTTGTCAAGTAGAAGTATCTTTTTCTCAAAGTGTAATTTGAAATCATATTTTTAAATAACACAATTGCAAATACTATTTTTATTTTTTATAAATTAGGCCTTAGAAAAATGTCACCAGTGAATAAATCTACCATCATAAAGTACTCTGTAGCATCTGACTGCTTATATAGATACAACTGTGATTTTAATTACAAATGGGAATAAATATAGGGACAATTGTCTGGGATCTAAGCGGATCTGGCAGGGCAGCAGGTAATAGGTGTCTGTTTTGGACACACCAAGAATGCTCTTGATATCTGCAGGTTTGAGGTTTGCAGGTAGAATAAAGTGCCAGAGTAAAGAAGAATCCCTGTTCCTTCTGCTGCTCTCCTGTCATATTCCCTCCAATGGATATCCACCATCCCTCCTGTGTTTCATTTCCGCAAACCCACATTTCCAGATTGTTGGAGTCAGGTCTATGCAGGCTTTTCCATCACAGGCTCACTAATGAATTATTTTGCAAAGCTGTGACATTATGTTTCCTATATTTCAGGGATAGAAAAATGAGTGAAAGAATGCACAGCCTTGTTCTCATAACACACTAGGGAAAGAGCAATCTCAGGAATGAATGCTGTTCTAGATGCCTGATGCCTGCAGCCTTCACAGAGCCTTCTGTCTAAACCAGGAAACACATACAAACGTGGATGAATTTTCTTCCCTAGAAGGAAACATCTTTTCTGTTCTAAACAGATATGAAATAATGTTTTTAGAAGTAATCAGGACATTATAATCAGGTAAAAAGATATAATCTACAAACACATCAGAGTCATCAATAAAATGTCCATGGAATCTGCTTAGACCATAATTTTCTGTGTGATTCTTGTTCTAAATATTTTGTAAGTTATTTTACTGGACTGTGCTGAGAAATGCTGAGCTCCTTGAAGTCAGAGCTAGAGAGAAGAGCAACACTTTGTCATGTGTAGAAAACTGAAAGTGAACCTCTGGCATGACAAATACCATAATTGACATTGTATGACCATCCATAGGTTAGTTCGTCTTCCTTTGCCTTATTTTTCCTATAAACAAAACAGCAGTAATAACTGACCTGTTTTTGAAAGTTTAAAGGTTCATGTTTAAAGACTAAAAATATAATAAAAAAAGAATTAAAATATGGGTGATATTCTGAAAAGCATGATGAGCACAATGATAAACTAAGGAGAGAATCAAAGGAATTGAAACAGCTCAAGAATTTTTTTTAGGTTCTTTTCTTCATGAGTTCAGGGATTTCTGTGTATGCACACATGTGCATACACAAAATAGACAATTTGCTGTGTAGTTTTATTTAATTCATAGCAATATTTTATAACAACAAGAAAACAAAAGCAGCCACCCCAAAAATAATAACAATAGCAAAAGGCTATAAAGATTTATTTTCCACAACTGTGTATATACATCATGAAAATAACAAATTTTCCATAGCTTTTTGTATTATATAAATAATAGTTTGTTTATTAAGAATGCATTGGAACATATATATTTATATGATACAAATATGGTATAGATTTAGTACAAGTTTGTAGTTTACTAAAGTCAGATATTTGTAGAGGACATGCTTTCCTGACAGCTCCAGCTTGTCACCACATTTTCAGTAAGCAGTGCAGTGAAGATGTTGGCAGTAGTAAGATCAGCAAGTGTTCTTAGACGATAAGAAGTGGCAGTTGCTCACACTGATCCTTTGAAAAAGAAATGCACTGAAAGGATAGTGTCAAAATTGGTAGGCTTGAAGTGTGACTTACCTTGATAGCATTTCCCCATGGCAAATCTTACTGTAAAGATTGTAAACACTTAAGGCAATGGGACTTAAGAGAAGTAAAACTGGCCTGCAGTTCAGGAAAGTTTGGTTTCTGGCCACTGTTCCCCTGACAATATATGTCCTGACACAGGGAAAGTCACTGGGGGTAAGCTGTACCTCTGTGACATCTCTTCATTTTGGTGGACATCCACTTTACTCAGGGCAAACATCTGCTGGATTCCCATGACAAGTTCTCCTGTGGCAGCAAGACAGGTTCCACTCCCAGGAAATGATGTCTTTCTCAGCTCCACAAGTCACCCAACACATCCAGCCAGTTCTTACCCAGACTCCAGGAGAAGTTGTGCTTTTCCTTGCTTTTCTCAGGAGCCTGGGCTGTACAAGTGCACTGACTCTATTTTATGCTTTCATCTTTCCTACTCTGCAAAACGTGTGCAGTGAAACAAGGCATGCATTAATGTCAGAACTGATGTAGATGTTTACACAGAATAACATATATTTACACTTTTGAATTCCCATTTTCTCTGGAAAACTTGATTTCTTTAGGTTTTATATGGATTTTCTTTTTACCTGGAGAAGAATTTTCTCTTTTACTCATCCTTAAACCTGATATTTCTGACATTAAATAATTCAAGGTCAAGAATATCCTACTGCATAAATCTGTATAAATTGCAGGTATTTTTTTTAATAGGTAAATGATATTACCCCTACTTAGATCAAAATTTCTGACTAAACTTCTGCGAATCTTTGAATAAAATATGATAACTCTGGGAACAACAGAGTTTTTATATCCTTAGCTGCTTAGGCAGACATATCCTTTTAGCCAGCTCAGAACATCTTTCCTAAGATATTATGTGTCTGTAACTTTACAACAAAGATGAATCAGAAATATGAGCCATGACACAAGAATTTCTCACCAATTATCATCTTCAAAAATGAATAGATAAAAAAGAAAGTGTGATATTTTTGAATGGTATCTTAAATTATATGTCCACAGATACCAGTTTTTACAGTGAAAGTAATTGCACTAATTCTTTTCTCCAGCACACTTCCAAATTAATTGTACATATAATTAGCAGGGTAGGATAGGCTCAAGTTTTATAACAAAATTTATCAATTAAAATATATTTTGAAAAATATCTTTACATAAAAATGTCAGAGCAGTTATTAGGGAGCTGCAGATTTCAGCTTCCCTTGTTGAAATCTTCCTCCTTTAATATTTCTGAATCATTTCAATGATTTAATATGTCTATAAGATTACAGACTTCTTATGGGAGGAGTGTATCCCAGAGAGCTGATAATCTTACCCCAGAAAGAGTTAATCATGGATAATTTGCACATACTGTTATAATTTATATTTATTGCAGTGATGATGCATGGAAACAAACAATAGTGCCTGATTGTACCAGACAAAAACAAAGCAAAAAGAAAAAAAAAAAAAGACAAGAAGGCTATGTGCTTTGCATCCAGCAAATTTCAGTCTGGTTGAAACACATGCATGGGAAATGAATATTTCACAGAGTGTTGTGTAAGCAGAGCTGGAAGCAAATTGACATTAATTCCATGGCTGTAAGCGGGGAAGGAGGAAAAGGGAGAAGGTGAGAACAGGATGGGAAGGGAAGAACTCAGAGAGGTGGGAGTGGAGCTAGGGCTGTGAGGAGCACCCTGGCCCCTGACTGGCACAGTCAAGCAGGTTTTCTCCCCCAGGGTCGCTGCCAGCAGGTGAGAACAGCAGAGGTGGTTTTTGGATGAAGGCATCACCCCAGAAAAGCTGCCTTCAAAGCTCATGGTGCTGCCAGCACTGTACTCATCTTCCTTTCTTGCAGGAGATAGAGACAGGGCAGGAAAGGATGCAAAAATAAAATATCTTGTGTAGCTTTCTCAGCAGTCACCTGAACAAATGTGGATTTCTCAAGCTGATTCTCACCTTAGTCATTGCATGGTGTTCTGTTCCCTCGCTTTGCTTAAGGGATTCACGTCAAATAAATCCATTTCTTCAGTGGTATTTACGGTTTCCTGGCAACCACCCACCTTGGAAAAATAAAACCTTGTGCAATGAGAAAGAATGGAAGGCCCTTTCCTACCCCCCCCTACCCACCTCTGGCAAGGCTTCCTGTGCTTAATTCCACATGCAGTCAGACAGTCTAAGTTACTTTCCTGAGATAATGGTTATGCAAGTTAGGGGCATGTCAAGTCAGCTTGCTATTTAAACTTTACAAAGCTTAATCATATGAATAATTCTGATTTATAAAATTAAAGATGTGATGTTTTCCTTTCATTTTCTCAGCGTGTTCATGCAGATGGTCTGTTTCAGAAAGGAAAACGAATTTAAAAAAATTACTTCATACAAAAAGCTTTCTCACATAATATGAGAAAATATGGCAGAAAATTAATTGAAGCATAAAATTAGTGATGACAGAATATTTAACAGTAAACAGCTTTTGTGAGTTACTTAAATTCAAACAATGGGTTTTTTTTATTATATTCCAACAAAGAGCATAGGGAAAATATATGCAGACATTCATCCAGGAAGACGTCCTGGAGAGTTCATGGGGAGTTCACTTGTAAGGGGAAAGCAAGTTTTTGAGTGCAGTTTGTGTGTGTTTGTGCTCAGGTGTGTGAAGGGCTGGATTGTTCAGTCTGCTGTTTCTTTTCCTTTTATTGTAGTCAAATGTTGTGTCTTTCTTGCCCTTTATTATACAGTGAACTCATTCTTGGGCATATCTAACAAACACATTTGAAGGAAGCTTCAAGAAGGTAGACAAAAGGATGCCAACAGCAAATCACAGCAAAACAAAGATCTTTAGTTCTTTGCTCTCATTTCAAGGCAGACTCTAATAAAAGCATAAAGGAGAGTAAATATATATTAGTTCTCCAGTATATTCTTCTAAATTTAATTAATTTGCACATCAGGGACTTGAATCCCCACGTTTAACTTTTTCTAGGGAAAAAAGAAGAAGAGAGTAGTGCAGCAACACACAACTAGTATAAATTACAGTAAGTTGTGAGGAGTAAGAATCAGATAACTTTCTGAAATTAAGCAAGGTTTACCGAAAGCTTTGTGGCCCACATAGAAAAAAATAAATGAAATAAAAATCATAGGATCATCTCCCCAACTTTTTTTTCTTTCCATTTCTAAAACAAAGACTTGAGATTTCAATTTAAAGTTTATTTAAAATCTTTTTACATTCTAATTAATACTGAGGTTTTTTTCTGTGTGCCTGTGTCAAAAAAAAACACCAGAAGTAACTCGGAATTCTCATTTACTCAGTACAACACAAGAAAGATGTGTGCTTATGGTAAAATAGAGAATCACATAAAGGGAGGAATCATACAGATGAAGATGATATTTCCTAGTGATTAAAGAAATACATGATTTGTAGTAAGAGGGAACTTGATGTACTCAGGCAGCTGCCAGATGAAGAATGCAGGAAAGCACAAAGTGTCTGACACTGCTTGAAGTTGGCTTTTTTATTGCAAAAAGGGAGGGACAAAAAGACCTTTTCAGTTTGACTCTGATCACTGAAATGAATTAGTTGATTCTGACTCATGAGGCCCCATGATGCTCAATAAAAAAAGGAGAAAGAATATCACAACAGAGACAAGAAGCCTAAAGAAAGAAAATTTAAAACTCCAAGGAGTGGAATGTTAGACTATAAAACAAAAATTTAAATTTTGAAAAAAGAGAGGCTCAGGAGAGTTCTGAATTCCTTAATGACATTATATTGAGGACATATTAATATTTTTCAATACAGAATGTTGGATCAGAAGTTTGAAAAGGAACCATCATGACTAAATCACAAATCATTCAGCTACATGAAGCTCAAGCATAAAGTAGAAACAGGTTTAGTTCATTAGTGATAAGTACAGAGGGATGCTCACATATGTTGACAGAAAATCAGAAAAACTCAACACTTTCCACAGCTACCAAGAGACATAAATTAAATTATGGAAACATTTTTTAATTCTAGAAGGATCAAAGCTCTGTTTCTATCATAAATGTCTTTTATTGTTGCAATAGACAACTTTCTGTTGCCTATGAAGAAATACATATTTTTTCCCTTAAGCTTTAGTTGATCTTGCATTTCCATCTTTGTGCCAGGCTAGGACTAAAACTGATGCATTTTTCTGCTGAAAGAAAATTCAAATTTTGCTTCTAGTTGTTGGGGTTTTTTTTGTTTTTTTCAACTTGAATTGCAAAGTATTCCCCTCACTTTTTATTTTTACTCCAGGTAATGCATGGTGGGAATAATTTGAAAGTCTTGAAATCTCTATCTTGTGCTGCATAGAAAAATGTATTCCTCTAGAACAAAGATATCAAGGCCTGGATTAAGGAGATCAGATTTTAATGTAGTCGAAATTAATTCTTTTTCCAACACACAGCAGTAGTGTAATTGACAGATGATTATATATCAGCCTTTGCCAAGAATATTGCTAAGCACTTTAAGTCTGGCAAACTCTGTGTTACTTTGTGATTGGTAGAAAAATCTATAATTTTCTCTTGGGATAAGGCCAATCTTATATCAAATCAAATGTTACACCATGCTCTTTCCATCACAAAATTCCAGCTGCACACACTGGATGTGCTACTAAAAAGATAGATTTTATTTATTTTTAAATAGAATTGAAAATTTATTTTAGGAAAGGTGCTGACCAAACTTGACTTTCCAACTGTTAACATCTTTGAAGATGTTAAGATGCTCTTGACTTCACCTCTGGATTTCATCTCACCACTGAGTTATTAAATTAATGATAGCAATTCATTATCCAGTATTATAGCAAGTCATTGAGCCCCTGGAGTCCTTTCCCCTCACCATCTCTCAGTCTGAGTAAGTTTCCACTTATGCAGCCCAAATACTTAAAATAAATACTTATGCTCTGAAAAGCTTTTGGTCATACACTCTTGTGATTATTTTGTTTGGTCTAATGAGATATTTGGGATTATGAAAGCTTTTTAAGAAATTTGAACCCTTGTAGATAGCTATTGCTTGAACAGTATTGCATATAGCCATATCATGTTTGCAATATAAGATTATCTGTATACATATAAGCACAAAAGAATCCGCTGAAATCAATTTTATGAGAAATTAGTATTTTTAAATAGTCATTTTTACAGTGTTATTCAAATAATAGGTTAGCACTCTCCTTTCCAGAAGAAGGCATTGACCATCTCAGGCCATGAGGCAGGAATAGTTTGTCAGTGGCTTCCATCAGTGAGCAAATAATTTTGCAGAAATTTGTATTTCAGAAAGGATCAATACCAAATCTCATGAATTTGTTATTTAATGCAAATTTAAATGAGTACTCATACTTTACTGAATACTCATAGTACTTGTAGCATTTTTTTTTTGTCACTGATCTTTTCACATTTCCCTCTCATTAGCTTGGGTACGGTTTCAGGGTTTTCTAAGAGGTAAACATTGCTCACCCTCAAGTGTACAGGCAGGCTGATGAAGCTCTGATAATTTTAATTCAAACCATACAAAGATATCATTTAAGTCAAGTAATAATTGTGGGCCTTGACCAATTTGGCACTGCATGCCTCGAGGGAGTTGCATCTAATCTGCTGTTGAATAGCTGGGTGCCATCTCATCCTCTGATATCTGAGCTGAAAATGCACTGCTGGCACGTGGACCAATTGTTTCTCCTTGAATGACAAACTGATGCTAACTACAAGGGTATTTTGGGGTTGTAGGAGCAAGAAGAGAGAACTGTTGGAGGGTAGAGTTAATGACAAATACAAATTACCTGACCAATTCTGGCCTACATTTCTGGCTAACCTGAGTTAGTTTTCACTGATCACAATAATTACATTGCAGTTATGCATATATTCAACCACAAGTCATCTGCTGTCTCCATGAAAAGAGTGAGCAGCTGAGATCTGTTAATCCTTTCCTTTAAAGTAAATGAAACAGTCTCTTTACTGTCAGTTGCCATCCTTTAGGACAAATAATCCATGTACTTCATGCAGAAAAATAATTAGAAATGCCTGCATGATAAAATGTGCTTTTTTAAAAAAAGTACTTCTGGAATATTAGTGCAAAAACTTTTTGGAGACAAAATTGATAAAGCAGTTCATTTTTGACCAAAGGATAGCTTTTCCCAAAGTGCATCCACATTCTGATTATGATCAGAAGGTATATTTGACTGCACAGAGTCCAGATCCATATGTCATTAAAAGAGCAAGCATAAGTAACCTTTACTTTTCTAGAAATACCACCAATGCTTAATTAGGATTGAAATTATCTCTCTATATATGTCCTAAATGACATTTATTACCAGAACCTCATGCATTCAAATGCAAGAAAAACTGGGGAGCAGCCCTAGCTGTGAGCACTGCAAAGGAAGCTCAGTAATGAATCCTGGCAATGAGGCCCTGATCATTACTTTCATGGCAATTATGCAGTGTACTGAGCAGGGCTTCAACTCATAGAGAAAGATGGACAATGAATACTGAATTTTAACCTGCCTTTTAAGACAGTCTAAACTAATTTAATTGGGATCACATAATTACTCAAAAGGCAATCTCAAGTGCATTATCATCCTCCTGTGTCAGCCTTGCATGCCTTGTTATCCTGTTAGAGTGTGTCAAAAAATTGTCACAGGAGACTGAATCTTACAGAGGATAATAACCCTACTGCTGCTTCTTCAAGCCTGAAACCTGAGATTTGAAATAATGAGAGGACTCTGCTGCTGGGAAGAACCTTTTTTATTTCTGGGGATTTTTTTTAAGCTAGACCACCCATTTACATCTGTCATAGGGTTCTAAAAACAATATTTTGAACAGTGGAATCTTCATGGGTTTTCTTCACTGATTTATTATGCACTATTTAAAGAGGTGTCTAACAGTCCCTTGCTTGCTGGGCTATATATATTCCTAATGATCCCTTTCCATCTCTGTAGAAAAGAAAGAACATGGAAATTATAGTTCTTAGGCATGGCATCTCATCTGTTTTTTACAGAAAGTTTACAAGTAGAATATATTCTGATTTTCTTTTCCCTTTCATTTGAATCCACAAAGAAGTTTGATAGCATGCTGCTGCAATATATGTCTTGGTTTTACTGTTTGTACCATTTGTTACCAAAGAGAGAAAAAGGAAAACGAGCATTACCAGCTAAATTCCTTATTTACTTGTTATTCAAGCTCACTGCCAAAAGCTTTGAATTCTCCCAAAATGAAGGAATCTGATGGAACAGCTAAGATAAATAATTTTGAGACAAAGTCTTCCATCAAACTTGGCTTTTATGTGTCAAAAAGCAAGATAAAATTATTCTGCCACTGCCATCAGTATTTGGATTGGGAGCTTAATGATGCACAGGGACATTGTCATTGCCACTCTGTCCTCAAAAGCAAATATTAGACTGTATTTCCTGCATTTCTTTTTACTTGGTAATCATTCATTTCACCAGCAGCAACTGTAGCCCTTCCTGAACTACTCCCTCTCCCATTTCCAGGGGCCAGAGGTAACCATGTTTTATCTCCACAGACACTGTAAATTCTAACACTACTCCCCAGCTGGAAATCATTGTGAATTCTTAAATTTTACCTTCAAGTTCATTGCTTTGCATTCTTTTGCCAGACCATACAAAGCTCTGCAGAATGCATGGTGGGGCATTCTGAAAGGAGAAGCATCCCTTTTCATTTTGCTAATTTTCTGGGTGATGCTTTTAAAATCAGCTGAAAAAGAGGCAAGCTATTGCTGACAGCAGGCTTTGCTTGAACAAAAGAGATCAATCTATAACCAGATCAGCCTCTGCTGCAAATGCTCCCAGCAGCATTCATATCTTTCTACTTGAAGTGCTTCCATTTGGAACTGCTATGCACAGATTTTCTTCCTCTCCACTTTTATCAGCAGTGGCGATTTGATGTCAGATTTTAAGGACAAGTAAATCAGCATAGAGCAATTTGAAAATGACTGAACTACTCTGTGTCTAAAATGTTTTCAGACAGAACACCCTAAGTATTCAGGAATAGTTATAGACCAGGTTTAGTGTGGTGACTGGGCAGAGCTTTATGACCCATAACTCTGAGAGGAAGCTCACTAACAAAGCCAGTTCAGCATATTATAGGCTCAGAGATGAGTGAAGAGCATTATCAGCACACAGTGCTCCAAGTACAACCCAGCTGAGCCTATCCTTGCTGCTCAGCAAGAGAAATATCTCAGTGTTTTTTGACTTGATGTGATGGTGAAAATTGGCAGAATTTAGGGGCAGAAGTGTTGGAGTATAAATAACATGTGAGTCATGATGGTGTTGCTGGTGTGGTGAGGAGAAATTAGGACCTCTGGGATGCAGAAGGGCTTAGTGCCCTTTGGAAAGAACTATGGCTTCATCCTCTTTTGGCTACTTAGGGGAGGGAAAGGAGAGGATAATTAGTAGATGACATGTGTCTTACATGGATACACTACAGAAATAACCAGAAAAGGCCACTGTAGACAGAACATGATACCACTGTGTACCTATTTATTTTACACTCCTGAGCACATCAAGTTAATTCATCCCATTATCTAGAAAAAATTACCATGTCAGTTATGTGACCAATGGAAATTAAAAATCTTACATTACAATTGAAAAAGAAAAACCGAAACCAAAACTGGTTGACACCACTACTGGTGTTTTTTTCATGGCCAATACATGAAGAAAATAATTATTTAATATTTCATACCTTTGTCCATATATCACCAACACACGTGATGACTTTTTAATAAATATCACTTGTGTGATGGAGACACAGGCAATCCCATGTCTTTACATAAGCAGCAGTAAAAATTTGGAGTTCTTAATATATGAATAAGTAGGTACAAAATCCTTCAACTTGCTGATAACTGAAAACTACAGCTTTTAGATCAAATTAACCATAAAAGAAGATAATTCTCTGACAATTGTACTATTTTAGCAAATGCTGTTTATGTTTATTAAAATAAGATTTGAAGAAACTGTAAACCAAATTATACTAATTTAAAGTGTTTTAAAAAATTTTACATTTTAAGCGCATGTATTTTTAAATGCAAGCAGCTTTTCATTGCAAAATGAGTTAAGAAATTATTTCATATTTATAGAAGTTTGGTCAGTATGTACTCACAAACTCCTACAATTACTGAATAAAATATGTCAACAGAAAAGCAAAACTTAAATAAAAAGCTGTTGCCTCTCATCCTCATCTTGCATAAAGCACAGACTAATTAAAATGTGTATTACCATAAGTTGGAATTCATTTCATGTAATCATCAGAAAAATGAACATATTTTCCTTTGTTTCTTATTGCTTTGTTTTCCATACCGGTTTGTGTTGTGCATTCATTAAACATATAATAAACTGGATTGATATGAGCATGTGAAAAAATATTTTGGGGTTTCTCTTCAAAGGAGTTTTCTATTTTAACAGGTAAAACTCAGTCCTCAATTGTCTTTTAAGTGTAATGGTAATAGCAGTAATTATATACTCCTCTATCAACATATTCTTAATTGTCACTCATAGTTATTTACATGTGAATTCAGAAATGGCATTTTACTTCTGCTAGGCAGCTGAGCAGTGTCACTTGTATAATTTATAATTATATACAAGGACTAATTAAAATGAATGAGTTCTCTATAAAGTTCTTTTCAGTGTTTAGTGCATGAAATTTATTAAAATATTCAATGCAATAAAATCCTTATTCAAAGTAATAATAGGCATATATATTTAATTCATTGTTAACTGGCATTCTGTTAAATTGAAACTAGATTGAAAACTCTTTAATGGCACCATGGGGTTTTTGTTTATCTTCTCAATGTTTTCAAACACTTCTCTGGAGGAGTGTCCTTGTAGAATCATGGAATGGTTTGGGTTGGAATGAGTCCTTGAAGATCATCCAGTTCCAATCCCCCAGCAGGGATGACTTCACCTACACCAGGTTGCTCAGAGCCCCAGCCAGCCTGGCCTTGACTTTACCAGCCCTGCTTCACCCTTCTGGTTATTCATCCCTGGAACCAAAGCTTTAAAAGGACTTTTTGTGTAATCCAACTTATTGTGTTTCTTCATTTTTTCTTAGTTGCTAGGGGAAAACAAGGATGTTATTGATATGGATTTCAACACCCTGCAGATGTCATTGTTTATAATAGTGTTTGCTAAATATTATTTTCATAAAGTGCAATTGTTTGTCTTCGCCTAGCTACATAAATGACTCTTGTCACCTCTCTACATCAGTCTCTAAGGACAATGCATTGCTCTCCTTTATCACAGTCAGGAAAGGCAACAACAGCATTCAGTGTTCCACAACGTTACCAAGTCTTCCACCATAACCAAATGTAGAAAACTTATGCTTTAATAAATCACTTGTTACAAACACTCTAAATATACATTCTTGCTGTGGGACCATTCTGTTAGCACAAATCATCAAACTAATTAGCAATAGCACGCATGCAAATGAAGTTGTTTGTCTTAAAGAACCTTGCATAATGCCCCTATGATTAGTAAAGCAATTAAAATAGCAATTCCATGTCATTATTAACCTTTTTAATAAATTCTGTATACTAGATTTAGTTCATTTTTGAAGTCCTAAATCAAAATATTTCTTTGCATTATATTCAAGACTTCATATTGTTTCTTGGTTGTATTATTAGTTTGTATATTTTTAATTAATAACTCAAGCCACTTAATTTTGAAAGTTTTCCATTGCTTCCCATACTTAAAAACAAACATTTATAAGAATACTGTCATACTGTTAAAAAGTGTCTACAGAATGGCTATATCTTTATGACTCATTTATTCTAGCAGGAGAGACCATTTGCATTATGAATTTCTATCCAGTGTCTTTTTGTGAGAGACAGAAATAGACAGTTCTGACATTAAACACAAAGGAATGAAATACTTTTTTATGCCCATTCTCTCACCTACTCACAATTTCATGCACAGGTAGCAGTGCAGTGAATTAAAACCCTCATTTACTGCTCACTGACCCCAGGGATAAAAAGTTTGGTTCGATGGCTATGGAGGGAAGTACACTTCTTTGCTGTACCTATATGTTTTTCAGGACAAAACATTTTCACAATCATATAGAAAGATATGAGGTGAGAATTACCAGCAGCCAGCTTTTCATCTATCTGTTAGCTGAATCCCCTCTCTGCTCTGTGTATTAATGAGGTTAAACGCATAACACACTCATATCTTTAATTTACCGGTTTATAAAAAGTAAAATCAATTCTATCTTCAGAAAGGGGCTGGTGTAACACTCCTTCCTGCTTTTGCTCATATCCTCTCCTCATGGGAGCTGTGAGCCCTTCTCAAGATGAGAAGGAGAACTGAAGGTGTTGCACTGAACATGCTCAGCGTGGGCAGAGGGTGAATCCTTTTGCTTTGGAATGGCAAGGAGCAGCACCAGGTGGGAGACAACTGCTGGGAAAAGGCTCTGCAGGAAAGGTGCAGAGAGCCCAGTTTAACATGAGTCAGACTCCAAGCTTCCTTTGCTGACTGAGTTGTAAATTCGTATCATGCCATAGTTCTTAGCACAGCACATCTTTACATTGACTCAATATGGATGTGTTGAATACTGAAGTGTGTTTTGATCTTATTTTCTTTCCCTCGAATATAATTTATACAGAATATGCTCTATATGTAGCTCTTTTCCCACTTGTTCTTTAGCTCAGATGACATGATATACTTTGATAAGGAATGCTGCTCAAGAAATGTGGGAAGAAAAAACAAAACAGAAAAGGAAAGGAAAGAAAAGAAAGAAGCTAAAATTAAGGCGGTGGGGCTTCCAGTTTTGTTTTTTTATTTCTTTTGAAATTGCTTCTTGGAAGGTAAACAAAACCCCTAAACATCAGAATTATGCTGGCTGAGCATTTTGGGTCACAATGTGGTTATCTTTATGCCTGTACTTTCAATTCTCTTTCTCTCTCTATGTCTTCACACAATTCCTATTTAAAAAATTTTGTCTTTGTCTAAACTGACATATCTCTGGGCAGCTTTTCATCTTTGCAAAAAAACATTTTGATATTTACCTAACTCTGTTTTAAATCAGCTTATTCTCCTTTTGCCAATGATCTGTTCCGTGTAAGCCTCCCATTCAAATAATCCATGACACATTAAAGGTTACAGAAGTGTAGAGGGTATTTTGGGTGTGGTGGAGAGTACAGAGAAGGTAAGGGGTGGAAGGACAGGAAGACAGTGACTGTCTCAGTGTGTCTCTGCTGCTCATGTGGGAAGGTGACAGGGGAGCTTTGCTTGCTGGGGACCTTGAGGACAGCACTGCTTGAGCCCAGGCAGGAGATGAAAGGAGCTGAGTGCAGCATGATCCTTTTCCTTTCACAGGAAGGTCAGTCAAAATAACATTTGTTTGCAGAGAGAAAGTTTTAGATTTTTCCTTCTGCTGGCTGCTCTAAGTGTTTTCACTGGGGAATCCATGCCTAAGGTGTTTCTGAGTTCAGACCAAATGTTTCTGTTTCATCTAGAAACCCTTCAGTGTTTCCATCCATATTCAACTTTCCATTACATCTTCCAAATCCTAAATTGCTTAGAGAAGAAAAAAGATGCTTTTACAATGTCAGTTATTTCCAAAGTCAAAGGTCTTGGCTTAGCAATAAGAAGTGGAAGTTTGCAATAATTTCTCACATTTTTCAATAAGGAGGAAGGAGTCACACAGCCATTTACAGAAATTTATTGCCGGCATAGTTTTGGTTTTCTCCAATCTCTCACCAGATAAGCTACATAACTAAAGGTAAACCCTTCAGATGACCTATTCCTTTTCACTATCTCAGACTTTAGGAGCAGAAAACTGCTGGAAAACATTTATCCTTCACAGAGATGTCATTACTCCTTCCCAGATTGGTTCCTATTGCAAAATCAACAGAAATGCAAGAAGTGCTACAATTCAAGCTTTTCAGAGGGTGGTAAAATACCACTGGAGAAATGAAACAGTAGAAGATGTCAGCCATCTGTTGTTTAACCCAACCAAAATGTATTTATTGCAATTCTTTCATAAGGACTGTGTCTTTAGAAACCAACACAAGTACATTTGTTGGCAGCAGAAAGCCTTCTTTAATTGTAATAGGAAGAGGAAACATTCCTCTTTCCCAGATGATACAGTATTTGGAGAAATAGTAATTTTTATCAACAAACCCAGAAACATCCTAAATGAAGAATCCAGCTAACAAACACATTGTACTCTCTTGCATGGCTGACAAGATGTTCTAATATGAATCAGTCAGATGTTGGGTTATAAACAGAAGTCTGCAACACATTCTTCCTTACTGACTCACTCCATTTCATCCAACATGATGCTGTCAGAAATAGAGAAAGATGGCAGCAAAATGAAAATCAAATGTGAAATAGACCTGAAAGAGAGGCTAAAAAATGCATCCATCGTTGTTAAATTTCAAGTCTTCAAAGACCTTTATGTAAGTGTCAGTTTTACTTTGGAAAAAAATCTGATATTGATTTCTTTATTAAGGTAATAACAACACTTCCAAAGCAAGTTAATCACCAGAATGATAGACATATTTTTCAAGCATGGATATGACTGATGACAACAATTAGCAGCATAATAACATATTTGATTTCAGTCCAAATTAAAATTAGAGATTCAAGAAGCTGTTGTTCTTTAGAAATCTGTCCAAGTACATCACAAGGATTTTATGATACTTCTAAAGTGAGAAAATTCAGCAGTTCTCATTGTACTGAAAAGGAAGCAAATATATTAAAATATGGAAAAGCAGGACAAATAAAAATATGCCATAGATTGCAATGTTCTTCAAAAATAGCCTTACAGAACAACATTTTTCTGAAATAGCATTGCAAAAAAACCCAGGTGGATTAGTGGCTTATAGCATTTATGGTATACAATTATACTTAGTTTATTCTCTACTTTTTTTTTCACCTTTTATTTGTATCACCATAGGATTTTTTTTCTCTTTCAATGTCCCTTTTTTTCTTTTTCTGGACAAGGATATACTTTACTTGTAGGAAAGTGTGAAAAATTGTGCATTATTATGTTATTGGGAAACAAGACAAATTCTGCCTCTGGAAGCAGCATTTCCTACAGTAATAATTTTAAAATTAATTTGAGTTTGTGTTATGAAATTCTGGCTCCAATGAAGAGAAAGAAATATTGCTATTGATGTAAATTGAACCAGGATGTCATCCATAAGGCAATTTCCTTCTTAACAGAAAAGCTGATTTAAAAATGGAACTTACAACAAGCCCAGTAGAAGAACTAGAGTCAAGAGGTGGGTGAAGAAAAAGCAATCTGAGTTTTTATGTTTTTATCACTGTGAAGGGAAGCAAAAAACAGGACTCTCCCTAAAGTGGCACTGATAAAAGGCAATTATCCCCTGCCACAGTAATATGTGCACTGAATATGCTGTCAAAATATTTTTTAAACTTTGATTGCAATCTTAGTACCTGCAAGTCCCTTGTAATTAGGAAAGTTAGGTGCTGCCATCATTGTAATTCTCTTTTCATGTCAGCAATGGATCTTTGAACTCTCAATTGATTGAAACATACCACAGGCTGCAGTCAGAATCTTTCTGCTTGTGAGAGCAAGTTGGACTCTAGCAAACAAGAGATTTTTTTTCTTCTTACCATAAAGCTTCCATTCCAATTACAGCTTGTTGCCTCTGTGTGTGAGGGCATCAGTTTTCATCCATAGCTTGGTCTTTCCTTTAGAGTGTTTTATTCCTGTGAACTTTTGTGGAAGGAGCACTGAAGCAGTGGGGTGCCAGCAGCCTTGTGGCTCATCTGTGTGAAGTCCATCCTACTCCAAGAAAAGGAGCAAAGATAAAGCCAGAAGATATTGAAGATCATAGAATGAGTCTCAGAAAAGCAGGCTGATGATAGCTTGTGTCTGAGACAGCAAACTGCTGCTGGATGCCCATCAGCAGTAGCAGCAGCCAGAGTAGTAAATCCATGGGACACATCTGAATGTCAGGGACTTGTGTCCTGTGTCTGCCTGGACATGAATTGCAGCGAGCTGATTGTAATGTATTTTTTGTATTTGAATACTCTTAAATTGAGATTGTTTCAAATTAATTCATATATTTTAAATTAGTTGCGTCTAATGACTGTGTAAAACATTGCAAGTGCTTTCATAAATAATAAATCGTGCTCTATATTTTTTTAATGTTTCAGAAATGTCATTAAATATCTCTTCCCTTTAGTCTGCTTCTTGGTTCATCTTTGGTAATTTGATAGGACTGTGTGTGTTGATCCTACATATAAAACCATATTTTCACCTGAACCATAACATAAAAGCATGAAGTTTGGTGGGTTTTTGCAGCAAAAAACATCTGGCAATGAACAGCAACCTTTTATGTTCTACAGTCTACTTTGAAAATTGTTGTTTTAGACAAGCAAAACTTCCTACATTGCACGTTGCTTATGTTTATAGGTTAGTAGAATTTAAGCCTTCCAGTGTCTCAACTTATTATCATCAAATAGGTACATTAGAATGTAAAGTCCATAGCAACAAATTTTATTAATATTAGAAAGAAAATGCTATTAAAAGCAGGCATATGGTTCAATAGCCTGTCAAATGAACAAAAGTATAATCGCACAAGCTCTGATGCTTATTTGATTCTTCTTTGTTTCCATAGTAACTATAAATAGCTAATTGTGGTAGTCTTACAAATATTTTTGCCTTTTTCTTTCTTAACAACAGATGCTGGTTTTATGGTGGGGAAGAGTCTGTGCAGGAAATATCAACAAATTGCTTTACATTGTTCAGAAGTCCAAGCTGATTTATTTCTATAATAACCTTTATTATAGTTTAATTTATCCTAAGTTAATAATTAGAATAAATAGCATTTTGTTGACTAGAATTGTCTAGTGGCTTTCCACAGGACAAGATTTTATTATCGATCTTGATTAATATCTTAATTTTTGCTGTGGAAGCTGGAATTATTCTCACATGAATGCTTTTTACTGATGATACATAAAACAGGAGAGAGAATTATTATGTGGTAATATTGCTACAAAGAAATAATAAAATTTATATAGAGATATAATATTTATGGCAATATTAAAAATTTAGCCTGAAAATATCAGCTTGAAAAAAATGTGAACAAATCCACTTCCAACGAAATAACACACTTTCAGTTCAAGACATGAAGCGAGGTCTAGCAACATTCTAAAATTTATTCCAGGGACCATAATGATGGGCAGCAGGTGAAGTCAATCTTCCATGTAATGCAGGTACTCAGAAGGCTTACAAAACTTTTTTCTGAGCCTGACAGGAATTATTTATATCTCAGCATGGAACAGTGCAGAACTTGCATTCAGTCTAGGATACTGTTCTGGGACAATGAAACAGATGAGCATTCTGTAATGTTCGGATAAGAAATCCTTACACATAGTAGCAAATATTGGCACTTGGAATTCATTGTGTGATTCTGTATGTTTCATCACAGAAATGCTTTGTTTTCTCTGACTATTCCCAAAATCAACGTACCTAACTAAACATTGCTCATAATTGTGCTTTATATCATTGCTTGCAATCAATACTTGCAAAACAGACTCCACATGGAGCACCTTAAAACTCTACAGGGCTGCAAATTCCCCTTTGTCTATGAAATGGGTTACCTGTTAGCACTGTGAAAAACTATAAACCCAGTGTAACAGGACAGGGGAGCTGGAAGGCTAAACAGTCCTTGGGAATGCTTCCAAATTTGACTGTGCCCTCAAAAGCATGTGAGTCGTGCACTAAGATGTGTTTGCAGTTCTGTGAGGAGTTCATGGCTTTGCATAGTTTCATAGGTAAAGAAAATCAAAATTTGTCAATCTTTGAGGTTTAGAATCAGTTGTAATCTGGCTCTCATGGAAATCCTCAGCATGCACAAGCAGAGCACCAATGAAAAAAAATTAAACAAACTCTTTTCCATAAGTGAGGATTTCAGTTTCACAGGTCTTTACTAATGAGAAAGCAGCCAATATATTTTCAAAATAATTGCCAAAAGTCATGGGGAAAGAAAGGAAAGTACTCCCAGTTTTGTGTCACTGAAGCAATTTCTAGTAATTGCTTTAGAAGCAGAGTATAAAAAAAACATCACCTACCAAATGTCACCAGTCCCTAGATGTGCAGCAGCTTCTCTCACCTGTGTGAAAATTAGAGGTTACTTCAGAATATCAAAAAGTCTGCAGTTATGTTGAAGAAATACCAGCTGCTGAACAACCATGGCTTTCCAAGGACCAGTCTGAGCACATTGAGGGTGGATTAGCACATGCCTGTAGCTTCTCTTTGGATGTCTAATACAGGAGGGAAAGCAAAAACAGGAAAGTAATAATGTTCATTCCTGGTGGCTCTTCAGTGTGGGTGTGTGTTCATAAGGAATCTCAGGAAAGAGAGATGGCTCCCTTTCCAAGGTCTTGACATGTTTAAAGTCCCACAGAAGGAAAATTTGTAGATTACAAACCTGTAGCAGGAGCTAAACTACTGTCCTTTGTCCATTCCACAAAATACATAGTGCAGCAAAGTGAGAAGGAACTAGGGAGAAGCATGGTGGAAAGGAAAATATGCTCCCTAGATTCTCATTCACAAGAAAACCTTTATTATGCTGAGGAGAGGATCAGTCTAGCCCTAAGGAAAATGGACAATCATTACAGCAGATGCCAAGAGCAATGTTGCTTTATCACTAGACTGTGAATTGTAAAATCATGTTTAAAATTGATTTGGAACAAAACCAATTCAGCCACTGATTCAAACTTTAATTCATATTTAAGAAGTTGTCTTGTAGCATAATTCATCAAAATTCTGTGAAGGCAGAAGCTCTAAAAAAAGCTCTGCCATGAGTAACCACCATAACTAGTATCTCTCTGCTTCTTGGGTAATAAAGCTTGGGTGATAAAAATGTTATAAGAAAAGATATGAAAATATCTATTTTGCTTTTGGCTGGCTTACTCACTTGGAGGATAAGTAATGCTTTCCTTTCAGTTTGAGTGTAAATAGAAAGGTTTTAGATGCAGAGAAGATATTTAATATTTCAAACTGATTTCTTGGACTGCCATTTTTAGTTTAAAAACCTCTTTTTGTCAGAACAATTAGCATATCCTTCAATGTCTAGCTTAGTAAATGTAGAGTTCTTTACGCATTTAATGGATGATAGATTGACCCCCCCGATTTTAGCTATCACATTACCCAAGTGGAAGCTTTTTCTATTAAGCAATTATTTCTAATCACTTGATCTTTTTCTGAGTAGGTAAATTTTTTTAATCAATAAAAATATTAATTCTATCTTGTAATAAGTTATTCCCTGTTCAGCTAGTGAATTGTTTTATTCCAAGAATAATACATGCATAAGAGCAGATGGCTTTTTCTCTGTGTGTATATACATATATATTTATATAAGCATTCTTAACATGGTTCTGTCTGAAAGTTATTTAGAAGTACAGCTTAAAGAAATCTCTGTCTAAAATAAAAGATTTCAAAAGAACCTTTACCAGTTCCCACAGAGCATTTGGAGGTCACAGGGCACCATCATCTGAACTTGAGGTTCCAAAGTGATTTTGTGGCTCTGAAGCCATGCAAGGACTTGGTTTTAATAAAGGTGAGACTAACAAGAAGGTGGTTAGTGGTATCCATGATATTAAAAAGAATTATTGAAATTCTTTGTACAGTTCTCATTTAAAGAGTATAAAAACAATGTCAGCAGTTTAGAAACGTTTTAGAAAAGAACTCAAAGAATAATGTAAGGTTCAAAAACCTGTCTCAACTGTAAAAGACTAAAAAAAAGTTAATCTATTTGACTAAACAAAAAGAAGGTTAAGAGGTGAACTGTTTGTAGTCTGCAGCTGCCCACATGAGAAAGGTTTTCTGGTGGTAGAAAGCACTTTAATCTTACAGATGAATGGAGAATGAGACCCAGTGGCTGGAATCAGAAGCTTAATAAATTCAAAGCCAAAATGAGGTAAACTTTTCAGCAATAAAATGTAATTAAACTGTGCAAAATATGCTGGGGTTTGTAGTGCATCTTCCACCATTTAAAGGCTATAAATTTAGATTGGCTGTCATTTTGAAATACTTGCTCAAACTCCACCAGGGTTGTGGGCTAAGTGAAGGAAGCAGTGCTTGAAGTTTTTGGGGCTGTTTTGCAGGAAATAAAATTTGGATGATCATAATGGTTCCCTCTGGATAAAATCCTGTGAAACTTCTGCAGTTTAGATTCTGTTGTCCTTTCTCATAGTGAACATTATTTTCCTTTGCAATTAATCTCTTTTGAAGCCATTCACACTTCATGTCCAATGTGTGTAACAGAATCTGGCTCTCAGGAATAGCGCTTTGCAACCTCATCCTGTTTTAGCACCAGTAAACAAAATAACATTTGAATTTGTAAGACGTATAGTCCTCCTGTGCATTATGATTGTGATGGAAGTCATTGTGCAGTCTTTAGGGTTAGTTCATTATTTGCCCACCTGCATTCCACCCTGGCACATCTTTGTGGAGGGTAATGAGTGACCTCTGCTCACTGAGAAGAAAGCACTTGGAGAATTTTTAACCCTGTTTACCCAGGGTTACTCAAGCCACAGAAGCCTCCTGATTTCCACTCATTGAAGCCACTGGAACTTCCTTTTTACAGGGTAGCCTTTCCTACACTTTTGGATTTAGTGCTACAAGAACTGGATAGTGACATTTTTTGTGGTCCATCTACAGTGGACACAATCAAGTCTTCCTAGAGTAGTGATTCATCTTCTCCAGGTAGGAACAACATATTTCTGCCTTGATCACATATGCATAAATAGAACAGCACATATACAATGAGCTTGTTTTGCTGGGACACAAAAGACCTTCTTCTTACATACAAAACGTGCATAAAATAAAGAGAGCCCCATAATGAAGAGGGCTCTGACATATCTGGGGACATTTGTAGCGTGCTCAAAGAAAGTGATCTTACCATGCTCATTAAGTTTGCCTTGGCAAATACATTAGATTAACTGCAACTGAAAAATTATTCACAATGATTGATTGGTGTTATACAAGTACAGTAGGTCCAAGACATCTTAGAGACTTAGAGAAGTAAATGCTCAAATGTACACTAACTGAAGCAATGGACAGATGGAGCCCTTCTTCTCCCTCCACCCAGGTAAAATAACCCAAACCAGGTGGAAGATGAGTTGGGTCAGAGGACAATACTTATCCTTTATGAAAGCCTATTTTTTAATGCTCTGGAATGTTCTCTTGTACCTGCTAAAATAAATACAGCTGATATTACAGTGAACAAAAATTCTCATGCAGTACATAACTTTACACATGCAATAATGGTAATTCTGCAGAAGGGTCATTTTCATCAATTAAACTGCAGCATATTCTGTAGTAAATTATTTAAAACAGGTTCCTAAAAAAGGTTAAATTGAATCCACAAACTTCCCTTAACTGATTAAAATTTTCCATCGAGCAAATGTGGTGTTCCCTATTTGTGATAAACAAGATGGTATTCCAAATGCTTACCTTCCACTAAAATAAGAAAATTACATTGTAATTTAGAGGGCAGCTTGCACTCATTTTATGGGACTATTTCCAGAAGGCATAACTAGCAAACTGACAACATGCTTTTGAAATAGCTCATATACTTTCTTGTAAAAGAATATACTGAACAAATGTTATTAACTTGCCTCTCTGTTTTATACTTGCATTATAATGCTGCTCCATCTAAAGCACGTAATGTGAAAACCAGCACTTACCCCTGGTAACATACATAGACTATATTCAAATATTCAGATTACATTTTTTATTCCTAATTAAATTAATTATTTTAAATTCTATCTTTACTTAATATTTCCTTATTTTATTTTCTAAATGCAAAAAGCATAATTATTGCATAAAGATGCAATCCTATTAAACATTTGTTGTGCAATTCAACAATAATACACTCAGATTTGGATATTATTGTGCAATTATTTGAAATTATATGAACTCATGTTTGAATGTTCCACACACCAGTGGCTGCAAAAATCTACCCATCAAAATCTTGGATATGTTCACAGTAGAAATTGCCCTCCATAATAAATGTTTGGATGTAAAACTTGCTCTGTAAAGGTTGTCTTGAGGTGGTAAACAGTGTTGTGGGTAACCCTGATGGGCAGATAAGCACCACACAGCACCTCACTCACTCCTTCGGCAGTGGGGTGGAAGGATAGATGTGAGAAATCCCATGGATTGAGGTGAAGACAGTTTAACAGGTAAAGCAAAAGCCCCACACAAAAGCAAAGCAAAACAAGGAATTAATTCACCCCTTCCCATGGGCAGGCAGGTGTTCAGCCATCTCCAGGGAATTTGGGCTCCATCATATGTAATAGTGACTTGGGGAGACAAATACCATAACTCTGAATGCTCTCTTTCCTTCTTGATTCCTCAGATTCAAGGAATCTGTTCACAGGGGGATGGTGCAAGAGACAGAGGAGGTCCTGACACTGAGTGAGCTCAGCTCAGCAGCAACTAGAACAGCCCTGTGTTATCAACAATGATTTCAACACAAATCCAAACCACAGCAACTTAAGGGTTGCTAAAAAGAAAGTCAACTTTATCCCAACCAAAACAATGAGAAAACATTGTTTAGCCTAACTTTACAATAATGGAATAATTAGGTTCAGTAATGTAAATTCTGCAAATACAGTATCAAATCAAACTTTTATAGGCACTGGCCCTTTGGTGACAAAAAAAAGTTGATTTTTCAAAAGGAGAGTTATGCCATCAAGCAATGAAAGCTATGTCCTTCAAGTCCATTAATGAAGGCTAGCATGTCTGGCATTTACCATTTTCACCTACCTGGAAAGCAGTCTAGATATAATTTAATATCTGCTAGGAAGTCAGGTTGATCTACTTTGCATATATATAAGTTTCCACTTCATATCCCAGTATGGCAGCCAAATTCATGATGTGCCTCCGTAGTGGAGAGGTGGGGAGGCATGCTGAAAGTCTCAGATTTCCTCAGAAACCTCAACTGCATTATTGATGTACACTCTCTTTTCCATTTTGCCACTTTGTAGGACAAAACATGTGGAACAGAACCAGACTTTGAAAGTTATTTTTACTTTCAGTCAATAGACTTGCAAGTGAAGTGGCTGCCAGGTTTTTCAGGCATGCAGAGCTCCTTCATTTCTTCATCACCTTGATGTATTAATGTTTCTCAATATGTTTTGAGAGGTTTTTCTTTTTTAATAAGATACTATTTATTTCATGCACTGTAAGCTCTATTAACAGGAATGAATATTAATCTTTGCTAGTTGATAACAATGTATCTTTGTAGTATCTTGTTTAGATACTACAGGAAAAGGACATAAACCTTAATGAGAAACTTGCTTCTCTCCTCCATCCCTTCTTCTGCTTCCCTTCTCCACCTCCCCAAACTTGACAGGATTAAATTTCCTAGGTTTGTCTAACTGGAAGTTAAGCTTTTTCATAGCTTTAGGGGCAAGAGAGGGACATAATCCAGTGAAGGTTTACCCCACAAACTTGGAAAGGTTAAATTTCCCCCAAGAAGCAGATGTTTACTAATAATACCAGAAGGAACCTAGAATTTTTCTGAAGCAGACACACAATCTTTAAACGGCTGTCAGGGACTGTAAGGAGCACTCTTGGGAAATCCTGTACTCCTACATCCTCTGTATTTGTCCCTAGTGCCCCATGGTGACACAAGAAGAAGAGGAAAGTCACAGCTTCAATACTGAAGTATCGTGTGCTTGCATCTGAACAAAATTCCTCTCAAGTAGAATTTCTGTTCAAGCTGGCAATGTTTCTCACCATGGTTATTTCAGATTAAATCCTGCTGCAGCATACATCCATGTGCTCTTTTCCTTGACCGTTGCTGGAATGCTGTGCTGTTTGTTGCCACACCTCAGTGTGCACTCCACATCCTACCCCTCAGGCTTTTTTAAGTGAGCTGTTGTACATTTGTGGTCACTGCTGTGTCCCAAGTGTAGCAAGAGCCTCTTTGCTCTTACTCAGATGCCAGTGTGGGTAGCAGTGCATTATAAATATCTGCAGCAAAATAATATCTTAGCAATTGAAAAGAATTTCCATTTGAATTTGGGAAAAAGAAGGCTGTTCTGTTTTAGAAAATTATATATTATACTGCAATTGAAATAATTAGGGGGAGTGCTTTTTCAGCTTAGGGGCTTTCTCATTATCTTAGATTTTAAGTATGATTGTGGGATTTCCAGCAGAGAGCAGCAGTTGTGAAAAACATTTTGCTACAGTTAGTTAATTCTTCCCTACATGTGCTATATTCAATGTGTCCATTTTAAAACCAAATGAGGCAGCTCTGTCTTCTTTAGAATCTACAGCAAACCCTAGATGTGCCAATTTTAGAGTATGCTCATTTCTGTGGGAATATGGTTTCCTAATCTTTATTACATATTAAAATTAAAATAATAAAAAATAGAATTTTGCCTAACAGCAGGAAATACACATGTGGCTGAAGGATTTTTATAGTTCTTCTTTAGCTTGGCTCTTAAAGCTAAGAAATATAGTTTTTAGAAGTGTGTTAAGTAACAAAACCCATGCTTTTAGAATAGTCTCAGAAGACGGTTTGGGATGGTGAATTCATTAACCTCTGAGAATTTTGCCTGCAATGTATTGACACATTGCCAAATATAATTCTCTCCAGTAGGGGCTATTTATGATACCAGATTGAAAACAAGGTGTCATAAACAGAACAAAACAAACAAACAAAGAAATAATTAAAAAAACCTTCATAAAATCTAGTTCTGCCTCCTTCAATAGAGTCTGGTATAAGAAGGTAGGCACTGAAAGGTGTAGGGGATCCTCAGGCCTTCTACAGGAACAATTGTAATATTTGAAATAACAATTCATTGCTACCTCTAGCAGGAAGCCTCAGCTTTATTTGAGAGTTGTTATTTGCTTTCCTAACCAGACATATCTGTGACTACAATCAGTGACCAGAACTCTCTGCCATACAGTGAAGTCAAGTCCTGCAGGATCCAAAGAAAGGGGTGAAATTCATCTTACCAAATTAAGAAATCTTCAGTGTATATGTTTTCTTCTGATTGATTGATCTGGAATAAACACAATTGGGGTCCAAAACTCATCAGATGTTTGTCATCCTACAAGTTCTAATTTAATTCCATTGACCAAGGGTCAGTTAGCTTCAAGGTAGACTTTGGAAAAGTAAGATCCAGTCTTAATTATGCCTTTGCTATGAAAGGAATTTAAATTCCCTGTCTCTTGGCACGTTTTTCATTGAGGAACCACAACTGTGATTAACCTGTACTCGGAGCTCCTCCCTCCTCTCCTGTCACAAAGGAGTTGCTTAGGCCACTTAAAGAATCATTCTCAAAGGAACTGGTGAAAGCAGATTTTCCTGTAAATTTTTGAAAGTGTGACTTTAACAGAGTCAGTGGCAAGGTTCACTCTATTACTCACTAGATGGTGAAACATGCAAAGGAAAATCAAGTTAGACGCAATTTAGAATGACTTACAGGGAAACCAGGGTTGCAAAAGGGTAAGGGTGCAAAAGGGTTTAACAGCCCTTAATCATTGACTAGTTTAGCATTTACAAAGTGATTTGATGGAGTTTACAACAATTGCAACAGTTGATTTAATTATAGATCTGAGCGGCAAGATTCATACTGTACTTGCTGGAAGGTATTTAAATCAATACACACACAAGGACACGGAGATGTATACATCTAAATGCATAATGACATACCAGTTAAAAAATCCCCAAGCCATCTTGCTCCACAGAGGGGCAGTGTGGTTACCACTTGCCTCCATGCCTATAAGCAGATTAATGCCCTACTTGATTGTAATTTGAGGGATCTTTTTTGTTAAATTACCTATTTATCAAGGTTTTGTTAAACGAGATTGAGTAGTATTATATATGCAAGGAGGTCTTTGCTACAGTGTCACCCACCTAGCTTTACTCTGTAGCAACATGGGGTTTTAGGATTCCATGTGCTCCTTTGTCCCTCTGCTTTGTATACCATTGGTTCATTTTGAAAT
This sequence comes from Lichenostomus cassidix, assembly GCF_008360975.1. NCBI lineage: Eukaryota > Metazoa > Chordata > Aves > Passeriformes > Meliphagidae > Lichenostomus > Lichenostomus cassidix. Next base: position 10,786,681 of record NC_139479.1, on the reverse strand, counting down.
ATGCTCTGCTGTACCCTAAAATCTATTGGTGGGTTCTCTATGCCTGTCTTCCCTTCAGACTCCCTGGGACTGGCTCAAGGGGAGACAGTCCCTCCTCTTCCTTTCCCTTTATGAGGCGATGTCCAGATCCTCTCATGGTCTTTCCATCTCTGGGCTGCTAGCATCTCCTCCCTGCCTTGTGTCCCTTCCCCCTTCTCCTTCCCTGCACCCCTTTTCCTGTCACCCCAAATAAACATCCCTAGCAGAACAGAGATGCAGTCCAGTTCTTCCTTTGTCTCACGATATTCCTGCTTGAATTGATGTGGTTTGTAGACTGCTGCCATGCCGCAGAACCTCGGGGGCCGCTCCCCCCAGATCTGGTGGGATTTACACAAACCAGAGACCCGGTCCGGGGGGGAGCCGGCCTGTGCCACCCTCCCAGGCTGTGATACAACATTACTCCACACTCTAACATACAAAATAGTATTCAATAACAAGCATAATACAGCAGAAATTAGCAAACTCATTATGGGGTGCAGTATCTGATTTAGAATTTCTGTTGCTGTTGGTGACCATACAAATAAGGTGTCCCACCAGTTCCTATTTCATCCTTCTTCGCTCTCTCTAGGGCACAATATATATCTTCTCTGTGTCATGATGAACATGGATTAGAGTTTTCTGTCCATTGTTTCAGACATGCTCTAGCAGCTGACACAGATCATCATGTTGCAGCAGTTTCTTTCCCAATGTAAGATTCATTCCAACAGGGATAGACAGTAAATCTTTATATGATGTGCAGCTAGATTATAACAGTCGCTAGGTTGTGACATGAGCTGAATAGCTAAAGCCACTTCCCACAATTTTTGCAAAATTACATATATACGAGTGATTGCTCAAGTCACTTCCCACAATTTTGGTAAAATTACAGATATTTGACTGATTGCTCATCTCCACGGTGGTGTTGTCTGTAAGTATATTGTCACAAATAGTTCTCATACAGACACATCTCTTTCCAACATATACAAGTACAGTTTCAGAAGTTTCATCCGGATGTATTTCTAAATGACATTTGTTCAGTGTCAAAGACAAATGTCTTAGGCCTTGATGGTATTGCTTTCACAGATAAATCCTTGTTGTTCCCATACAACACATGCATAAACATTGACAATTTAACATTTGTTCCCATTTTATTGGGCTGGTACTCCCTGTCCTATTGGCTAGAGTATGGTTCCACTGTGATTTAATCCCAGTGCCTTGATCTCCACACAACCTTCTCTTCTCCAGGCTGAACAGCCCCAACTTTCTCAGCCTTCCTTCACAGGGGAGGTGCTTCCATCCCCTTATCAGTGTCAGGACCTCCTCTGGGTTTGCTTCATGTCCTTCTTAGACTGGGGACACCAAAACTGTACTCAGTACTCCAGGCAGGGTCTCACAAGAGCAGCATAGAGTGGCAGAATCCCCTCCTTCAACCTGCTGCCTGTGCTGCTTTTGATGCAGCCCAGGATTCTGTTTGCTCTCTGGGGCAGGAGTGCTCAGATAGAATTGCTGTTGGATATGGTTTATTTTAATGTAGCATCAGCTAACCTCTGGTCACCAGCCTGGAAGACCTCCTGTCACTGGCATTTTTGCAGGATATTTGCTACTGTCACTTTTCTGGATTCATCTGTTTAGAGTGTGATGCTGCTGGGAAACCTGTGGCAAATAATAATGTTTATTTCTGTTGTTTTAGCTGTTGATGCTTACATACAGTGATTTTTGTTTTAGGACTTGTACAGGTTTTTCTCCCCATCCTCATATTTTCTTGTTCTTTTGTTATGGCTTCTCCCAGTGCCAGTTTTGCTGAGACTGAAAGCAATAGGGAACAATGGAAAGCTACTACTAATTTAATATTTTCTCTTTTTTAAAAAAATCTTTTTATGACATGAAATTTTGACTATGGTCATCCCTGTCCATTGGGATTAGTAGTGGCCTATTATTTCCCATTGTCTCTCCCAGTGAAAGACTGGCAGTTCTTGCAGAAAAATAAAGAGAAAGAAATGGGCATTTGATTTCATAGAATTAGACTGGTGAGTTTAGAGCTATTATCCCTATCCTCTCTGTGCTTCAGTGTTCATATGAAATTATGACCTGGATATTCAAAATCATCTACTTACGTGATTTTTGTCTGCACTGAGGGGTTCTTAAGGTAGCTTAAGGCAATGGTAGGGCTGATAATAGAAAGCCTTGACAAGGTGCACTTTAGGAAAAGTGATAGCAATTTGAATGTGCAAATGTGTAGGCACTCAAACTATCTGGTGCTTTTAAATATCAATTTTTCTGATAATAGATCTGCCACATCCCATATACATTCAGTACTTCCCTTTGTATCAAAGAGCAGAAGTCTAAAAATACGTAGGGACACAATGCACAGGTTTTCCTAACCAAAAGTGACTTAATCCTTAGTCATTTTTCTGAAAGCAATTGTTATAAACCCACTCTCATTGCATGCACTAGACCATCATAGATAGATCTGCAATACACTCCAATTTATATCTTCTGAATGCCAAAACTGTTCTTTGCCCATATTTAGCTCATACTAATTATAAAAAAGTGAGATAACTTTAGTGTCTTATACTTTTCCCCAGAACTATAGGTTTTACTGTGTCATCTTTAACACCATCATCCAAAAAAAGCATCACAAAATCTTTGCAGAAGAAAAAACTCATATTAGTATTGTAGATTCATTATCTTATATACCCAAAAAGTAGCTGTTATGTCCTCTCTAGTAATATATAATTTCAGAATCATATGACGTCTTTGTTCTCTGGTTTAGTTGGAAAATATCCAACACATTTGACATATATAATATTTATGAGATTCATTCATTTAAGGTTTTTTTTTTTTTTTTGCGTACTTATAAATTCCATTAGACCTATCAAGAATTAAGTGTACTCCTTAAGTGTGACTTCCTTCAGAAAAATTTCTCAGCTGAGAGTAGTTTGCCAGTTCATGTCAGATCCATTTAGACATTGCAGAAGTGTCTCTCTAACTCGTCTGTGCAGAACTATGCTGTGGACTATCTGCAGAAATTTGGTGTGCTGCAAGAGTATCTTGGAGGTATATCTGACAGGTGTATGTGACCCACATATCTTGAAATCATTCTAAAGAAATGCCATGCCAATATGAAAACAAATTAATTTACAAAACCAAAAATTTGAGCAGCCAAAATTATAAAGACGGAAGTGTCAGAAAAGAAAATATTTGTATTATTTCAAAATCAAATTGCTGTGGAGCTGGATGGAGATCTCTCTAGAACCAATACCAAACTGACTCAGACTTACCATGAATTTCAGGAAACTTGTACCTCCTGCCAGCTATACATCTTTGGACTGTATTCATAAGAAAGATCTTTTGGACAAAAAGCTAACTTGCATATTTATGCCTAAGCTTATGTTCTTATGTAACATTTATTTAGTTTCAAAACTCTCTTCTTGTCATTGAAAACAATGACAGACAGTTTACAATGAAGACGTTTCTTTCCTGGATCACCAGTGGCTCTTCTCTTTAAATGCCTATGTTCTTTGGACAGGATTGGTGCAGACATCTTCTCTCTCTTCCTCAAACCAGCAAGTCATTAACCCATGAGTAAAACATTCTTTTTTACTTAGTAAAGCAATACAGATATTTCAGCTGGAGTTTATTTCCATTTCTCAAACTTTATATTTTACCAAATGCTATAAAACAATAGTTATGATTGTTGCAAACTTCATTTATACAAATAAAGGAGATTAATACTTCTTTTTGCTATGGGCTCATAACTGAGACCAGATGTGATTGCTGATTAGTATCTCTGAAATGATGGCCACATTTATGACAACTGATTCCAACTTTTGCCTTTGAAGAACCTTATAACACTCACTTTATTCCAGATGCATCATAAGAACTGGCCTAAAGCATAAGGCAAAAGGAAATGGAGGGGGAAAAAAATAATGAGCTCTTCTGAGAAAAAAGTCAGAAAAATGTTTCTAAGCTTTAATACGTTCAAGATATATATAAACTACTTTATCACTGGTTACATTACACAATTAATCTTATATTTCAATTTTTTAACAGGAGAATGAAATGCTTCTTCAAAGCACAAACAAACAAAATAAGTGAATGGCTTTGCATTGATATTCTTTTAAATGATGCCAAGAAAACTACTGTTGATTTTTTTTTGTTTGTTTTACTAACATTCTCTCTTTCTCCGTTACTGGTGGCATTTGAGTTTGAGGACTGCAACAGCCTGTTTTTCTCTCCTCTTTTAGATTCCAAAGCTATTGTATAACTGCCCCTACTTGGCGACCTTTTCCTCCTGGCATGTGAAGTTTCTCTTGCAATGTCTCTTGCTTTATTGCCTTGTGAAGTAGCAATAGCCAAAACAGTGGGAATGCAAACCTCTTCCTGCTATCAGAGAGTACCCACAGGAGACTGACAGCCTATTTTAAACTGCTTGTAATTGTTCACAACTGCAGATCCTCCAGCATCTGTATGGATTCCTTTCACTAGATATCATATGCCTCTTCCTGAAATAAATTACTTTAGTTTTAAGAAGCCTTAATTAATTTTATAAAAGAGAATGTACTATAGCCATTACTGGAATACACCATGCCACTCAGAAAGCTGGCAAACTTTCCATAAAATGTTTCCATAATTTTTTATTCATAAAATAATTGCAAGGATTATAAAATTGATTAAAAAAACCGAAATAATTACCTCCTGCAATCCACCATTCTCAACAATATTTTTGATGTTCTCTAAAATTCCAAAATCTGGTATACTTTTAATTACTACATTTTCCACCCTTTCCCTAGAAGAATATTGCCCTTTACGGAAGAAATGCTAATTTCTTTTTTTTCCCCCCAAAACTCATATACATTCCCATGTAGCCTTTTAAACGGACGGCTTTCCTGCTTTTCTGAAGTGCTCTTGTGTCTCCTATGCATCAATTTCATTTTTAACTGGTTTCCATAAGAGATGTTATATCTGTAGTTAATGTTCTGTTTGAGTACAAATTTACCAGCCTCCATACAATTATACTGTGGTTTATGCTCAAATCAAAGCTGAATAGTGGAGAGTGAATTCAATAATTGGAAAAGGGATTGGGAAGGACTTCAACTCATAAACATCTTTTGGTTTCTTATTAGCATACAACTTGCTGTCAAGAGTCCCACTTATCTGCTTTGGCTTTTGATCTAAAATGAAAAGCTGTATTTGTGCCCCTGAATGGTTTAATAATACTGACAGTTGAAAGATAGATACAACATACACAATCCTAATGTTTTCCTTCCAGTGTGGGGAATTCTGAGATTTAAGAAGCCGAAAATCACTTTCATTCTGGAGTTTATAAACTGAAATCAGAAGCTTGGAGGCAGTGAGTATCTCTACCTTAAATATCAGCAGTTAAATAGACTGAGCTGGTTTGTGTCAAGGCCTAAATTTTGCATCTTTTTCCATTTTGGAGTTTTCCTTCAGAATAGATTCGGACCCACTCCTGTGACTGCATGCCCCAGAGGGAGCAGATTTGGTGCACACATGGGGTTCTCTTTGAAAGGAGTCTAGTTCGAGACTTCTCTACAAACTTTGTCTATATGTGGTAAATAGAGCAGATAACAGGCTGTAGAATTGCACTGCAGCTCTGAACAGCTTGATGAAATCCATAGGAAGAGTTTTTGATGGGCTGTATATTCATGGTTTCTTAATACAGTCCTGCTTGTATTTATTCACCCCATAGAAAATAATAGACAACAAACAGATTTAAATGCTAAGGGAAGAGAAGACTTTCAAAAGCTTTGAGAGCCTGGTCAAGAAAGCATCTACATGCCCTAACATCCACTGCAATATTTTCTTAATTGCAGAACAAGCATGGTTTCTCCTTCAATATTGACCTCTGTAGCTCTCTACTTGCCCACCATGAAGCCTGGGAACTGGGGTAGAGGGAACTTTGAACTGACCTAGCATGAGCAGTCTCAGCCCCAGTCAGTCATGGTAACCTTTGAAACAGACGTTTTTAAAATGCGTGTGGAGAGTGCCACTTACCACTGAAAGCCTCACTATTACTGCTTTTTCTTTGTCAGTCTGGGACTTGTCAGAAGTGCCAAAGTTTGTCAGAGTATATATTTATTTATTTATTCATTCATTTGTAGTTACATATTTGGTGTCCTGAGCTCTATACTGACTGTGTAGCCCTTTATTGTGAAGACAGTGGTACTGTTTCCTTAGTGCTTCAGTTTTGACTAAAATTCCAGAAGTGACTGTTTTCTTTTCCATCGTATTCTAGTTCATGTGTCTAAGAAAAACAAAACCAACCAACCAACCAACCAACAAAAAAAACCCTGCTAGTCAATTGTGCAGAATCTGCTCCTTGGAGAGATTAGTGATGGTGAGTTTTGAAGTCTCACTAAAAGAGGATTTAAGCAATAAATTTAAGCAATAAACTTAAGCAATACAAAAATAAGTCATATCTTGTAAGGAGGAAAGTATTACTGCACTGTGAACAGAAGACACAGCTTCAAATTCAAACTCTTGACTAAGAGGAAATTGTGGATTGGGAATTGAACCTTTAAGATATGTAGGGAAGGATTCACTAACCTTTATGACCATTCTGCAATTGCAAGGACACAGCCATCCCAAAGCCATCCCAGCTGAAATGGCACTGGATGCAGGTGCAGAACTGAGGCACAGGTACCAACTCCTGCCACGATGGCCAAATGCTGCAAGGAGCAAAGCACAACTTGTTGTGTGCAGATACTTTCATCAGCATGTAACACCAGGATCCTTCTCGATTTGATTTAACACTCCTCTGCAGGCAGACAGCAAATGGACTAAGGTCAAGTGCTGATCATGCAGCAGAAATGTGAGTAAAACATGAATGTGAAAAAGAGCAAAGTGTCACTTAAGTCACAGTAGTGGTTTAGCTAGTGGTTCAAGAAAGATCATTTCATTTAAGCATGCACAAGGTTATGCTCAAGGCTCTCAATTCTTTCTAAGCATAAATGATGTGAACACAATAACAAAAAGCCTCTTGCAATAATCCCTTATGTTAAAATATATTTTTGCTTAAATATTTTTATCCAAATTATTTTTTATGTAGCAGTTAAAGTCCTTCCTGATATAGCTGGAGAGAACTGAAAAGGAGAACTGGGTTTTTTAAATCTCAAATGGAAAACAAAAGGCACTTTGGCCTAGATCTGTAGTGGTTAACTCCAATTCCTTTTAATTTATCCCAATTAGCAAGATTTGCATTTATGATTTGTTTGTATACAAACCTTTCTGACTGATCTTGGATTGAAACAACAGAACCATGGGTCTGAAATCTGAAATGCAACCAATAAAATGGATCATCCAAAGACTTAGTAAGACTGGGGAAGAGGAATCTGAACTAAATAGAAAGACTGAACTAAATCCAGAAAAACATTCTCATTTGTGATGCAGGGGAACATTAGTAAAGCTGCCCTTAGAGCAGCAGGAGATAAAAAGAAGAAAAATTTCAAATAAATGCTCCAAAATGTTTCCTCTATCTAGAGTGCAACAATTAAATCTTAATAAAAGAAGATAAAAGAACAGGGCACTTGGAAGAACTGCAATTATTATGATTTCAGGTAATAGAAAAAGTTCAAGTAACAAGTTGTTTGAGGAAAATTGGTCATTGCAATTGACATAATCAACTTCCCTGCATTTTATCTAGATCCTGAAGAATTGCTTTTTTGATGCTACCTTGCTTTTGAAAACACATCTTGTAACTACCTTGTTTTAAAATCTGGGAGTTTCTAGCTACCTTTATAAGGCAAATGTCCAGAAAAGCAGGTTAGTTTTAAAGGGCACTGGATACATGCAATTAGACAAAACATGAGTTAGCTTTTTTTTTTTTCCTGTCATTGCTTGAGTTGTGATAAACATGTCATGCTTCTAAATAGGTGTTTTGAAATGCTACATATTGTGATTTCTTCCATAAGTTTCTTCAGGCTACCCTGGTCATGACCCCAGTTTGTCTTCCTGGGAAAATGAAACAATATATTCCACACGGAGTTTGTTTAGTCAAAAGCAGGTAAAACAGGAGAATGTACATGTGTTGTATTTCCCTGATTTATGGGATGAAATACCTGATATGTAACAGGTTCAGAAATTAATATTCGGCTTAAGTTCTGATGCTGTGCCCACTATCTTATTTTCTGAACACTTACATAGCTTGATAATTTTTGCCCAGATTCTCCTCACACATTGTAAAATCCCTCATAATATTTCTTTAGATGTTGCAATTTTGTTATTGATATTGAATTTACAGATTAAGATATCTACTTGTGCATGTTTAGACATGGGCCATGTTTCTCGGTACTGTGGTCAATGCAGGTGTAATCAACACAGTGGACTCCAAAAAATTATTGATCTCCTTGTTAATTAGACACTAGGTCAAATTAGTCATATTTACTGCCTTTTTTGTGGCTCAGAAAAAACATATTTATATGATCAGTTCCTTTTTCTGTGAAAGGTGAAATGTGTAATGGGAGGATACTTATTCTGCACTGCCATTTTGGGGGCTCACTAGAAGCTTAGCCACAATGACACATTTCCTGCTAAGCATTTTTAGCCATTTTTCCATCAATAAATTCTTCTAGGATATTCAAAGGCCTTTGGTACACATGGTCAGATGTAAAGAAGACTAAAGAATCATGTTTCATGGCTGAAGTGTTTGAGAAAATCTTAAAAATGTACTTCGATTTGGGATCACTGCTGGTAGTTATGTTAAAAAGTCTGAAACTCACATGAGAATGTCTATGTACATATGCTTCAATGCTCCCTTTCAGATACCCAAAATACACCTAAAGGCTTTTTAGACAGACCATCTGAGTTATGATGACCTCTATGGTTTCTTTACACTCCAAAACATGTATTTTATCCCCCTAAAAGCACCTTTGGAAAAGCACTTACAGAGTGAATTCCATTCCCTGTTAGCAGCCAAACTACCCAGGGAGAAGAGGTTGTGCACTCTCTCCACTTTCTTGAGGACAGAAGAAGATACAGCTTTCCTGTTCTTCTGTGCACTGATCTGTATGAAAGAAGGCATGGATATAAGGGATACATCCCAATTATTTGAGCATGGTCATGTTGGTTTAGCTGTTCTTCATCTAAGGTTTATTTGACAGAAAATTACCAAGGAAAAGATCTATCTGAGCATCACAATGACAGCCTATTAGTGAAAAAAAGCTATTTCATCAGTGCTTACCATGACATTAATAATGTTCTGAGGTAATGATATGCAAAAATCAACCTGTTAACAGGAATCTACTCCACAGAAATGTAACTTAACAAAGTATGCCTAATATGAAACATAAAAGACGACCTTTCCTTTTCTTCTTCATGGGTGGAACTGTGACAGTAACACATGCAGAGAATTTAGTAATTGTGTTTCTTGGAGAAAACTAGTTTGAATGATTGAAGAACATTGTTATATAAGGTTATTTGCTTCTTAATTAAAAAGGATAACATATTCAAGAGAATTATTGTAAATTCGTAGATTTTCTTTTCTCTTGTTTTATACCATTTTTCAGGGATTTAAATATAGGGGGGATGGGTCCCTTTTTGTTTCTAGTACTTCACACATAGTTTGTTTTCAATAGTGATATTTTTGTTTTCTATCTGATAATGACAAGCATTTTGGTTACAATATTGAAATGCATTTTCTTGTGTTCACATAGAGATCTGAAAATATTTATCTGAATAAGTGTTTTAACTTAAAATTCAGCTTCATAAAACAGTGAGCTATTGATTCAGTACCTGCAGCTAGCTCTCCTTTACAGGTAGCATAAACATCTTATTTGCCTATAATAAAAAATCTTTGTTATGGAAATAAGTCACAGGTGTTCCCAAATTATACTTCTGATAATATATGTTGCTCACTTGACCCTCCATTTATGGCAAAATGTCATCTATGAAAAAAATGTAATTAATCTTTTATTGGGCTATTTCTACTTTCAAGTAAGCAAGTCCAAACGTTTTATTCTCTCATATAAGGGAAAATTTTAGATTTTCTGTGTGCTATTCTATATTCTTTCTGTTCAAATTGATTAAAAATATTTTCTATTTATTTTTGTCCATCTGTAACTCCATCCATACCAAAAAATTGTGCAATGGAAAAGTGTAGCCATTTTTGCAGACCAATTTCTTTTCATGGCATCATAGAATCACAGAATACTTTGAGTTTGAAGGGACCTTTAAAGGTCATCTAGCCAAACCTCCCTGCCATGAGCAAGGGCAATTCCAGCTAGACCAGGCTGCTCAGAGCTCTGCAAAGCCTGACTTTCAGTGTTTCCAGGGATGGACCATCTATCACCCCTCTGGGCAATCTGTTCCAGTGTTTCACCACCCTCATTGTAAAAAATTTCTTCCTTGTGTCTTGGGAGCTTGTTCTCTGCTGTCCTAATAGCTGCTTTGATTGAACTATTGATTTTCTCTCTCTGTGAAGGAGCTCTAACTTGCTACGGGATCATCACAGTTATTCCATTACACTGTATTCAGCTACTGACAGGGAAGCATGAACAGAACAACATATTTTATTTTCCTGCCCTTTTCTGAACAGTTATTTTTTCGTCCTGTTCTATTTAGCAAACTGGGAAGAAGGGTACAGAGGTGTAACAGCCTTGAACTTTGACCAAGTGCATTAAAACAGCTCCTCAGCTGTGATTTGGTTATAATGAAATGGGTAGAAATATGCACATAATGGGCAAATAAATAACCCAGATGGACCCCTTTTTACATTCAGAAACACTTATGTAAATTAAAATGGATTTAACAGAAGTAAACAGCATTTGCCCATATGAAACCCTTTTAAATGAGGGCAGAAACAGCCCAATTTACTACTGTTAAGTGTCAGCAGTTCACCATAATATGTTGCAACACCTAGGAGATTTTCAAGACATACAAGTTCAAACTTAAATATCCCCAGACATCTGACCTTTTTTTTACAAAAACTGTCCAGAGAGATCTTTAAATTCCATTTTTAGGAGGAGAACTTCTTTCCTGACTGAATGTGTATTTCAGCAAAATAGAAATAATAGCAAAATATTTAACTAAGGAATAGTGAACACCACTAAAGTATCAAGTAGGTTCAACACAACTTTTCATTTAATTCTCTCATTTTTTTTTAACAAATGAGATATTGTCCATTCTCATTGTTTAAAACTCATTAAAAGAAAATGCCTTTTTCTTATTAGACTTCACAAAATTATGTGGAGTCCTAACACTAAATAGAGATGATCAATTTTTTTTAAATCTTTGGACACTAAGAAAATGAAGAACTAAAATGGAGGTTCATTGTGAAAAGTGTCTGAATGAACAGTTAAATGATATTTGAACCCTCATTTTAAAAAGAGGTTACATGTGCCAGAGTCTGATACAGCTCAGTTATCACCCAGTGCTTTGGATGTTCTGCCTCATTATTGTTCACCACAGAGATGCACTCATTGGTTTCATTACTTGAGCAATTAATAGCACTGACTATAAATTGCTCAGCAAGCACTGATAAAATGGAAAAAAATTGAGTCAGTGCTCACTTCAGCTAATATACAGAGCTAAAAATCAGTAACAGGAGTTTAAATTCCCTTCTTCGTATTCCGTTCTGTCACCTTCATTATCTTGAGGTGATAAAGAATGACGTTTTGAGAATAATGTAAGTCATTTTCTATGCAGGCTGAAGTGAAATTTTCAGTTCTCTTAGGACACTCTTTCATTGCATAATACATTGATATGAGAAAGAGAGAAAAAAGCTAACAAATTGATTGAATTCAATTTTTCCCCAACATCTTTCTTTTATCCTTCAACAAAAAAGAAAAAAAGGCTCACAAAGATCCATCTCATGTTGCATTACAAGGACATCAGAAATACTGTTTTTAACTGCTCAGCATCATGCAGAATGTGACAAGGTTAAAGTCTAACTTTCGACTTGTTCATTGTTAACATTTTGACATTCACTCAGTCTGTCTGTTCAGAGAAAGATGAATTCATTAGAGATAGGTAAATAATAAAAAAAAGTTATTTTCTCTCTAAATTATTATAATGACACACTTTCATGATGAATTTTCTAAATAATTTTCAGCTTATACTTTCCTCTCTATGGGTTCAGTTATCACTGTCATAAAAAAGAGCTTTTTCCTAGACAACCTTTAGCCATTTTTCATGGCCTAATTTAGCTATAAAGCTGTTAACATCACATTTTAAAGATGGTGATAGATTGCCTTTTAACCTGTTAGAAAATTTCAGATTAGATATTGTAATATTCATAGATATAACCTTAAAAATTAGGAAGAAAAACTCTGAAAACATAAATATGGCTTTAACCTTGAAACCTGACTGGGTTTCAGATACAGGAGAAGCTGATGTGTCATACCAGTGCTTTGTCACTGCAAGTTCTGTGATTTCTTGAATTGACTAAGACAATATATGAAGGCCAGATTTGTCTGAGACTTTGGTTTGATATTTTTGTTTTAGCTGCTTTTACTGCCAGTTACCTCAGATGTTTCGGATATTTTCCCCCTTATTTATTCTTTCACTAAAATGACTCCTTTCATTTGTTTTAAAAAGAGGATGGAATTTGGTTGCTTCATTACCTTGCTGTTTCCCTTTGCTAATTTTGCTCTCAAAAATTAGAGAGTACATTTTAACAAAATAAACAATAACATACTTACACAATCCACTGATTTTTTTTTTTTTTTTGAGTACTTGAATAATAACATTCATTGTAGGGGAACTGAGAGGTTTCTGTGGTGGAAAAGACTCTCTGAATTTAAAAAAAATTGCTGTTATGTGTTAGAATTTCACTGAGATATCTTATACAGATACCTAAAAAGAAAGATCTGTACACCAGCCCCAACAGCCAAGTCTTTTTCCAGGTGACTCATGCTTGTGAGTCAATGAGACTCTTCCTTTCACCTGTGGATCGTTTTCTCAGAGCACAGGAAAGAATGTCTTAAAAAGTGCTAAAAAGGAAAGAAGCAACTTTTTATCTATGCTTGTGAAGATTTCCATTGAGCAAAGACTTTTGCTAGTTAAAAATGTATTTTATGATTTATCAAAGAAAGCAAATTAGTTTTACCTGCCTGTCATGATCACTGTGTCAAAGTCCATCCTACTTGCCTCATTAGTTTGGCTTTCATTATGGCACTTGCTCCACTGTTTAGGGACAAAATTCTTTGCCTAATTAACCTCTTTCTCTGATGCCTTTTTCCTTTGTGGAGAATCTCCCCTTGGTATCAATACAAAGCTGCAGCTATCTGGGGTGTCACCTGGAACTCACTGAGTTGGCAAACAGGAACACAAAAACAGCAGCAGCAGCATCACCACCTCCTGCAGATAAGAGATACAGCTCTCCCAGACCTTCCCTAATTCAGTCATAATTCACAGAGAGAAAAATGAGGTACCAGGCCACCAAACAGAGTATGGCTTCCTTGTGATCATCACTGCTGACTGTCAGGACCTGTGGCAGGTGGCCCTGTCCCCCTGACCTCACAGCAAAGAAACTCAGTGCCAGCCAAAGCAGCTTTTGTGGCCAGTGGTTCTGTGAAGAGGTTGCCAACCACCTGTGTTCCTTCTGTGACTGGGGAATATCAGTACAGCAGTGGACAGTATTATATGTGATTAAGGGTCTAGGTTAAATCCATTAAGGTAATGAGCGCTGGAGTTCAAGATGACAAACTGAAGTACGTCCTTGATTCAGGATTCTTGAAAGAAATTTAATTATGCACCATAAATGTGCCTTCCAGTGAGGTACAGACAAAATTATGGCATGTTTTTACTGTGTTTTTAAAAGAAAAATATACTCAGACACTTAGAATATGCAAATTATTTTCCCATTTAATGTTTCTGGGAGCCACTGGTACCAAAGTACTACATTCCTGAAGTCCATGCATGTTTAAGAGTCTATCATAGCTGGATTTGATTCCCTGAAATAATGTACTCCCACAGCCTGCTACGCTTTTCCATTCTAATTTGAGTGCCCTTACCAAAGGAAACTTCCTCTCCTATCTCTTGCTCTTATCACATCACTCATTCTGAATCCCTTTATTGACTGCTTTCTTCCTTTCCATCAGGGTAAAACTATTAATTATTGATGGCAAAACCCTCTGCAATCTCACTGATATCTCTATTTCTAGTCTCTTTTCATCTGCACACACCTTTACTGCTTCTTTTCCCTTTGTTTCTTCTTCTTTTGACTTGACTTAGCTTCCTATCATACTCTCATCCCCCAGATAAATCAGTCCTCCTCTTTCTGATGTTCTTTTCCCACATTCACAGACCACTCCCAAGCTTCCTTCAGCCAGTCATTTTTTGTTGCCATGAATAACCATCCCATCCAATATTGTCTGATGTCTGGAGCTGGCTGTCACTGCAAGCTCTTCAATAAAAAGCCTGGTAATATATATATTTGTAAAACGTTGTGTGACCAACCAAGCACAGTATGTAGCTATTGCAACTTACTCAGAATAAGTTCATGTAAACAGCTTGGTCTGCTGTGAATAGCAACTCAAGGCTCAAGATCATCAGACAAACAGGGGAAACAAATGGCATTGTTCTCCATTATGCTTCTATTGTGTTTTCATCTTGATTACGCTCCCCGAATTCAATCTGAAATATTTTAACAGGGCTTTTTAGCAGACCACACAGTCTGACACCTTGACATCTGGGTAAAGCCAGTGTTTAGCCTATAAAACCCTCTAGAACAATTTTATTAAAAAGCACAACTTTAGTAAAGTCTCTTTAAGCACATACTCAAAGCACCCATATGTATTTGAACAACTAAATCTGAGCACACACACCACCACCACCTTGTCCTGAACTGCAGAGTGCTCAGCACTTTAGAAAATCAATGCTTTAAGTGGTTCACAGTTAGAATTCAGGAATCATCTTTAAGGTACCATTTTTATGTTCTTAACCACCAGGCTTAAAGCAGACCTTTCATGGCAAGTTGCACCTATTTGTCTCAGCTCAACAGTGTGAAAGCTGACAAGGTGAGACATGCTTGTATCCCTGGATAAATTGAAACATGTTTACTTTTGGGAAGCTTTAGTTGTCAATATCATTTCTCTACTGAAGTGTTGGGTTATTTATGAGGAGTTCAAGATGAGGGTGGAGAAGTAAGGAAGTTTTTGTGTGCTGCTTAAATATGGATTTAAGAAACATTTAAAGCTAAATCTTTAACAATGGTCTTTTATGCCTGTTTCAGCAATTACTGAAATAGAACTGAAGTGTGTTTACAGATTCCTGAACTCTCACACCACCACTGTCACAAATCACATCGCTTTACAACAATGGGTCATTTCTAGCACTCAAGAATGGAAAGTTGTTTGAAATGAAATATTGCTGTGAATTCACAACGATTTATTTGTTGCCTTTAATATGCACTTAGGTGACATCTCTCTTTTTTGGCATTTTACAGTGTCTTGCTTGTTTTCTTTGCAGTATTACAGCAAAAGGGAAACAGAGCTTTTTTTCCCAAGGATTTATTTTAAAAGTAGAGAGTTTGCACTAAAAATTCAGCTGACGTGCAGGTTTTCGGAGTTCCTATGCATTATACATTTGGAGTCTGCAGAACTTATTTATTTATTAATTTTTATGCAAAATGTGTGATGATCTCGTCACTGTTTCTAGTGGAGACTTACAAAGATAGAGAAGGGAAAGGGGAAGATCAAAAACTCTTGATGTAGAACATTTCTTGTCCCCAGATTCAATCAACTCAGGATAGCGCCTATCTGATTTGACTGTCATGCACTTAAATATCAATATATTGCTAAAAGTAAAAAGAATTTACTTCAAAAAGTGTGGATTTTCTTCTCTTTTGGTCGTGGTGACTACAAATCCAAGGCTCTGCTTTTCAAATTAAATAAAATAATTTCAGCTGGCTAGGAATTCTGTTATTTATTGTCTCTTAAAGTATCAGTCCAGCTGAGGGCTTTATATATCACTGAAGCAAAGACCCATGTCCCACCTTAGCTTTAAAAACATGCAAGAGTTTCTTCTTCTTCCTGCTGCCAGATTTTAATCTTAGATGCTATTTCCTTCTTAAATTGCTACGTTGGTTTATATCCCATGGGATATGAAACAAAGACCTTGAGCATGATGAAGCAAATATCATAAAATTTCACTGTATCATTATAAAAAGTTCCATGTATCAACATAATAAATTCCTGGATGAGTTCAGAAAAAGAAATTCTCAACTAAAGTATTCCGATTTAAAGATGTGGGTTTGTTGCCCATGCTGGAAATGGAAGAGAATCTAAGAATAAGGGTTACAGAAAAAAGTATAAAAAAGGTCTTGACTGATCAAGGACTCATGGCTAAAATGAACCAGCATTTCTCAGTGTTTCTGGCTTAGTAAAAAGGAAATAATAAGGACTGAAAACTAATAACTATTATGAAGTTTGTAAATTCCTTTACCAAAAGCAAAGTTGAAATACCCACTTGGATCATGTGGCCAAACGCCAAATCCTAATTTGCTCAGAATTCAGGCTTTTTCAGCTCCAAGATCTTTGTTTAGAGTTTTTCCTATTTTGAAGCTTTGCTACAGAAGACGTGTCATGAAAATGTAGGAACAGAAGATTTGGCATGGGACACAGGGGAATATTATACATCCTATACATTGTAGGACCAGATGTCCTGTGGAGCAAGTTCTAATTTGAGAATTATGCTCACAGAAATAGTGCATCTGTAGCTACTTAAACATAAGGTTGCTGTAAAATGTTAAAACGCAGCACATCACCTGCTGATGGGAAGTAAAGAATAAATTGTCTGTTTTTCTTTGCTTCCACATATGACTTAGCTTTTGCTTTTTTTTTTAACTGCCCTCATCTTGACACACAAGCTTTTACCATCTTTTTTTATTCCCCTACTGTCTGGCTGACAGGGAAAATAAAGGCTTGGTGGGCACCTGATGATCAGCCACGGTCAACCCATCACAATCCCTTTTGGTGCCCAACATGGGGAGTGAGGAATTGAGATAAGGGCAGTAACTGGGAGAGGTAACAGGCAAAACATGGACTGAACAACGTTAGAGAGAACAACGAGGAGTGAGGAATCCTTCCCTGAGGAGGAAACAGTGGCAGAAACATATGATGAACTGACCAAAAGCCCCATTTGCAGTCTCCCTGCACTGCTGCAAGGAGGCAGAGAAATCTGGAGTGAAGTTGAGCCTGGGAAGAAGAAGAACATTGATTTTAAAGTTTGACTTTATTTCTCCTTACTCTACTCTGACTTTATTGTCCATGAATTAATTTCCCCAAGGCAAGCCTGTTTTGCCCCACAATGGTAACTGGTGAGTGATCTCCCCACCCTTATCTCAATCCATGAGCCTTTTGTTGTCTTTGCTCTCTCCTGTCCAGCTGAGGTGGGGAGGGACAGAGTGACTTTGGTGGGCACCTGGAATCCACAATCAGTCAAAAGTTCAGACACACTGCTTGTAGTATTATCACCTCTCACTCAGGCAAATAGGCTTGGCTGGAAGGAAGGGCATTTCTCTGGGCAAAAATGCACAGTGTGTTATAACATCTGCATGAACAGACCTGCATTAGCCCAAGAACTGGCATCAGAAACTGCATTAGAAACTGCATTTGGGGCAGAAGAGCTCAAATGCAAACTGCTAACATGCCTATTGCATGTTTAAGAGGAGAGCTGCCATCCCTACACAGCTGTGTCAGACTGATACCTCCTCCTGTTTGGAAGTAACAGAATATTCCTGAAATGCATGGTGCAAGCATACCTGTGCTGTGGGGCAGGGGAAGATTTCTCTTAGTCAGCCTGTTCTACTCAGTTTGTGTAACAGAATGGTCAAGAATGCATTAATTATGACTTCTCATAAGGATCTTTTAGTGGGTCTCATTGATAAAGATATTGAAAAATAGAAATATATTCTGTTTCTAGAGCAGAGCAAAACCAACAATGAAGTGATAGATACATATTTCACAGAAAAAGATATATTCCAAGTAAGGGAAATCTCAGATGGACATAGAAAGAAGAAAGAGAGTATTTCATATAAATGTGGCCTCAACACAACCATATTTTTATCAGGGAAAAATTTGAAAGAGACCAAGTATCTAAAAGGGGAAAAGCAGCTTTGTTTGAAGCATAAACAGGATTTCTGACCCTCTATAAGTTAATTAAAGTTTAAGGAAAATAAGTCATACACAGAATAAATTACTTTTCTTTGTTATTAAATGATAGGCACATCTGCTCACAGAAATGGTGTGATGAGACTGGGACAATTTTTTTCAGAGCTTTTGATCTTCTAAAGGAGGTTGTGCCCTCATCTGTGTGCTGCTTGCAGTGCCAGTTCTGCAGCAGAGAGAAGCTGATGGTCATTTCATGAAAGTAAATTTCCATTTCTCCAAGACGTAAAATTTTAACAGAATCTGGGAGCAAGCATTTCATAAATATGAACACATGAATTAATTCACTTACTCACTTATCTGTCTGCTGCCCTTCTGAAATATTTATTGCCTGAATGAGGTGTCTGGGTGAGCTGCATATCAAAGTTATGGGGCATTACAGGTCTCATAACATCTTCCTGCCTTTGATGGCTCAATAGCTGCCTCTGCAGGGCAGGATCTGAGCTGAAAACAGACAGAAAAGCCGCTGACTCACTGTCGTGGTTTAACCCCAGCCAACAGCCAAGCCCTAGGCAGCTGCTCACTCCCCACCAGAGAGATTGGGGAAAGAATCAAAGCACAAAAGCTGGAAAACTCATGGGTTGAGATAAAGACAGTTTAATTGGAAAAACAAAAGCTGTACGTGCAAGCAAAGCAAAACAGGGAATTAATTCAGTGCTTCCCATGTTTGGGCAGGTGTTCAGCCATCCCAGGGGAGCAGAGTCCCATCACACATCATGGTGACTTGGGAAGACAAACATCATCACTCCAGCATCCTCCCCTTCCTCCCTTTTCCCCCCACTTTATATACAGATCATGATGTCCCATGGTCTGGAAGATCCCTCTGGACAGTTGGGGTCACCTGCCCCAGCTGTGTCTCCTCCCAGCCCCCTCACCAGCATGGCAGTAGGAAAAGCAGAAAAGGCCTTGGCTCTTTGTAAACCCTGCTCAGCAATAACAAAAACATCTCTGTATTATCAACCCTGTGTTCAGCACAAATCCAATACACAGCCCCTTACCAGCCACTGTGGAAAGAATTAACTCTACCCCAGCCAAAACCAGCACACCCCCTCCACCTTAATTAATAATTAATGATGATGGTTTATTATCAAGCCAACAGCACATTGAGATGAGGTAGGCTGGGGTAAAGAAAATGCATCTCTGTGAGGCATGCAGGAAATGAGTTAGGTCAGAAATACACTGCAGCAGGTGAGAGTTTTCCTTCGTTAAAACAGGAGGCAAAGGAAAGTTTTTTAGGTCTAAGCTTTGCCAAAAAAACTCTTACCTAAGATTTAAAATTCTGGTGATATGGGAAGGTGCTGGATCTGATTCCCACTTAGTGACTTGTGACTTTTGATGTTGAAGGGTAGGGAATATGCTGTCCCAGTGCTTAGGCACTGCCAAGAGAAATGTGGCAGTCATCCTGCCTAGCTAACATAGTAAAAATATTAATGATAAAATTGGTACTACCCTGTTTTCCCTTGTTATGTTGGGAAAATAAAAAACCCAATATTTCATATGTTTTAATATATAAAGCTTACATTCCTGTATGGTATACTTTATGACAAAGAAAACCAACACATTTAGGGTTTTAAGCAAACTCTGGAAAATGCCAGAGGCAGATCAAAATCCTCACAATTAGGTATTCCTCATTTGGTTAATGTGAACTACCTAATTTTATCTCGCCTAACAGTTGACATTGTTGCATTTTCATATAAAAATGGATGACAAACCTTCCCAGCTTGCTGTGTCTGCAATGACCAGAATTGTTTTATTTCATTTTTTAACTGACTCTTCAAATTAGTACTAATTCACAGTATGTGAAATGGAAGTGGGAAAAGGGAAAAAGCTGATTTGGAAATTTTTCTTTCTAAATATTTTTCAGAAATACTTCCTTCTGAAGGAGGAATGTGCCATTTTGCAAGGGTCAGCAATGATCTATTGAGACAAACCAATTTTCTTATGGCTGGAAACACATAGCAAGAACATTTCCAGTTCTTTCATTTCTATCTCTTAAGTTAAAAGTTACAGTGAATTCTTGAGTCTGTGTTGTTTAGTGAAAATTTTAATCTTAACCTGAAGTTACAGGTGTTGCACATCCTAAGGAAAGAGTGCTGCATTTTGTCTATTGCATCTATTTGCTAATAACATGAGAGAATTAAATGTGATGACCTAAGACATTTGTTTTGTTCTGTTCATGAATTACTCCTGATCAAAATTTTAAGCAGAGTTTCGTCTCAAGCACTTTCACTCTTAACATCCTCACTGTTGTATCTGAAATCTGTAAAGGTCTTGAAGGATAGACATGTAATCCATTCTTTGTGCAAAATATTTTATAAGGTACATCATATGCTGTGACCTTATGTTTCAGAGGATTCTATTTAATGCAATACATTCACATGTAATGTGCTTCTTCTTGTCATCTTAATTTGAATCCCTGAATTTTTAAGATTTTATTATCCTTCTTGATGACTAGGATAATGTTATCTCTTCCATATGCTGAAAAAGTATTATACAAATGCTAATGAACAAGTTACTTTTGCCTCAAAAATACTGGTAGTCAAGACATACAAAACTTCAGAAATTTGAAAGCATAAGCTAATAAAGACCAAAGTGGAGACCAGGGAGGCAGGAAGGGATGACAAACAAAACTGCACAAAACTTGCCTAATTCATCATGAGAAATTTCCTGTTCTGAGCATTTGCTCACTTGAAACATCTGAACCCTTGCACAAATCTGGAAAAGCAAATAAATAACTATAAGAAACAAGATTTTATATGTGAGAAACTTAAAGAAATATCTTGTGTATGAGACATTAAAAAAAACTAAAAAAAACACCCAAACCATACAAAACTGGGAAAAGAAAACCCACCAGTAATCTCACACCATCAAAACAAAGGGAATAAACATCCCAGAAACAAGGAGAAAGAGGATGTGTGTGTGTGTATGTTACTTTTCCTTTGGCTCATCTCTACAGATGATTTCAGCAAGTTTTTAGTCCTTTATGGGGTTGTCATTTTGTGTGGTTTTTTTCCTATTGGCCCAAAACCGATGAAAGTAAAACCCACAAGATAACTGAGACCATTTTTGTCTATGTGTGCTTTCCTGGGCATGGATATTAACCAGAATTAGAAAATAAGAAATGTGCAGCAATTTATAGACAGTATGTTGAAGATAAATTTTTGACTTTGGTGAATTTGTGTTGGTGATATTTCAGTAGAGGAGACAGAGAATTCTGAAGGAATCAAAGCACAGAAAATTTTCTTCTTGGAGACAAGAGTAAAGTGATGTGTAGTCAGTGATACATAAACAACTGAGCACCATAGATTTGCCTTATTACAATAATTTTAAATGAGCATTAGATGAACAGCAATGGTACTGAAGATCTTTGGTTTTAATTCATGCATGCGTTTGTTAGAATCCAGTAAATTGTGCATAATCAAATATTTGTCAGCATACTAAGAATTGACCTGATATTTGTCTAGTCTTACATCTTCTCTCTGTCACTTTTACTAGGCAAAGCATAACACAAATGGACACACCACAGCTTCAAATCATAGCATTTGTCTCATTAATTCACATTTGCAATTAATAAGAATAAATTGTATCCATGCTGGAAACGATAATATTGATCATCTTTGAAGATATGTAGTTGTTAGCTTTATGGCACCTCTATCCCATTAACAGCTCACTTAGCTCCAGTAATTCTAATTCATAACTGCAAAAAATAAAATTGCTGGGAAAGACTCCTGAAGTATGTTTAAACACATATGAGAATAAATGGTTATTTATAAGATATAGATTATAGTAACAAACATTTTTCTACTTGGAATAGACATAACATTGCATTTTGAGCTGGGCTTGTGGCCTGGTCAATTCCTAAATTTGATTTTCACCTTTTCATCTAGATTGAATTTCTCTCTCCCATCTCCTCAGAAAAAGAATAATGCTGCAAAGATCATTCCAGAGAACATGAGAGTGGCAACATAAAAGATGGAGGTCAAATATGAAAAATTATTTGTTCAGCTAATTATTCAGATGCAACTCCATTTAATTATGGCAGTGTAAATAATAAGCAATTAATATAATAAGCAATAAGAATTGCAATGTAAATAATAAAACATCTG
This sequence comes from Lichenostomus cassidix, assembly GCF_008360975.1. Taxonomy (NCBI): domain Eukaryota; kingdom Metazoa; phylum Chordata; class Aves; order Passeriformes; family Meliphagidae; genus Lichenostomus; species Lichenostomus cassidix. The sequence goes on along the minus strand of NC_139479.1, from coordinate 10,764,429 downwards.
TAAATAACTGGTCAAGCTAATGAGGAAGAAGAAAGCTACTCTTTTTCAGGAACAGAATCTGATTTTATAAACCAAGTGGTAATTAAAATATTACTTCTTCACATTTTTAGTCTTTTTGAGGCTGACAGAGTTGATATGTGTTTTGTTATAAGTGGCCCTACCTTGAAGATGCTCACACTGTGGAGCAGGGCTGGGGTCCTGAGGTGTGGTCTCTCCACTGGTAATTTGGTTTAAAGTTCTATATTCAGTATTGTGGTAGTGTATCACTGACATTAATAATGCAGTTCATATCCATTGTCTCACTTGTATTATATTTTATAAACTTATATTTGAAGACACCTAAAAGTTTTAATGTCAGTGTGTTATATTAGGTAATTAGCTTGTTCATTTGCTTCCTTCGTTTCTGTACTGGTCATGGGAAAATAAATAAACATCTGTGAGAGATTAAACTGTGCTGTTTAGTGCACTCTAAAGCCACAATTAAGACATCTTACCATCATCTTATATTCTTTTTGTCTTGAAAGTGGTAGTAAGACATAGTTAAAAATGTGAAAGGCAGCAGTTACAACTACATATTATATCATAAGAAGAGACAATTAGAAAAAGTGTAGGAGATGAAGTACCTGCTTGGAAAGCTGTAATTTTGACTGGTAATTAAACTCAAGTGTTTCATTTTCCCAGTCAGCTTATCAGTGACTCTAGAAAATAAATGATCTGAAATTGAAATCCTTTGGGTGAAACAATAATAATTAATTACATTTCTCAAAGGACAATATATTCCCAAAGCCTGTTTCTGGGTAATCTCTTGAGCAATAGATACTACAACATACAGGTGGCAAACTAGATACTTTAAGGAAAAAAGATAACTTAATCTCAATATTCATAAAGTTTCCAGCCTGGTCTACAGTCTACCATCTTTTTCTGAGAAAATGCAGAATTAGGAAATATTTCCTATAATATGTCATGGTGGTTAATAGTTACCACCTTTGTCCATGTGAAAGTAAGAAGACAGAATCCTACAGGATTTGCTGCAGTTTTTTCTCTGGCATTCTTCCAGAAGTTAATTACATATACAGAGAAATTGGTGATAAAAAGGACCTAATAGGTCAGAAAGTAATATCTCTTCACAATGAGGGAATTCTCCCAAGAGAACACCCTATTATGTTTTTCCTCTATATTGGATTTAAGGCTTGAAGTGTTGGGAGTTCCCCTTTTGTTCTGGGAAATTAATCGATTCTACTTTTCCTAATTTTTTCTGACTAATTTTTCTTCTGATTAATTTCCTTCAGTTGCCTCAAGTTATTGTGTTTACTCCCTGCTTGCCTATCAATCCCTTCTCAGTTTTTGTTTAGCTACTCTACACATATTAAAATTTTAATCTATTCTTGCATGTCAATCCCTTCAGACCTCTTACATGTTTCAGTACTTTTCTCCATAATCCTCCTGTTCTGCATACTCATTCCAGTTACCAATCATCCACAGTGAATGCTGAATTTAAAGCCTCTATTACCAAACCCAGAGATTTTATATAGTGAGGTAAAGACATCTTCCAAAAAAGAACTAGCAGTTTTGAAATCTTTGAGGTAAAATACCAACCTGTTCTTTCGTCTCTGCAGAAAAATTGCAAAACTGCACCTTTAATGACTACCTCAGTTTGTTTGTCTGTTACAATGGCCTTAAAAGATGAACTCAAGATAAAGCTTTTCATGATGAGACAGTTGAAAAGCTGACAAGAGATGTTTCACAGCCAATATGGGAGATAAACAAGCATGCTGCCAGCAGCACCTCCCAGGACAGGCAGCAGAAGCAGCCATGATGAGAATTACAAATTTTTACCTTCAACAAATCTCCACAATAATTTGGATTCATGTGTTCTGAGATATGGATTGTTCCTTACCTGCAGCACTGTTAGCTTTACCTACCTATATCAAGTTGGTTACCACAGCTCCCCAGCTGTCCAGGAAAAGCCAGGCAGAAGCTTCCTGCTTAGGCAAGAGGAGTATAATATCATCCTTCCTTCACTAGCCCACCCTGGGGCCCCAAAGTAGCTTTTTTGCTATTTTCAGTCAAATGCTGCCAGCATGTAGAGTCCTTCAGAATCCAGGACCCCATGGGACAGTGTTTACAGAGCCCTGATCAGGCACTAGGCAAGGTTGGGAGGGAGAAGGAATATCTCTTATTAAATTATCAGGAATAGCAAAGAAACAGAAAAACAAACAAACAAAAAAATCAAACAAACAAAAAGGAAAAAAACAATAACAACAAAAACCCAAACAAAAAAACCCCCACAAACATGAAAACAAAAACAGACAAACAAAAAAAACCACCAAAAAACCACTACTATAAAAGATAGAGGATCTTAAGAATTATTAATGGAACATCAGCATTTTCTTCCTTATTAACATAATGTTTTCTACTCTTGCCATTGAAGATTGCTCGATCTTGTCCTGTCCTCACCCTGTGGTCCCCCCATAAAGATCAGACAGCTTGCATCAATTGAGAATCCAACAGCTTTATGTAGGAGAGTAATAAACATTTATCAAAGAAATGTCTGCATTACCAGCTTATACCTCTTTAAAAACTTCTCAGTTTGTTATAAACGAAAGCTTACCCAGCATTCCCATATCAAGGGCAGCATGGTTTCCAATTTTCAGGTCCTTGAAATTAAAACTTTTAGCAGCTAACAGAATAATAGAATCGTTTAGGTAGGAAAATGAAAGAAACCAAGGTGATATCAAGGCTCTTCCTACCATCTGAGAATGTCTTTTTACCTTAAATTACCTTCTAAAAGTTAGACTATTCAGAGAAAAATTTCATATATCTGATAATTAGACCACTTTTAGAGCTAAAAATCAGTGCTAGAACATCATTCATACTTAAAGTAGCCAAAGTCATGAAATATTTTGTAGGGAAAAGTCCCTAGTGTTTCATGAAGATAAGTGTCATAAAAAGATGAAAGATGAAAAAGCATTGAGTTTGTCTGAAACCTGTTTTAAATCAGTGGCCTGTGGATAGAATCCAGCTGTTAGGAGACAGATTTTCAACACAGGATTCCTAAAGATTTGGTGAGTCCAATGCACCAAGAGACACAGCTTGTGTGGTAGTCAGTGACTGGAAATAATCATACTGACACATGCAGAAGCAGCATTCCCATCCTCACAAGCTGTCTGAAGAGCAAAGACAGGATGACATAAGCAACAAGACTCAAACCCAAGAATAATAATTTGTTTTTATAAATAATTCAATGGACAAGGATATTTCTCTGAATTTCTAAGACAAAACTTCAGTAACAGATTATTAATCCAAATTTTCTACAAGATTTCAAAAAATGAGGCATATCAAAACATCTGAACAGACTTGCAATGCTGGACTTGTTGTTTATTTATTTATGTATTTGTTTGCATTTTGTTAGTGCCCTGGAATAGTTGTACTTGACAACAGACAAGTACATTACAGAGATATTGGCATTCTCCAGGAAAGCTTGGATTGCAGTATAAGTAAAGGAGATACAGGGACCTTTGTCACTGAGCTGTCTCTTTCCAGCTGTAGTTCTCAGGATACATCACAGATCTGTGAGTAAAATCAGAAGAAAAAAAGGCACAAAAGAAGTACAGAAGGTACAAAGTTGTGTGATTATAACAGCACATGAAAAGCTCTGATGAAGAAAATACTGAATATATACCTAGCCTTTAACATATGAGTGTATTTCACTGGTTTATGACATTTAATATTGTTTTATAAAATTGGATAAAAAACAACAAAAGCATAAAGTTATAAAGTTAAAAATTGTTAAAATCCCCTAAAGCAGTTAATAATCTAGTTAGGTCATTGAACTTTTACTTTAGCCAACTATTGCTCAATCAATATCTATATTTACATGAAAAGAATACTTAAAATATTCTAAGGATCTGAAATGTCACTGTACAAATTCAGTGTTTCATTCCTCCTTCATTCGTAAATGTTGGAAACTGCTTAAAAGACAAAATATTTGCCAATATTCTTTAGCTATCCCTTTATATATGTTAATACTGTGTTACCATAGCCATAGGAATTTCAGATGTCATCTAACACAGCACCTCCATCTATGTCTAATAGCTTATGTTCAAGAATGCACATAACCTACAGCATTCTTCTTCAACACCTTACAAAATACAAAATGCTGTATCCCTCATAAGCAAGGCTCTTCTTGTTCAAAGGAACCTCCCTTGACAAAGAAGAAGAATCAATTACATTAGGCATATAATTATTTTGAAAAATTATGGAATAATATCACTCAAATGATGGAAAAGGAACCAACTGTGAATGTGGCTAAGTAACTGCACAGCCACAGCTATGTAGTAAAATGTCCTCTTAATCAAATATCAACAATTTGGGCATCAAAACTGTCAGCTTCACTCACAATCTTTACTCAAAATCATTACTAACTTTGCTAAGGGAAGTTAATTTGCAAAGTTATATAAATTCTTGGTTTTAAATTGCCTTATGATCAAAATCCAGACCCACAGAAAACTGTCATAAATATATATTAGTATTGAATCTGAATTTTTTACTGTGGTCATTTGAAAGATTTTAACTGTATGTTAGTGTCAGACTTCTTTAACCTCCAGTAAAATATAGAAAACAAATCTTCACCTGACTTTGATGTTTCAGGTGAATAATTTATTTTCTTCTTTTAGGGTCTTCAAACTGTTCACTAGTAAAATAGGATTAAAAAAATCAAATGGGATTAGAGGACAGTCTTTGGCAAATGTTGCAATTGAGGGAGTTCATGTTGTGATGAGAGGAAAGAAGATAATTTTTCTTTTTCTACCTGTTGAAGAGAAGATACTTAGGTTCTCCTATGATTTCTTTTAGGCATCTAGGCAGTGCATTAGAACAAATTCACGTGGAAACTGGAACAGGATTAAAGCTTTTTTGAAGCTGGGAAACTGAACTAAAGGCTCTTTTGTTTGGACTTTCTGAGCCTAAAAAGCATCACTGAAAATAAATGAAAACTAAAATTTCACCTGTATTTTCATAGTTTTGGGGTTTTTTTTTTAAAGTATTATCCTTGTGTTTGTTGAAGAAGAAAAATCCTTAGGCTAGCACTGCACAAAGAGGTTGGGAGGAAGAAATTTTCTTAAACCTTACTTGCTTATAGACTGCTTATCAAGCAGTATGGGAATAAAATCCTGCCAAAATGAAAGAGATTCATTATGCTCATTTTGTACAGACATTAATGTCTGCAGATAACAGAGAACAGAGTAAGATCACATGTACATAAACAATTTTATTTGCTAAAATATATATTTGTTCATGTATGCAACAGACATTGTAAAAGAAGAGAAAAAAGTCCCATTTCTGGTGTATGGATAAGGAATCAGACAGAAATTTATCTGACCAGGTAAAATCTTCCAAAATTTGCTGCAATTCATTTTGAGCTGCCTGGCCACTTCCAAAGTCAACAGCAGCAAACAAAAACAGTGGTTCATTTTAAGTACGGGTTTAGCCTAAATTATCATGCAAAATTTGCAAGACGTTTTTCTTTTTGCAAAATTATAAGACTGGATGGGAAAAATGAAAATCATTCATAATGAAAAATTGCAAACCACAAATGCAAATGTCAGATTTAGTCCTTCAAATCAGAGAAAGTGTTTTAAAGGGAAATTTACATTCATCAATTAAAATTTTTCTGAGAAGGTTTTGATGCTCATTTAAAATAGAATAGAAAATCTTGTACACATAATCTTAAAAGTCACTATGACTTTAAAAAAGAACCTTGCACTATTAATTTTGTTATTTTTATCCTGTTGGAATATTTTTAATTCTATCACAGTTGAATATTTGGCTTTGTTTCTAAGAAATTTTTCATATTTTTTAGTTTTGGTTATAAAACTATCTTTTTAAAGCATTCTATGTTGAGCAAGTATTTTCCAAAATACTATAGATTTTTACTTTAAAGGATTTGGTTTTTCTGAGTGTTACACCTTATGATCTATTTAGAATCCATGATTCTCTTCAACAACTGAATGGCCTGTGTTGTAGTGGTGTAATCACATCCTCCAGCTCTTGCAGTTTCTTTTGGAATGTAATAAGTTTTTTGTGTCCCCAGCCCAAGAACTGCTTGGGACTCTGACCACTGTTTGTTATTTATTGTGATGATCCATCTTTGGGAAGCACTCACATCCAGCTCCACATGCTGGAGAATATTAAAGAAGACACAGGCCTTGCCCTAAAAATTTAAAAAGTAGATGGACAATGATTGAACAGATATGTCAGACACAAAAATGGTAAGGTTTCTTTTCTAATGATCTTAAAGAGGTTCATATCCAGACGACAAGTCTAGTATTTTTAAAGTTCCTGTCAGTTTTTTAGTAGTACCATTAAACCATCTGGTTAGAGTTTGTGGATGGTCTCTGGGGAAAGTGGTTGAGGAGGAATTTGAAAGGAAAGGGAAGAGATTGGGCACATGTTGCATTAACATCTGGGCAAGAAAAATACTGAACTGAAAGAGAAAGTTGTATAGCCAAAGTGAAAGATTAAATTTGAGATGTAGTTGGGAAAATGTCAAACATAAACCCTCAATGGAATACTAAGGCTGTGCAAGGAATTCTGGTTTTCACTTTTGCCTGCAGTACGTTTTCAAAAAACTTTGTGGATGGTACATAGAAGAGGTGAGAGGCAATCAGCCACACTTGGGTTGCAAATATTACTCTCTGGTAAAAAGGAGTGTTGATTTAGCACCTAAATAATGCAACTAGTGGCAGCAGCATGTGAGGAAAATAACAATCTGACCTTTGCAGCTGCCATGACTTTTCAGCCCAAGAAGAACAGAGAAGGGACTGTCACAATTGCTGCTCCTCCTAGGCTGTTGACTCAGTCAAAAGGCTCAAACTAGCTATTAAGATTAAACTGGCAGGAAAATGCATGAATACAGTGGTGATATATTGCTGGGCTTTGTATCTGTTTTTCTTCATTTTGAACTTTACACATACTGAAAATTCTAATAAACCTTTGAAGGCAGTGGTGTTTGCAAATGGCATACTAACAGAAACAGGTTTTAAATTATTTTCTCCCTTGCTTTACAGCAAAGATTGAAAAGGCTATTCCTGTAGTTTTCTCTTGTTATTTTTTCACTATTACCCCACAGTAAATAAGATACTTGGTTCTGAGTATTTTTATGTTGTTTGTTGATTTATAGAACATGCTTCACACACACAAATACTCTTTTTTTAATACATCAGAACACAAAACCTAAAATGACATAGAATGTAATTGATAAACTACAAAAACAAAATGACTGAAAAAAGGCATCACTGTGGGTTGAACCTCTGAGGGACTGAGACATCTGACAAATGCAGATTCTTCACTCCAAAGAATATTGCCAGACTGCTTTCCAAGTTCATATTGTTTAACATAGAAATTCAAATAGTCCAGCTTACATACTGAAGGCATGTTGTGAAATCAATAGAATTTTGCCTCAGCAGCAGCTGTAAGATTTGGCCTCTGGACAGTGTAAAAGAACAAGAAAAAAATTATTCAGGAAGAGCATATATTTTATGAGTAGAAACAGCAATGCTAATTGAATTCTACAAAGAGACTATCATTGAAACGTGAAGAGCCTTTGAGCAAATTTATGGCCACATTATGCCTTCTTTTTGCATCCCATTGTGCTCATCTGGCTCATAACTTGGCTTCAAGAGCCAGATCCTCATCTGCTATAAATTGGTGTCATTCCACTGAAGACAGAGAAGCTGCACTGATTTATACCAGCTGTGGGCCAGGCATGTTTATTCCTTCTATTTTTTCCACTATTTGAATGAAGGTATAGCCAGAAAAGCTACTATGGTCTAAACAGCAGATGAATAGTTTGAAACATATCCAGCATGGCTATAGCATCTCTATTGTCTGAATAAAAAGAGAAGACCCAAACTACAACTGGAAGTCAGTTAATTGGACATTCCTCATCTTATTAATCACCTACCATATATACAGGCACATACAGCTTAGAATCATTTAAAACTTCATTTTATTTGTAGCAAACCAAATAAAAATGGGAATTTGTTCTGAGCATATTTAGTTCTTGTGTGTTTGGTTTTGAGTTTTTTGTTTTTGTTTTGTTTTTTTTTTAATTGGGCTTTTCCCAAATCAATGAGTCATCATATAGATCTCTGAATTTCTGTGTTGATTTTTGAAACTCGAGGTCTTTTGATAGAACTAAGTTGTATTAGTCATATTAAAACATGAATTGCATGCATTTATGAACACAGTCTAACCTTGGCAAATACATACTGGCTTCCAAAATCAGAGTTCCCAGTTTTATTACATTCACTCTCCCTTTTTTTTGTATCCTGTTTTGTATTTAGTAAACAGGAGCATCTTGAACTAAAAAATGGAAATTAATATCACTATCATTTTTCCTTAACAAAAACTCAGTATTATTTTTCCATGGCAAAGTCTTTATAATGAAGACATCTGGATTTATGAAGGTATTTTACTGCGTGAATGTGCAGCATGACTTGCTCAAATTTAAAATTTTTGTATTATGCCCAGAGAAAATAAGACAGTACTTCCTGATACACTCTCTGCACTCTGACATATAGCTGAAAAGCTGTAGATATACTTAGAAGAAACAGCAGCTCTATTCTTCCCTTCTCCACAAACTAATCTGTGAGATCTGTTATGCATCAGAGTGCCTCTGCCTGGATGGACCCTCAGCATGTTGGAAAGGAGTTCCTAATTTCTGGATAACACATCCCATTTGCCCACTGCAGATGTTTCTTTGATACTCAGAATTACAAAAGCTGAAGGTGTACATCAGATCATTGAAAAAGGAAGGTTTCTGAACAGCTTTGATTGAAGATGTCTTGAAATTTCCTGAAGTGACAGTTCTTTGGAATATGCCAGAAGCTAAATTCAAACACTGAAGTACCAGCTCAGTGACTTGGGTTTTTTTTTCTTAATTTTTTTTTTTAATGCATCTTTTTCCATTGGAACAAGTTAATTAGCCAGGACAAATCAAGGATAAGGGACTAATTTGTGGGAGGCTGATACTGGCCCAAATAAAAGGTTCCAAGGACATATCATTGGGAGCAGAGGTTCCCTCTTTAAAAGTATGAGGAAAAAAATAAATATGAAAGAAATTTTGAAAAATATGAAAATCATCCCCTAGTGAAGTTTAAAGCTTTTAGGTAATTAATAATAATAATTATAAACTATTAGTTGATTAAAACTGATCAGTTAATGAATAATTAATACTTAGGTGGATGTGATTAGTTACAACATCATTATTAACTGACTAAATTGATGGTGATTATTAATTATTATTGATTATAATTATAAATTCCACTTCTAGTGTATCTGCGTAAAATTATTTATCCCTTTCCCTAATCATCCATCCCCCTAGCATCTAAAGTGTAGATCAATCAAATTACAGGGAAATGAGCTCCTTGTTCTCCTAAAGAGTGAATCTAGGTGACTTTACAATTGTTGGGTAAATGGATGGAGCCTTTGGTTTGTCTGTAATATCCACTGGGATACAATCTCTGGAATTCCTGTTGAAATTTTTTATCAGCTCTATGCAAACAGAAGATAATCCTGCTGTTGAGGTAATATGCTTGTAATAATCTAAATGCTACTTTATAAGAGACGTGGAAATGTCCATTCTGCTATGCATTTAGTTTTCCATTCAAGAAAAAAAGGGTAGTTCAACACAGTATGAAATGACAGCCATTAAGAGGGTAACAGATGAGACATTAAAATGAAGCTTGCAGCAATTTTTTTCTAAATTTGACAGACTGAGTTTTTAATTGTAAAATCTGAGTTGGAGTAATAAGATGTAACCTCAGAGTTTTGAGCTCAACTGCCTTTATGGGAGGACAATGTAAAATCTGAGAAGAAGAAAAAAAATCCATTTTAGGAATTTGGATTAGACCCTTTTGAAATAACCCCCTAAACTACATGCTTTAGAGTCAATATGGCTGGATCCCAAGACAATATGTATATGGCAAGAGAACCTTCAGCTGCTAGTGATGAAGCTGCATTAGATCTGTGAGCACTACGTACTGACATCAAATTTAGACCTGGTTAAACACTGTCTGCACTGCAACTTTTGAATTGTTGCTATTTACCAATCCATCAGCCTCCAGAAACCCAGAGCCTCTGAACCTCTCAACTTTTGTGTGACCATGAGCTGTTCAGTACCCCCAGGTGAATAAAGATGTGCCAGCCTGGGCACAGAGCTGAATTTTACCTCTTCCTTTATTTGGTCACTTTGGTATTACCTCCTTAGGGACTTAAATGCCAAAAACACACATTTTACTCTCTCCAGCTACACACACTTTACAACTAGTGAGAGACTTTGGCTCATATTTGAGTTCTGCCAAGGGAACCAGAAGCTTAACCATGGCACAGTCTTGGCTTGTCATGCAAACCAGGTCCAGGCGTGTTTGCTCAGTGCTCCACAGCCATCAGTGTCTCTGGTACTGCTGGGTGAAGTTTCACCTCCTCTCTCGTGTGGGGTCAGTGAGGGACAGAATTGTGCATGTTGGTGTAAGCAATATGCTGGCAGCAAGCACTGGAGCTCTGAACTCCATCCTGTGGGCAAGGCTCTGCTCTGGATCTCTGTCCCCTCCCATGGGCTCAAAGGCTGATGGCTGAAACTCCCTGTGCTGCTAAAAACACTGCATCAAGCTGCACATGGAGAGCTACTCAGTGCGTATGGACTGTGTTCACCCATTGCCATTCTGAAGATGTGCCAGTTCTTTGGTGTATGAAATGGAAAGTGACAGTAGGTTATAAAATTGTGATGGATGATTTAGGTGGCTGTATTCAGCTGTAAGCAATAAATGCTGAGCTCGGCAGAAACTACTAAAGGCAAAACTGCAAGTGATTTACTAGCAATTTAAAGCACACGAGATTTGTAATGCATGAGGCCCTCAGGCCCATCACTTCTCTTCAGTAATGGGAAACAATATTTTGGTGAAAAATGGCATGTTTAGTTTCAACTTTGTGCTGCAAAATATACAGGCAGCATAGTTTTCGTCATTTCTGAGTGTAGCTATTTACACCTCATTCAAACTGCAAGTTTATGTTCAAAAAAAGTTGGCAATATTAATATTCCTTGAATGAGTTTTGTTATGAAGGAATATCAACACTTCAGGATAACTAAAACAGAACAGTTTTAAAACTTCTGGTCTAAATTATTCACATTTTATCTTATGTGTGATAAACTTGTGTGAGATTAACTCCATAGTGAGCCAGTACTGCTACCCTTTGAAAGAAAAAATGAAAATGTCATCTATTTCTGCACAAGTACCAATACAGGTTAGTTCAAATACTAATTCTCATTTAAGAGGGCAGTGGTGGGTGAAGGGATGAAGCTGAATACTGAGATATCACATATTTGGTGTGACAGAGATAAACACCATCCAGCTGGGGGCTTCTGCTGAAGTTTTTCTAACATACCAATTCTTAAGTTCACGAGACAACCTTTTAAAATATTGTTCCATTTTGACCAGTGAGCGTGTCAAAATGGTGCAGTGAATGCCACTGTGAGTTTGGAGGCTAGGGATTTAGGTAAAATCCATGTCTTTGTTTTCCAGGTATATGTGACCTGAACAGTGTAATGCACAGTAAGTCTGCCATCTTACAACAACACAGTCTGAGACAAAAAGTATTTCCACTCAGCAATGACAATCACATTATGCCCTTTTTCCTTGGGTTGTTTCCAACATGGTCACATTGGCTTAATTCATGAGTTATGACCTCTTCTGTGTCAAAGGCTTAGATGGTAGGTGAGTTCTGCAAACGACCAGATGGTGACCTAATGACCACAAATCCTCCCCTAGCTGGCAAAGATCTGGTGTCTGGTTTCTCCTGTGGTATCAGGAGCTGAATAACAGTCTACTGGTAATCCAGGATGGAGATGGATGATTGGTTTTGGCTGACTTTCCGTGTGCTGCCCTAAATATCCCACCTTTTTCATGTCTCTGCTCTGTGCAATACATTTCTCCTCCATCTGCTCCTAGCCAGCTCTGTCTACCAGACGTCTCCTTTTGTGCACCTTTGCAGAAAGGATTGTGTTAGTTATAGACCAGCTGTTGCAAACGTCCCAAATTCCAAAGGTATTAAAAGTGTTTTGAAATACAGCTTCTGGACAGGTAAATGAATAGGTGAAAATTGTATCCATTCATCCACTTGTTAATGAGAGTTAAAGCACAGTAGTAGACAATGAAATTATGCTTCTAGCTTATTTTTAAATTCAAGTCTCTAGTTTAAGGTTTTCCTTTACTGAAGACTTGAACCTTTACAAATTTTATTTATCACTGCTCAACTCTAAAAACGTTTCTAGCCAGAAATACAAGCTACTTGATACTACAAATCCTTAGACTGGCAGCATCTAAGGGCAGGAGGGAGGAAGTTAAAGCTATGAACTAGATATTTATGCTTTCATCCTGAATCTATTGAAACCATGGTAATGCATCAATCATTTCTCTTCTGCCAGTGAAAACCCTCCTAACTTGGTCAATAGAAAGGATTAAGATGAAGGCAAAGTAGAAAAAGCATTTTCTGTCAAGTGACAGTGTACGTATCCACTTAAAATCAAGTATCTATACAAAGGGCTATAACTATTGAGAAGCAGTTTTCATGTCCTACAAGGACTTTTCCCTCCATATTATTCAACTGGAATTAAAAAAAATCAAAATCACAAAAGCTTTTAAGAACTAAAACCTCAAGATAAATCTGATCAGTCAAAACTTCACCATAGTTTCTGAGTGGATCTTTTCAAGTTTTGTTTCCATTTTTAAACAAAACTTCCTTTTTTATTTCCAATTAAAAATTTACCTATTAAAAGGTTGAGTTGGACTTTTTTATTTGGAATAATTTAGGAGTGGTAAAATGTTTAGATACTTTAAAAAAAAAAGATTGAATAATGAGAGAATACAATTATTTTGGATAGCCTTGCAGGTGGAATCATGAAGGATGTTTGATAGTCAAAACTGCTTTTAAAGAAGATGATCTTAGTAATCAGGTTTAATGGCAATGAGTGAGAACATTTTACTGGGACTAGGACTGCTAGAGAGAGGGCTGGTATAGAAATTACATGAGATGTGGATCTTCAGAAGTTAGAGACATCCAGAAAGGGCAGATATCACAAATGCTATAGAAGAAAATAATGAGATTTAGGCACATTATACATTCATGGCATGAGAAAGAACAAGATCTGGATAAGTTCACAATTGCCTTCCTTCTGTCACACACAAGCAATTGCCATCAGTCAAAGGTCATACTATATTTTATTCTCTTATGTGTGGGTGCAGAAAGCAAGTGGTATTTTCATCCAATTCTTCCCCTTCTGGGTGCAGAAAGCAAGTGGTATTTTCATCCAATTCTTCCCCTTCTAATTTCTTCATTTTTAGAAATGTTTGAACACCCAAATCTTTGAAGGTGTAAAGCAATTTTCTTTTGACTTCTTTAATGTAATTTCTCCTTATACTCTCTCCCTCTACATTCTGCAGGGCTTTTTTCCCCCTATTTTTTATGAGCATTGTGTTTACAACATATTAAATCAAAGAGATTGGATCCTGGGATACTAGAGATCACTATTCTTTCTAATTCATACTTCAAAGGAAGTTTAGAAATAGAAAAGGATTTGCAATTTATGTTCAATAATTGGAGCGGAGCACCTGCTAAGGCAGAATATTAGATTGCTTCATATAGTGACAAATGATGAGACAGTGATGTCCAATGAGTCTTGTAATGTAAATTGATTTCAGATTACTGTGGAGTCTCTCTTTCATTGACAGTGATTGTGCAGACATCTATGAAAAAGAGTTAGAGTACTCTAAATGCATGGATTTTTACTCTATGTGTTTAGGGGTTTAAGTAGCATGGTTTTAATGAAGACTGTTGAAACTGTGACCATATAGAATTTATTTTGAAGAAAAATCTTTTCCATGCCAGGAGACTTCTCTTTTGTTTCTCCACATGAGCAATATGGCCACCACAGTAGTTAGTTACTGTCATTTCACACTCTGGAGCCTGCTGAAAGATAGCAGTCACATTTTTCTTGCCTCTTTCTCTGGACTTCTGCCTGAAGTCTTTCTTCCATGGAACACTCTATTACAAAGTTGCTCAGAAAAGCAGGGAAGGAGCCAAAAGCTGCAGTGCCCAAAGAGCAGGGAACAGCCACTGTGGGCCTGCTTAAAATGTTCCTGGCATTCAGATGGAATTATGGCATGTGTTGGCAGAAGAAACTTTTCTGCAAGTGTTTAGACCCAGGGAGATTGTGTTATTTATCATACTATGTCAATCTATTTCAAACTTCCTGTTATAACAATATAAAACCAACATCATGTACAGATTCTGATTGTAAAGATATTTTTTTAAAAGACAACAGCAAAGGTGATAACTTTCAAGGAACAGAGAATTTTCAGATCCATGTTCCTCAAACCCCTTTTTTGTAGGATAGCTATCACCTTCCGCTTTGAATTTTATTAATGACAGTAGGTCTCAAGACCAATGTTGCTTGTTTTCAGGAATGGTGTCATATGTGAATAGTACTTGAATAGACTCTAATCTTTCAGGATGTGATGGGAATATAGAGGAGGACTAAATAGGTTTTTGTAATATTTTTGTCAGTGTTTTGAAATGTTTCACACTTTAATGAAGGGCACAATAAATGCACTCATAATCTGAAGATTTGTCCTTTAGTCACTGAAAGCCAGAACTGTACAAATTAAAAATTTCAGAGTAAACTGAACGTGGTCAGATTGTGTCTTTCTCTTTGCATCTAGAATTTCCATTTGAAAACAAGAGGTAGCACGTGTGTGCATCTAAGCCTAATACTTTAAAATTCCCACATTTGGGATCTTTAAATAGAAGACTTATTGTATTGCATTATTTATTCTTTAGCTGATAATTACTTTGCAATCAAGTAAAGGATATTAAAAGCTAATAGATTTGGAGTGACTTTGTGATTAGCAAGAAGAGTCCCCTTATAATGTGAAAATCTGTTTTCAGTAAACCAGTACTTAAAACATAAAACTGTATTTCACTCTATTTTCTTGATCTGTACTACTTAAATATGGTTAATGAAAGAACAGTGTGGTCTACTTTAGATTACATATTTAATTCTCTATATTTTGATTACCTGAAAATCTTTTAATTAATCTGAGCATCATTAAAAATGTAACTTTTACCAAATATTTATCATTCATCCTTTTTGGAAAGATTGTACAACTTTGCTATATGCAGATATATGGTATGTCTAGAATGGTAAATTATGCTTAAATTATGCTCTTTTTCATGGTTATGTTCCCACTATATGAACTCAAACTATAATGCAAAATGATGAAAATGGTCATGAATAAAAACTTTTGAGTTGGATTTAAAAATAGGTTGGCTTTTTCCTTTCTCACAGTGCTGAAAATAGCCTGTATTTTTTTTTTGTCAAGTATACTATTCTGTTGGATTAACCTTTTTTGTCTTTGTGTATAAAATTTTGTACTGTTACAAGAAAAGATAAAAATGTGATATATGTTTTCTGTAATTCTGTGGTATTTTTACAATGTTTATTACACCATCACTGAGATGTGGATGGAGATTATCTTTTCCCCCTGGACAGTTTTATACTAGTTCAATTTAGCTCTTAATTATTAACTTTCTATTATAACCTGTGATTTTTACCTAATTGATTTCATTTGTGTGAGTGCAGCTGGGAGGGGACTGAGATGCTTAAGGTAATCCATGTTCTTCGCCATAGTGCTGAATCAAAACCACGATCAGATACAAAGCAAGAGCTTATCTCCAGGTTATTTTTCTTGATCAATGTGAAAGAGTGGTGTCCTACATCCGTGGTTAATTATGGCTGTCTGACAGCTTCACAAGACCACAGGGTTATCCTCACAGCACATTGGAATGGGGAAAAAATCAGCTGCACGTTTGTTTAAATAAATTATCTTTTTGTTTACGTGAGATTAAGTGAGAATTCTGATATGTCCTTGGTTACTTCTACAGTTACACTGACAAAGTGTTTGTTAACTTGTTTTGTGGCTAAGTCTTTTCTGATGAATCACAGGGCAGAATTCCTCCAAGTGCTTGGGACATTTCTTCAACCCAGCTTCTGTACTATGATGAACTAAGTGCTCTGAACATTAAAAAAAGAAAAAAACCTAAGCAAAACTTCACATAAAATATCATTCTATCTGTCTCATATAGTGTGGGCACCTAGGGCATAAACAGAGAGAGTGATGCACAGGGTAGGCATTAGTCATCCAGGAGGGTTAGCACCCTGATTGAGATGATTACAGCTGAATGACAGAGGAGCAGGGAATATGGAAGAAAAGAATGTTTTACTTGAAATTCAAGTCAAACTCTAGACACAAACCATTGTCTCAATGGTTCAGGAGATTTTAACACCTTTTTTCCTCTTGTGACATTTGCAAGCAATTCTCCTGGCCTTATATAGAATAAAAGTGCTAAAACAAAGGTCAAAATGACCTCAACTTAAGATGCTGAAAGCATGATAACATGTATAGGAAATGCTCTGGGATGGCATATTTTGTTCCAGGCCTAAGGATTCATTGTCCATTTTAGTTTTGATACACCACTAAAAAGTTCTTTAGTGAAGTATTTTTGTTATAGGTAGTAACAGATAAACTTCTGTTGCTAAAATACTGTAAAAATTGTTTAGTCTGGGGAGATATTTTGCCCAGAAAAAAATCAGGAAGGATCTACAGAAAATGTCTTGACATGTGATCTTTCCAGGTTCTTGGGTTCAGTCTGTTGTTTTTAGAATACTGAGAAGTCAAGTAAAATCCATGCAGCCTCCTCCATGATTTTAGGCTCTGTGTAATTTAACTTTTCATCGACACGAGATGACAGTGATCATACAAACATGGTCTGTCACAGGTCACTCAGATGGCGTATTTCAAAGGAAATTTGGACTCATGGGAGACAGTTTAACCTAAGTCTAAGGGGCTTGAAGGAATGTAGGGTGTTAGGCTGTTTTTACACCTCTCACACCTTGACAGAAATCAGTTTTCTGGAGGTGCAATACCTCTCCCTTCCTTCTTACTGTAAAAAATGTCATTTACCTGAGAGGGTAGGATAAGGTGAAAGGACAATTTGGATATAGGAACTTAAAACATTAAAGAAGTTTGTTCTCACAAGAATGAGCACAGTTCAACCCTTGGGATTTGTATCTGCCAAGGATCAATACTTGGCTAAGAAATGAGTGTACTTTTTAGGGTTGAAATAAAATAACCTTTTTAGGTATATTTAGTGTAACAATGATGTCATGCAGTGTCTCATTTTGGAGTAGCCAACTATGTCTTTCAGCACAAAATAATAGGTTTCATTTCCTTTCCAGTTTTTAATCCCCTTTGAAAAATCCTTCCTTTGTCAGGATGGGTCATTTCCCAAAATAAAATAAATTAGAGTAAGAAATATTGAAAAACTTTATTTGAAAACATTAAAAAGTTCCCTCTTGATATTTTCTACCCTTTTTTAGCAAAGTTCATCTGAATTCACAAATAATTTTGCATCTTTCTTCCTTTCTAAAGCTTGATGTTCACTGAAAAAAAATTGTCTCCATTAAGGCAGAGTGAATTGTCTAAAAGCTTTGTGTACATCTGAGGAAGCAGACATAGTCATGGTCTATATAATGTTTTACTGGGAATTCTTTTCCTAGCCATCTCCTGAGTAACTGGAACTATCACAATTCTAAATGAGAGCAAACGAACCCTGTTTAGACTGTCTCTGTTTGCAAATGAGCCTGTAGCAGGTATTTCTGCCTTTTACCCACTCCAGTTCCACCCATTTGTAAAGAAGTTCCCCTTTCTACCAACAGGATTACAAATTTCACCTTATTTTTATCATCATCCTTGAATAGCTCCAAGCAATTTATATGCATGAACCTTTTAATTGACTTAAGATGCCTTTCTTAGGAGGATAAGAATTAGTTATGAAGCATTACTAAATAGGTCAATTCCCATGATGTTATAGTCTCTGGATAGTCTTCCATTTGATGCATAAAAAAGCAAAAGATTTTCTTAGCATATCTTTAATGTGTAGAAACCTTATGTTTTCCATGAAATCAGAAGAGGAAGACAGAATTATTATTTAAACTGAGTTATTACCCATAACCCCACAAGAAAATACAGATTGTATCCAAGCAAGACACAGAGATTACTGTCAAAGCTGGCAAAGGAACCATTGCCACAACAGTTTTATCAGGTAGATGAAAAGAGAATGGGAATATGTATTTACTTCATGAGGGTAAATATTCCTAGCAAAATTCTCACAAAGGGAGTATATTTCAATCTACCAATAAAGGGGATAAATTCTAGAGAATTTGATAGTGAATAAAAACTAATTATATAGTATTTAATCGAAAAGCATTTGTGTTGGCTTCCTTCCAAATCTCTTGCATAATTATACAACTTTCTTGCTGGTCTTTTGGCTAAGCTCCAGTAAAACATACTGAGTATGTTAGAAGTATGAAAACTGTATCCTGCACGAAGGATGTGAACTCAGTGGTCTGAAAGGTCTCTGTTCCAGCCACTGTTTCCATGACTACCTTTCAAATTAGCAGTGAGTGTTCACCCCCTAACACCAGAAATAAAATCCCCTCTTGCAAAGTATGAGTTGATTTTGTTTCTCTCTCTTCACAATTAGCCACTTCCTCCAGCTGACTAAGACTTAATAACCCATCTTGGCTCTCAAAGGAGCTATTGTCATCTATCTTCTCCCTGTTCACCACACTTTTTTGTGTGTGTGGTCATCACAATAGCATTTGGTGGGGAAGACAGGCAGAATTGGACAGGGCTCTACTTGGTGACATGAGCCAGACATACAAGAAGCACATCAGTAATTGTAAGCAGATAAAATTGTTCAGAGACCCATGGATTGACTAAACCCCCTTACTTAGTCCACATAAACACCCAGACTCCATTTCCCTTTATAAAAGACTCCAAAGGGATACACCTTTGCATAGAAGCAGTTGTATGGATTGTCCTCATGCATTTATCTCACAGCAATAGGAGCCTTAAATGGTTTTATATTTCATCACACTATTACAGCTGTTGAGCTGGGCAGTGGTAATGATGAGGGTTATTTTGCCAGCCATAAACAGATGGAGCATTACTGTGCAAAATGCTGTGGTGCTGTGAAGACAGTCAGTAAAATCCCAGAGTAGGCTGGAAGTTCTGCTGTCAGCCAGATAGTTCTTCAGCAGTTGGTTTCTCCCAATGTTAGTCACCATAAAAGTGTATTAATTGTGTTCCACTGGGCAGAAAATATAGACCCAGCCATTTGTATCAGAAAAGTTGCTGTACTATTTAAGAGCACTGCAGAATACCTTAGGTGGTCTATACAAAGGCAGTATAGAAAAACAAAATGCTGTCCATAGAAGAAGATACAAAACTAACCATTTTGTAAAAATAAACAGAGAAAATTTTATGTAATTTGGAGACCCAAGTTTTCCCAGTGGATTGCAGAAATAGGAAAAAACAGTGAAACCAGGAAAAAAGTGAGAACCCCCTTCCTCATTGTAGTGAGGTTGGACTAGATGGTTTTAGGAATCATATTCTATGATTCTTTGAACCAATATATGGGATGCAACCTGGTTTTATAGCATGGAAGTGAGAATTACTTTTATTAGAGTTGGACAGGACAAGTGTTTGTCCTAACTGTGAGATGAATGTTTCCATCTCTTCATATCTTCATCTTCTAGCAAATACTGTCTCTAACCAACAAAACCCCATGAGATTATGGTGTTAGTGTCCAAATCCATCCCTATTACAATACCACTCACAAGAGTAATTATGCTTACAGGTTTTCTTTTAAAAGATGTATTAAAGTAGTACCTGAGCCATTAAGCAGAACATGAACATCCATGTAAGAACAAATGCCTATTTCTGCATCACATGCATCAAGATTTTTCATTTTAATTGTAGGTTAAAGACATGCAGTATCAATATAAAATTAACAGAGTAGTGACCAGCATCCATTTTTCTTCCTCATATATTTCCTTCTCTAGTACAATAAATTACAATACAAAATGTTTTCTCTGATTTGCATCTTTCCTGCTTTACCTTTTTTCGTTTTACCTGTACCTTTCTGGTACAAAAGCATCCCAAAAGCACTATGTTTACTACAAGTCAGTAGTGAAAAGTAAAATAAGTAAAAAGATATCTGAGATGTTATAACATAAACTGCAAAGATATTCCTACTGGAAGCAAGAAGACTTCTAGAAAAAGAATGAAGTTTTCGGTGTTTAATCAGCATCGGAGAGATTATTCTCTTCCCCCATGAAGCTTATGATGCAACGCCCCCAGCCTATAAACAGTTATGTAAATGCTTAATTTGAAGCATATGAGTCATCTCAGGGCTTACAGAGTGTTAAGCAGTTTCCCCATTGCAGAAGTGTAGCCTAGCCCAGAGTGATAACAAG
This sequence comes from Lichenostomus cassidix, assembly GCF_008360975.1. Taxonomy (NCBI): domain Eukaryota; kingdom Metazoa; phylum Chordata; class Aves; order Passeriformes; family Meliphagidae; genus Lichenostomus; species Lichenostomus cassidix. Next base: position 10,743,992 of record NC_139479.1, on the reverse strand, counting down.
GGTGCTTTGCTAAGGTCCCAATAGCAATTTGTTTAGAGCCCTTTCCAGTGTCGAGCCATTCTGATGTTATTTATTCTTTCCCTAACAAGTTGAAAGCACTACTGCCCTACAGATTATACTGAATTAAACTTGACACCCTTTATATAAATGCACTAATAAATATTCTCCTTTCTTCACACTTCTTCAAGTAGCCTGCCAAAAACAAGTGACCTCTTGGAGGAACAGATGAAGAAATAGTGAACGGAGAAATGAGCAATCACAAATGGAACTAGCAGTGCTTGTTATCACAATGACATTTACTGGCCTCCACCAGAAGGAGGTTCCATTGCAATTTTAATGTGATTTGCACAGAAGAAACAGTGTTGGTAGATCTACAGCAAGCAATGCATGCTACAGTTATAACACCAGTGGGGTTCAGAATAAATAAGCTCTGGTACAGAAGCAGTACAGATGATCCAGTATGGAATTTTACAGCTTTATTGCTTTCAGGATTTAAGCCATTATTTTCTGAATATTGGTTTAGTGTGGGACATACTCAGGCCTACTCATTCGTTCAGCTGATGCTGGGGAGTCTCTGTTGGAGAATCTCACTGACTTGCTGCCCTTGTAGTTTAATTAAACTAAACAGAGGATTAGAGGACAAATCTCTCTGAGCCCTGGAGGCAGGTAAATTAGGACAGAAAGTGACAGTAAGTATCCAAAAGTTCTACAGAACATATGTAGTAGAGCTGGGACTACACAGAAATGTCGAGGTCAGAAATTTTGGGGAAGAGATAGTCTCAACCAGAACAAATGGGCTAAACAGCATTTTGGTAAAACAAGCAGATTTATGACAAGTCTGTGAAGATCCCCAAGCTTAAAATGCCCTGGTCTTGAATATTGACAGCCATGTGGGATGTTTCATATCTGAGCAGTAGAGCTGGAAACCTGAATTTCCTGTGAGCTGCAAGTGTCATCTTGGAAGAAGCCTTATTGTCCACCATGACCAGTGTGCCCGTGGTCTTGGTGAATCCCAGGTCCTGGGATGGTCAACAGGCAGGCAGTCTGCAAGGTACCGCTTTGAGAAGCTCAAGATGGACTTTCAAGGCCTGTGTTCAAGGTAGAAAGACATATTAGACTTTCCAAAATTGTTGACATGAAGCTTGCAAGCAGGAAAGCCTTGGTAGCCCCACGTCCAAGTAACTTACTCTCCTTAAAAGCATTTTAAAACTCTGGGAACACAGATGGGTCAAGGGTTGTCAAAATTCTTCCTGCGTCACTTGAATTCAGATTCTGCAAGTCCTGGGAGATATCCAAAATCTTGTTTAACAGGTCAGCCTTGCTTTTGTGACTATCCTGGTCTAACAGCTCTGAGGTGCTGATCTATTAAAATTAAATTAACTAGTAGACAGGAAAAAAATCAATAAAACAAAATGGCAAATCTTTTTTATCAGAAAACCTGTCTCCTGGAAATCTCTGCTTATCATCCCACTGTCTAAGCCATAGAAAATTAATTCTGTTGAACCCAGTGTGTCCAGTCTATGAATTATTCCTTTATGGTCAGTTGATAAATAAAGCTCTAAAATACTATTGAAGATACAATTTTATTCCTGTCTAACCAATTTAACAATTTGTCTTTGTGATTTTAAAAACTCTATTCGAGCTTCTCATGTCCCCACTTAGTGAAATGGTGAACTAGTAGTTCTGCATTTTTTGTCCTTCTTAGTGAAAATCTGTGGGTTTGCAGTTCTTTACACAAACAAGAGCTCATCTGCAATATCTCCCATGTCACCAAGATAAGTTTTTATTCATAAAAGTGACATTTGAGTAACTAATAGCTTTTTAATAGAAATACCTCTACAATGAATATAGAAAGCAGATTTTTTTTCCTTCAAAGTCTTCATTTATGCAGAAAATGTCATGTCAACCTTTTTCTTCTGCCTTTTCGACAAATGCTCTTTTCAAACTTAAATTTCAGATTCATTCTAATATGTAATGTGCTAATCATATTAGGAATGATTCATTTTATTCAGAATGGCAAACTGCTGCTCTTAGCTAGTTCTTGTTAGTAATGACACTCTTAAACGTACAGCAGAGGAATGTTTCTCAAGGATGAAGGAAAGTGGCTGTTCTCAGCCAGTTCTCCCATATCTCTTCTTCAGAGATGATACCATCTTCTTCTTCTCCTCCTCCTTCTTCTTCTTCTCCTCCTTCTTCTTCTTCTCCTCCCCCTTCTTCTTCTTCTCCTCCTCCTTCTTCTTCTCCTCCTCCCCCTTCTTCTCCTTCTTCTCCTCCTCCTTCTTCTTCTTCTTCTTCTCCTCCCTCTCCTCCTCCTTCTTCTTCTTCTCCTCCCTCTCCTCCTTCTTCTTCTTCTCCTCCCTCTCCTCCTCCTCCTTCTTCTCCTCCTTCTCCTCCTTCTTCTTCTTCTTCTCCTCCTCCCTCTCCTCCTCCTTCTTCTTCTCCTTCTTCCTCTTCTTCTCCTCCCTCTCCTCCTCCTCCTTCTTCTTCTTTCTTTGCTTTTTTATTTTTCATTATCACATCTCAGAATAAGTAATTTCATAATATTTAATGATATGTTAGGGACCTGGCAGGTTCCAGCTTTCCTAACTTTATGTGTGAGGACAAAGGTGTAAGATGAATCTCCATGTCAACAGGACTCAGCTTGCCTCTCGCCTGCCCTGAATGCTGGAGATGAAGGCCTGGAGTTGTCTCCAGGCAGGGAGGTACTGGTGATTGCAGGACACCTTTAGGATGGGGAGAAGGGATGGGATGAGACAGGGAGGCTGTGGGAACAAGAGGCAACAGGAATGTTGGGGGCTCTTGTTTCAAGGGGAAGCAGCAATCAGCCTCTTTCAGCTCAGCCTTTTCTTGGCAGCTGCTTTTAGGCCATTGCAGTGTCACTGGGTAGGTGCCATTAGCCCACTTCTAAGAGGTATTTTATTACCATCATCCAGCTTTCCATGTCAAACCCTTGAAGAGGTCAGGTCCTAACCTCAAAAGCAATCTTTTCCTGCTTCTCAGCTACTCCTCTCCTTCCACACAATACTGACATAAACATTCAAAATGGAAATAGCTTTTACAAGAATTCCTTGTTGCAGTGAAAGGGGGCAAAAATGAGCAGGATATTGAAAAGTTATTGCTGTTCCCATTGAATTAGCTTTTCTCTCACACTCATCAGGACAGGTATTCGTTTTAGAGACTGGCTGAAAGGAAATAGGAAAGATACAGGACCAAACACCCTTTGTCATTCTATTACCTGCCTGTGACTCGAATGAGGTGCTGCCTGCCACCTCAGTCTTAAAAAAAATCCTCACTTCATCTCTAAATAACCACATAGAACAAGAGCAATTCTGCCTCTTTTCCCTCTGCCTTTTATTATTTTCCTCTGTTTTTGCATGCTTTGTAAATGATCTCATTATTTAGCAGTAAACTTTTAGAAGTGTTTTAGGACAAAAAATTTATGTATGGTTTAACACACTTGCTATTCAAGATTTAATGCATTTTTAAAAAATCCTAAACAGCTCTTTCCAAACTTTTTAAGCTATCTTTGATTATCCTGAGAGATGGAGAAAATAAATGGTAACAAGTTGGAAGCAAAGAACTCACTTGGATAACATCACTTAGCTTCTTATCATACCAATAAATTTACATCTTTTAAATTTTCATACAAATACATGTTTTCTTTCAAAAGTACATTGCTGAACTTCCATGAGAAGGCCTATTTTATTCTTATTTTTATTTTTGTATCTCAGTGCTAATGAAGCTGATTCCTGATCCTATTTTATATGCACATCCTGTTAGAACAGGCAGACTAACTGCTTACAAAGGACAGCCATATGACTTTGCTTTTTATTATTTGCATTGCTGTAGTTAAAATCTGTCAAAATTTTCATCATAAATTAAGGCTGTTTTCAGGGACTATGACACTCATACCTAGATATTTGCCTCTCATGCTATTGAATGGTACAAGCACAGGATGTTGAAGTAGTAGATCTTTGCTCTGATTCAGTATGGATAACTGTTTCCTTTCCCACTTTTTGTGTTTGTAGATCAATGATCCTAAATTACCATTACAGTGTTTTAAAGAGGTTTCTTTCTTCTCACTATTCTCACTTCAGATAATCCATATGACTTCCTTTAAGTATGGATTTAGGCTCCATTGAGAGTGTACACTGTACATATATAGGAAAATTTCTGGATATGTGATCATGCAATACTTAATGGTTAGGGCCATCCATTTTGGACTGTTTCATAAATAATACTCATTACCATGTCTGCATTTACAACATTTTTAAAGGAATGGATGCCATTGAGACAGCAAAGGACTGAAAGTAAACACTGTACTAAGCACTTTCTAAAAATCCATCAATGTTTTACTATCCAGTAGTTTGTAACAGCACTTGCAAATAATTGCATCAATAAAAATCAAAGCCTGTAGGTGCAATGGTATTCTTTAGAGCTGGTGATGGGCTATGGAGAGCAAGGGTTAACACACCCTCTTCTTCCCCAGCTGGACTAAAATTCTAGCTCTGAGCCTCAGTGCAAATGGGTTTTGCAGAGTTCCTCTGGTCCCTCATAGCCAGGTGTCCACATTAAAAGGCCAACATGCAGCTTGGGGTGGCAGCCCCAGCTCTGGGGGGGGCTGGGGACTAGGGGAGTGGTGGCACCCACACCTCTGCAGACACCTGTGCTGTCACAGACACCAGCCTGCCACCTCTCTCCTTGCTCAGTTTGTATCATAAATATTGCATAATGAACATTTGTCTCTGTTCCTGTAACCAGCAGCTGTCGTACCTTATATTTCCATTGTCACTCAAATCCTGCTTTTAGTCCTTGCTTTGAGACCTGCAGAAACTGTTAAAAGCACAAACAACATTGTAGACAGTGCTCTGTATTCCCAGGGCTTGAATGGAACAAGGTGAAATTTTCCTTCACTTTCTTCTATTTTTCAGAAATGTCATAACTCCCATGCCTCTCAGAACACTTTGAAAATATTTTTAAAAACAACAAAAAAACCCCCACCAACGACAACAAAACAAACAGAAAACAAAAAAAAAAACAAACAACCAAAACCCAAAAAACAACCAAAACAAAACAAACAATCCAACAAGAAAATATTAGAGCATTGGTGGGCATGCAGCCTGAGGAGGGTGGGTTGTGAAGATTGTTCAGGAAATGCACAATTAAATAAGTAAAGAGGATTAATATCCTGCTTGCTGACCTCAAGCACTTGGCTTCAGATACAGGAGCCCTAAATGTCTCAGTTTTGCTGACAGGACCCTCTGATGTGCAACCATGGAAATTACAACTAAAGGAGAATGAAGATGGACTAGAGAAATGAGGACCACATTGGCTGCTGCAAGAAGATAAATCATTTCCACCTGGCTGCTGTTCAGACCCAGTATTCAAGAGCATCTCCTCTTGACAAAAATATACAAGAAACTCAAATAATTTGATGATTAATTGTTCTTGAGAAGGAAGTTTTTTTGGGAGAATCCCATTTTGTGATGCCCAGGACTGCACCTACTTCAAACACAGATAGGGACATCAGGCTCTGCTTCTTCCTGCAGCATCTCCACTCTGGCCAGGTCATATTCCTGTTAAAGAGTGACTGCCAACGTGAAGCCAGCCCTTGAGCAGGCGTTGTTTAGGAGTACAAGAACAACTTTCCCCCTCTGGCCTATGAGATGCAAGAACAGCAGAGGGTAATGAAGTTCACAGGTCTTCAATCAGCTCAAAACCAGAGTGCCAGAAGGGGTTGGGAGCAGTAGGCATGCGCTGCCATAGAAGAGGAGTTTTCATACAGAGCCAGGACCTGGAGGATGGAGCTGTGTGGCCCAAAACTGTGTGGCAGGCATCCTGCCTTTGGCCAGACACATCTTTTTCCCTGTGGGAATTCTTGTTGAAATGCAGGTCCCTTGCTCCACCTACTCCACTGCTCAGAAAGCAGGGTATGGCACCAAGAATTCAAGCTTGCCCCATTTCTAAACTTTTTCTCTTTAAAGTCAGGTAGCACATATACAGTGGTAGCTGGATTTTTTTATTATACTAGTGGCATATTTGCAGCTGCCTTCACTAAGTGTTGTCTATCAATCTGCAATTATACTGAGGTATAATCTAAAAATTGCCTGTCTGCCTTTCATGTGGAAAGGAAGCTGATCAATAGCAGTGGATTATTCCAGCATGTGCATGGTCCAAGAGTATAGTGTATTTGTCACCAAGAAGCAGACAAATTTCTCCATTTGCATCTTTGTGAACCAGAGGGTTTTGTTCTAATGGATTTTGTTTCAGTGTTTTCTTAGGAAAGCAGGTGACTAACACATGTAAGAGAAATAGAAAGACAACATAGTGTAATGACTATATAAAAGCAGGAAGCAGGAAGCCTAGTGCTGTTGGGAACCAAATGCATTTCCATTTTTATGCAATAGAAACATTTGATGTGCTAGGATTCTAAAATTACATAAACAGATACTAGCCCATTTGATACTTAATTAAATGGCAAATTGTTTCTAAGGTTATGCTAAGAATTAGTATTTTCTCTGTCCATTGCATTGCACCTTCTTGATATAAGGTGGGAAAACCATGATTTAAACTGAAAGCACATTTAAACTATGTCTATATCTCACTATTTTTTATCCTTTTGTTCACGTAGAAAAACCCAGAATGAATAAACATAAAATCCCTTTCTACCATCAGAGGTTTTACTGCAGTAAAACTGAAAGTTGGTGTTGGTTTTATTGATCTATTTTGTTAGTAATCTGCAGGTTCAGTTCATCAGAGGTCCAATTTTCAGTGGTTCTTAATGGCTTTCCTGGTGAAAACTTGAACATACTAGTGGTATCACATATTTTTAAACTAAATTAAAGTATTTTTAGTTACATAATATATGTGGTTCATTTCAATTGTATTTATCCTGTTGTGCCACATTGCTTCATGGGAGCCACAGTTTTCCCCATTCAAATGTTTGCCAAAATAGTCTGGGTCTTTCCCAAATGACATTTTCCATCATATGATCTGACAGAACAGAATAATTCATGAAAATCTTAGAACTGCTAGTGTTTCCAGTGTGTGCTGAAAAAAAAGATCACATGGGGAAGATGGAGTGTTTAATTATTTGTTGTTTGCAATTTGGAGTCTGTTTCCTTAATACCCACCCATGACACTCAACAGGCTACTTTCAAAGGTTCTAATTTATTTTTTTTTAAATCTTCCATATGCAGCCCATCTCTACAACATTTTTCAGAATACCTCCTTACCCAAATAATTCCCTGCAGCCTACTCAGTCCATGGTAGACTTGCTTATGAAGAAAGAGCAAAGAGAGTAAAAGAGTAGTCAGGCTGGCCAATGGAAAATAAATCCACAATTTATTGTTAAGTATATATGTGTGATTCCAAAGCTGAGAATTTGATGTATGCACTCAGATTACCTAATGATAGTACAAACACTGCAGTCCCTCTTTCCAAAGCAGTTAAAAAACAGCTGTTATCAGACATTCCAGTAAAACACCTTTTCTAATGCTGTTCATTAAATTCTAAGTCCAAAGAAATCAACTGGATGAACAGTTAGGGGCTGAAATAGCCACAAGAAGTTGAATTTGTATTTAGCCTGAATTGATAAGTCTGTTCCTTAAGATTCTTGATATTTACATTTAAGTGTGATCTGACATATTGTTTGCAAAGTTAGCAAAAATAAGTACATTATTTATCATTATCTAGAATCCAGAACATCATCTGCTCTTCTTTGCACAGAAAGTGTTGTACAGCACACCTGAGAGGGAGGCTGGGAGAAGGTACTGGTTGGGGTGATTTATGCACAGAGTTTTTTGGACATGGACTAACACCCACAAGAGACCAAAGCCAACCCGCTGTGTTCTGTTCAGAAAGATGAGGAAAACAGGATTTATAAAAACACCTCCACAGCGAGACATTTATGTCCTTTAATCTGCTGGAACACTCTTCAGGTTAAAAAAAGGAAAAAGAAAAAAAAGAGTCAATTATATCTACAGTTTTCACAAGTTAAAGAAAGCAAAGTGGAAAGGGAGTTGTGCTATTGTGTGTTATTCAAGTAGTTCTTCAGCAAAACAAGTCTGGCAACAGCTGTGTTCTGACCAAGAGAGCCACTGAAGTCCCTTTGAGCCTCCTGATGCTTCACCTCTGCATTCTGTTTGGGATGGAGAAATGTGTAGTGAGAGGTGTAACAGCTTGAAACTGTCTTTCCTAACTAATAGAGAAATTATTCTAGATTCGTAGTTTCTTGAGGCCCAGAGTCACCTACAGAGCTCCAGGAGCTCATAGCCCTGGTTTCATTTCTTACCAGTAAATATTCTTTACCAGAGGGACATACACTGAATCTTTTGTTTTCTTCTTTTCCTTTTTTTTTTCCCTAATATAAACTCTCTGAAATACAAAGGCCTCAAACAGGAAAAGCCTCTGCTTTTCTAGCAGTTTTCCAAAATAGGACCCAGAGCAGGACTTCACAAAGCTGAAGGCACCAGGGCTCTCTGTAGGTCAGGGAGTGCTGACCTACAGGTATGTGACTTGGTGACTTTCCCAGCACAGGAGGACACCACACAGCCCCTAATGGGAGCTCCTATGGACTCCTTTGGGCAATGGGGAATTGCACTGCCAGTTAGGGCTGGCTTTTTTAACATGTACCATCATTAAAATGCAACAACCACAACACCATAATCAAAGGCAGTGTGGTGTAAACAGAACCCAGAAACAAAACAGTGAACAATATTAAGCTAGGCATGGTATGAACTGATTTAAAGGTCCCAAGACATAAGTCTGAAATAGCTAAGAAACATGTGAAGTTTGACATTTAGAGCCATCTCTTTTTTTTCTTTTCTTTTTTTTTTTTGTTCAGTTGGAGTTATTTTGTTACCTAGGATATTTTCTTGTGACTTATATCTAAAAACAGCTAAGCTTTTAAAATAGAAATTATCTTTTGATCTCAGAGAGAGGGCACAGTACAAAAGTGTTTATAAATGCACTTGTTAAATAAAAGAGAAAATAGAAAGTTCTAAGTCAAGCTTATAAAACAATTGCAGTGGCTTTCCTTTTCTTTAGCAACACTTGCTTTATATTTGTGGTAGCTGTCTCCCACTCCAGCCTCTACTTCTGTGAAAGATACTTGCAAGAGTGAAAAATACTTGCTGAACAGCTAATTTATCAGCCTGACATTACCATCTATCAACAGGAGAGGCCTGCTGTTAGGAAAATCAAGATTATTGGTTCAGGGTTTTTGTTACCTCTTGTGAAATGAGGGAAAGTTTAACAATTGAGGTACCTGAGAGATGTTCTGGACATTTTGAGCCCCAAGTCTCACACACCACTTCTTTTTCTGCAGTCAGCTCTGCTGGTTGCTCTCTTCGTTGACTCTCTCTGACAGTCCTGCTGCTGAAGAGACCATTCAAAGCAGAAAGGATTTGGGTTTCTTTTCCTTCACAAGCTACTAATCACTGCAGAATTTTAAGTCATGGGTTAATCTTAGATCTTACTATATATGCTTCAGTTCAGCACTTTCTGAAGTGTGGCAGACTCCAGTATCTTAGGGTGGATTGCAGGAACATGCCAGCAGGAACATGCAGACACCTCCTTTAGGTGTCCTGCTGTGGAGATGTAATTCAGCAGATGGAAACCCTGGAAGGCAAAGGGCTTTTCACCTGCTAACAAGTAACTATGAGCAGGTGAATGAGTTGGGCTCTGTGGTAAATGAGATTTGCTTACTAAAAACAACAACAAAGAAAAACCTAATGAACAAGAATTAGGTGGGTTTTTTTCTTTTCAATTAAAAAAAACCCCAGAAATTGAAGGAAGGAATTTGTTTAACCTCTCACATAAATAGTGATATTTAAAAATTCAGTAAAAGTTGAAAAACTACAATCTCCCTCTGGTCTTGTTGAAAACCTTCTGCTGATGTTTTTTTATTGTGAAGGAGCGGTAATGTGTACTCTAAATTTACACAATTGTGGCCTGAAGGACTTATTCAAAATGTGATTTAGATTCCAATGCTATCAAAATTCCACTCTGCAGCACAGCAAAATACAGACAGGCCTATTAATGAAGAAATATAGCTGTGTAATCACATTCAGCATTTTGTATGATGCTTGCATGATAACATTTAGTAGAATGATTATACCTAACCCTTTCAGACTTACCTCTACTGAATTCAAAGTAGAGGGAATTTGCACATTGTATCTTCAAAACTGTATGGATACAAGCCCTGATGGCTTGCCAAAAACTTCAAAAAAACTACTACTCAGTGATGAGATTAGAATTTTGCAGTTCCCAGGTTGCAGTTATATTTCAGAAAAGAGCAAAACAAAAAAAAATTGTTTTGCTTGGTTTTGTTTTAGTTTTGGTCTGTTGTTTTGGGTTTTTTAAAATTTTTTCTAACCAGCCATATGAAACATGCAGCAAGACACTTACATTAAGGTCATAGAAGATATCAAGATGCAAGAATATGTAGGTAAACTGGAGGTCAGATAGCAGAGGGTGTTGCTTTGTGTATGTAAGGAAGAAATCCAGGGGAATCTCTGCAGGAATCATCCTGCTCTAAGAGAAAACTTACAGATCAAGAGTATATGATCATATGATCAAGTCGCACAGCTGAAAACTCTATGGTTCCCTTTTTTTAAAAAAAAAAAACAATTTTTTTTCTTAATCACATTTGCATTAAGTCTTTCAAGAGCTGTTGAATTGTTTTAGGACACAAGACTTCCCTGAAAATAAGAGCAGCTACTACTTACCTGCCCCCTGGCCTTGTCAGATGCCATTGGCAAAACAAGTGGGTCATTGACTTGTTTCTGTCAATGCTGATCTGTCACACCTAGGAAGTTAACAGCTTTCACAACCCTCCACTTGGAAGACTGATATTTTGTCAGTATTTTTTCTCAAATGTGAATGGAAAGAATAGTACTTAATTCCTGTGTGTGAATTTTGATTGTATCTGTCTTGGCCTTTTATAATTGCATTTTGAGACATTAACATTACAAATAAATTACATACTTGTAAGTGTGTAGGTATTTCCTAGGTATTTCGTGTACATAAGCTTTTCCTTTACATAAGTTTTATAAATGGCTTACATTGCACAGTAAAAGCAAGTCCCACATTTCAATGCACTTAACATTGTCTCTTTTTTGGCTCTCAATGTTACCAGATGTTGAGCATGGCTCTCAAACACTTCCATAATATGTCTTTGAGAGATCTTCTAGAAAGAGGTTGTAGAGCATGTCTGATTATTACAGTTGCTGCCAACAAAAATGGTTTCCCATCACTGAATAATCTGTCAAATCGAAGGTTAGGGAGGTGCTTTCCAGCTGATGGTAACTTGTACAAGTGATGGCACAAGTGGAATTTCAGCTGACCATACACGATGGCATTTCAACAACCACAAAGCATTCACTGTTTGCTAATTACAACCAGCACGTTCTTAGCAGGCTGATGGTTTTAATTAGAACTTACACACTTGGAATTCACGTTTTTTTTTTTTTTAAATGTTTGGAAGTTAGACAGTGCCCTCTGCTGGGCTTAGACTCCCATAGCAGTAGTTTGCAAAGTGCCCCAAACGTTGACAATTCGTGAAAATGAACATAAAATCCCTGTTGTTCTGCTCAAGGGATTTGCTGGTTTCAGGGAAGCACACCTTGTTGTGCTCCCTCTTTTCATTCTGCTCTACTTGGAGGCGTAGTGTGCAACAAAAACTGGTCTCAGTTTGGATGGCAAAGAACTTTTGACTAATTGTGTTTGAACCCAGTTGGCTTCAGCTGAGAGTGTGACTTTGTCACAGTGAGCAGCAGGAACATGTAGTCTATACATTCCAATTCCTACAAAAATAAACTCAATAATGTAAGAGTGTATTAATCTTCAGAACTAAGGATGATGGAGAAATACGCAGTTGAATTTACTTCTCATGTGTTCTCTTGCATGTCTTTATTGCATTATTTCACAGTTTAAAAAGTTATACTGAGAAGTCAAAAGTGTTATTTTTCTCCCTATCCTTTCTTTAAGCTGTTTTGATTTTTTGTTTGCTTTTTTGAGAGGGTGCCAATAAAAAAGCAACGCTACAAGTTTTACTTAATAATTCTATTCTGATGCCTTTGGACATTTACAGGCTCCATTAAAAAAAACATAGCAAAACAAAACAAAAAACCATAACAAACAAACAAACCCAAACCAACACAAAGTGGTTTACCCAGGATGTAACTTGAATTTACATTTTACAGGAAAGGGGAAAGAAAGAAATTAATTCCCTTCGTAATTTAACTGAAAACATTTAGTAAATTTAAAATATGAATTTTAAATCCTTCAAAAATAGACTATAAAACTGTAATAATGCAGCATTTACAGAAAAATTTAAGTCGGTGGCATAGAAAGCATTCTACATCCATTCATGAAACTTTTATGACTTTCAGAAATCTAGCTGTTGTTGGTACAGAAAACACATGGAGAGAAGCAATTGCCTAAGGTTAACTGTGAGGGATTTCTTTTAATTGATTGACAGGTTGTTTATACCTTAGCTTAAAGATGAAACAAAGCAGCTCTTGTATTTATTATCTGTTGCATGATTTCTACAAATCTGCAGACTTTTAGAAGCAGATTGTCCATGCAGAGAAGCTATTCTGTGCCAAAACAGAGATCATCTGTCTGCTCACCTCAAAGATGCACTTCTGGGGAAAAATGCAGCTCCTCCTACGGCTCACACTCACTCTTCTGACAGCAGTTCTGGGGTAGAGATCAAGATATTCTCCCAAAATCTTCTGTCCATTCACAACATCACCCTTCAGTCAGTCAGCCTTTATTTACATGTGCCTGCAGCTGGGAGCCTCTTAGCTTCACCAAGGGAGCTCTGCTCCCTCTGCAAGGAGCTGTGAGCCCTGGAGTAACAGACCTCCTTATTAATGGTCACAGCTGGCCATTAGCTGATCACTGAATCTTCCTTGATGGCCAGCTAATGAACTTCCCACTGGCTTATTGTGAATATTGGTCGAGGTAGATAGTACAGGTAATTTATGGCTGAAGCCCCAGCATGCTAATGGCCTTCACTGGGTAACTGCAATCAACACAGTACTCCTAAGTGGCATTACACTGTTCCTAATTTATTTCTCAGTTGCAACTCTTTCATGTTGAAAGGAAAATTCAGATTCTATGTTTAAAGATATGTTTTATTTAGGGGGAAAACTTCTTTAAGAATTTAAAAAGGAAAACAGCCTTAATCTTACAAATTCTTTTTTTTTTATTTTTACAGTTTTTGCCCTTAACAGAAAATGTTTATTTTTAAAAAACAAATCTATGCTCATAATATTCACCTGTAAAAGGCTCAGAAGCTCACTCAGAGCAAAAGTTATCTCTCAGGGGGTACCTGTTAGCTGCAGGAGCCTGGAGAGCTTTGATGGTTCAGCACCTGTGGTGTCTAATCTCTGTGAATCATGGATAAATTGGCCAGAAGTTACAGTCCCTCTGGCTGTGATCTTGCCAGCTCTTAAAAGCTATAAAGTTTCAACCAGGCCTTGGCTTGGTAGGAAAGCTCTGGAAAAAGCCCAAGAAGTGGCAGTGATGCATTAGGTAGCTCTCTTCCCTCTAAGTCTACTAGATAATGCCATAGGGGTTATCCAATTATCACAGGAGCCTGCTTTGGCTTTAGATGTGCAGGCACCTTCTCCCATTTCAAGAATGAACAGATTCCAGTGTGGCCAAGATATTCATAATCCTTTGAGGTTTTATATTTTCATTTTCACAAGTGTCATAATTATGATGCAAAACAAAACAAAAAAAAAAAAAAGAAGCAAAACTGCAAACCAACCCCCACACACATTTGGTACATATCTGCAATGCAACTGCTATAAGAAACTGGGTTTGCATGTCCTGGGCAAGGAACCAGGACATTCATCATGTTCCATTACAGGTTTTCATGCACTTGACCCACATTATAATTCCAAGTGGTGTTCCAATGCTCATCTCATTCCCTGCAAATGGCTTCAAGATTGCAGAAATCTTTCCCCCAGTGATTCCAAATGGCACTTTTTGAGCTGTGAAGAGATTGAGAAATCAGGTTTCCAGGGAGGTGTCCTGACCATCACTCCCTGGGGTGTGGAAACAGGAGCTATGCTTGTCTTTAGAAAGAGTTTTTGCCCTCTCACTGAAGATACTCATCTTACATTTGGCAAATTTTCTCCAGAATATGGGTGATTATTAAAATTTCTCGCTATTCAGAGATTCCATTTGATACTTTTTTATTTGAATGAGACCCTTCTCCCCACCCTAGTTTTAAGTGCTGGGATACTCTTGTCTCCTTAGCAGGCATTGCTTGCAAATGCATATCAGCAACCAAACCTTCATGAAATGACTAAAAGCAAACGACTTCCTAAAGTTCCAAACCAGATTGTGAAAGTAGCAGGGATGGCACTTGCCTTGATATTGCACATTTTAAACACAAACATTTGATTCTGTACCTTTCATGGCATGGATATGAGAGTTCAAGCCAGACAGAGGAGTCAGATGCTTTTACAAAAAACCATAAATCATTTCAGATAAATAAGACATTTATTTAATAATTACTCATCTTCTCGTTACACAGCATCCTACATTTGTTTCCATGATAAAAAGTAGATAAGATTTGCACATATTAACATTGTATGTTTGAAAAGGACCGGGTCTTGACTCAAAGCAGTGTATTTTTGAGGAAATTCATTGAACCCATGTGAATTTATGGCATCTTGGTACAGATAAAGTAGTGCTAACAATGTTTTTTTTCTCATTTTTTGTCCAGGAGCTGTGGCCAGTCAGCTTTAAAATCCAAAAATCAAACACTGAAAGTGTAAATAAAATATTAATTTGGTCTCAGCAGTAATATAAACTCCATGAAAACACTCTCTTCAGGGGGGAAGAAACCACTCCTTAAATCCCAACATTTCCTTAAGCCACTGTGTAATTATCCACTAAAGGAATGCACATAGCAGTTTAGAAGAGTTGGTGCATGTTGAGACAAATGTCTTTACAGCACTGGATGGGAGATCTTTAGCTGTGTGTCTTTCCTGTTTTATCCAGTTTGACCAACACACAAAATGTGTGCAAGGTGCCATTTCAATCCCCATATGCACTAGAGATGAAAGCCCAAAGCCAAGTGGTATGAATGAAATGTTAAGATTCTGTAATGAAAATAAACAAAGTGAAGGCATATTAGGTTTTTCAATCTTCATTATAACAATTAAATAAGCAATGTTGTGCATATATATGAAAATTCTGCTCCTTGCTGCATGTTCTGCTAGTGGTTCTTCCCATTCTGATGGCCTATAATGTTCAGAATTACTTCACATGTGCTTTTTTCAAGTGGCAATGTTTAAAACCTTCCTGTTAAAGCAGTTTAGCAATGAGCACACATCTTTCTACCAGATGTCCCTTGGGAATGGATCTCTACAGGAATATACCAGCCTCTTTGAAGAAACTATTGCAAAGCTGAACTAACGCAGATGTGATTACATGTCTATTTTACCTAAATTTTATCTTTTTAAGAGAAAACATTAAAAAAAAATTGTTAAGTTAGCTCCTTTTGAAAAGACATAGCCTCTGATTTCCTTATCAAACAGAAAATTCATTGAAAAAAAATAATTTTGTTTTTATATATAATTTATTTTCATTTTTATTGTATTTATTTTCAGAAAACTTATTGAACCTAGTGTCGACAAGTAGATACTCCTGGAAACTATCAACAGCAGCAGAAAATTGAGGATCTCTGTGAATATTTTGGTTTTTAAAAAGCAACTGATTTGAAATTTTGAAATAAACACATTTTCTTACATTCTTTGCAACAGGAGGTTCTGCTAATCTAACCTGCCGAGCTTTCTTTGGATATAGCGGAGACGTCAGTCCTTTAATCTACTGGATGAAAGGGGAGAAGTTCATTGAAGATTTGGATGATAGTCGAGTCTGGGAAAGTGACATTAGGTAAAAGAAAAAGCTTTTTATTTTTCTCTCTATTTTTTGATAGTTAATGTAATACCTTTTATCACAGACCAACTCAGGAGATCTTTGGGTGTGATCCCTGTTTTTGCAACATCCATCCTTTACCTTTTTGATTCCACCAGCAGAGAACAGAAAAATGCCCTCCTCTGCCAACTCTGATGTTAAACAGTTGCAAAAGCAGAATAGCTGCCAAAAAAGAGCCATAGTGTTGACCAGCTGGAATTTGCCCAGTGACTTTTTCAAAATGTGGCAATCTAAAAAAAACAACCATTAAGACACTTAGTAAGATGGAATAAAGAAAAATAAATATCTCCAGAGAAACAGCTCAAAAAAGTATTTTTAAACATGAAGCCCTAAATAAATGCTGAAGTCAGACTTCCCTTTTGGAATGTTTTGATTTCTTCATGAAAAGAACCTGAATTTCCTGGGGGATGTTTTCTGGCCTGTGAGAGCCAAGCATCCTGTTATGTGGGCTGCTTCTATCTGCTGAAATACTTGTTTTGGAGAGGATCTGGCAATTCATGCCATGTACTTCTACTGCTCCTCACAGTGATACCTCATTTGGAAATTAAGGACGAAAGTGGTTTTCTGTTGAAAATTACATGCTTGACATAGCATACCAACTCCTATCCAATATGAAGTATCTGCTTGGATCTGGAGAGCTTCCTTTTTCATTTATAACTCTGTACGTGTGTGTATCACTCTTTCTATGTATCATAGAAATTCAGACTCAGAAATTCAAACTCAAAAATTCAGGCAAATCTAAGTGTGCATGTCATGGTTTAACCTCAGCCAGCAATAAGTTTCACACAGCCACTCACTCACTCCCCTATTATCCACCTCGGGTGGGGAGAAGTACCAGAAAAAAAGTAAAATATGTGGGTTGAGATAAGAACAGTTTAATAATTGAGACAAAGGAAGATATTATAATAATAGCAATAATATTAATTATAATTGTAAACATATATTAGTAATTATAATTGTAATGAAAATAAGAAATAGAGGAATAAAACCCGAGAAAAAGAAATTATGGACAATACAATTACAATTGGCAAAATCAGGAAGACCACATAGACTTTCAGGGTCATCATCCCCAGATATAGGCAAAAGAGAAGTGTATTTCACCGCAGTGTACTTCAAGTTTATTCTATAAAGGTCTAGATCAATACATGAAATGGCACATGATAATAAGATCAGCTATATTTTTCATTTAAAGCTTTTGCCAGATAGTATTTTGTGGAGGAAGCAGCAGAAAAGCTGTTTTCCACTTGTTTTATCAGGTGTGACATGAGGGAATTGCCTGGAATAATTTGTCATTTGCTTTCCTGAGTTCCTAAAACCACTGATGGTCTTGCTAGGAGGGAAGGAAAGTAATTGCAAGACAGGTGGATTCTTACACAGGAAGCCTTTTATTTATAATCTGTATGAACTAGCAGTACCTGATATACCAGTTCTTTCTACTGTTTGATAAAACACAATCAAATTTTGTAATGCATTCTAGAAATTATCTCTCAGACCATGGCATGTAAAATGTTATTTCTGAGAAGGATGTTGAAGAGCATCAGAAAAAGCATAAACATTGTATTTGGCCCAAACTCCTGCTGTGACTCTAAGCCCCCAGAATAACTGTTTTTCATTTTCTCTCTTCTAAAATTCCAAGACTTCATGGACCAGGGTCTCCATCAAAGTGTGCAATGATATATTATCCATGTGCATATAATTCTACTTAAAGAAGACAATGAACTGCAACTTTCATTAACATTTACAAAGCCAAACCTCCTCATTAGAAGTGAGGAAGAAAAGGGCATGCTATAATTAAATTAAGATTTCATCAAACCATAGCCAAATTTGAAGCCAGAGAGTTGTGAGTTGTAAGCAGCATTATTATGTCATGATTATCTAAAGCTTCACTGTGGTACAAGCAGAACAGCAGCAATGGTTGTTTTTGTGGGTTTTTTCTCAGGGTTCTCAAGGAACATCTTGGGGAACAGGAGGTTTCCATCTCATTGATTCTTGACTCAGTCGAAGAGGCAGACCTGGGGAATTATTCCTGCTATGTTGAGAATGGGAATGGACGCCGGCATGCCAGTATTCTTCTACACAAAAGGGGTAAATATGCAGCTTTTCTCCATGGCAGGGTAAAATGTAGGGGTGGTCAGTTTGTAGAGATTCCCTCTGATGTAAGCATGAATTTTGGCTTCCTAAGAATTAATAGCCAGTGGTTATTTTTGCCCAGGAATTTGTAGAACTTGCAAAGTAAAAGAGAAAGGATGTTGTTAATTATGGCTGTCACTGGAAAAAAATACAGTAACACCTTTTAATTATATCTCTATAAAAGATGCATTTAATAATTCATTAACTTTAAAATTCATAAAGGCTCAATGGAGAGGAAAAAAAAGGAAACCACAGGTGATACAACTGTAATAATTTTCTATAAAAAAATCAAATAAAATTTTAGGAAAACAAAAAAAAATACATTCCACTTCTACCAGAAATGCCACCTAAACCCCATTCCAGGGGGGGTCCTGCATAGCCTGACTGTGGACATTTTCCTTCTAACACTTTTGTTTAACATCAGCATTTCTGAAGTGAAACATCCTGACAGAAACTTCTAAGAGCTTTGCTGTTTCTCCCCACAACTCACATCCCATGATTCCACCCTGCCCAATGGCCACAGCCACCTCCCACAGAGATGATTGCAGGGAGAGAGAGAATTTCTCACAAATCAAAGCTCTCAGACCCACTTTGTCCACTTTACCTCCCAGAGGGTGTTCCACATGCCTGGGGTTGACACTCCCCACCCTCATGCAGCTTCCCACGGGCTTGAGAGAGCAAAGCATAGGCAGGAGCAGTGTCTGCACTTTGCTGTCATTTCTGTGCATTTTTAATACTGTTTGTAAAGGTGAACAAACCAGGATCTTACTGTGGTGCTAAAGTACTTGTGGCATCTCAATTTACATCAAAGCAGTGGTGTCTTCCCTAAATTTAGCTTTGTAGCATGCAAAGTCTGTGTAAGCTTAGAAGGAAACCATAAATCAAGGTACTGTGACCAATTTATTTAACCATATCGTTGGGTACCTCTAATTAATTGAATAGAACTAATTTGTAGCCCTTTTTTACGTCTTGTTGCTGCTTCTTAAAAGATGCAGATGAGAATTACAACTTGTTCTGCTTAGCCTGGCATTTTCCATATATTCTTGAATTTACTGAGATAAGAAATTAACTTATTAGAAAATTGAACCTCAACATATATATATATATATATATATAAAATATATATATATATATAAAATATATAATATAATATTTATATATATATATACATATTTATATATATATATATATATGGTAGCCATATACCTTAATTCTGTGACATTTGAACCCAGAGCAAGAGCTGAACCCAAAAAAAACCCACTGAAATCCAATGGCTTGTCCTTAATAATCAAGTTGCTTGATGGAACACTGAAAATAAATATTTTTTAAAGCTTAAATTACTTTAAAACAATATTTAATTGACATCTGTTAAGTTACATGCTGATGGTGAGTCCTTATTTTCTCTTCCATAAGAGCAGTGGCTCCAAGACTGAAAACATGTAAGTCTTCTCTGTTCTGTGACCACCAGATTTCTAATCTAACTTTATGCATGCATTAATTTTGCAAGAATATACTTTCCTTGCTTCCTTTCTTAGAGAACTCAGTAAGTCAAACATACCACAGTATGTGACCTCATGATGACAGGCTTAAGAGGGAGTAATTTCAATATTTAATTGCTCTTATAAATAGTAAAAGGACAAAAATAGCAGAAAAACTCCCAAAAATATTTCTTTTCCTCTTTAAGTAAGGCTGAATCTGAAATAGATCTGGAAGCAAAATCTGTTGTGCCCTCAAAAAACAAAAGGTACCAGATACAAGTCTTCTACACATTTTGCATGTTGACAACTGTTTCAGTGAAATGATAAATTAGGCATGACAGATAAAAATTTGAGCTAGTCTCTCAGGTCTCCTAGGAAGAGCAGTTTTGCACTGCTTGCTTAGTCTCCTGTATATCACCATGACAACCTTTCAGTTTAGGTTTCCTTGTTTAGATCCACATTTAGTCTCTGCTAGGAATGAGTTAGCTGGTTATTAATTCCTGATTATTTGGCTGAATTAGAGCATTTGGGACCTAAAAAGTAGGTAAATTTGCTTCCTGGACACCGAGACATTTGCAGATGTATTCGTTTTGGCTGGTTTTCTAGTTAGTGGTCTTTATTGTGTAGAAGAGTACAAAAATGCTGAATCTGGAATCTTCACTGCTTACCTGAGAAAGAAATTATAATCCCTCTTAAATTTCCAATGTGGAACATTATCACCACGACAATCAGAAGGGACAGCAAAGCAGAAAGCTCTGCTGCTGAACAAAGAGTGCTCCTGGAAAAAGAGGTATTTAGGGCTAAATGCTGCAGTGGGGATTCAGGCACAAAGTTGAAGCCTTTCAAACACCTTTGCAACTGCTGCTTCGCCCAGGTCAGTAGAGTCTCTGTACTCTTAAAAGTCCAGGGGGAGATTTTAGACATACCTACAATTACCCAGGTCCTGAAAGGGCAAGAAGTCAACAGTCTAAATCACCAGAAAAAGTAAAAGTCTGGATGCATCATTCTTAATAGTCCCACTGGTCAGCCCAGCAAGGACACATACCCCAAAAAAAACCCATAGCAGGGTCAATCCATTGGTTGTTCCCCACCCAAACCAGAGCCTGCCACATTCAGCAAGGAGAAGGGAGTTTCTTCTCTTCCCCTGACAGGGCACTAGAATGGAAAGCCTTTCCTGAAGGAAACTAATTTCAGGAGGGGAGCAGAACACAGTGCTCCTGGACTCCAACACCCCTTGTGGCAGAAAACTGAGCCCAGTTTCAGCATCCAGCTAAAAAGGGAAAAGCTGGGGCCCCTGGTACCTCCTTCTAGTGCAAACACCATCTCGGGGAGCCCAGCCCTTATTTTCTCCTGAGCTCCTTTTACTTTTTGACACTAGTGGAGAAAAGCTGTGATCTATGTTTTTCTGCTGCCAGCTAACCATTTTTAGCAGCCTAAATTTCCTCAGATGTTGCTTATAGGGAGCATTTAACTCAAAGCTAAAGGCAATAGAGTGTTTTAAGCATGACAATGCCAATGTTGTTTTCTCATTCATTTCTACAAAATTTGTCCAAAAGAATTGGAAAAAGAGAGTCATCAGAACCCAGAAGATTCAACTTTCATCCCTTTCTTCCAGCTTCTGACCAAATTTACAACAATCAAGTTATTTTCTCTTTTGTGTGAGAAAAAAAATCGACTTGTTATAATCTAAGGTTGATTTTGTTACTTACTGGTGATAGGTGCCATCGATCATCTATAGCAGTTACAGGTTAATCTTCAGGCAGGTAGAGGAAGCTTCCAGAAATTAATTCCAAGAGTGGTACTGACAGCAGCTAAGCAGAAATTTATTAATGACACACTACAGATTGCAGATGATATAAGAGGTGGATCACACACTATGGTTCTATTTCTGTCATTTTTTAATTACAGAAGACAAGCTCATAGTCTATCAATGCAGTAGATAAAAATGTAATTCATAAGGTAAAAGAATGCTCTTCTTCAATGTTATGTATTGACAAGTATGACTTTCATGCAGGATCAAAGCCTTCATAATCTCATTTAATCATAGACTGTCATAAATACAAGTTATTATCTAATTACATGATTATTTTGTTGAAAGTCATCTCTGCATGTCTGCAAGTAAAACTTTAAAGCAAAAAAAATTTCAAATTCTCTCTTGGCATTATTCTTTAAGAGGTATTGATATTATTTTAAAAGCTTAGTAATATACCTGTACTTTTCCTGGGACAGACACCAGAACTAAGAGCAGGTAACATATTTTCAAGCATTTTTTTCAAAGTATCTACTTCCCTTTCTTCCCATTTTCATTTATACTGCATTATCATCTAATTTCCTATCCTGGGCCTCTTTTATGGATTTAATTTGTTTTCCTCTGTCATAGGTGTTCTTGGTGGGCATACATGAATCTTGTTGACTATAAGTTAATGAGGGGTATTTAAAAGAAGTTTGGGTTTTTTTTCCTGTCAGGAAAAAAAAAAAAAAGATTTTCACTGAAATAAATTGTTTAGAGAAAGAGATTTAATCTGTTTGAAATTGCCCATGAGAACATATGTTTGAAAAATATGCAAGCTAATATTTCCTGGATGGAATGCATCTTGAGGAAAACTACCTTATTTTAAACTCATAATTTCTCAATGCATAAGCATCATATTAATATTTCCTGCATAATGTAATAGCAAATTCTGAATAGAAAGTAATTTTGTATTATTTTCATATGGTAATTAATGATAATGGAATTGCTGACAAGCACCTTGAATTGCAGTGCTATTCACACAATAGTGTAAATGCGGTTTATTACTTACAGACTTGAATGTGCTATATGCAATTTCAGTTAGTTGGACACAATTAGCCACAGTGGTATTGATGAGTGACAATTAAGACTTAAAAGAGAAAATAAACTAGTTCTTATCTAATCTCTGCAGAGGAACCACAGGTGTTATATCCCCCTTTACCATAAAGCTTCACAATGCTTCTGAAATTCCTGAAAGGAAACTCGTCATGTGAAATATGAGAGCAATGAGTTATATTTCAGCTTGTGTTAATTGGTCCTAAGTACTTGTTCATTGCAGCAAATCTCTGAATCTCAGTGGAAGCAACACTGCTGTAGAACTGCAACCCACTTGGTCAGTTAAGACCTTACACGAGTCTACCTTCCACTGAATGTATAAAGCATTCCATTTTTATTCTGTGCTGCAGGAAAAGCTTTTCCAAGATCATCATCATGTTTTAGAATTGAAATTGAAATTGGATCGGATTTGATGGAAGTTGATTTTTCATTTACCTACAGCCATTGAAGAAGTCTTCAAGTTGTCACTGTGCTTGGCAGTGCAAAATTCATTCTGCCAGGAAGTTAATGACACAGACTAGAGTCAAATATCAGCTCCCTTCTTGTCCCAAACCTAACTAAAAGTGACTGTCCTTTTACACTCAACCTCATCTAAAATCAGTCAAGGAATAGAATAGTAAAGACCTCTGCCTGAAAGAAACTCTTCATAAGATTATTCTTTTAATCAGTAAAGTTTTTCTCGTCCTTTAGAAAATTGGACTAAGATAACTCCAGTAAAAAGGTTTGTAAGATTACTCAGCATGTGCCTAAATCTAACTTTCCTCAGACAAATCTTAGCTCTGACAATGTGTCAAACAAGTTGGTTTGTTTAACAGATTGCTTTTTAAAACAACTTCTGTACCACTTTTATCATAGCTCTTCTTTTTATGTAATGTCTAAGTGCAATTCTAACCTTGACTGGCAAGGATGAAAATTAAAATAAAATTTCACGAATTGTTCTGACAATCCATGCATAGCTAAATTATTCATTAAAATTATCCTCGGAAAAAAATGTAAACAGTATGTTTTATAATCTTGCATCCTTGGAACTCAGTATTCAATTTTTCCCCACATTTTTAGCACCTCCCAATGCCTCTTACATTAATTTCTTTCAGAAGATCTAAAGGAAGTAATAGTGTGGGCTGCCTGATTTCTGTAGTACAATTAACAAATAGAAGCATTCCTAATCAGGAAGATTTCAGATCATACATGGTTCATTAATCTGGGGAAGATAACCAAAGATTACTGCAGTTCCACACCGTGACACTTTCTTTACTTCAATCTATATCATAAACTGACTTTAAAAGGCATTGGTATGTATTCAAATGTATTAAGCTTCGGTAATATTGCAGCATCTGTATTTTTCCAACCTTATCCTTTTTTTGAGCTAACATACTGCTGGAGATAGTCAGTGTAATTACTCTCCTAGTGGGAACAGGTATCCCGCACTTCTCAGCAGAAATAAAAATGTCATCGGTAAGAATATACTTCTATTGTAATAATTTACTATCTCTATTTTAATAACAGTGGAAATCCAACAGCACCAAAGCTCAGATATGCTGCCTGCCCTACTAATGAATAGATTAACAAGATCCCTGTCTTGCATTTGCACACATATATGCTTATGTATATATATAATCCCAAACCTGACTAGTTCTTTTCCATAAGGGAATCAGGAATATATATTATTTATTGATATAAAAACTAAAGACAACCAGGTCTCAATACTTCTAATAAATAAAATGAAACTACTGCACTGAAAACCATATTGAAAACCATAACTAAATTTACCCAGCTTCAGTCAGCTCTACAGACATCCATGGTGGGCATGCGTGGCCCATGATGGCAGAGAGCATGTACTTTTGGCTAAGAAATTATTTCATAATCAAGCTAATGTACAGCCCAAATCTGCTTCTACTGCTATCAGAAGTACTACTGTCCTACAATATCAATCAGTAATGATTCACAACAGTATCCATATAGGATATCCATATAGGATATTCACACATATCCATCTAGGTACCTTTAGCACAACCAGATTTTGTTTGGCAATATGAAATAAAGAAATGAAAATCCTCAAAAGTAGAGAATAGATTTTATACATATGCATATTGGATATGCATATGCTGTATAAAGCCGTGGTTCTATATGCTGTACTTTGGGAAGATAATGTGTTTTACAGCCATGCATAATGAATGCTGTACTAAGAAGGGGGAAAAAAGAAAAAAAAAAAACAAACCTCATGCTCCTTCATTTAAAAACCATGAATATGGGTTTCTTTGTTGATAACCTAAACTCTGCCTACTCTCTATGGCTGATCTCTGAAATGAGACTCAAACAAGTGCTCCTACCAGCTTCCTTCTTCCTTTAGAAGAAATACACCCATTCATAACCAAAGCTGCATGTTGTAACACATCAGTGCCTTCTCCCCTTCCAAATTATATTCGTTATCTTTATGGTGCCTTTAATAGTTGAAGTCTATGAAAGTGTACCTAAAAAACTGAGAATGGCCTCTAACCAAACCCTATCTCTTTGTGAGTTAAATCATCCAAGACAAGCAGAGAATGGAAATCAGTTTAGGCCACAAAGTTGCAAAGATTTATTTATGTGCTAACCTGAAGCTCTGTGAATAGTTCTGTTGACTTCAGAGGGATTACTTATAGTCCATGAAGTTGAGCAATCTGCGTAAGTGATTGCAAAATTGAAACCTTAGATAGACTGTAATTGGATTTTGAAAAAGGCTCAGAAACTGAATACACAGCTATAAATCACATGTGCTTGGAGAGTTATAAATCACAAAAAAATAGAATGTTTGAAATATAATTATTTTTCTTGGTAGCTCAGCTATATGATGGCTAATTAATGAATAAAATTAATTTTAATTTTTACAGATCATTAAATGTAAAGCCCCCGAAGCATGTCGTATAAGTCAAAAGATATGAATCCTTGACAGAAAACTTTTATTTACTTTCTCCTTACAACTCTAGCTATGATAAATGAATTACCTGTATGACACAGTGAAAGGAAGTTTATCATATATTAGAGCCAGGTGAAGATCAAAGATATATCCCACAAATGTGCCAAATAATTACAAAAGAAAAGGTATAAAATGAGTGCATTTATTATCAGCCATATCATGCTAGATATTTGGAGAGCACACGTGCTTTGTTTTAATTAGCTGTCTCTTTCACTGAGCTGCTTGGCCAAAGCCTCCTGATAAGGAAAAAAATTGTAGCCATTGGTCAAAATGCTTGTAACAAATCTTGTTTTAAATTGAAGCTATTTATTCAGAAACCAATCTACTACTGCTGCAGTAATCAATGTGTTTTCCTTGGAGTAGAACTGCTCCTGCGCTACTGGAAGACTATTGTTAATTGCCTGTAACTAAATGATTGCTGTGCTTCTGGATGTAACTCTCTGGCACTTGCTCGTTTGTTGTGTTTAACAGAATGCCTGTCCCCCTAAGTGCTACCCGAGTAATTTTCCTCCACTATTTTCCACATTCAGTCTCAGCTCCTTAAGGAGGGCCAGGTCTGTAATTTGAGCAACGCAACACAGGGGCTAAATAGGTTTTAAAAGGTTTGCACTTCTCATGCCTTGCTTATGATGTGGAATTGTGCTGAAATGGAATCTTTTTAGTATGTAGCCACTGCAGGAAACTTGAATTTCAGCAGGAAAAACAGATCACACTTCAAAGGGAGTGTAATGCCTGCTGCAGCAACTGTGCTCAAATCTCTGTAAAAGGCAGAATGAAGCAGCAGAAAAAAATGTTATTGTGCAGGTAACCATGGGCTATAACCTTGCTGCTCCACTTTAACTTGGCTTTAACAGTCACTATATCGTTGTTGAAACTGTGGACATACACATCAGCGACACCCTTGGCACTCACAGAGCACCTTTCAGGAGAAACTTCTCCTAGGGAGGAGTCAGAGCACCTTCCCCAGCTCACACTGGGAAAACCGGGGCACAGAAATGTGAAATGGCTTCAGTCACCTGAGGGGCCAACAGCAGAGGCAGGACTGAGCCTTCTGCTTCTTGCAGCTTCAGTTCAGCTCAACACAGAGTAACGCTGCTCCCAAAATCCCTGAGGCAGCTTAGAGCCAGCCAGTGGCTTCTCGGGGCAAAGTTTAGCACGCAGCAGAAACACAAACTCAGGGCCTGGAAACAATCAGCCTGGTGTGACACTGCCCAGGCCAATCCCTCTGCCTTCCACGGTGCTGCATGGATGTGGCTGTCCCCCTTCCAGCACTCTGGGGATGGCTCAGGCACCTGCAGGGCTGGGTGTGAGGATGCAGAAATCTGCTGGGCTAGTCACTGTCCCCTCTGCATCTGAACCCTCGGAAACAGCAAACATGCTGATAGATGCTGCCCAGCACAGAGCAAAATACAATCTGACTCCATTAGATCAACAGACCATGAAACTTACTTTGCAAACAAATCTGTTTAAGAAAGAACCACCTTATGTGTGTACGATCACAATGGGCTCCCAGCAACACATGAAAAGGTAATTGCTAATACATTTCAGGCTGACTTAGAGAATTTGGTTGTTTGCTTTGATTGCCTAATTAAGGACAGTTTTGTGTGCTTTCAGATAGATTTTACTGAAGCAAACATAAAGGCATAATTTTATTTTATGGGGAAAGATATAACTAAGAGGAACTCTGATGGCAAAAGTGATGCAGTGCATTAGTCTGACTTCATGCACAGTGACAGAGAACAGATGACTACCTGCAGTTATTTCTTTCTATTTAATATCAAAATCATTAGTTTACAGAAAATTTCTGTTTTCCAGTTGTAAAGTTTTTCTTTGCCTTTAGTGAGTCATAACAGCAGGCACATAAATAGAGTACTTTGCGCCTAGCAACCCGAAATATTAAAGCCTTTCTTCTAGTCACCATTGAACAGCTGCATCATCTGTATTACAAAATGATAAACAGGGTATAGTAAGCCAGTGCAGAGTAATTTCCATTTCCATTTATATTCTAAAATACTGTATTACTTGTCTATGCAAACCATATTTTGTTGAGTGTTTTTAATAACATTTCCCTCTCTGGACCAGAAAAGTATTGGGAGTCTGGCATAACCGTGTCAGTCTTAAAAATATCTAACACAAAGGAGTTTCCAGCACAGTTTTGGAAAGAGTGACATGGAATATAAATGCCTTTTTATTTTATTTTATTACATTTTTAGTGTCTTCTAGAGAGCAATGAAATCTTCTTACAGTTGCCTCAGAATAATAAAAAAAAAAACTGTGTGATTCTCAGTAGACACTGTCAAATAAATGCAATTGTCAATTTTTCCTCTAACCTTTTATTACTCTAATTGAATTGTATTGTGCTGGATTATCAAATCTGCACAACCACACACATACACAAGAAAGGTTACTCCAGGACTACCCTCTTTCACTCAGAAAGAAGCTGCCCACCAGAAGAGGATACTGTGAAAATAAGATTTGTTCCAGCACAGATTTTTTATGAAGCAAACTCTATATCTTAGATTTCCAAGATCTGGGGTTTTTTTTCCCATTCCTCAAAACTCAGTGATTTTAAAAAGCATGGAAGGTCTTCAGATTTGCCAGACAGTGAATTCCAATTACAAAATTGTTAGCAACTCTCCTCCTCCCACCCCCTTTTTCTGACACTTCCAGATTTCAGTAAATAAGCAAATGAAAAGTAACAAAGCTCTGTGAGCTTTCTTGAGTGTGCAACACTTCAGACTGGGGAGGCAAAAGTCCATGGTGCCAAATTACCTCTGTGCTGACAAGAGTTTCCCTGCTGGTGCTGGACACTTGTGCGGCCACAGCTGAGCAGTTCCCATCCTCAGGAATGGAGCTCCATGGAGATGATCTCAACCCATCCTGTGAAGCAGCAAAGACCCCAGGGCGTTGCTGTGAATGGGAATGTCACAACAGACAAATCAGGACAGTTTGCTGTGACTATACATTAGCTAAGCCCACTGGGGGGTAAGAGAGAATAAAGATGAATTGCAGACTTCTGGGAAACTGCGTTGAAAATATTAACACATAACTGAGATGTGAAGTTGTAGGGTTCCTCAGATGATGGGTCTTCACAACTCTCAAGATTTTTGTGGTGTTTTTTTTTTTTAATTATTATTTTTATTTCTGTTTTTATTTGGGAAAAAGTAATCAAATCCTTAATCTTGTCCTGTTTGTCCACATCCTTTTTGTATATGGAATAAGGGAGGAGCTGGTTTTACATTATAGTCCTCAAAAAGGAAACATTCACCTCTGCTTTCACTGTAAGTCAAATGGCAACACTTATCTAGGTAAAGCAAATTGTGATCTATATACAGAAAGAAAAAAGGCAAAGAGTTATAAAATATTTCATATATATGCACATATTCATACACATATACAAACACACATGCCCAGCAATTTTTATTTTTTAAATGAGCAATTCCTATGGTGTACCAGAGGGAAAAAACAGCTTATTGAAGAATAAAAAAAAAATTAATTAGATATTCATTCAAGTGCCTTATAATGAAATAAATACATAAATAACCTATCATTCATTATTTAATTTTTATGTTTAACAGAAGTGCAAGGTCTGCTGCTAATCTTTCTGTGGTTTGGAATGTGGTTGTTACTGCATTTTGTAATTCTTTGCAGAGCTGATGTACACAGTTGAGCTTGCTGGTGGGCTCGGTGCTATTCTGCTGCTGCTTGTTTGTTTAGTGACTATCTACAAGTGTTACAAGATAGAGATTATGCTCTTCTACAGGAATCATTTTGGAGCTGAAGAACTAGACGGAGGTAAGGCAGCTTCTTAGCATGTTTCCTACTTTCTAAGAATGTCTGTCTTTTATTTCTCTCCACCAAGGCCCAAAGTTAATTTCAGTTCAAGGTATATTAACAGCTGCAATTTTAAGCACTGACTTGAATATACATTCCTCATAAGCACAGTCACAGCTGAGCTGATGTGTGTTCTGCTCTCTGGAGCTCCAGAAGACATCTTTTAGCATCTTTTAGATTTTTATTCCCGACACTGAATGTGAATTGTCAACATTGATGCATTAAAGATTTTCACTTCCTGTGAGTACTGAAAGCCAGCTTTACTTTTTCTGTAAGCAAGGGGGTGTCCTCCCTAATTGCATTCAACAAATAGGTAGAGGTTGAAGTGAATCTCAATTTACTGAATGTTTAAACTGATCAGTTTCAATAAACTGTACTGGGTGTTTGGAAACGTACCCAGTAGCTCATTTCCATGAGTTCATTCACTTAATCACTGAGCAGGCTGCTAATGGTCATTAAAGTCGTTCTGTGATTCAAGGACATCCAGCCTAAACAAAAGTAATCCTCAGTATATGCACCAGCTCTATCAAACATACACATGCATTTTCATTTTTCTCTTTTTAAGCACTGAAGGAAAAGGTCTTCTTTGCCTCTAGCCTTATTAATCAAAATTGGTGTTGAATAGCAAACTGGGTTGAGCTGCAGGCTCTGATTAATTAGATTTGATTTCTCAGGTCAGAGTTCCTGATGTTTTGTGCTACCACTATGCCTTTGGTGACAGGACCTTTTTTTCTACAGAGATACTAATAAAAGTTTTTTTACAGGTCAAGGTAACAGCCTGTGGGCAGAAGCCACTGTGATATATTAAAATAAAGATGTATTGATAAACAAGTGATAGCCAAATCTGTCACTGATAAGGAAAAGAGCAGTTGCAGAATTACAGGTCCTTATATAAGACTTCCATAATAAAATCACTAGGGAATGACCCATTTCTGCCTCCCATCTAAAAATGCACAAGGATTCAAAATAGAAAATGCTCAGAACAACAAGCCCAAGAACATCAGAACATTTTGTAACCTTCTACGGGATTTACAAAAAGATGCATTAATGTAGCAGCTCACTGGGGAAAAAAGTCAGGTTTTTCTATTTATTTTACCAAGGAGGAAACTGAGGCCCAGAGGGACTGTGAGTCATGGAGGATTTTGACAGACACCTTCTTTCTTTTTTTTCAGAAGCTGAAATCCTCTCCTATTCACAAAGCAGCTGCCAGTTTAAATGGGCATGCTTACTTCCATAAATTGTGTGAATTTAATAATAGTCAGAATATGCAGAAATAGACACTTAAAATAATAATTGTTTAGATAGATGCAATTTAATGTTTTCTCTATTAGTATCAGTAATTCTTGTTTTTATAGCTGTCATTTATCATTTCCTCAAATAATTCTAATTCATTTGCAGACTTTGCCAGGTACTACACTCTTGCCTCTCTCTCTTGTCCCATCCCATTGGTCACCTAGGAGCAGCAATACTTGAATCACACATTTAAACATTAAAAAAAAAAGTGACCTCTAAAGGATACTGTTCTGTGATGGGAAAGGAGGAAAGCCAATATCCATCCAGTTTATCCTTCTGAGCAAAGGTCATTGTCAAAGAAAGTCAAGCATGGATTCTCCTTAGAAGATCAATGCAAACACAAATAGCTTGGGTGCTTAACCACAGCAACATAAAAATACTACTTACAAATTCCTAATGAAAACATGTAGCCTCTACCGTGTTCGATATGCTGCCAACATGGATAAAACCCATTGTGCTAATGAAGTGACTGCAGCTGCACATTTCACTCTGTCTCTTTCACTTACACTCATGCAAAAGAAGGAAGATGGAGAGAAAATGTTCCACAGAAGCCCAAGCCACTGCTTGTGCAGAAATAAATTGCAGACATACACTGAGATCCTTTCCTTTGGCTTAGTTTGCTATGGACAGACACAAAATGCTGAACTCTGAAATCCCATTCCAACCGCGTCTCCTGCAGTGCAGCAGCAGAGCGCCCACGTTCTATTCATAATTTACACCATGTTCTGTCATACTTCAGGACAGCTTGAAGATAAGCAAACATCAAAATATCACAGTCTTTTTTTTATGTGCACTGCATTGTACCCAGAGAGGATTTGAAACACTTTAAAGGTGAGGTCTAATTAAAATTTTCAGTTGAAAATCTCTTTTAAAATTCTATGCTTCATTTCTTCCCTGATCAGAGAACAAGCCCTTCAGGATGTCAAATCTCATCACAATTCCTTTTTCCTTTCCAAGCCTTAGACACATTAGTTTATCTCAGGCTAACTAACATACGCATTTCTGTGGGAGGCATGGGTAAATTTTGAGAAGTATTTGAAAACAAATCATTTAACCCTTACAGCTAATGCAACTCGATTTATTACTTTCTGTAGGGATACTGGAGATTAAGCAAGTGATCACAGCTGTTGATTCCTCATTTCTCTAACTTGCAGCGTTGAATTTCCCAATTTTTTTTTCTCAGCCTAAGGACTAGACTCTCCTGCTGGTTTTTTTCTCTTCTGCAGATGCTGCAGCTCAGTCCTGGGAATGGGAATGGAAGCCCCCTTTTATATTTTTGTGGTTGATTCCCTGCCTTTCCTACTAATTAGGAATATAGTAATATTTCTGCTTCTCCTCTCACTCCATACCTGTGTTTTCCAACCATGTGGGAGCTCACTCCACACCAGGGGATGATGTGAGGGACACCACAATGTTCCTTCAGAGCAGAGCAGCACAGTGTGCCCCTGTTTAGTCAGGGAAGCTCTCTGGGAATGTCCAACAGCTCCCTGGTCAGGGAGCACAGAGGCAAGAGAAAGACTCTGACCCTTGGCAAAGCAGTAGCTTTGTTAGCTGCAGGTGTTTGGCATGACCTTGCACCTCAGAGCCTTAACTCACCACTGCCAGTTTGGTGGTCAGAAACTCCCAGATCTGTTGAAGAGGAAAAATTCAGTTGGAGACCTCTCCACATATGCAGCAAAGATGATAGCTTGAAGTGCTATGCAAACAAAGAAATGGCCTGTGCTGTTCTGAAAACAACAACATTTTCAGAAATAGATACTTCACGGGGAACTTCTGAGGGATCATTTTTGTCAAATGTCAGGGAACCTTTTTAGTTTTGCAGCTTTAAACTTAAAAGCTTATTTTAAAAAGCCTTGTCCATAAAGCACGCTTTAGGGACTAACATGATATTAGTGAAAGCCACTTTTAGAAGTGATGATTTCTTCTATTTTATTGTACATTGAGCTCCAACAAATGAGATTTTATACCACGTTCATTCTCTGTGGAGCATTTTAGCAGCTGCTTTTTATGTGTTTTTATTTTCCAAGGACCTTCTCTAGCTGTTGTTCCCAGTTTTTAAATGACTTTATGAAAAAAGGTATTGTACTTTAAATGACAGAGTGAAAATGCAAATAACCATTTACAAGTACCTGCAATCAACACATGCTCTGACTTCTTTCCAGCATGCACTCTGTGACTTTAAAAGCTATTTGTATCAGAACAGATATTGCTACTGAAATCTGCTTTTTATCTGCATATGACCTGACTTCCAGACAACCTAAAATCAATGGAAATTTTCCCAGGATTTTACCTGGGACAGCTTTCTGCTTTGTTGTACTGTTCCTGCTCATCAAACTGTGCAAGGATCTGTCCCCAGATCACAACAGCCACATCAGGCACAGTAAGGGTGAAGAGGGAAGTCACTTCTCTCAGTAGCACCAGTCATGATCCTTCCTTAGAGTGGACAGGAGGTTCAAAGTGACCAAAACATCTATGTATAACTTTTTTTTTGCCATTTCAAGATCTGAGAGGTTCCAGTGAATATGTAGATGTCTGTATGCCAGTTTTAATTTACATTATGGATAACTCCAGAAGTCTATGCATGACAGGCTAAAAACCATTGGACATGGTCAGTTAGGCAAAATTACTCAAAAGCTTCTACATGTGTTGGTGTTCCAGATTCCAGTTTCAGTGGAAAGACTATATGTTACAGGCAACAGTAGAAAGAGTTTGCAGTTTTCTGCCACTACCATTACCTGGGTACATTTTTAACCTTTTAAATACGTGAAAGTTTTTGTATCAAGGAATTAATAAGCAATGGTGAACACTGTCTTAAAAGAGGAAAAGGAAATAAGAAGAATTTTTACACTGGGAGACTGGCAAAAATAAGTAACAACTGAAGATAAAATCTGACTAAATGTGTTTTAGAATGAAATTTATATAAATATCCTTTCTCACAGCTGTGCTGACAAGAAGTCAAGCTTTAGGCTCAAGAAAAAAAGAAGTCTGTAGGCAGCTGGTAGCTAGAAAGTGAGAGCTCTTCGTTTAAGAGCTGATATAATGACCTTCACAATAACCCTTAGGGCCTTCAGGTTCCATCAGCTGTTTCTGCAATGTTGGGTAGGAACTCATTGTGGTGTTCTCAGTCTTCTGCTGAGTTTTCTTTGCCATGGAAATTGAAGGAAACCATGGCCTCTGTGCAGCTCCATTGCAGGGAAGGCAACTGGGCCCAGGCCTGGCAAGTTTCACTTTTGGTTCTGAAAGTGAGGAAGTGGCTATTCTTTTCCTTTTTTTTTTTCCCCACCCTTTTTTTCCTGGGTTTTTTTTTTTCCCCTCCCTTTCCACCACATTGCTGAAATAAAGTGCTCCCAATAAGATTAAAATGTGCCACTGCTGAGCTCTCTCAGTTCAGGAAATCTTGTTTGGATTTGATACACGACATCTACACTGACTGTTCCTTAGCTGGGCTGTTTGCCCTTGCATGAGAGATGAGTTTCTACTTCTCGCTGAGGGGAGGTAAATCAATGCTCAGATTAGGAGATTGATGAAACTGGTTCTTTCTTGAAGTTCCTGTTGCACCTGGGAGTCTTTATGTAATCATGATTTTTGTCCTTGCTATAATTTAGCTGCAAAAGACTAGCAGGGTTCGTGGATGAACCTATGGGAATGCCCAGATAATATCTTATTAACTCTCCAGGACAAAAGCAGCTAAGAAATACTTCTTAGTGGTTTCCTGGGTTTCATCCCGCTGAAACTCTTGAGCAGCAAGGAATGGCAATGCTTTGAGATTCTTCAGGTTTCTGTGTGCCTAAGTTATTAACTTTCAAATATAACTTTTACCATGGGTTTAAGCACCACCAAAGCACTTGTGTTAATGATTATGCTATGCAGGTATAGCTAGACTGAAATTACTGCTGAAGTTAGTGACTTTGCAATTACTGAATCTTCCCTGGGGACCCACAAAATAAGTTTGCAATAGCAGTCTCACCACTCGTTTATATGTTCTTATTGGCTATTGGCAAATTGTGACGATAAGAAATCCTGCTCTATGAATATCAATTTCAAATTCTATTAAAATCACCTTAGAAAAATGCAGCTCTCTTCTCTATAAACATTACTGGTTACAAAAAGGGATTTTTCTCTTATTTAATTACAATTTTATTGCTGGAAAACTGTTTCTTTTAACTCTTCTTGTTTCTTCTATTTATTTACATCTGAAATGCAATTTAAACAATAAAAGCTCAATTTATGTATTCACTGAATATGGGATTTTCAAGATTCTGTGCATGAAACACGCTACTTCAAAGGAGTATGCCTGCTTTTTTCTATCTTCCTATTTCATAATATCTTAAGTGCATGTGTAATATATAATATATATATATTAAAAAATAAAATATTACCAAGAACATCTTTAGATTCCAAACTGAGAGATTGTTATAGGTTAGAAAGTTCAGATGTAAAGTAGAAAAAAAAGAGATTACCATACAATTCAACATTGCTCACTCTGCACAAGAATATGAACTATCATGAGGATTGCTACATTTAAAAATGCTGTGCCATGGAAAAATTATGTTGGTAATTCTTAATTTTTATTAACATTAAAAGAGCTTGACATTTAAAAAAAATTGAAAATGTTACAGTGAGCTTCATCAGCGACAGTAAATAGTGTGAGGAAAAGTATAAGTAGTTTGAAGGACCTAGGATTTGAGCATTTTATTCAACAAAGCATTAAATGTCATTTTTTCATTGTATTAAGGATAAACACTATCCCAATATATATATTAAATGTGGCCCCCAAAACAGTGAAGCAAATACAGATTAAGAAATATCATGATTTTGAAGCAACTGCAGTCTCAGAAATTTTGAAAGGCTTTTTGCAACCTTTCCTGAACATAGCATGTTTTTTAAAAGACAAAAGTTCCCTGTATCAGTTGACTCTGCAGCATTTGGAAGGTTCCAGTCTCTTATTTCCAAAAACTCCCCTTGAAATCCTGAACCACTGAGTTAAATCAACACACAGCAATGTGCCAACTCCTAACTCCTGTATGACTATCTGAGTATTTAAGAGGGGAGCAGTGCTCTGCTGAAGGAGAGGAATCAGCTGCCCAGCTCCCTGATGATTCAGAAATGGAAGATCTGCCCAACCTTGCTGGCTACACCAAGCTGCAGAGCAGTCTACATGGTCAGCTTGGGGCACAGAATGTTTCTGAAGGCACTGCAAACTGCTCTCAGGATTTCAGGATGCACAGACACACAGGCTGACTGGCATCTAGGTCTTAGGGCTCCATTGAAATAAGGTTCACTATGAAATAAAGCATTGTGGGATTTCTCCTTGTTTTGATCTCTTAATCTCTCTTGTGTTAAAATGTATCATGCCACCTAAAAGTCGGAATATGTCACTGGCTTGAACAGGGCTGATAAGAAAATAATTACTCTAGAAAGTTTTTTCTTATTATTTTTAATTTTTCATGCATATATAAAATTTTTCTGTCTCCCATTAGCAGAAATATCTTTCATGTTTAAGTCTAATATACCCTCAAAGACCCAAATTGCTGACTTCTTGCAGTGCAACATGGAAATCATTAGAAAACATATACATCTATAATGCAAATTCAAAGTTAAATCTCTTTGGTGGTCCCTGTAGAAGAGGAAGTTTTATCTTTCTTTCTGTAGGCACCAGCTTATCATTTCTTCATGTGTAGTTGTAAAGAGAGCATGCATACAGATGAGTTCTTAGATGTCTGATAGCAATTTACTTACCCAAAGATCCCATTTGCATGTGACAAAGTAGATGCATATAGAGCCTGGGTTTCATTTTATGCTTACATTGAGCCTTTAAGTGACTGCTGCTGAGCACGTCCTTGGAATAACAAGAAGCATTTACAGCTTCATCCCCTAAAAATTTATATCACTTCTGCTGGATTAACACTGCAGAAAGTTACAGGGAGTATGATAGTGTACTCTGCATTTGGATGAGTACAAAAGGGAATTGACAGTATTAAATATGTATATTCCAATGATACAACAGGTGCTTTGGCTACAATCCTGGGCCACTAAATGAAGTAATCTTTCCATGTGTCCTTAATGAAGCTGAGATTTGACCCTCAGTGTTTACCCCTAAGGTCTATCTAAGCCTGTGGCTGAGTGTAGCTCCATGACCATTGCTCACTTACAAACTTTTCACTTTCAACTCCATAGAATGGTGAAAAGATATGACAGCTTTAACTCACAGTCTGTTTTGCCTGGAGTCTTTCAGTACCATTGTTTCGGGGCTGACTGAAACATTTATGGTCTGAATGCATCCCACCTTGAGCACAGGCTGCATTTGACCTCGTTGTGATGAACTAATCCAGAGCTTCCACATGCCTGATGCCTGAACCCATCAATGCAGATTTACCCTAGACCCCAAACATTTTTTTCCCTAGGGATACTAATAAAATCAGGAGGAAAAGGTATTTTCCCTGCAATACAGGATGATGCAGCTGCAGTTAGTGGAGATGCTGGAGCCTCCATGATATGAAAAATGTATGCTTTGAACAAATGCAGAAGTGCGATATTTGCAAATGGAATAAGAGACTGTCATAGCACAAATAATTTCCCCTCCAAGTAAGAATGTGCAAATTATCCTAACAGGCAATACTTAGCCTTTAAAACCATTTGAATTCTTCATTATTTCTAATTATTTATCCCTTTGAGAAATGATACATTCTCATCTTTACTCAAAGGCTTTGAACAGAACAACGCTGCTCTCAAGCATGTACCATGGTCATGTCCATTACTGAGGTGACAACAGAAAATGGCACTGAAGCACCATCATTCCGTCAGTTGTAATAATTTTCCCACATATTTGTTGACCTCACTGTGAAAACTCTTTTGCTAGGTTAACATTGTCCTGCTGTAGAAACAAAAATCTGCTGTGTAATGTCCCTCTATCTCATACTTGATCCAATCTGTCTTGTTTTAAGGCATTGTCAAAGGCAGGAGGTGCTTGTTGTTAAAGACACATTTTCACAAATACTCAAAAAAAGCCATGGAAAAGTGTGAACCATAAAAGTCAGTGACTCTTTTTTTCTTAGTTTCCTTTGTTTTGCTGTTGTTTTGGTTGTTGTTTTTTTATTTGTTTTGTTTTGTTGGGTGTTTTTTTGCCTGTGGATATAATAATCCAATAGATAATATCACACAAAAGATGTGCAGGGGATGGAATGAGCACCCGTCCATTTAATGGGTTTAGAAAATTGAAAAGTATTAACAGTACAACCAGTTTTGGTTTGTCATCTGAAAATGTTAATGAGTGTAGTGCACGTGGTCCCTCAGAAGGGAGAGAGGACAGCTTAAGATTAGCACTGCTCCATTAATTTCATTTACACTCTTTGCGTCCACCTTACAGCTGGCAGGATTTTCTAAATGATGCTACCAGACTACAAAAAGGTGTAAAATGAAGAAAGGAGTGGCTCAATAAATAAATTAAGTCAGCACTGACTGAATATAACATTACTTATGACATACAGTATTTAGAGTATTCAATCAGATCTCTTTTACAAGCAATTGATATTCTCGGTAGTCTGTGCATAATGCTGTCAAGAGAGTTAGAAGGATGTTAACATTTCATTACTCTTGTCATTGATTTTTCTCTTCTTTCTTCACAACAAAAGTCAAAACGTGACCTCTTATTCCACTGAATTAGTTCCAGAGCACTTGGCATTATTGACCTCCTAATGAAAATTAATGGAGGCTCCTTTGATTCAGTCTTTCAAGCCAGCACACCAAGCACATTTAAAACACAGGCATGGTTATTTCTCATATTGAAATGAAGTAACACACTGTTAAGTAACGAAGTGCACATTGATGCAACATTAAATTTGCAAATTTAACTGCGCAGAATTCAAGAGACTTAAACTGCATTATCAGGAGCTGATGCTGCAAAGATTTAAGCTTGGCAATAATTTCAGATGAGGAGAGCCAAAGAGTTTTACAAAAAAAGCTATACATACACCTGGAGCATTTCAGCCCCAGGTCCTCAATTTATAGTAAAATTCTGGCAAGACAGAAATGTTTTTACTATGCAGGAGAGAGATTTTCACATTAGGTATTTCCATGTTCTTCTTTCCCCTCTTATGCTAGGGAAGAATGCAAATTCTTTTCAGTGACTTTTGACTTTTGTGCTCATTAGCTGTCACCCTGCATTTGAGTGAATTTCCTTCATCTGGATTCTTACACAAACTGACTTCTCTCAATGGATACAGACCCCTCCTTCCTTGCATCTGTGTAACTAAGGATTATCTCTACCAGGTGAAACAGGAAAGCTGAATGGATGCCTATCTGGAGATTGGGTGAAAGCTTGCCATTTTATCTAAACCATTTCCTATTCCTGGAAAATTCACCCAGAAATAATACCTGGGGAAATATCTGGGAAAATGGCTAGAATAAGGAATAAACTAACTTAATTTCTCTCTTTCCTTAGACAACAAAGACTATGATGCATATCTATCTTATACCAAAGTGGATCCTGACCAGTGGAATCAAGAAACTGGAGAAGAAGAAAGATTTGCTCTTGAGATTCTACCAGATATGCTGGAAAAGCATTATGGATACAAGTTGTTCATACCAGACAGAGATTTGATTCCCACAGGAAGTAAGTCATGTCTTTATTTACATGTCTTTTTGAAGGAGAAAATGAGTGATTGCAGGGATTGTTTTAGTCTTGTTTCGATACCTGCTCCTTCAGAATGTCATCTTTTCTCCCATGTCTTTCAGAACGGTGAAGATAAGCCACCAAACATTAATGTGCATTTCTCAGATAAGAAGATTATTATTTAGTAATTGTATTGTTTTAATTGATGGTAAGACAGTGCAGAAAGGGCATGTGCAAGTAAAGGAAATGAAAGAGACTAATATTTTTCAGAGTTTTTTTGAGTGTTTGCATCCCTAGGAACGAATACTGAGTTCTTTCTTTTCAGTTCCTTAGATTTTGTTTGGAAAGATATCCATGATTCTAAATATTACAGAAATTCACACAGGAAGAAAAGAGGTGTGTTTGGTCTAAGGCAAAGGTTGAGTCATGACTTCCACATCAGACAAAAGTGATGAATTCTGTCAGTCTCCACTGCAGATAAATGTGTCATGGAACTAATTGATCACTCCCAGAGACTGAAAACTAGAATTGATTCCAGCTGGTACAAGTAGATCTTTTTCATGGGTCTCTCACATATTCCAACATAAGTACAGTAATGTTTTGTCAGTTGTAGTGTTCTTCATTACTTCAGTGTAACCATATAGACAGCAACAAAGTTCAGCATCTTTAATAAAAAAGAAAGGGTGTTTGGCATAGAAAAAGCACAACATACAGGATCAAACAGTCTCATGGGTATTTTTTAAATCTACAGCAAGCTAAACACTAATTTACATGAGACAACACTGTTTTTATGAATGTGTGTGGCAGGGCCATGAAAAAAAAACAGAATCTAAGCCTACCAAACAACTTAAAGTATCATTTGCATTTGAGACTCAGGTCCTGAAGCACATGGCTGCTTCTCTGTTGTCTAACTGCGTGACTTTGCCTTTTTAAAGGTAAAAATCATGATGGAAATACTTGCTCCAATAGCAATATAGATGATACAAAGCCACAG
The DNA here is from genome assembly GCF_008360975.1 of Lichenostomus cassidix. Classification (NCBI taxonomy): domain Eukaryota; kingdom Metazoa; phylum Chordata; class Aves; order Passeriformes; family Meliphagidae; genus Lichenostomus; species Lichenostomus cassidix. The sequence continues at coordinate 10,703,885 of NC_139479.1, read as the reverse complement.
CTCATGAACAAACACTTGCAATCCATAGCAGATGTGGGAATAGATGTTTTGCAGGATCACAGAATGGTTGAGATTGGAAGGGGCTTGTGGATGTCATTTTTTCCAACCTCCCTGCTCAAGCAGAGCTATAGTAGAGCAGAATGCTCAAGACCATGTTCTGCCAGGCTAGCCTGGCACATCTGCAATTGATATTTTTACATATTTCAGTGAGATCTTCTGGGAGCAGGGATTTGCCTCTGTTGTTTCTCACCAGTGTATGAGAGCAGACTGTTTTCTTAGATTGTTTTTTGAGCAAATGTTTTGTTTTGTAGCCTACATTGAAGATGTGGCAAGATGTGTAGACCAAAGCAAGCGACTGATCATTGTCATGACTCCAAGCTACGTGGTAAGAAGAGGTTGGAGCATCTTTGAACTGGAAACCAGGCTTCGAAATATGTTAGTCACGGGAGAAATCAAAGTGATACTGATTGAATGCAGTGAACTACGAGGAGTTATGAACTACCAGGAGGTTGAGGCCCTAAAACATACCATCAAGCTCCTCACTGTCATTAAATGGCACGGACCAAAATGCAACAAGTTGAATTCCAAGTTCTGGAAACGTTTACAGTACGAAATGCCTTTTAAGAGGATTGAACCCATGACAAACGAGCAGGTTTTAGATGTCAGTGAGCAGGGGCCCTTTGGGGAACTGCAGACAGTCTCCGCAATTTCCATGGCTGCTGCCACCTCCACTGCTCTTGCCACTGCCCATCCAGACCTGCGCTCCACCTTTCATAACACATATCATTCACAGATGCGCCAGAAACACTATTATCGAAGCTACGAATACGATGTACCTCCTGCCGGCACCCTGCCGCTTACCTCAATAGGTAACCAGCACACCTACTGCAACATCCCCATGACACTCATAAACGGGCAGCGGCCGCAGACAAAAACTAACCGGGAGCAGAACCCCGAAGAGGCTCACACAAACAGTGCCATACTGCCCCTCTTGCCACGGGAGACCAGTATATCGAGTGTCATCTGGTGACCGACATGCAAGGGGCTGCCAACCCCCTTGAGTAGGAGCAGAGTCTGCAGTCTGGTGCCTGGAACTACATCCTCGACTGCTGCTGTTAAACATGCATTACAATCGATAACAAACGAGGAAAAACAGGGTCTTGTACATATGTTTTTTGCAATTTCTTTGTAGCATCAGTCTTCCTGTTTTACCCATGTCTCTTCCCATTCACATTTTTGACTTTGTTTTATATGTCATTGGAATTTGTATATTTACATTTTTTTTAAATGAAGAGACTGCTGTATAGATAGGAAACTTTTTTGCTTCATTAGTATAGTTTTAGACTTTTTGTTTGTTTGTTTATAACCTCTCTTGGGAATGCTTGGACAAAGCTATGTTGATATCAGAAGCACCATCCATTTTGTTGGCCTGCCTAGCCTAATTCCTGAAGGCCATGCCTGCTGCAGCTCACCTCTTTTGGAGAGTTTTTGTTCTTAGAAGGACCCCATCGCTCACTGAGAGCTCCAGTCTCATTTCTGTACCCGTAATGTGCACTGCTCCTTCCCTGCCCTTACAAAGACCCCCATTTGGGGTAACACTACAGTCTGATCATCTAACATGTAACTTGGTAGATACCTGTCAAACAAGAGAAAATACCCAGTCTGTATCGGTTGCTTCACAGTAGTCACTACAGAGTGTGTAGAAACTAGAGATGGTTTGGTTTTTGCTTTCTTGGGTTCTTTTTTTTTCAGTTCTTATTTTAAGAATGAGTTGGTTGTATCCCTTTTATAAATATAAAAGCAACCTTATTTTTAACACGTCCTGGAAAAGTATTAATGTGGTTGTGGATTTTATTTTTTAAGCACTTAATTTTTTTTCTTTTCCAACTTTCAAAATCCTGCAAATAACATTTGCAAATGTCAGGCAAGTGAGACAAGTGAGGCAATAGGCACTGATGTGCAGAGTCCTGCTGGTGTGTACAGTGATGACTTCCAAACCAAAGGGGAATAAAAAAGACAGTATTGTAGACGGTTTGTCACTTTGTATTATAGAAAGTGTTATTTTCAAAAAAACAAAAAGGAAGAGCAAAACATTATTTTCCTGTGGATTTCAGAGTCCCTTGTATTTTAATGTTCCAAAAACTGTATTTGCTTTAAAATGATATATTCAGGATTAAGAAATCTTCTTTCATTTGGTTTTAGCTTGTAACAATAAATAAAACTTTATTAATTTCAACATGATTTCAGTAAGAACTCAGGCAGAAAAAATGACATGATTACCAGAAATATAATTGTTTTCAGAATAAACTTTATTTATACAAAATTAATATTTAAATCAGACCTGGAAGTATTAAAAACAATTTATTCACTTTAATGAATAAATAAATTAGTTTTATTTTTATGTATGATTCTATCTTTGAGGAGTTGCAAATAATGCATGTACCATGGCTGACAGGGAAGAAAAAAGCCCTCCACTGTGTTTACATCTGGACATCTTTAAGACAAATTGAATAAGCACCTTGCTCATACTTATGTTTTAAATAACAGAAAAGTCCTTTCTGGTTTTAGGAAGAGAGAAGAGTGGTGCAGCTCTGCAACATATTGAGGCCAAGCTCTCTGCTTGTCCCTGCTGGCAGAAGCAGAGGAACTGGGGTGGAGTTACTGGTGGCAGCACAATGTCATAGAGTCATGGGTTTGATTTATCCCTGCAGAATGGTAACTGGTGTCCTGGCAAACAGGCCTCAGAGTCTATTTATGTAATTAATTAGCTTTAGGTATTTTTATGGCAGCTGAATGATGTAGGCCAATATAATGGATGTATGGGGTTTGCTCATCATGATTGTCACAATGAGAAAAGTAGAGTTTAGAATATTTTGTTCCCCTTAATGAGAAGTGAGTGGGGAAACTACACTTTGGGGGATGTTTGTGGAGCAATCCAGATCTGACAGTGTGGGAGGAAATTACTGTGCTCCTGTTGGGAAAGTCAAGAAATCACAGTATTGGCATAAGAAGCTAATAGACCTTTGAGGTGTGCACTGATTTTTATTTGCTTAAAATGTTTGTTTCTCTGAGATTTAGCTCAGGTCCTTTCCTACAATCTGTTCTTTATTATGGTGTCTCGGGACATGTGCCAAACATCCACAAAATGGAAATTAGGCTGCCGGGTCAGATAAAATTTTAAGAGAGATTTGTACTTTTGCTTTAAGAAAGCTATTATTTATTTGCTCTTACAGACACCTGTCAGGCACTGATGGCATTTTACTTCATTCATCTGGATGCCTGTCCTGGTTTCCCTGGGCTGAGCAGGGGAGAAGGGGAGGGGTTGAGCAAGCAGCACTGTGGTGCTTAATTTCCATCTGGGCTTAAACCACAACAGTCCCAAATACCCCAGGATCCTCTGAAAGCAATGCATTTTTTTTTTCTCCTGCATATGTCCTGGTGTAAAGACTGGGATGTAAAATAAATGTAGGACTTAATTATCTGACCACAGTGACATTTAGACAGTTGGTAGGTGTTAGCCACATGGGGAGTACTTTTCTGTTCTTCTATTTTTAGTGTAGAGTTAAGCACTTTGAAAAGCATGATTCAGGGATTGACAGATAGTATTTGATATTCACACTGCTTAAAGAAAGTTTCTCTTATAATGTTTTGTCATAATATTAAATATAAGAAAAACAAACAAAGAAAAAAGACAAACAAACCACAAAACCTGAAATAAATGGAGAAGCTGTCTGTGGTTTTAGAAACATTCCTCCTTAGTATTCCTCTTCTGTGAACAGCTCTGTGTGGGGAACAGTGAAGGAAAGCGTTGTGTTCACATGCTCCATGTTTGACAGAAGTTCTGTTGGAATGCAAAATAAAATGGAAAAAAACAAACAGAGAAACAAACCAAACCCAACAAAAACTGTCATTGCCCCAGTGCTTAGGCTCCATCATTTTTGGTGAAGGTGTTTTGGTTTTTGACAATGCAGCCTGAACTGTGCATGCAATAGCCTCATATAAGTTTTAGCCATAAGCAAATAGCACTTTATTTTTAAAAAAGGCACAGTGTGATGATCAGAAAAACTTACTCTGCCTGGTCGATAACTTTGGGTCTGTATGTAGATTCTATGCACGTGAATTATCCAAGTGTGGTGCTCTGTCTTTACAAGGCTCTCTCTAATCAGGGTCATCTGTGTTACAAAAGGACTCTGTTGCACAGCTTGTGTAAATTCAGTATATAGGTTCTCCAGGCACATACATAGCTGGACAGAAATGGGAGACTGTATAGAATGCAGCTAATCATTTTGAAGGCAAAATGTATTGCTGGGTCTGATTCTGTTCTCAGTTGCAGCACTATGATTTGAGAGTAAATCAAATAAATCTGAATGAGTGTAAGATTGATTTGTGTGGGAGAAGAAAATTGGAAAAGCAAAGAGAAAAGGAATTCGTATTTGCAGTGTGTGACAAGCTGAAATCTTGGCTGCAAGGAAAGGAGCAGCAAAATGCCTTCTGAATTTTAGTGGGGATCCAGTTCTCACCTGGCAGCCAACATCAAACACTTTTCATAAGATCTGGTTCAGAGTTAAATACTGTTAGGCTTAGATGCAAACTAAGATTTTTCTATTACTGCACAGCTGTGAAAACCATGTGTCTATTACATAATGGGTGATAATCAGCTTCAAAATAATCAGAAAGCTTGTTATGCCCTCCTGATCAAAATTCACAGAGTTTTATTTGGATATTGTGCATTAATGACACGTTTAAATTATAGATAAAGCAGTGAGATTTGGGGGAAACTGGCCTAGTAAACAGGATTCCTTCACTTCTAAAAGAAAAATAGAAAAGAAAAAAAAGAAGAAAATGTCGAGCTAGCAAGCCTAAGGAGAGTTTAATTAAAACCCAAAGAAGAAAAAAAACCACCACAGTAAAGTAAGGTCAAAAATAGAATAAAGGCTAATGGTGAATAAAGGGCAAAATATCCACTTGCTTTTTGACTGTATTGTGGTTTCTTTTGTCATGCAAAGCTCTGTACTCTGGCTGACCTACATCAAGCAACTGGCTTTTTTGGAGGCCATCCAGACAGATCAGCAACACAAATATGTCCCTGTATGTCTAATACACTTCCGAATGATTTTGTACTTGTTGATAGCCTAGCACAGAGCGATTTTTGTTTGTCTTCTATTGTTGTGATAAATAGGATGGCAAAAATATGTCAGAGCTAAAAAAAATCTCTGTAACAGACTTAGCTTGTTAACTAGAGTGTCTATATTCCTTCACTCCCACCCCCTATTTGGTTTGCTGTTATTAGAACACTTTTTCTAACCCAATTGAGAAATAGGTTAATGTGGATAGCAACAGGAAAAATGTAAGCAACAGGAAAAATGTAAGCAACCTCATAACAATGAGTTTCCTTGTATAATGAAGGCTGCAAGTTCTCTTGCTTTTTTTTTTTTTTTTTTGTATGAACACATCTCTTCATCTCCTCAATAGCCCACAGTGGAGGTTGAAGAACATCATTGTGTCTTTAATTTCAGATTCACTGAATTTAGTGTGGATACTGAGCTGCTGTTTGTAATGTAATTTTGCTGGGCCGTTTTCCATTGACTCTGGCTCTATCCTCGAAGAAGATGTTGGCAGCATCACACTTCACCAAACAGCCTTGACTTGATGTTCCAAAACTCAGACTTGTTGCCCTGGGGCGCAAAAATGATAAAAATGTTTCAACTGTTAAGAGTTTTCCTATGGTTTTTTTTTTTTTTTTTTATTTTTTGGTTTAAATTCTGCTTTTAATGAAATTTGACTTTTGCTCTGGACTAATAAGCTCTGCGGTTAGGTTTAGAGTCCACAGGGTCATGAATTAGTTAGAGAAGAAATTATAAAGGCAGGTCTGATATGTGGAAAATGTATCAATTCTGAAGCTGTTCAGATTACTACCAAATGAGTATATTTTGATGGATGGTTTTTAAAAAGGAAGTATGCAAATGATAATTACAACCAGCCTCATTCCAAAAGCTTATCAGCATTCTTATCATTAAATAGCCAATACCTTAGATAACGAAATCTCAGAAACATTCAATAGTCAATTCAAATATTTTTATTTTGGTTGACTAAGAGTTACATGATTCTCTAGGATCTAAATGTTAAATAAAATAGATCATATTTATCTAGTACTGAGCTTACAGAGAGTAAAAATATTTCTTTGCTTCATCACTAGCATTAGGAAAATAATTTGAAGCAAAATGTGAGAGCTAAGAATGTGAAGGGGGTATTATTGATATCTTTTCTAGAGACATCTCTTAAGCATCAAGACATGACAAAAGGAACACACAAATTACTACAAAAATAACATGATTGTGTTTTTTAACCTTCTCTTTCTCTGTTAATCAAATATTAGCTCTCTCTCTGCCCCCCTTAAAAATCCAAAATCATCCAGGAACCATTAATACGTACTGAGCCCACACTCTCAAACACATTCTGAGACAGATAAAGAAGTGCAAGCCAGAACAGGCGGCTGCACCACCTGTCTGCAACTGAGAAGCTCCACAGTGGGGAAAATGTGTTTCTGAGCATGGAGAAGGAGAGCACAGGGCCCTTTGGCCTCATGTTTAGTCACTCCTGTGTCAGGTGGGTGCAAAAGGAACCTCGGGCTCAATATATCTCTACTGTCCTACCTCCTGTAGGCAATGCACAGGGAAGGTGGGCAGGAAGTTGTTACTGATGCTAATGAAAATGCATGTGAGAGCCATCAGATGTTAAGGGAAAGATGCCCTATGGCAAAGCAGCTGGAAGAGCAGGAACAGCTCTTCCATTTGTTCCATATTTCCCATTTGTTCCATGTTCAAAGTAAATGCCAGCACCCCAAGCATAGGGAGAGGTCAGCTTGCTGGGTTAGTGTGCAATCCACTAAATGGCAGCTACAGGAAATTGCCATCTCAATCTGCTAACACCACACCTGAGCACCCTTACAGAAATTTCCATCCCATCCTGCTCCATCCCATCCTATCCTGCCCCATCCCATCCTCTCATATCTGTTTACTTTGCAGACTGAATTACAAGTACAAGCACTCAAAGCTTGCTGTGAGGCCTCAGATTGGGGTCCACAACAAAAATCTTTGCAAAGATGTTTAGGGTGAGGAGATGTCTTCTTTCTTGAGAAAAGACTTACAGGACAAAAGCTTTGAGTTGAAAAAAGGTTGTGCTTTTTGTTCCCAGTTAGCACACCATTTTCCACATCCACATAGACTGATTGTATGAAGCAACATCCTGATACAATTCTGACCTTCTCTGAGGTAAAAAGAAAGTATTGAAAATGTCAGTTAAGGGCTTAAAATATTCCATTAAGCTGCAGAGTGTGCACACACAGTTGAAAAACAAACACGAATAAAGAAAAGCAGATTAGCAATGCAATTACTTAATCTGTTTAAACCTGGGTTTAGACAATTCTTTTTCCAGGGAAGGTCGTTTTCTCCTGATGTGTTGTAGGAAGTTAATTAAGAGACTTTTCAAAATTTTCTCTTCATTCTTTGTATGACAGGTAAATCATAAAGAGATTTATTTAGGAAATCTCATTATTCATTGTAAGTTTAAAACACAAGCGGCAATGAATTTACAGACATAGAAGAAGTTGTTTGCTGGAGTTAATATTCTCTGGTGAACAGCTCACTGCAGCCCTAATTGAGTTCTTAGGAACGTTTCAGTAGAAAATTTTAACAATTAGTATTGTACGTTTACCTTCAGCATCACATTAGAATGTTGTACATTTGTCATCTTAAGACCCAGGCAACTTGAAATGGAACAATTATGTAAATACAAAGCAGTGAGGAGAACAGCGACACAACTGTCTCTCCATCTATCTTAGGAAAATAGTTCAGTGACATCAGTCTCCTTCTTTGAGACCACTAACCTGTGCCTACCTCAGCAAAACACATGAATCTGCAAACTGTGCAGATATCTGGGACAAAATTGTTGCAATAAGAATTCTCAAATCTTAGTTACATCACAAAGAGCACTTTATACAATTTTATTCCTGTACATAGGTATTTTAACTTGTAACCATTTAATCACAGGACTGTACAACAAAATAAAATAAGTAGCACTCACAAAAAATCAAGGAAGTCCCAAAAATGTGGGTTTATTTATGGCATGATGTTTCCCATGTGCTGCAAGGAGATGACAGATTTGTGACCAAGCCACTGCTAGGGATACTGTGACACAGATATATTGCTGGGGTGGCACTGGGTGGGAAAAGTATAGGGAAGATCTTTGCTGGTCATGTTATGACCAGGCAGGTGAACACAACTAGCATTCATCTAGTCCCGCTGCCACAGGAAAATACAGACATCCCTTGCCTGGAAACCCAAATTTACCATGTACTTCCTTCATCACCTATTTGCTATCTGAAGCCATTTATATAACATGGTTAGAGGTAGGAAATGTTTTTTTTTTCCTAGGTAATAGGACCTACCTGAACATCTGCCAAATTTCTTATTGTAAATAATGGTGTCAGTACAGTTCATCTCCTATTTTTTTCTGATTACCTCTTCACTCTTCTAAACAATAGAGCTTGTGAGCAGCTCTCAGTGCCATATAGCAAATACCATTCCTACTATTTTTTTAATGTTGTTAGTTATTTGAAGAGTGAGAAGCAGCAGCAAAGATATTATCTGCTTGAAATGATGCTTGTCAAGTTGGTCTTTAGGGAATTTTAAAGAAAAATTCCATTTTAGTCATCTTGGGCACTTACCAGATATACATCTTTCAAGATCCCCTCAAAAAGCAATATAGAACATAAGGAGTTGGACACAGGCTGAGATGCACATGCATATAATTTTCAAGAATGTTTTCATTCCTTGTAGCTCCTTGAATTGTGCTTTTGTTTGTTTGGCTTTGCTTTGCTTTATTTTGCTTTGTTTTCATAAGGAGACATCAGGACTGAGATACGATTGCACTACATCGGTTTATTAGAAAGAACTGAGTGGAAGTTCAGAGAACTAGAGTAAAGTAGTCATAAAGTAGTCATGTAGCCAAGCACATGGCAGCTGTACAAAGAGCTGCTGGATTTCCTTAGCTCCCACTTCAGTCAATTCTCCACTTCACAGGCAATCCAACAAAGAGGTTTTGTAAGGGGAAATGGTGCTTTCAGGTGCCATTATACCTGGAGTCCTGGGCACAGTGAGTCTGATGCCCCCTGCTCGCTGAGAAATGTGCTTTTTTGAAAAGCTATTTCCTCCTCCAGCCTTCTGATTGCTATCTCTTGGCTTTCTAAGTCTCTCCAATGTCTTGAAGAATAAAATAAAATCAAATATTTCAAATTCAAGGTGAATCTGTGGAAATGCACAAAATCATCAGATAGCTGACTAGAACATAGATATCTGCCCCTTCTTCCTGTAACTCTTACTGTTCTCCTGCCCTAGACTGTCATTGGCTATAATTTATTTTATGTGTCCTGTAAAAATATGACATAAGATGTTTTTATTTTTATATTACTCAGCAAACTCATAAATAGTTTAACATCTTCGTCATAGAGGTTTGAAGATTTTTTAATGATATGTGGTCAGCATGCTAATGCCCAGTGCTGGGCAGTGGTGAAGCAGCAGCAATTAGTGAGTGGAGGATGCTAAAGGACAAAATACTGATCTTAGCTTTTACAGCAAAAAGGAGTTAAATTATCTTCTCTGCATTGCACTTAAATATCCACTGCTGTCACTCACAGCAGTTTTGAGCCACCTATGAATTTTGCAAGAAAAGCACACCATTAAATTCTGTGCAGTTATACTAGTGTCATGAGACTGTTCATAATGTATAAAATTCAGCATATGCACCATTTCAATAGCAAATGTTTTTATTATAGTATTGTACTTTCTGCACCTTCTTCAGATGACAAGAAAACAAAATGACCAAAAAGATCTTTAACAGAAAGAACACGTGTCTAGTTGAAAAATAGAAGAAGAATTTCATCACCTTCTCTTTTGTAAAGAAAAAAAGATGCAAAAGTAATACAAATAAAGCAATTTGTCTAGGGGATTTAATTTCTTTAATTTTATTTTGTTACTTTACTCATCTCAGGAGGAGATCACTGTCCATAAGCAGAGTGCTCAACACAACTCAAGAGGTAATAGTCCCTTCTTGGGAGCCCACTGTTCAAAGTTAATACCTGGACAAGTATCTCAAAGCCCCTAGTTAATAAAGCTCTCAGCTGGTCTTCCATAATCTGAGGAACCAGCAGGGTAGAAATGCTCTGTAGCTCCTATCAAATACATGCACATACATTGAAGATAAAAATTTATACTTACCATCTTTCATTTTACTTTGATGGAATGAAACAAGGAAGTACCATGCAAGGCTTTGGCACCTTTTATCTTAATTTGTGTAATAGTTGATTAAAGTAAAAAAAAATATTTCTACTGAAGTCAGCAGAATTAACTGCAGCTGTGTATGACTGGTGCAAAATAAAGAGCAGAATCAGGCCCAGAACTTGAGAACATAAATTTCTGGCTATTCCACAATTTAATTGAAGATTCAGCATCATTGCCTTTTCCAAATGTCCATTACTATTGCCATATAAACCATAAATTAACATATGCATTCTTGTCAAGATTTTCTTTAAGGCTACAGGTACGACTATAAGCTGGAAAATATGTTTTTTCCTTTATACACTTTGTTCAAAATCATTAAATTTAAAATAGAAGCACTAAAGTGAAGTAGAAATACATCAACATATATTTATGCCTACTGTATATTAAAGACTTTACGTAAAGAGATTAACTTATATTTATTTAAAAAAAAAATTAGATGGGTCATAGCTAAAATGAACTTCATTTTTGTAGTAATACTATACTTATTGGTGAGAAGCAAGAGAGTCATGATCAAAATGTTATCTAGTTTCAGTGTACGTTACTTTCAAAAGAACATGTTTTTTGTTATCCTAACTTTTGGAAAATTCACCAAGCCTGGTATTAAAAAAAAAACCAAACTGAAAAGCTTGTTGTAATAACTATAACATATTAAACATTTTTGTATTTTCATCAATTTTATTCTTACAGGAGAAAAGACATCACTCACTTAATATGAATGCTGCACATGTTAGCAATAGAAATATTGATTTTTGTAACTTTGATTGCACTTGCCTTAACTTTTCCACACATAAATACAAACACAAATAACACATCGAGGGGGGGGAAAGGAGGATTAAGGGAAATAAAACCCACAAAAGTAGGCAAGTTTTACATTATTTATTGAATAACAATACATGAGCTTATTCAATATAATCCTTGTAAAGAGCACATGATGCCATAGGTTTATTAAAGCACAAGGTGTACTTTGTCAAGATTAAAAAATAAAACAAAACAACACAAAACCAAACAGTAAAAAAACCCTTTTGGTGTGACTTTGATTTAGGTTTAAAAAAGTTGGATGTTCAAAAAAAATCTTTATTACTTGCATATGAATATTTTTGTATAATAAAATACAAAGAAGGTTTTAAAACAAAACAAAAAAACCCCACTTGCTTTATAGTGTGCAAATTTCAGAGCAAAATAGACAGGGTATGTGTCCAGTTTGTAACACAATGTTCTCCTTTCAAGATTACTCTTTCACTGACTAAATGCAAGGTTATGACAACTTGAAATACTTTTTTCTTGTGAACTGACAAAGAAAAAATAAAGCAATGTGAATAATTTGCGTATGCAAACTCTTTTTTTGAAAGAGATTGTTGCTCGTAGCAATACAAATTTAACAGCATGATAGGGAAGGCTTTGAAGACATCAGTTCAGTGATTTGCCTGGAAGGACATCCTGGGCCAGAGCATACGCATTGGATAAAATAAGCTGGCACAGCCCCACTGGAGGCAATGGAGCTGCTCCAGCTTACACCAGCTCAGAATCTGACCTTCAGTATTTTCTTTCCTATTGTTTCCTCTTGTTCTGCTGTTTTATTTCATAAGGATATTTTCCTTAGGATATATGATTTTTTTCTGTGTATTCTTTTTTCTTAAAACCACTACGGATTATGGAAATAACCATAGTAAAGCAAGCGCAGTCTCATGACTCTCTGGGGCGAGGATTTTGTGTGTGGGTGGTGCATATGTGTTTGATTTATTACAGCATTGCTCAAGTTGTATGACAGTTTAGCTCCATTGGAACCACAGGGTGACAGAGGAATAGAGGGAAATGGTGGGGAGCAGAGTAACATGGTAGGGACTAATTTTTAGCAGTCCATGCATGTGTGTGGTGTGTCTGTGTGAGCAGCATGGAAGACCCTGACTGATACAGAAACTGTAGTGGAAGAGAAGGAGCTAAAATCACAGCAATGTTGTCATTGTACCAGTGAAAGCTAACAAGAAAATGTCAAAAAGAGCATTACTGAAAACCTCAATGAAGGTTGTCTTTTTTTTATGTTTGTTGAATACGACATCATACCTGGGTCAGGACCAATTCCATTCTTGGGTTTCTGAACAGACTGTAAGCTCTGTGGTTCTCTTCCAAACTGCAGTGGCATAAATCATTGTCCAAGGCAATGGGTTTATACACGTGTTACACCAATCACATGAACTGCAATCAGCTTCTTTTTGGCCTTCCCATCAAGACCCTCATCTTCTGAAGTCCTGAATGATGCAAGGAACACTGAACTTGTTTCCACTCTTTTGTTATTTTTTTTAAGCTGTGATTCTCCTCAGATGCCGGGGGAATTGCTCCAAATTTGCACCTCTGTAACACAAGAATTTGGGGCCTTGCAATAAGAGACAGGCACCAGTGCACAGCAGCTCTCACAAAGGTCTATTGTATGCCATAGCTAGAGCTTAAGTTGTCAAAAGAACTGGTGATCTTCTGGCTCCAGAAGCCCAGGCCACAGACCACCCTGTGTCTCTGTAGCTCACAAGTATCACAAGACTTTTAAGAAATGACAACTGAATTGGTTTACCTGCAGCAACTCATATTTAAATGCATTTTTAATATTACTGTATTTTGCACCTACAGTCTGGAGTCTGGAGTCAAGGCGAACTATATTAAAAAATATTGTTTCTACAGACAGTCACCCTTTTGAACTTTGAATCTGTCTGCTTCATCTACTTCTCATGAGATTTTTATCTTTGCTATACAAGATATCAGTAAGATAATTTGAATAAATGATCATGGTTTCACCAACATCAACATGATTCATTGGCCTGGTATGGTGGCAGGAAATGCATTTAGCATTCGATTAGACATCACAAGAGTTATGATTACTCAACTACCAGCATGTGACGTGCACAGAAATATGGTATCCACTGTAAATTCAAAAAATATTTATGTATATTTAGTTACATTTTTTAAATATTGCTATTTAACAGACATTAATAAAAAAAATTGAAGAACGTAATGCTCTATTCTTTGCTGCATTGCTCTGAATTCCTTGCAATTCTTAGACACGTAACTGAGACAACTAGAAGTGCAAAACTTTTATTAATTGTTGGTATTCTCTCCCAAAATCATGCATGTGTGAACAGGCTGGGAAGCCACATAGGGCTGCATGCTTGAAGAGAGACAATCACAGGTAAAAAGTAAGTAAACAGAATATTGCTTGAAGAGCACTGGGGTCTTGGTTTCAAAAAAAAAAAATTAATAAAGACAGAGACAAACAAACAGAAAGAATAAAAATACCAACAAGCACCAATACTGATCAAAATATTTAAAGTACCTCTGGACAGCTTTCTTGGATTCCCCTGACCTGTACCATTTAGAGTTATTCTTATAATCAATTTCATTGACTGATTACATTTAATTTTCCCCTCTCTTTATGAGTATTTATTTCCACTTTTTATTTTTCCCGATATATGTTCTTCATTTTACAGGGAGATGGGGGAAGTTTCACACTTACTTTATTTTGCACAGATAGTTGAATTTGGTAGTTAATGAAAAAATAAATATCTTTTAAGTACTAGGTTTGCATCATTAGGAATTTAGCATGGTATCTGTAATTGAAACACAGGTTTATGAACAGAGCTGTGAAATGCAATTATTCACGCGCTCTGAGCTACCAACATGTCAGCTACTGGATCAGGAAGATCAGAATGTCATTTGAAATAATACATTCATGACTGAAAATTAAATGCTCAGGTATTTACAGTATCCACTGAAGTGCAAATAAAACTGGTTGTGCAAGTAAAAAGCTGTTTATTTCAACTGGAGAACTTTAAGTCTTCTGTTAAACAACCTGCTAAGAAACATAAAACATCCTGATAGTCATATACTATAAAAGGTGATGGTGAGAATAAGAAAAAGAGACATTATGATGCAAGATAGGCATGTAATTGTAGTTTAAGTTTTCAAAATTGCTCCAAAAGGTCTGGGAAATAGACCCTCACCTAAAATAGACTTATGGATTGTACACAGGTTGGTTTCAGAGCTCAGTGAAAACAAATGCCAAGAGTAAAATGAACAGTAAACATATTTTTCTGCAGATCAGGAACTACAGTGTTGAGAATAATGCGAACAGAGGAGATAAAAGAGTAACTTAGAAGTGATGTCCAAATGCATTGTCTAGAGATTGAAAAATAGGCTCCATAAAATTAGTCCGAGATCTTTAAAGTGTTTTACTTTCTAGTTGCATGCAGAATGGGTTCATTCTTTTAAATCAATATGCACACCACAAAATCAAATAGCTATTCTTCTCTGATTGCTGATGAACTTTACCCAGTTCAGTATGCTCTCCGTACTTATACTGCAGGGAAATAAGCACTGAGCAAGGTAAAGTTAGGACAAAGCCTGGGCCCCTTATGATTACTTTATATAGCACTCTCATTTCTGTCTTGAGAAATTAGGTGTTGACTGTCTTCAGATTTAGTATTGGCTGTGGTGGAGACAGCTGTCAGAAGCAACACAGCCCAAATATCTGATATGGGAATATACTGTGGCTTTTCTGTCAGCAGCACTGGATACACTGCCAACAACAAGCACAAGATTTTTGTTCTCCAGTGAGCATCATCTTGCACCCCACAGTAGCACCACACGTACTGGAGAGAGCCGAATGAATACAAAAACATTAAAGGAAGAATATGCTGTGAAAGAGGGTGTAAGAAAAAGAACAGTTGTTCCTAAGCTGGTTGACTTCTCATCCCACATGATAAATTCCTGGTTGCCTTCTGCAGGCCTTGCTCAGCCCTGGTTTCTGGCCCCAAATGAACGAGATCCATAGTCAATGCTGAGCTACAATGTTTGACAACCTCTAGGCATTACCAGTTCAGCCACATTTACACTTCCCACTGCAAGAGGTGACTTCCTCCAAGTTAACTTCCAAAACTCACCTAACTGTAACTAATTATTATTTGTTCTACTTGGCCACAGAATTTTGTGTGTCATCAATACACTACATTTCTCTCTTAAATTTTTGGGTTTGATATCCTGTTTTTTTTTAATACATCTAAAAAGACATTTTTGTTATAAAGAATTGGTTTTAAAGCTAAAGAGTATAAATTTGTTTGGATGCACCAAAGTGAGGATCTGGTGGTGGAGTGGTTTGATCTTGACTGGACACCAGGTCCCCACCCCAGCCACTCTGTCACTGCCCTTCTCATCTGGACAGAGGAAGGAAAATATAACAAAAGACTCATGTGTTGAGATAAGGACAGGGAGAGATCACGAACCAACTAACATCATGGGCAAAACAGACTTTACTTGAGGAAATTAATTTAATTTATTGCCAATAAAAATCAGAGTAAGAGAATAAGAAATAAAACCAAATCTTAAAACACCTTTCCCTCACCCTTCCCTCCTTTCTGCGCTCAACTTTATTCCTGATTCTCTCTTCCTCCTCCCCCCATGCAGTAGTGCACGGGCACAGGGAATGGGAGCTGCAGTCATTCCATCACACATTGTCTCTACTGCTCCTTCCTTCTCAGGGAGAGGATTCTTCACACTCATCTCCTGTTCCAGGGTGCTTTGCCTTCCACAGGAGATAGTCCCCTATGAACTTTTTCTACATAAGTCCTTCCATAGGCTACAGCCCTTCAAACTTCATCATGAATCCCTTCCATGGGGTGCAGTCCTTCAGGAACAGACTGCTCCAGCATGGTTCCCCATGGCTCCACAGATCCTGCCAGGAACTTGCTCTAGCACAGGCTTCCTGTGGTATTACAGCCTCCTTTGGACATCCATCTGCTCTGGAACAGTGTCCTCCATGGGCATCAGGTGGATAATGCTCTACTGTGGAGCTCTATGGGCTGCAGGGGCACAGCTGCTTCACCATGATTTTCCTTATGGGCTGCAGGGGAATCTCTTCTCCAACACCTGGAGCACCTCCTCCTCCTCCTTCACTGACCCTGGGTGCCTGCAGGGCTGTTGCTCATATATTCCCACTCCTCTCTTCTCTGGCTGCAGTTGCTTGTTGCACATTTGGGATTTTTCCCTTCTTTGCTTTGCTGTCCTGGTGGCATTGCCACCATCACCGATGGGCTCAGCCTTGGCTGGTCTCTCCTGTAAGCAGCTGACGTTGGCTGTGAGACATGGGGGAAGCTTCTGGCAGCTTCTTGGATAAGTTACCCCTGTAGTTCCCAAAATTATCCCTGTAGTTCTCAAAATTACCCCTTCTACCAAAAATCTTGCCATGCAAACCCAATACAGGTGGTGTTAGACTGAGTTTGAAATTGTAATAATTGTAACATAAGAAGATGTCATGATTTTAAGGCTGAAACCAGAACAGAAGAGCTGCATTTATTCTAATGACTGAAATGACAGAACATACTCTCCCAAGCAAATAGTTAATTAGCAATTAATGTAATCAATAGATGTCTGGGAAAAAAATCTCCTTAGGTTATAAGTGAAATACAATAAAAAGATAGCAACCTAAATAAGCATTTGTCAAAAAGATTTGAGTATCTTCAAACGGAATTGTTTCAAGTTATTAAGTTTTTAAAAAATCCTCAAAAACTGTGTTTTCATCCATAGTAACTTTGTAGAAGTTGTGCCAGTCTCTCTGGTAAATAATTATCATTTTTAAACTGATTAAATAAATATTTATATTAGAGATTAGAAGGGGTTTCAAGGACTTATTACAGACTCTCTTTGTTGTAAATAGGATGAAATGGCTCTGATCTAATCTCTTGGGTAAATAACACATTTTATAACTTTTAATTAAAAATGGGAGAAGTGAAATCCTTTTAAATAAATACTAAATACCATCATGGATTTGATTCAAAAGTGACGAATTACATCAGCTGTAAAAAAAAAAAAATGGAAGGATATTCTATCCTTGATTTCTGTTTTCTCTATAAAATTAAATGCCAGTTGCTGGAGGTTGCTTTCAGAGCTTGCAATGTGGAACTGAAAAATGAGGTCTGGTCTTTCAACTTGTATGGACCACTTTACAAAAACTATTGGTCTCTGAAGCTGACTTAAGTTTTAGCAGACAATTTTTAGGATTTCACATCTAATATGTTTTGTACACCAGCAGAACCTGGAGCACAAGTGATAGAGTTACAAAGATTTTATTTCTGGAAAGAAATAGAAAAGTGTGGAAAGAGATAGCTCTGTTCCTGAAGAGATTACACTCATAGATCAGGAATTTGTGTAACTGTTCATCCTTATATTATTCTTGATTTAAAAAATCCACTCAGAAACAACAGGAAAGAAGTTGATTTTCCTTCTGACTGCTACTTCTAGGTCACTTAACCATACGAGGGAGAGACTTTCACCCTTTTTTGAGAATTTTGAATGAATTTGCATTGGTTGTGAAGTAATTGCTCCACCCTTTTGCCAATTTTAAAATTATTTCTGGGGAACTATTTTCTCTCTTGAGAGCCTTGGTTTCTTAAAATTCTTTGTAGGAAGTAGAAAATAAGTTGTGAAGGCATAGAGTAGAAATATAAATCTCCTCTGTTAGTTATAAACAAGACAAGGCACAAAAGTCCAGCCAAGTCCAAAAAAGGCTTGGTACCTACTTCAGATAGCTCTTGAAGGTGCCACAGAGAAGAAATAAAGGACAGTCCTATAAATATTGCACTAGGACACTGGCTGTCAAGTCCAGTCCTCACTATGAGTACCCTAAGTAGCTAATGTTGTACATTTCTTAAACTTAAATCCAAGTAGTTTTTTAATATTACCCTCTTAGATTTATTGTTCCAGGCCATTGATTTCTACTGCTCAGAACGTTTGACCTGTTTCTGTGCCAATTTTGTTTCTGTGTACATTTAATTCTCCTATTCTTTGCATTTACTCAGAAAACATTAGGTATTATGTATCACCCATGCATATTTGCCTTTTTTTTATTAAGATAAACAAGACAAGATAGTCTGGTCTTCCCATAATTCTCTTCCCCCTCAGCATCTATAAGGTTTCTCCATGATGGTTCTGGTGTGGTATGCTGTTGAGGATCTACAAGAAATCTTCCACCAAGGCTTTGTAAAATGTCACTGATATGCCTATTTAATATGTAGTTTTCCTGATTAAAATAATCTTTTTTTTATGAATGTCTAGAACAATGACTCAGAATTGCCTAATGGTGGGCTATATGCTCTATACATAAGGTTTTGGGCTTAGTCATTATTCCTGGTGGTTGTTTTTTGGACATAATTTTTATAATCCTTCATCAACTTCCAGGCTTTAATTAAGTCTTAAGGTACTCTATTTTTTGTGTGTGTGATTCTTAAACTTAGTATAGACAGTGCATCCCAAATCTTGAATGGGGAGGAGAGGAGTGCCTACTGGTGAAGTCAGATAAAGGACTGTATTCAGCTGTTGCTCTTTCTCCATTTATGAAATGCAGATAATACAATTCCAATTGCTTAACCAAAAGGTACAGTTATCAGCCTTATAAATGCATTAACAATTCTTGGTATTTGACTTAGATTTAATGTTCAAGATTTTAGAGCTCTAGAAAGAATATCTCCAAAATGAAATATCTCCAAACTGAGTTTTACTTCAGTCTTAGATTTAGTAATTCTGCCTGCCTACTGTCTCTCCTATTATTTTTGGGGATAGTTGCCTAATCTCTTTCATCAATCATACCAGAAAAAAGAAAAAACTTTAATTTACATTTGGGTTCACGCCAACACTGCCTTTGCTCTCTGCTCTATCCTTATCATATAGCAGGAGTGGGTGTAGAGATGGGACACCTTCTTTTGTTCTTGATTATTTATATGATTATTTTTACGGTATAAGTTAATTTGCAAGTTCTAAATCAGCTTGATTCTTACTATTGCTGGTATTATCTGACCATAGACTTCTAAATTTGCTTTGCAAATATGTATCTCTTTTTTGACATTTCTTAGCTAGAATTTTGTTTATTCTTTATGAGGAGGGGATTCTCCCAGTGTCTCTACTGCTTTTCCCTACACATTTTCCAAATGTGTTTTCACAAGGCTTCCTCACTTTGTTCACCTTGAAATTAGCAAATGAAATGGTGACTGGCCCATTCTTTGGCCCTGAGGCCAACTGGTGCATCGATACAATTAAAACTCTTTTGGCATCCAAAAGAGGTGCCTTATCCAAATTGTCTATTAGGAACAATCATGCAGACTTGCTTAGGCACTGACTAGGAGAGCCCTTGGTGGCCCAGAGTAAAATCATGCCAGAGACCCTTTTAACAGCATGAGAGTGAGATAATAGAGCACCACAGGCAATGTTTAATTAACTCATGTAGATGAGTCACTGTGTTCCCCAGCTCTTCCTGCACATTCCCTGCAAACGAGGACAGAAAGTTAATTCTCACAATCTTATCATGAGTTTCACAAATTTTGGAGTATATCTTAAAGATTAAATACTCTAAAAGAAATCTTTTGGGATAGTTTTACTATCCATTCTAGAAAAGATAATGCCCAGTATTCTTTTTTTGGTTGGTTGGTTTGGTTTGGTTTTTTGGTTGGTTTTTTGGTGTTTTGTTTTTATTGTCTTGGTTTGTTTGTTTGTTTTAATGTGCCAGTGGAGAAAGAGAAAATATCACTTACGACTTGCACACAAGACTTTCAAGAAAAGGTATTCTGAACTCTGTTATTTTCTTCTCATTTCTATACCAGGAGGCTTAATTGAGACTGAAGAAGTAAGAAAGGTGTTTTGAGTAATTTCTTCTGCATTACCAGTCCAACTACTGACCTAATTTAGCTATAATCTTAATTGTTTTTCTGGAGGAAACAGAACTGGAGCATGAATCAGCACTCACGCTTCTCAAAGGCTAGAGCATCTTCTGATGTGAAGTATCAAACTGTGACAGATTGTGGATCAACTGAAAGCATAAAACAACAACACAAGTAATATTTGAAACATGCCTTTCATGGGTTTGAGAGAACAGCCAACTACAAGCAAAAAAAAAAAATTAGAAAGAAAAGCATGAGACTTATTTTATGCCATCTGAAAATGAGACTCAGCTAATTCACAGGTTGAAACTCAAAATACATTATTAGCAGTGCAATATGAGAAAAAAAAAGAGAGTAAAAAAGCTGGTACAGGTTAGTAAACCTTTCACTTTGCATTTGAAATACCAGTCATTAGCTTTTTTTTTGTTGGGTTTTGTTGTTTTGTTTGGGGTCTTTTGTTCTATTGAACAAGCTTTTCCAAGACATTATTTAGGCCTCAAAAATACCATGTTTTTATGGTAATGCTATTTGAATCTGTTGAAAAGAATTTTAAGTATCCTAAGAAAGTTCCTGATCTGGATTAACACACTAATAATTAAGTAAAATTTAGGGAAAAACAAAAAAGTGAAGCTGAAGCTATCACTTTGTTTTCTTTTCCTCTGAGGCACTTCTCTATAGTGGAACTATTGAGATTCCATCTTGTTCAACTATTACTAATACTAGCAGCTTTCAAGATAAGTTTTTAAGGACAGACCACTGAAGATATTTTCTTTTGATTTCAACTGAATTTTCTGAATTTCTGAATAAATTTCTTATTTCATGTCTCAATCCATGCTGCTACGGTGGTTTTATTCATTTACTTGTTGTTTGTTTATTGTGAAACTATTCCTGTAGAATCTTGGCTTTTCTCCCTATTTTCATATGACGAACTGACCTTGGCTGACTGCTGAGTACCCCCAAGCTGATCTTTCTCTCCCCTTCCTGAACACAACAAAGAGAGAAAATTCAATGGAAGGCGTCTGTGTTGAGATAAGGACAGGGAGAGATCACTCCACAGTTACTGTCATGAACAAAAGAGATTCAAGTTGGGGAAATCAGTCTAATTTATTAATGATCAAATCAGAGTGGAAAATACAAACAAATCTATAAACACCTCTCTGTTCTTCCCAGGCTCAACATCATTCCCAACTTCTCTAGCTCCTCCCTGTGAATAGCCCAGGGGATCATTTCTTTCTCCTCATACTTTTCCTCTGCTCTGGGATGGAGTCCCTCCCATGGGGTTCAATCCTCAAAAAGCTTCCCAACGTGAGCCCTTCCCACAGGCTGCAGTTTTTCAGGAGCTGCCCCAGCATGGGTTCCCTGTGGGGCCACAGAGCTGCCAGCAGAGCTGCTCCAGCCTGGGCTCTCAGGGGTCACAGCTTCCCTGCCACCAAAGCCTTGCCAGGGACACCCACTATGTGCAATTAGTGTGATCTGCAGTGAGTTCATCTCATCATTTGTTGGAAAGCTTTCCTGTTTCTCTTCTAAGTTGTCATTGAGTGTATTTGCCAAGGAAAATAGTGCCAGTTTACAGAGGTTCAGTGCTTGTGTAGTCGGCATTATGTTGAAAGATGATTGCTGTTCTCTGGAAAGCACTGATTATCTAGGTTTAATATCAACAAAATAATCACAGCCAAAGAAATACCAATTAAGGTACTTTTAGCTGAATTTTGACTCTTCAATACTTCCCTTGTACAATCTGTGCACAAATGATTCAACATTATTTTGGTTTGCTTCACCTGGGGGAAGCATCTTTCAGTTATCTTGATTCCTACATAGCTTAACCACATACCAGTGTTTAGAATTCATTTTTTTTGGTTCTTTGTGCCTGTGTTTACTGTCTTTCCACACAGGAGGAAGTACCTTTCTAGTTATGAAATGTACCAGTGAAATGCAAATTACCACAGCAGTCTAAGAGAATCCAGAATTCTAAGGTGAAGGCACCTGACATGTCCTTGCCACCTGCCACTGTATTGAACTAAATTAAAAGAGGACAAGAAGATGGCACCACAGTGAGGATTATGGATGACATGTCAGGCATTATTTTAAGTCTTTTTATTTTCTGTCAACTAAAATCAGATCCTTGAAAGGTACTGGGGCAGAGAACAGGGCTGCAAAAATACTGAAATCGAAACTGTTTCTTTTTTACCTATGAAACAGGATCATTTCTCTTACTTATTCAGAGTATTATCTGTTAAGTGTGGCAAAAAGGTAAGCTTTTATTGCTTCTGCTGTTATCAGTCCTGCATACACAGCTACAGCTGTGTTCAAGTGAAGGTTTCTCCCCAGAAATAAACAAAATAACACCGTGTACAATCTGAGGCAATGATCCAATTTACTGATGCCCTCGGGTTGCCTAGGTGGCACAACAGCCTCTAAATGAAGGCAATGTGACTATACAGCTGTCACCAAGGGATTGGGGAAATAAGTGGGGTTCCAAAAATATACACAGGGGTATGATTTGACCCAAAGAACAAAGAATGAAGGAGGTTGGAAAACACTGATTTTGGTACCTCAAGTTGGATGGAGAAGGAAAAACAAAAGTATCATTTTGTCAGCATGCTCTGCCCATCGCTGGATATTTCAGTGCCAGCATCTCTGCCACCTGTCAAAACGCAGGTGTGTGCTGTGTCCTTACGGAGGGATTTGAGATATCTCAGGAGAAGTTAATCTCAAAATGCAGACTGACAGTGCAGTGCCCAACTTTACGGTACACAGTTACCTGGCAACATTCACAGCCCTTCCTAAGGGTTTATGTTCTTGGAGCAGAACAGGAATAAAACTTCGTGTTTAAGAAGGCAAATCACAGAAAAAAGCACATGAAGTAATGAGCATTTATGCCAGAGGAAACAGAACTGTGAGAACAAACATGTATAATAAAGTGTGCCTTTCTGTCAGAGTTAGACACTTCCCTCAGGTCAACACAGATTGTTTGTCCCAGCAGTTTAGCCCTTGAGCTGAGTGTCAATGAAAACTCCTTCTCAGGCTCAGACTGGTGCAAGGGTTGTGATGGCTTTGCTATTTTCCTGCTCTGTTCCTGACTAGGGCGATGGGACTGATTTGAGCATTATCAGGTAAGGATTTTTGAGGCTGGATAGATTCCTTCCGTTGAAGCTGTTCTGCTTCATATACAGTAATTAAATATTCAGTAGTCCAAAGAAAGCGTAGGAAAAATGACTTTGTAGCCTGTGGGTAAGCAGCTTGTTTATGAAGAAGATGTCCAAATTCATGTACCTCCTCTCTTCATTCCTTTCAGACATTGCCTAAAGTTTGCAGCTTCAACCTCTCCAGCAAATTAACTATTAGTGTTTTCCCAACATGAGACAGCCAAAGGCATTGGATCTCAGAATGTATTGGGGTTTCTTTCAGTGAGCACATCCTTCCTTTTGTTTTGTAGGTGGATTTTTTTTTTTCAGTTTTCTTTGTTTCAGTCCCATATTGCTTCATACACTTTTCCAAAGCAATTAAGGAAATTAGTAACATCAAATTTTGTTTTGCTAAGACAAGATAATAATACTGCTGGATTGGTTTTTTTTTGCCCTGTTTGTTTCTACTTGGAGATTGAGAAAAAATCCTGGACACAATTTCTTCAAGGATTTGACACCAGATTATTTCTGAGTTTTCAGAAATCCCTCATGACTTCATTGTAAATCCATATAGGACATGCCTGGATGGGACAGAATATGAGATTAATATCTGAGAAGAGATACTTAACCATGCAAAGATTTCAGTGGAAGGTGAGTATCCAGAAAATCCCTTAGGTAGGATTTTGGCTATCAAGAAGCATATCTGAGAACATGTCTGAACAGAAGGGATTTCATACAGCCTTGATTAAAGGTTAGAACATCTCTAGAGTTCTCTTTTCCTTATAGTACCTTTTTGTGCTTTCTTCAATTTGATTTATTTGTTGTTGTGAAAAGCTTGAAAGTTTTCCGAAAAACCCAGCAAAGATACTTATTCATTAATTTACTAGCCTTAAAGTTGAGAAAAATTCTGTAGTTGTTCAGGCATTAGAAGGAAAATTGTATTGAGACTACCTTCCTTTAAGAATGATTCACATCTATTAATAAAAGCTTTTTCCTGTTCTCTACATATCTGTCTTTAATGCCTCAGAATCTCTTGCTAGCCCTTTTCTTTGGATAGAATTAAATGGGTTAGTTTTAATGTTGTTGGGTTTTATTAGTTTCTGAATTTCCTGAAAGACTAAAGGAGAAAAAGCATACCCAACAGGAACAAGTAATTTATAAATATATGACAGCAATAGTTATGCAAACAAGCAAAAGAGCTAATATATTAAAGTGGGTGAAGTGACTTCATAATAATTTGCAATGTATTGTGAGTCAGATATGTATTTTAATGGGCTTTCATTGTTATTGGGTTCAGATACATGGAGAAAACACAGCAATTTAAATTTGTTGAAGCCTACCATGAGACAGATGGCAGGAGCACTAAAGAAGACAGTGGTATGGACTGTAAGAACAGGGCAAAAATTCTTGCTTCTGACTTAATATCTTCAGAAAAACCTTTATTTTTACTATCATTATTTCTTGTTTTCTTGGTAGTGCTGTACTGATGCTAATGGCAACTACTGTATTAGTCCCACAGAGAGAGAACTGAAAAGGGAGAACAGTCTGTATTTAGATTAACCTTCCTCATGTTGGGCTTTGCATATCTTTTGTACACAATCCTGTAAACACACTCTGACAAAGCTCAGGTCTGACAGATACCTAGCTCAAATAAGGCACAGTGTTTTCAGCAATGTTTTCTGCACCAAGCAGAGCATCTTTCAGCTGGAGCTCTCTGGCATCTGGTGGGTGCAGAATACATGACATACCTTGCAAACGAGCAGTTTACTGTAGCAGTGTCATGGTTTAACCCAGCAGGCAGCTAAGTCCCACACACTCACTCATTTACTTGCCCCTGGTCAAAAGGGGGAGAGAATCAAAAGAGTAAAAGCAAGAAAAACTCCTGGGTTGAGATGAAGACAATTTAGTGAGTAAACAAAAATCGTGCACACAAGCAAAGCTGAGCAAAGCAAGGAATTAATTCACTGCTTCCCATGGGCAGGCAGGTGTTCAGCCATCCCAGGAAATCTGGGCTCCATCATACATTGCATTGACAAACAGCATCACTCTGAATATCCTCCTCTTCCCTCAGCTGTATATGCTAAGCCATAGATACCAGATGGTCAGGGATGTCCCTGTGGTCAGTTGGGGTCAGCTGTCCCAGCTGTGACCCCATGACATCTTGTGCAACCCCAGCATCTCCACTGGTGGGGTGGGTGAGAAACACAGAGGAGGCTTGGCACTGTGCAAGTTCTGCTCAGAAATAATTAAAACACCCCTGTGTTATCAGCAATGCTTCCAGCACAAAACCAAAACACAGTCCCATACCAGCTACTATGGAGAAAATTGCCTAAGCCAAAACCAGCACAAGCAGGCATATGAAAAATTCACACAAAAACAACCCCAAGGGAATAAAAAAATAAACCCTGATTTGAACTAATTCAGCATCAGCCTAAAGCACTTTAGGCATGAAATGGTCATTTTGCAAGGGTCTGAATGTTATAAAGATCTCTAAAGCAGCTCTAAGTAACATTAGGTATGGGCACATAATTCCTTATTAGACTAACTCATCAGCAACACTAAATCAAAAAATATATGCCTACATCTATTTAAATTATTTTTTTCCCTCTAATCTTCATGGTCCACATTCAGGCTCAGCATCCACATTTCCTCTTCTGTCCAATTCTTGCTCCAGCAATAAGGAATATCAGTGAACATTCTGGGGACAGGCTTGACATTGGAGTCTGCCATCTAGGACAGAGAGAAATTTCACAACAGGAAAAGTACTTTGAAGGTAATTCATAGGAGACTATTGTTGAGAATTGTCTTCATTCATTTTTCAGATGGATGATTTTTCATATAACACTGATCTGTCCCTTGTTTCTCCCTCCCTATTCCTTATCTTCTAATGTCATCTTCTTGCTGGTAAGAAAAAATCCATTTTGCTAACAGAAGGAGTGATTCTCAGGCTACCTTAAAATATAACCTAAATCATCACCTTCACAAGCAATATAAAAAAAGTCTTAAGTTCTTTCTATGCTCATTCTTGTGATCACATGAATGAGCAGTACATGGTGTTTCTGCAGCATCTCTAATAGAATTTCTCAAACTAATTTTCCAGCAATTACCAAATTATAACACATATGTGACCTAAGATTTTCAGTAGTCACACTTGTTTCAACAGCAAAATTCATGTTCTTAGAGTTTAGAAGATTATATTTTAAGATATAATACTTCAATAACTTTTATTAAATTAAGAAAAGTTAATTGCTTTCATAATTTGAAACTTAAACATTAGTAGAATTTTAAATGTATAATTATACAATTTTAAGAGGTTGTTATTGTTATTTAAAACCTAAACCTTCTAAAATTCCAAAATGTAAGGTTGCCCTAGACAAATGGCTTAATAATTTTCTCTCAGTGTTTATATCTCTTTTCAATAACAATAAAGAATCCAAATTTCAGTTGAGAAATGTAGAAAAGTGGAACTAAAACCAGAGTGACTTTCAATACTACTTACACAGCATATCTCTCAAAATTAAGTGATGTGGAGTATTAGATATTAACTATTTATGTGTGTGTATTCCTTTAAAAAGATCAGCAAATTAACCTCTCCTTTTCAGTTGTCATTTAGGTTTGCATCCAGAGAGGCAACAGATTTGGCATTCACATCCCTTTTAGTCACTGCAATAATCTAGACATGATCCTTACTAGGAAGGTGACATATATTCACTAAACCAGAATGGCACAACTTTGATGAGAGCCTAAATTCAGAAAAGAAATTAATATCATGATAGACTATTACCGCAAACCATGTCAACATCTAGATTAAAATACTTTTTGGGAGAAATAGAACAAGGGCTCTGAGCAGCCTCATTATGGGCCATGAGAGATGCACTCAAAGAATCTGAAATGGAAAGTTGTCTTCAGTATGAAGCTGTATCCACCTCCAAGATTTAGAAACTTCTACTTTTTATCTGCTTGATTGCTCACAATCTTTAAAAGAGCTGTACAGAAATCACTGACTGTTTTAACAGGGTAGCTCTTTCTCTGTCAAGAATCAGATGCACCTGTTGTTCTGTAAATAACAATAAAAATTATACTAAGTGTAAAATGCAGTGGGTCTGATTCCTAACTTCACTGCTGCTTATGCAGCCATTCAGGGTCCAACACAACAGGCAGATGACAAGAAAAGTGGTTCAGGTGAAATGTGTACATAATATCATGGACTACATTTTTATCATGCCTGTCTACATTTTGCATGAGGCATTGTTAGTGAATTAGTTGAAATGGGGTCTAAAACAGAATCATGGCTCCAAACAGAACACTCTCTAGTGTGTGTAGAGGGGAGTTGATTGTTATTGTTTTCATGGTCATATTTTGGGAAAGCTGTGAATTTTCTTGTAGACAGCGTTTACTTTATTCCTACATTCTTCAAATATGTTTTGGGACCACGTTCTGGAATAATCAGTGCTAGCAGCTCCTTAAGAAAACTGCCAGCATATTGTGTCACTTGGGATATTTTCCAACACATGCTTATCAAATGGATTTTCCTGGCACACTGTGAAAATTCCAGACGCCCTGGCAGAGATTGCACCTGATACAGAAGACTGTCACAGCCTTTCCTAGAAACCCCCTGATATTGGCTGCAGCCACATCAGGCCTGTCAGCAGCTGGAACTCTGCTGTGTGCCATGAACAAATGATCAAATGTGACAGTCTTTTTGGGAACATACCCAACAGTGGGCACACTTCAGTACTCGCTTTAATCTCTTTGCAAATCAGGCTGTACATATAGCTGGTTAATATACATGATGTACATTATATCATTGATATAATTGGATTAAATATAAATAACTTTTTTTAAAATAAAATATAATTCAGCTTCTATGACAGTAGCCTTCCATTTATTTGCTGTGGGGAGCTTAGAGAGAGAATTATCCCTCTAGAACACCTAATGAAAATGATGAAGCGGAGATAAAAGTAGTATTTCTGGGAACATCTACATTAGTAACAGAAAAAGTGGCTAAAAATAAGCTGAGGCACAAATACATATTGCAGAAAATACCAAACCCCTTCCCTTCCCTCTGCTCCCCTCCCCTCCCCTCCTCTTTTCCACAGTGCTCTTCAGCTTAGCTTTGCACTCACTGTAGGTACAGATAGTCTCTAAAAACATTAATAACCTGGTCATCATGAAGGTGTTTGCACAATCATGGGATTGTTTACTCATTTTCACGACTTTATTCTTCCTCCTGAAGATAAAACAGATGGGAATAATTATACATGTAAATGCATGTAACTACATAGCATTTACATCCACGGCTTTAAAAAAATTAAATATGTTCGCATTTCTAGATTTTGCATACCTAGTTCTTTGGGGAATAGTTGGCAAGATACCTGGTCTAGTTTCTAGGAACACAGTGAATTTCAGAGGCCCTTTTTTTCTAGAATGTAGATATTATGTAAAAGCTGAGAACTCTGGCACCTTACATTTTTCTTCTGCATTAGAGACAAAAACCTGTTGTTTACCTGTTTTTCTGGACACTCTGTAGCGTATAAAGTTTGCTTTTATTGACTTATACTTTTTAAACTAAAAATAGCACTTCTAACTTACATTTACAATGGCAGTCCAGTGCCAATACATTATCACACTTGATTTATTTTGATAGCTAACCAAGCTCATAGCAAATTGCAAGTGAATGCAGCAGGTTGCAGAAGAGAAAATGGAAGTTTACACGGAAACAGTAGCAAGTATTATTCAGTAGTTGAAAAACAGTAACGCTATTTGCTATTTTATTTGAGGTTATGGTGTGTTCAGCATGTCTTCACATAGAGGGGGAGAAAAAAAAAAACAAACACAAAACCCAGTGTGTTTATGATAAACCCCGTGATTTTGTTTCCAGAATTAACTGGTAGATATGCTTATGCTTCAAATTTCATGATGGACTATGTCTGGCTACATGACTTGTAAGTCATGTGAAATCCTTTAAAAGTAATGTCCTTGAGAGCTGTAAATTTTATGAACCAAAACTGGACATTTCAAACAACCTTGCAGTGGTTTTTATGAGACTTTTTTTATACCTCATTAAAACCTGGTTTGTGCTTTGACTAACACATATTTTCTTTCTATCTTTTTGTTTTCTTTTTGCTTATTGCAGTTTTTAAAAATGCCCTCCAAGCTGAAATTATCCACTTATAGTGATTGTAGTGGTATTTTCTTGTCTTTCACTCTTTTAACAGTTTGCAATTCTCTGAAACAGAAACTTGCCTTATTCACAAATTAGAATATGGCTTTTACTCTTCATTTTATCCAAGTCATTAATTCTCAGAATTAAACAACATTAGCTATCAGAAAGAGTAAACAATTGCTTCTGTGTATTGATTAAACCATACTATGTTACTATGACCTAAATGAGAGCATTTAAAGTCATATCCCTAGAGTAATTATGGGCTAGTCTGCTGAATACCAGCATTTCAAAATCTATTTGAGTGTTAGGGTCCAAATGATAGATCACAGATGTCTTACCTATTAAGAAAGTGCAACAACACTATATTAAAAACAAGTCTCTTGCTAAATACACTTGCAGTTTTTATGCTGAGAAAATATTTCTTTTTTGTTTTCATATATAACTGTCTATTGTGACAAAATGATAGCATGCTTGTCATCAATCAGTTCTAGGACATCCAGGAAATTGTGAATACACTACAGAGCTTCCTCAGCATTTGACTGAAGATGAGCATTTTAAAATTCAATTAAACTTTAAATCAGTAAAAGGCCTTTTCATATTGATATTTCCTATGTTTTGTATTTATTCTGTTTAAGTTATTTTAATTCATTTTCTTATATTATAATTTTTTTCAGGCATATATTATATATCAAACTCAAAGGACATTCTGCTTTTTGTATCACACATTTCTTTTGTTGCTACCAGTTCAATGATTTTAACAAAGATTTCTGAGAACAGATACTATAGGTAGCATTAGCTTTTCAGCAGTTGACAAAGGAAAAGCCTTTGCTCACATGCCTGGTAATTTTGTCCCACAGTGCCTTGCTATCCCTAGCACTTCTGCTGATAATGAAAGAAGAGGATAACCTGACTCTCTGCATCAGCAATTTTTTTCAATAAGAAAGAGACTATTTCTATAGCTGTTCATTTAATAAGGAGTTCATTTCCACACCTAAATGTGTTTTGTTATTACGTCTGCAATTAGCAGTGTTAGCCTAAGTCTCAGAATTTCCTATTATAATCTCAGCAAGCAGAATTTAAGATAATTCAATTTTTATAAACAAACAGGAAAGGAATCTCTTTGCTTTATCTCAGTTGCCAGCTGGTGAGGGTGAGAGGTAAATTAACTCTTGTGTCTTCCAAGCTCAAAGCAGGTGAAAACAGCATTTGTTTTATTTTCATTAGTACTTTCCTGAGGGCTATTCTCATTGAGCATTGAATTCCTGCTTTACTTGGATCTGGAGTACTATTTCAAAATGAAGTTGTTATGAAATGTAAATGCCTGAGAACATGAACCCTGGATAAACTTGGTGTCAATCACTCTATGCTAATGTACATGGAATGAAATGCAAATATCTGTTTATAAAATTAGTTTCACAAGGAATTGCTTAATGTCTGTTGGACTGATATTTTTCAAAGATCAAGATTAAAGTAGATATATGCACATGTTACTTTTCACTTAAGTGAACAAGGTTACATAAATTTGGTTGGAGAACAACCATCCTTACCACAGGTTGCATTACTGCAGTTAAGGTTGCTTTACAATTGACATTTTTTAGAAAATCCTTTCATATTCAGAAAGATGAGTAGGTTTACCAGACAGGAACAGGAACATACTGACCTCATCTAAATGGGTACAGGTTCATGGGAGCACTTTTGATGAAGGTTTTATAAAAATGTCAGACAGAATGATTTTACAGACAGCAGACCCCCTGAACCCTTGTATGGTATTTTCAAAAGTACTTGCATGCACTTGTAAGATGATGAATGCACTAATAATATGAGAGAGGAATTGAAGCAGGCTGCAGAAGATCTAGCTGGCTCCCAGCATTAAAGATCAAAAAAAAATATATCCTGTTGTTCAGATTTTTTTTTTTTTAATTTTAGAACTACCCAAATGTCAGAGACAGGATTATGACCTCTTTGAACTCGTTACCATTCTAATATTGGAGTGCTTGCAACTGAAATATTATGGTTCAATTCCAACAAACAGGTAATTCCAGATAAAAACACACACTTTCTTCCCTACTCTGTTATTACATTAAACAAACTTGGGTTGCTGGAGTGTCTCCAGGGAGTAATCCGTCCAAAGATCATTCAAGAGCTAAAACAGGAGGAATGAATCCCATTCTGAGGATGCTTACCTCTCTAGCTGAAAAGGAAGCATAACTTGTAGTATATGCTGACTAGTTAGGTAACCCTAGTTCAGTACGAAAATTCCCATTCTCAGTGTCTACTTAAAATTTTTGTGGCAGATGAGAAAATTCCCTTAAAAATCATTCTATCAGCCCTAGTTTCTGTTTTCAAGTCCTAATTCTTTTATCTTTTTAACTTATTAGGATTGCACATGTATGATGTCCACTGACACAAATAGGTGTTTGATCAGATTTCTGAGCCCAGCTCAATGCTGTTCACCATTAACCATTTCTTCCTCCCTAGCTTTGTCCTTGTGTAGAAGGAGCCCAGACCTCATAAATTAACCATCATTGTCAATGCTGTTTCATAATCTGACTGAGCTGCTTAGAAATGCTCACATCAGCTGCTCTCTGATGCTCACATGGGACCAGAGCCAGTGAAGAAACAGGATCTTTTGGGCCATGGGGTGACAATGGATTGAACAATATTGGAAACCTCAGGGCATTTCCTGACCTTCGTTGCTCTATCAACTTCCTTGCAATGCTGTGGGTACCACTGAGAAAGTGAAATGGTAAAATCAGTGTAGCCATTGCTGCCCCACCTGGTATGCTAAAATTGTGATTACCCAGAGTTTAAAAGGGTAGGAGAGAAAGTTTCTGTGCTGCTTCAGTACAAGTGTACATTCTCATCACAGAATAAATGGCAAAGGAACCCTTGTGGTTAGCCAGTTGAATTTTCCTGGTTTTGAAACAGCTTCAGCTAGTCAGAGTATGTAAAAGGCAGGACATCCTTCCTAAAATTACATCCCATTACTTCTGACTATACAGTATTTTTTTTTGTCATGGATAAAAAGAGCAAGTAGTTCATTTTAATTCCGCTTACCTCTCTTTAAAGCAAGTGTTCAGAACTATTTTGCAAAACATTTATATGCGTTCACAAATTAATTCAGATCCTTTCATCTGCTATATGGCTACATATTGAATATATATGTCAAAATAAAACTTAACATTTCTGGGATTTTAGAATTATTTGTTGTTTTTTTTTTAAGCTGAAACTTCCCTTTGAAACAAAGGTAGATAGTTATATTTTATTAATATTTCCAGTAGTGGAACTATGAATATAATTTCTTCTTGTTTTTACTTTAAAAAAAAAAAACTTAGGAAAGAAAAATTCATATATGTAGAAGGCAACTCTGAGCACCACACATTTTAGTTAAAATAGTCACACTGTGGTTACAAAGGAGCATATTCTTAACTTTATTTTCGGATCACAGAATATTCCAAGTTGGAAGAGACACACAAGGATCATCAAGTCCAAATTTACTTGAAAATATGTTCTCAACTTTTGTATCATCACATTTGTGTGGTTTGGTTGGATTTCTTTAATTTTTGGAGGGGAGTGCTTGATTCATTTTGTTTTGTTTTTCCCTGGGATCTGCTTTAAAAAAACAAAGTGTTTCAGGGCAATCTCAGGTATATCTGAAATAATAAGTCCTGATGTGCCTCAGGTGCAGAATGAGTCTCTGCCCAGCCAGAGCTGTCCAATGCTCTAAATTTCAGAAGGCTTATTAGCTAGAATCCAGTGCTGTACCTGAGCAGGATAAATCTGTTCTTGCTACGTTTATTTGAGCTATGCAACATTTCCAGCTTCGAAGTGAAGGGGATTCATGGTAGTCTGAGCTTTATAAATTGTAATAAAAGTAAGGTTATACAATGAGTTTCAAGGCATGGGTATTATGAGAATTTTTCATCACCTGGACTATCCCACCCCCCTCTTTCTTTTTTTTCTCCTTTTAATGGAGACTCATCTACATAGTTATCCTATCAGGTATCTCACAGCCCAGAGATAATTACATCCAGAACAAACAACCAAAGCCTACCTTCTCAGTTTGACTCCTCTCCAGCCTGCTGGCCTCAGCTCTTTAGCTCTTGACACAGCAAATTCTAATCACAAACCTAACTCATAGGAGCAGCAATTCCTGTTAGTCCCTGCACTAAGTATGACCTATTTCAGATACCATCCTAGCCCTGCTAATCTTGGAAATTCAATCAATAAACCTGGCTCTGCTCTTTCAGGTGCTGCCCTAACACAACCATTAAATGCAAGTGCAGTGACCTTCCTGAGTCCTGATATCAATCAAATGCCAAATGCCACTGCTGGCATTGACCTTCATCTTATCTCTGCAGGCTTTGTAGGATCTCTCAGTGAACCACAATGCTCAGATTTCATTCTAATCCTAAACCAGATTCTGACATTAGTATAAAAACAAGGTACTGTAATGACCTTGATTAACTCAAGCAATAATCACAAATGTATAGCTCACTTTATTTATCACTTTCCAGTCATCTCTTTCCTCCAGTGGGAGGTATCTGGACCTAAAGACAAAACAATGTTTTTTACCTCATGCTGGTTTATTCTCCTACAGTAAAGCAATTAAGCTAACCCCAGATAAATTCCACCAGTTCTCCTAAAAACTGACACTGTCTGACTCAAATGTAACACTACCTTTAACAAAGTCAACCAGCAGCCCTCTGTTGGCATTCACTCCTACTTATTCCAATAAAATACAATAATTCTTCTTCCTAAAGCCTAATACCAAACCTATATTTAACACAGTAGTTTATTAGCTCCATCTAACCAGGACCAGAACAAAATACATTTAAAAGCCCAGCTCTGTGTGCCACTCAGAATTCATATTTGACATTAATTTTCCTAATTCAGCTGTCCCAAACCCCACTACAGGCCTAAATATAGCCTTAACACAACAGAGCACTCACCCCTCACAGTCTCAGAATAAATTATACACTGAACCTGGCAGAGTTAATCCAGGAGTTAGTTATTCAACCTCTGCTTTCCTGAGTTCCAACTCTGGGTTAAAATAACCACTCTCCTGCACCCTGAAGGATCAGACCAGCCTTTCTTCCTCTGTCAGGGATGATTTGGAAATCCTCAAACACCCCATGATTCACCTTCCCTGTTCCAGGATCGCTCATCACCCTTAGACATGCAGCACTTTCAGGCAGAAGCATGGGATTGTTCCACACCTAACCACAGCCATAATGAAAACTGTTCTAATTCATTCTCCTCCTGAATTCTCTGTAAGGTATTTGCCCATGTCAGCAACAACCTTTATTGATCTTAGCAGGACCAAAATATACAACTGTCTCCACTGCTCTAAATTTTCCTGCTGCTGTAGCAGTGGCAGCAGGGATCTCCTGACAGCTCCTGCTCTGACAAAATGTCCTGGCTGGGCGTTTTCAGAAAAGTCAGTCGCAGGACTAACGTGCAGCTTAATGTTAATTCTTGAGCCAGTGACAGATTCTGCTGTATACTGTCAAGAAGAGATTAAGACTGGAGTTAGAGGACTGGAGAGCAAGGAGGCACTGGGAGATTTATTGCTCATTCCTGTGAGGCTGGGGTAGGAGTTTTTCACAAGTGAATGTTTTAAGTTACTGTTAGGAATTGATGAGTGGTGGCACAGTAATTTCATTAGGGTTAAGACTAGAAGTAACAGGATTTAAAGAACAAAGTGTATCTATATCATGACAGATCCACAGAGTTAGGATATTAACCTCTTTGTGCCTATAGTATCAGTCTTTTCCCCTTGCTCTGACAGGCTCCAGGACAAAAACCAGCTTCTACCCTCATGAGGGGCAGCAGTCAGGAGCACCAGTCCCAATCATAGATTCTAACACAAATTCTGCTGGGTAAAATCCTAATGTTGGCATCAGCACCTCCAGTTCTCTATGAGTCCTCAGATTTCATGCTGGTCACAGGCCACAGATAGCCTGGGGACAGTGATCCTGACATTAGAGAATTGAGCAGGTTGCTAGCTCAGAAACATGTGCTTTCAGATTTTCATTTCAGAAGAGACCAAGGTAGATCCATCCCTAAAGGCAGTAACCAAGCATATTTAATAGAAATAGTAGTCAGGTTTATTTAATGAATCAACAGTAGTGTTTAGATTGTCAAATTACAGCCTCACAAATAATCAATGAACCATTCCTCCTTTCAGACACCTAGCACCTCCTTGGTTCCAACAAAAGTCAAACAAATGTTGGACTCTGACATTTTATATATAGAAGAATGATTCTTCTTCTTTAGCAAGCCACATGTATTGCTAGTTAGATAAACTTTTCCCCATTAGTTTTCCACTTCTATCGCTTTGTCTGGCAATTTATATAAATAGCTATAAGAACAGAAATCTAACCATGATGATCCCTCCACAAAAAAAAAAAAAAAGGAAGAAACTCTAATTTTTCTTTTTGACACACAATCAAGACCAAGTATCTACACAACTTTCCAATTTACACATGATTATATGTTTATATCTGTTCATCTTCTGAGCCATCACTGGTTAAGACAGTCTCTAATGCTGGTTAACTTGAAGGTTAGAGCCTTCATATATTAAAATTCATTGCCCTCAACCCCTGGTGTCTTAAAAAGAAAAGCAAAACCAAGTTCTAACTCAAATCTTGCTACTCTCTGCTATAACAACTTGTTTTTTCTCACCCCGTGCTCATCTGCTTGCTAAAGCAGGAGGGAAGAGTGTTCATGGATGGGAAAGACAAGTACTGGTCTGTATGTGCAATTGTTTCAGAGTGAGGACTAGGTTAGGCTATATTTTAGGAGCATTTAGGTCCCAGGGCCACTTCAAATGTTGCAGTTTGGCTTGTGTCTTGACTACAGTCCAGACAGAAGAAGAATAATGAATAAACTGGGTCACGCAAGGCTCATGAGAATGCTCTGGTGGCAAGAAATAATATGATATTGTTGTCTGTATCAGGATGGGTTCACTAGTCAGCAAAATATATTCAAGTTTGAGGCAGTAGTGTCTAAATAAATAGTTTTACTGCATGAGTCATATTGTTGTGACTAAGATTATGAAAACTTACAGAAAATCTTAATATTTCTCAAATTCTAGGTGAAGAAGATGTAACTCAGTTCAAGAGTCAGGGCAGGAAAGACTGAATAGCAAAGATTATTGCTATGGTCAGACAAAGATTTACATTTAGTAACAAGGAATGAGATAATCTCTGGTCTAAAGGCAGAGTTTTTGCTTTTTGAGAGAAGCAAGATACAAGGCATAGAGTTGGGCTGGGTTGCAATGGTGAAGTTTCAACTTGAAGTGTGTCCTAAAAAATAAAAGGAAGGCTCTTAGAGTTCAGAAAAGCAAAGAATTGCACTTGGTGTTCAGAAATAGATCACTGTCTGGGAGTTAGGTTTGTGTCTGTAGCCTTCCAAATTTATAGAGTTAAGAGGCTGGGTGTCAGCAGGAGCTGAGATT
This sequence comes from Lichenostomus cassidix, assembly GCF_008360975.1. Lineage (NCBI taxonomy): Eukaryota > Metazoa > Chordata > Aves > Passeriformes > Meliphagidae > Lichenostomus > Lichenostomus cassidix. Next base: position 10,667,109 of record NC_139479.1, on the reverse strand, counting down.
ATGATTTATGGTCCTAACTTGCATTGGTGTAACTAGGCCATGACTTTGGTATATCATGGATCAGTTCTCAAGCTGAAAGCAGCAGTGGATCAGGTACATTAACTTCTAGGTCCTCTCAAGCAGTAAATACTTTACAAGAGACACCAGCAGAAGCAAATTGTTCAAAATCTGATTTTCAGGGATGTGGTAGTAACCCATGGAAATTTGTAAACTAATTATGTTTAAAGTTGCATTGCAGGTTTGGGTGAGGTTAGAGGCAAGGACCTCAATCTCCTATTAGGAAGTACAAAGAATGAGGACTCAGATGAAGCCTGTTTGAAAGTGCAAAAAGTTGTGGCACTGTTCTTACAGCAGGTAGGATTTACTGCATCTCTGGAAGCAATCGAGCTTTGTGTTGATGTTGTTGTTAGATTTGGAGTTAGGACTCAGCAGAACCTGAAATGCCAAATTTGTTGCTTAAATACCACAAGACAAAAGTAAGGGTTTGTAATGATGTATTACCATCAGCTAAGGGGATAATGAGGTACTCTGCTGCAGTGGTAATTTGGCTCCAGGGTAGATTGCATTCAGAAGTGCCTACATGGGGAATATCCTAAATTCTAATACTAAAATGAGGATTAGTGACAATAGGAATGTTTAAGGGAGGCACGTGGGAGTCACAAGGTTATGGAAATTAATTCAGAGTTTGGAATTCATTTTAGGGGAGCAGGGACTAATGATTGAATCAAATTCATTGCTGGTCCTGGCTGGGCAAGGGCATTTGTCAGTAAGTTGAATACTTTGTTGTCATTCCAGGATAACAGCAGTCTCTGTAGTGCGTGAGTGGGCATGTTTCCATGTGTGTATATGTATAGAATATATATAGATTTGTATAGAATGTATGTATATATACATGTATGTAGGTGTTCACAGAATTAAATTTTAACTTAGGACTGAACCTGAGTTGGTTTTCAGGAACAGATCCAAACTGAAGGAGCTGAATAATTTACTACTGTATCTTAGTTCCTTACATTCTTGAAGAAAAAGTCATTTTGAGGCATGGAAATAGAATTCAAGCCACCAGACTCCCCCAAACACTGACTTGTTGCTTAATTCAGAAAGCCCTACCACATCTCTGAGACACCAACAGATTATATTCATTTCAGAAGTCAAATAGGGCTCACCTGGCTCGGATATTAACATGTATGTGCAGCTGTGAAGTTCATTGACTTGTTTGTTTTTACCTCTCTTCAACACCAATTATATGAATATACGCAGAAAAGGGGAGCATTTAGCTTAATTATTCCACTGAAAACATCACTTTGGGGCTCCACAATATAAAAAGTAAGGCTGGGTAAAAGGAGAATTTAAAAATAATTAGTTCAAGGTTTAACTTTGTTTCTTACAAAAATAGGGATCAGATAGAAGCAAGTAATTACTTCTATGGTTACATTGTTCTCTCTTGTTAACACATGAAACCAATTATGAAAAATGAAGATATTTTAATATAATTACTACATTGATTCAATTTTTCTTGTTCCTTTTATTTCAAAAGAGCATGACAGATAAGTTGCTACTATAATCAGTTTGAAGTGAATTCTGTGCTCATAAATGAGGTCAAACGAATGGTCTTCATAAATGAAGTTTTCTGAAGTAGTGTTAGTTAGAAAAAATTTTATTACTTCCTCTACAGAAAAATTTTATTTTTCTTATATAAATTGAGCTGCTTCATTTTGTTGTATTTATTTAGAAATGTGACAATGATTTCTATGAGATTGAGAATATAAATGCCATTTTACTACATTCTCCTATCAGTTGTGTCTAGCGCTGTGGATATATATTTAAAATATACTCTACTTATTTTCTCATTATTTTCGTGGCTGTTAAAAAAAATGTTGCATCATTTAATCTGGTGAAATATGTGATATTTCATAAGGCAGAGTTTGTCCAAATAGGGCACCTACCATGTGTAATTTCTTAGTCTCTTAGTGAAATGGAAACCAAAATATTCATAGGCTGACAGAAGCTGAATGGAAAAAAGCTTTTGAAGTGAATTTCTATCATTGCATTTGACACTTCCTACAGTAAACCACATTCCAATCTAATAAATGTATTTGTGGAAAAAGTTCCCTCATTCTGACTGAAAACCCATTTCCATTAAAATTAGTTCACAAGCTCCTGTAGGCTATGGAGGGTCTAAGGCTTCAGCTGTTCTTATATATATTCTTATACTAAGTCAGGCACACAGGCAGAGGGTTCCTGCTTGAGCAAAGTGGACCATGGTGGTGTGGGTTTCTAAAATCCTCCTTCATCTGCCCATCTCCACTTGTTCCCTCTCTCTCTCCTTCAAAAGCTCTGTGTGTCTCTGTATTTTATAAGACAGGATCGACATGAGCTCAGAACCCCAAATTCACACTCAAGAGAAAGAACCACAGCCAGAATGAGGTACCTACTTTTCTCTTTTTAGCTGCCTTGGACATCTCTGCTCATCCCTTGGCCCGTGGTGGCAAGACACCTCACCTGTTTAGGAACAGCTTTAGTTCCTAAAAGGCTGGAAACCTAATTTCTCATGCCCCTTATCAGCTGAACTTAAGAAATTACTTTTTCAGTATTTTAGGCAAAGCATTTAATTCTTTTAGGAGAAAAAGACAGATTTAAAGCTCTGTAAATCTTATTTTCTGTGATAATTTTGGAGCTGTTAAATAAAATTCATTACTTTTGGTTCATTTTGTGGGCACTGTTAATCAGAAAGGCAGTGCAACTGTAGAAGCCCTTTCATCACATATAAGCACTTTCATCATTAGATGTGGACTCCAATCCTATTTAAGTAAAAGACATTTTGGCAGCAGTACCCCATGTGTTGTTTGAAAAGCATCCATCCCCCCCTTATAATTCTTTATGCAGAAGGAAGTATTTCACAGATAAATTGATCAGCTGAAACTCACCTTTCAACAGTGGAAAAATTCAGGGTTATAACAAAACATTACCAGGCTCAGAACTAGCTCCTGTTTTTACATTTCTCAGTGGGAACAAAATTTTTCTCTAATAATTATATATTTTTTTTTGTGGATATATGATGTCATTTGAGTATCTGGGTACAATGGAATAAATGCTGTCAAGAAATGGACAGAAGTTACCCTTAGTTGGATAAAGATGGACAGAGGCCCATTCCAAACCCTTAAAAGTATTTGTCATGTGGCAAACTCAAAGCTTTAATAACTTCTAGACAAAAAGAGGTATCAATTACACTAGCCTGAATAATATTTTCTGAAGTAGTCTATTTTTCCAGTGCTGAGGAAAAGTGTCCGAAAAATCTGTCATAAACATCAAAAAATATTTAAAAAATCGCAGCTAACGCAGACTAACAGATTAACAGATTATAGACTGAGAAAATAAAACCCTTGGGCTCCTCCTAGAGTTCCTGCAAACTCTAGGAGGAGTGGAATACAACGTGGAGTCTGCACAAAGTTTCTGGAAGTGTTGGGCTCACAAAAGTGACTCTGCTCAAGTAAGGGTCTATGGGAATTTTACAGTGAATCAGGAAGAGTTACACAGTTACTTTTGAAACTATGATATCAGGGTAGATATTCATGTTCAATAATTTCAGGGGAAAAAATGCACCACCATTATTATGTAGTTCTTTATTTCAGGAAATTCTTATGTATAGATGTGTATATACACACAAATTTCAGTTAGAGCTATGTAAGATCATGGCAATGTGCAAATGGGGAGACTGTGAAATTAGAGCTATTAATGATAAATATGCCTGTATCATTTGGAAAGATTAGGAAAAAAATATAATTTGAAACCACAATATCATTTTGTTTAACACACACTTCTTGGCATTTGAATGAATAAAAGTAAATTGAAATGTCTTGATGAAAGAGAAAAAGAAAAAAAAAAAGGAAAAGATATCATCCATGCATACATCATTTGCAGAGGCAAACTCTATTTTCTGTGTCACTGATCTTAACTCCAGCGTTCGGCAAACATGAAGAAGGAAACAAGAAAAATAGAGATGAGGTTAGATGGAGATGCTTAGATTATATCAGTTATTGTTGCTTTTCCAGTACCAATAGTATTTTCAGTTTTGCCATTCTGTCTTAAGGAAGTAACTAAGAGAAAAGAAAGAAAAATAATTTATAAAAATTATTTGTGACGGACTTCAATGGCCAAGCCTTTTCAATGTGCTTACAAGACAAAGGCTATATGATAGAAATACATGCAAAATATATATAGTGATAGAGATACATAAAATAGCAGATGCCATTGCAAATATTCACTTTTCATAAAACAGAGTAAGTGGAGAGATACTAAGTAAAAATTGGCTACAATGTGCGGAGTTTCTCTCTTTCTGGAGGAAAATGCAATCACTGGGATCCAAAGATCAAAAATTTGGCATGCAAGAAACTTTAGCTTGATGTGGATAATAATGACATCCATACAGTGTCAGTCAGGAAAAAGTAGCAAGCATTAAACTTTCATCCTTCATGTCTTAAACTACAGAAGGAAATAATTCATATTAATTTCTCTTGCTAAGGGAGAATGTATCCAAGTGAATCCCAGAACAGAAAATAGCTGAGGTTCTGCACTGATGAGAGAGGAGGCTCTACAGGGTCAGCTGGCTGGTGTTGAGGGCACCCATCCAGGGAGCTGCAAGGGAGGAGAATCCCATCTGCTTTTTCCTGAAGTGTAGGAAAATCCTTGAGAGTGGAAATATTCCTACTGTCCTTTTTCTTGCTTGCTTGTTCTGAATTTAGCCCTGACCAGATGGCAGCAGACGCTCAGGTGCAGGAGGTGAGATTCAGGGAGAACTCACCGTCAGGGACACAGCTGCCAGTAAGTGCCTGTTGCTTTACTTCATCAGGCCAGAGCCGAGAAAGCAGTGCATTCTGCCATTTATAGCCCTGAAAAACATTATTATTGGCCACACTGAAGCATATATGAGCTGTCTTGAAAGGAAGCATTCGGATTTCCCACTATGAGTAAAGCACCTGCTCTGACTCTTTTTAGAGGAATTAATGAAACCCCTAAATCTCAGAGCACTTTCCTGATAGACTTAATGAATAGCTGTCAGCACAGCTGGCACTAATTGGCATGCTTCTGGGCACCCTGAAGGAGAAGGAGCCAAGTGGATAATAATCTCATACTTCTTTGATTTATAAATGTTCAGAGTCAGAGTGACACTTCATTTCTGGGGCAGTACATTGATATTTGTATTTTTGTTTGTGTGCTGATCCTTGTTCTGTGCACATGCAGAGATGGTAATGTCTCCAAAATGTCAGTATCGTGTTTTTCCAGAAAGCCCTGTGGAAGGATTTTAACAATTATGATTGTGTTGGCAGGAAGGAAAAGGAAAAACCTTCAAATTGTAAAAGGAAAAAAAATATCTAACTTGTGTGCAATGCTTGCAACCTGAATATCATCAATCATCTAGCTTTGTGCTAATTTAAGTAAATCTAGATATCACTGACTCTGCCCAGACTAATTCTCATGAGGTCTCTGGCTTTTAAAGCTTTGCCACAGTCAAAAGTGTCTTGCGAGTGAGTGAGATTTAAGTGCATGTTGCATGTTTTACAGGTTATAACTGTCTCAAAGAGAGAAAAGGATCTTTGCACAGCAGTTCTCAGGGGTCAGTGAAAGAGCTTTAAGTGGATTTGAAGAGGGAAAAGGATAAAACCGAACTCACTCAAGATAAGCCTGGGGACAGCACACCAATGTTTTGAGGGATGGTTGCTGGTGAGGTCCTTTGATCTGCTGTCTCAGTGGGGCTGGAGATCTAGGAAACAGCAAAGGCACAAGGGTTATTGATGTGTTAGAAATCATCGAAGTGGCTGAGAAGGATCACAGAGGAATTAGGGCAATTAGGCATTCAAAAGGGTGTTGAGATCAATAGTGCAGCTGAAGTCCCCCTACACTGATGCACATGGGCAACAAACAGGGGGAACTGGAAGCTATTGCACAACAGGACAAATTATAATATAGTTGCCATCACGGAGAAATAGTGGGATGACTCACATAACTGTTACAGACCTCCTACCCAGGATGAAGAGGAAGATGAAATATGCTATAACCAGTCTCATATCACTCATGGAGGACTTCAGCTTACCAGATGTCTGCTGGAAATACAATTCAGCAGAGAGGAAAGAGCATGGGAGTTTCTTGGAGTGTGTGGAGGATAACTTCCTGATAGAGCTGGTGAGGGACCCAACTAAGAAAGGTTGCACCTGCTGCTTGTGAACAGAGAGGGATTGGTGGGGGACATGATGTTTGGAAGCCATCTTGTGATCAGTTCTCAGAGAGAAGTAAGGATGCTCAGCAGAACTGCCATCTTGGACTTCTGTAGGACAGACTTTGACCTGTTTTGTAGACTGTTTGAGAGTCCCCCAAGGGACAGTCTTTTAACCCTCCTTTGGCTTCAGAGGGTACTGAGGGAGCTAGCAGAAGTGCTCACCAAGCCATTTTATGTCATTTACCAGCAGCCCTGGACAGCCAGGAAGGTTCCAGTTGACCAGAGCTCAGGAAGTGTGATGACCATCTACAAGAAGATCTAGAAGGAGGATACTTGTCCACCTGACCTTTCTGCTAGAGAAGGACATGGGACAGATCCTTTTGAATGCCTTCATGGACAGGACAATCAGGGGATCAGGCCAAGCCAGTGTGGCTTTATGGAGTGCAGGTCCTGTTTGACCAACCTGATCTCCTCTGACAAGGTTACCTGCTCACAGGAGGAGGAAAAGGCCATGGATGTTGTCTACCTGGATTGCAGTAAAGCCTTTGACACTATTTCCCACAGCACTGGAGGAAACTGGCTGCTGGATTGGATGGGTGCTCCTGGGTAAAAACTGGCTGTGGGGCTGGGCCCAGAGAGTAATGGGGAATGGAGTGACATCCAGCTGGGGACAGACACCAGTGGTGCTCCCCAGGGCTCAGTAATGGATCCGGTCCTGTTTCACATCTTTACTGACAATCTAGATGAGGTTATCAAAAATACCCTCAGCAAGTTTGCAGATGTCACTGAGTTGAGTGGAAGTGTTGATCTGCTGGAGGGTAAAAGGCTCTAAAGAGGGATCTGGATAGGCAGTGTGGATGGTCCAAAGCCAATTGTATCAGGTTGAAGAAGGCAAAATGCCAGGTCCTGCCCTTGGATTGCAAAAACCCCAGACAACACTCCAGGCTTGGGGAAGAGTGTCTGGAAAGCTGCCCAGCGGAAAAGCACTTGGGGGTGCTGATCAACAGCAGCTGAACATGAGCCAGGTGTGCCCAGGGGGTCAGGAAGGCCAATGGCACCTGGCCTGGATCAGCAATAGTGTGGCAGCAGGACCAGGGCAGTGATTGTCCCTCTGTGCTCAGCCCTGGTGAGGCCACAGCTCAAATCCTGTTGGATTTTGGGCTTCTCACTACAAAAAAAGCATTGAGGTGCTGGAACATGTCCAGGGAAGGGCAGTGGAGCTGGTGAAGGGTCTGGAGCACAAATCCAATGATGAGCAGCTGAGGGAGCTGGGGGTATTTAGCCTGGAGAAAAGGAGGCTCAGGGGGAATCTCATTGCTTCCTACAAGTGCCTGAAGGGAGGTTAAGGTGAGGTGGGTTGGTCTCTTCTCCCATATAACAAGTAAAAGAGCAGAGGAAATGGCCTCAAGCTGCATCAGGGGAGGCTTAGACTGAGAATATCAGGAAAATTTTCTTCAGGGAAAGGTTTATATGGCATTGGAAACAGTCTGCCCAGAGAAGTGGCTGAACCAACATCCCTGGAGGCATTTAAAAGACATATAGATGTGGCACTTGGTAAGATATTTTATTAGTGGACTTCAGTGGGCTGGGGTTGCACTCAATGGTCTTAGAGTTATTTTCCACCCTAAATTATTTTGTGATTCCATGAGATGTTATTTATGCTTAGTATTTTCCCCAAATATCTTGTGTGTGCATATGCCTTTTGAAGCATTATTCTTGCCTGAGTGTGGTAGCTGTGGTTAGCAGACATCAGCTGAAGATGAGACATCATTCTCAGTAATTTTATCACTTTGCTTACATTAAAATGTTAATGGTCATGGTCTTAGATTTAACAAAAAGTGACACAAATTATTATTTAGATCTGCTCTGTTCACAGAAGCTACAGTTAAGGTTGCCATATCCTCAGACACAGTCTCAGAAAGCTCAGTATCAGCTGCCATGTAGAAGAAAGTGATTCATTTTTAACATTTATTCAGTACTTCATTTCCTCTTGTGGATTTTGGCTGAGGTCCGGAATTAGAGAAAGATTTTGTTGAAGTATTGGTAACTGCAGGTTCTTCTATATAGAACTGTGTGTTTTCTGCTGATTGTCTGATTATTGTGACCAATAATAATCTTTAAAAATATTCAAAATTGCAAAGAAATCAAACTTTCCTATAAGAATGTAATGCCTTAAAAATGGAAAATTAAAATGTAAGGATAATATACCAATACAATTGAATCAAAAGAATAGGAAATGCAATTATCTTTTTGGAACAAGGGCTTTTTAATTATAATGGTGGCTGCATTAATCATATGTCGTATTAATACCTGTAATAAAATGCCTTATGGAGCATTCTCAGCCTACAGAAAATGTACAGAAAAGAAGAGTGATGAAACCAAATGTTAAAAGAATAAAACTGTCTTGAAGTCTGGATGGATTAAAAAGGGCTAGAAAGAGTCATGTGAATTTTGGGGGGGGTGGGGGAGATTCTGATTTTTTTTTAAATTCCTAGAAGTTAGGCAATGAAAAGAGAAAAAATGCATATTTTAAACCAATGTTAAAATCAAAGTGTGTCCCTAGACCTCTAAAGGGGTTGTAAGAATTGGTCAATCCTGTCCAGTGCTGTTAATCCACAAAGGCATCCTATCAATGACACTTCATCAATGGCATTCCAAAGGAGACATCAACCACCTGCAACTGTCCAGCTGACTCGATGCAGTGACATTTTAAGGCTGTCTGGACAATGAGAGTGAAAGCCACCGAGTTTTGTTCCCCTGTGTGAGTAAAAATGATCATATTTCAGTCACTGCTGTGTGTGAAGCCCCAGATGCTGCCTCTGCAGTGCACTCCCCAGAGGATGGGCACTGATGGGAGCTCAGTCTGCTCCTGGGTACCCCAGCTCAGCCCATGCCTGTCTCACCAGCAGCACGAAATACACACTTTTTCAAATACTTCGGGGGATTTAAGTTGGTGAAATTCAGGGATGTTCTGTAGCCTAATTTTCACTGGGTCTTGTTTCATTTTCGCTCCTGCATAATGCATGAAATGGCACATAAGAAAGCAAGATATAATGAAAGCAGCAGCTATAAATAAACATGAAAACTTACCCACATATTTTCTTAAAGGAAATCAGATAATGGAATCAGACTCTCTTACAGAAGATGGATTCTTGTCTTTTCAAACAGTAGTCTTATGAATATTTTCATGACAATACTTTGGATGTTTCAGTACCTACAGCTACCATGTTTGGAGTACTGAGGAGATATTCCTGCCCAGCGATATTTTCAGAAGAAATCCGATGCTCTTAATGCTACCTCTAACTGCAGCATTACCTGCTGAAAGACAAAGAGCTTAAAGATTTCATTTCACTTTCATTTTCAATTCTATTTAATTCAGTTCCAGTGGATCAAGCCCCATCATTTCATAAGACTATTTTGTGCTTTCTGCCTGAACAAAGCAATGAACACAAAAGTGCTTTTAATCATAATGAACACTGAATTTGGTTAGGCTCCCTACTCAATTTTTGCAGATAATTATATCCCAACTTAAAGTATTTCTGAAAATGTTCTTGACTAAATTTAATACATATATATATAACAAAAAAAAAAAAAAATTCGGGTCCATGGTTTTAGAAAAGTTTAGTCTGACAATGTTTGTTTAATTACAGCAGCTGTACAATTTTAAGATAGTTGGGCTTATTTTCGTTGAGCAGATTCTGTGCTATGGTGAATAATGGTTCATTAAAGAAAAGCCTCCTAGGAGAGAAGTTGTCTAAAGCATAATGATACAGATTAGCTTTTCAAAGGAATTTGGAATAGTCAGAGTCACCTTTGATCTTGTTTAGTACTCCAAAATGAGGATTCTTTATATCAAGTCTGCAAGCTAAATCCATGGCAAAGGAAATTGAGCAAAATGGATTATTTCCTGTGTGAGGTCATTTGATAGATTTCGTTCTAAATGCTCTCTCTCTGGAATTGCATGAGATCCTAAAAGCTGGAGAACACACAAGCAGGAAGATGTGAATAAGGCTGCCTGGTTAAATCCATCAGCAGCTGACAGAACCTGAGACAAAGCTGAACAGCTTTTTCAAAGAGGAACAACAAGGCAAGCAAGGAAGTTGCTAATATTTTTTAAGGGGACATTTTGATTCAGCTTCTGTTAAAAGGCATAATACAGCACCCTGGCTAACCCAATGCCCTGCAGTGCTCTCCCCAGGTTGTTGGAGACTCAGAGGAAGGGACGTGTATTTCTTCCAAATCTTTCTTATATTGTCAAAGCCCAGATAAATTCTTGAAGGTTTTGACCAGTTAGGGATATGAATATATGATCTCAGGTGTCTCTTCTCTTCCAGCTCCTTGTTGCTTTCTTTCTTGGGTCCCATTCTCACCCACACTGGAAGCATTTTTAATTTTACTTTATAAGACATATTTTTCTTCTGCCAAATAGTTTTGTATCTATATTTCATTTGCCTTATTTTTTTGGCAAAATCACAGAATGATTTTTCATTCTTTCATTATGCCTCAAATTTGGCATTTGATCATCAAATCTGGTGATTAGCCATCAGATCTGATGATTGAACATGTTTGAAAATTTGAAAAGTAGCTGGGGATTTGCCATGCTGCAGCAGTCTTAAAAGTGCATGTACATAAATTCTCTAACATACACTAACTGCTTGGGAGAAATGGGAAAATATGTTATAGAAATATTCTTTTAACAACTTATCTGCTTAAGGATATTTAGTCTGGATATGCTCTTTTGAAAATGTTAGTACATTCAAGAATACAAGACTGATTTTAAACTTTACACCACCGCTGTGATCTCGAAATTCTGGATATGTAAATTCAGATTCAATATATTTGACAACCTTGAAAAAGGCAATATAATTCTGGCAATTTCTAAAAATTTGTTAAAAGAGGCCTTTAATAAAATAATGTAAACCACTTTCATGCAAAACTAAGGCTTTTCTTTCTTTAAATTGAAAACAATTTGGGGTGAATATACAACCATCTCCAGCAATAAAAATAAGGTTTATACTTTTTATTCAACATTTTACATAGCTTTCCCACACAGAGTCATATATATCTAAGCACCACAAAACAAAATGTTTCCTGACCCTCAGAGCAGCCCATATCTTGTGCCTTTCTTTCGAATCAATAGTTTTCTTTTGAATTCTGTAATTCTGTGTTTATTCACCATATCCTCAACTTTACAGATTTGTTTGCTAGTTATTTCAAGAGACCTCCACATTTTCATTCCAATATCCTCTTTCTCATCACCATGGGAACCACTGTCTTTTTATCCTTCAAGAATATTATGTTTTAGAAAAGCTCTCATCCTTGTAATGGAAATTTGCAGGTGAGAACAGCTTCATTCTGTATTCTTAACTTACAGACAATTTTGCTACTTGCAGTGATTTATCATCTCTGTCCGTTCTGTCTCCACTGTAGCAGAGGTACCATTGCACCTCCTGGAAATGCAGTAACAGTGTTCAATTGAATATTCACTGCAGTTTTAGCACTGGACAAGGGTGAGTCTGCAGTAGCAGCAAACAGCTCTGCAGGTGCTGTAAAAGCTTCTCCATAAGTCTTAGCTGCATCCAAACATGCCAATTTTAGAGCTACTGTGGGTATGCCTATGTAATCTGCAGCTACTATAGGTTCTCTCCTGCAGATGTTATTTTGGGAGCCATCTCTGTATTTTTCTCATTTAGTAGTTTGCATTGATAAATACAAGGGAAGCCAGCAGAAAAAATCTAAGAGGGGAATTGAAGCATTAAAAGAGTTCATTACAAAATTAACATTAAAAAGAGAAGGAATAGTGGAAGGGAGATGAATATAATTTTCAAGGCTTAAAAGAATCTTTAAATTGCCCTGAAGGATAAATAGAAGAAAGACAAGTGTATTCCCAGAATAAATTGTTCTGTGCTGGGTTTTTCCCTCTCCTTTACATTCTTTGGTTGTAGGACCTCAGGGGCAGCAATGTCACAGTAAGGAAACTACAATAGATTTGGGAAAGATAGCTTAATATTTGCTTCCTTTAGGGTCACCTAGACTTTCACATCCATGAACTGCAACAGTCAGATGACATGGTGATATAACTATTTTACCTTGGTAAAGTACATGTTACTTCCTCATGGATTTGTTAAATTTCTGGGGTTTAACTACAGTTTTTCTGGCATGAGAGAGAAGGGGATGAAGAAAGAAGGCAACTGTTTCCTAATGAGGCCAATTTGTCCCTCTGGTTTCTGGTGACACTCAGCTGCCATCTGAACACAGCAAAGAAAATTGCTCACACTTCTGTGCCAGGGAAGAAGGAAATCGTGGGTTTGGATCCATACCTAAGGTGGCTGAAACATTCCTCAGGACAATTGTCTTCTATGTTCAGGCACACAGTGAAATACAACTTGGCTTCTAACTGGACCCCCCAAGCACTACCATAATGTAAATATTAAGTTTATCACATGGCAGTCAGGTACTGCCCACAGCAGTAATCATATTTCCCCTTGGGATTCTACAAATCTGCTGTCAAAACTTTCAGTCATGAGCATCTGTGGCCATAAGCCTTAGACAGTCTGAGAACTGTGCTTCACCTCTATTCTTTAGTTTCCATGCTGTTTTCATCCCCTTCCCATCACCATTCATCAGCACACAGACCTAGGTCTGTAACCTTAAAACCACAGAACCAACTTAGACATTTAGGTGGGATATTTTTCAATTGTTTTTTAAAGACAGCAATTTGGTGCATTAATGACCACTTCAAAATAAAAACTTCAGGCTCCATGTCATGTTTCAGAGTCCTGCAGAAGACAGAGTATTTCTTTAAGTAAGCAATCTGGTCAGTTTATGATTTACTGGGATAACTAAAAATTCATTTTGTCTACTAATTCCCTTTTTGTTTCCTGGACCTTGCACATTCAGAGAGCAGTTTGAATCTGTGATTCATCAGGTTTTCACAAACTTCTGAAAAAGTACATTATAAGAAGCTACTAAAGAACATAAGTTGTTACAATAAAGTGTTGTTGGGGAGTAAGAAAAGCTAAAGGCAAAAAACAAACCAGGAAAAAAATGTCAGTTTTCAGCAAGGCAAAAGGGTAATGCTGGGATGTGATCACAGATTTCTAGCACTGCTCATGAGTTAGAGAAAGTGCTGGAAAGCAAGAAAACACCAATTCCAGGTGAAGTTGCCACCCAGTCCTAGGAGGAGCTGCTTGTTTGGCTTGATCTCACACAGAGCATGGAGGCAGCTGTAGTTCAAGATCAATACATGCAAGACAAAAATTGGACATTTGGTTGAGTCTGAGCTGACTGACCTCTTGGCTAAATGTGAGGGATCATTTCATGTCCAAGATGAAATTCGGTCCAGTGTGTCTGTGGCAGTAAAAACATGGGTTTGCTCATGGAAATCTGCAAGTATAAATAGCAGTATAGAAATAATTCTGAAACAGCAAAATCTTCAGATGAAATTGTACAACCACATGTTAATTCCTGGTTCTGCTTATCCAAACTAAATACAATATTATAGAAATTGTGACTGTCCAGTGACAAGTAATAAAAATCATTATAAATGCAAAAAAACTCACAGAGAGATTAATTTAAAAGATTAGCATTGTTTTTTGTGGAAATGTACAGAAGAAGATAAAAACTTATGTAGTTGGTAAATAAAGTAAATAATTTTCAAACTCTTCTCTATTGCCATTTACACAAATGCAAAGTGCCAGATTCTAAACTGATGAGAGGAAATGTTTATTTTAGACAATTTACAGCTAATCTGTAAAATTCATGTTGTGGTTCAAGACAAGTGATATAGACTTCAGTGGAATAAGAACAATTTCTGGTTTTTCCAACAAGGATAACTTTGCTGTAAAGCAACACTTCAAACATGATGAAAATTTTACTATTTGTAGTGATTTTCCCTTTAAAGTAGAAAGATTTTATGTGTCTTTCCTCAGAGAAATGAAGTAAATTAAAAATAATGCTTCCACAATGTTTAATTCAAAATTTTTCAAGTCATATTATCTAATTTTTATTTTCTTATTTATTTCCCCATAACTTTATTTCATTTATTTCCTTTTCATTTCAAAAGTTGAAGAATTGAAAGGATTGGAGTACAAAGATTTATGACAGAGAAAAAAGTAGACATTTTTGGCTAAATTTTTTTTATCCAAAATGTATCATCATGTAAACTTCATGGAATCATAGAATTATTAAATATTCTGAGTTGGAAAGGACCCATCAGGATCATCAGGTCCAGCTCCTGGCCCTGGGCAGGACATGCCAAGAATCAACCTATGTGCCTGAGAGCATTGTTCAAATGCTTCTTTTAAGACCATATATCTTTTATTTTGAAAAGTATTCCTAGAAAATGTTTAATACACTTTCAGTGATTCCAGAGAATTCCAAAGTTAAGTTAGACTTAAATTGGGCATAATGATTTCCTCATTCTGTGAGGAAATAAGCCCTATTCTTTTAGTAGAATTATATGGTAATTCTTTTATATTATGAAAAAAAAAGCATGGATGGTTTTGGAGAGGGTTAAGGGCTTACAAGGCAGTAGCAGGTTGTAGGCTGGAGGTAGGAACAGAGGTTCAGGTGGGGCAAGAAGGCAATGGGAAGAGTCAGACAGAGGTTTAATATACATATAAAAGGAAACACATACATAAAATATAGATAAATATCCATGCACAAACACATGCATGAGTAAGTGGGAGGGTAGTGGTGGGGTGAGTTTTGAACCTTCTGTTTGGGCTCCTGAGACTTGGAGCAGCCACACAATGGCACAGTGACACAAAGGCCATCAGAAAACACCTTTCCCTTATCCTGTTTACAGGCCACACTATTGTATACGAGAGTAGTATGAAAGTATTTCCAGCCCCAGAGGCATGTCAGGGACTGCACTTTTTCCCAGATTTGTTACAGAAAAGTACAGAGGCAAACATTTTTCCTGTGCTCTCTGAACACATTGTAGGAGCATGAAAATGTCACATATCCTGTTGATCAAGGTGCCAAGGGAATCCCTACAGTGAGACCCATTTGAGGTTCATTTTGTTGGGGATGTGGGGAGGAAAGAGGAGACAAAAGGCCAAACATTTACAAGAGGCAGAACTGTAAGCTGTGATTCTTTGACTTCAGCACTTCTCCAAACCTTTTTCTGTAACAGAAACAGAAACACATGTAAGTTGTTAAAAGAGAGTGATAAATTCTGTTTTGTAATTTCTTGAGTTTTAAAATTCCCAATAATAATTTGTCAGATGTTTAGGGTACATTTCATCTTCAAAATGTTGAACTAATTCTTATTATTTTTCTCTAGGAAGAATTTCTTGTCATTCCTTTATCTTCAAGAAAGCTTTCTATTGCTCTACTTTTCATTTAGAGTCTTATCCTGAATTCATAGAAATTAAGTGATATGATATGCAAACATAAGTATAAAATATTAAACCTTTAACACAGTCTTCAGAATGACTAAAAATTATGGGATAAAAATCTTCCATTAGATTTCACTAGTCATTATATGTAACAAAGGTACATTCCTCAAATCAAAAATAAAACCTGACATTCTTTTTTCTATTCTACATTACATCCTTCACAAAGGTATTTCTTGTCCAATGGAAGACTCATTTCTTACATCGAATTGTCATCCATAGACCAAAAAAATTACACAGTATTTAATGAATCTGTAGTAAAAATTTCCTTCACTAAAATTTCTTTAAAACTGTATTTTTCTTCTAAATCCATCATGTGATCTCCAGTAGATTTTTGATGGTTTCTCATCAGAGTTGTCAAAGACTGTTCAGTTTACCAGTCTATTTCCTGTCCTATGCTGGCTTGTTCCCCATCCTACAACCTTTTCCAGTATTTTGCTGAGTATTTTCCAGTATGGGAAAAGCACTGGGGATTCCACAAATCCTCCTGGGAGTAACAGGCCTTCACACTTAATGAGGTTGTTTGTAAAGTCTACTCAAACTGCAGGACAGGAGGATTTCTTGGATTTATCATTCAAGTTCCTGTGCCACTAAAACATATTTGCTGGCACATACCAGGGTCTTATATTTGCAGATTCTATTAACAAATCTGGCAGCTTTATGGAGCATGAATTGAGCTGCAGTCTCTCTCATGAAACAAGACACAAATCACACCTCAGATCAAGTAGTATAATTTTCATAAATGTTTAATTCACAAGCACAAATGAAAGGATAAAAAGAAGCTTTTATTTCATAATATATGGTGATGCACATATACACAGCTGGTGCTTATTCCAGTTAACGTTTCCCTTAGGCAAGTAAAGGTCAGGAAAACCTCAAAGATTACCAAAGAACTTTCCCAGACCAAAACATTTAACTTCTTAGATTCAGTTTTAAAAACCGATTTTCTGCACTGTAGAAGCACTTTCCCTCTGTAAAGTCTATTTTCACAGTTATGGGAGGTGTCGTTTGAACAGGAATTACAGTTCCCTGTAGATGATCCTGTTGACTGACATCCTCTCCTTCATTCCATCTTGTAAATGCTTTTAAATCCCATCTTTGTAGTTCTTTCTCCCTTCTATATCATTATTTAAATGAACTCTGACATTTCCAAGTACAAATCAATGACAGACTTAGCTGCATTATGGAAGAGATGGTGGAAGAGAATGCCTATCTAATACACTAATTGCAGTAAGATGCTCTCAAATTAGCAAATTTACCTTTGTTCCTTGTTCCACATAATCAGATTATGCCTCTGTTCATGTTATATATGGTTAAACTGTCTCACTGATCATAAAGTTAGTTTACTTGTGTCACCACAACTGACAGGGAGGATGTGAGTACTTACATGTGTGAATGTGTGAGCACTTAAATATGCATGTGCTTATAAGTGAACATAGAGATGTGTGTGAATTTATACATATTTTATATGTATATAGCTATATATTTGCAGTAATCAGGATTGGGACCACTTAGGACATTTGCATACCATCAAAGTTTACATTGGAAATTCCCTGCAGGGGCAGCCTTGCTGGGACTCAAGCAGAGACAGTAGTTGGTGTCAGAGAAGGAGCATAACCATGAGATAAAAATCCCTGCCCAGTGAGCACAGCTTCCTAGCCCCACTGCAGCTGTGGCATTTCCACTCCCAAAGCTAATTTCCTGTTGGAGCACATGTGGTGCAAGGCACCAATGATGAGAGTATACTCAGGACTTTGAATCTGTGTTTCCTGCAGCTTCCACAGTCCTGTGTGTTTCTTTCGCCATCCTAGGGCTTCTTGTGTCATTCAGGTACCAAATACAGTCCAGAGTGAAAGAAAATGGTGGAAAGGAGAGGAGAGAAAAGAGACAGATCATTTGTCTACAGGTTTATGTGAAATAATTGGCACACCTCCGTGAATTCAAACAAGTCTTTCAATTGATTATGTGCTGAGAGTAACAAATGATGTTGCAAAGAGAGAAAAAACTATGTTTATTTCAATGTCCAAAGTAATTCATATCTCCCCAAACACTTTGAGGAGTATCTGATGCTGTCAGAACTATTTTTCAGTATGATTGGTCTTGAACTGAACCTTTCTTTTGGTAATTTCATGCAGCACTTTGAACACAGCACATGCTGCACACAGCTTCATGTCATGCCCAGGTCTTTTTTAATCACTTAATTAAATAGAGTCATTTGCAATCGTTTTGGGGAGTTAAAAACTACTGCACCTGAGAAAAACAATACCAAAAGCAATTATAATTGTTATTACCAGCCGTCATTTGTCACTGATTACATCAACATCTGTGTGTTCTCAGAAGCAGAGTGTCCCCAGATGGATTTCCCTAGGAACTGTGCATCAAGTCCAATAGTTTTGCCATCCTTCTTCCCTGCTCCTGAGATGGCTTCTGTGGGTTTGACTGAGGGTAAGAAAATATCCTGTTTACTATACTTTTCCTCCAGAAAACTTAGGAATATTGGGTGCAAGTGTGTCATAAGGAAGGAGAGAGTGAACTTTCCACTGTGACCATCTGATTATGCCAGCAATGCAGAGCAGGGACTGATGAGACAGGACTTCAATCGTTTTCTCACCCTCAATCCATCTAACAAAAAATGTACATTGCTCTGGGACAACAAATAAATGTTTTCAGAATTTAGAAAAAAAGCAAAAAAACCCCCAAAAAAAACCAAAGGGATGTGAAAGGCTATCACAGTTGCACCTCTGTAGCACTAAGGAGACCCTTATGCTGAGAGAAATGATTTCTAATCCCTGGGTGAAAACTGCTATGGACAGATAAAAGACATGTAGGAAAGGAAATACAGATATGCTCACCTGGAGATGTTGAAACTGAAAAAAATAAAACTGTCTTGAATGTTGAACTGAAACATTGTCACAGCTCAAGTGACAAAATGGGGCCTGACAGCAGGGCTGCAGCAGGAGCAGGGGCTGAGGACAGGCTGGTGACGAGGACACAGAAGAAGTTGCAGTGTCAGCTGTTGGCCTCCTGACTTCTCTGAAACACACCTGCACCTCTGGGACTAAATTTGTTGAGGTGAGGCACAATCTCAGCCACAGATATATTTTAACATTGCTTTGCTCTTTACTCTGTTACCTAAAACACACATCTGCTTTTCATATGCTCCTGTAGCTATTAATTACTTGGTGTTTAGTTAAAGCAAAGGTTTTCATTACAGCCCCTGTGCCCTTCAAGGAGCTGCACATCTGGACACAACCATATCCCACTGCATCTACCAGCTCTGCTCTGGTGGTCAGCAGGCCTTCTCCTGACACAGATGAAATAAATCATTATTCAGTGTAGGTAAGACTTGGATGAACCAGCTCAGTAAAGGCATTGTAAGTGTCCTTGTTTGAGGTATTCACCATGGACATTTTTCAGCTACTGCCAGCAGGGATAAATGGATTGGATTGCTAATCTGTTGCACTTAGGGCTTTCAGCCACAGCAGTTGCACTGAAAAAGACACTGTTAAGATGCTACTCTTTATGTCACCTTCGTGGCTCTCCTATTTTGGCAGCAAGTGGTTGAGATTCTTCAGTCTTTATTTGTTCTTTGGGTTTTGGGTTTTTTTTCCCCCAGGAAAAATCACTAGTGAAGTCAGGAGTCAGAAAAGGATACTCCAAAATCTTTCTAACAACTATTAATTGTTTAATTTTGTAATGTGTGTCTACCCCATCTTTAGTGATTTTGCAGTTGCCCTAAAATCTGTTCTTTGTCATAGAATCTTTTTCTTTGTTATTGGTTACTATATAACTTGTCACTAGAAAGAGCATCTTTTCAAATATCTTCCAGAACTAACCTCTTTCATGTCTTAAATAAAGATCATGTAGTGGTAGGAAATGTCCTGTTTGTCTTAGTTTTTAACAGTTATTGCACACATTTAATTTTTAGAATAGTAATTAACATTAATGATCTTTGTAAAAATCTCCTCATATGATTACCTGCTAAGTCCCAACTGTCTAGCTCTGAGAAAATATTGTATAATTCTTTAAACAGAAAATGCTGATATATTAAAAGCAACCTAACTGGTTTCAAAATGTTGGAAAATATTTCTAATTTGGTGTTTGATCTGTTGGAATTCTCCTCCATCCAACCACCCACCAGTAGACACTTCCATAGCAGTCAGTAGCTTAATGGTAAGAGAGGAAACCTTCAGTTTAATATTCTGAATTACTTCCGTCACTTAGACCAGGGTCTTGAATTTGAGTGTCCTCCATCCATGCCTGTTTAGTCCAGCTAAGTCCAGAAGCAGACTGTAGTTCTTGACTTTATATGATAAAATGTCCCCAGTGTCTTTAGGGAAAAGGCACAATCACAGAATCACAGAATGGTTGATGTGGAAAGGAAATTTTGGAAGCCATCTGGTCCAACCCCTCTGCTCAGGGCCATGTCTATGTGGCTTTAGAATGGATTATAAAGCAGAAAGACTTGCATAACTAATGTATTGTTGGTTTTTAGTCCATCAGAAAATGCCCATTTTTAATCCATTGGTACCTATCATAAAATCTACTGTGTATTGCAAAATAATTTTTTCAATAATTTTTTTGCTTATTAGAAGAGCAATCTGAAAATAAATGCAATTCAAACTAAT
This sequence comes from Lichenostomus cassidix, assembly GCF_008360975.1. NCBI lineage: Eukaryota > Metazoa > Chordata > Aves > Passeriformes > Meliphagidae > Lichenostomus > Lichenostomus cassidix. The sequence goes on along the minus strand of NC_139479.1, from coordinate 10,646,869 downwards.
CTGTGCGATTGAGGCCAAATTTTCACTTTTCAAACTAAGAAACAGATTTTGGACAAAAAAAAAGTTATCATTGTATACTGAGCTTACCATTCAAAACTAGCTATGAATATTGAGTGCTTATGAGCAAGAAAACATCAAATCTGAGCAGAAAGATAGTCCATGATGCCTGGCATTCTGCTTTAGAAATGACAAAATGAGAAATTTGCATGGCCCAGGAAAAAAATAGAGCTGCAGTGGAGCAAAGGATTGAAGGTGTTGGACTCAAATGGGGAACTGGAATCGTCATTTGTGATACTATTGTTGCAAACATTGCAGATATTCTTAAAACATGCAGTCCAGGTGGACCATTGTCACATGCCAGTTAGATTCCATTAGGATTGACCAGGATTTAGGATGGTAAGACAATTGCACTTTTATATCATTTATTTATTTATTTATTTATTTTTGCCTTGATAAATTTTTTTTAAACTTTCAGAGATACAGAGCAAGATGCACCTCTGCAGGTGTGCTGGTTTTGGCTGGAGTAGAACTAATTTTCTTCACAGAGACTAGTACAGGGCTATGCTTTGGATTTGTGCCGAAGACAGGGTTGATAATACAGAGATGTTTTTGTTACTGCTGAGCAGGGTTTACACAGAGCCAAGGCCTTTTCTGCTTTTCCTACTGCCATGCTGGTGAGGGGGCTGGGAGGAGACACAGCTGGGACAGGTGACCCCAAACTGACCACAGGGACATTCCAGACCATGGGACATCAAGATCAGCATATAAAGTGGGGGAAAGAAGGAGCAAGGGTGGATGTTTGGAGTGATAGAGTTTTGTCTTCCCAAGTCACCATTACACATGATGGATCCTGGCTTTTCTGGAGATGGCTGAACACCTGCCTGCCTGTGGGAAGTGCTGAATTAATTCCTTGTTTTTCTTTGCTTGTGTGCATGGCTTTTGCTTTTCCTATTAAACTGTCTTTATCTCATCCCATGAGTTTTCCAGCTTTTACCCTTCCAATTCTCTTCCTGATCCTGCTGGTGAGGGAGTGGGTGTCAAAAAAATAAGTGTAGAGCAAAAGATTTTACGCTCTACAAAGAGGGAAAAGGAAGAAGTGAAGCAAATATGATGTTGAAACAGAAGATGCTAGTGTCTGGATCTGGGAAGTAATCTCAATTGTCCTTGTTCCTCCTCTGGACCATACCTCTGCAGTTGACCTGGAGAAGACTGGTGGGAGGGCACACAATATTCTTCTTTGCTGAAATTGTTGTCATTTAGCACACACATTCTATACAATGTTGAAATAAAGCTTTTAATTAAACTAGAGAGAGCAGCTTCAGGGCAGGCTGTTTCTCTTACTGTTTTAGTTACAAAAGATGTCAAAAATGCAAGGTGAGAGAGAGCACAGAACTGAAAAAAGTGACAAAGTACACTCATTCCTCCTAAAGCTTTGAACTATTCATGGTCTCTCTCCCATTTAATCCACCTGTGGGAAGATGAAGAGAATGTCTTCTGGCCTGGTGTCCAAGGTGCTAAGTACTTGCCACTGCCATTGACTTTTTTCTCCATTTGCCTGTCTTCTTGTAGTAAAGCATCTCAGACTTCTGACAGGAGCAACCCCTTCTGAGCTCATCTGTGGGAGGCTGGAGATCAGCTTCGCCCGGGGCAAGAAAGTGAGAACTCCACAGTTATTCAGTGTGGGTGTAAATGCTCACTCCTCCTCCCTGTGGGAACTACACCAGGAGCAGCACTCCAAGGCACTTCGCTCTACCCTTGACATATCTTTATATAATAAATATTTGTAGCTAGTATTGGCAGCAACTTCTCTTCTTGGTATAGTAGGCACTAGGCAAATGTAAAAATATTGCTTTTTTTTTACATTTTGCAGCTCTTTGCATTTTTCATATGCCCGAAAATGTTATCATTCCCCATCTGAGAGCATTGTGCTAGACTGGCAAAACAGCAGGGCTGAAATAAAGACTATGTCTACCACTAAATTGCTGGTACTTGGAGAGTATAAAGTAAAACTGTTGGTTTCCCTTTCAAATAATCTGAAAGGAACCAGTTCATTAGTCCCCTTTCAAATAATAAAGAAAATTATTTATTTTGCATTTGTTTTCTTTTCAGTGAGGAAAAATGACTGCCTTATTAGCTGTTTGTTCATTTACTGTCATAGAGTGTGCATCAATTTTAGGAAATTAGTCTGTATTTAATTTACAAAAAAACTTGGTACATGCAAAATATAAGCAGTCGATTCTATGAAGGTGACAAGGTGCAAATTAACTTTAATCCATTTTTATTCTAGTAATCATGGGGCCACTCAAAAGCCAAATGGTGATGTTTTTGCTTGAAGAGGTGATCTGTTCTGCATAGTATTCCATCATTTTAAGCAGAAGAGTGGCATTTTTCTATTGTGCATTAGCATATATATTAGATCCAATCTATGCACAATTTTTACATTAGCCTGCATTGATTGCAACATGAAAGGGGGTAGCAACATAATGCTACAATCCCAGGGTGAAGGCAGTCATACCTTTCCCACTGAACCACACAAACTTTCCCAGTATAATTAACTTGCGTTGCTAAGAGAGATGAAAATGTGGAGATTCATTTGTAGTCAGGCTTTAGTAGATGAATTGCTGAACCACCTACCACGAAGCAAGCCAGAGAGCGAATTTACAGAGCCAGGTCACTTGCACAATTATTCATTGGAAAATGCAAATTCATGTTAAGTTGCTTGCCTTTGAGCAAAAACAACATTTGCTACCTCACAGTACATTGTGTGAGAGGAATCAGCCCAGGGCACTTACTGTAGATTAATTGCTTTTCTGTAAATTCACAGACTGTAGCATGTTTGTCACATGCCCATACATCTGCATTACAGTTTATTTCACAGTTTATTTCTTATATTATGTAAATAAATTTAAAATGGAGAAGAGAATCATTACCTGGCTGATATAGGTGTATTTACCAGTATCTGAATTGCCTTTTAGAATGTTGAGCCCATACTTGGCATTAATGGCACACTGGAAAAATTATTATTGATGTCTGTGATCTAAAGTCTGTCTCAAAATAAAACATCTTTCAGAAGAAGGGTTAGTGGATATACAGTTTTCCCAGAAAAGTAGGCAAAAGGAGTTGGCGTGCAGACACACATGGGAGAGTCTGCTCTTGCTAATTTTGCTCTTTAAAAAGCTGAATTAAACACATTTTATTTGCTAAGGAAGTCAGCAATTTATTTGATCAAACTTTCACCAGTTTTCCTCATATGACTTCTTATATGAAAGAATTTTTTACCCCACAACAGTCATAACTAGGGAGTAATTAGAATAAATTTTTTTTCTATTCCTGTGTTAAGCTGGCTGGATCTGGGATAATAGATATAATGAGAATAATCACAGGGCTGTATTTCAGTCTTGAGAGATCTGCTGACAGCAGAAACTGCCAGGATGGCAACACTGCCAAGCTGCCATGAACTGCCACCAAGCCCAGGGCATAAACAAGGTCTGGGCAATTCCTCCCCTGGGGACAATGCTGCTCCCAGAGATTTTCTTCAAGCCTGACATTTTGCAGAGCTGCAGGGGTGGGCTCTGGTGTAAGAAAGGTAACTGCACCTTCTCTTTTTGCTGCTCTTTAAGTTCCCTGAGGAGCAGCAGAGAAAGAAAATTTCCTGGAAACCAAGACAACCAATAATGTAAATGTCATAGCTTGAAAACCAGATCATTTACTAACTTAGAATTTGATATATGATAGTAGGACCAAAAAAAAAGAAAGAAGCTATGTAGAAAATGAACTAAAAAATGAACAGGCAAACAGTTAAAAACATGGCTTGCCTTTACATTTCCCTACTTTCTTGTTGTTCATCCTGTCCTTGAGCCAGAGAAGACAGTTTTGAAAATGTTTGTTTCAGGTCACAGTGAGTATCATAACAGAGCATGACAAGATGATACCCACATTGGTGCATGTAGAACTAAATCAGAATTTTGATTTAAATTGGGTATGATTACATTTTTGTGTTAGATATGTCCTCTCATTTTCTTTCTACAACTGTACTAGTGTATAGGAAAAAAAAATCCAAACTCCAGTTACAGAATTTCTAAGGTTTCAGTAGAAAATTGATGCTTTGAATGACCACCTTCAGGCATTTCCATTTTCTGGGTTTTTTTGTTGGCATTATATAAAGTGTGACTATTTACAGAACAGGGCCTTCCCATTTTTCTCTGAAATAACAGTGCTCAGACTTCAAGTGGGACTATTGAAAACATTTCAGAATACCTCAGAATTAAGTCTGAAATATGGATACATATGTATTCTATTTTTATTCTTGTTCTACACAATTAGGGTGATAATCATTTCAACGAGTGAGATTTTGGGGTTTTTTAGAAAGGTGACAACTCATTTTGAACTACCACAGTCTATATTTCTAGAAAAAGTCAGATGAAGATAATAGACATTTCATAGGTCTGAAATAGCAATTTCAAAGCAGTTCTGGACTGGAAATACCTGCTATGTGTTTAATTTAATTATGTTACTCAATTAGACAATCTGAAAGAAAAATGTGGATGACACCAGTCAGGAAAAAGAGGTTGTTAGGAAAAAGAAGAGATGATAAGGTCATCAGCTCCTGTGGGACAAAAAGAGAAATTGGTAATTATCACCTATGGAACACTGAGTTATCAGGAAACAGCTTGGGAAAAACTGCATTGTGCCATAAAACTAATATCTCAATTGACTCAATGGCTTTTAGTATCTTTGGAGGTCATTAGACTTTGAAAGGTATATTTTGTGAATTCCTGCTGCTACAGTGACATCAACAGTTCCACACAAAGTTCTGTACAAAGTTCCAGTCAAGGAGGTTAAATCTAGATGAGTTGGTCTTATATCTGGCATCCATTGAAATAAATTGGAAGATTTTTAGTCACCAAAACCAGAATTAATCATTATTATAATGACATTATTTATTGCTACTATTATTGCTGTCACTACAACTACTATTACTCTTGTTATTCTGTAAGTTGTAAGCTAACATTTAGCGGAAAAGGGTCTTTTACTTAGATGGAGGCAAATATTTGGTCTGGAACCTTCATTAAGGTGCTTGAAACCAACAAAGGTGCTACAAATGTTCTCAGTGTGAATTTATTAAACAAAAGATGCCTGAAAATTATGAATCAAGACCATGGCTACGATTGTTCACAAGTGCTCTCATTCTAGCTAAATAACACTGTTTAAAAATTATAAAGGAAAACAGTTTGCAAACCTTAAGTAGGTCACCTCCCACAGTATCTCTAAAATGCAGGTAAATTAGCATTCCTTTCTTATTCAAATGGCCAACTGAGGCAGAAGAAGTCATTAAAACTTCTGATTTCATAGAGCTGATGACTATTTCCACACTTTCTGCTCTAGACAAATCTTCCCTGGGAAGGATTGCAATATTTCACACTGCTTTCATACCTCTCCAGAACTGCCAATTATGAAAGACTCCAGAACCCACAGCACCAATCACATCCAATGTCTTCATTACATGAGATCTAGTTACTCAAACCTAACACAAATTCCCTCTCATGCATGCACTCAGTCACTGAGGAGTCACTGAGTCACTATTAGCCAACCTCTACGTTAAAATATACTGAAAACAGGGTGAGATATTTAAAGTGATTACTTTCAGTGTGAGACTAAACTTTCTCAAGATCAGATCAAGCTTATGTGATGTTGTTTTCCTTTGAGCAATTTACTCAGCTCACAGGAAGTCACTCAGATAAAACCAAAATAATTCAAGTTACTGATTTGTTGGTTACTCAGGGAATAATGCAAAACTGAAGTCCGTAACTGTTCAAAATATTTTGAAAGTGAGGACTTCAGGTTAGTTATCACAACATTTAGATGAACCCCTGTAAGATGAATCATCCATTACAGATCTCCTTTCCCAGATTTTGCTGATATTTCACGTTTTGCTGGAGGCTAGCTTACACATTTTTCACATAAATCCTCTCCTTTGTTTGTCACCACTGGCAACTCTCTCATCTCCTGTAGTCATCAGTGTCACAAAGTTGGGGTTTTTTAACTTTTCTCTTCATTTCTTTTCCCCTCAGTATTGTCATTAAATCCTGCTGCTATTTCTAATATATCTGAGAAATCCAGTCATTCCTCTCTGTCCCTACCAGCAAAACATGTGTTCCTGCTACATTTCGCTCTTTGCTGCAGCAGAAACACTTCACTTAATAGTGTTGTCATTAAACCCAGCTCATATTCATTCCTCTCAGCAAAGGACTGTGATCCAAACTCATCTTTGTTTGCCTCCTTCTGCAACCCAGGCTCTGCTGCCTTCTGTGCTTTTGACTTTTCAGATGCTATGCATTGCTTTCCTCCCCTCCCAAGGGAATCCAGCAGGACTTCTTAAATTATTGATGTCATGTTTTCCATGGTCTGGTTAGTTCTCTATGTCTTCCATTACTTTTTGTGGTCTTTCTACCTTTATGAAAGAAACAAACTAGTTACAAGAGGAAGAAAAGAGGAACCTGTGATTATGGAGAGATGGAGAGGCAAAGTCAATGGGAAGAGGAAGACAAAAGTTTGATATACATAGAAGAGCATACACATATATAAAATATAAAGTATAAATAAATAAACATACACAAACACATCCATGAATAAGGGTCATACTGGGTGCATTTTGAACCTTCTGTTTGGACCTGAGTGCTTCTGAGACTTGGAGCAGCCACACAATGGCTTCTAACAATAATAAAATACCTTTCCTGTTTACAGGGCACACTGTTGTATAGAAGAGTAATCATAAAAGTATTTCCAGCCCCAGAGGCATGTCAGGGACTGCACTTTTTCCCAGATTTGTTACAGAGAAGTACAGAGGCAAACATTTCTCCTGTGCTCTCTGAACACATTGTAGGAGCATGAAAATGTCACATACCCTGTTGATCAAGCTGCCAAGGGAATTCCACACAGTGAGACCCATTTGAGGTTCATTTTGTTAGGGATGTGGGGAGGAAAGAAGAGACAAAAGGCCAAACATTTACAAGAGGCAGAACGGTAAGCTGTGATTCTTTGACTTCAGCACTTCTCCAAACCTTTTTCTGTAACAGAAACAGAAACATGTGTAAGTTGTTAAAAGAGTGATAAATTGTTTTGCAATTTCTTGGGTTTTACTGTTCCCAATAATAATTTGTCAGATGTTTAGAGTACATTTCATCTTCAAAATGTTGAATTAATTCTTTTTATTTTTCTCTAGGAAGATTTTCTTGTCATTCTTTCATCTTCAAGAAAGCTTTCCATTTCTCTACTTTTCATTAAGAGCCTTATCTGATTCCTATCCAAGTAAATGGAAAAATAGTGCTTGTGTTACAAATAAAGGAAGATGTACTTGCATTTTTCCTTCTCCTCTGGGATTTTTTTTTTACTTAATCCTTTCCTTTTTCCTTTGCTTTTCTGTCATCCGTGTTCCTGTAGAAGATTTTTAGCTACTGTGTGTAGCCTGTGTCAGGACATCATTTGTTTTGCTCTCTATACTGTTCATCTCATTCCCCTTCATTTACTTTAGGTATTTTATTAGTGTTACTTGTCTGAATACATCCTGTTGCACTTCTCCTTTTGATCATTCCTTTTTCCTCTCTCTTTTTATATTTCTTCCACTAAAGTAGATATTATAGATTGTTTGCCATGCAGGAAAAGCGTGATATTTTTCAGTTCTTTGGGTCAACAGGGTTGGAAACAAAAAGAATATTCAGGCATATGAATAAAACTCTTATGCCTCTGAAATATTCTTATGAGTAATTTTGAAATTATTTTTCTGAAAACATGTACCTCTGTGAAACTCAGTGGTGCCATGAATGAACAATGAGATTTTAAAAAATCTACCCAGCATCTCTGAAAAAGATTGGGGAGAAAATCAGTACAGTGCCAGTGGTTCTGAGAGACAGTGTGTTGTGTGGGCACTGTTCACTTGGATGGTTGGGATTGTTTTCTTTACAAAGCCTGCTCTTACATTTCAGCTGTGGTGGCATTGCTCTGGGTTAGCAGTGTAAATTAAAACCCTACACCAGATTTCTTACATAACAGAATAAGATAAAATCACTTGCAGCAATTCCTGAATAAAAAGCCATCACCTTTTGTGCTAATATGCGCAGCCAAAGGATTTTTTCCTGTATTGCCTCCCACATTTCAAGGGCATATGTAGGCAGAAACTGATTTTAAACAACTGGAAGTAATGCTCAACTGCTGTACCAAAGGGCAGGATCAAGGCCTTGATATTTATCTCACATTTTCCATATTGCTGTTCTGAATCTCACAGGTCATTAAATAGGATAACTCTGTGCCATGGTTTCAAATGACACTGCAAATTCCTTGAATTTCACAGGATTTAGAGAAAGGTTTTTTAGAAGTTGGCATACCAAATAAAGCTTTTTTCTTTTTCTTCTGAGTGTCTAAAAGCATCTGGGATTTTCCTTTTTCCAGAATAGCAGTTTTGCTTCTTTCTCTCTCAGTCGGTTTGGTTTTTGGTTTTAGGGGATTTTCTAAGGTAAATGAGATACTGCCTTAGAGTCTGAGCCAGGTGAGAAATGAGCAAGGCACCTTCCTACAGGCTCCTCTGACCCTGTGGTCTGTGGTGATGTTTGATGGGAGGAAGAAAGAATAAGCCAAGGATATGGGTAAGAGCCACTGAGACATAACAAGCTTCTTCCCAAAAGAAAAGTGTAGACAATTTTAATCCATCTCTATGCAGGCCCCAAATGAAGAGAATCAAGCTGAGACCATTCAGACATGCAGGTATGGGGCTGTGCCCCATCCATTCAGTGTGGAAATGGGGCTGGCTCACTGCTCCCTGCTCACACTTTGGGCTTCCCCAAACCTGGGTCCTTGCTGTTGGCCCTGAACTGTATAAATAAATGTATACATTCATCAAGCTCTATAGCTGCGGGAATTTTGGAAGCTATTTGTAATATTCTATATAAGAAAGGTTAGTGATTTTGACTGCATGGGGGAAATTGGAGGGGGATAGGCCTGTCTGATAATTAGAGGTTAAACAACAAAAACTCTCAGCCATGACTCAGCAGCTCTTAAAGACTATGGAAAGCAAAAGCCGTGTTCAAAAGCAAAGCAAAACAAAGAATTAATTCACTGCTTCCCATGGCTGGGCAGATGTTCAGCCATCCCAGGAGAGCAGAGCCTCATCACAGATGATGGTGACTTGGGAAGACAAACACCATCACTCCAAACATCCCCCCTTCCTTCTTCTTCCCTCCACTTTATATAATAATCATGATCTCCTATGGTCTGGAATATCCCTTTGGTCAGCTGGGGTCACCTGTCCTGGCTGACCATGTGTTCATAAGAAACTACCTAGCTCCCAGAAATTGTCCCTCTGCAAGATGAGATATCTCAGAGGGACAGGGCCAAACACCCTGAAATGTAGGAGATGACACTCACAAGTCAGTCTCTGAGTTATTAATACTTTCAGCATGTATTCATTGATTTTTAAAGTACACACACAAAATATGGCAAGTTCTATGTTTCCTTCCAGAAAGATGTCAGATTTGTAATTTAGCTAGTAAAGGGTGCAACAGGAATGGCTAAGCATTATATTGTCCATTTCAAAGTGTTGCACCCAGGGCTGTACTGCCACAGCAGGAGAATTTAATTTTTCCTCTGCTTTCCCTCACCTTTGACTGACAGTTTACATCTTCTTCACTTTAGATAATTCTTACAGTATCACTCATTATTTCTGCTACTTTGCTAATGAAGACAACAGAGAATACTGTAAATACCTTTTAGGATCCAAGTCATGCCAACCAAGCACAGCTGGTCTCAAGAGGCACAGAGAGGTTACTGCAGCACATTTCCACTCCATTAGCACTGAGAGGAGACACCTAAGTTCAAAGGCATCTCTTTGTGCTCCTTACACTGTTCTGAGAAGGTTTTTGCAAAAGCTGCTGAGCTTGTTTGGTCTCTAAAGCCTATTTGCCTTTTTGCTCTGTTTTGGCAACTCAAGGGAATATAAAGAAGTGCAAAGCGCACATATATATACCAAAATATCTAGTGGGTCATTTCAGTGAGAAAAGAGCTGAAAGTAAAACTTGCTCTGATGGTGAGTTGCAGACCACTTACCCTACCTAAAGTGCTCATCTCATTTCTTTTGTTGCAGAATTGCAGATCATATAACAACAGAGGCTAAATAGATACAGCGTTAAATTAATGTAATTTATTTTTAAATGCCAGGATAATGTTACACTTGAAGTCTACCTTTTGACACATTGTGCTATACAACCTAAATTTTTAGCATTTCTTTAACCTGGGGATTAGATTGTTTGGAGAGCTGAAAGTAAATATGGATATGGAAAGAAAAGTCATCTTCAGGAATTCAGACATACATACGAAATTATGGAGGCAGTAGTATAATCTCTCCACTCACTTCTGTGGACACTTCCATTACAGCAGATTATGTCCAAACTTTTTTATTCTGTTTCTTCCTTCTTCTTCCTTTTTGCTTAGAACAGCACACTAAAAGCACATCATGTATCATGAGCAACTTCTTCCTTCCCTGCTTTCTTTTTTAATACCATTTGATTTGATAATTCCATACTGGGTTCCTTTAGTGCTTTACACCCTTCTATAATGAGCTAATTAAAGACATACGAGATCTCTTTATTGAGGCATATGGAGGCTGTTCTTTTTGTGTTACTTTTTTGTTTCTGCTGTGAGTCAGACCTTTCTTTCCTCCCACAGTCTCTGCTTTCTGGGTGGGAGGGTGGGTTTTTTTTGAGATGGAGGTCAGAGAAGGTTATTCTGAAGCTAGTTCCCCCACTTGTCTTCTGGCACAGTACTACAAGGTTCCCCATGTTCCCTGGGATTTTTTTGCCTTGTCAAACAAAGTACACAAGCAGCACTTCATTTCTTAGTTCAGCTGCCTGGTTTACAAAAAAATAGAAACCCTCAGCTGCTCTACTGAGCATGAGTCTGCTGTATTTTCTTTCTGGAGGAGCAGAAATGGGATTTCAGCCTCCTTTGCCACAATAAACACTAATACCAGTTATTTGTTCTTCCTGCAAAGAAATACCACAGCTGTTGTAGCATTCTGCAGGTGCTATCTCCTGTTCATTTAAGAAATCTCACTGGTCAACTCTGTAGGTATGGAGTAGCAGATATCTGTGGCCAGACTTTTAGCTTGAAAGCAGAGGTTTTGTACTGCACTGCTACATGAGCTCAGTTTTGCTCCTGTGTTTGATGAACATATTCTCCTAGGGCAAACTGAAAACCTTGGGAATTCAGTTTTTTGCAGCTTCCTTGTAAGATGCAAGGAAAGCTCAGATCTTTTCTGGGATATGAACAGTATGCTGGTGGGTGTCCTTCTCAAGTTTCAGGTTGAAGGGAATATCCAAAATTTGTGAAGTGCAACATTTCAGTTCACATTCAGCTCAAGACCAAGCCATGATCTTCATTTGGGTCTTTAACTTTTCTGGGTTCTTTCTGTGTCTGGAGATATTAGAATAGAACAGGCAGTTCCATTTTGCTAGGGTAGTTTGAAAATTATGTTAAACTCTGCCTAATCAAAGGCAATTGGTCAATGTGCTGTCAAGATCAAGCTGTAAACTGTCAGTTCCTGGTGACACAGTAATTATTATGGTAAGTAGGAGGACAGAGAAACTGGTCAGTGCAGAGCAGTGGAGATGCAGCGGAGATGCAGAGATATCTCCTGGTGGGGCATCCAACATCTTTTTTGTGCACGCACTGTCGCTAAGACAGGACAAGTCAGGAAATTTGTAGCTATCCATTCCCTTCTTGAACAACCCATTCTGTGAGGAGTGAGGGACCATTTATATTTGTCCATTTTCCTTCCCTCCACCTCCCCTTGAAAGTAAGATTAAACTTCCAAGTTCTTTTTTTGACCACAGCCACTAGGCAGAGTTATTTAGAAAAGAGGATCTGTATTTGAACAAATATTCTAGTCATCTGTTTACCTTGTGCACTACAGAATCTTTATCATCAACAGGAAGGTATTTTCACCCATGCACTAGTGTGTCATGAGCAAAATAATCACCCTATACTTATTCTCTTCTAGTAAAACAAAATAAAACCATTCTCTGTTCCCTACCTGCCACATTTAATTTGTAGCTGGAACTGTCAATGACTACAGCTATCCTAAAAACATCTTCCTTATTCATTCCTGAGGCAGCTGTATAGATGTGTGTTCTGAATCCCCAGCACATTTCATATCTTCTCTGCACACCTGCAGAAAGACCTTTTTGCCCCAGTAGCCTGAGTATTAAAATGTCTTTATATATTTTGGTAGAATAGCAGGAATTTTATTATGTGCCATATCAACAGCTCTGAGATAAGAGAAGAAATGGGAAAATATGAAAAATAGTAGACCTTTAAATCTGTTAATACTAGTTTCCCAGGTTACTTTAATCCCATGTTATTACATATGGACAGCCAGCATGGTAGCCAGAAGAGAATTGCCTAAAACCAATAATTTCACTGGGAAAAGAAATTTTTGGGTTTTATTTGCCACAGATCAAAACCAGGGAATTTTTAAACCTCGGTGTCAGTAAAAATGGCATTGCAAGACACTGCATTTATTATCCTACCACGATTCCCACGTTTCATTTTCTTGTTTCACCAGTCAAAACAATGAAACACAGTGTCTATTTGTACAAGGCAGTACAGGAAACTCTATGAAAATTTGATAAGCATGTTTACTACATGAGGGGTAAATGAATTCAAGGGGACATATAAAAATGATGGAAGTTTTAAATTAGTTTAACATAATTAAATCTGGCATTTTGTGCATGAGATTATGCTGAGAGGTAATGTAGTAATTCGTGATCAAGTGACTTGTACATTCCTAGTGTTGATTTTTATGCTGTTACTTAATTTAATCCCCATTTAGTTCCCAGACTGCAGCAAACTACAGTACTCTTCCAGTTCTGTTTATACACATTATTATGCCTCTGGCATTACACATTATTATGTCTCTGACATTATGTATAAATCATGTACAGGATTATCTACCTGTTAAAATTTATATACCAAAAAAAAAAAAATGGGGCTGAATTAGTAATACAGATGAGAAACCTCCAATTCAGCTTTGCAGCAACTTCAAGGATGCTGTTGCAGTGCTGTGGCAATTGAGACATGGTTCCCATTAGGTTTTCTTTTCCTAGGGTTAATGCATTAAACCAAGCATATAAAAGGATATAAAAGGATGGAATTGCCTATGCCTTACCCTCACCTAGAGACAGCTGAGCTAGCTATAAACACAAGAGTATGGGTTGTAAAAGTAAGGTATCTTCAGCAGCACACACCTTGAGGAAATCCCAAATAGTGGCAATGAGGTTGTTTCTGGTACTTGAGCTAAGCTAATATCAAGCTGATGACACTGAAGCATAGACATAGCCTTTTAATGCTTCTTGCTGTAATTATGTTTTCAGAGCTTCACAGGTGGCTTCTGAATGTTCTGTTATGCTGGAGATTATTTAATGGCCTTTTTTTTGCCCCTAAAATAAATGAAACATTGGAATTTTTGTTTGTATAAAATATCCAACTCAAAAAAGCTGATTCTGTTCTCACTTACAGTATTTTATTCCTGTTGAAATATGAATATAGGCACATACACATATGTACAAATGTTGATGTATTTAATTACTGATATATATTGATGAATCTTTTTTTTATGTATTCATATATATATCACATCACTATCTATTCAGGTCAGATATTTGGGAGACAATACATCTTTTTCCTGGCCCTTATTTCTAGAATAGAGTATGCCCAAGGTATTTATAAAATGTTTGCTTCTGACATACGGTGATAACACGGCTGTTCTGAGAAATGGTGGTTTACAGGTCTGATCTGAAATGCATAAAATAATATAGCTCCAGAGAACTACTTCCTTGCTGACTGCAAGAAGTTGTTTCAATGAGTGACAGCTCTTTAAATTCTGCTCCATCTCCGAAGTTCTCCAGAGATCTGGCTGTTAATAAGAACATCATATAATATCTCCAGTAAGCAAAAAACCTGGGCTTTGCTGACCAGCAGGCTGAGTTACAGAGTATACATGACCAATGTGCACACAGCCTAAAAGTAACTCTCAGTTAATCCACAAATTTACCTTTCAAAAAGGAATAAAATAAAGATGATTTTAAATGTTTTCCTGAGGCAAAAGCATTGCAACTAGAAACCCATCAACTAGAAACCCTAAGTTTCACCTTAAAGGTCTTTGTGAAACTGAGCTTTTTGCCCTGAAGCTATAAAGAAAGACATCAAGTTTGATTCATCTTCACATTAAGTTATGCTAGTATAATTGCATTCCTTCCAGTGGATTTGCATAAATGCAAATAAGGCCCTCTCTATCTTACATGAAAGTAATGAGATTTTTCAAGTTCTTTAAGGCATTATGTCTACCCCTTTAATGAGTTAATTCCCCTCTCTTACCATTTTAGCTATAAGTTGTAGGAATAAAGCAAGGTAAAATGTGATAAGTTATCATTTAGAGTCTCATGTTTCAGTTTTCCACCTATATTTATAACTCCTGAGATTCATCTCAAGGATCAGAGAATACGAGAAAAAGCTCAGGCGAATTTTACTGTCTTTCACATGAGAATGGCAAAGACTAGCATTTTTTTCAATGCCTTTGCTATAAATACCAATTTTTCTCATCTCAACAAAGACCCATTTCCACTCAAAAGCTTTTTGTGAATCTCAACAAAACCACAGAAAATATTTCATTTGCAATGAAATGTAAGAAACAAGCATATTTCACATTGTTTGGAGTACTATTGGGAACATTTTGTTCACCTCTACCGCAAGCCAAGCAAGTCATTATCAACAGAAGGACTTGACTGTAGCATTCATGAGATGGTGTTGACCCCAGAACCCTTTCAGAGATGGCTTTTCCTGGACTTTTCATTTTTGTTTTATTTCCCCTTTGATAGTAATGACTGAACCAACTTTTTAGTAAAACCCAGTAATGTGACTTCCACAGGCACAAACACAAGTTTCCTAGGAAGACTTGAGATAAGTCTGAGTTTCATCCTACATATTATCTACAAGCTCAGAAACCCTTCTATATGGGTCTACCATGCCCCTTTTTCCCAGGAGGTTGGGTCCCTGAGCCTAGGGCTCACTTCAGCTGCTGCCATGTGTTGGCAGTAATATTACCTTCTTTCATAGTGTGTCCCAAAATGAAACCTCAAAATCTCTTATTCAGTTTTCCTTGCAATCATGTAAGACATGCTATGTATTTAATAACTAGTGTATGTATTTAAGGGGATATAACTCACAATTTTTAGGTAGACTTTTCAGAATCCACTGCTAGAGGAGCTCAAGCCTTCATGTGCTACAGCTGAGTTTAAGGAGCGGATAATCTCATGAGCAATGTTTGCAGTTACAGATAATAAGCTGGATAATCAAAATTCATGTGACAGAGGATAAAGTAAATCACATTGAGTTCAAACAGGAATTTATAAGCCATGGAACATATTGCAATACATGACCAGGTAGATTATTTTATTTTAAATATCGCTTTTTGCTGAAATATCAGTCAGTGATCACTGGCAAAGCATGAAACAGCATTCATCTGCCCAAGCTCAACATTCTGATTGTGCTCTGACAACCAAGCTCTCAGCCAGCTGCAATTACACCCTACTTTGGATAAAATCCAGTGACAGGGTGTAACAGCAACAATAAACGTATTTAGGAAAAGACACATAAGAGCAAATTGTTGCAAGGCACATGACTCCTTTAATTCACAGACATTGTTAGTGTGGGCAACATCATTAAATGGCTTATTACAGTCAAAAACATTTTCTGAAGGCAGATGGTCTACAATTGCATGATTTTACTTAGGTTTTGATTTACATATTGATAAGAAAAGATTTTATTTTATTTCATTTTACACAAAAATGAAAAAGTTAGTTGCATTCTCATACAGGTAACCTCATATGCTTAATTTTCTCAGCAGGATATGTTTTATTAATGCATATGTATTGCTTTGAACATATTTTAATTTGCATTTGTGGCAAGAAGTTTCAGTCTTTCTGCTGCACTATTCCTGGTCCTACCAGCATCACTCTTTGGGTGGAGATGAAAGGATATTTGGGCTCTTGTTGACTCTGTGTTTCTGATCCAAGATTACTGTCAGGGCCCTGAGTGCACTAATTAATCTTGATGGCCCTGACCTGCCTGTCCCACCAACACTGCATCCTGATAGTCCTTAGATATGGACGTTTTTAAGGGTTAAATTACTCCATGAGAGTTATAGGTGTGATGATCATTTGTCAAAAAGGTCTTCAGGCAGCTTCAGTGTGGCTGAAAATGAGCTCATTTATGTTGAAGGCTGGGGCTGGGATTGACTCCCTCTTTCTGTCTCTAGTGCCAGTTTGAACCCATCTACATCCAGAGGTTGTTTTTATATCAGGACACAGAGTAACTAAATGACAGCTCCTCTCAACCCCAAGAAATACTTAAATGTTTAGACAGAGAAGGACCAAAGGGACCCTACAGCCTTCTTGTGAAGGTGGGTCTTTCATCAGTCCTTCAGTGACATGGAATCTAGATGAGCACAAAATCCCAGACATCCTGGTCCAACCCTACAAACAGGACTGGGGCAATGTCTCAGCAAGACATTGTCTGATGGTGCCAGGGAGTGTCCCTCTGGCCAGGAGGATATTAGAGATTTCATCTCAGCTTGGGATGGTGACTCCCAAGAGGGAGGAGGTGCCCTCATTTTGAGAGCTTACGCTTGGTCTTTCTTGTGGAATTACATGCACTCTCTCTCTCTCTCTCCACCTAGCCACAAGCATGCTGTGTCCTGAAGCAGTGCCTAAAGGTGATATCAAGAAATATTCCTCCTTTAAAGTTTGGACAAAGCCATCCCATTTCCAAAAATCAAGTACAGAGGGCATTCCTGGCCTTTACAGGATAATACTGAAGATGGGAAGCACATCTGCAATTTAAATGTTAGAGGAAAATGGCCAGCTGTCCTGTGGGATGAGATTATCTCTTTTTTTGTAGTCAGGTGTCCTGTTGTTTTGATGAGTGAAAAACAGGATGCCATTTTTCTTGCATTGTGGATTTAAGATAAATATTTTAAATTGTCCATTTCATAATGCAGATGTGAGGTGTTCCTGATTACCATGAAGAAACTTACTGAGCAATTTTATTTTAACGTTAGAAAAAATGAGCTGGAAATTATCTTGGCATCATACCAAAATCTATAGAATTAAAAAGCAGGTTGATTGGGTTTTATGCTTGTATTCAGACTGGGAATGTTGTAATGAAGGTCTTGCTTTGTTTCATCTGCTATTTCTTCTGCAGTTCTTTGCAAATGGTTTTGAAGAAATGGGCCTTATTTGGAATCCTGGTTGTGTGTTTGTCAGTTTATTATCACTTTTCAGTACAATATAGATAAACCCTAGTGGGATAATTTACTGAAATTATAATTGCTTAACTTTTGTTCTGGTAGCTTTAGACTTAAATGCAATAGCAATATTTTTGGGTTTGTGAAGCCAGTTGGATATCATGCAACACAAATAAACTCAGCAGTCACGATATTTTATTTGAAAAAATGTGACTGGGATGAGCAGAGTCAGAATTGTTTTCTCCTGCTTCCTCTAAAGATGAAAAAAATCAGCAGCTGGTATACCCTGGAGGGTAAGTGAACTTGGTCAGGAAACAAATGGTTCTAGATGCTGCCAAGTGTGGCAGGAGAATATAATTCTCAGCAAGGAGCAAACCAAGCGGGTCTCAAGGTCAAATTCTTCTGTTCAAGGGCAAGTTTGTGTATGGAGAGCCTTTTGAAACTCAGCAAGACAAACTGACATAGAGGTAGAATCATGTTTAGGATACTTCTCACTGCTTTTGCTTACCAGTTATTATTAATTTTCTCTGTTCAGAAACCTCATCATTCTAGTTTAAGCATAAAAGAAGATACCATATCTTGCTATAATTTAAAATTGCTCTCTGTGTGGGAAAGATCTGCATGGACTGATCTCAAAACTCTAGATCCAAGCACACAACAAAGATTTCCTGCATCAGAAAGGTGATGAAGGACTAAAACTGAAAGTGCAGAGTTAAGCATACTAATTCTGTATGCTATGCAAGAAATTGGGGATGATTTCTTGTGAGTTCATGAAACTCACCTCTCTCCTAGGTGTTGCTTCAACTGATGTTTAGGTATTTTTGCATCAGCTATACCCCTGGGAGAGATGTCTGGACTTTTTAACTTTTCAGATTTAAACTGTGACAATGCAGAAGATATTCCACAGAAATCGGGGGGTGGGGGAGGAAGAAAAATAAAAATAAGACTATTTCATATATTTTTTGCTGCTTTTTAAGATGACTATCCCAACCCACTTTTCCATAGGGCAGGAAGAATAAACAGAACAGGCATATGGAAAAAGATAAAAAAAGTCTTGGAAATTAGCATCCTGATATGGATAATTTTGTCAGAACTGCTGGGAGAACTAGGATAACTTTTCTGTTCAGTCCAACAGCTTTGGACTTGCACTTTTCAGCTCTGGGCTTGGTCAGGATATTGTCAGTTTTTCCTCCCTGACTGAGGGATGCTATAGGCAGGTTTTCCTGCTGCATGCCCAGCCAACCATCATCAGCCTGAATTGCTGAGCATCCAGCAATATTGGAACCAGCAGCATGGAGTTCTGTGGCTTGTCTCACAAAAACTCTCAGTGCAGAGGAGGTTTATAAGATTAACTTTTTTCAGAAAAAAATACTATAATCAGTGTGCTGGTTTGCCTGCCCTACCTGCTGTGAGACTGTAAATCAATGTACTGGCTTGTAATACTGTCATTCACATCATTAATATCCAGCCACCAAAATCATGCAAAATCTGAGATCATCATGACTGTATTAACTGGGAGATGGTGCAACTACTTTTGCTGTCAACTGGAAATAAGTTCTGACTCAATAGTAACATAGCAGCTATTTCTCAGTCTACCCCCTGGCATGGTGCCTTGCCTGTTTACCACCTCCAAGATTCCCATAGGCAGGGGAATAATGATTTTGAAACTCGTAGTTTGTAACAAAATACAGGAGGAGGTATCTCTCAGGGTCTCAGCATGCAAGCTATTTTCACTCTAGGCATACACCCACAGGAGGTCTGTCCTGAAGCACGCTTTGAGCAGGGTGCTTGGATTGGATGATCTGCTGAGGTTTCTTCCAACTTGGAAGTGCTCTGTGATTTTGTGAAGCGTGGACTGCTGTCATGGACACTCAGTCAGGGCTGAGCTGTGCTGCACTGCCCTGGCATCAGTCATCCCTGATGGGATCCCTGCCACTCACCAGATGACTCTTCAGTCACCACTCTTGTTTCTCTTCCAAAAATGCTTCTGAGAGCCCGCTGACCTTCTGAGGGACTTCACAGATGGGTTAACTTATTTTTGCTTTGGCACTGGGACAAAGAAACGTTCCCTGACAAGATCAGTAAAGCTGTGCTGGGGTGGCTGCTGGTATCAAAGCTTGTTCAGCTTTATGAATAGTTCCTCTTGTGCAGCTCTCACTGCTCTTCCTGAGCAGCACAAGCCTGCAAGGCTGGGAAATATAAACTAGAAGAATTTCTGTTGAGATCTCTGCTTCAGGTCTATTTCATCATTTCCCACATTTACAAACAAAGAGGATAGTTTTTAGGCTTTCATGTTTTTTCTTCTGCAAGTATCCCACAGTGTCCTGTGCAGGACACAGAGGTTTGAGTTAGTCCTCTGGGTTGCTCCCATCAGCTGCAAGGAAGTGCAGCCAAGGCAACTCTTCCCCAAACCCCACAGCTCTGAAAATCACTACAAACCAGGTCACCCTGCAGCTTGAAAAATATTAGAGGGGTTGGTTACCTCTGCAACTTCATAATAATCTAAATCAATAAAAATGTTGACATAAATGATATTTTCCACTTCCCAGGGGCAATTTTGAGTTGCTCAACAATCCCACTGTGGCTTTACTTCATATTTTTGAGGTGGCTAGAAGATGCTTTTCGCAATAATCACAAAAATAGATGATAATAATATTTTGGCTTGTGAAATGGGAGAAGAATTTGATTTTTCTAATTATGAGGTTTAAAAACAAGGATAAAGAAAAATTTTAGACAACAATGATCAACTTCCTGCAAATGAAGTTGAATTTTCTGTGACATTACTCAAAAAAAAGCAATTCCTCTTCCATGAATGTTTCTGAATTAATTAAAAAATTCACTTCTCTGCAAAAAGCTAAAGATTTTATGAATTGCATTAATGAAGTAAACAACAATGCATCTAGAATGAGCTAATCTTTTTTATCAGTTCCCCAGTGTTTAATACAAAAAAAAAAAAAAAAGAAGTGTCAAGGTTGAAAGTAAAATATCAGGATAATATTGATGCAGATAAAGGATGAAGAGATGTATTCAAATATTTGGATACACAGCGTGTACCTTGTAAAAACATGAAAGCACAAACTGAATTTTCATTGGTAGGAATAAGAACTACTGCATAATTAAAAACGTTGCTTTCACCTATGAATTCTTTATGAAGAGATGAAAAATTCTAGTTTAGCATTGGAATTATTAATATTGTTATCATAAACCAATATTTTTCAATATTTTTCCTACTAAATATTTTATCCTGCTTTTTCAAAATCTTAGATTTTAAGAAGAGATACACTGTTCAAAGGAACAGTTCTACAGCTGCAGAGTATTTGTATAGTTTTGACAATAGGCAATTCATTAATGTTACCTAAAAAGTTGAGCAAAGTGCTTTCCAAGACATAACACTTGGTCTCCTATTGTTTCCAACTGTTACAGATTTTTAGATAGATGGTAGATAGATAGAAAAATAGATAGATAGATAGATAGATAGATAGATGATAGATAGATAGATAGATAGATAGATAGATAGATGATTGGTAGATGTTGACTCTAACTAAACAAAGTTTATTAGTTTATTTAGGCTAAAATATTTAACATATTAAACCTATGTATTCCCTATACTTCTTCAAGTGTGAAGATGTGGAAGGCTGAGCATTTAAGGAATCATGGTATGAACCAGGTAGAAACAGTAGTTGTGTTCTGCAGAGGGCAATATGATCTAATGCTGAATATTTAGAATTATTAGACATAATTCTTTTGACTCATAAAGAATTTCGAACAATCACAAGGCAAGCACAACTCATTTTTCAGTCAGCATGGTTCCTTGTGTCTATTTTCTGATCCAAGAATAATTTTCAAGGCTTTCTTTTTCACTCTTTTTTTCCTCAAAATGACACAGTCCCACATCTTCATCAGCTCTAGCTATGAGAACCTTTTTTTTTAGTTGTTTTGCCGTATATGTTAAAATTATTTTTATCTGTCTCATTAATTTATCTTTGAAAAAATGAATGTAAAACCTCTATAAAATACCTTCATATTAAACTTACCTGCTGTAAACTAAAAATGCATGGTCATAACACAAACACACAGACACACCAAGAAGGTACAGCTTTTACTTTATTAACATTGAATTTTATTGCAATTAACACCTTTATTAACAAGATCAACACTTAGCCAATCTATGAAAGCCAAGTAACCATCACTTCACAATAAAAGTGAAACACCCCAAATTGGTGGGAACCTAATAGTTATTTTCAGAGAAACAAAAAGTCTGTGGGAAATAGTTAAGTACTTACAAGCAACTTAAAGAAGATAAACATTTTAGGGTGCAGTTTCTTTTCATCCCGGGAATTCAACATGAAGTGTTAAGTGAACCATTCTCAAGCTGGGGAAATGCTGAAACTGGGCTGTGTATTTGGAACCTGTGGGGACCCAAACAGGAGGTAGCTCTTAGGGGCTGCTAGAGGCAGGTGCAGCTCAATTTTCATCTCAATGAGCTACTGACCATTTCCTTTGGAGAACTCTGTACACAGGGACACCAGAGCATTTCCAGAGCTTCCATGCAAAGTCCATCCATCATCGTATTGATTCCTGACAATGTATGAAGTGTGCCAGAGCAGAGAGCAACCAAAAATGAGTTGCAACAGAGAAATCCACGTGAACTGCTGCAAGACCCTTTCTGTCTGGGAACTGCTTGGAGACAATGCAGGGAATACCCAGAATAATTGTTTTGGCAATGACAGAGGCAGCTCCTTCCTAGATTTTATCTTTCCAAAGGCCATTTATTCCTTTCTCCTTTATGACTTCCTGTCTGGGCATGTCCTACAGTCAAGAGCAATCACAAGGCCCCCAGGAAAAATTAAAAACAGGAGATGTCACCGTCAGCCAAGCAGTTTGTCAAGCCTTCAGATGGGTTTTGAGGAGCTCTTGGGAAAGACACTCAAGCAGGGAAAGAAGATTATCAGCTGGATGAGCTAAGCAGTAAAATCCACTCTAAAATGCCATTCTTTTGCCATAAATATCCACCAGAATCCATGTCCTCAATGCTTTTATTTCTGAGTGGTATTTATGATCTCTAGCCTGCATAGATCATCGTTTCACCATGAGAAGCAATTCTGAAAAGAAGGCTAAGACAAAGGAAATCTCTGCAACTGTCCCACAGAGTATCCTTCACTTTGGGCAGATCTTCATGCCTGTGAGGACCTCAGAGCTGCCTGTGTCCATTTTGGATTTCTGCCTGCAATCCATGAGTCTCCAGTCAGGGTGCAACACAGCCAGAGCAGGTATCAACAGAGGCCATGGGACAGACTGGGGCAGAGACTTCTTTGGCAGCCTTGTCCCTCGGTGAGGAGCAGAGCTGAGCCAGAGATGGTGAAGAGGCACCAAGAACCACTGCCACATGTCAGTGCATACAAGAGCTCAACTCAGGTTTTCTCAAAACCACTTTGGGAGCCAACACAAATGGCCATATACTACCCAGAGAGTAGAAATGCATTTGGAGGGGAAAAATGAAGCTGAAAGAAAGCCACTCTCAGTAACTCTGCATGTCCTGTTTCTGAGTTAATGGCCTTGCCACAGCCAGGGGACAGTGGGGCTCAGGCTGGTGGGGAGGAAACTCTCACACTAAACTGTGCACTGCAACAGCTGAGCCTGGCACAGCAGGACTGCCCAAAAGCACTGCTGGGTGCTGGGAGCAGAGACATCTGACATAGCTTGTGCAGGGTGATTTATAAATGGAAGAGAGGAAACCTGTGACAAAGATCCTCTTGCAAGGGGAGAAACACGTGAAGATGCTGCTGTCAGTATTATGGTGGAGGAGTGATTCACCTGGCAATCAATCAGATATACTGCTGCTACTTTCATCTCCTGAGAAAGTTTTCTGTATTTCCTATTAGAACTGAGAGCTTATGAATAGAAATGTGCTGTCTATTAATGCAAGGCACACAGTAAGCAGAGTTTAGTGAATTCGGACACACCATGTAGAAGGATCAAGCAAGTTATGTCGTTATGTTTATAATTTTAATAAATTTCTCAGCTATTTAAGCCCAACTCATATTGCTGTCTACCATACCTCACAGCAGGCTCCTGGTAAATTCCTGGAAAAAAAAGGCTTTGCTGAAAGCCTTACATGATATCTGGAGGAGTAGAGACGCCATGACCCAGTGAGCTGTATACCCACTATGTGTGGAAGGCACAGGACTGTAGCAGACTGCACTTTCTCAGCACAGGGATCAGAGAGTGTATTCAGACCACACCCACCACTAGCACATGGCTTCACAATAGCAGAAAGGTCAATAAACGCCACTGGCCAAGTCATGGCAGTGGGTCTCATCCCTCCTGCCTAAAATACCAAACGGATGCAGAAGTTACAGCCACTGAATTAAGGGCAGAGATTTAATTTTGGCACAGAATAGGCTCAATAAGTATATTTCACCCATGTTTCTAACATTGTTAATCTTTTTTAAAGTGCTGTGAAATTTGAAGGCACACATAAAAATAAAATTCTACTGAAAACATATCCATTAACACAGACCACAATGACATCTCTAAAGCTTTTGCATCATTTCAGCAGTACTGTTTATCACACATATATACTAGGCAATTTATTTTTCACCCATAGATAGTTGAGGGATAATAAAACAGGAGTCATCTTTATAAGGTAACAATCCAGTTGCAGATCCCAAGTGCAGCATCCACACGGACATGGCTCAACTTCTGTGAGTATAATATTAGATAACTGTGAAATGGCATTAATTTCACCTTTCCTTGCTTCTCCCGTTGTGTATGGCACTTCTTCATGCTGAGTTCAGATGCAGAGCTGAGAAACTCAGAAAATACCCAAGGGTCAAGGAGTATTGTGTCATCTTGAGAACAGAAGGGGTGATATTGCTAATGTTTAATGTTTTCTAAATTGTCAACACTGAACAATGAAAAGGGGAATAAAAGAACTGATTAAATTTTGGCATAGTAGCAATAAACTTAAAGATGAAGGAAATTTAGGAAATTATTTTGAGGATCTGAACACAGCTGGTGACCAGAATGAGATGAGTCAAAGAAAGACTGTGAAAAAAGCCACATTGCCAGCCTTTGTACAGAAGGGCTGGGAATACTTTCTCAGTTTCTTTTTCCATTGCTGTGAAGTAGTGCATTTGATAGGCTAGATTAAGTAATAGCAACCCGAGTCACAATTAGCATCTGTTGATGGTGCTCCCTGGAGACAGGAGTCATTTAAGAGTTTAACCAAGGAGTAGAAGCTTTTAAGGTGCTTCAGAAGATCTATTGGAAACAAGAGAAATGCTGCATCAGCAACCTCTGATTCCCACATGTCCAGCTGATATTCCCTGGGCTGTTTTCTTATCCAGAGCTGAACCTTTCAAGTAGGCAAGGATGCTACAGAATAATGGGGATCTCAGGACCCTGTGGATCACAGAACTTTCTGGCAGGACAGATTCAGAAAAAATACCATTTTCTTAATCCTCTTTAATACACTTATTACTTCCATTCTATGATGGCAAATGTTGCAGATATTCATAACCTTTAGAATGAAAACCCAGATTTAGAGACAGCTATTCCAAAGCATTTGCAGAAAATTTGTATGCTTATCTGTTGCAAAAGCCATGACCTTAAAATTCGAAGATATGACTATTAGGAGACTAGGAGGGCAAAATGTTTTGTTACTGCTGTAAATGAAGTCATCAATTCTTCAGCTGGACTGAAAATAAATGGATGATTTAGAAAATTGCCTCCAGAGTGATTATTGTGTGTGTCA
This sequence comes from Lichenostomus cassidix, assembly GCF_008360975.1. NCBI lineage: Eukaryota > Metazoa > Chordata > Aves > Passeriformes > Meliphagidae > Lichenostomus > Lichenostomus cassidix. Next base: position 10,621,766 of record NC_139479.1, on the reverse strand, counting down.
TCAGTTAGAGCAACACACATTGTTCAGAGGCAGAAGACAAGAAGCTCACCAGCTTCAGGAGATGAGAAGAAAGGAGGCCATGGACTGATGATGTAACAATTCAGCATTCATCCAAGACAACCCAACAAGGTGACTACAGACACCTTGAGTTTCAATACCATCAATGCAGACCCTGAAATCCTGGAGGCAGGCTCCCAGGTGTGCTAGCCCTGCACAACTTCTGTGTCTCAAAATCTCCCATTGTGATTTCATTCTTTTTATGTTATTTGTTCTTTCCAGAGCTTCACTCACTGATTTTCTTTTGGTAGTGAAATTACTATAGCTTTCCATCTGATTTTCTCTTTGCTGTCTACAGTGGGTTTTTGCTTTAGAAAATAATGCATCTGTTGCCCCAGTAAAAGTTACATAATTCTCCATTTACCCATACAGTTTTGCTCACTCTTTTATGTTTTCCTGCTCATCAGTATGCACACCATCTGTGCCTCTACTACAATGTTCTTACATGGCCTCCAGACTTAATGGTTTTAAAGTTTTATTACTTTGCCCTTCAGTCTCATGTTAATAATTTTGCTCACTGTTTTAAAAATCTGCCCTTTCAAACCTTGCTCTTAGCATGTCGACCACAGAGAAATTCAGCCCCCTCACCCCAACATGATATTGAACTTAATCATATGGTGATGGCTGGCAATCAATGAAAATATTGTAATAAGAACGAAACCCAGAGGTTATATTCTAGAGGATAGGAATTTATCAATTACAGAAGAAAGGGACAGCATGCAGAGAACACAGGGGAGGAGCTATAAATGAAGAAATAAATTTGGCCACTTTTTCTAATGCAATAATTTAGAGATCTCAGACAGCACCTACAGCTAATGTATGTGATGACAGCTGGAAACACATTGCCAGAGCTGTGCTAAAGCCCCTTGGTCTCTAATAATGTGTATTGTGAATCCTGCTAATTGACCCTCAAATTTAACTTCTGCCCAATTTAGCTAGGGAGATTTTGGAGACTGGGAACCCTTGAAGGCAGATTTGATGGAACACTTGGACTCAGAAGGGCTGGACAATGCTATTTCATCAAACCCAGGAATGTTTTGCAGCAAAGCTGGTCACTTTCAGGCTGCAAGAGGAATAAAGGTTTTCCGATTAAGGCACTGAGCAGCAAGATGAAAGCATAAATCCCAGCTCTGCCAAAGGTTGCATGTATATCCCTGGGCAAGTCACATCACCTCTCTGTGATTTGTGTCCGCGGCTACAAAAAATGAATCATTATTTTTCCGTCCTCAAGCATTTCTGAGACTGAGAACTCCTTCGGAGTTGGACTTTTTCCAGCAGTATGTTTGTAAGGACCTAACACAAGAGCATTTTATCTAACTGAGACTTCCAGATGTTCTGTGGAATAGACCATTAAGGCTTCTACTTAATGCATAGTACGAAAAAGAAAAACTGCAAATGATCTTTCAATGTAAGCTAGGAATAATGTACACTGGAATGTCTGGGTTTATATATGTTGTTATAAAGGCACAAATGAGAACACAATCATGACTTAATCATTCTGAAAGATTTTACTGTCTAAATCCGATTTTGTTTATTGGTGTTTCCAAGTTTGTGGAACATGAAAAAGAAAACAAGAGATACTTCATTTTGAAACTGATGAAGACATTAACATTTATTGTGGAAATATCAACAAACTTTGCAAGACTACAGACTGCTTCTTTTGTACCCTATCAGTATTCTTGTGGGAGAGCACAGTGGAGGACTTCCCTGCAAAGTTATTCTCAATGACAACTGAGTTACTTTGCAATGCCTTATTTCATATTAAATATTATTATATTTTATTATCTTCTACAAAATCCTCTTCATTGTTTTCATTAGAACTACTAAGCCCTTTCTGTGATTAAAAAAATATATAATTAAAAAAATTTATGCTATTTCCATCCAATTCCATCTGTTCGATTTTCATTATCACTGTTCCAGTGTATTAGTAGTTCTTTTCTATCAGAAATAATGAAAACATAAATTGAAGCAGTTATTTGTATGAAAAGAATTTGCCAACCCAAGGCCTTCAGCAAAGATTTTAAATTCAAACTTAGTTACTCATCAGAACTACAGCAGTTGATGACAAGGTAAATATATGCATAAAAATTTGGAAGAAACCAATTCCAGTGCAGCTTTACAGCACTGAAAAGGGAGCATAATACTAAAGTTTCAAATATCTAAATTAAATTGAGGTTGTAGTTCCAAACAGGATGAATGTTGGAAAAATTGTGACACAATCAATGGTAAAGTAATTTTAAAACCATTACTAAATACAGTTTGGAAATATACATTCTATGTTTGAAATATGCATGAGCCAATGCCCAGAAATGAAACTATGAAATACTGTTAAAAATGTATCCAGATCACAATGACAGGAGAAATTAATAATAATAATGTTCTAAAACTTCCTTAGTTATCTAGCAAGACCTTTTTCCCCTCTTTTTTCCTAATCCAGAAATTACTGCCTGTTGTCTCATGTAAAACTACTTACCTAAATTATGGATCTAGAGGAAACTTTATCAAAACTTCCTCATTTAATGAGTTTACAAAGCAATTTTCCAAATGAGTTATTTTTAACCTAGGGAGGCCAAGTATTGCCAGCATTTCTTGGTGAAACACACAACATATTCTGTTCCTTTCCAGTATGGATTTTTCCTTCAGGCTCTTCTGTGAGGTTTGCCATCTTAGACTTACGTAGAGAGGCATATGTAGAGATTTTTATTCAAAAGAATGTGATAATACATTGATTTTGTTCTAGCCATACCTCTCATTTCATCAGCCTTACTGAAACTTAATTTTAACGTGCATTAAAATTTCTCTTTCGCTGTTTGCTGAACATTGGAATTCTTGCTCATCTCTTTAAGTTTTTCTCTTTCAAACTGATTGAGAATGCTCACTTTGACTATCACATAAATGACATGCTCTTGGGCATTGCTGGGACCTAAATTTGTGAGACAATCAGAAGGTTTTTCAATGGGCACAATGAAATACATTATTTTTTAATGATGTATGTGCAAGTGAGTGCCAGCCTGATGGCTATATACAGAATTATCTGTTCTTGAAAGTAAATCTGGATCAGATCAGGTGAGAAACACATCAGCTATTGTGGAATAACAGCCTGTGTAACTCTGCTCTACATTACAAGCATCTCTCCCCAGATCCTAAACAACAACTGAGCTGTGCTGTGCTCTGCCTGAATTATAGTTGCTTTCAAATGGACAGTAATATTTGTTGATTTTTCATGTCTCTCAACTGTGTTTCCCAAAATGACTGCAAGATGCCAGCATGGTACTTTGCCACTAAATTAGATTAAATTGTCTCCTTTTCTTATTTAAAGACCTGGATCTTGGAAAATCTCAGTCTGGTCTCCTATCCACATACTCTCATCCCATTTCCCTCATACACACAGCAAATGCTCCAGGTCAGGCTGGCTCCAGTGAGGAGCCAAACAGGAATGTGTCTCCAGAATGAGTGTCTTCACCAACAGTAGAATGGGTAGTACATCACAAAGCCATGCACAGCATTTGCAAATAATGTAGTCTAGATTTCAGTGAAGAAATCACACACTGTCACATACAGCTGGCCCTTTCTAAGGGTTGGGTGGTGTAACTGAAGGATTATTACACTGTCCTGAGATTAAAGTAACATTTTTTTCCCTAATGAGGATATACAATTTCTTTGAGCTGTGGGGCTGACCATCAATTGCACTGTTTTGTAAGGGGTGCCTATTTAAGTGATGATTGGGGATGACTCTGGTGAAAGACAATGTGGAACTCTCCGTGTGCATCAGTTCTCAAAAATAATTTAAAAAACCCAACCTAACTTAAACCTAACAGAAAACCAACCAAACAAAAAAACCCCAACATATTAGTTTGAAAACCAACCAGTGGGAGATCGCAAGTCAATATTAAAATTTAACAGGAAAATTAAAATTAAGTGCAATAATACAAGGAAAAACCACTGACAAAGTCAGATACAACCGGACACCCTGTTAGGGTCGTGGTAGCAGTCCAAGTGATGTAGTTAGGTTGAAGCAGTGATCCTGTGGAAGGTCTAATCTCCACCTGAAGGTCTAGTAGTAACTCTTCTCCCCTGGGAATCCCATAGACAGGGTGAGTTTAGGCAGCTCCAAAACCCAGGTTATATCCAGGTGGGAATGCTTGGCTCCTCCCCCCTGGGTGGAGCATCTCACAATAGGATGAGATAATTCCATGAGTCATGGGGTTGGTTTTTGATGGTCCATTGTCTGTTATCAGGGGTGAGTCATTAGCAGGAGATAACAGCTAATGCCCCACAGCTGGTGGTAATAGAATACTTGAATACATCTATATGGTAACCTAGGACAACCAAAAAGAAGAGAAAATACATAAAACATGTAAGAAGGTAACGATTTTTATGAAAACACAATCTATTTCTATGAAAATGTAAATTCACAAAGCTTAGCTGACCTCAGTATGTCTTGCTGGTTTTGTTTCCTTAAAACATAAAACACAGGCATTCTTATGATCATAGACATTCAATGAAACCTCCTGGAGCCTGTCACTAGAACCAACAATTTTGGGAGTAAAGTTGTGATTCATCCTTCTTATCATTCTTTTCCTCGGAATACAAAAAAAGGGAATCCTTGAAGGGTCTTTCACAAACTTTGCAGCAATTTACATGAAGCGAAGAAGAATTTAGCCCATGTTTTTTGCAATGGCACAGTGGCACTTCTGGACTCTTCCAGGTGAAAAGTCAGATCTCCCGCTCTGGCTGGGCTCTCTTACACCCCAGCACCAGGACACTATAAGTGTACCATAGTTCTCCTCTGGAAGTACAAACCAAGATTAGATGTGGAAGACATGTGCCCCCACCTGCCTTTGCTACCCTATTGAGACATAATTAATTAGCTGTGACCAGCAGTTTGTCCAAATGTCCTCCTGAGTGTCATCCCTTGTCCTGTGTTTAAGTCTCAAACTCTTTGGTGAAGGGCATGTCCCGATGTTGTTGTCCAGCAATAACACCAGGCTTCTAATTACTCCAACTTTGTTCATCAAGTCTTCCCAGGTTCTTCTGGATTACATAAAACTGCTCAAGAAGCAGTAGAAACCCTGACCTCCAGAGCCTTTCTGCTGTGGGCCCTGTAAGTGCTGATGGTCAGACACCTTGCTGGCTCTTGGTGTGTCTCTAAAACACAGCTACCAGTTTTGAAATATATTGCAGCTTTTTGAAAATGCCAGGACATTATAAGGACAAATATTGGGCATAATAAGGACAAAATAAGGTCATACAAAATCAGATGATCAAAGCTTTAATTTTATACAGTATTTATTTTTCAATAAAAACCTCTCTGACATATTACTGTTTCTCATATTTAAGCATCTAGAAAGATACTTTCAACAGAAATGAGAGCTGTTTCCTCTCTGCCAGAGAAGTTTTCTCTATTGGCATCAGCTTGCTTTTGTGACCTATGAATTTGCTCTCTTCCTCTTGAATGTCATTTGCAGCCTTCTTAATTCAGAACTTTCTGTTCTTTCCAAGACTATTGGTGTAAGTCAGAATAAATACAAATCTAGCAGTATTCATGAGATCAAATTAGTTTTTGAATACTTCTCCCAGGACACCAAACAAAAATTTTTGATGAAATTATATATTTACTTTTATGAAGTTTTAATTGTTCAGACTATTTATTAGACTCATTAACATAACTTAATTATGCTGACACAGAACACAGTGCTTCAGTAGTTGTAAAAGTGACTAATTAGGTATGCAATACCTTGACAAACCTTTGAAACACTCTTAAAATGGCTATTAAAAATGGGGTTCCTTGTTAATTTTTCTTTCTTTCACAGGATGTGTATGGTGGGCACCCTGACTAAATAAAACCCATGAACAAACTAGAGAAAATGGCAAAAAATAATAAATAGTTTAGCAGGCATCATCTACAAAGTGACAGGAAAGGGGTGTAACCTGTGCAGTTAAGAGAAAAATGGCAAAAAGTAGATATGAACAGTGTCTCTAACTCCTTCAAGAGAAGTAAAAAAAACATAGGGAAGAAGTATTTCAAGTGATAAGAGCAACATAATAAGAAGCAGTGGCTGAAACTTGAAGAAAGAAAATTATGTTATGCACAAGTAATAAAAAGGCTAAAAACTACAATTAGACAATGTAAGGGGGTAGTTGGGGGACTACAATTAGGAATCCTCCGGAGTAGATTAGATAAAACATGCACATAGATAAAACATACATAACATTAGATAACATAGATAAACATTAGATAAAACATAGGTTTAATGCTGAGAATAAATCCCGCCCTAGTGCAGAGAGATAGTAACCTTTCCCAAGGTATTATCTCACTGATTGTCACAAAAACAAGGATGAGGTAAAGATGAGGGCATTTTAGTTGAGCTCTGATTTAGCAAGTTTCAGAGAGTGATTTCCAGAGCTGAATTCCTCTCAGAGAGCCTGAAGAGGGAAATGAAGACTGTCAAAGCTAAGCACGGACACCTGACAGAGGATGTCAGACAGAAACGAGAAGAAGCAAAATTCAGAAGAAGCAAATATATCTTCCATAGCCATGTGCTTCAGTCCCAGTCAGTGCCTCCCTCCTCCTGCAGACCCCTGTTGGGATCCTCAGGTGTGAGTAAGGACACTGATATGACCTGGTGCACAGAGCTCCAGGACTGCAGCCCAACAGCCCCACCACTGCAACAGATCCCTCAGCAACACTTCCACACGTGCATTAATGACTGGATGTGCACTTAGCTAAGGCAAGCTGTAATTCCACTAAATTTCTATTTTTTTAGCCAAAATCGCCCTGGCACTAAGCAGAGGGTATTAAGTGCTTTTCTAGGGTGTGGGATATACAGTAGCTCTATTAGGAGCCCATGATAATTCATGAGCAGTTTTACTCCTCATCTTAATCTGTGATCTAATTTGGGATCTAATTTTCTTCCACCCTTATCCCATCTCCCCCTGCATTATCCTCCAAATAATATATGCTCTCAGAATACCAGAATAGAACTAGAAGTCTATAAATCTTTCAGAAGCATTTATAGAGCTGCTCTGCACTGTGGCATGCATTCAACTGACAGCTGCTGCATGCCTTTGTGTTCTCATTCATTAGATATTGCTGTCTGGATTACATTGGCATAGAGGAATTCTTTATATCCTAATTATCCTTCTGCTCTTTCACTTGCTTCACAAGGTAGATGCTTTGTAGGTGTATTAGGAAGAATGTCTGAAGTATTGCTCTGGTTAACCAGCAAAACATCAAATGTTCTGCTGTATCTTCTCACAATTGAAAAAAAAATCTGAGCAGTAGGTTGGGGTGGGTCAGTTTGTTTAGGGAAGGAATTAATAGACATTCAGAGGCACAATTAAAGCATGTGAAATAATGGCCTTCCCTTGACCTCATTATTTAAAGAACTTCAGGTATTTCCCAAAAAAGAAAAAAAAAAGGAGCAAGGTCAAGTGGGCAGCATAAAAGGGCTGTGGTCCTGAGCTCAGAAAGAAAATAGCTTTGTTGGTTTAACAATCCTGATCTGTCAGCTGTGCCACAAGTTTCAAAAGTATTGATGAAAACATTGCCATTTGAGAAAACCACCTCCATATAAACTTAAATGCTTTGCCTTTATCTAAATACCAAGGACATTGCTGTGTCATTTTTGGTAGCAAATGAGAGATATAAGTCATTGAAAAAAGGATCAGAGATATGTTGGACAGGAATAGCTGATGCACTGCATTTTTAATTTCTCCAATTTACTAATTAAAAATCCTCCTTGGACAAAATGTCAATTAACAATATTAAAATGAGACAGAATTGCTCAAGTGGTGGTTTATTAAAACATCCACATGTCATGCCATCTGATTTTTATAGTTCCAGGTCTACTAAGGATCTTATTAATAGTATCTGTTGTGTTTATTAGAAAATAATACAATAAATACGTTTTCAGCCTTAAAGAGTTGTGAGTTCTGCAGCAAAGCAAGTGAAAGAGCTGTTTCTCTTTGCTGCATGCTAATGGGCACCATTTCCTGCATTGCACATCTTCAGGGCCTGCTGGCCTTGAGACTGACTGTATCTATGTCCCAGGAGATGATAAAACCAAAGATGACACAGGGTGTATAACTGCAGCAGTGGGCTCTCAAATGGAAAAATGACAGTGATATACTCCCTCAGTACACTGAGCAAGGATTAAAGCTAATGCTTGTTTTTTTGAGTAAAAATACCACTTGACTCTCTTCTCTTAAACTCTGCCTTTTGCCTCATTAAGGCTTCATTTAGGTGCTTGGATTAGCTTGTATTTTCACAAAAAAGGGTTTCTAAGCTGTGGCAGGGAAGGATGAGGCTGAGCTGCACTTTGTAAGTCAGCCATTCCTAGGAAATTATTTTAACTCTGTTGAAATTTGTATATGTCATTATATATACATTTACGTTCATGCTTTCCTGGACCATCTTTATACAGGAGGAAGTGCTGGCCACCTCTTTCTCACAGTCCAAATCTAAGCTAGATGCACATTTCTCTCCCTTGTCACAAGTGGTACCATTTTCCCATCTTTAAATGCTTACAGATTAGGATGTCTCTCCATTACACCACGCAGGCTGGAAGGCAGAGGCCAGTAGCAATCAAAACCAAGACTCTTATTAAATACGGTGGGTGAGCAATGCAGATTCACAGCAGCTCAGGGCACTTCATACTTACAACTGTGATTTAACAGAGAATTGGCAGAAAGGAGATGAGACTTACACATTGGGTGGAAAAGGATTTAGTCATGCATGTGGTTAACTGCTGAGTGACAGAGTAGGGAAGGCACTCACCACAGCAAACAGCTGAGTCTGTACCAACCCTGCACGGACACTTTTGGGTTTTTTTTTCCAGCCAGTGAAACAGTAGGGCTGAAAGGGGGATGTGCAGACCAGGGAATGACTGAAGTCAGATTAACATGGCATGTGCATGACCAATCACAAGATGACAGCTGGACTGCATGCTCAGCAGATTACTCTGTAAAAAATTTATTAAGAAATACATAACCAATACAAAAAAGGTTAAGTGTTTATTTTTTACTGTAGAAATAGAGAATATATTATTAAAAACTAAGGCACCAGTCCCTCTGTCTTTTACCAGAATACTGAATCCACCAGGCTTTATAACAACAGAAATGGCTTCTCTTAACACCCACAGTTTCTGCAGTGAAAATAGTCCATCTTCAGAATGTTAATTCATGCATTAGTTGTAGATTATTTTAGCATTCCCCCTCATGCAGTTGCCAAACCCTCTGGCCAAAAGCACTGAGACATCAAAGGTCATTTGGGCCAATGATTACTTTTGTCAGCTGGGTAGTTTCTTTCACTTGGTTAATTAATCATGCTCTGCATATTTCTCAGCCTCAGCCTGTCTCAGGGAAACACTATGTGTCATTATTGGTACTGGGTTTATTAAAGACACAGCAAAGAAAGCAATTTGCAGATAATACAAAATTACAACTACAAAGGATAATATCACCATATTGGATATTGCATAATTGGCTGAATGGATGATGGAAATATTTTGCTTTTCTTGCATCTCAGATATTAACTAGGGGGGCATACAGAAGGACAGGTAGATAAAGCTGGAAGTCATGTAGTTTAAATCCTTCAACCTTGTCAGATTGTAATTTGATTTATAATAATTTTGCAAAATTGTCCTCTTAGTATGGTGTATAGTTGACTTTCATACCATAACTTAAGACAGGAAAGAAAGATATTTTTAAACTTCAGAGAGTGAAAATCCCAAGATATTGAGGACTGCAGGCAGAATGTCTAAAATTTTGACAGTAGTTTTGAGATACACATATTGTGAGAAAAATCCACAATTTTGGGACAGATTTTATACGACATACTTCAAAATTTTCAATTGCAGTTACAAGTTGTCTATTGTTTATTTCACATTAGGAGTCAGTCTAAGCATAGCTTAGCATTTCTCTACTGCTGTGAATGCAAAAGGCCGCAGACAATGAAACCAAACAAATAAACACAAATAAATACAGAAAGTAACTCCTGTTAAAAGCTTGCAAGTTAGATCTGTATGTTGAAAAAGAACATAGAGGAATGAGATCCCTAACATCTAACTGTGGATAGTAAGCTCTGTTTTTAATGACTTGTCTTTTCTTTGCTTTAACAACGGATGTCTTTTTTTTGGAAGACTAACAAAAGCTGTGTATAGAATAATGTTTGTATTTTGGCAAACAAAGACTGAAAAGATTAAAGGAAATCCTTAAATTTATATTTGTGGGAGCTCTAAAAATTTAATTTTTTCCTTTCCAGTTCTTTACCTAAAAAGTTATGTTCTTCTTTCCACAGGACAACACCCGTATCTTTAGAGTTGTCTTTAGAAATGTGTCTTCCAAAACCAAAGAACATGTTAAAGGACATGCAGGTAAAATTAATCAATATATCAGAATTTAATTAATATACATAGGGGGGATGGAAGCTTCTACTTTTAAACTTGTCCAGTGTTCCCATCAGGAGGCACTTTTTCAGGTTCTTGCAGTATTTTTTCTTAATTTGATTTATTCCACCTAAGGCAAACACATTATTTAGAAAATGTTAAAAAATATGCAAATATTTTATTTGAAATGCTGTGGCTGTGCTGTGGTTTCATACTTGGCAATATCAGGAGTGGCCTTCTCATGAAAATATACTGACATCTGGGCTAACATAAGCTTTTGAAAATAAGAATTACTTAGGTTGTTCAGCTGGAAATAACTTCTTCTCCTCTCAACCCACACAGTTGAGAAGACAGTGAGTGCACCATCTCTGCAGGAAGAGAAGTAGCTTGCAACAAAGGGCTGTGAGGATTTGAGAACATCTTTCCTGCAGGGGTTGTTCCCAGGAATGCTGGATGTACCTCAGGTAATGAAATTGAATGTGGAAAGTTTATCCTCTTGTGTCTCTCTCAAACTTTGTGAGAGGGATTTTAAAACCTGCACTTTCTTGCCCTAGAAAGATTCTCTTTCCTGATGAATACTGTGGCAAAGTCAAATGTAGAAGGGTCTCATGCAGGAAGGAGGGAGAAATCCAACACTGGACCAAGGAATCCCCTGGGATGTGAGACTGTGGGGAGCCCTGCTTGGACAAGGAGGCTGAGGCATCTCAGGAGACATGACTGGGGGAGAGAAATTTTGAAGAAGGCAGGGGAGAGGTGGTGATACCAGAGAGGAAACAAGCAGAGGAAGACAAACCCAGCAGAACATTTGCCCAGAGCTTGGAACAGAAAACAGAACTCCAGTTGTAGGTTTCTCTGCTATCAGCTGATAACTGTGAAACCCTCTGTAGAGCACCTTACCCTTAGCTGAGTGTTGCTCTGCTGAGGAGGGGATAAGTATTCTATCCAAAATTCTGTCAGCTCAGAGGGCCTAGGTCTCTGGAACAGAGGCACTTGGCAGTTTTTCTGTTTTGCTTCTTTCTATAAATTGACAATTTCACCTCAAGAAGCTTAAGATCATTGCAAAAGATCATTGTTAATGATTGGGTAAGAATTAGGAACCATGTACATTTTATTTTTCTACTGCTAGCTGTGAATGTTGCAGATTCAAGACAAAATGGTTATCTTTTATTCAAGATAAAGATGATTATCTTTATTTACATGCTGCACACACGTTTACATTTCATTTTTTCCAAAGGAGCCCAAGTACACTAACAGCAATAGATGATTCTTTGACTGAATCAACTATTTTATACATATATTTACGTATTTACATATGTGTGCTTTGTGTGCATTTTTAAGTATTTATATATTATATATTTGCATTTTCTGTTTAACAGTGGCCTTGTGTCTTTCTCTACTGCACATTATTAATTCCCTGCTATGAAAATCAGGCCTTATTAACTTTAACTTAACAGGGTTTACTATATCTATCTGCATTAATGCATCTCAGTGTTTGACAGTTACTTTGTTCACATCATCACAGTGGTGGCTGAAATGAGAAGGAACTAAATCCCATTCCACAGAAAGCTCTGGAACGATTTATGTCAAAAAATTGCCAATAATTTTCATCATGTCTTTGACTTTGACTTGAAAGTTTTGATAATCTATTTCTATATAGTGTGTACTGCATTCACAGCACTTGCAAAGATATATATCCAGAGTCAAGCTGAATTGTTGGTTTGCCTCTGGAAAGTAATGGAGCCAAGATTGGTCTGCTTTGCCACAGGGACAGAGGGAGGCAGAGGCATGGGCAGAACTATGGGATTGGCATCAGAGGAGGGCTGAGAAAAAAACATTTTCTGACCCTTAAAGGGTCAGAATCAAGTGGATTCTGGAGAACCATATTTGCTTCTCCTGCTGCAACCAGAGGTAGGGCAAGAGATGCAGAAATAACTCACACTTCCAAGAGGAATTTTATTTCTTCACAGACACACTTACTCCCCTATTTCTCACAGTCACAGCAGAAGTCAGCTTGTCTTTGCAGGATTCTGACCACAGCAGAGCAGTCAGTGGGCCATGGCCACTTTGCTATTTTCCTTTTCCCTACTTTTACTCTGCTTATGTGCTCTACTGCCTTTTTTCCTGCATGCTTGAAGCCAACCCTAGATACATCACTTCCCAGACAATGTTCTGTGTGTGTCACAGTTTGTCAAGTCCTCTGACAACTTTCTTTTGCTCAGTATTAAAACCTATTCATTTTTAAAGGGAATTAGCACTTACCTTTGTTAATGCATCAACAATTCAAGCTTTTCTCTGCCTTGTAAAATTAGCTCATACAACAGGTGTTCCTAACACCTCAGACCAATTCTTCCATTAAAAAGACAGCAGTAATTGTCAATCAGCTTTCATTACCTGAAGTACTTACTTTTGAGCCCTGATAAATATTTCCCTTCTCTTTCTTGCTAAAAAAGCTCAGTTTGGAGCATCATATAAATTGGTTGGTTGTTTTTCTGTTTTTAAATAATCCAGTTAAAAGCCTTTTTGCCCAGAGATAAATGCTGTTCAAACCCACAGAGGTGGCTATAAAGAAAAAGCTGTCAGAGGTACAAAGAAAACTGTTCATCTACCTTATATAAAGACATGAAATGGAAAAGTCAAGAGAGAGTAGTAAGGAAAGGTCAAGGAAACTTCAGAGAAGTCCGATTAGAATGAGCCAGAGGGGAACGAGCTGGGGTGGGTGAGACTAGGACAGCTTTTCAAAGGAGAATGCATAGAGAATAACTTCATATGTCTGACAGACATATTTTTGTTCAGATAGGTATCTCTCCCTTATACATATGGGCCACTGGCTTTTTCCAAGAACGCCTCAAGCACAGGATATTAATTTTTTTTCTTCTCAAAGTAACATTTGGAACAGTGAATTCTGTAGAGACAATAGAACAAAGAATCCTCATCTAAAACTCATTTTAGCATATTTGAGTTTAAATCAGCAAGACTCACAGTTGGGGTAGATAGCAAAATAGCACTTCTATCATTCTGGTGAATTTACAGAGATAATTCAAATAGGAACATTAAAGAAAATGGTGAGCTTGTTTGTTCATGGAGAGGGGAAATGGCAGCCATCATTAAGCAAACACAAAGAAAAAAGGGAATCAAGCAGCGAGCAGAAAAAGCATAGCAGGAGTGTGAGGAGAAAAGGCAAAGGATGGAATTATTCAGCAGTTCCTCGGGAATATGTTAGATTCAATCTGCTTTGAGCTTTCGTCTGCTCACTGACTTCAATGATAGTTCTATCTAGCTAATGTCTGGGCAAATTAACCATTAGAGTTTCTGTCTTTAACAAGGAGACATGCATCCCAATTAGCTAGCAGTTTATAATTTACTGGGCTTCAAAAAAATGTCACAAGTCAAGAATTTGGGCTTCCTCTTCTTCTGTGTACCTGAATGAGCAGAAACAGCGATGGATTTTCCCAAATGTGCCAAACTCCTCGTGATCCTCAACAAGGTAAAGTGGCTACAGCCTCAGTACTGAGTACTGGCATGGGGGAAGCAAAAAGAGCACACACCTTTCCAGCTGTGTCTCCTCATCAAATAGCTTGTCTGTCACTGCCTTGTTGCCCTTAAAAGCCATCATTCATATCAACCCCTTGAGATCTGCAGTGGTGTAGAAATCCCTTGCTGGCATCCTGTCTCCTGCAGGCTCACTCGGAGCAGGCAGGCTGTGCAGAGCTGTCTGTGCAGCCTCAGGAGCTGTACCTGCAGCAGCAAGCTCCAGCCCTGTTTTTTAAGCTTTGCTCAAGACAGATACCTGCAGAGCCTTCTGTAGAGTTGAGTGTATGCCTAGCACAAATTGAACGCTGCAAGATTTTTACAGCAAGCCTCTGAAGAGTTCTGCTAAGCATGTAAGAACATGGGTTTTGAAAGGCTTTAGAAGCTGGTCAAATCAGTGTAAACAGTCAAGCAGAAGTAATGACCACCTTCATGTCCTCAAGATTAGTCCCCTGCGAAAATTGAAATCCAATGCCTAAAAAAAACTCAAAGACAATAGTGCTCTTCAAAGAAACAACTGGAGATGCTGTAACTTAGGCAAACCATCTCTTTTTCTATCTTTAGTCCAGAAAACATTATGAAATGTTAACTGCAAGCATTACTGCTCTCTCTCTGCAGATAGATAAAAGGAAAGCATGCAGTCACCAAATTACAACAGCATGCTGCTTCCCTTGCCACATTCTGGTGTTAAATTCTACCCAGCATTGTTTACTGAGGTGCCACACTGCAGAGAACAGAGAGGAAAACTCTTCCCTGTCCAATTTACTTGCAAGCTTTGTATCTTCAGTGAAAGCCTGATCAAACATAAGCTGCTGCCTGAAGTAGGACACATTTGCTTATTTTCTTTGTGTGTTTGTGTGTGTGTGTATGTGTTTAAATGTATTCCTTAATCAATTCACCTGTTTGCTTACCAATTGAAAGATATTTTTGTTTTACTTAAAGAAACATGCAGGACTCCATGCTACTGCAAGGTCTGTAAGTTTTTCAAGTGGACTTTTTTTCCAGAAACAAAGGAATTCCACACTAAATTGTACAGAAAGCAAAGACTTTAGCCCACTGAACCAGGAAGAGCAATTTTATTAAACTGTACGAGCAGTCTGGTGCAAAAGGTAAGTAAAACTTGGCCCATCCCGATCTTTAAAGGTTTAACGGGATTTTCATTGCTAATATTGCATTGAAGAAGAGCTCATTTTTCTGTTTGTGGCTCAGGATGCACAAAGTAAACATGTCCCTAGGAGAAAAAATAATGTCTTCAGTACAAACTGTGAGTCACGGCTGGCTTGAGAAGAGAACTAGTGAGGGAGCAGTGCCATCTACGGGCTAAATCCCTGCATCCCGCAGCAGGGATGTTATCAGGGTCCTCTCTGCAGGCACAGACATGAATAAATAAAGCAGGGTCTCTCAGCAATCTGCCATGTGTATTTGAATACCTGTTGAGGGTACACGGAATAAATTTTGTTCTCCATTATTTCCTCTGGTTGTGGGCTCTTTCTAGCATGCCCAATAATTTGACTGCCTTTCTGAGGAAGGGAGAGTACTTTATTTTGGAATTGAAATCTGCAGGGCTGCAATGTGCACTGAGAGCAAGAGGTTTCAATGTTGGAAGGAAAACACTTCTTCCTATAGCACAAATATGTTTTTTTAAGTCTTCAGGGTTGAGCAGACTTCAGATGAGCAATGTGTGCCCCTGATTTCCTACCAGTAGAAGAAATGTCCCTGGTAGGTACCACAGAAATGACTATGAAGAATATTTAAATAAGCAAACAGCACACTGATTTGTTGAATTTACTGCCAGATGTTACCATGGAGCCAGGATTTATATGTACTCTGAAAGGAGTTAGACCCCTGTACAGATGAGAACAGCTGGTTCTTATATACTAGGAAAAGGAGTAGTCTGCAGGCCATTTATTCAAGGAAGTCTCTAAATTTCTGATCTCCTTTGAGTGCGTTCTTGTGTACTTTTTCTTGTGTTTGTTCTCTGTGCATCTGTATTTGCTACCAATAGGGAGAAGATAGCCAAGTACAGTGGACTTTGACCTCACTCAGTGCATTCATTACTGTTCTATTTATAGAAATAGCTGAGTGTTCTTGCAGGAACTAATCCTAACACAATACTAAAATCTTGAATAAAAAGGATTTTTTAAAAAAAGCTAATAAAGCTCTAGTAAACCATAATTAATTTTAAGCAAAATAATGGGCTATGCATGGAACTTTCTTCACTGTAACACATCAAAAAAAAAAATGCTATCTTGCCAAATGTTTCTGAAAACAAACAACCCAAAATTTAGGCATGCAGGCTGGGAGAGAAGCCTGCTGCAACAGAAGATATGAGAGAATGAGTAAATGAACCTTGTCACACTGAACATATATACTACATAATGACAAAAGGAATCAATAAATCTGATTACATCAATAGTCCTAGTACCCCTTTTTTGGGGAACCCAAATACGTAATTTCCTATATTTGCCCCAGGTCTTTAAATTCATGATGAGTCTGTAATCAGCAGAAATGTAAATCTCATCAAAAGTTGTTGGGTAAGAAATATACATTTTCTTTCATTTTATTTTTTTCCTAAAAGCAAACTCTCATTGTTACTTATTAAATGGATCAGCACAACTAATCCTAAAAGTGACTTTCTATTTTTCTCCTATTCAATTCAGGATTTTTCCCTATTATGAGCAGACACAGGTGTGCTTCCCACCACCAGTGTTTTGCACTTTCTTTTGCCTCTTACTATCACATTTTCCTTTGGCCTTTGGAATGGCAGCAGTCCTGAAGTGGTTAGTGAACATCAAATAAGCTGCATGATATTCACATGGTACCAGTTTGATGCTATTCTTTTTTCTGCCTTCAAAGGAATGAGAGACCTGATACCCTCCATTTAAATTGTGTTCATTTAAAGGCTATCACATTCCCCCTGGAGTTCTCCTACAACTTCCCATCTTCTCAGATATAATCAGAGGAGACTTGCAATGTAATCTTAGTTCTCTAATCAAAAGAATGCAAATTTTACTGCCCTATCTCAGTTTGACATCAGTAGGACTACTGATTACTACTAAGGGACAAGGGTTATGCTAAGCTTGCTCTTCCAGGGTAAAAATGTTTTATAGCTTTATGCTGTTTGTAAGATGCCACCCTATTTCCCTTCCTCATCATCGTCATCACTGGTAATCATAGAATAGAATTATCAAATCATCTTGATAATTAATGACATTTAAGTCCATAAAGTCCAACCATTATCGCAGCACTGCCAAGTCCATCAGCAAAACAGGTCCCCAAGTGTCACATCTACAGATCTCTTGAATACCTCCTTCAGTGGTGACTCAACCACTTCCCTGGGCAGCCTGTTCCAACATTTGACAACCCTTTCCCCGAAGAAAGTTTTTCCTGTTATCTAAAATAAATCTCCCCTGGTACAACTTGAGGCCATTTCCTCTGCTCCTGCCATTTATTACTTGGGAGAAGAGACCAACCCCCCACCTCACTACAACTTCTCTTCATGAAGCTGTAGAGACTGGTAAGGTCTCACTGAGCCTCCTTTCCTCCAGGCTACACACCCCCAGCTCCCTCAGCTGCTCCTCATTGGATTTGTGCTCCAGACCTTTCACCAGCTCCACTGCCCTTCTCTGGACATGTTCCAGCACCTCAATGCCCTTCTTGTAGTGAGAGGCCCAAAATCCAACAGGATTTGAGCTGTGGCCTCACCAGTGCTGAGCACAGAGGGACAATCCCTGCCCTGGTCCTGCTGCCACACTATTGCTGACCCAGGCCAGGTGTCATTGGCCTTCCTGTCCCCCTGGGCACACCTGGCTCAGGTTCAGCTGCTGTTGACCCGAACCCCCAGCTCCTTTTCCAACCAGCCTTTCCAGCCATTCTTTGCCAAGCCTGAAGTGCTGCCTGGGGTTCTGAGGTTGTTGTGAGCCAAGTTCTGAATGTAGGACTTGGCCTTGTTGACCCTCATACAGTTTGGGCAATCAATCTAGTCTGTCTAGGTCTCTCTTTAGAGCCTTCCTGCCCTCCAGCAGATGAACACTCCTGCCCAATATATAATTTTCTGCAAACAAGCAGCTGTCCAAGCCATGTGCAGCCAGTTTCTCTAGAAGAATTCAGTGAGAAATGCTATTAAAGGCTTTACTGAAGTCCAGGTAGACAACATTCTCTTCTCATCCTCTTTCCCATCCACTAATTGGGTCACCTTGTAATAGAAGCAGATCAGGTTTGTCAAGTAGAACCTGCCATCCCTAAACCCATGCTAGGCCTGATCCCCTGGTTGCCCTGCTGTGCCACATGATGGCACTCAGGATGATCTGTTCCATGTCCTTCCCCTGCACTGAGGTCAGGCTGACAGGCTTGTAGTTCCCTGGATCCACCTTACAACCCTTCTCTTGGACATCACACTAGGTCCCTTGCAGTCAGCTGGGATCTCCCTGGTTAGCCAGGACTGCTGGTGAATGAAGGAAAGTGGCTTGGTGAGCACTTCCACCAGGACCCTCAGTACCCTTGGGTGGATCCCATCTGGCCTCATAGACTTGTGTGTACCTGAGGGGTGTAGCAGGCCATTGAACATTTCCCCTTGGATTACGAGGGATTCATTCTGCTCCCCTTCCCTGACTTCCAGTTCAGGGAGCTCAGCACCCAGAGAGCAACTGGTCTTACTCCTACAGACTGAGGCAAACAAGGCAGGAAGTACCTCAGTCTTTTCCCCAGCCTTTGTCACTGTGTTCCCCTCCTTCCACATATCCAATAAAAGATGGAAACTCTCCACAGCTCTCCTTTGGTTTCTAATGCATTAATAGAACAGGTTTTATTGTCTCTTACAGCAGTAGCCAGACAATTTCTGGTCAAGGTTTGGCTCTTCTCATTTTCTCCCTGCATAACCTCAAAACATCCTTGTAGTCCTTTTGTGTAGACTGCCCCGTCTTCAAAAAATCATAAATTCTCCTATTAGCCCTCAGTTTCAGCCAAATATCTCTGTTTAGCCAGGCCAGCTTCCTTCCCCTGTTCCTGTTTGACTCAACATTATCATTAGATCACACAGTAGGAGTACAGAATGACCATTTTTATTGCAAAGGCTATATATGCCCTTTTCCCTAACTGTTTTATCCCTGCTAGAAATTTAGGACAAATTGCAATTTAATGCAGGGTATGTTTTCTATTGTGAACTACAAATATCTGCTCTGGAAGTGGTAGTCAATAAAGATGATGTGCCACATTGCTTGCTGCATATAGACTTGTTAAATTTTTGATGCACATTTCTAGTTGCTTAAAAAGTAATGCTGCTTTTTCTGCCTATATGCTGCTTAGGATCATTTCTGCATTTCCTGCTGCTGTTTTCACTACTGTTCACATATTCTCTAGATGCTATGAATGGGAACATAGCAACCATTCTGGATGGGAGTGCCAACTGAAAACAGTTAAAATATGGAGATATGCAAAAGAATCAACTATTCAGAAACCAGACTGGGGGTAGGAATAGATTAATAGTAGTCCTACTACATTTGACTTAAGTAAAGCTCAGTTCTTTATTTTGACCCTTTCAAAGTATTATTTGTACCACTAGAAGTATTCAGTATTAGGCAAAGGTAAATCTCCAACACTAGAACTGACAGTAAATAACTTGTGTAAGCTTGACTTTTTATTGATGAATCAGGGATGTGTTTCAGTGTAGTGCAGGAATAAAAATCTGAGATATAAGCAGGAGCTGTAAATGGATCTTCCATTATGTTCAAGTTGACAAATATGCAGCCAATTTCAAATATGATGAAACCTACTCTATGGAAAAGGTTTTTACTTATCTAGTCATCTCATCCATACTGGGACACACTGACTCTTACCCAAAGTGTTTTTTGGATATACA